>NC_079346.1:3960000-5370989 GCF_029582105.1 Oenanthe melanoleuca
AACCTTGACTAATTGCCAGGGAAAATCTCTAGGGCCCTTAGCAGTACTGGGGGGATCCTTCTTAAATCCTTAGCTCAGCACTGAGCCCAAACTCCTGGCTCCTTTGAGCATTTTCCAGGTTCACCTCCATAACCCTGCAGCACCCAGGATTTTGGGATGGGATACGAGCAGGTCCTGCAGTGCCCAGGATTTTGGGACAGAGCAGGAGAGCTGCAGCAGTGCGCCCTAGAGGTGACAGACGTGGGAGCATCAGGCACTTGAATGTGTGCCACGAGAGCTACAAATCCTCACAGAATTTTAACTGAAAAAAAAAAAAAAAACCAAAAAAAAAACCACCAAAACCAACAGCCCAACCCAGCACCAAGCCAACTCCCTTTACAGCAAGGGCACAGCAGCTGATTTGCATACCTTAGGGGTACATTTTATAAGCAATGGGAGGTGATTTAGCTTCGTGACTCCCATTGTTGTTAATGGGAGCTGTACAGCTAAATGATGAAGCGTTGAAAATGTGAACTCCTTAATATTTCAGTTGACTTTAATTTTTATTTTTGAGCTAACACAGTTAATTAGAAGGTATTTTCCTAAGGTATGTCCTTAGCAAAGTGCTATTTATGAGCTAACTTAAAAACCCATTCTGCCAAACAGAAGCATAAACAAATATCTATCATGCCAAAAAAAAATGCTCTACATCACATGCAAATACTTTTAACCATGGCAATAAAAGCCTTCACTGAGTTCCTGCTATCTCTAAGATTACTCACTGTAGGCTGGTGCTAATACAGCTTTGTCCTAGGCTGACTACATGGGTTTGGAAATGAATGCTGGTTCCTTTATGACAAGAAAGAGTAAGGACACAGTTTTTCTACTTATTTGGCTCTTATTGCTTATTTCAGAAATCTGAAAAATATATTGCCCTGAGATAAATTTGTGGAATTGTATTAGCATTGTAATGACACTGATTTAATTTTTATTCTAAACTGATGAATCAATCCCAAACTGTGCCAGGACCCACCTTCCCAGATCTGCTTGGGTGTATTGGTATTTCACAGCCAGCTGCTCTGCAATTTGCCCTCTCTTCCCCACATCAATACAACACCCTAAAATCAGCACTTGCTTTAATGGATTTTATTCTTTCCATATCATTCTTGACTTCTGCCACTTTTGTCCTAAGTTTATTCCCATCTCCTTTCCCTTTCTTTGTTGCTGCACCCTCACTCTCTCAAGACATGGATGCAATAGCTCAATTAAAGATTTTCCTCCTTTCAGTTATTTTCTCCCTGCAGCTCAATAATCCTTTCCCATTTTTAAGTGATTTAATTCTCACATTTCAGTTTATCTATCCCATTTCTGACAATAATTTGCCTAACAGCCTCTCTTCATTCCAGCTCTTTCTGCTGAATTCTATTCTTGCAATGTGCTGGCATTCTTGGTTTTTACACCCAGTGATACACCAGCAGAGACCTCCACAGGGCTAAACCCAAACACTTTCAAACCTTTTTGATGAGCACTCAGCCCTGGAGTGAGAACACAAATTAAACTCTCTCTGAAACAGGTCTTTACCCCTTTTGGTACATGCCCAAAGTTTTAAACCTTAGAATATTACCAAAGGTTTCATGCACTTGGGCTCACAAACAACAACAAATAGTTTTCTTTTGCGAGCTGCAAATAAAGATGCAAGTAAAAGAGCAAACACCACAAAACTGAGCCATGCAAAGATTTCCAGCAGGACTTCAGGCAATTGAACACGAGTTGCATTCTGCTGAGATGTCAGATCTGAAAACCATCTCAGCGTGGTGCAAATGGCCTGGTTTTCCTTTTTGATTCTTATTGCTTTAGTTTTGTTTATTCTTATGTAACCTGTCAGCAAAACTTACTCTGCTCCTGGACTGTTTGTGGTCCCCTGATATCGAGAAGGACAGCTTTGCTTCTGCTCCTGCCTGGTGCAGTTATCGTATCCACCTTCATTTGCTGGGCTGGAATCCTGTGCCTGTCTGTGTGAGTGGCACTAGTCACATTCAATAACACTTTTCTCCTGCATTTAGGCCTCTCTTCTGCACAGCCTTTACAGGCATGTTTACATGCTCTAACCAGAGGGATTGAGGTGGGTGCCATTAAATCTGTGCCTGGTGTGTTTGTGCAGGAGGTTTGCATGGCCCAGGGGTGCTGGGTGTGGGAATGGCTGGGGCTGCAGTGCACACAGAAGGCTGCAAATCCTCAGGGAATGTTAATTGAAAAGTTACATCCTATGCACAGCAGGTGGTTGGGACCATAATGGTAAAAAACCAGCTAAACCAGAGGTGAATGCACAGCTGCCACTTTGGTGATTGGGGTCCCCAGTTGAGGAGCTGCTGAATTAGGGACTGGCAGGGCTGGGGCTGGGACATGGGGACCAAGCACTGTCCTGGCAAAACTGCACACCCAGGTGACTCACAGCTCTGCCTTTTCATCAGCTTGTGTTTGAGGTAAAAGGGCTGTGGAGGGGATGGAAGTGTGGCCATACATGCTATGGGATTTTGACGTGACTCAGGGCTGTGGTTGGCCTCAGGGTGTGCTCCACCTACAAGTAAAACTGCAAACTTCCTCTTTGCAGAAGCAATCTGAGTCCTTCCCTGTTGCTGCCTTCTTCCATCAACTAGATGCCTGCCACTGCTCACACTTCCCCCCTGGAGCTTTCCTTTCCCCATTCCCAAAAACTTCTAAAAGCAAGCTGCACATTTATATTTTGTGCTCAGAAGAAAAAAAAGAGTTTCCACTATTTCCTCTAAAGGAGGAAGTGTCTCATTTTTGAACATTATTTCATTTTACATAGCCTTTACCTTTCCTTCCTCTTTTGTCTCTGTGTTTCCTGACACAAAAATACTGTTTTTTCACAAGAATTGTGTAGATTTACTGAGTTCAAGGACTGTGAGATTCTCTGAATCTGAAACTGCCTTGATGTGGAATAGAGGAAATAACTAAGAAACATGCCACAGCCTTTTTCCTCCCTTTCCATGTTGCTTTCCTAATAAAGCAGATGAGAGACAGATTTTGCTTACAGCATTCATGGATGTCACAGTGCTCCTAACCCTCTCCCTGCTCCCCCTCCCTGCCCAGGAGCTGTAAGCAAGGACACAGGAGTCACATCAGAGGCCAGCAGCACTTCTACCTGATACTGCATTCCCAGCTTGCTCTGTGCCTGCCTGCCTAAGGTGTCAGATTCCTGCTGGAAGTATTTGTAAACAAAGCTCAAGAAAGCTCCTAACTTTTCCTGGAGCAGTGCAGCATGAGCATTCTAGTGCTGGAGTGAGAGCCTCAAGGAGGAGCACACGTGTAGTGGTAACCTGCCCCATGGCACTGAGCTGGGAGCAGGGGGGAGCAGCTTCCAGCTGCTCTCTGTGCACACACCCCACACTTTTCCTTCTCTTTATCAGTGTCTAGTTGAATTCCAGTCAACCTGAACAAAAATCCATACGTGTTGCAGGCAGTAAATAAGGATGTGGTGGAAAATGAGTATGAATGAGTTTTAGCCACGGGTTGGAAAAGAATACACACAGAGTAGCTGAATTATTGGAAAATTCTCAGGTGCTATTTGATAGCAAATGTTTTTAAATGGCAGACCGTAGCAATGACATCAAGATGGCATTTTTCAACCTAGAACTAATCCAGAAGTGGTATAGTCAGTATTTTCTCTGTATGTGACACTCCAGTTGATAGTACTGGATTATATTAATATTGCTTTTCATAGAAGCATTTATGACTTTAAAAATGCCCCTTGATAGGCTGCACCTAGGAATTTCCTGGAAATGTCTTCATAGAGGAATTTAGATCTATTTGAAATGAAACAGTTTAGCCCTTGTTTGCCAACAGAGTCAGGAAAACACTTGTTTCCTAGCACCCATTACCAAAAGACTGCACCTCTTGTGGCCAGCACTACAGCACAGATCTCTCTGCATAATTGGGCCACTGACACAACAATTTTAATCACATTTTTATTAAAATGGACAGCTTAACTTAAATACAGACTGGGAAAGAGTTTCATCATTGCCTTGATGTTTTGGAGTTCTACTCAGATTGAATAACTTTGGGTTTGGTAGTCGCTGTGCCTAGAGCTACTCATAGCAGGGTATTCCAAGCCATTTATGAGATCAACCATTCTTTTAGAGCTGACACCTTCCATCCAGCAGCATCAGCCCATCTCAGCTCCTTGCTGTCCCTGGGAGCCTGATGTGCTCTGGGACTGAGGGTGGAGGGGGCTCCCTGCTGGGTAATGGCCTTGGCTGGGCCATTCTGGAGTGGCCCAGGGACCTCACACACTTATGGCCACCTCCAGAAGCACCCACAGAGAGTGATAAGTGTTACAGTGCAGCATAATCCACTCTTCAGCCTCAGTGAGGGAGATGGGATCATACTGCCTTCCATTCTCAGATAATAACCATTTCATGGAGGCAGTTACAAGACCTATTTATAGGGATGATTTTAGCTGCCATCTTTATCCTTAACAGGAAGGGACTGGTGCTTTGGACAGGTGGCAATTTTATGCTACTCATCCACCTCCATATCTTTTTATCTGAATGTGCACTATGTGGTTATGTTTCCATTTGGATGACTTTCATGTTCTTTAGATGGCAAATGTTTTATGAAAAATGATAAAGGAGAAGAAAATGTTCAGGTAGAAACTGAACTGAAACCAGGTTGGGATCCTCAGATGAATGACCCACCTAGGCCTTGTTTGCCTGTGCCTGGAAATTTGGGAGAGGTTTATGATGAGCTGTTTGTGTAACCAAGCTATGCAAACTAGTAAAAACAAGTCATGTGAGAGAGAGAGGGAACATTGACTGCTTTGACAACTGCTTTGCCATTGCTAAGGAAACTGCTCCCTTGGTAACCATGGTCAGTACATCTGTCTTATTTTATCTCCAGTTCTCACGTAGACACCATCATGGAAAGAATACTAACACAACCAAAACACAAACATTTCAGAAAAGCACAAGGCTTCTATTAACTTCTTCACTAAAAAGTTTAAGGGAGATTCTGCTTTGGTGTGGATTATGGCTTTGCCTTGCCTGAGATGTGCTCCTTAAATATTAACTTATGCAAAGTAACAATTTATTCTTTTGTTCTACTTTGTACTTCTTTAAAACGTGATACTTATTTTCTTTAGCTCTCCTAATTTACCTAATGCAATTGGGCTTTACAATAGGAAAGTCTGAAGGCTGAGAAAGCTTTTGCATCTGTCAAAATAAGAGTTTATGTTCTTTTGCTAAGCAAAAACTCTTACTGACTTGAGCAGAGTCCAACAAATGGAAGTCCTAATCTTGAAGAACAAACTTTTAAGACATCTCTGAACCTTTTGAGTTTGAACCACATCATATCAGCATTCATTCCTGTAGCATGGATGTTACAGTATCATCAACAGCAAATCTTACTTTCACATCAGCTGTGTATGTGTAAAGCATCCTGCCTTCATATCTTCTCTTTCAGCAAAGGCAATGCAGTGAGAACTATTGTTCTGGTAGCTGAATGCCCATTGCAGAAGCTTTGGGACACTGGCAACACAAACATCCTTTTACTACCCTGTCATGAGCCTGACTTCTCATTTTTACTGGAAGTCTTTGCAGTTGCTTTATTTACCTAATCCCATTTACCATAAACAACACAGCAATTGGCACTCATGAGATGTTTGGTTTAACTGTATCCAGAAGCCAGAACCAGTTGCACCACCACCACTGGTGCAAGGGAGTTGCCATGAGTCATTTCTTCTAATTCTTTCCCTCTCACGTCTCCAGCTCCAGTGGCACACCCATGACACTGTGCTTCACTTCCCCTGCATGCAAAGTGAGAGCAGCAGCACCTCATCCTCCCCAGGAGCAGATGGGACTACAGGGATTATTATGCCTCTGGATATTGCCAGGGAGCAGTGAGGTCTGCTCTCTCCCCAACAGGAACACCATGCCCCACTGCCATGGTGGGGTGGGGGCTCCCCAGGAGTCCCAGCTCCTTTCTCCAGCACCTGAGTGAGCAGAGCTGCAGTCCTGCAGCTGGTGCCAGGTCATAAGGCAGCATCACAGGGAGGTCAAGCTGGAAGTCAGTGCATGGTCAGGATGAGTGGCTCCATCACTCAGCTGAAGACCAGCAAACTCCAGCACAGCTCACAAAAAGGAGCAGATTTCCCTGGGTGAGCTTAAATGGACCCCCAGGCCTTCTGGAGTGGGTGGAGGAACCAGATGAGGCTGGTCAGGGCTGTTAAGGCTTACCAATACCTTCAGGGTCCTGAAAAATATCACAAAGTAGAAGTCAGCTAAATAAAGATACTTCCCAAGCTACTGAAACCTTGACACTTTCCCCAGCTAAAATGCTAAGGAAACTGCTGAAAATTTTCTTTTCGTAACTACTCCAGAAAGCAGAGCTAAGGCATGACAATGAGGAAGATCAGTTTTTCCTTTAATTAAAAAAATCATCCAACTACATTACTGTGTAAAATTGGAATGCAATTACCCCTGACAGACATGAAGATCAGTGTATACAAATATATTTAAGCCTTTGCAGAAGACCACTCTGGGAAGCTTGTTCTAGCCTGACTCCAGGTTTGCATGCATGTGAAGCTCTTCAAGTTTGGATGCAGGCAGTGCAAAAGAGAGCAGCACAATGCTTTAGTTTAGCAGCACATGCTCTGAAGCATTCTAAGTACTGCCTGTGCAGGCTGCTGAAGCTCCTCAGCAGTCACTTGCTCTGGGATAGCTCTGGGATTAGGCAGGCAAGGGCTGACATGTGAAATCTGTGCCACTTACTTAACTGCTCTGTCACAATGAATTGGGCTGCTCTGCCTGCGCCAGCCTGGAGAGACAAGTGCTGGGGCCTTGGCTGGCGTATGCTGACAGAGAGGGGAGCCAGGCTGTCCCTCTGTGTGCCAGGGTGACAAACCCTCGAGGGGAGGCACGGGGCTTTGCTCTGGTCTCTTCGTGTCAGCCGAGGACCTTCTCAAACTGGTCACTGCAGGCTGATGCTCCCACTCAGTCCGGAGCGTGGGAGCCCTTGGGTAGCACAGAGCCAAGGCTGCTTTGAAACCAGCTGGGCTGGTTTGAGGGGGCCTGAATGCTGCCTGAGATGACAGGCTGGCTGGACAAGGGCTCGCCAGAAAGTAGGGCAGCAAAACTTTCTAATTAAGATAAAAATACCTTTGTAGTCTTTGTAGTGAGGGAGAGCCACAGCACTCAATCTAAATGTCTCTGTCCAAAGAATGAGCAAGAAAGAGCTTTCTTAGATCCTTTACCTTTGCTTTAAAGAGACAAGAGATCATTTGACAGCAGGTTTGTTAGGCTCACCTTCCAGTAACGAGGCTGTTGTAGGAGCTGCCTGCTCTCTCACAGCTGAGCCTGCACAGCCCTGCAGCCAGAGCTTCCACTACCTCCACACACACACTGGCCTCTCTCCAGACAAGATGATCCTCACCAAAATCAATTCAAAGCAAAATAGGCGATAGCCCTGCAAAGGAGAGTTTGTTCCCAAATCCTTCCTGGGCCCAGGCACGAGTCATTCCAAGATGTTGTTAGACACCTCAGGAGCCAGGCTGTGCCTCGTGGTCATGAACTCTCCTGAGCTGGCTGGCAAAGAAAATGCCCCTGAGCATGATGGGGAGCAGGAATGGTTTGATGAACCTCTGAAGATGTAATAAAAAGAGCACAAAATGAGTTTGGAAGGGACATGAAGATCATTCTCAGTTTGAAGGAGTTTGCCCTTGAGACCCATGGAGAGCACATCGGCTGGCTCCAGCTCACATGTTTTCTCCAGCACTCCAGAAAAAAAGAGGCAAAGTACAGTATGTACTTGTCTGCAGAGACATTTAGATTGGCTACTGACACTCTGCAAATGTTTATAAAGAAAACAAAATGTGGATGATAGCCATTTTCATTAAACTGTGCAGATTCAGTTCACCCCGAATTACAGGATCCCTGAGCCATGTTCTTGCCCTTTTAGAGACATCTACTTCCCAACAGCACTGAGGCTGTGTGGCTCTTGCTGCTGTTTTCTTGGTTGATGTGTCTGGTGCACACAACAGCAGGAGAAGACATTGCCAGGGCCGGGTATCTGTTCCACATCTGCAGGGTAAAGGTGAATGTCCCTTGGCCCTTCCACCTTGGGCTGATTTTAATCAAGTCAAGAGGAGGAAAAACAGAATGAAAACTTCAACCCTTACCTGCCCAAGGCAGAGTTCCCTCTTATGTGCCATGTAAAATTGTCAAAAAAGCTTGGTGGCTGGTTCCTTGAGTGCAGAGAGGTTTGAGGGCTTCCCTTGGGCCAGCCAGCACATCCTCTCTCGGAAGCAGGAGTGCGGATCTTTACAATGTGCTGGGGATGTTTCTGCCTCTTGCTGCACCTCAGCATGCAGATTCATTTATGCCTGAAAAGTATGAGGATTCCATACTGAGTTATGTATACCATGACCACGACAGAGCCTTCAAAAACATGGGGACTGCAGTTCTGGAACCATCGCTCTGTGTAACCATTCCCCTGCCAGCCTTGGGGTGAAGGAACTGACAAACTGATGAGAGAGCACAGACATAATTTAATATGCAGCCAGGTCATTCTATTTACTGAAATAATCTATCCCTAGGGACTACTTTGGCTCATTGTGGGTGGGTGCTGTCTATCCCCCAACTTGGCTCTTGAGCTTATGAACAGCCAGTCTACAAACCATGACACACTCTGGCACTTTGGTCAAAATGTCCAGATGAATTGTGGGACAGAAGGAAATGCCCCAGGGTGTCTTTGCCCATCAACAATGTCCTTCTTCAGCAGTGCAAAAATCAGGCTGGGCCATGGCATAAGCTCATTTCTTCCTTCTTGCACCAGTTACACCACAGTCCAAACCATCCATCAAGGTACTCCCAAACCTGCCTGTGTGGTAGGATTTTGTATCTATTGTGTGCAGATGGCACAGAGTGTCCCCTCTCCTCACTGGGACATCTGCTGGCTAAACCTGTTTTCCTTCTGTCTTCTTGTAATTTTCTTATCTTGATGACTGTTTATGTGATGTGTGTGTATGTTTTACAAGCAGCAACCCTCATTTGAAGCCAAACATGGCATTGCCTTTGTCTCACAGTGTCCCAAGCTGCCACATATCCCACCCTCTCTGCAGAACTCTGGCCAAAAAGTTTGCTTCCCTTTTGGCTCTGCGGTGCTTTTGGATGTCAGAACCAGTGTCAGCCCTCTTCAGAGACCAGAGCAACTGCTGTGAGTTTAAAACAAATATTTTTCATCCTAAATGCCACAGCAGGTCAGCTAAACAGAAAAGAATAGTTGGTAACAGGCTTGAAACGACAGCGGGGTGGAGTGTTTACAGCTCCATCAACAGCTCGGTGTTAATGAACTGAGTCTGAAAATTACCTCTCTATTGATGGAGGCATGGATGGAGCACAGAGATGAGAAAGATAGTGATTGCCTCCAGCTGCAGGCAGAACTTGGAGAGTGTTTATTTATCACTTGGAATTGAATGATTTTTTTTGGAGAGGGCAGTGAAATTCTGCAAAGCGCAGTCATGCAGCTGCCTGCAGCCTGGCACTGGTGCCAGCCCTGCAGCTCCAGCTCTGGGGTGCAGGATTTCATCCTGTCCCAGGCAGCATCCCTCTGGGCACGAGAAGGAAAAGCCTCAGCTGTAGTCAGCCCTTTGCTCCGTGTGTGTGTGTGTGTGTGTAACAAGGCGTGGTTTTCAACCAAAAGTGCCAGGCAGGAAAAATGCTCCTGCTTTGTACTGACTGACTGCAAAAGGACTGCAAATTTGTCAAAGGAATAATGTCTCCTGTATTGCAATGCTGTAGCTAATGGCAATGTTATCAGGATTAGGGAAGGTGTTATTTTTGACCCAAATTTCTCCCTTCCCTTTGCTTTCTGTGGGTGCCATTGGCTGTACTATGGCTGAGCAGACTGGGCAAGGAAAGGTGTCAGCAGAGGATTCTCTGTTTGAACTTCCAGTGCACCAGCAATCCAGATGGGAAGGTTTTCCAGGATAGCCTCTTTTTTGCCAGTTCAAATTTTGGGGAATTTCCCCAGTATAGTTTCTTCTGTTTGACACAGCCATTGTTTTAGAGGGACTCTTCACACAGCATCTCTCTACAGAGGAATTTTAATTTGTTGAATTGTGCTGTGAGCAAGGCTGATGTGTTCAAGGTGTGTGGAATTTGTGCAGACCAAGCACATCAGCACTCAGGACTGCCCTTTGAGTCCTGCTTATGATTTCTGAGGATAATTTTCTGTGGTTGAGGCATTTCTAGGTCAAGAGAGGGGACACCCCAAGAAATTCCACTCTTCACTTATTAGTAAAGTTAATTTATGATTTCTTTCATAAATCTGGGCTAGTAAATGGATTATTTTGTTGGTGTTTAGTGTTTGAGGAAGAGGGCTACATCAACCAGCAGGTTTTTAGACCCTGAAGGAAAAGCATTTATTTTAAACAACACTTTTTACTTATTTAGAATCACAGAATAGTTTAGGTTGGAAAAGACATTTTAGATCAAGTCCAGCCATTCACCCAGCACTGTCAAGTCTGGTTAAACCTCCTACAATTAGCCTTGGTCAATTGATCCAGCCTGTCCAGATCCCTCTGCAGACCCTTCCTGCCCTCCAGCAGATCAGTACCCCCACCCAACATGGTGCCATCTGCAAACTGACTGAGGGTGCCCTCAATCCCCTCATCCACATCACCAATAAAGATATTAAACCCCCCATGACTACTTCTGACCCTCCCTTTAAACGGGTGTCACATTTGCTCACTCCCAGCCAGCTGGGACCTCCCCAGTTAGGCAACCCTGCTGGTAAAAGATGGAAAATTCAAAGTATATATTTAAATACAAACAACAGAAATAGTTCTAAATGCTTGAAACATGCTTTTAAACAATTTAGCAACACAGAGTAAGTATACCCTGTTGAAGGCAGGCTACAGAAATGTTAACATCCTCTCAAGGTAAATCAAGTAATGGACTGTTGGCCTATTTTTCAAACCGCTTCTCCTCAGTATCTTGACATTTGATAGGATTATCTATTACTGTTGGATTTTGGTTGACTCTCTGGTATGCCTGAGAAGATTGTCATCTTGTGATTTAAAGATAATAGAGCCAAGCATGTGAAACTGCACACAGAGAATAAACCTTTGACTCAGAACTGAATATTTTGTTAAAAAAAAAAAAAAAAAAAAAAAAAAGAGGACAACTTTGTCTTGAGCTCAGTTTGATACACTGGCAGTTAATGAAATTATCCAGCAATAACTTTCCATTCTAAATATTGCTGTGCTATTTTTAAAAGGCTCCTGTGGCACTCCACGCAGGGCGGCCCGAGCTAACAATACCAGATATCTGAAGAGGGTGAGTGTGATTAAAGACTTGTGACAATAGCTAATGTAAGCTTTAACTAAAAATGTCAACTCCATTTGTTTTCAGCTTTAAGGAGTTTCTGGATCAGAATGTGCAGGTAGGAGTTCTAACAATTTCAAGATTACACTTGACCTAGTAGAAAAGATGATCATGTAAAAAGTGACATGCACTGGGATTCTGTGTGTGCACACGTGGATCCGTGTGCCTGTGTATAAATATGTCAGCACTGGCAAAGAGCCTCAGTTTTGAAAAAACTGAAAGAGTTTTTCAAAATACTCAACATCTATTTTTATTATAAAGCTTCACAATTGGCAATTTAAAACAAAATGTAATGAGCTGGAGTGGGCTTTTATTACGCATGGCTTTATTTCTTTGAATTTCAAAATTACCTAGCATGCATTTTCAACTTTGGAACAATTTTCAGGCTGTTTTCATTTCTATTTAAAAGGGCTAAACACTGAGAATGTGCCTCTGCTTTGCATTCTAATTGCATGTAACTGATTTGCACAGCAGAACAAAAACCTAATTTTCAGATTAAGAATCATGCGCTAAGAAATAATTATTGTTTTACGAGAAAAAAAAGATTTTCCACATTTTTCCCCCTTGCCCAATTTATGAGAACTGTTTGCCAGTTTGCAGGTTGCCAGCCTTCCCAGAACACCAACTATTACTCTTTAGGGACTGCAAAAAGGTAGACAGAGACACGAGGCATGCAAGTGTTTTGACTGCATTCTTTTGCTTGCAACATAACACTTGCTTTTTATTATTTTATCTTCAACAATCAAGGGGTGACTAAATGGTTGCAGGTGGTGATGAAAATAAAAGCCATCCATCATTATTTATTAGGCATGAAAAAGATACACAATAATGTAATTTAATCCCGGAGCAGACAATTATTTCCACATATTGATAATACAATGTGAAAACTGTCATGAATCCTAATGTGATGTTCGCCTTTATTGGTGAACCACTAGTAGCAATGCAAATAATGAAATTGTATCAAAAAGAAAAAAAAGTCATTATTTGCATATACCAATAGTGTCGTAGAGAAAAACACATCATTGCCAACTTCAGAAAATATAATCGTGGTTCATGTGTTACTTTGGTTTTGAAGTTTGCAAATGCAGGTGCAAAATGTTCCCCTAAGTAAATATTTTATTGATTTCTGCATCATCAAAATAATTTCACAGGTTTTGATAAGGGAACTTTAAAGCCATGAACATGCAGCTGTATAATCAGCACCTCTTTACAGAGACCTGCAGATCTCCCTGCTAATCTATTCACATATTTGTGCACGACACTTCCTCCATTAAAAATAATTTAAGAAATATCTTTGCTCCATCTGGGCATGATTCAAAGCCCATTGAAGTCATCAGAAAGACTTGCATTGATTTTGGTGGGTGTCAAACAGAAACCCTTTGTGGCTGTTTTCTATAAATAAAGTTGGGCTCCAGTTTGGGCAGAGCAGCTCTCACAAATACATTCAGACTGATGACATTCACCCCTGGGCAGATGTGAGCATGTGCCACTTAATGCCCACTTATGTCTCATTTGGAGCAGGGGTAAAAGGCCCTTTTGGCTGGACAAAAATATACATATTTTTATAAATAGGAAGCTATACATGCAAAGTATATCTGCAACTGCACAGCTAATTTACATTTGAATTACCATGTCTGGGCATGCAAATCAGGTAATTACTTGCTCACATATAACCGGCCATTTGCATGCACAAATACCTATTATATGCATTCAAGTCACAGTAATGTGTCTGCAGCATTTAGCTGTATCTCAAGAGAAACTGCAGCAAGGAAGAGGTTAGCATTATCTCTTAGGGACCTGGTGTCTTCTAGAGTGATGTAAGTGATACTTGAAATCATTAGGGGATCTGTAAACTCCCTACATGTGCTGTCCCTTAAACTGAAGTCTCTTAGGCTCAAGTCTGTAAGAGGCTGGACCACTTGTGGCAACAAAACCATTAAAAATTAGTTACAAATAGAGGGAGTCTTTGTAGAAAGAGACATTGAAATGGTAAAATCCCACCCTGAAAGCATTCCAGAAACCATGGCATCTTTTCTGTTGCCCAGAGAAGCTGTGGTTGCCTCGTCCCTGGGAGTGTCCAGGGCCAGGCTGGATGTGGCACTGAAAAATCTGATCTACTGAGTGGGATCCCTACCCATAGAGGGTTGGAATATGAAGATCTTTCAGGTCCTTCCCAACCCAAAGCATTCTAGGATTCTATGATTTTCAGGGAGCACCTTTGGGGAAGCTGCTGAGCACATCATGGGCAAGTCACACAGACTGGGACCAGACCTAGAGCTGGGGAAGAAGGGATGGTGTCCCTGCTCAGTCTCTCCTGAGATGGGAGCAGCTGATTTACTTCAGCACCCTTTTCCCATCAATTTCACCTCCTGTAAGTCCACATTTGGGAAGGAGATGCAGACTGCCTTTTCCCAGAGGTGGGAGTGCACAAGGGGCATCAGCAGGTCTGAGCATCACCTGAAATGCAGCAGCAGCAGCTGCTGTTGCCTTGGAGAGCTCCTGGATTGGAGGCATGGCACCAGCCAGGCTGGAGGGGCACCCACATCCAAGGGCAGAGGGTCCAAGCACAGCTCCAGCACTCCAGGCAGGTGCTGTGGCAGGGAAGGAGCACAGGAGATGAGTAGCTGCACTTTCACTTTTGCCTTGTGTTTAGGCTGTTAGAGGACAAGTGGGATTAAAAAAAAAATTACATTGTGAGTTGTTTTTCTCCATTAATCAGTGCTGCATTTTTTTTTTTTTTTTTTTTAGCTGCCTGGCTTCATTACATTTGTTTGTCTTTCCCTCTCCAACTGAGCAGTGGGATCTGATTTTCCTGAATTTGGCTGAAGAGACAAATTAAAGTCTTCTTTGTTTATAATCAAAGCAGGAGTGATTATTTGAACATTTTGAAGGAATCACATAGTATTTTAA
The DNA here is from genome assembly GCF_029582105.1 of Oenanthe melanoleuca. NCBI lineage: Eukaryota > Metazoa > Chordata > Aves > Passeriformes > Muscicapidae > Oenanthe > Oenanthe melanoleuca. The sequence goes on from NC_079346.1 coordinate 3,974,292, forward strand.
GAGTCTGTAAAAAGACAAGAAAGGTGGTGGGAAGTCATCAGATGCTATTTTCTTTAAAACTGCATGTATGGTTTTAACAAAGTCAACCCATGACGTCTGTAGAGTTTCACCAAATGGCCTGGGAACTGATGGCAAATTTGTGAAAACATGCTGGAAATGTTTTGTTGATATTCCTGCTGACATTAGGGGCAGATCCTGCATGTCACCACAAATATTTGGCAGTGGAGAAAACCAGAGATTTTGTTCAGCTCTGTTTGGAATCAGATAGCAAATTGATCTTGGAGACTCTCCCTGGAACTCTTCATATTTTTGGAAAACAAAAGATTTTCAGAGGAAGCCCTGTTTTTATTATGCATGAGATTGTTATGGGAGGAGAAAAGGGAGTCTGTGACTTACACAAAAGAAGAGGGGAATTGGAGCCTTTGCTGGAATTGAACAGATTATTCCTGGCCTTAGCTTTGTGTACTTTTCCCCGGGAACATGGATTTTTATGTGAGAAAAGATTATTTCTGAATTATTTATTATTTATTTATTTATTATTCCGTCTCCTGTGCCTCATACAATGGGAGATCAGTTACCTGTGGGGTCAGTACGTGGTCCTGGTGGGAGCTGAGGGAGGGGAGTACACCCAGAGCACACCACAGTGCTGGGAAACACTGCTGTGACGGGACAGGACTTGGGGACAGCTGAGATGGGACACAGGGACCTTCCTCAGCCACCCTGGTCTGCCTGTCTCTGCTCTTGCTCCAAGGGGATGAGGCACAGAGCGACCTGACTGCTCCTTTTGATCCACTGTCTTCATGACCTGGCTGAAATCCCAGACCCAAAGGGTTTTTCCCTTAACTCCAGCCAACATTTCACCCCCTCTTCCAGTAAGTGGCTGCATCCTCTGCAGCAGCAAGGGCAGTGCCCCCACCCACCCCTGCAGTGTCACCTCCCCACCTTCTAGGCTTCTCCCCTGTTTTTGGGAAGAGCCCAGGAGAGCACTGTGAGGAAATACCTCAGCATTATTTCCACTGCCTGAGTTACAGAAGCACACTGGGAGCCTGGGGCTCTGCAGTGTGACCTGCCCTCCCCACTGACACCACACGGTTCTGTGTGCACGAGCTCAACCAAGAAGTAGCAAAATTTTCCAGAGGTGACAAGGAAGGACCTTCTGGGGACCATGCTGTGTACACTTGTGTGAGTTGTTGGGTTCCAGATGAAGCAAAGAAAAACTCTCCATGGGAAGCTTGTGACTTCATAGATTGCTCAAACACTGAGCATGTTTAATACAGGGCTGGATGTGATAAACTAGATTCATACAGCGACCCAAGGAAAAAAACAACAGGGGAACGTGGCAAGCAGTCAGTTTTGTGGTCTGAACCTCACAGGAAGGACATGTTTTCAGATCAGACCCTGGCTGTAACAACGTGGCTAAATTAAAGGGAGAAGCAGAAGAGGCTTCTTCTACTTGCAATGCAGTAGAAGTTGCAATGCAGTTGGAATGCAACTTTGAGTTGTTTCAAGACTGCCACTGTAGTGCTCAGACAAAAGTTCAGCCTCAAGAAAAGACTAATCTGCTGCATTCCAACCAGCTCCATGTCCCCAGCTATGGTCCCACCGTGCATCTGGCTACTAGTCCTGCCTAGAGCAGGACTGTGTATCCCTGGTGCCCAGATCCTGCTGTCTTACTCTGATTTCTTCTGATTTATGGGGAGGGGTCATGAGGCAGCTGTGACAGAATTCACCCTGCCATGGAAAAAGAATGGTCATGCTCAGGGGAAAGCTTGGCTTCAGCATCATCACCCTGTCTTCAGCATGGTGCTCAAATGAGTGAGGACTGAAATGAGTGAGCCAGAAATAGAGATGAGGGGCAGGAGAGAACTGGGACTGGTCAGGAAAAAGAGAAGACATCAATCATGTAAAATGTTTCTGAGGGGCAGGGGATAAACTATTCCCCTTGTCCATGGGGGATATGAGAAGGAGTTGCAGGCTTACACTTGAGTAAGAGAGCCTAAAAGCTTTCTGAGTTTAAAAATAGATCATAGCAGAAAAGGCAACAGACCCTTTATGGGCACTGGGATAATCTATTAGCATAACTAAACTTGTTTACTTCCAGAAAAATATCAGAAAGTAGGTTTTTTTGAAAGTCAGTTTCATAACTTAAATCTCCCTCAAGAAAACATTCTTTCCAATCTTCATATATCTGCTGTGTCTTCTACCTCTCCTCCCAGGCAGTGATGAACATAACAAAGCAGTGGGTGGGAAGAAACACAGATAAATATTTTGTAAGTAATGTTCTACATATATTGGGCACAGATAGGAAAAGCATTGTGCTTTTTCTGTTTTCATTCTCACAAATCAGGAATAAATCCAGTCACCAAACTCCTTCTATGTGTAAAAATGGAGAAAGTGAGTGGTGAATGAATGTATTGCAAAGAGTTGAATGTGAATTTTTTGGTAAGCCAGCATCTTTGTTTTATTATCTAGTCATGCTTCTGTGCAAGAAGGCTGAGTCCAGTCATTATATGCATTTTTCTCAAAAGCCAACACTGTTATGGGATATACTGGAGACAGTGTGGGTGGAGTACAACAGTATTAAAAAATAAAGCACTGTCTCCTTTTTTGTTTTCCTATATAAGAACAAATCATTTATTCCCTGCTGGATTTCATGAGTGTGTTATTTACCACTGTTTACTGTAACTAGCTTCCTATTATTACAAAAGTTGGCAGGGCAAGCATGGGTCTGTAGCTTGCCCAGTTGCATTGCAATTCCTTTCTGCCAAAAATTAAAAAATGGGTTTTCCATGCACCTATCACATGTAGGAATATATTCAGCCACATTTCTTAGTCCTGCTGATGCCAACCTCACTGTCAGAGCTGTCAGGAACATGCCTGACCCCCTCTCCCCACCAAAGCACCTTCTCTGATGGGCATCCCAGAGCACCCAGGGTATAGGGGGAGCATCCCAGGGCTGCAGTGCCAGCCTGGCTTTAACCTGCCACACACAGCAGCACTTAGCTCAGCCTGAGCTAGTTTATCCCAAGGAGAAGGTAACTGGATATTTCTGAGCAGCACCTCATCACTTCTACACAAAGACACTTTACAGGTCCTGCTGCCAGGTCAGTTTGCCCACCCTTCCCTCAGGAAGGAACCTGTCCAAACCTGTCCCAGGAGGAAGGTGGCTGAGCCTGGGGAAAGCAGCACACAGCCTGTGCCTTGCCTTCCCTTCCCTTCCCCAGATGTGCAGGGACAGGGGTTATGCCTGATCTGATCACAGTGTGCCCAAGTGTGGCCATGGAAGAAATTGTGAAAGAGGAATTTGGGGAAGTGAGGGACATTAGCCAGGGACAGCCACACTGGGCTCCTTCAGGCACCACTGGAGGGACATGACCAGGCTGCAGAAAGGGTCTCAGTGGTCTGGGTGATCCCTCTGTGGAGGGTTTAGCTGAGCTGCATGTGTTTGCACTGCAGAATCTGCTCTGGTTTTCTGTTTTACATCTCCAAGAGGCCTGTCCCCTTGGTAAATAGAGGGGCTGAGGCACAGGAAGAGCTGGTGTGCTTGTGAGAGCACCAGCCCAATAAATGGATATATATTTAACTTTCTGCTTGGTGTTATTTTCTCTCTGCTTGGGCAAACAATATCCTGACTGCTTCCTAGTCCTAATCAAACTGCAGGGTACTAATAAAACAAATCCAAACTAATAAAGCACATTTTGTCAGTATAAATCCTCTTAAAGTTATCAGGTTTTCACATCCCTAGATAGGAGTAGTACTGTCTGACATAAAGTTGAGAGATAAAGGTAGGATAAAAGAGCCATTACCATACAACAGCATTAAGTCAAAAATATAATTGCAAAGGCTGAACTTGATTATTATTTAAAACATGTGTTGGGTGGAGGCACCAGCCAGCAGGAAGCATCTGATGCTGATGAACCCACACAACCTCAGCATGACTGACTTTTGAGTATGAATGTAAAAGATTTATTAATTTCATTTTTTAAGATGTTCTATTTGTTTTGAAAACATTTGGGGTTGCAAAACACATGAATCCTGTAACTATTTCCATAAAGCCTGGAACAGTGGAACAACATTAGAGGGGATGGGGGTGGGGAATATGGGTATTTTTTTTTTCTAGAAGAATTTCCATTAAAATTAAATCTAGTTTAATTATAGCTCCTCAGCAGTGAGTATGTGATTTCTGATTATGTCCCTGGTGGATGCTCAGGTTGGTACTGCTGTGGTTGGATTGAGATCTGCTCCATTTCATTACTTTTTCCTTGAAGAGAAACCTCGCTGGTATTCGTGGAAACCATGTGTCACTTTGTGCAGCGTGTCATTATGTATTATCATATCATACAATTTAAAAAACATTGCATTGTTGCTTCTGGTCGGATTCTCTTTATGTGGAATACAGATGGCATTATTCTAGGTAATTCTCTTTCTTAATTCCAGCCCTCAAGCCAATCAAACAAAGAGAAAATTGTAGATGGATGTGAACTAATTTCTTGGTATATATCCAAAACCCACAAATAATTAGGGATGGGAGAAGCTCAAAAGCTCTGTAGATTTGGTTTGGACACACACTCAAGCTTGACTTGTGCAAAGCTGTAGGGGAACCTCCATAATTAAGGCTCTGCTCCATTACACTGGAGTAAACAAAGTCAGTGGTTACACCAGGGAAGAGAGAGTTCAGAAATTGACCCTCTGGCTGAAGATCTCAGGAGAACAGATTTTTTACTTTTTTGTGAGATTTCTACTACTTCCTGTTGCTGGTCAGGTTCAGGTCAAGAGCAGCTTTCTCACAGTGCTGGGGCACTGGTGTTCCCATCCCTGACGGGCCAGGAGGCACTGGGAGCATGGAAATAAAGCTGAGACAGCCTTTCACAGTGCAGGAAAGCACTGCCTTGGGCTGGGTCAAGGCAACAGCCAGAGGTCAATTTTTATTTTGTCTGAACTTGTTCCTCTGCCCAAAATGGCAGAATGGAAATAACAATGTGAGATATGAGATTCAGTGCTGGGGCTGAGCCCCCTGGCCTGTGTGGCATGACCTGGAGGTCACAAAACATGTCTGGTGTAAATGACAGTAACAAAGTTTACATCCTATTTTTAAGCAGAGTGTGTCCCCAGTTCTGCTTCTGACAGCAAATACAATTTTTTTTGTGACCCATGGCTGCTGCTTGCCCACACCTCCACCAAATGCTATCACAGCACGACCAAACTCAACAGAGAAAACATAAGCATGAAAGTGCCTGCAATTCTCTGCACCCCAGGCTCAACACTCAGCCAAAGATAACCTCACGGAAAGGCTCTCTCTGTTCTGCAGCTAAATTGGAGGGAAAGGTGCCAGCTTGGGGAAGAAAAATACACACAACATCAAATTTAAGTTGCCAGCTACACCCTGTTGTGTTGTAGTACTTATCCACAGCCCTGTGCTGTGATTCCAGCATTAAAGCACCAGTGTAGCTTTACTAATAACCTGCTCTCCCCCTGCTTTGGGGATAAGTCTTATCCAGCTGATAACCAAGGCTACAGCCACTATTCAGGGACAGTGCATCACTGCAAAGGGAAGGGACACAAACAACAGATGTGCAAAAGAGTTTTAGCAGGAGAACCAGCCCTTTCTGAATGTCTGCTTTAGATAGCAGCATTCCCCATCTTCCCACCTCCCTCCAGCATTGTCACCACTGCTGCAGCACAGTGCAGTAAAGAGCAAAAACAGCTGAAACTTCGTGAATTAACAGGCAAACTTTACTGCTTGCAAGGTGAGAATACAGAATGAGTGAGGTTTTTATATGCCATCAGCTGCTCTGCTCAGACTCACAGTCGGGATAACTTGGCAAAGATATTTTCTGTTGAGCATTGCAGGAGCCTGGAGAAAGGGTGTTAGAAAGGGGTACTTTCATCTAGGGAAATATCCTAAACCACTGATGAGCAGCCTGTGTGAATCTCTCTTATGTCTGAGTAAGAGGCAGCATCAGACCTTGACATTGATGTGGTAGTTGCCCTAGAAAAGAGAAACAAAAAAACCCCAAACAAAACAGCATTTTAAAACAAAGACAGCTGGATTGACAGCGACCTACACAGGCGGCTGTGGCCAGCAGTGACACTGATTGAGACAGACTTTTCTAAACTGGTGACAGACTCTGAATGCCAGATCCCACGATCAGTCCTAAATGACACAACATACAGCTTTATGTAGCTGCTGTGATTAGGGAACTTTCTGTTACAGTAGGAATGCATGAATATTTTAGCTGCATTATTGGCCTCCAAACATTTTTCCTTCTTGATCCCTCAGACAAGGATTTGATGAAAGGATATCTAATTTTACATGAGAAACATCTTCATGAAACTTTCCAGGGAAAATCTTAAACAAGGAGCAGTCATCCAGCTCCAAGAGCTGGGGAAATGCAGCATCCCTGTCCAGTGGCTGCCTTAAAAAGGTTCCATACCTCCCTCTTTACTGTGTTCATTCAGCTTTCATTTTTTCATGTTTATTAGAAATATTTTTTATATTATTTTACCAATTCTCAATGGAAGGGCAAACCCAAGAGCTCTGTGCTGTTGAGTTTTCTGCCACACAAGAGGCAATGAGGATACTTCAGTGCTTGGAGTACCTGAGCCCCAAGCCTCATAGGAGCTGGGGACCACTGTGATAATGGAAGTCCAAGACTTTGGGACCACTTCTAACCTTTCAGTTTCTAGCAGATATTACTCATGCAACATTCTCTCTTGAATTTTTCTATAAATTCAGAAATTTTTAGTGTTTCTCTACTTACTGAGACAGAGGCCAAAGATTTACTCTGGATTCATTACGAATTCATATGTAGACTATCAGCTGATCCAAAGTGAGGTAATTGACAGAGTACATATAATTATTCACCTTTCTATTTGCAAGGTCTCTGGATCAACAAAGAAACCTCCATTACAAGCCCTACATGGATCATACAATTTACTGGGGCAGTTTCAGATTATATACAGACAAGAACAAGCCTATGCCTGCATTGATTTCTAACAGGAAAAAAATCTCATCAGATGCTTCCATGAGCAGCCTGGGATGTGTCTGAGGATGTGTCTGAGGATGTTCTGAGGCTCACTGACCTCATGGCAGCACAACCCCTGCCAGGCTCTCTGCCTGACTGCAGTTTGAATCCACACAAAGTTACTCAGGATCAGTGTATCTACCCAAAGAGAAACCAGTCACTCTGTCCCTTCTGCTTCCTCCATCCTTCCCCTTTTCCAGAGACCAGTTAATCCTGGGTCAATCCTAAACCAGTTTCCCTTTCATATACTACTCTGTGCCAAGTTGCATATACAGATAACTTCACTCAAAATTGGGTATTTCCTCATTGCTTCAAAGACCAAGGACTATGACTCCAGCAGATGGTCCTGGCATGCAGAGTGATTTCAGTAATAGATACAACTTTCTTATGCCTTTGTCAGCCTCAGTGTTCAACCAGAGGCTGATGATACCACTGAGGAAACCTTGGCAGATTTCCTCAATAAAAAGCGACAGCACACTTCTCACCAATCGCCTCCCCTCATCTCCTGCAGACTCAGCTCACAACATTTGACCCAGCTGCAGCTCCAAAGGGCACCTGGAATCCTGGATAGTCATAAGCCTCTCAAAACCCCAGTGCCCCTTGGAAAGGTGACCTGAATTTGTCTGGAATCAATGGATTGTTTTTATAAACTCTCCTGCCTGCTTCATTTACAGAAGAAGGCCACCCAGATACCTCCTTATCTAAAGGAACTCTCAACTTTCACTTCATCCACTCATTTACCCCTTCCACATCTATTTTTTTTTGTCTCAGAAACCTCATTGCAACCGCTTGGGTCTGCTAGAGGATCTGCTTCAGTTTACACCAGCACGGCTCAGCTCTCTCAGTCTGGTGCAGACATGATGCTCCATAATGGGCAAAAGGATGAGCATCATGCAAATGCATGAGTGATACTGTCAGCACTTCTAGGAAGTTGCACACACAGATCTACTTAGTTAATAATGAGACGTGAACACATTCTGTGCACCTCACTGAGCACACATTCAAGCATATGGCTGCTGAGATAGAATATATCCTGCCAGCCTTTTTTCTTAATTAAAGTTATGCAAGTTATGAAATACTTTCCTTTATAATAAGCTCTTATTCCTGTGGAGAAATTTCTATTTGTTTTTATCTCATTTGAGCTTCAAGGTTAATCTTAGTTTAAGAACCTCGCTCGCTGTGACAGCAACCTCATGGTGCTGCAGCCTGATCCGTGTGTGGGTGGGTGTGCATCCTTTTGTTCCACACTGGGGCTGGATGCTGGCTGAGTGTCCTCCCTGGGCTGGTTTGTCCTACAGACATTAGAAATAGCTGTAGGTGGGTGACTGGGAAACTGGTTCATGAAGGATATTTTCCAGATTCAGTTGAAGACCATTTAAAAAACCCCAAAGGGGAAGATGCAAAATTTGTGTTTTGTTTTGAAAGACAAGGCAAATGTGAGATATTTCACTTTTTAATCTACTCTGAAGGGGAATTTAATTTTGGAATCCTTGATATCTATTTACTTATTTTATTATATGAGTTCAGCAAGCAATAATTTATTCCAGCATGAAAAGAGATGTTAATAAAGGAGAAAGAATAAAGAGCAAGACATTTAGATCAAATTAATATACATGAAATAAAACAGTAAAAATCCCTGCTTTATCCACAAATAAACTTTTTATGTCCTATATACATTTTATGATGAATCTCATATCATACCATACATACATATTGGACTAATACAGTAGCAATACTGAAATAATTGTTCACAGTTATAGGCACCAAAATGAATATCTGAATTATTTACATAAGTCCATCTTCTCTCAGACCTTTGGGTCTACATTAATTTAAGATAATGGCTCAGCTCTTAGCTCCAGTTCATCAGTATTATATTTTTGTAACCAGCTAAAGTTGTTATCTTTTTTTTTTTTTTAAGGAAATGTGATGAGTAATGTTTTCCAGAAAGATAAAATGCCACCTTTAAATGCTGCCACTTTATTTTCTCTGTTCTTTGAAACCCTAAGATATTTCTTACTCCGTATCTGCTCTCAAATTCTTCCTTCCTTTCCATGCATATTTCTCCTGACTCCCATCTCAGCCTCTCTCTTGTCTTTTCCTTTTTTGACTGTTATCATTTTACTGTGTCTCATGACAATCTCTCACCTACACTTTTTTGCTTTAGCTCTCTCCTCATTTATTATATTAGATCTTAAATGTTTAGCCACAAGGTCCTTCTGACATCTTTTAATGCCATGCTAAAATCATGTCATGTGGGTGGGGAAAGAAGTCCTGATGTGCTGTATGATGTTGTGAGGACCCTGTCTTGGAAATATCTTCTCTCATGTAATAGGCTCAATTACAAACCCACTGAAATTCTCATAAAATTCCTCTTATCTTCCGCACGAGCACAGGTGGACCCAATGTAACATTTTTTGTCCCTTCTTTTGACATAGGAGGGTACAAGGGACTTGAATACCTTGAAATATTGAATGTAAACCATCTTAAAACTGGGATGTTATCTATTAAGAATTTTTCTTAAAAAAATCAACATTTGGGGGCCAAAATGTGAGCTCTTTGTTGGACATAGAAAGGGCTATTTCTGCCTTTACACAGAGGTTGTGATTCAGTGCATGCATTGTGTAACCCCATTTAACCATCAAAAATGTTGCCAAGAACTAAAAGATAAAATATAGATCTACTGTTCGTTTTTTCTCCCCCAGTTGATCTTTTGTGTTTGATCATAAATGCACATTGTGAAAAGATGTCTTGTACCTCCAAGCTAAACACTGTTTGCTACTCATTAGTGATTTATAAATGATATTTTCTCCCTGGTGACATATCTTTTGATATGATTCTCTAATAATAACATCCACCAATATTAAAATAAGAACATCCCCATGTATTGTGATCACCTTCAACCACATTTCCTCACTAAAATTAAATTTTAGCACACCAACTGATATTGTATGCATATATTTGTCTACCATCATTATAAATCTCCTAAGGGTCTCTATAAAATGATAGTTTTGCCTCTTTGCAGTAATTCTACCTAATGCTCCAAAGCAAGAAACTAATTACATGCTGACTTTTCACTAACTTTGATCTTTGCAAACTGATACTCTGAAGTTTCTATAGGTAATCATATAATTACAATCCACTAAGTGGGATGAAATTAGGCATCAACTTTTTTTCCCCTCTAAGTAATATTAACTATTTTTACAAATAAACATTTAATTTTAAAATATTAATATTGAAAATATTAGTAATTTAGTAGATCACTATTTGTGGTATCCTAATATATAAGTTTTTTATGTAGGACTTCAAAATAAGATCTAAGTATATGCAGTATATTTGTAACAAATATCTTATTCTAACAGAAAGAGTTTCAGTGGAAGGGGCTAAGCTACAAATTCTTGAAAAATAAGTTTAAGAAAGGCCAAGGATAAACCATAGTGGTGTTAGGAAATTACTGATATTTCTCCAGGGAATCTTTGAGTCTCTTGAAAAAATGACCTCATTTGTATTTTCCCAATGAATTGGTATGATATTTCCTGTAAGAAAAATTGAAAACAATTGTTGCTTTCAGCTGAACTCTACTGCTATAGAAAAAAAAAAAACAACCCTGGATTTCCTCTTTGAAAAATATAAGTTTAGCTTACACCTATTTTCAAGCATAATCATAAGAAAGTTTGATCTTTTAAAAGAAAATAAGTATCACAGCCTTCTCAGACACCAGAGAATAACTGTGCACTTCGATGTTTTTTCCCTTCATACTTTCAACCTGCTATTTTAGCCCAGCAGTAAAACCATAATAAAATCCTCCCATCTGCAGTGCCATGGCCTCCTCTCTGCTCTTCTTGCACACAAATGAGGACTCAAATACAAAATCCAACAAGGAGAAAGACAACACGGTGCCTCTCTTTGGGGTATCTCATCACAAAGGGGTGTCCCACTGACCCAAGGGACACGAGGTCTGGCTATGGAGAGCTGAATTAACTCACTTCCATGTGTCCAAGATTTTATACCCTTCTCTAAGGAAGAGATCACTCAGCATGAGGAAGGGTGGCAAAACACAGCCCTGTGGGAAAAGAGAACTTCAGCTTAAACGAAAGCTCCAAAATGGTGCCTGGGTGACGTCCAGGTTGGGAGGAGAGGAGGGATGGTCTGTGGGAAACATGACAGCACAGTTCCTGGTGTGAGCAGTGGCTGTGGGGTTGAAGGGGCGTGGGGGTGATGTGGGCTGAAGGAATATTTCACATGGTGACCCAAGACAGCAGATGCTCCACCGCCACTGCGCCTACCAGCGCACCGCGGTAAGAGAAGCAACAATTCTGCCTTTCCCTGATGTTTGCTGCACCTACTGGATCCCCTAGGCCTGGAAGGCCTCCTGCCCTGGTGCACAGCCTTCCTGGGAGAGCAGGGCAGCCAAAACCACGGGCAAGGCTTGGGGAGCAGTGCGGTCACCCCGTGGGGCCAGACGCCTCCAGCCCAGCAGATGACGCAGCAGCGCCAAGAGCAAACACGTTGCTGGTGGAACAGGCTCTACCTTTGCTACATCCCAGATGTGCACCTTGTTTGTCTAATAACACTCAAAACCGCAGAAAAATCTGAACGCCACATTCACTTTAAAGCTGAATAAACAAAATTTGTTTTGACTTATCATCAATCATGTCATGTGATCACAGGGCATATTGTGTGCAAACGGCAGTTGTTTTATCTGGAGCTTCAACCTTTAAAAAATTCAAAACAGTAAAGTTGTTTATTTGACACCAGTGCTGACCCCCAGACTTTAGCGCTGCATTCTGACAAAGTGAAAGAAAGAAAACACATTTTGCTTCTTCATTGCTGTGGCATAAAGGAAACCCGACTTCTCGGGAGACTTTTGACACATTCCTTGCATTTAAAATGTACCAATAGGAACTTTATCTCCTTCTTTTTTATTTTTCTAGAAACTGGAGGAAGAAAGGTGTTTACATGATATTGCACATGGTAGCAACTCTCATTATGAGGATCTGCAGACACTCAGTATGTGGATTTAGCTTTGGGAATTGCATTACTTAAGAGCCCTGTGGTTAGAAAGATGAATTCAGACAGACAATAAGGAGCAACTGTTTGAAAGCCAAGCTGCTTGCTCAGACTCAGTTAACAACTGATAGGCTTGTAGATATATTTTTCAGGAACCAACTTGAAAACTCATTCCAAATCATCCTGAAAAAAAAAATCTTTTCCCTCCCTTTGTTTCCTCCATCAATAAATAGATCTGAAGAGATTGCAACCTGTATCTCATTTTGTGTTTACCTGTATATTTGTGTCTCTCTGGGAGAGAGACAGTGTATTTTGTCTTCAGATGTCAGAAATGACAGAGCATCTAGAAAAGCTGCAGATCGCTGAACAATATGTGTCCATTAAGTATGATAATTAAAGTTTCCTTCTTTTTTTAAACCTCTAAAATTAACATCATAATTCTCATCTAAGAATGAAGTGCAATTATACATCAGGAACACCTCAAACTTTCACTCCATTCTGTACAGGCAGTTTTGTGCTACTTCAACTTCACCATGCTGAGGACAGAGTTTCAAATTCATCATATGGCCCTGAATGCGTTCATTCTGCTATTAACTCCTAAGGCATAAAGAAAAACTCCCTTCTGGAGAGACATTTGGCTTATGCCTTCATATGATAGGGCTGTGGCTGAGGAAAAGGTCCAGGACTGATTTCTCCTCCAGACATCCTATTTTATCTTGGTTAAGGGTCCATTCAATTGTGTTTCCTCACATTTTAAAGATGATAAAAAATAATAATTAACTTCCAAATAAAGAAGATCTGATGCTATCTAGTGTAATGTTTTTAAAATTGTTTAAAGCCCTCAGTTACAGGAATATAAGAGCTACCATAAATGTTCTCAAGGAAGGGTTTGCTGGGAGAAGTAATGTCTTTTATTAGATCAATTGGTATATTTTAAAAATATTGACCTGCTTTTGGACACAGGCAGGCTTGCTGCTTCCTTTTCAGCCCTGAAGAAGCACCTAGATAACCACATCTGTTGGCCTAATAAAGATTATTATGTACATAAACTTCAACAAACCTGTTTCTGCAACATAAATAATCTGCACAAGGGTCTGTGAAACCTCAGACTGTCTCTGGGAGCAACCAGTGCTGGTCACTTTGGAGGCAGGTGAAGCACTGCTTGTGCAGCACTCTTACACTTCACTGAGGGAAGGGCTCAGTGCTTTCTACTTCACATTCCCATTTAATGGCCTAGGTAATTTTTTCTACTGATCTTTCCCTTTACTTTTTAAAGGTGATGCTCAGCTGCTTTTCAAATTCTTACGCATATTTCCATCTTAGATTTAATTTATCATGGTTTACGTGCAGCCCCTGGGGGTTAAACCTCACTGTTGACTTGTTGGCACAAATAACCTTCTGAACTCATCAGACTAATCCCACTGATTTGGTTTTTTTCCTCCCTGCTCTCTTCAGTGTATCACCCTGTCACTTTATTGAGTGACTGCCATGGAAAGGCAGCCCATCCACAGCAAGTGTATGGATGGAACTTCAAACAAAGGGGCAAGGAATGAAATCACCTCTAAATAGAGGGAGAAAAGAAAGAGAAAGAACACAAACGTGGTTTCCTTAAGACCAGGAGTCTTAATAGCTTCTTGTTGGTGCTGCCCTTGGGAGAAGTGAGGCTGTGGAAGATGAGTTGTATTTCTATCACCAGCTGGAAGAAACTCTATTCAAGATAATGACTCACTGTTGCTGTAAGTTGGGTCAGGACTGGATCAGACTCAGAGAAACCCTTCATTCCTCCTCCCCACAGACTGGTGTGCAGCTAATTGTACTTGGAGGAATAATTCTAATAAAGATGTGACCTTTAATGCCAATTGGTGGTTTTAATTTTGATTCGTAATCAGTCACCTCAGTGTGATCCCTTCTGATGTGTGAGCAGCAGTGAGGCCACTGTGCATATTTACACACAAAAAACAAATACAGGCCCAGGGAGGCATCCCATGGGGCAAATGCATATATTGCAGATCTTAAAAACAGATTTGTACATTACTGGATCCTGAAGCAAATAAAAGTGCATAAATTCCTAGGAATCAAAGATAAGTCAAAGGAAAAAAAAGCATTCACAAGTAGAACACAGCCCCCATAGCTCATGAATAGCCTAATTATGAGAGCCCCACAGGCAAATGCAAAGTTACCAACACAATTGCCTTTGGAGCTCACAGAGAGGTCAGATGCTAGCCTCAGAATATTATCTTGTGTAGCACAGCACCTGGGTCCTGTGCAGTGCCATTCAAAAATCACACCAAAGGACAGTCTGAGGAGGCAAGAGCTGACAGAACCTCACATGGACATTCCTGTAATTCTTCTGCATTCAAGAATCAGTTGCCTTTTCACATTGTGAAGCTTCTCTTGACACAAATGTTCAAAATTGATGCAAGTTCTGTTTCTGAAATTCCCTATTTCATTGATAAAAAGCCATAAAAGGCTTCTTGTGGTCTTCACCACCTAGTCATAGTGAGAGAAGTGTAGATGGCATTGCTTGGCAGAAAGATTTTGGGATGCTAGAGGTGCCACCTTCATGCCAAGACAAACCTCTGGTTTTCTCAATTTTGTGAAAAGCATAAACAGTTCTCTCTGCCACCTACTATGCAGGAGAATGCACCCGTTCATCTTGGAGTTAAGAATATGCTTGGAGCTGTAATGGCAATTTAATTTTTGGCCAAAGATATTTCAGCAAAATTTCCAACATAGCCTAAACTGTCTGGAGTCAAAGAGAAACCAGAAATGGACACAAAAGTGAAGGGCACTGAAGAAAAATCATCAGATATAGAGACTGGTTCAGACGGAAAACAAAGAAATAAGTTTTGCCTGTCATCCATGGACCTCAACTTCCTTTCCAAATAAAATATCCCTCTTGAAGCTGCTCTCTGCTTTCCCCCCTTGTTCCAACCAGAATTTTGCTGTCACTCTCACACCTTCCTCCCCTTACACCTCTTTCTACAGGCTCCTGCAACATGAATTTGCTTTGGGAAATTTGGTCCTTGTCTTACTTCCACAGCTGCACCAACCAACCTGGGACCACCTGGCTCTGCTGATAAGACTATGGAATATAAATATGACTATATGTATGGAGAGTTTGGCTGTTTAATACTACTCCTCTCTTTATAGAAATGCCCTTCATAACCTGAGCACTAAAGTCATTATGCTCATCTCCAGATCACTTAACAGAGCTCATCTCTTTTACAATGCTAAGAAGCACCACCTGCTAATTAAAGGTACAATACGGTCTCTTTAAATCCTTCTCACATTTAATATCACATGTATATTCATGTGCTTAAAGGATATATGCACTCTTGCATTTCTGCATATTTCTTCTCTTTATATACTGCTTTTTGCCTGAGACTATGAACCTCTAATTGATGCCCTGCACTAAATTCATGAGCGTAAGGAAAGGAGAAATCCCACACAGGGATGTACCTGTGCCTTGTTTGTGTGTACAGGGATGTCTCCAACATGGGAAGGGATAGAGATCACAGACCCTTTTTGATCTGCCTCAGTAGTATATAATGTATAGTATGTAATGTACCCATCAGTGGTTTGAGCCCACTTCAAGGGGCTGTAACTTCTTGTAGCTAAATACACCCGAGATTACAAAAAGCTAAATGCTCAGTTCATCCCTGTTGTGGTTGGGGGGCAAGGCAGGAGCAGGGTGATTGCTCTGTGATCAGGGAAGATGCACAGGGCTGTGCTGGGATCTGGAGCAGCGCTGATCATGTCTTTTACATATCTAGGTAGAAATGTCATTCTGGATTAATGGCTCATTAGGAGGAGTTCAGGATGGGAGGATGTGAAAAGGCAGAAGAAAAAACCTTATCAGTTGAAAATGGAGCATGCTAAGCTTATGAGCAGAATAATCTAATGCATTTTTCTGCAATAAAGCAGAGATCTCTGCTCTGTGGTCCCAGAATTCCTGGGAATATAACTATAAAGTGTTCTCTTTATTTTTACTTAATAAAGTAGACTGTTTAGACTACAGCCCTGTTTTCCTGTTTGCTGTGTTGAGATCCAGGAGCATCATAAGGTTTTGAAAGAGGTAGTTTAATCGGATTCAGAATTCATTTCAGAGAGAATCTAGACTGAGTCAGTATATGTGGTTTTAACTAAAATAATATTTTGTTAGACTCTAATACGATGTTAATACCCATATGAGACAGGGTAATACCATTCAGTGTTCATCTTAATTAACTAACATTAACTATCATTAGACTTTTATATGGTACAATGCACATTACTCCATAACTTCAACACAGATCTCATACAGCTAGATTATAATGCATAATATCAATCATGGTTTTCTCCAAGCTTTCTTAGCACCTAGCTTTGATTTTAAAAGTTAAGGTCAGTGTTAAGTGTTACACTTCAGCTGAAAAAGTTGAAATCAGTGTTAATTAACAATGTTAATTAAATGTTAATCAGTTAAATGAAAGCATTTTTCATCCACTTCCCCAATAAATTGTGGTCAGGTAATCTTGCATACATTGTTTCAGATGTCATAGGGATGTGTCATCACCCTTGGGATGACTACTAGGGAAGTCCAAGACAATCATTCTTGCAAAGATAAAACAAATTGCTTATCTCAGTACAAAGGCAACTAAATGGCACTGGAAATCCAGAGTGATGGATAGGAAATTAATGGCACAGCAAGGCAATACTGCCATTGCCCATCTCGGTGGTGGCCACAATGCTACCCTAAATCTGAGTTTTTAGGAGCTTTTTGGGTAAGACTGGTTCCTCACCCAGTCCCATGGCAATGGAGTCCCAGCTGTATGAGATGTAAGAATTTCTGGAGTAATCTTCATGTGCAGTGTTTGCCTCATGGGACAATGGGGTTGTGGGATTAGTTTAGCAAAAGAAAAAAACAGTTAATTTGTTGTGACAGCAGGTCTTGTCTTTGATACTGCAGAATTCAAAACTTCATGAGGCAACTACCAGCAGCCAAAGGGCCAGAGTAACCCTGACTTATCCCTGTTTGAACATTTGAATCCAACCCTATAACAGGATGTTTTATGCTAGTTATTATAAAATATTAGATGAATGCTGTAAGTACAGAACACTTGAACTATATAACTGCAGCACCATGAGTTTATCTTGTGAGTAGGCACAGTCTAATACACTTTCCTAAAACTCACAAAAGTTTTCATTCAAGTTCAAAAATTTTGTATATAGTACTGTAACTGGTGTATATATACATATATCTATGTCTCCTGTGTGTATATATAAATATGCACTATTGTATATAACGTATATATATTACAGACTAGAACATTTTAAGCGAGATACAGTTCTTCAAATGCCATAAAGATATTGCTTACAATTAATTGGATTTGAAATTTATGCTCCAGCTGGATTTCAGTCAAACCCACAGCTCATTGCATGTTACTGAGATGGTTTTTTTGGCCGAGAACTAACGTTCGACCCTGTCATGTAGAAAATCTATTTAAAAAATAAAATAATAAAGCAGTGACATAATTGACTGTAGATATCAGCATTATGCATGCCAGTGAAAATCAATATTTAAAGTGTGGTTCCATTTTGAAAAAGGTCTGTATAAATATATAGTGTCCTCCTCATCAGATCTGTCTGGCTGTGTGTTCAGGGAGACAACTCCTGTTTCTGCTGACCAAGTATTATCCCTTCCTTTCAATTAGTACTGAAATGAAAATGCAAATACAGAAAACTTAGCACTTTTACAAATCCCCTATGAGTGAGTCCATCACAATGGTTCAGTTTGACCTGATATGAGCACCAAGTGAAACTTTGGCTCTGCCTCTTGCTTGTACTGGTCATTGGAAACACCAGCAAGAGGAAAAGGAGGCTGTGTTGTAACTATGGAGAGTTCTGAGTTGTCAGCTTTCCTAGCAGAATCTATTAGGCACAGATCTCTCTACAAAGGGTATTTAGGTGCCTACAGTTACACAGACATAGGTACTCTCCCATAGAGCAGAACCTACAACACTGAGGCTACATTTGTGGCTCCTCTTAAATCCATCAGGGTGGATGCCAAGAGATGCCAAGAATTAGGCAGTTGATAGGAGCTGTCATCTAAATCCCACCATTTTCAGGAGGAGAGACAATTCTGTTTGGACTACAGAGTGAGCTCTACTCAGGAGCCACAGCCTTGAAGGAAAACATTCAGGCCCTTCCTTTCAAGGTGGGAGAAGAACACAAACATTAATTCCTTCCATTCCCTACCCTCCTCCCCCAGAATGGGTACTAGATATAGTTAAAGTTCTGGTATTTTCCCTGTTAGTTTGTGGCTAGAACCATGTCCTGAGCACAATTCATTCTGTATAGATAAATACACAGTGCTTTCAGAGCACATCCCACCTTTCAGCATAAATATTGCTTCAAAATGTACAGGCTTCCTCCCTTCTCCTGCAGTGACCAATTTTTCATGGACTAGTTATTTGTTAAAGCTTGGAATCATGGAAGGCAAGGAAGATTTGAACAGCAGAGTAGACAGAAAACTATGTTGTGATAGTCAATTAACTCCAGCTTGAGCTTCACAAGAATAAAAAAGACCTCTCTGATCCCAGAAGCCCAGAAGGAGATGTAGCATCAGCTGTGTAATGAATTAAAGCTGAAAACAAGAGTTTTGGTGGACATGGCTATGACCATCACCTCCCTTCCTTTTACCTGTTTCCATCTGCCATTGTCTGAGATTTCAGAGCTGGCTCTACAGGTCAGTTGAGCAGAAGAGAAGTGGCTTGTGGAAACCATTATCTGCAGAAGGTAGACCCTGGACTGACAAAGTCTGTAAAATCTGACAGCTTTAGGTTATGATAAACATTGTGAGACTTAATGTGGCCTGAATTTCAGTGCTTCTACTCTTAAGCAACAGCTAGTTGGGATCTTCATGAGTAAAGTGTTGGACTAAGTGATGGAAGAGGCAGGTAAGAGTGTCAATGCTGGCTGAATTCCCTCTTTTGCAGGCTTAGCAAAAAAAATTCTGTTTCTTCCACCCCATCTGTCTAGTGTCAAGAGAGAGACTGCTCCTTTCTCTCCCCAGATCTCTGCCTTGGGCACAGTGCCACCTTTCTCCATGACTCTGAGAGTCAGGAGACATCTCTGTGCTCACCCTTCCCATTCCTGAGGGCTGAGGCAACCTAAGAGCTCTTCCCATATCCGTCTGTCTAATGGGCACTGCAGGGAATGACCCTGGGATGATTTTCCTTGACACTGACTAAGGAAACTCTCCATGTGAGTGCCCAGTTCCTAGCAGGCTGGAGAGTTTGTTCCATGCTGCTTCTGGTGAGTAAGATCATTCTGGGAAGAGGTCTTTGGCAGACTCCATCTAGGACAAAGACAGCAGCAGAGGCATCGTAGAAGAATGTGTCTGAAAACCCTGAACGTGTATGAGAAAATACCTAGGATGGCTTTATTTTACCAGCTGAAAATGAGGACTTGGCTGAGCATCCTGGAAGAATGTAAGAAAACATTTATAACCCATGTAATTATTTCTAAGCAGCAGACAGGACTGAGCCCTAGGAGGTACAAAACAAGAGGTACAAACTTACGCAACAGCTGCAGCGCTGCTGAAACCGAGAGACAGCTCAGGAAATGCCAGAGCACTTCTGCCCTGGAAACTTCACAGTGATGGAGAGAGACTCCTGGCCAAGAAGAGCAGCAGTGTTGATCGTGAGAGAGGTAAAGATCACCCATGCTGAAGGCCAGCATGACCTTGGGGCTCTGCACAAGTCAAACTTGTTTAAGCTTAGTTTGATAAGAGAGCTTTGTTTTTAGCAGTGTTATCTGTGTGGCTGTTGTTCCACACTCACAGCCTTTCTATCACAATACTTCAGTGCTGTGTCCTGGTCTCATCCTGCCCAATACTGCATGAGTGCAAAAAAAACCTGAACAGCACTGCTTTGGGCACAAACATGGGATTTTTGTTGAAATTGTAAGCTTCATTTATAATGCTCTAACCCACTTTGCTTGGTTATGCCTTCAGGCCTGAAGTGGGTTTCATGAGACACACCAGAACTGGCTACAACCCCCTTGTCAATGCAAGGCATCTCCATTGGGGTGAAGCCAGAAAAGCCATGGCATGGTGACTTGCCACCCTCCTCACCCACCTGGGTGTAGGAGACATATCCACCTGGGGACACCAGACCAAAATCTATGGCTCCATCCAAACTTTTGGGATGGTTTCTCATTCCCAACTGCTCAGTGCATGGGAACTGCATCAGGAATTAGCTTTAGGAAGAAAATAGGGGTGAGAACAAACAATATTTTTAAATAGGTTTACTACCCAGGCATCTGGAAAGGTAGGGAACAAGCAAGGAATATTTTGGAGTTGTATTAAACATGTCAGTCAAGAGGCCATGTAGGACCATGAGTTTGGGAGATAGGAAGCCAAAGGATGGGTTTGGATCCTTGGTTTTGATGTGCTTTTTCCAGAAGTCCCGTGGTACTTAGTAAGAGAGTATTTTGAAAATATAACACATCATGCTGCTGGTGTATTTGGGAGCTATTCAGTACTTTAACAACTAAAGGAAAAAATAAAAGGAAAGGCTGTCCAAGATGAGATCTTGAGGGGAAGGAACAGGGAATCTGGCAGGTGGGATGAAGAGGGCTCACTGCCTCACAGCCCAGCTTCATTCCTCCAAAAACTTATGGAATGTGTAAAGATAAGTCAAAACTCTAGATTCTTACTTACTACATTGAAAAATCTCCATCCTATTCTACACTGAAAGCTTTATATTTTTTTTCTCATCCAAGAGGATAGTGTAGTAACAAACTGCCAAGAAAAGAAATTGGTGAGTCACTGAGGAAATTTAGTTGAAATGATAACACTTCACAAAAATGAAAATTATTACATTTACTGTACATGGGAACAGTAAAAAGTCCTTTTGTATTGCTCTTGGAGTTGAATAGGAAGGGACTGATATTTCCACACTGGTGTATAATGTAATTTGCTTGCTAGCAGTTTGTTTTTCTCTTACATGCAAGTTGTTTTGACAAATTTCTTAACAATTCAATACTCTTGTCAGAACCTGTGCATGGCCATTGTGACTATGTAGGAGTCTAATTTTCTAGCCTTTTTAATTTTAATAATCCAGTATCTTATTTCTCAAAGGAAACTCTGAAGATTTCTGCCCAGCAGCATTTGGCAGTTTCTGCCTTGCAATAGTAATAATAATAATAAAAACATGGAAAATACATGAAAAGTGTCTCTAACATCTTTTATGGCTGAGGATAAACAAAGAGATTTTTTTTCCATTCATCTCTTCAATCAAACATACCTGAGCAGTATCCCTGTAGAAGCCATCAAAGTTTAGTACGTTAAATATAGGATTTCCCAGCTCTGGTCCCAGTGGAACATAAGGGGATGATGCATGGAGCAAAAAATTTAGCTACCTTATTTTTCTGTGGATTTAGTTGCTTTCCTAACTGTTTTTGCTATTTATGGAACTCACATTACAACTCAGCCTGTTTTTCAGCTGCAATGAATAGGACTTTCTGCTGCTGACTGGAGCTTTTCAATCTGGTATCATAAAGACAGATGAATAACATTAATTTTCTAATATGTTGGTCAGCGATCTGAAGATTCCCTTATTCAAGGTTTTTTGGCTAAAATAAAATTACATATAGAGGTCCAGCACAGACTAGATGCAGTACTGACTCCTCCAGATAAATTTTGAGTTGAAATGAGTTAAGGGGAAAGATTTCCTGCCTATGGTATTTGAGCTAATAAGCTTGGTAAGGCATAAGCAGGTCTTAAGTGGGTTTTCAGCCTTATGTAGACAGTCTGGGTAGGTGAGAAATTTGCATTCTGTCTCAGACAGAAGCATGGATAAATGCAAACCAACTTGTCTTGGAGGGAGAGGGAAGCTCTTCTATAAGCTGCACAGAAATATGTTCCTTTGATCAACATAAACTAAAAGTCCGAGCTGGTAAGTTCGTTAAAACTGGGTTATGGAAAAGTCTAGCTCTGTAAAACAAATTAGCCCATCTCAACAGAAGTTTTTTCCTCATCTGTACCCAAATGGGGTCTTTCTCCTAATTTTCAGATGTAACTTCCTATAGCCAAGTGCCTGGAGCAGGGGCTGGGGCACTTGTGCATAGAGGCTCACAGAGATGAGGGAAACCCCAAATAGTACTGGAGAGTTTCTTTTGGGGATGTAACCTCAACCAGGAGGATAATTCAGAGAAGTGGAGTTCTTCTTGAGTAAATGCAGCCCTAAGAAAGGCCCATTGACTGAGATGTGCTGCTCTGATGTGTTTGAGTTATGCTGCTGGACTTTAGAAAGAAGAGAAACTCGGAAGGGTGGGGAGCTCTGATACACAGTATTAGTTAATCAAGCCCAAATATACACCTAACCTTCTTATCCTTAATTGGTTTTTCCTTTGCAAAGTTTTAACAGCATAGAGTTCCCCTGTTTAGGACTTTAATTTTCTAGTGACAGAAACCAAACACACAAGTCAGCTTTACTGGAGAGGAGAACCAGCTCTAGTGTGAGAGATACATTACAACATACTAGAGAGGAGTGTTTGTTTTTGTAAGGTTTAAAATATTGTTTCTTTATTTTCCACCCTAACTCTGAGAACTTTGGCATTTGACTAATTTACCGTGCGTTTAAGGCTGGTAGCAATATTGGAAAAGAAATATGATAATCACATGCTGCCACAAAGCATTCTATACCTCGCTCTCTTTTCCAGCTCTAGTTTCACATGTGTTGGTTCAATGGAATATTCAATAGACATTTATAGGAAATAAATTGAGAGATGAATGTAAACCATATGGCATCTGGAGGTTTATTTGTAAAGCCCCTGCATCAAAGCTTTCTCCAGATCACACCATATTAGCTATGTTTTTCCAGTCCAGCAGAATCAGGAAGGTAACCACAGACTTCCTTGATGGAAAACACATGAAAAACAGAGCAAATCCTAATATGTAGCTAGAGCAACTGTTCAAGTAGCATCATTTGGAATAATTTTATTACTAATATGTAAGGAGCATTGTTTAGTGATGAATTTCAACCCAGAAACCAAAAAAAAATTAAAGTTAATTTGCTAAGCTTCCTGACCATTAATTTGTAGAACTCCAAGATCATTAAAATGTATCAAACCAGACATAATTAATATTTTTACTATTAAAGCACATAGGACAATTACAAACTTTCTTGAAATGCAGCACTGAAATTATATAAAGAGACTCTTTCCACACAAAACTTTTCATAGCCAATCACATCCTTCTAACTAATAATTAAAAAAATGTTTGGGTTGAGTGAGAAGTTTGTTTCAATCTTATTTATTTTTACTGAAAAAATTAAGCTGTTCTCAATCTGAAATGCTTACTGTTTGCTGGAGTTTGGCAAAAGCCAACAGTGCATCTGAAGTCAAATTAAATTGTATTCTCATACAGTATGTTACATAAATCATTAGGAAATGTCAAGAGCTCATATATAGTTGTGTTTTGAGGTTTTTTTAAGTTTCCACTTACTTTCCAAAATAGTTTTCATTTTTCAATGTCAACCCCTTTTCAGCCACTTAGACCAGCTCTAATGATTTGTGTGTTAAATTTGCTTGTCACATGAATATTTTTTAATAACCAATTTAATATTTAATATGTTGCACATATTTTCTGGACCAATAAGTTACAAGGTACAGTGCCAGCTCCATACTTGTATTCCCAGCAGGGAGAGTATTTACCTTGTGCAGCAGAGCTTCATGCTCAAGAAGTGAAAATTTTGGGGTGGTTGATTTACTTTTCCTTAAGAAACCTCATTCAAGGAGCATTTTTGCCCACAATGAGACAAAGGACTAGGGCCTGTTTCAATACTTAACTTCTGGTAGACACTTAAGTCTCCTTGACTTTAATATTAAGCATGTGCTTAGAGACAGACATAAAATGCACTAGCATCTGTAGGAATCTTTCCACTGACTTTAATGGGCTTTGGATTGCACCCTGATATCTCAGCTCAAAATAGCTGTTATTACAGTAATAAATGATTTGTAAAGCCATTCTTCTGAATAGGTACATTTATATTAAGAAATCATAATGACTTCTTTAAAAACTCTTACACTGCAAATTGATACATTTGGAATAATTGCTCTCCTCTTCATTAAGGTTTCACACTTCTGTAGCACTTTCCAGACCAATAGTTTGAAATCTCATTATGGATTTAGATAAGTATTTCTACTCCCATTTTACAGATGGGCTAAAGGAGGTGGAGACAATGGGCCTCATCCAGAGTAGGAAACTTCCCATTCACCCAGGTAGATGCTGGACTGCAAGGCCCAGCCTTCCAGAAAATACATAGGCACCTAATTCACACCAAAACCTGTGGAATTAAACATCTAAAATATCTTGTGTATTAGCCAAAACAGCCTCCTGCTGCACCAAAGCACAAGATGGCAGAAAAAGGTTTTATTCACAAATCCCACTCTCCAATGATCTATCAACTAAGTACTTCTATAATATTCTTGCAATTTGGGCACAGGGAAGTGAGAACATTATTTTAAGATCCCAGTTAAAGTCATGAATGAATCAATGAGCAGCATCCAGACTCCAATTGGAAATGCTCCCTAGTCCAGGGTAGAGGGAAGGCCAAGGACATGTGTTTGATATGACACCTTTAGGAAAATACAGGAGTATAAAAGTCCCATGGCACTGTACAATTGGCTACTTTCCAGGTAAATTTTTGACAGGGAGAATTTTTGCTTGGAGAAAAATAGCGATTTATAACATTGGACTGAAAGTGTTAGACTTCCTACCTAGGTATTTTAATTCTTGCTAAGCAGCCAGAATCCTGAATAAGCAGCAATGAAGTCAGAAATGAAATAAACCTTTGTGAAATCCAGCCTTGGCTGTTTGAATTTCAAATACCTTCAGAGTTCAGGTAATGTGTGGATTGAGAATTTTAGCTTGAGTCCATCTTTAGTTAAAACTCCCTTCTCCTCATCAATCTCATTCATTCATCAACATCCAGGTTAGCCTTTAAACATATGGCAGTCAATGAATGCCACTCACAAACCTTAGAAAATAAGTATGCAAGCAACATCAGTTTAAAAATATGCAGCTAACTGCTGGAAGCTATTAAAACCCAAATAAACAAAAGAGATTATACTTCAAAGAAATGTCAACAGTTTTTCCTCTCCTAGAACAGAGCAGTTTTCTTTGCTTCTATCCCCAGCCACATCTGGAAAGTGCTTACTGCTTTACATATCTCCAACGATAAAATTAGTTTATTGATTTTTCAGAATTTCCTGATAGATTTATGCAATTTCCAAAACAAAGGTAAACTCACATCCCAGTTAAAAAAAACTGGTGGTGACTACAAAGAATTCACAAAATCATAAAAACTTAGAGTTATGCAAGGGAACAAAACCAGTCACTTGCTAAATAATGCTGTACCTCTGTGACTACTGTTGGAGAGCAAGAAATTGCAATTTAATTACCTACTTCTATATATATGAAAAAAAAAAAATCTTAGGGCTAATTATGGCTGATGTAAAGTTGTACTGAACCTTCATTTCCAAATAAATAGAAAGATTTCAAAATGAAATCTGCATATTTCATGGAAAGAATTAAAAAGAAAAAGGAATAATGAGTCATGAATACAGATTCGAAGAGCTATGCAAAATTTAGATCTATTAAAGTGTCTGCAACTCTGTGTAACTGAAAATTTAGACTCTAATTTCCACAACAGCAAATTGTGTCATTTTAGGCAGTCCAAATGTTGGATTTTTAATTTGCTTAAAATTCCACATTTGTAGCAGCCAAATCCTTCAAAGACTGTTAATTTGATTTTGGTTTACAATTAACTAAGCAGTAGCAACTTAGCCTATACAGAAGACTGCCAAGAAAAATGATATCTTTGGTAAATTACCAAGGATCAAAATGTGGACAACAGATTTCTCCCCTCCCACCCCTCCACCCCCCCGACTATTTTTAACTAACAATGATAGTTTTGATAGAGTAAAAGTATTTCATAGAAAGTATAATGACAAGGTGCAAATTTTGCTAAACAGTCCAGAATTTCAGAAGTAGTGGTATATATTTAAAGGAGACCAAAAAAAAAAACCACCAAAAAACCCCCAAACAATTGGAGTGTTAAACGTACAGTAAGTACTCTGTAGTCAAATAAAAAGAAAATAAACTCTAAGAAGACTGCTGCAGAATGGGAAAAAGCAGGTCTAGTTTGTTTATTTATAAATTGGTAACAAGTAGATTCTTTCGCACTAACTAAACCAGACAGTAATTATAAACACAGATTGGTTAAATTCCCTGCACCCTATCAAAGGAAATGAGTTCCTCTCTTTTCCAAACATTGTCATTTGTTTATTGAGCCTCTTTTGGGCTTGATTTCATTAAAAACTATGTAAAGTCCACATCTGCAACCCCCAAAACAATGTTAACCTTGTTAAGCTGATCCAGAGTCCTCATTACAAAAAAGTTTGCAGGCAACAGAACCAAGCATTTTAAAAGGGAGCTTTTGGTATACAGAGCAAAGAATTTGGATTATTTTTGTTCCATTACAGAAAACTTATATTGCAATGCAATAGGACAGGAAGCAAACAGTAACCGCCTCAGTAGTTCTGGATAATTAGTTACCTAAATTCTCTGAGGTGAACAAAATGTACTTAGATGGCAGAACATTACTGCTTGTGTGCTGAAACAACAGAGTCATCTTGGTTGAAATGAAAATCACAAATACAGGAGGAAAAAGTCATGTTTAAAATCATTAGTCTTTATCAGTAAAGTACAACTGAGTTCCCTATTAGAGTAACATTTATATTAAAAAGGGGATGATACTGCTTATATTAGCTAGCCTCAGATATCAGATTTCAACAAACTTTAGTACTGTAGACGCTATTAAAACATCATTATTAGAGTTGCCATGCTTGGATGATTTAAACTAAAGTGAATTTCACATATTTGTTAGAAGGCAGGAATAATAAATACTAGAGCTCAAGCTGGTAAGAACTGACCTGGACTTTGCAGACAAAAAGTTGAGAAATTTTGTCCTGAGCAAGCTTGGGAGTGGGATTAGTGAAAGACCTGTGCCTGCTGTTGGTGAAATCCTTCTGGAATAGCTGAAAGGGGTCTGTTTGTTTTTGAATTAAATGTTCAGGAGCCTCTAAGGACTGGTGCCATACATTCCCTGTGCATGAAGAGATGTTGTTACACCTGGGGCGTGTTCCCCATGGCCAAAGCAGGAGGGCACAGTGGGAATTACCCCTTTTGGGTAAAAAACTCTCTGTCCCCATGGGTTGGGTGCCATGACTGTGGTGTCCTAAGGTGTGCCTGTGATTAAGGCTTGTTCCCATGACTTAAGAGAAAAATGCACACCAGGGCATTGGGATCAAAGACAGAGTAATGGGCATCACCTAATGCTCCTGGACCAATTATCCTGACAAACTGCAGATGTCTTCAGAGAACACATTGTATTTATTTACTGATCCACAGCAGCACTGAGCAATTTGCTATCACACAGCCACCTCCTCTGGTCAGGTAATGCTGGGTGTCTCCCACCTACAGTAAAGGCAAATCAAGGAAAAACAAACTGGTTCTCAAAAGGCAAATTCTCTTTCCATCACTGTTACTGCCCTCCTAATGTTCCTGGAATTGGCTGCTTGATCGTGTATCCATACAAAATTTTCATATGCAATCTACCTAAAAATCTGATTTATGGCAGGTTTGCTCTTACTCGAGTTCTCAAATACGGCAAGTACTTTGATAAGAAGGAGATAGTACTTGTTACTTTTTGCACTCTGCCACCATTTAATGATACTGAATAAAAATGGTTTTGATTTCTCAATACTGTAATCAGAATAAAAATTAAAATATATTTGAAGATTATGTCTAAAATAAAATAAAGAAGGACCATCAAGAAGAGAGGAGCATATTAACATTAATTTTGATTTCTCTAGGTATATTATTCCCTCTGAGCCCTTACGTATAACTTTAAATTTGACCCCATACTGAGATTTCCAGCTCTGCCTGTCACAGGGAATTTGGGGCAATTAATGTCTTGAAAGACTGTGCTTTTAGAATAATCAGGTCAAGAACTTTGTCTTTCTAAATACTCTGCTCTTTCTCAGGAATATCTGTGGATTCTTGAAATAATAAGTTACAGTAACACTGGGCCAGATCCTCAGTTGGTGCAAAGTTGGCTTTTCTTCATTAACTTCAAAGGGACTATGCTGATTTACACCAGCTGAGGGAAGATGTGGCCCACAGTGTCCAGGTGGATTTAAATCATACACATGAGAAATACCTCAGTACATTCAGGTCTGTACCGAGGTTGAACATAAAAGGCCCGAGTAGCGGGAAATCCATCCCTTTTTATTTTTAAATGCTCAAATGTTTACCAGCTGACCTTCCCCTTTACTGCAGATCTGGGAATCGAGGTGCATACAATAAAGTTCAAACCAATCAACTGCTTTCAGCTGTTCTTGTGCAATGAATTTTTAAACATTTGATCATTAAGACCAATCTATATGCAGGTCAGTTTTCTGAACAGGATGGGAACAGTTTGGGAGCAGATGCCAGGGCACTGACTCATGAAGAGGGACTGTTAAAATAACACAGAGAGCACATTTATCTTGGGCCACCCATCAGGTGAACACTACCAAGACCATCTCTTTGTTGGGTGGATGTACAGATCAAGACAGTCAATCTCTAGCAGAGCACCTTTATTAATTGAATGGCAGCACACTGGCAGGGGCGGATTCACCAGCCTTGAAGTGGTTGTCTTATCACAAAGCAACATCTCTGCAGGTTTTGCTCCTTCTCCAATTGGTAAATTCTCTAGAAATAGCACTCCATAGAATTTCTCAGAATCACCAGGTTGGAAGAGACCTCCAAGACCATAGAGTCCAACCCATGCCCTAACAGCTCAACTAAGCCATGGCACCAAGTGCCACACCCAGCCTTTTTTTAAACACATCCAGGGATGGTGACTCCACCACTTCCCTGGGCAGACCATTCCAGTACTTCTTCATTCTTTCCATAAAAAAAACCTTTCTCCTACTATTCAACCTATTTCTAATCAATGTATAGGAATATTTTGCAATTTGCTTAATCTCTATGTCCATTGATTGAATTCCAATTTCTTCCAGTTCAGTGCTCATGACTACCATGTACGTGGTTGCTTTTGTACAGACATCTTTACCTGCACAGAATATTGTATGCAAGCAAAAATGCCTGAGCACCATCTAGATAAGTTGCCACCTTGGTGCCCCTGGAAACACCAACCAAACCATCAGAAGGGTCCAACTGAGGCACTTGATTTGAGAATGACATTTAGAAGTCACAAATATTTCCTTTCAGCATTATCCCAGTTCTATAGCTGCTTCAGTCCAGGTATGTAGGCAATTAATTACCCAAAAATACCCCCAAACACCACCTAATTGTGCTTAGTGCTAAACCTGAGCCCTTGGAAAATGTCAACACTGGAATTGAACTACTTGGAGAATTTTAACAAAAATTTTTGGAGAGCATTTTCAGGAGCTGAAATTTGCCAAGGTTTTTGTAGCATATCCAGACACCATGACATACTAGTAGCCAAACTAGAGAATATTTGTTTAATTCAAACAATAACATTTGGGTCAAGGTCAAAGAACCAGTTGAACAATATGACTTTTACTGCAGGCTGACCCCAAACCATACTTGCAACTGCACGGAACGACGAGGAATAGGAAACAGAAAGCTGAAGAGGCAAGTCTCATTCTCACACTTGCCAAACACATCACCTTGGCAAGTCACCCAACTTGTCTGTGCCTCAGTTACACTGTCTGAAACACTGAGATAATAACAACAGTCACCTTTTGAAAAAACGTGAGAGATCCTCAAACAAAAGCAGCGATAAGTGTGAAATATTCATTATAATATTAAAGAACAGATGGCCAAAGCAGAGATCCAGTTAAAAGGACTGCACAGGGTTATAAGAGAGCTCTTGGTGTGACGTGTGCGCTTTACGATGTGCATTCCCTCAGACAATACATGATGAGTCGGCTGCAGCAGTTTATGTTCTGGATTAGAGCATACGCATAAATAAAGCTACGTTTTTATGTGATCCCAACAAATAAATGGGAAGCACGGACAGGAATGTCTAGCTGATGGAAAAATGAGACACCACAAACAAACCACAGCTTGATGATAAAAAAAAGAAGTCTAAGATTTATATGGCACAGCTGGCTATGTGTAGTGTTTTTGTAAGCCTACAGCATCTGGTCACTTGTTTTAAATGTCTGAATAGATAGAGGCCTGAACCTTGCACAACTGTGGGAAAAGAGGCAATGTCTCAGGGCAAACTACACAGCCAAGCATTGCAGAACCCTCTGGTGCATGAAGAGGTCCACCTGACTCAAATAAGAAGGTAAGAAGGGGCAGGAGGTCTCCTGCACCACAGAAAATGATTGTCCACTGCATGTATGTCCTGCAGTCAGGGTAACACAGAAATCCACACACCTACATCCTTCTGAGCAAGCTCTGCTGCAACTGGAGCATGTCTTCTGGAAGGACATCCAAGCTCAAAAGTAAGTGACAATTTTGCCATCTCACTTCTGTGAGCTCCACTGAATTAGAGTTATGCTAACGTAGATCACTGGAGGACCTGGCCCATTGTCCTTCAGCAGCTCTAAGAAACCACACCAAAACACTCCAGGTGTCCCTTTATGAACATAGATGGTGTTTTTTCATCAGTAAAAACAGGGTGAAATGATAAATGCTGTTGCAGAGAGAGCAGGAAATGGACCCTCTTCATGTTTTCCTTTCAGAGTATTCAACCCTTCCATTTTTATCAGATTATATTTTTACCTTCATTACCTCAATTTTCAAGAGACATTGCACAACAAGCTGTGGGAGAAACATAGTCCCAGCTGTGGTGTGAGTCACTCCACAGAAGGAGGGAGAAAAGCTTTTTGGGCTGCAGGGCAGCACCACAGCAGCAGTAGGGTTGGCCAAAGAGTGGTGAGAAGGGAGAGAGGAAGGTACATTTTGTTTGTATATGAAAAAAAAATCTATGGAAAGTCAAGAGGTTGAATGACAAGAATAATAAAGAATGTGCAGAAGGAACACACTGAAGACAGGTAGATAAATCCCAAATCTGTGCAAATTATAGTAGTCGATGGAAGAAGTGTCTAAGACTTAAAATATTTCCGCAGCTTTTCAACCTGCCATTCTCCCACTGGAAAGATAAGTTGTGGTAGACCCAACCTCCTATTTTTAAAAAGTCTCACAAAAATGCAAAGGTTTGTGCTCCCTCTGTTGGCTTTATAAAAGAGATTTGGGTTGGCTTTGTTTTCCTCACAAATATCATCCTTCATTTTGTTCTGACATCAGTGAAAGGACAAAAACGCATTTGTGTGACGAGATGTTATTTACACTGAAGTTTCTCTTGTTTAAACAAGAAAATGGACGTGCTAATTTCAGCTCCATCCCAAATGCAAAGAAAATGAATAAACATTTCATAAACCAACTGCCAAACTGGAGGAAGATTAAAGTATTTCAGTACTGCAGAAGGAAATACTGCAACCAAAAGAGAGATAACACTGCACACACAAAGTTATGTCTCATATAAGCCAGTTGCTATCTGCAACTCTTGTTCTAGAGTTTACTGAAGCCTTCATGCTTGAAAATGTGCATTGCTCATACTATTTTCCACTGTACCTACTTTTCTCTTAGCATTGAAAAAAATATTAAAAACTGGATAAGATGAAAAAGCCCTATTTCAAAACAGAACTAGATGAATGTGAGTCTGAGATGATACAGAAGACAAATAAGAAAAAAAGTGTGACAGAAGGATGGATCAAATTACTGCAATTTTTTTCCCCTCTGGTGTTAATTATTTACAATGTATGTTTCTTATCTACAATCTGTTTTTCACTGCATCTTGATTCAGCACAAGGGAGCCCTGATCTTGGTGGGTTTTTAGCTGCTACTGAAATACAAATACTAAAATACGATATTAGAGACAGTTGTTCAATTATTAATTTTTAGAAACAGAATGTAAAGTCATTATCTACAGAATGTGAAATGGTTTTGGTTTAAATAATACTAATGGCTTAGATGCTTGTTGGAATGAAATGGCAACACTTTGGCCTGACACGAGGCTGAATCCAAGGTCCCTGTGCCTAAGTCATGACCTTATTTAAAACTCCCAATTTACATGAGTGAAAATGGGTAGGTGAGGCACTGCTACATGTCAGATGTACCATTTGGTTTGGTAGTCTTGAAAGGAAAAGGTGGATTTCCAGCCTGCATCCACAAGCCCAGACTAAGGTGTGGCATTAAGGCTAAAATCTACCAGGCTATGTAACCACGATATAACACAGAAAAGTTGGCCAGCTGACCCTCAGCTCTGAGGATTTGACAGCAGCACCAGTTCAGCATCCCCTGTTTGAACTGCTGGCTCCCCATGCATCCCTTCCTTGCCTGGCTGAACTCGTTTGCCGCTGGCTCCCAGCCCAAGACTTGTGACACTGCAATTAAGCTGGGGTGGCATGTGGAATCTGTAGGTATTTTAGCCATTTTGCCAAAGATAGAAAAATCCTGACTGAACTGGAGCAGGAAAACAATTTGCTGAAACATCACCTGGAGCAGGAAGTTATTAGATGCTTGAGTGACTTCTAGAACAGAAAACTATGTATGAATATGTACACGAGGCAAAACAGATGTTGTCTTGACCTCTGCACACTGGAATCTTATAGCAGTTCTGTTTACTCTCTGCTGTCCATAATGCATCTTTAAGCCAGGTGCTGCCACTTATCAGGTATCTACATCTCTTGTTTAAACAAATGTTAACTGAACTTGACAGCAAAGGGGACCCCTGCAGCAAAATCGGCAGAAACGGCTTTAAAGCTACCTTCAGTTCTCACTAACTGAAGTTTTTTGTGTGACTAGGTAAGGAGTGAGGGTAGAAAGTTAAACTTTTGACCCCATCTCCATGGGGTTTCGTGCCTAGTTCTTCACTGGCAGGGTGTAAGCTTGGCTTCGCAGGCAGGAGGAGATCTGGTCTTCAAGAGCTGGCAGGAACCATGGCATGGGCTCTGTCCCCTGCCCATCACCCTCTCCTGGGTCCTTTGAACCAGCACGTGTCTTCTAGGGCTATCATTGTAACTGCTGCTTGTGTCATAACTACTGCTGGCTTCATAAAATGTTCCTTGCACCATGACTGCTGCCACCTGCCTACCCCAGGGCCATGTTCTTGAATCCATTGGAAAGAGCTGCAAGAAGGCACTGTTGGCCATGCTGTGAGTCTGAGAGCTGAACTCTGAGTCCCCCTTTTCCCATTCTTGCAGCAGGGTTGCTGTTTCGGGGTTTCATTTGGGTTTTTTGTCAGTGACATCTCATATAAAAGCCTCAGGGCAAGACAAGGCCAGAGTGCTCTGGAGCCTGGTCTTACATGACACCCATCACCCCTGCAGCAGAGCATCTCCACCGTGGGCTGCAGGTTTCTGTGCTCCCCTGGGAAATCACACAGCCACCAACAGCAGGTGTGAAATTAAACTCTGTCACCTCTCTGTTCAGGGCAGCCCTATAACTGCTCAGCCATGAAGCAAAGACAACAGGCACTTGAAGAAGGTTTTGCAGGAAGCTTCTGAGCCTCCTTCCCTCTCTCCTCCCAGCTCCTGGAGCACACAGATGAGATTAAAGGGTCTTCAGACCCCCACAAGGGCCTGTAAGGAATTTTGTTGCTGAAGCTGAGGAAACACCACCACTGCAAGAAGATCATTTTGAGGGGTTTGTCATTAGCAGAGAGGCAGGCAGCGTGATCAAGACTTCATCCACACTGCATCATGATGGATGTGATGGAAAGTGCCCTTGTTTCAGAGCTGCATTTAGAGACTTTAGGGTGTCTGGTGGAGAGCAGTTTAGAGGATTTTGGCACAGCTATTTCACCATCCAAATGCTGCTGAGGAGATAAGACTCTTCTCCTATAAATAAATACTCCTCCTATCAAAACTAACTTTGGGTTGAAATGTGTCTTCTGATTGATTGGATTCAGTTTTTTCTGAAGTGTCTGTCATTAACTTCTCAAAACTGCTTCAGAAACTCAGAGACAATCCAGCATGCATTACATGATCAACCTATCAATATTTTAATTAAAACTGGATTAAGGCCATAGCAGATAGGTACTGGTACCACTGACAACTTTGAGAGAATATGGTGAAACTCTGTCAGGATTCTGATATTCACTTGTTTATGAAGAGTTTAGGAAACCCTAAAAACTGGAGGATGAAGAGTTGGATTCAGCATTTGAGGTAAATCTCTAAAGCTGATTTCAGAGAACCAAAAGAAGTGTTTGTGTAGAACCAAGGGAAGACACTTTGCTAAACTTTACAAAATGGGGAATGGTGTTGGTTTTGTTCTTCTAATAAAATAATAGATCCATCTAGTAAAAAGCCTGTAACTATCCAAAAAAAAAGGTATTTTGAATATCAAAAATGGATTTGGGATGAAATTTATGTGCTTTTCTCCAGACAGGGAACACTGCTTGTCCACAGCTAGAGCTCAATGACCAAGGTCTGTCTTTTGCAGCTCCAGTGAGCTGTATCTGCAAGTGATTCCAAGTGCAAAGCTAAAAGTCATTTGAAAAATCAAACATTTTGCTCCTGCAGAAGCTCAGGGTGGGGACATGCTGAAATAATCACCTGGACAAAAACATTCACTTGAACTATAGTTTTCTGTCTTACTTCTTTCCTTTACAGCCAGTCTGTTACCTCCTGTCACTTCATTAGAAGCCAGAAAGAGAAGAAAGGTCAGGTCAAATACCGCCACTATCACACAGAAGACAATTTCTAGAACTCCCTCATTCCCAAGGTTCCTTCCTTAATGTATTGGAGAAAAAAGGTCAGATACAATGGGAATTTGGAACTTCTTCCATATAACACAGATGCATAAAAAGGAAAATCGTATTCAGAGTACAATACCTGATCTCTGATGCTGGAGGTGGACTCAACCCATTGTCCAAAATATATCACACTACTACTGAAGCTGATGAATATTCTAGATATGCCACATTCGTATATACAGAGCACACATATTCCTTCCTGCCTTAATAAGCTCCCATTTGCTTTTCTGCCACTAATATATGTTGGGGATTTCTACTGATGCATTCTTACAGATATGTTATACACTGAGGCAAATATTCCTATGTTGGCAGGACTACCCAAGACTATTCTTGAAGCATAGGACACAGAGTTTATTGGGGAAAAAAATTTCTTTTAATGGTACTGGGAGGACTGTAATTTTGCTAAAACATTTAACTTTTCTCCCAATACATTTGTTATGTAATGGGCCATAATTTTGTCTGGTGTTGGATCTTGAAAGTAGTCCCAATCTCTGAGACTACAAATTTCTTTTTACAAAGGCTATGTAGCTCATCTCAAAAAGTTATTAGGCTGTACAGAATTAGCAGTGATGTCTGCAGGATGACATATCTAATTTCTGCTTTAAAACAATAGTTTCAAAGTGGAAGAAATTTGCCAAACTCTGAATAAGACTGATCACAGAAACAGGTAGAACATCTTTTCCATTAAAACCCACAAATGGACAATAGAGAGAGCAGGGAAGTGCTATGTTAAATGTACAGGGCTACTTAACTATGATAGGTTTGAAATTCCCTGATGAAATAGTCTCATCGAGTTCCCTCTGTCACTCTGTCCTTTGAACCTTGGTTGAGAAGAAAGGGGTCAAGTGAGAGTTTACTGTCCCTCTGGACACCAGCTCAGACTGTGGGCAATGGCTTGTGTGGTCACCAAAGAGAACAAGGAAACCTGTAGTGGACAATATAGTGAATAATGCGTGAAACAGAGGCCATCTCTAGGCCAGGAAGGACAAAATCTTAGGCAGATTAGGTTGTTTTTGAGGATGCACAGACTTCAGCCATGACAGTCTCATTCCTCATGTGACAAACTCCACCGTCAGCAGAACTGCAGACTGCCAGAAAAAAAGCATCAAACACTCAGGAGGTTTTTAGAACAGGACAGCTTGTTCCTGCTGCAAAAGTGGGAACATTAAATGAGCTCAATAATTTCAGTCTCTAAACCTGTCGTTACCTGCCCTGCTGCTGATAGTGCTGTTATCTTGTTACTTCTGCATGCATGCTTCCTTCCAGGATTTTAGTGTTATACCTCTGAAGGGATATCTGGCTTGCTTGAACACCACGAGACTAAAAGATAAATTGAAACAAAACCCACACCTATAATGAGATGAGAAGAGCCATGCATTTCAATGAATGGAAGCCATACACTCCATGTAGACCTGAGTTTAGCTACAAAACAGAGAAGAGCAGCACTAGATCCACTGAAAGTGTATAATTTACCAACCATTGAGGCTTTGTTAATATTCCCCTTTTACAGATTTTTTTTGCACTGTCTGATTAGCTAATTAAAGTTGTAGGCTGTTTCCTTTCAATCAGAACTGTGAGCGTGTACCAGGTGCCAAACATCATGATGTGCAGAAAGGCAGGCAAGCTCAGAGAGGTGGAGGGGTGCAGGAGAGGCTCAGCTCTCCCAAATTACCCCACTCTCAATGGGCTAACACATCTGGTTTGGACATTAATCCTGTCCTGGCACGAGGTTCACTGCCTCACCATGGAGAAGGGGTACAGCACCAGGTGTGATGGTCAGAAAAACAAATCTACCACTGGAAAATTTGCACCAGCTTCACACAAGCCTGGTTGGGTTAGATGAGATTAGCATCCCTTGGAGCAAACTCATCTCAAAGAGCTCTGGTTGGATGTGCATGAGCAGAGAACTCAGAGAACTCAACCTGATCCAGCTGGGCACAGCTTCTTTTACCCTGAAAATCTTTCCTGACATCTTCACCTGGAGCTGTTCACAGCATTCACCACTGAAAAGAAAGTTTTCATTGTTAGCAAGAAACTGTCAGTGAAGAACTGATTGACAACCCTCATTGGGCAAAACCAGCCCCAAAACAGGCACAGTTTCCTGTGGCTGTGCAGCACTGCCTTCTGCTTAAGAGAAGAAAAAAATATTTTGACCTTTTTGGGATCAGCTGAATCACTGTTTTCTTTGTTGTGCTGCTTAGCAAATAATCTGGGTATGTCTTGAACAAGGTGAGACAAATCTTTGGTCCGAAAGCTGATTAGAAGGTACTAGATCAAGATATAAATGTACTTGATACATTTACACGTACTTAGTTTAAGATTTAAGTGGAAGATGGCCTTTCAAATTCCATGTTCTGAGCTAGGAATTTTTGTGTTTCAGTTCTAAAGAAGTTTTATCGGTAAAGACATAATAGCACCTCCAAGATGCACTTGACTGACTTAAAGATTGCAAATGGGGCACAGTTTGTAACAGGGTTGGCTGAGATAAAGGTTTCCCACTTCTCTTCCAAATCCCTGGAAATTATTGTTTAAATAGAATTTTGCTGAGTTACCAATTAGAAAAAAAAAATGGATTGAAAAAGGCTGTGTGGTATAAAACAGGGAAATTTTTGATCTGGTAAGGTGGCCAAAGTACAAGACAACAGAGAGGAAATGATCAAGGCAAGGCAATCTAGGACTTCTAAATTTAAGGATAAGCTACAGAATGCTCTTTAGAGGTAAAGAAAAACCTTTAAATATTTAACAATAGTTGTTTTAAATGCAGATTGGACTACATTTTCTTGGCATTGTGGATTTTTTTCCATTTCAAGGCTAGCAAACCTCCTGGAATCTTACCAATAGCCATGAAAGATTTAAAAATTTGAGTAACTGTGGTAAGAATGTGCATAGCTGATAAATAGGAAGAAAACATTTGGACTGTCTTACCATTCATCCCAATGTCCACAAATTTCTTTATCTAAAATTATGGCAACTGGAAAAGACCTAAGCTAACATTAAAATATTTAACCAAGAGTTCAAACATACATATTTTACACAGTGGTAGTTATATTTCTTTTGCCCAATGGAGCTCACAATGATAGTTTGCTTACAGCCAGAGGGATTCAAAAAGAAATAATGCCAACACGCTCAGCATATTTCTAAAATATTTTTTCCGCTAAAATGTGCGTCATTCCAAAAACATGTCTGAGTGGTTATATTTTGGGTGAGGAACAAAATCAAGAAAAAGTGTCAAATACATCTTTATACTACAATATTTCACAGTCTATTATATAAGATGGTTATTTACACAAACAGAAGCTTAATATGTGCAAAAAGCAAGAGGGAAAAATCTTATATTTAGGATTCTCTAGAGCAAACCAGCAAAGCTACAGGTAAATTGGGTAAGTAGTTTAGGTCAAACTGGGTCATCATGCTGGCTAAATCCTGAGCTGGCATCACACCAGTGTAAAACTTCTTCCTTTACAAAAGCTTCCACATTTATTGGACAGACATGTAATTTTGTACATTTGTTCTGTTCATTACATCAGATTTTTAACTCAGGGGACACAACCACCCCTGCAGGTCCCTGCTTTGATTGCATCCTTCAAACCAATAAACTTTTTGTTGTTCTCAGTTGGAGCAGGATCTGTGCATCCCACAGGGGTCAATTCACCCTCCCTGCTTCTCCTGAAGTTTGGCAGGATTGTGATGGGGCTGTGTGTGTGACAGGTCCCTGTAAATCCCTGAGCTTCACCTTCAGGGAGTGAGTGACTCCTGGGAGATCCACATCTGCCTGTCTGTGTGCTCAAGGGCCCAACTTCACCTTCTGCCCTGGGAAGGGCTCTGGTCCTGTTGACAGATCCCTGGTTCGTGGCTTGCCTGGAGTGCTGAACAATTCTTGCTACCAGAAGTTTCTGTGGCTGGAAATTAATTTAGCTCAATAGGTAACATATGACTGCAAGAATTTTGGCAACGGAATTAGGAGTTAAAATAGGAGAGAGCACGGGGAAAAGGTTACAAGGGCTAGTCCAAAGTGATGCTAAAGGCTTTACATGGCTATGAATAAAAAGGAACTTGTAAATAGTGGTTTTGATAGTCTTTTCGTAGGCTTGTAAGTGACATTTCCTCTACTTCACCTTACTTCAATAATAACACAGATTTGCTATGCTACATTTTTCTAGAAATCTTGCAGGACACTGAGAGCTGACTGTAACCTATTTATCCTTTCTGTATGCAGGGGAATGTGTTCTTGGACCTTTAAAAGTTTTCCATTTGGGGGAGTAGAAATGTCTCCTCTAAGACCCAATTAATCATTGCACGCTGTGAGGCACCTCTAATGTACAGATTTAACGAGACAAGCCTTCCTGGTTTAGTTTTTTCCACCTTTGAATAAGTACTCCTTGACACATAAAAATCAAATGTAAACAGGGCTAGGACCAAAACCCATGTTCTTGGAACCGCACCTAATTTAGAACTGTAAGAACTTGGGAATGTTTATATTTCATCCCCAAAGTCTTCATCTGTTTATATCTAAGCTGCAATCTGAACTTAGACACAACTACAAGGCTCAGTGAAATAGGAGAGTGTTCCCTTGAGCCATAGTCCTGGAAATCCACCATCTTTTTTCTTCATTAATATCTAATCCCCATTTAGTAAGAATTTAGCTACTTTTATCCTGATGTGAAACTTCAGGGCTGCCTATTTCACTTTGCTGCCTGCTGCTTCTAAATACAGCAGTGCTGGTGGCGGAGGTGGTGATTGTGAGTCATAAACACTCTGTCATTGTAACATGTCAGATTTGTCCAAAAGAAACATATTTTTATATCTTAGATTATTTTATTATTAGTTTAAGAAGGTTCGTTTAGCTCCTAGCAAAGCCACGAGGAAGAATTATGCACTTAAGCAGTTCTATCTCAGATGTGTAATGCCTTGCAGTCATTTAACATGCTGAGACAAACAAGAGAATCCCCAGAGTGCTCATCTACTATGGGACTTATTTCATACTGCATCAATAATGTAAATTGAGATGTGAAGATAGCTCCTTGTTTTTCTAAGGTATGATTACACTAGTGCAGACAACATCCACTCAGCTTCACTGGAAACACTGGAGTCAGCTCCCTGATAAAAACCTGGCCCATTCTTTATCTGAACAGAAGAAAAAATTATACTATCAACAGGAAATTGTTGGGAGCAGCCTGGCTTTGTGAGAGCAGTTGTTTGCTGCAATGTTTTCCAAGCCTCAGGTAAAGTGTTGGAAAACCCACTGCAGGGGTTAATATTTCTCTCTAATATGACTTCAGATATTACTTTTTGTTCTTCTCGATGAACTACCCTTACTCATATTTAATCACTGTGGTGAACAGCAATTCATATAATAAATAAACCTCACACAAATTAGGTCAGCTGGATTTTTTGAGTCTATGAGGGCTCACCCGTGAAAAACTTGTATCATCTTACCTTGGTACTTTTGGACAATTGAAGGCTACTTGGTGGAAAATGGAAGTCACCAAGAAATTCTTTTTTTCTCAGTTTGACCTCTTATCTGCCCTAGTAAGACATGCAGCATTATGCCTGGTTAACATCCTGGTGCAGTGCCCGTATCTGCTATTGTACAATACATCGAACAAACATAAAAGACATCAATCAAAATCCTCAAAATGTCTTTTTCTGCCAAGATGCATAAACGTTTCCTATCTCCCATCAAATTATTTTAATTACAGCTGCTGAGCTTCATAATTATTTTTAGCCAGGCTGGCTTTTCTGTTGTTATTGAACATATGATATGCAATATATTGCATTTATGTATCCTACTGGATTTTGTTATAGCAGAGCGACTCCTGTAGCTGAAATGGAGATTGTTTTTGTGTTATCATGAAACCATTGGCCTTTTGCTGGAAATTTTCCAGCATCTTTAGCATCTTGCTAAAGAATTGAAGAGAGCAAGACAGAGGGAAAATTTTGTATGTTCTCTCTGGTTGTTTCCTACTTAGGCTTTTCTTCTTCTCCCCAAAATTTCATACTGATGATTTTTTTACAAAAATCCTACAGCTCCAAAAAAAATAAAACTGAAACATGGTATGGACAGATCCTTACTGACAAGAGGTGCCAAATCAGTTTGGTTTTTTTTTCATGGCTAGCTATAATCCAAGATCATAGAACCAGGACCTTTTTCTTTGTTTTCAACTACACATCCTTAACTTTGCTTCATTTTAGGGTCTCTCCCTGCAGGTGATAAAACATAAGCTAATTCCTGAAAGAAGTAAAAAGAAGTAAGCTTGGCTTCAGCTGAGTAAAACCAACTGGGTTTCAAACTTACACCAGCAAGAGCCTGTATGTTTGAGTGCTACTGAAACACACGCCATTTATAACATGACAATAGTGATCCTCTTCTGAAAGACATTGCTAAATGTGCAAGTCACTTAGCCAGGAAGAATTTGTATTGCATTTCTGAAAGCAAAATTACAATAGCTGACAAAACATGAAAGTTTCATCGTGGTGGATTAGAATGCGCACAAGGAATTCAAGGGAATTTATCGTTACTCAACATTTCAGCTGACACTCTTTAATGCATCTTTGGGGAGCAGATTTGTCTCTGCACTCTGTAGAAAACCCATGTGCATAAAGAGGTAGGATTACAGAAACCTAGTAAATAATATAACAAACAGCTAGTTAGGCTCTACAGCCAGAAGAGCAAATACGTGTTGTTCTTACATTGC
Source organism: Oenanthe melanoleuca (assembly GCF_029582105.1). Classification (NCBI taxonomy): domain Eukaryota; kingdom Metazoa; phylum Chordata; class Aves; order Passeriformes; family Muscicapidae; genus Oenanthe; species Oenanthe melanoleuca. The sequence goes on from NC_079346.1 coordinate 4,015,869, forward strand.
TGATCCCCAAAGAAAATATCTTTCTTTACAGCTAAAACACCTGTTTCTTTGCCCAGGAATTTCCATGACAGGAAGGGATTGGCAGTTGATTTTAAGATTCCTTGTCCCTCCCTGCTTGTCCTAGACCATGCTTGAGCAGGTTTCTTTACATCTCAATACATAACAGAATGCTTGCAGATAGAAATCTTGATGCCACCTCTCCCTGTCAAGTAAGAAATGCTCTCAGCCGTTATGATTTCCAAAGATCTGTCAAAAAAGGCCAAGAAAAGTACACAGCTGATATTTCTTAGACACAAGAAATAAAAAAAACAAACAAACAAACAAAAAAATGTCCTTTTGGCTGAAAGAAGGCACAATGCCAACTGACCTTGGATAAGGTCAGGAAAAAAATATAGCAGCCTTAATCCATTATTAAGAAAGACACCAGAGAGCAAAGGGAGGATATTCAGCTCTCAGTCAAGTAAACACTAGTCAAAGGTACAGCATGAAAACCCTGGGGCTAGATACAGAATCACAGGGTACAAACAAACTTAGGAAAACAAATGCAATGAACTGTCCTAGGCTCATTCTGGAGCACATGACACCTTATCTAGCAGCTTTCAGACTATACTTCATACTGCAGCATAAATGGGACACTGCAGTAGCTTTTTAATGTCATTAGCTTTCCTTTTATTACTCCAAGACATTTTAATTATTAAACCAAAAGAAACACAGCAACACTGTGCAATCTTTTAGGGAATAGCTCTTGGCCTTGTACCATGTGCCATCAGTACTAAGAGGAAACTAATTGTTTCTGCAAAGCTCAGGAGCAAAACCAAGAGTGACCATAAAACATCTGAAGGCAAAGCAATGAGTTAGAGATGTGACTTTGTATGGATTTACACCTCTAGTTATTCAAATGTGAAGGCCACAGTCCCTAAATGGGGAACTCTAGTTCTACAGGAGACATGGATATGATCCCTTGACCATTATATTCAAATATTAAGCTGTGAACTAAAGAACAAATTCTTTCTAAGATGCTCAGACAGGAGTATATTTAGTAGGTGCACTTGTGTATTTAAGCCGGCTGTTGCCTCTGAAAGAATGTTGTGGAGTTCTGGATCCTCACTTTGAAAAGTACATTGAAAAATTAGGCAATTATTGTAGAAAGTCATAGGAAACATTAAAGAAATTGAAAAAGATGCTGTCTCATGGAAAAGCTCATTTAGCCTAACTCTGACGGGATCATGGAGCAACTTTATCACAGTCTGTAGAAATTGAAAAATGCACTTAAAGGAAGGTCCCTGACCACTCGCCAGCCTCATCTCAGGTTGCAGTGGATCCTCGGTTGCTGCAAGTTTTTAACTGTGATTTTAAAACTGAAACTAACCTAATTTTGTCTGTTTCTGGCATTTTCAGGCCTGGGTTGCACAGGAAGTCTCAGTGGGTGCATGTGGGTGCTCCCCTCTGTCCTTGTGTTTTACTGCCTGGAATTTCCAGTTCTCACTAATGATCCTGAATATTTTTTATTTGCAAGAAACTCATTAAAAGACCATGTCCTACAGCACCGACTCACACCTGTCACCCACTGTGGGCAACTGCTCCCAGCATCAGCAAATGCTGCCCAGTAGGTTTATCCTAGGATCAGTCTTACCCTTCTGCACACAGTTACCCTATTCTGCTCCCACTGCACGTGAGCAGGAGCTGCTTTCAGCGCCTGGGATGTCTTTCCACTGTGAAAATCTCAAATTTTTCCTAGATAAGAAAAATCCTCCGCTGATAATAAACTCTCCTGCCCCACAGAGAATATTCTCCATACCATCTCCAGGAAGGATCCCTGGAGCACACCCTCTCATCCAGCTCTTGGGAAAGCAAACAAATGAGAATGTGGCCCCACGCCCTAGTATCATATATAACACTTTTAATCATCTTACCTATGAAAAGTGCCGTGTAAGCTCTTTTTATCTCCTGGCTAGTTTCATATTAATATATTATCTCCCTGCAACTCATGACTACTTCCAGCTAGTGCCAGAGAAATAGGAAACTGTTTAGATGCATTCTCCTGTTCCTATGGCAAGAATCAAAGAAAGGAAAGGCAAAAGTATATTACAGAGAATTGAAAACAGGTACCTTTTATTAATGTAGCTGATAGTGCTGTACAGTTCACTGTTCTTGTTTAATTGGGCTACATATTGATTCGATTGTGGCAATGCAAGTAGACAAATGCTCCTTAATTACATTTTAAATTCAGCTTTCTGGGGCTGAAGGTGCTTTTGAGAGCGACACGGAGCTGCAGCCTCAGCGCAGCACGGGCTGACTGAGCGTTGCGCTAACGCTGAGCGGTTGTGCCCAACGCTGAACCATGGCAAAGCCTTCATTAAAATAAAAAGCAGCTCTGTAATGATATTTACATGACATTCAAAGTGCTCTTTGTTCTTACCATAAAATACATTCCAGATAATTCCACACCACCAACCGTAGCTCCCATTATTCAATTTCGCGATTTTTCTCGTGTAAGCAAAGTTTTTTTTGTAGCGTGTTCACTAATTATTACTTTTGTAGGGAAAGGTTCAGAAGTATTTAGACTCCTAGGAGAGTGAAGACAAATACATTATAGAAATAATGCATTTAGCCTCCAGGAGTAGCCCTCAGCTCACTTATAAAAGCTCTTGCCAGTCAAATCTACAGAATACAATTTGACTCAACTCTGGGGGAAGAAAGAGAAACACTTGCCTGCCTTCAAAGTTCAAGCAAAGATGCTTGAATTGCAGCTGCCAAGATGGGAGGTGGCAGAAAATGGAAGACTTGAATCTAGGGGGAGAATAAGTAAAAAAAATATTTATACATTCTGTCGTTCAGCTCTAATTGCTTCAAAGATTATTTATTTTTCTTTTTTTTTGGAAAATAGCTTGCAGCTTCTTAACATATTTTTCAAAGAAGGAGCTGGAAGGCATAATAAAAAGCAAGCAGGGATATGCTTTCTGAATAGACTGAAATAATTAATGTGAGAATGCTTCCGCTTGAGCATTTTTTATGAACAAAAAATACATTATTTTTGCTTTTAAATTGGAGATAATTTGTTACACGGAAGTGGTGGTTTCTTTAATCTTGAAATAATGCTAATTACAATGGTATTTGGGATCTGAATTTTTTGCTAAGCTATTCCCTCATTTGCTGCTGACATAACAAAGTTACTTATAGACTTCAGAGGCTTGTGGCACAGCCCCACTTTGTTTGCCTGTTGTCCCTCTTGGTTTTCCAGTCCCAAACCTCATTACTCCCTTGATTTGATTATGTGGGGGTTTCATCTCCTCTAGCTCACAGTCACTCCACCAGCAGCTGGTTGGAAAAATCCATGGTCCAAACAATTATTCCAAGGTTCTCCATCAAGAGAAGCTCTTCCCAGGGTGTGACCCAAGCTCACAGTCACAGCCAAGCAGAAAGAAACAGCATCATCTCTCCAGAATACACCACACCACAGCACATTTCCAGGAGAAAGGTAGGAAGCTTTTGTCTGTTTATTTTCCACTGAAAAGCTGCTTTTACTTATTTTACTGTGGGATTGCCAGGGAGCTTAGTCATGGAGCTGCACTGGGCACCTGCACAAACACAGACAAAAAGCAAACCCAATCTTTGTCCTAAAATCCTCTAGTCAGAGTGTATCTCTGATCAGTTACACGGATGTGCCTGGACATTCCCTTAGCACCCCTTTGATTTCAAATCAAGGTCAGTTGGATTTAGCAGGGAGATGGATCTTGAGGCTTGAGGTCCTGCCCCCTCCTTTTCCATGGGCTCTTCCCAGAGGTGTTTGCCACGCCGTGGGGCCACATGGCAGGAATTCAGTGGGTGTGTTTACCTGCTGGAAAGCAAATGCAGACACTGTTTCTGCAGCCACAGAGTTTCATTTGGCAGAGAAACAGGTGCTTATCCAGCAGGCAAGGCCGACACTCCCTCGTCTCCACTCGGGGCTGAGCACACAAACAAGGAACGTGCTGCAGGTACACGGACGCGCCGTGTTCCTTTCTCCAGGCATCTTTCATTATTCAGCATGTTTTCACCACTGAACAACAAATTGTTAGTGGTATAACAAGACAGGAACACGTGTTTGGGTACAGTGTGCTACCTGCAAAGCCTGGCACTTGCTCTGTTGAGCTGCAGTTCCCTGCTCTGACAGGGTCAAAGCAGCAGCCAAGACAACAAAGATGCTTCTGGTGGTGTTGAGAACAGGTAGATTAGGAAGTGTTACATTTTTCAAGGAATGAAGATGATGAGAGTCCCTATTCTTGTGTCCTTTTGAAGGGCAAATGTTACCTTTCCTCCATAAAATATAGAGTCCACAATAGAGAGCCAGGTGAGGTCTTAAGTAAAATGATGTCCAGGTTCTAGACCTGAGTTACCAGCAGGCTGACAGTGACTCAACATGATCAAAGGAAAAGCAGGAAGCAGAGGGAATTGATTACAATGAATTTTTTTTTTTAGCTGTGCTGAGATTAGTGGTGAGGAAAACATCTGCAGTGATATGTGAGGAAAGCAGATCGAGCTTTTATTTTGAAAAGTATTAGCTGGATCTGAGGTAGGAAGATGCACAGACCTGTGAATCATCAGCATAGAGGTAGTAGTTAAATTCGTGTTTTAAGATGGAGATGGATAAGGCCAAGCCTCTAAAATCAAATCAGAAATAGATTTGAAAGGTGAACCAGCAGAAAACAGAGATGTAAGACTAAGGAAGAAGTTTTAAGAAGGGTGGGGATGAAGGACATCAACAGTTCAAGGTAGTGACAGGTTCTAGGAAGGTTATTCCTGGTGCACCCCTCTGCCCTACAGCAAGATCAATTATCCTCCTGTCTTTCCTTCCAGAAGTCTGCCTGCCCTGCTCTGGATGGCCTCCAACAGTGGAGATCCCACAGCCTCTGCAGGCAGTCTACCTTAGTGCTTTATTATCCTGATTGTTATGAAAGTTTCCTGATGTCTAGCCGGAATCCTTCGCTGTAATTTAAGCCCATTATGTCATGTCCTTTCCATTATGCACAGATTGTTTCTGTCTTCCCTGCCGCTGTTTCTTCTGTAATTACTTACATGTCCCCTCTCAACTGCTTATTATTTAAGCTCAACAACCTCATTCAGCCAATCTGTCCTGCTAGCTCGGAGTTTTGAGATGTTGTGCTCAGGCTCCTCTCCAAACAAACGACAACTTTTTTTGAAATAGGGACTACAACCCAGGAAAGGGCATGTACAGAGAAGGGATAACTTCCCACCTGTCCCAGGGATAGGTCTGTCTGAACACTGCAGAACACAGCAAGATGTATCTGGACCTTCTGCCAGGATGGGGTTGATGACACCAAATCTGCCAGTTTCTTTCTGTGTGTAATTGGGTAGCTTGTTATGGTTAAATACCATTGATTTGCACCCATAAGGGTTCTATTTCTGTGCTCAACTGCAGCCTGGGCAGGAGCCTGTTCAGAAAGATCATTTGGCTGAAGATAGAGTGCCTCTGTCCTCTGTATTTCCTACACATTGATTTTTGGTATTGTTCCTTTGGAGAAAATGATAAAAAGCTATCAATCTAGAATCAAATTATTTTTCCATCAGGCTTTAATGCCTATTGCATCTGGGCCCAAAAGATGTTTTAAATTTCTATTATTTACAGACTTCTGGAGTCTGTGAAATATTCAGAATGACATTCTGTAAATAATATTTCCCATTTTTTTCCCTGCAATTATTTTTCTGGAAATAAGACACTCCTCTATTTGATATGTTTATATTTGTTTAAAAATATGAGCCTTGGTGTATTAAATCTATCAGTCTCTGCAAAAATATTTTCCATTACCAGAAGTGCATATTCATGTTTTCTTATCTAAATGTCCCTTTCACAAAACATCTACAGAAAAGTATATATTTCCAACCCGTGCAGTGGCCCAGCACGGCTTTATATTGTCCCCAAACCATTTGTCCCATCAGACACTCAGAGCAGCAGCTGACTCTGTTGGAGTAAAACAGCCCACATTTATAGTTTCCTTCTCTTTCCCCCAGCTATTAGCCTAGAAGTCTACTCCTGTTGGCAACCCTTACTGCTGTGTAATAATTTACCAGCTACCAGCACCCCAGCATGCCTGTGATGGTGTAGTAGCACAATCATTAGTTTCTATTCTGCAGTGGCAGGATGTGACAGGGAGTCTACGATTTTGGATGATTCTGGTGTCAACTAACTGTGACACTCCATCAAACCCTGCATCCTTAATGTCATGGAGAGTTACATCCTTTCATGGCTGATAAAGCCTGGGCATTCTGACAACCCTGGTTTAAGTGTCCTCGTTGGCCTCGCTAGGCTCATGTCACTTCATTGTTTTATAACTTAAATTGTCTCATATTGAAAATGAGGATTCAATTTGAGATTTTATTGTTAACCTTTAAGGGCCTTGGAGCTCAAAGTCTACTCAAGAGGTAAGTGAAGTTTATGCTCCAATTCTTAATCTACCTTCAGTTACAGACTTCTGCACACGTACCCCATTGCTTCCTGATAGCTGTCTGAAAACTTTCCAGTTTTTAGTGACAGAATGGAATGAATGTGGATCTTCAGCTGTTCTCAGGGATGTTTTTAAAGATGGGTTCATTTTTCTTCTGTTTGTTTGAATCTTGCCACTTGTTTCACCTTAAAATTTTATGTTAGATCTGGAAAGAATTGTTCTTGCCCAGCCTCCTCTTTGAGGAAAATGCTGTTAAAAAACAAAAATTCAGTGAAGCTTCCAAAGGGCAAATGCTAACTTTTAAATTGAAAATGCTTTAAATTTTAGTTTATAACAGGAATCTTCTTTGTTCTTCAAGTGGTCATTTTTCTTTTTATTAAAACCTGTTATTATCACAGAAAGCATTGCTCTTTGTGAAATAACATTTCAGTAGTCAAAACCCCAATTTTCCCTAAGGAAATATTTCAAGGGAAAACTTTTTACATGCCCTACTTAGCACCAAGTCTTCCCATTTAAACACCTCCACAAGTGGCCAAAGTTTCAAAAGAGATGCTCTTCCACTTAGGCACCCGAAGGAAGCGTTTGAATTCTGAGCAGCTTTTGAAACATCAGGCCACCTTGTTTGAGGTGTGCGAGAGAAAGACGTGCCCTTTTCAAGATGTAGCTCCAACGATGGGTCCTTAAGAACTTTTGAAAAATTCCCCTTTAAGAAAAAGAGGATTAGATCAAGGCGTGAATATTCCAGGCATAAATACAGCTATGACTCTGAAACCCACCCCTACTGCACGTGTTTATATGGTATTACAGCTTGCTTTACCTTCGTGTTTTCAGTGCAAGTGTTTTACATATGGACTTGAATGGATTACAAATCAGCTGCCTTCAGAAGAGCACAAAAATTGTTGCTGTTGGGAAAGGTGCTGTTTTTGTAGCACAGAAACACACCTAATGCTGCTTGTGCAGTTGAGCTTTCTCGAGGCCAGGGCTGACATCCAGCATGCCTTTAGGTAAGGAAAGAGGTCCATCATGCTCCAGGCTGGCAGAGATCTTGCAAAAACTAAGCTTAAAGAGAAGTGGATCCAAGCCAATCCCACTGTCAGCTCTCAGATCTACTCTTCTCTTCTTCCCCTGGAACAAGTAACCTTTTGCCCTTCCATTTTGTAAGGCATAAACTAACTTCTTAATTAGGATTATTTTTCCCCCGCTGGAAAATGTATTAGCAAAGATTATTGTCAAAGCATAGAACTTCTTTATCTGGCACAATGCTGCTGTAGAACAACCAAGAGGTTCACAGAACTCTCTACATCAAGATGCTGTGCAGTATTTGCAATAATAGCTCAGAGAATACCATGAAATTGAGTGTTTTCAGTCACGCTGAGGAATCCTCCTCCTTTCTTTGTATCCCCCCTCCCTGTTTTAATTCTGCCATATCGTGAGCCATCAAACTCTATTATTTTTCCTCCAATAACTGAGTCTGGACACTTCACAATAAACCAAACTGTTGCTGAGAATATTCGTTTGGATACACTTCATGGGATGCTAAGAAAATGTCAAACTTGAGGAAGGTTTCCTTCCATTTCCACAAGTCAACAAAACCTCATTGTCAATAACATCAAGGACTGTTGACAGATCTAATAAAATCAACATAGATTTATTTTCAGTGGCCATTGCCAACCAGAGATCAGCAAGAAATAACCAGCCTTGTATTAAACACACATCTAAAGCCAACATGGTAGGGGTGAAGGATGCTTGTGAAAGACATAAACAGCCTTCTCCTGCTTGCATCATCCCAGAGATACTACAGAGATTAAAAATTCCTGTCAATGGACGGGCTAAAATCACCCACTGTGAACAAACTCATGAATTACAAAGAGCTGGCTATTGCATCAACAAACCAGAAGATTTTATCATCAGAGTGCTTTGGTGGCTCCTCTCTGCTGTAAACTCTTGTCACACCAACCCCCAATGAAGCCAACAGCATCAAACAAAAATGCAGCAAGGACACATGTGAAACTGGGAGAGAGGTTTTCCCATACATCCCTGCTAGGAGGACAGAAAGGCTGTTTTTGTGCTGCAATCAGAAGGGTGATCTGATAAAGCACTTTGCTGAGAGCCCTTCTGCAGAGATAAGCCCATCTGCTCCAGAAACAATGCACAAGGAAAAACAAGGCAAACCCCAAACAAACAAACAACCCCTGGCTCATCAGGATGTATGAGGGAGGAGTTTAGGCTGGATATATTTAAACTGATTACCAGAGCTGTTTCTTAAAACATATATATATATATATATGTATATTTTTTTACATATGCTTGCATATAATTATTTTCAGATGGTCAGTGCAGATCAGACACTGGACACAAACTGATTTTCCTGCTGTTCCTAGGTGCTGCATTCAGAAGTGGCACTATCTTGGCTACTTTCCAAACTCCACAGATATTCCTGACCTATTAACCTACTCCTCAGTGGAGAAGATAAGTCTGGTGATGATAAAGAAGAGTACTAGCATGTTCTCCTCGATTTTGAGAAGATCAGTTCAACCCAACTCAGCTGACTCCCAGATTACCAAGGTGAGGGTGGAGATGCTTTCCCACTTTGGCTGAGACAGTTTTGTTGGAAGCAGAGCTGTCTGCTCTGAGGGCTGCAAAGAATCTGCCAGCAGTACATCTACCTCATCAGCCAAACCATCAGTAAACACTGACACCAATGAGCTCCTAATTTGGAATTAATTCTCCTATATGACAGAGCTGGAGTGTGCTCACGAATTTCTTGACAGGAAATAAGGCAAAACCCATGGGTTTGGTTTACAAAGCCCCAGTGATTCTCAGCTGTTTTGGAGAAACAAAACACTCCTGGTAAAAACACTCCTGACCTATGTCTATTATCTCACAACCAAAATTTTTGTGATTGCTACTATCCATGGCTCCTGGTGAGTGACATTTCATCAGATGACATTAAAGGGCATATAGAACAATATTAAATTTAAAATTAAATTTAATAATTTAAAATTTTAATAATGAAATAATTTTAATAAAATAATTCCAAAATATCATAAAAATTTAATTTTCATTTAAATTAAAGAATTTAAAACTGGCAAAGCCAGGCACTTCTTATGCAAGAACATAAGAAAGGCCATTAGAAGTGGTAGAAAAGATCTTTCTAGCCTGGTATTTTTTTGCCAGGGCTGAGAGGTGAGGCTCTGGAGAAGTGTGCCTGAAGAGGACAACCACATGGTGCCTTCTGGGGATGCTCCTGAGGTGAACTCCTGAGGTAGTAAATTGTAGAAGTATTGTCAGGAATAGATTTTCTGTGGCACAAAGTTTAAATTTGGTATTAGGAAGAAATTCTTCCTTTTAAGGGTGGTAAGGCCCTGGCAGAGGTTGCAGAGGGAGAAGCTGTGGCTGCCCCATCTCTGGAAGTGTCCAAGGCCAGGTTGGACACTGGGGTTTGGAGCAGCCTGGGACAGTGGAAGGTGTCCCTGCCATGGCAGGGGTGGAATGGAATGAGCTTTAAAGGTTCCTTCTCTCCCAAGCCATTTTTTCTTATGATTTTGTGACTAAGAAATAAATATTTTCATTCTTTTAGGCATCTTCATGTTTGACCTCCTGACTGAACTGTCTTGAGCTACCTCTTTCACTTTGTCTACTTTCTTTTCAAATTACTCTCAGTAACTTTTATGAAATGATTACACATACGATTTAAAAATCACCTGGTTTGCTAAATACCATCACCTGCCTTCTAGATAAAAAGCAATAATCCTTGGTGTTTCAATCTAAAATCTAATTTTGTCTCTGAATTTATTTTAATTTCCTCAGCACTTCTGGATTGCCCTTATTACACATAGCAAAAATCTTATTTCCAGTCTGGCAGTAGTCCAGAAGTACCTGCAGCCTTGAGAAAAAGATTTCCTCCTCCACACCTTGTCCCTATCCCCTTTTCTTGCCACAGAGGGCTGATCACCCATGGATGGATAGATGGTCCCCTGGATGGCTCCAGCAGGTGCTGAAGAGTTTTGAAATGCAGGGCTCCTGCTATGCCTGTCCCATTTCTCCCTTCTGTGCAGGCAGCCACAGTGGAGAGCAGTTCAAAAGCACTTTTCATTTAAGCAAAGCCAGAGTAAAAAAACTGGAGAGTTAAAATGACACTAAAGTACTCCACAAACCCCAATTCTCCACTTAAAAGTGGTCACTCAAAGGCACTACAGGGGTAATAGCAGAAATGCCTGGCCATTATCCTGCCACATTGCTGCTCTATCCTGTTCTGTCTCTGTTGGGACTGATCCTATTAGCTCCTTTAGGAAAGCAGAGATGTGATTGCAGAGCACTTTTGTGAGGTGGCCAGGGCAGGGACTCCTTTCTGCAAGGCTTATAAATTCTTGAGCTCTGTCCCAGAGGTAAATAAGTCACTGCAGTAAGGAATAATGCTCATACATCAGCCTTCTGCTCTGCAAGTTGTGTGGTATCATTTGTGTGGGGCTGTGACTTAAAAACCTCAGATCTTTCGATGGTCACAAATGGGCTGGAAATAGCAGATGCATTTTCATAGTAGTCATTGCATGTCTGGAAAAAAGATTGCTGAGACAAACAGCAAACTACAAGGATCAGAGTCATCTCTGCTGACTAAAAAGGGCCTTAAACGCAGTGAGAGCACAGGCTGGATGAGATTCTCCTGCTCTGTGCACTATCAGAGCCTCCAATAGAGCTGTGAGAGTCCTTTTCTCTCTGCCACAAAGCACTTGGGTTGGTGCTGCAGAAAGACGTTCAGCATCTGAAAGGAAAACCCCTGTTCCTTGTGGAAAACCACCAAGTGTGAGATAATTAAGCAGCATTTTGTGAGATGACAGATTCCTTTTCAGAAGTTCCTGCAGCTCCTGTTCTGTGTCTGTGCTGTGCTGGTTTGGGTGGGAGGCTGGTTTAATTTAACCCATGGAGACACAGACAGGTACAGGGCTGATGTCCCTGGGATCTACCTGGAGGGTGGACAAAGAGGACTTGGGCTTCCAGTAAGTTTAACCCCTCCAGGAGCATAAATTGATCACTTCACATTAAAAAAAAGGAAAAAGCCGATTTTGCATCTGACCCACTCACCCTCATATGACGACATGACATCTTAAAATCATAGTGAGTATTAGAAAAATTATGTTTTAAATATGGGCCTTTGTATCTTTTATCACATTCTCTCCTGCTGTGGTTATTACCTAATAATTTTTGACACTAGTGATTAAATATAAAATTTTTACATTTTATGATTCTATTTCAAATACACAATTGCCAGCATATATATCAAGGCCAAAATTAGGCTCTTCCTAAGGAGTCTGTAATTATATTTATGCATTAAAATGTCAGCTGTTTAAAATGAGTGATTTCAAACAATATTTTTATGTAATTGTTTTAAAAATCAAACTATTAATCAGACTTTATTGTCAATCTCAACTAATGGCTCGCTTTTCAATATTTTAGACCACTCAGGATGTTCTCTAACTTGAATAATCTTTATCAGCAATTTAAATAGTTATTTAAACAACAACCACAACCCAAATGGTGAGCACACTCAGTAAACAAAATCTCCTGAGTACCAGAACTTGGCCTAGAGGGGAAGTAAAATCCATCACTGAGAAAGCACTTCGTGGTTTACTGCTCTGTGCAACACTCAAAATAAGAGAGAAAGGAAAAATCAGACCTTTCTTGAGGAGGTCAGGAGCAGGAAACTTAAAATTCTATTTCAACAATGATTTATTTTCCTGGCCTCTGTTTCCTAGGCCTTTTTATACACTTGCTTAGGAGGCCAGATCTCCCTTCCAGTCAATAATATATAAACAAAATAATCTTCGAGTTCTGTTCTTCCCTAAAATGGTGTTGCTTTTGCACTTAGTACATGTCTCAGAGCCAAGCTGGATCCCTGAGTCAGTGATGTTGCTGTTTACTCAAATGCCACTGGGTGTACGAATCACACTTGAAGTAACGGATATTTTTAATATCCCAGAAGATGAGCTCACATAGCACAATAATTTCAGGCCAACAGCAAATCCCAAAGAATTTAGGATGTGGCAGCCAGCAAAGATGCCTGGCTGGAACACCTCGAGAAGAATGATTTAAAAGAGTGGGAGTAAATTTATAAGTTTTTAAACAGTGTGCCAAGGGAAAAATAAGTCTTCTGTACATCTGCCTACATTTTTTTGAGATCAGATTTCAGTGACTGAATGATAAAACAAAATGAAACAAAACAGGGAGGAAAAAAAATAAAGAACCCAACAAAAACCAGATGAGTGGATTTGCATGGGAGGCAATTCATTCTTTAGTTTGCCTGCAGGAAGAAAACAAAGTGATATTGCAATTTGATAAGTACATACTTTCAAATATTACACCTAGCTCAATCACAAATATGGATTTCTGGATCTTAACTGCAGCTTTTAATTCTGCTTTGACAAATTTATGTAAATAAATAGACCTGGAACGGACAAGCCCTGGAAGTCTAAATCTCTTTTATGTAATCTTTGCCTGAGCTTCCCCACTGGAGGCTATCTGTAAACTGGCTGTGAATTATTGCTTGTGCTTGTTTCCCTCCTGAGCAGCTCTCCAGGTGACTACAGCTGCTGTTTAAAGGAAGCACAATTTTTTGTCTATCTCAAAATGCAAAGGGGGCTGTGGCATTTTTTTGTAATTTTGTCAATTATCTGGTATGATTTCTGTGTTTTCTCCTCTCTTTACCCATGGAATTATGTTTGAAAGCAATCACCCATATCATGGGAATTTTATACCTTGAATTCTTGTATTTGCTCTGGGTTAACAATACCTAGAAAAAGCAATGGTGACTTAGCTACACTGCCACATTTCTCTTGGTCACACTTGATTTCCACCCAAAATTATAAATCAGTCCATAATTTTTCATACTTGGCTTGGGACATCACTTGTGCCAATCCTGGAATTGTCCAAGGCCAAGCTGCATGGGACTTGGAGCAACCTGGGAGAGTGGAAGGTGCCCCTTCCCTTATAGGGGGTGGAACAGGAGAATTTCAAAGTCAATTCCAACCCAAACCATTCTGTGATTCTGTGATGACACTCAGCCCACATTTGCCAAAATGTTCATGAACCTGGCTTAGTCTCTGGATTTGTAATAAAAGCTCAAACAAACCAACTTTCACCCTGCCACAGTTGTTTTTTTTTAAGGAAACTTTATCATTATTCTAGGAATCAACATTCTACTTGCTTAGAGGGTAGTGAAACATTATTAAAATAATAAGATTGAGACACAGTGCAAATTAATCTGCTCAGGACTGGAAGATTTTGCATGAAATTAAAGACTTGTAAATAAAGTATTTCAGATTCTTTAAACTTGACAATGAGGATGACACTTCAGGCTGGATTATAAGACTTCACCCAAAAGTTAGAGTGGCCCCCAGACAGATAGCCAAGGAAAAGGAAATTACAAAGGGATTTTCATATTATAGATCTGGCACAAGACAAAGTTTGATTATTTTGATGAATTTGGCTCAGACAGCAAAGGTATAGCTGCAGGTAAAAGAGATCACACCTTCATGCAGCATTTTTTAATGCTTTTTGGTACAAAATGATTGCAGTTACTGGAAAGGATAACGACATTTTCTGAGTGCTGGTGAGTCCCTTTGCCTCCTACATTTAAACTCAATGGCACCAAAGTAAAAAACAGCATGAGGTTGAAAGTAGCAGTAAAGAAAACACCACCAGGAATTATTACATACTACAGGATCCCCTAATTCAAGCAGTGATACTGGACAGGTAATTCTGCTCGGACTGGACTGCATCTCCTGCTCACCCAGAAGTGTGGGATACACAAGAAAAGTACATTTTTTAACAGAAATCAGAAATGTGAACTGTTCTCCTGCCTATTACATCGCCAGGTTTGCTTCATATATGATGGGAAGGGTGTTCTTTTTTGTCCCCACAGTCATGGTAAAGCATTTTGTGCACACTGGGAGCTCCTTGCTCACCAGCAGCACAGGCAGTTGGCTCTGCTCAGAGATTTCCTGACTTTTAAGGCTGCATTCTTCCAGACAGTCTTGCTGTAGTTTAAACTGCATTGTATGAGTTTCCCTTTCCTTTCTGGAATAGTATAATTTGCTTCATAAATTACATATGGTGGAAGCCTGTTGAATGAATAACCTTGTTGCACAGAAAATTAATTCTTTTGACAGGTTTATTCCTTTAACAGATATTTGGTGGAGGATTTTACTGCATTATTGTATATATTGTGGCTTGCTGCACAGAAAATGTTTCACAGTATTTCAGCAGATTTATTCCTTTAACAGAAATAACTATTCCTGTCCGTTTACCATTTGTTACCTATGAAATAAATTTCTTAGCTACAGATTCTTAAAAGAAGCTCACTTATTTTGCTCTTGTGTTTCATTTCAGTGCAGAGAAAATACATTTTCCCTTCAATCAGCATTCATTTAAATGCATGGTAATATATACAGTTGTAATGAACCATATTTTGTTTGATTATGTTAATCTCTAACAGTGTTAATTTCCTTATATATATGTTTATGTGATTTTTTTTTTAAATTAACTTTTTACCATGCCTTACTAGAATATCTTGGATTATTTAAGGCTCTGCACACTATCTTGGCATGAGAATTACATAGCACAGATAGCACGACAGCAAAGGAAGTCAGATTGAGTGCCACATGACCTGATTTAAGCAAGGCTAATTATGTAATTAAGATATTGAAACAGGAGCCAGAATCTCTGAGTGCTGCTCCTAGTTTCGCCAAGAACCTCCAGTGGGACATTTAGCATTTAGCTTTTCTGTTCACTAGTTTTCCCTGCTGGGAAGGGGGGGTTCTGATATTCAAAAAGCAGAAAACACACAAGAAAGCTGCTCTGGGTGCACTGCCTGCAGCACACTGGGCCTCAGATGTGCAAAGCCTTTGTAAAATAATTCCAGTAGTTTGCACTGTTTTGGTTTTTAATTTCATTTATTAAATTTAGGAAAGAATGAGTAGATTTATTTTCTTTTCCTCTTCCCCCACCTCCATCCCCTTCCTCCTTCATTATTTGGATGCTTAATTTAGGAAATTCAAGTTTTGTTGCTTTGAGATTTAGAATTTGGTGGATAATCAGCTTCAAGAAACTGATACTCTGAGTGTGTCAGTGATGTCTACCCTACATTATACTGGGATCCAAGAAATAAGAGACAAAGAAAATAGACATGACAGGAGTTTACGACTGACTTCTCACAAGATATCAAGACAAGAGACACTTGTGTTATATCAGTACAAACATCTGCACACCCAATAAACTTCTCCAAATAAATGTTTGTAGACTGCTGGCATAAAAAAAAAATAAAATAAAATAAAATAAAAGGGATAAAAGAAGGCCCAGAAACTGTTTTTTTTTTATAGCATGAAATTTTTCCCAGTATTTTCTTATCAATGCCTGTATACTTGAAATATCAGAACTTTCCTGTACAAGACCACAGGTCTCCCTTAAACTGAGAAACACCAGCATAGTTTTTATACATTTGGAAATCAAACCACCATTTTTTTCCAAATCCAAAAGCAACCATTCTAGCTGTCCAAGACAGAAAACTCTCCTCAAAGCACGAGCAAAACATATTAAAAAATATAAACATAGGTAGGTAGGTATGTAGGTAGGGAGAGAGAGAGAGAGAGGGAGAGAATTTTGTCTGGAAATCTATGGATTAATATTCATATGGTTCTTATGGAAGAGGAGAAGGAGTGTCATACACACGAGATCCCAGTCCATCACAAAAATAGGCTCTATGTAAAAATCATGTTTGCTTTCTTTAATCTTGGGAGTAACTTTAGGATTACATTTGGCTCCCCTACCATATTCTTCTAAAATACTTCTAAACACTTATCCTTGGACTGATTTCATGGCTCTGATGTGTGAAAAATTACAAAATACCATGTGGTGAATGTAAAATCAGAGACATGGCGAGGTGACGTGAGTGCAGTGGGACTGCAGTTTGGAGTGGTGGAGAACATGGCATGGACAGCCATTATCTCACACCTAGAACTACACCTGTGTGGATTTCCAGGGCACTTCACAGGCCCTGCTCAGTCCATTTTCTGCTCTGACCATTAATCCCAACAGCTTGAGTCTGAAGCACAGGTCTCCAAAGAACGGCGTCAACGCTTAACCCAAGCGAGCGAGGAAACAGAAGCTTTGATAGGTCACATAAATACTTTGGAGGTGGGTGGGTGACAATGTGTAAGCCACAGTGAGAGCTTTGGATGACTTCCCTGCCGTCCTGCCGAATTTAGCAGCGCTCAGGCTCATCTGCAGCAGAAACGTGACCACCCGATTTAGATGGCACGGCTCTCGAATAATGCTCCAGGAATAGGCTTCACACTCCTGATCCAAGCTGGTCTGGGACAGGGATCTGAATATTCTAATTGCCCACAGATAGGGCAAGAAAGAAGGTTCTTTTAATTAATAACTTTGTGCTCCATCAAGACAATTTTGTAAGTCCTATTGAGAAGGTAACTGGTAAGACAGAACTCTCAAGAAAGAAAACTTCACCAGGACAAACATCCCAGAAGATGCTCAATGCTGTGTTTCATTGAAAAAAAAGAAATAGAGAACCTGACTCACTGCTTCATAAATACAGCCAGCTAGAGTTGTATGGCAGGGAAATCATCAAAAATCCAGGCTAGGCTAGGAGTGAATTATTCCCAGACATACAAACTGATGGCATGGGACCCGTGGCACCAACTCAAGTCAATTTCTAGGGGTAGGGGGAAATAATATGGACAAATAATATAGACTGGCTGGACTGTAGGGACTTATTTCAATTGCATTCCTCGCACAAAACTTAAATCTGCAAAACACGTGTACAATCAGACTGTGTTTTAGTCTTGTGCACCCCCCATCATTTCTTCACACCAAGTCTGTTCTTTCTGAATTTTCTCAAGATTAATGAGCAACTCTGCAAGTGGCCACCACATACTCCTCATTTTGCAATTTCTGGGGAATACCCTGTCTCTATTGCTGTTGTTTAATTATAGTCTAGTAAAGGAATATTCCAAACTTCTCTGAAAGAGAGGCCAATAGGTATATGGAAAACACATGAATATGCAATTTTAACAGTTGAAATTATATATATCTGGCAGACCTTACCTAATGGTTCAACCAAATCCCCTTGGCAAGCTTATGCCAATGTTATTTTTACTGTTTCACTGGTTTGTTATATATGTAAAAGAATAATATTTTATCCAAGTTTTAAGGCAGCTGGTTCATTCATGATAGGCCCAAAAGGCAGCTTTAAAATGGAAAAAGTAAATTATTTTCTATGAAGTAGCCAAGAGCACACTCGAGGCAACTGTTTGTATTTGTCACCTTGAAAATCAAACAAATTTTCAATCAACAAGTTACCCACAACTGGAATTTGAAATGGTAAATTATATTTCTCTGACAGACACACTAGATTTCACAACAGAATGATTTCTTTTTCTTTCCTTCACAGAGACCAATCCAAAAGACATAATGTGAGGAAAATACAGAATTATACTTTGAAAGATTTGGAAAATGCAAGTTTGCAATTACAGCAATGGCAATTTGGTCTGTGTGTGCCTGTGCACCCATGCAAGTACACCCTCATCTCTGCTGGACTTGCCTTCCTCTGTATTTGCATCCAGCTGTCTTCCTCACAACAACCAAAACATCAGAAATTTGTTGAGGATGACACACGATCGACAAGGAGATTTTAGTCGTGGCATCAGATTAGAAAATTCTCAATCCTAAAATGCAGCTTGGAAACGAGCTGCCAACAACACCCTCTGAAGCAGATGGTTCCCACCACTTGGAATGCTCCTTTCTGTGCACTCCAGTGACTCCTGAAATAACAGAGCTCTACGGATCGGGAGGGAAGATGAGTGGAGAGTCAGACAGTGCTGAGCTCCACTTAGCAGCCTCTTAACAGTGGTTTGGTCAATGCTCCTCTGCCCACTTGAGCAAAATCACTGTCAGGTCATCACTAATGACACGTCTGTATCCTATCCAGGGCTGTACTACAAACAACCACTGGATATCTTTCAGCCAGTGTGACTCAGACTTGTTAAAAAATAGATATCAGAGCAGGATGTCATAAACTGCAGGCCACTGGCATAGCTCAGAATAATTGAAGCAATAGATGGAATGGAATCTATCGTACAAATTGTCCAATAAAACAAATTACTTATAAAAGGCATCTCCAAACATGCTGGAAAGTTAGGAATCATGAACAATATCACATGGTGAATAAGGATCATAGTTTTAATAGTTTGGATGCTTGATGAAGGGCATAGTTTGCCAAGAGTTGAGGAAGGTTATCAGTCACATGACATTGCTAAAATCATAATCTCCTGCCTTTCTGAAATGTTCTTTCTTTAGGCCATGAGTTACTGGGAACAGTGAAGGAATAGCTAAATGAAATGCTAAGGATTTTGCTCCACAGGATGTCAAATTAGATTATCCACCCTTTAAAGCTATAAAAAAAAAATAAAGCTACATGAATTATTACACTTGTTTTACAAATGAGAAAACTGAGGCATAGACAATATCTAAGGGCTTTATAAATGTGAATGACTCAATAACATTCTGCTATTGTTTATTATCCATATTCCTGTTTTTAAATGACAGAACGTAGGCACATAGAAATGAAATGACTATCTAAAGTCACACCAGTCTCCTCCTTTAACCTGATAAATGGGTAAGTAGGCATGCCATTTTGACATACTAATATATGTGTTAAGGTATTAATTTCCCATACATCTTGAATATATGGATCATTGGGGAGTAATTTCTGTTGAAAACAGCAACAGTCATATTTTTCTCACTTGAAACTTTTTCCTTATTGTGATACTTACATTAAATGGAAAAAGTCCTTGTTTTTCTCTAAGCTTGGCAAGAACAAAGACTAAAAGGCATATTAGTTTCTGTGGCAGAAAAGAGGGATTTGGGGCTGGACTGCACAATGGTCAGAGCTAAGGAGATGGGATTCTATCCACACATACTGGCCTACAGAATACTGGTGGTAAATTCTTCTCAGTCCATTCAGGGTGGACTATTTTTGGTGAAAAATTAATCAGTGGTGTTTCAAGGTATTCAGGAGGGCAAAGAAGCAATGTCTTTCCTTTATGGCTACACTGCAGTGATCAGTGCCTCTGCAGGTGTGTAATTTAAAGAGGTGCTAGGAGAAAGATGAGCATAACCAGGAAGGATGCAGGGTGTATACGAAGGTGACTGTAGAGGTTGCAGCTGAATGACTGCAGGGCTGCATAATCCTCTATCAGATAACACTTGAGTTTATTTGCCTTGATTTGAACTCTCTGCTTAGAGCCAGGACACAATGCTCAGAGGTTAACAGGGTGATGCCACACAGCACAAAACAACCTGCATGGAAAAGTTTCTCACAGAATCAGGCATGACAGTCCAGATCCTGGCCAATATAGATCACTACAACAGCAGTGTATTCACAGAAACTGCATTTCAACCACCCAGTCAGTGCTGTAACACTGCACTCTCAGATCAATCCCTGCAGAGCTAAGCTCACCTTCCACAACCCACTCACCATTCAGCCACTTGCTCAGTCTGGCCTAGAAATAATTAAAAGTTTTCTAAATTATATTGACCTGTGTCAGGAAGCAAAGTCTCAGTTCATCTGTTTGCCTCCCATCCAGTGGTAATAGCCAGGAATATACCAAAATGGAAAAGTGACTGACTTATCAATATTATTTTCCTTGTTCTTGATCTAGGTCATCAAGTAGATTAATATGTAGTTGCAAGCTGTTCATTCATTGTAGAGGAGCATGTACATAGCAGGAAATATCTCCCATGGCACTGATAAACTCTCAGAGGCTATAGGCCAAGGTGTTTATGCTCCAATGGAGACATTTGTGCCAAGTACCTGCTCCCAGTGATACAGTTATAAGCATTAAACTCGAAATGTAACTTTAAAAATCTATTACGGTCTATAGCTTTTATTATTTCCAAGACGGACAAGTGTGTTGGTTATTATCAATATGTTGTGAAAGGAGCTCTGACGCCTGGGATTTGAGGTGGGGGATGGGGAAAAGGCACGAGGGAGCACTTAGACCAAATGTTAACAAACTGATAAAGCATTGCAAAAATGTTTGAGGCAAATGTTTCCCTTTTCCAGCCCCACACCAGCTTTCAGCACACACCCAGCAGGAGCAGTGCGAGATAACCTTTAGCTGATAACATCCACACACTTCCTTGCCAGGATCCCTCTTTGTGACTAGGATGGCAGTTTTTCCAGTCTCTCCATTTCTAGGATCTTCCTTCTGTATTCCTCTCCTGATTCATCCATCTGTTGTCTCTATGGATGTCCCACAGATTTACCCAACCATCACTATCTCTGAATGTGATGTACCTGCTACTGATTTTTGATTGTCTTACTCTTTGCTTTGTACTCCTAACTTTGCCATCTCCTTCAAAAACAAGTCTTCCCACTTATGTGAGGGAGGACACTGGGTTCAGAGACACACATTTCTCTCTTGGCTTTGAAGTTTTCCTCTTTGTTGCCAAGTTCATCTCAGTAGAAGGTTCCTTGCCTGTGGCAAGGGGGTTAGAACTAGGTAATATTTAAGGGCTCTTCCAACACAAACAAGTCTGTGATTCTGTGATCTTTTTGCTGGGAGCTTCTGTCATGAGCTCAGATTCCTTCTTTCCTCCCTCAGGTTTTCCCTCCTGGCTCCTGCCCTTAGTGGGTGAACAGCCCTCTTGATGTACCACCTCTGGCTGGTGGCCCCTGTCAGGGGATTTGTGTCCCCTTCAACAAAATGACAGGGGAGGGGAAGGAGAAATGGGAAAGTCATGATTGCAAAAATATTTCCAGAGCCAGCATACACAGAGGAAAATGCACAGAAGCAACTTGTATATGACAGGTCACAAAGTAAAATCACCTTAGAAGAAGGAAAAATATTTCCAGTACATTGACACACTGGAACAGTCTTAAACTAGATTTGTACTTAAATTGCTTTAGAGGAGAAAGGCACAAGATATGTCTTCAAATAATAAGTTACTCTTCTGACCACATGAAAATGTGGAATGTAAACAGCAGTGGGTGTTACAGGCTGTTTACCTGTAAAATGGGTTATTGCACCCATTTCAAATGGGTGAACTCTTTGATGTGAATCCTAGGGCAGCAGGACCTGCATAAGACAACAGAGAACTTGGCCTTCAAAGTTTCAGGGACCTAACCCCAAACCCTAACAGAACCAAACCCCAGAAAGTTGTGATTTCTTGTCCTGAATGGTTAGGCTTGCAGTTTTACAAGATGAGCTGCAGCCCACTTCCCCTATGAAAGAAAATAAGCAGTCTCAGAGCTGCATATCTGGATTAGAAAAACATTTACATACATGGCCCTGTTATTGTTCATTGCTATTAAAAAAGTAAATCTCTGCTGTTAAACCCACTAACATAACTTCATCTGGAATGATGACAAAAAATAGAACCAGTCAAGAAAATATTTTTGTTTAATACAGACCCAGTCTGTGATGCTCTTGTGGCCATACAAATGTTTTCCTCTATTAACTGACATAATGAAATTTTTATACTTTATGTTCAAATAGTCTATATTTCTAATATTTTGAATGAAATTTATAATTCCTTTACCTTTTAGCTGATACAATAAGAGTAAAATAAGCACTTTTGTAGGCTCAATGAAAGAAACAGGTCAGAGTTAAACTTAAGAAAACCACCAAGGAAAACAAATTCCACAGCAAAAATAAAACATCAAATGCTAAAAAAAAAAATCCACAGACATCAGCAAAATTATTTTCCTACTTTGTTGTGACATTATGAAGAAAACAAAACTCAGAATGCAAGTTTTGATTAAAAAATCTGTCAGTTCACATTTAATTTAATATGGAGTGACATATACTGCTAAAAGGTACATTTTAACATTAAAGACCAAAACTCCAATGATTAATATTACAGTGATGACAGAATGGGAGTGCCTTATTTTAATCCACTGTTTATCTCAATGGGGTAATTTATAGATCACTCGACATGTTTTAATAGCAGGCAGAAAAAGGTACCCTCTAATATCCACTTGCTTGCAAGATCTGACATTTGGATTTACATGTTCAGAAAATACCAGCAACTGCATTTGTTGGACATATATACAAATAACCAGTCATCCCACACACAGTTTATAAAAAGTGATCTATTAATAACAAAACAGCTCTGGAGACATAAGGCCTCTTAATATTCAGGTAGAGTATCAAGTGTTTAAGTTAAAATAAGGGCAGGAGCACAAAGAGTGGTCAGGGCATTGATTTGGCTGCCAAATATAGTTTTTACCATCATAAATCTCTGGCTGACAACTGCACAAAGGCTGCTTTACCTAAACCCTGCCAAGGAAGGGTGTTTGCTGCCGGATTGCCTGATAGTCACTATGACAACTGATGCCACAATTAGACAAGTACAATCCCACTTTCAAACAGGCACACAAGTCATTAATTCAGCAGGACTTTTGTTGACAATATGTTATGAGGGAAATATTTAATGCAATTCCGAGGCTGATATATTCTCCTGTTATCTGTAGTAAAATAAATTGCAAGAACTGATGAAAACAACCATTTAATTAGTCTAAAGTGAGCGAGGAAGCTATCCTGAGCATTTTGGTTTAATGAACTCACAGGTGCACAGAGCTCCTTAGAGCTGCAGTAGAAGATTTGAAGAACATGCTAAGAAAGATGTCACATTTGGGGGGGACAGCATAAGAGAAAGAGAATAAAATGTTTTGAAAAGAGAGCAAACAAATTGCCTTCCCAAGTCTCCCATTCTATGAAGATATCCAGGAGCATCTTTTCCCCTATATGAGGGAAAAATCTCTCAAGGGCTCAACAAGCTGATCTGAGCAACTGCAGAGGAATAAGACACTGATCACCACTACTGTGACATTTTCCCCACCTAGGAGAAGTGAACTGACTTGTTTACAAAATTATTTCCCACTTGATCTGTTCTTTAAGGCCACTGGGAAGGTCATGAGGAAAGCAAAAGAGTCGTAGGGGGAGGAAAATGCAGAACAGAAAGAGTCTCATACAACTGTGAGTGTTAAACCTAAAGAAAGGGCTTGAGGGAGTCAGGGGATAAAGATCAGTAAGAACTGACTCACATTCACAGCAGTGACAGGGGACACCCCTGCCACAGGAGCTCCATGAGTGTCCTTTGCCATATACTGCTGTAAAGCAGGTGGGCTGGGGAGAGTGACACCAAGGCAAGAAACATTTGATGTTTTTGGGCTCAGATATCAGGAGGAGGATGAATTGACCTTGGCTTGAGCAGGAGCATGGTCTGGGGGATGTCCCAAGGGAACAAAAATAATGCTACTTGTGGATGCTAATGGTGCATTTAAGGCGAAAAAGAAGAGAGGTTTGGTGTCTGGAGCTGCTGAAATCTCCAGGTGGTTAGAGCCTGAGCCCAATCCAATCCATTTCAGCCCCACAGCAACCAAATTTGTGAGGGCTGTGCATGAGTCCTCCCTGTCCAGGTCCCAGTGAGTTCAAAGTCAGATTCTGCACTGCTGGTGGGTCGGGGCATGGGGCAGAGTGAAGTGTGGGAATGTCAGAGTAGGCAGTGTGAAGTCATTTTGCACAGGGCATCAATGCCCTTACTTCTGAAGCTGCTGAAGGGAAAAACAGCTCTTGGGCTGTTGGCTGAGGGAAGCTGTTCCTCTAGATTTTTCCAGGATTTGCTGGGGTAAATTTTCTTCCCAAGAACTGGTAGAATGCTGCATTTTGGGTTTAGGATGAGAATGATATTGGTAACACACTGATGGTTTGGTTGTTGCTGAGTAGGGCTGATGGAGTCAGAGGGAGGGGGCACAGACAGGACAGCTGTCCCCAACTGCCAAAGGGATATTCCTGACATATAGTGTTATTAAACTGCCCTTTTAAATGCTTTTTTCTCAGCCCACAAATTTTACTTTTTTTCCTGATTCTCTTCCCCATCCCACTAGAGGAGAGCTGTGTGCTGGTTCTGTTGCTGCTGGGTTAAACCACAAAAGGCACCAATTAATAATTTCCCCAATGAATATTGCTGCTCACTCTCTACCAACAGTAGTACAGGCAAAGTTGTTCAAAACTGTGCTGCTCTTCACTGCAGCCATAAATAGGCAGATGAGTTCTCAGCAGCTTAGTGTCCTTGAACCTTAAAACTGAAGACAAGGACATAGTCACCCAAAGAAACCTGACTAATCACTCAAGAAAATGATGGTCCAGATGATCTTTGTTTCTCCATCCAGCCCCAGTCCTCTCTGCTCCCTTACATACACAGGAATCACTGCTCTTCTCCAGCTTTAGCTATTAGATGCCACATAAAGGCAGGAAATGAAGTTTATTTTATTAAACTGAAAGCATAGTGCATTCTACCCTGACAGACCTGGTATCAAAGTCTGTTACTAAATGTAAGCCTGTTACCTGTGATCCCTCTAATAGACCTAATTCTCAACAAACAGAGGAATCTCTGTTTGCAGCCACTATGGAAAATGGGCACAAGAGCCCCAGGAAAGCTCCACTGTGCCACTTAAGTGGAAATTATTAATAGCTTTAGAAAAAAAAATTACAAAAATAAAGCAGTAATTTTGGTGTGTGATTCCCTTGTACCAAAACAGGGTATCTAGATGTTTGCAGCTGCTTCTGTGATTCCCAAGATAGAGCAGGTCTACTGTGTGCATTATAAAGAAAATCAGATAGAAACCACACTCTGATAAACAACATTAATCATGCTACTTTCCTCTTCACATTATGACGCTTTTAAAAATCAGGCAAATATATATCCGATTTCACACACAAACTGGCACAGAGAAGTTAAATGAGTTACTCAAGATCAAAATGTAAGAGGGTAGGTCTGCTTCTTAGATCCTCCTGTTCATGTGTAAGAAATATGCCTGGAGTTGGACTTCAATGGTCCAGCTTAGGATATTCTAGGATTCAATGGTTTTCTGTCTATCCAAGCCATGGATTAGACCAGAATAATTGATCCTGTTTAGTAATAACCTGATATTTGCAGGAAATATGAGTGATGTATTTTACCAGAAAATCAACGGTTGCATGAAAACTTCAACTTCCTTTCTAAACAAAATTCCCCACATGCCACTCCCCTTCAGGGAAATTTAGCAAGAGTTTAGTCCAACTTCATTGCAATTAATAAGACTTCTGCCTACTTAGAACCAGCCACAACCATTTTCTCCCTTTGCCTCCCCTAATTACTCCTCGTGCTGAAGACTACAAATAATTCAGCAGCCATTGGTAGAGGAAACACACAAAGCTAAAACTATTGCACTAAAATAAATTTCCATGTTCTTATGCCTTGTGGCACTAATGGATGCTTGCCTGCAGGGTTTGTTTTGTCAGTTTTAATTTTAATTAGGAATTAACTCTGCAATGTGTCTAGTTTCTTCACCCCATTTTTCCCCCTGCTGGATTACATTTCAGTTGCATCATGCCTCCTTCCTAAGGCTTCTGGAAGGGCTCTGCACAATTAATGATAAAGATTCCAGTTTTCCACTCCGACTCTTTCTCATGTTTGATTACATCATCCTCTTCTAGATAAGTGTGTTTGTTAACATAATGACATTACTGTTCAATTTTCGCAAAGCAATTAAAGATGTGTTTAATTTGAAGAATCTCAGTTGTTTTATTGTCTGCAATTAGGTATATTAACTTCAGTGGGAGAAGTAAATACTAATAAAAGTGCTTTGCTGAGCTGAAGTCTTTCAGAAGAGTATAGACAGCACAACTGCATACTTTTATGTAGCAAATACAGCATGATTTTGATGTATACAGGTTATTAGAGTAACTTCTTGGAACACAGAAACGATCCTACATTATAGCAACAGACAGCATTTTCACTCTCCACCAACCTGGCTACAGAAAATACATGCTTACTTTGAATGAAAACTCCTTTTGTTTTGCCTGGCCAACATTAAAAAATAAATCTACTCTGATTGAATCTATAAGGATCCCTGCCCAATACACTACTAAGTAGCAATATCCAGATTTTCTTTTCCATGGGATTAGTTTACTGCTTTTTCAGATGAATGCTTGATGGCATCGTTAGTGCCAAACTCTTATGTAAGAGTTATTAGATATTTAAACACAATGTTTGAGTGTCCATTGTACACTTAAAATAGATGACTGTCAGCTCTTGTAAACTCCAGAGCAGAGCTGAAACATTTATCTGATCTGAAAGGCATTTATTGAAAGTATATTTTGTGCCTTTCAAGTGGCGCTGCTATTATATAAGGGGAAAGCTGGAACTAACACTGCCAAATCCTAATGATCCTCGCCTGCCTCACACGAGTCCAGTGGACCAGATCCAGAATTCATCGGAAGTGACAGGTGCCTGTCAATGCCAGCATCAATGGCACTGGGCAGGAAGGAGGGTAAATGACAGTGATACAGGAATTTCAAATGGATTAGTGGACCCAGACACAGCTTGATGAGGGAAGGAGTGATAAGAGTGACAAGGAAGGTCTCCCCACTCCCTTGGGTGAGATTTCTGGCACCTGTGCTTTAGGGTTGCAGTATGATGATTTTTGCTGGCAGGGGGTGGATTTCTGGAGGAATATTATTAAGTTTTCTTTCTCAATGCTGGTTGTTCAGTGGCTGTTTTTGTCATTAAAGACCAAAGAGCTCAGCCGTGGTGGGATTTCACACAGAGTCCCACTGTCCCAGGTGACCTCTTGGTCAACATCACTGCTTAATTCTGCAAGATCAGTACTTTTAACATTTGGATACTTGAGATTTCCTCAAGGCACTACAGCACTGCATGTTCCACTATTTACTGAAGGAATATATCAGTGTTTCTGCACAGCCACCCAACATGCAGAGCTATTAAAAAATAATGTTCATGCTGCTTTTATTTTGGTCTATGAATAAATATACTCTGCAACTTCCTTCCAAAACAAATGTCTTCCCTCACAAGGCCTGCCATGTTATGTTGCATCTCTGCACATTAAAAGTTAAAAAATTATTTATCCTGAATTGTTAAAATTTTCATTAATGGCAATTTATGTCACTCAAAGAAGCCTCCTTGGGAAGAACATGGCATACTTGTACAGACCTATTATGAGAGTTGTCAGAAACATTTGTCCTTATGAAATATAAATAGACAGTATGTTAGATGATTTAGTGAGGGATCTCTTATTTATTTAAAAACAAACATGTTTTTTTCATTTCTCCTTTCAGGAAACCAGGTCATGTAGATTAGACAAGAAGGTTCTCAGGCTAATGGTAACACGTCTGTAAATGTTTTCTCAAAAAGCTTATCCATCTCCCCAAACACCCCAGGCTTCAACCTGTCCTGGGGCAGGAGGCATCACCTGAGTCCTTCTCCACTTCTCCCTGAGGACACACCAGGGCTCAGTGAGACCCCACTACATCACCTCCTTCCCTGGAGATGTGATTTCCAAAGCCCCCTCATGGGAACACTTTGACCAGTGCATCATATCCCCAGTAACCAAAGCTCTATGGAGCTACCTCCAAACATCAGGTGAATTTACCTCTGAAGAAAAAATGGGCTGTGCTGCCTTGGAATTAGACCTGGGTGGATAAACAAGGATCATCCCTTTGTTCTTGCTGGTCACAGCTTAACAAAGCTGTGTGCAGAGCTCTGCAGTGATGCTAAACTTATTTTCCAATACTGCTGAGATTCATAACCAGAATCCATTTCAGGTGGACATAAAAATCCAGCCCAATATTTACTTGCCACTGGATACAAATGTTACCTAGTGAAGTCTGCACTAGTGTCAGAGAGGTGGATAAATCCTTCAACTTTGTTAAATGTGGAATAAAGGAGAGAATAACTTGAATTAAATTCCTGTGCCCACTTGAAATGATGTCTGGCTGTGCCTCTGTACCTGTGCCTGATTTTTGCATGAAAATATTCTCTTTGTCCCTATCTGGTGTTCTCCTTCAAAAAGGAATTGAGTTTAAAAAGAAGGCAATAATGTAAGATTTTTAAGCAAACAGTTCAATATTTCCTTTAAAATGTTCTCTGTATTCAAGAGCACTTTGATTTCTATCTTTTTTTTTCCCTCCAGGCTTTGAAACTGTACCTCTTTTAAAAAAAGACCATCCCTGATTTTAGTCTTTTGTTCCTTTATGAGCTTTGTCCCCGACTTTTAAATGTGGAGAGAGTTGAGAGGCATGTTGTGAGAGGAGAGAAAATAAAAAAAGTAAAAAAAAACTTGCAAACTGTGTTAAATACACCTTTTGTTCATTACGTTTAATATAACATTCACTATGAAGATTGATATTGAATTATACATTAATTTTAATGCTAAATAATTTTCTATTTAAAAACCCCTTAGTTTTCTTATAATGTACAGTAATTAAAAAGTGAACCAAAAGAGGCAGCAATAAATCAGGGTGCACAATGCAGTAAAAATATTATAATTAATATTTAACATACGTTTTGATTACTTTTAGAATAAGTACAAGAAATATCAATTAGAATATATATTCAAACTTTGCTGCCTTTTCCCCATTATACTCTGGAAAGGGGCTATTTTTAATTCTGGATATTGCATACAAAATAATACATAGTCCCTAATTAAATATAAGGCTGCAATTCAATTGAGAGTTTCTGCTGATGTCATAAATAATAAGAGCACAGCTCGAGGTATCAATGAATGGCAGCCAAAGCCCGAGATTGAATTACAACTTCAGCATTCAGTCTGTGGATCTGTATTGTTATTTGCAATAGATGGAAAATGATTATTATTATTTTTTAAATACAGACAAAAAGAAGGAAATTTGAATTCAAAATCGGTGACTCGGTGGTGGAAGATTAGAAGTCTTGTGATTAGAGAACACAGCTTATTGGAAATTGAAATGTACAAATGTGCCAGGCAGCAAATCTGTGGTTGAGGCTAAATTCTGCCTTTTCTTTGTCAGGTTTTTGAAATCTATGGGCAGTTAATGCCTAAAAAGTCAAGTGTTGGTGTCATTATCAAGAGTTTTGCCTCTGCCCAGCTCTCACCTGGCCTGGGGGTCTCAGCAGGGAGCAGAAATCCTGGAGGTAGAAGGTGCTGCCAGGGTGAAAATCAGTGACACCAAGCCACCCCAACCCTGCTCGTGGAAGGAGCCTTCCACCCCTGCAGTTTTTTACCCCCAGTGGGTTTTCTGCATAAACCCCAATTATTTATCGTTTCCATTCAGAATGAGTAAGGGCTGTACACTCATGTGGACATTTTCCCCAAATAAACGACCCCTTAATAACCAGAAGGATTTTTATTTATGTAACATATTGGATTTCAGTTATGTTATGGCAGCAGAAAGAAGGTAGTTAATCAATATGAAGGCTTGCTTTCAACAGATTGCACAGCACTCAGCATGACAAGATCCCCTTCTGCTACACCACAGGTCACTCATTTGTATTTTAGGGCCATTTTTCCATGCTTAGCACATCCATCCAGCCATGAGGATGTACACCTCTCCATCTGACTCTGGTATGCAAAAAGTCAACAGTTTAAAGGTGCTAAAATGCCACTAGTCCTGAGCAAGGTGTGAGACACAGCTGTGATGCCACAGAGCCTAAACCATGCTGGTGGCTTTAGAGGTGTTTGTCACCTCTTTTCTGCCAAATGGGCATCACAAAGTCCCTTCTCATTGCTCTCGCCCCTCTCCTGGCTCAATTTGTGCAGATAGTGGGGGACAGTATTTCCCCAAGCCTAGGGAAAGGCAATGATGGTTCTGGCACAGAGTCTGGTCTGTTTGTGTGATACAGCCACATGAAGGGTGCAAAGTGTCCCCCTTTCTTCCCTGGGCAAGTCTGTACTGAGGGCTGGATCCCAACTTTTCAATAAAAAAATTTGATGGCTTATAGTTGGAAACACTGTGACTCCCTACATCTCACATGCTGGCTAAGCCAAAACCCTTAGATTTTTCCTTTCCAAAATCAGTATATTGCTGTCTAAGAACAAGTATTTTGTCTTATTTAGGCTAAGAAGAACAAAGAGCCAATAGCCCTGAAAACACACAATAAAGCCCCTTGGAATACAATTTCTCTTCATATGGTAGGTTTTACTCAATATTTAAATATCCTATTGTTCTTAAACACATAAATTTTATTGCCTTTTCCCTAAAAAGAGCCATTTCCTAAAGAGTCTTAAACTATACAATAACAATTGTCATGATAGCCTGTTTATGCCTTCCAGGTGATTTTTTGAAGGGCAGAAAATATATGTTTCTTTCAGACTTTTGCTGTTAACTCCAAACAACCTGTAGAAATTTTGATGGTCACCTTCATAGCATCTGAATAAGGGTTTAATTGTGCCTGTAACTCACCATACAGACATGGACCATGGTTTTCAAAAAAGCTTTGCCCCTAGTATAAAGAAACCTTGAGAAATCTTGTGAAAGCAGTCAAGGGAACAGTGAACACAAGATGCAAAATACTGAGATGGTCCTTCCTAACACACAATGCATCTCAATGCTTTTTATCAAGACCAACAGGAGCAAAAAAATTTACTGCCACAATAAACCTGCCATAAACACAGATACTTTGATATTGCTGATAAACAGGTATTTCAATTTGTAAAGTATATGCTTACATTGGTATGGGGAGATGTTGGTCCCAGGGTGATATTTAGAAAACACAAACAGCTGCCTCTGTCCCCAGATGCTCATAACAAAGTAATAACAATCTTCCTCCATGATAAGCTGCTATAGGTGTCTTAGTTACCTCTCTCCTATGTCTCACTTGATTCTGAATTTATCAGGATTTTTTTTTTTCTTTTTTCAGCTTTTTGGTTTCAGAGATGATTTCATTAGGGCTAAGAAGGTTAAGGTCCAGTATATGTTGCGCAACTCTTGAAATTAGACTTTTCAAGGTTCTTTGAACAGTGAAAGGCAAATCTTTAACAGACACACATCTTGCCATCTCCATCCATCAGTGAGTCCCTGACATATCCAAGAAGCAGTGCCTGGAGGCAGAGGCCAAGTCCCATCTCTGCCAGCTACAACTCAAATTTAACCCTACCTGCACTCAGCACCGACCTGCACGTGTGGGGTTGTGTCTCCAGCCACTGCTGCTGAATTTGGTCCAGCCAGGGCCTCATCTGCAAAACACATTAGTAGGAAAGAGGTGTTAGATGATAGATTCTGTGGCTATTTCATCTCCAGATGGAAGTAGCTCTTCAAATAAAATGCCAGCAGAAAAAAATCAAGCAAAATAACCCAGTGGTTGGCTGGCCTGCAAACACTTGGTGCTGCTTTGGGATGATAGACATTTCTGTTTGGAGGAGAAAGGACTTGGAGACAGCAGCATTGTATTTCTCTCTCTCCAAGGTGGACATGGGATAACAGGAGAGAAGGTAAAGGAGGGAAGCTGTGTATCTGACTGGGTGTCAAGGACAGCAGACTGATTCTGAGGGCAGAGAGAAACACACACCAATCCAGTGGTGCAAATTCATGGAAGGGTTTGGAAATCTAGAGGAAAAACAGCCTGTCAGGTCCGGGCTGAGCTCCTGGGATTATGATGAGTTTCTCTCTTACTATTGATTGTTGTCACCAAAATACATCTGCTGCTTTATGCAACTGAGGCTTCCTATGAAATGCATACATAGGCTCAATGATTCTTATAATTACAGGCTGAAAAGAACTTTGCATATTCATGAGTATCACACCATTTGTCACAGCTGTAGACCTCCAGTAAGCAATGCCTGTGATTAGGGTTTTGTTCTTCCCAAGTATATATTTTTCCATGAACCCTTATTGGTTCTGAAAAGTTATGATCTTAACTCTCCACTCCTGTCAAACACAATTTTATTCCTTTTTACTGCCAGCAATATGAATGAATTCCTGCTTCTACAGCCAACATCAGGACTAGCCGGAACTGGAATTTGCATTGATGAGGCAGTATTTTATTTAACTAATGTAATAACCTACAAAAATCTATAGCTGGAGTGACAACAATTTTATTATCCCAAGTAAAGAGCTGCCCATTCATTTTCTCCTCTGTGATTTAAGACCACTAACCTCTAGACCGCCCTGCTCATAAACAAACAGGTCTTGTGGACCTTCTTAGGTTCACAAAAGAGGTCAAATGAAATAATAAAGACCTGGTATGCTACAGGATGTACTAACCATTAAGCAGCAGATTAAAGATTGAAAGTTTTTGAAAGCTAGACAGCCATGTATGAAATCTAACCCACCCCACGGACATTTCAACATAAAATGGTAGTAGAAGTGAGAAAAGTAGACTTTTTTCCCTTCTGAAGCTATATTTTTCTAACACAGAAGACAG
Organism: Oenanthe melanoleuca; assembly: GCF_029582105.1. Lineage (NCBI taxonomy): Eukaryota > Metazoa > Chordata > Aves > Passeriformes > Muscicapidae > Oenanthe > Oenanthe melanoleuca. Next base: position 4,048,568 of record NC_079346.1, read on the forward strand.
AGAAGTGTAATCAGTCATGGTCAAAACCCTGCCAGTGAGTATTACTTATTTAGCCTCATATTCCAGGTGACTCACAACTTGTCTACCTGCCAACATCTGAAAATAATAAGTTATAGTAAAGTTATTAACGAAAACTATGTGAACTTTGAAGTAGCTAAACCTAAATTAAATATAAACATACAAAACAGCCTGGGGCTAATTAATCTAATTTGGTCTCAGCCACCTTGCTCCAATGTTGTTTGTTTGCAGTTGTTTTCCCCCTTCCTCCTCCTATGTGGTCTGCAGAGAGGGATGATCTCAAGGCTGGTCAGGGCAGATTGCATCTTTCCGCTCCTCCGATCAGAAAAGCACGGCCACTTTTCCAAGAAACCACTCTTGACAAAGAGCTGGTTTGCAACAAGCTCATCCCTCTGCATGTGCTGGGAAGGAGGGGAGCTGTGCTGAGGCAGATGTGTGCCAGCTGAATCCTCATGCCCACACACCATGTGTGGCTGGAAGGGGAAGCCCACCCTCCTCCTCCTCCTCCTCCTCACTGTCAGGTACAAATTACACGCTGGAGGCTTTGATGACAACATGGTGCTCCCTCCAGGAGCTTCCTCAGAAAGCTCAGCCTGAAAGCAGCACCATGGGAATCACCTCTTCCTTGGTTTTTAGAATTTTATTTTTTTTTAACACACTGAGCTCTTTTACCACTGATGAGGCTCTTCTGCCATCCCAGGCAGGCGGACAAGGTGCCCAAAGATTATGCAATGTTTAGAGAGGTTATATTGGCCTGGCCATTTTTAGTATTTTAGAGGTTTTAAATTGAAAAAGTGGAGGGGAAAAAAAAAAAAACATGCTAAAAATAAGCTCTTGATTAGGTGTGGGAAAAGTGAAGATTCGAGGAAATCTCAGGGCTGCAGCCCCAGCACGAGGTAACAATAGACTCAAAACACAAAAAAGTGTCAGTGCAGTTCGCTTGTAAAAAGAGGAAAATGCACAATAGCACAACAGTGAGTTCACCTATTATATAATTGGAGGTTGTGTGTACATGTGCAGACAAGACGACAGAATAAAAAGGCTCCTCTAGGAAATCCAAAACTTGGCAGCTTTGGCCAGGTAGAGTATGAGGCGGGTAGTGTCTAACAACAAAAAGAAACAGTCTGTAACTAAGGTTTGAATCAAGCTACAGCTCTCCTTGCTAAACAGCAGCCAGATTTACTGCTGCAAAACCCATAAAAACAAAGGGAGAATAAGTCTGGCAGGAGAAATAAGGCAGAGAGAGAAAGGCAGAAAAGGAGATGCGGTGTTAAATACACCAAGGCTGAGTTGAGCATCTGATTTCATACACGGATAATTGGGAGGGCTATGCATAAAGTGAGAGGATTTCATTCACACAGAGTTTCCACATGGTCTGAAGTGCCTTTCCCAGGGGGCCAAAGGAAACCCAGCCTGCCTGACAGGAGGGAAGTGGAGCAGCTGCTGTGCCCTCAGCCCCACCAATGCTTTGCTTTGGCATCTGGGGTGGCTTCCCAGAGCTCTCCTCTTTCCCACCCCAGAGTGTCCACCCTACCCCAGGGAGCTAGTGGGATCACTAGGCTTCACAGATTTTGTTAACAGTACAACAATCCTTGATCTGGGCTTGTTTACAGGGATTTTCCTGTCCCTTAGAGCCTAACTATGTCCAACACTCTGGCTGAGGCACACAAACTTACACAGTGAGAAACACTGATTCTGATACTCTTACTGTATGAAATGAAATGTTTCAATCAAAGTATGCCATACTTGATATTTTCCAGGGGAGATGGCTCTACAAAGATATCATTGACTGTTTTGGTAGAGAGGATCTCTACAATCTTCTCTTGTCAGGTAATTTCTATCCCGAAGGTGTCACAGATCTTTTCACACTTACCCATATTAAAAAAGCCAGAAATCCTTTCCTTAACATGGATTTAGTGTATTAATAAGCCTCTCCTTGTTACCCCTTACTCCTACTGCTACTTCCCCCAGGGTTCTCATGCTCATTTCCAGCTCAATTGCCACAATCTGTATATATCCATTTTGACCATAATGAAACTACAACCAAACCCATAAATTAACTCGTTTCCTTTTCCGTATCCACCACATCAGTCACAGCGCTCCAAATGTTTCATCTTTCTGGACTTCTTACATTTAACAAAAGAAAAGCATACTAAAATGCACTAACAGCAGTAAAAATGCTTTGGTGTTATTTTTTGTTTGGCACATTTCCTTCTGTTCTCTGACCTGCAGGAGCTCCCAAGTCATCCAACAACTGACTGTGTCACTGGGATTTCCATCCTGATTCTGCAACAAAGTTAATGGGGAACTTCTCTCTACCCCATAACCTTGATGCACACTCAGGCTGTATTTTGAGATGTTATGAGATCATTTTGATGTTCCTTTAGATGAAATAGAGTATTAAACCTCAGATTATTAATGTATAGACACAAAAATATCTCTCTTTCTTATTAATATCAAGATTAAAAGGTACTTGAAAGCTAATAACTTGTTTCCATTTTAAAACTTATAATACAGTAAATACCTTACAAATTATGATGTATGTGCTTATAATTGACTCATTAGGTATTTGCCCAAACAACAGACACAGGGTCATTAGCAAGAAGCTTGAAGTATTCCATGTTGTGTGGAATGTGGGCTGCATTTCAGCAGATAAATGATTCCTCCTTCCCCCTGTTTGGGACTCAGATTCTTGATGCACCTGTGGACTTACAAGATGAGGGTTTGGGGGTTTTTGCTGTTTGTTTTTTCGCCAAACTAGATGACAGAGATAGAGAAAAGCACACTGAATAAATTCCAGAACAGCTGCTCCTACCTAGGTTTCTTTTCTTTTAACCTCCCAACTGAATAGGAAAGTCAATGCATTATTTTGGGACTTCTATTTTAGCAGAAGGCTTTGTAGCCACCAGTGCTCAGACAGACCCCTGGGAGTACACAGGGAAGGTTGCATAGAAGGTGCTTCAAAACAAAGTGACAAACAAGTTCAGACCAAATCCCAGGACCAAATCCCAGGCAGGATTTTCTTATGAACTTTTTTCACCACCAGTGGTAAATCAGCCGCCTCTGAAGTTTGACCACACTTAAGATGTCAAAAAAATGTTAGTTTAGACCCATTCTGTAAGGTTTACCATTTCAGGCCAGCTCCAACAGATATGTAAATACTTTACTTGATGAGCAGTCCCACCAAGGTCTATTTGCATGCATCAAGTTAAGCACAGGTAACATTGTTTGCACAATAAGAATATAATTCCTTATGACTCTAAAATGCATGAATCAAAGGACATTGACAGAGCCCAAGCCAGCAGACAGGCCCCTAACTTATTTAACTTTTATAAATATGACTAGTCATGTATTCTCATTTCTAATTGCCTGAATACATTTGTAAATCTATCTCTTAATACCTGAAGTTTAAGCTTCAGGGGCATATTCTCAAGAACAACTTCCTTTAGATCTCTCTGCAGAGATACCACTGTTTTCAGGAGAGTTAATAAAGTCCTGGCAGGTGCAGAATATAAATCCTTACCAGTGAGGGGTACAAGTCTGTTCATTCCTATTCATGAACTGTGTATTATTTATACTATGTTTGTGGGCTCAGCAAAGCAGAGGATATTTTTTAAATAAATGTTTATGTTCAAATAACTTTGCTAGTCTTATCTAATCTACCTCCAACATCTTAAGTGCTGTAGGTGATTTTAAAAGTTCACAAAATCTCTCTCATCTGCTTTTACACATTGGGTTTGGCAAAAACCAGACGTCTGAATATTTAGCAATTCTGACACATAAAAATTATCATGATGCCATCAAGTATCTTAAATCTTTTGCAAAAGAGTGTTAGCAATTTATCAGTGGGAGGATTTTCCTCTCCCTCTCTTCCTACTCAACCCCTGACTCATTCAGCTCTTTACTGGTTGAACTTGTCCACTCCAGCACTGCAGGTAAATGTTGGGCTCTTCACCTTCCACAGGGAGAGAGGGGCACCATAGGCTAAGGTTTTGTCCTTGGAAATGTTCACTCAAAGCACCCAGAGACAGCTGAGGGATAAAGTCCTTAAAATCTGCAAAGATCTAGGCATGCTCAGCCTCCTCATGACCACAGGGAAATGGCACATCACTCTGGGGTTTGATTTTTCAGCTGCACCATCTCCACTAGAGTATCCTTTCTCTCCTAAATCGAGTTAAGAGTCACACTCCTATGAAAAAAATCCATTTCTAATCCTTTACTGCTTTGTGTTGGTTCGGCAAAAACCTCTGTCCCATCCCAAAACAGTGTTGAAAACTTCAGCAACATAGCATAATTTTATTAAGTTTTAATCCAAGTTCATGTTTTTTTCTTTAATCCTGTTAAGTTTTGGGCCCCTCTAATCCCTGCTAGTGGCACTCAGCTCTACAGGCCTGTGACACATTGTTCACACGTGCACACTCAGAGCACTTTGGCAAAACTTTGGGGAAACTTTCTGCCTACAGACAGGAAATGTGCTGCAGTGCTGAGCTTGTACCAGTTTAGTAAGGGCTGTCTGGTGAAATGCAGTGTCACTGTCATGCTACAGCCACACTTTGGCTGTCACTGGGAGCCTGATGCATCACAGAGTATTTCCCAGTGACACAAAGGCCAAGGGCTGGTCTGCATGACCATTGCATGGCTGTGACCAAGCACACGGGTGTGAAACCCACACCAACAATCAGGCAATCACCAACCATTAGTCTTGATTTCTTTAAATTAAGTATCTACAGTTTTTTATCCATTCACGTTTGAAGGGAATGACCCAGTTACAAAATCGAGTGTAGGCTGGGAAGAGGAGTAGGTGGAAGGGGAAGAGCTTGATCCTGTTGGTAAGGGAGGCCACAAGTATTTGGGTGTCAATTCATATGAGAAGTTTCACTTGACATTTTCTGATGTGGTCAAAATACTCAACTCTGCCAGCTGGGCTTTTTCATAGGAATGCCCACTCAACCTTAGTTCCAATACCCACAATTGTTGCAATATAATACAGCCTCACTGGACCCACTCAAGGTGCATTTTGATGATTTGGTTTACTGTTAACATGTAATCCCTGGCAACTCCCAGGCATCAGGACTCTCCTGATTGTTAAAATGCTCTGTCTGGACATGGCTCAGACTTGTTCACCTTATGAGTGCTGTCTTTAGGGCTACTTGAAAAAAAAAAAAGGCCCTTTTTATTTAAAGTGACAGTACACAGGAAAATTAATATACAGCTTATGAACAACTACAGTGATTGTAGTGTTCTTTTACTGATTGACTGTACATGTGAAGATCACTGTCCTTGCAGTAAGACTTTGCTGCACCTTCCAGGACCCAAACCCTGCACTGGTTCTTCCCACTGCTGAGCAAAGGGCTCCATGGCTCGATGCTCGTGGTGCTTGGGAGGGGTTGTGGAAGGAGTGGAACAGGACTCCATGGTCTCTGGAAGCTGGCCAGGGCTGAGGCCATTGGATCTAAATTTAGGAGGGGTTTCACTTAATAGGGCTTGCAGCTGTGCATAGGTTGGGGTGTGAATTCCATCTCTCCCGACATACAAAACCAAAGCTTTATTAAAGAAGCAGTGACTTCGAGCTGTTCTGAAGTACCCTATCATTTTCACTACCCTGTTCATCTGTTAAGGCATTTATATGACACATATAGGAAATAAAAGCCATCAATAAACCCTGTGTTTTGAGTGTACAGATGCAATGACCAATAATAGGGTTAATAACCAGGAACAATGGGAACAGAACCAATACTTTGTACCAATATAGTTTCTCACAAATTAATGCTCAAAAGTATAAATTCCCTAACCTCTAGTGTCAGAGCTGGAAATATTATTGCCTCTGTTTTATACATAGGAAAACTTGGAGCACAGAAAGGCTGTGTGAATACCCAGAGCCATTCACAGCCATAGCATATTCCTTACTTTGAGATCACTGTGCATAAAGTGCAATGCCAGGGCAGTATTTTAGTGCTGGGTATTTGGGCATGGCTCAATTCAGTGAGACCTGAGCACAATCTGTTGCTCTCCAAATCTTCCACTAAGGAGCCCATACAGGGAGAATTCAACACAACAACTTTCTCCTACTCTGGTCCAGCCAAAAATCAGAGCAGGGGTAAAATAAATTAGCTTTTTAAGCCTTCACTAGAAGATAACTCAGGAGAGGAGGACTTGCCCAAGTGCAAATTCTTTATTTTATAGTACATGTACTGAAAGTATTTTTTTTAATAATTCTGTGATTCTATAAATTTTCTGTTTAAAGAAGGTTTGAAAAACACTTTTTTTTTCCTTTTCTCCATCAGTTGGTTTTAACTCTGTATTTGTACGAGCCCACAGTTAAAAATAAGAACTTGTGCTGCAATATTAATTGAGATTTTTCTCTAAATTTATACATATGGGCCCAGTCTTGCAAAACATTTCCATGTAACTGTTCTCAGACATGACCTTTTCTGCTAAGCCACAGAAACACAGCCATGCGTTGTGGTGCTCAGCACCCTGTGTCCTGTTTCTTCAGCATCCTTTCTCTGGGTCTGGATGAACGTGCTCATTTATGATGCTGCCACAGAGAACATTGCTCTAACACAAAATCACTTCTTCCTTTGTGTGTCTTCTGATTGCCCCATCTCTTCCAAACTAAAAATAAGTTCTTTGTATTCGCTAAAGCTGGTTACAGCTTCAGCTTCTCTTTCCATTGTCTCTGGTTTGCCATTAAAATGTACTAAGTGCTCTTAGTTTCACCATGACGCAGCCTCCTTTGCTCTAGTTAAATTTTCCAACGTGCACATTTCTGCTTTTCCCCAGTCTATCCCCACAGGGAGAGAAGCTCCTCATAAATACCTAAAGAGCAACCTCCTCCACTCTCTTATTTGTTATTCCTCCTCACCAGCTCGGCAGGGACAACAGGTCCAAATGAAATCTTTTTTCTCCTCCTGTGTTTGTGGTCTAATAATGGCTGTATGTTTGACCATGACTCATTGGATACCTATGTATTCTCCCTGGCAACGAGCAGAATTGCTCCGTTTTTGAGACCAGACTAGATTGGGTTTACCAAGGACAACATAGAAACAGACCAGACTTTATCCTTCTTAAAACATTTCGCTGCTCTAACTAAAAACAAGAATTGTAAGCACTCTCAGACAAAGACCATCATTCTGTTTGGCATTTCATAACACCAAGCACAGTAGAGGCCTGGCCCTCGCCTAGGACTCTGAGAAAGAGTTTAGTTACAGAAATAGAACAAAATAAAATAAAATAGATCAGCTTTTTGAGTGGAGCTTTTATAATAAATGCCTGTCTTTATATGTACAACTGGAGAAACATCCACATGTCCCTATATGTACCTGTTAGACAAGCACACAACATTGCAAAGTCACACACACACAGGGATCACCATTAAAAGCTTTTCAATTTTCCACTTGCAGAGATGGTTCTGTACAGAAATGGAGTTGATGCAAAATAAAGCTATAGTTACTCAAAACTCACCTCTTACAATATCACCCAACTTAAGTTGTTCAAATTATCTTGCTGTAACTGATTTTTTTTCCAATTGGCTAAAATACCTATTGTAATACTTAGCTGTGAACAAAGTGCAGAAATGAAGGGCTTTGAATTGTTTCAAATTAATGGCTATAAAGTATGACTTAAATGCTTTTATTCAAAACTAATTATTTGAGAGCAGGTATTCTTATACTTCTTTAACAGCAGGATGCAACATTTTTAGCATTATGAAAAAGAAGCTTTTGCCATGTAAACTCATGGGGTGAAATCTCATCCTTGATCTTCAAAGTGTGACAAAGAGCTATTGATTGGGAGCATATTGTCATTTAAATTACAATTAGGGATGGGTGAAAGGTGGTTATTCAACAATTCAAATCTTTTTAAAAAATGCTGTCAAGGGCAACTTAACCTTAACCTAAACACACACTTTTAAAAACTTCTGAGAGTTTAAAGTGTTTCAGAGAGTGATATGATGTGTTTAAAGCAACAAATCTGTAGATTTCAAGAATAACATATAGTGCATTTTTTTAATGCTGTAATTAAAAAAGCCCTTGTGGAAAGCTTTCATTCCCTGTTACCATGAAACACACATTTGCTCCAAAACTGAGCGAGGGAGGTGGAAGGGGAGGTCTTTGCAATTTTTAATCAAATTGTATTGCTCAGTTCATCTTGCTAGAAGAGCTAATAATGTGATTTAAAATCCAGATCCAATTTCTACTATGATCAATGCAAGTCCTGTTCTCAGAGGAATTTGGTTATGATCTCAAGAGCCAAGTGGAGAAGAGCACTAGGTGTGTCTCAAGAAAGCCAATGCAGTTTGGGGTTGCTGCTGACCCACTGGCAACCTTCAATAGGCCACCACTGCCATCCTCCACCCCCTCTCTTCACTGACATCCCAGGATCTCAGCCCAGAGTCCATATGGACCACAAGAACCTGCTCAGGCACCTGCAGTCACAGGAAATTTCAGTCACTACTGGTCTACAGTGAAGGTGAAAACTGAGTTGGATTTTGCCCAGGGGACCAGCCAAGGCAGCAGCCTCCCCTAAAAACCACGAGCTCAGAGGCACAACCTGCCACTCAGCAATCTTTTGGGCCCTTGTTGGGGTCTAGATCCGTGGTCTAGCTTCTATCATGACACAGACACAAGACACAGTGAGAGTACCCAGCAGTGTCACCTGGCAGGGCGAGCGACGGCTGTGCCAGCTTCTGATGGGCTTTTCTTCAATCTCATTAGTCAGTTTGAGTTCAAGCAGCTCTCTCTCCCCTTTCAGAGAGGATTATGCTGCCCTGCCAAGTTAGGAAGAGCATTCCTAGCCCTGCAGGACAAACAGCTTCCCAGACCTGTGTTTATTTTCTTGGATGGCATATGTAGCCCATTGTGTGATTAGGTAGCACAGCGGGGTTCAGAAAGTGGAATTTCCCAGAGTGCTCTGGGCCCTGGATGGTCGCCAGCATCGGGATCAGGGAGGAATGTTTTCTTTCACTATGCACTGGTGAATGTGGCAGAGTTCGAAAGAGATTTTGACTTTCCCCTTCAGCACTTGGGAGGTGAAGACTCCTTTTTGCCACTTATACAGTGGGAACTATTTTCTTGCCAATTTATTACATATTTGGGTCCCGCTCCAATATTGCAGTGAAATCTGTGGAACCTGTTAGCTGAAAGTCAATTTACATCAAACTCCCCATGGGCTTTTCTTCCCCTGGGGTGTCTGTGCTCTGGTGGAAAGGGCAGAGCTCGGAAGTCTCCACCAGATTGCCTCAGCTGTCTGTGCTCCTTGGGCAGTGCAGGATGTGTGGCACATCAGCAAGGACTGTAGCTAAGGTCAAGCTTCCCGTATTTTGAACTTGTTGGCACAGACAAGCTGCAAGAGGAGGAGGAATTATTTTGAACAAAAAAAATCCCACTGATCTGTTTTGGGAGTGGTGATAATCAGAACATCCTATTTAACTTTTGACCACAGAGCAAGGGAGAAGAGCCAGCAAGGTTTTAGGAGGGAGAGCTTTAATATGTTTCTTTTTTCTGGTCGATTTTCACACTGCTAAGTAATAAAAAGGAAATTTAGCTTAATATACAGCAATCACAACATTTGAAGCTATTCAGTTGTCCAGAGAACAGTAACCATAGTCGAGATTTTTCAAAATAATGAGAAGTATAAACTTTTTTTTACTGTGAGGATGGTGAGACACTTATACAGGTTGCCCAGAGAAGCTGTGGCTGCCCCATCCCTGGAAGTGTCCAAGGCTGCATTGGAGGGAACTTGGAGCAACCTGGGATATTGGAAGGTGTCCCTACCCATGGAAGAGGGTTGGAATGAGAGGATCTTTAATGCCCCTTCCAAACCAAACTGTTCAATGATTCTATAGAGTAGTATCAGCAAAGAAAAAAAAGGCATTGTATAAATCTTATTCAAAAGTTTGTTAAGATCTCTTTTAAACACTGATAAACTAAAATCTCTCACTAAAACAGCCCTGCTTTATTTGGGATAGGGACACCAGATTTTCAGGGTTTGCAGAGTGAATCTCATTCAGCTTGCCTTGTGGGTGACAGAGGGTCAGAGGAAGCATTTGCTGCTATTACTTCATTTCCCCAGCTGCATTTTTACTGCATAAATAGATGAAATGGGCAACCTTACCCCCTTACTGATAGCAGCAACTCTGCTCTTGCTAACGGGACTGCCATCAGGAAAAGCACTTTGTTTTGCTGTGCCCACAGCTCTCCTCTCCCATGTTGCTGTTTATTGACAGAGTTCAGTATGTATTTAATAGAGAAAAGGCAGTAGGGCCTGGATCTCAGCTGGCTGGAGTCAAGTTTGTAAAGACAAGAAGTAGCTTCATCTCAGTCACCAGCTGTGATCAGTGGGGGGAGAAAAGAATCATGCACGCAAGTGGTGCATCCATTTGTTAACCCCAAGAAATCAAATAAAACCAGTTTCTGAAACTTTTTGAACATATTGCAAAGGCCACAAAAAGGAAAGCAGCAACTGGGTACAAAATTCGCAAGTCATTGATATATTGAAGGACTAAAAGAATATTGTTTGTCACTGCAAATAGCCAATTTACATTATCATTGCTTTAGAGCTCCCAGAACGCACAATATCCATTGTATAAGGAATTACTGACAGCTTCTATCAAGGTTAACTCCTATTTTGTTAACCCAACGCTTTGCAAGGTAACACGATAATTTAGAAGCGGAAGAGTTTTTTGACAAAAAGCGTGCACATAAAATTTCCAAACGTTTGGCGAGGCAGCATCCAGCAGGGGAAGGGAACTGGGATGCGAGATGCGCCAGTGCCGCCTTGTGGAGGCTTCAAACTCCGTCCAGACCCTGTTTACTCAAGCTAATGGCTCATTTACAAAAAAACTCCCCAATGCAGGGCTCTTTCATAACATTCCTACAAAGCAATTCTGCAGATAATAAATAAAACAAAGGCAGAGGAAAGCTGGGTTTAATTCCGGATGTAATCCTTACTTAGGGCAGGGTGGTACACAAATTCTCACAGCTACAAGAACCAGATTTTTTTTTTTGCACTTGGCAGAGGACTTTTTTTTTTTAATTTTCTGAGGAAATAGTGTTTCCGGTTGCTATCACCACAAAAACATCAAATCATCAACAAGAAAATCAGTAGGGAAAATGCAGTAGCTTTGTTCCCCATCAGTGCTCCCTGCTCATCCTCTGTCCTAGGGCACTGTACATGCTTAACCTGAGCAGGTTTTCATGTCAGGTCTCCAATCTTCTCTGCTTTGGGTTAGCTTAGCAATTGTCTCACTCAGTATACTTAGTTTACTGACCCAGCCATAATCAGAATGGGCAGATGAATATGAACTTGCTTTTAAGAAATCGTCTCCCTCCTAAGGAAAAAAGAAAATGTCTAGGTTTGGGATTTTTTTTCCCATTCTCTGACAAGTTTTGCTTTTAGATGAGGTTTTTTACCAGTATTCTATTTGATCTTTAGTATCTGAAATCCTTTTTCTCAGTTCAACAGACACAAGTTATACGACTGTTTCATACAGATTACTGAAAAGAAAATACCTTGCAAGACATTTGCCTCAAATGGGACTTGAGTCTCTCTCATCTAGCTCACTCCTAAGGGGTATCTTTTGGCCAAATGAGTTGGGCTACAACCAGAAAATGAAGTTTTATGGCCCTGAGAGCTTTGATTCCTGTTCATAAATATGGCAGCAGCAACATTTAACATTTTCAATCACTCATTTTCTTGGGAGCTGGGGAAGTGTTCAGATATATATTGTTAACCACTGCTGGTTCATTCAAGATTTTTTACAATGTGAATAATTCTCATGAGATAAGGAGTTGGATAAGTAGCCACCAGGCTTCTGAATTATCACTCCCATGCACTATACATTTTGTTTAAGTTATAACCACATAATTTAAACTGCTTACTTAAATTATAGAATACTCCCAACCCCAAACCAAATGCATTTGCATTAAGTAACATTAATGTGGGACTGGCTTATGCATTCCAAGATTTTGTGGTTTCCCAATTAGTCCTCCAGTAACAGAATCACATTATCATAATTTTAAGGTGTTACGAATGTGATATCCAAATTAGAGATCAAATTCCCTATATTAAGTGTTTCTTCCTTGAGGGCTTACCAACCAAGCACAGGCTCAGCAAAGAAAGAGGTGTGCTAAAAAAGCTTGTTTTCCATATCCAGCCCCTGCTTTCACAGCAGCACGGAGTGACTCTGAGAAAGGCAGGTTGTGAACAGCCCTTAGATGAACACTTCACAAGGTTATTTCTGAAGAGCAGGGGAACCTCCAGAAGCAATCTTTAATTACCAGAAGTTCTCAAGTGGTAAATTTTCAATAATTTCACTAACATCAGCTTATACAACTGAGATTTGCTCAAATTCATTTCTGGCTTGCACACGATTCCGGTATCTCATGCAAACTAAGCCCCAGTGCAAAGTCCAAGTCTATGGAAACTGAGGAGTTTCATTTACTTTCCCTCTGGAACAAGATGCTGTGACACGGAGCTGTACAAGGCAGTCTCCTTCACCTCAAGGTTGGAGAATATTACTGAAACTTTCATCAAACAGAATAATGATTTCCATCTGTAACCTAACTCGCCCAGTGCCTCTCCCAGTTCCTGGTAACTTACTTTCAAGGCACAGAAACACTGTGAATGTTTGGATTTTTTGGCTGCCCAGACTTTAAAAGGAAGAGAAAAGAGCTTGAGTTACCGTGTCAGCCCAAAATGGGAGAGGTTAAAGTTCTCAAAATATATATAACAAATCACTGAAATGAAATGAAATGAAATAAAATGCATCTGTATGCTAGAAACAACTCAAACAACAGCTCAAGCTACACTCACAGCAGAGGTAATTTTAAAATGCCTCCAGTAATATTCCAACATGGATGTCCTGAACAGGTGAAAAAGGAAAATTATGTGATCCTTATTCCAGAAACATCACCCATTTCTGCAGTGACATTTCTTGTGCAGTGAGGTATTCAGTTCAAAATTTTAGCTAATAAGACAGCTTCACTTATCCAAACACTAAATTTCCTAATCTGGACACTCCTTCCTTGCAGCAAAAAATATAAAATAACAAGTACCAGCCTCATCTGACAATCTTTAATCAGACTTGGCGTTAGTTTAAAGATTGATTAGGTATGTAGGACATCAAAGAGTAAACCCCAGGGAATGAAAACGAACAATGGCATTATTTTCTTACAAGGGCATTAAGAATAAGTTGTAGCTAGATAATATTTATGACTACTATAAACCCACCTATTTTGCTTACACCTCAAAATATCCCAGAAATATTAATGGACCAATACTGAAGAATTTCAGAATCACTATGTCCTTTAATAAAAGCATAAGAAAATGAATCTTTTAGACTTCTAGGAAGGATAAACACAAAGAAGAATAAACACAATGTTTCGGGTCCATTACTTAATTTTAAAAATGGTAGAGCCTATAGCAAAGTCTAGATGAAAATGTATACAAAATTTTAAGTCTAAAATATTCCATTCAACTCAATTCCAGAGAAGTCATTTTACTCAAATTTTACTCAAATTTTTCATAAAATAAACCTATAGTTTGCAGACAGCCTAATGTTATTCTATTTCAGTATTTTCAGGGTAACTGAAGAAAAATATTAATGCAGGATTTAAAAAAGAATAATGATAATTTAGGGGAAATTTATTTTTCTCTGCCTTATATAGAGAAGGTTCAGCCCAGCAGACCATCGAGTTGAGGATCACACAGGCTCCTACAGATCACTGGAGCATTAACAGCAGCAGCTTCAAACAGTCTGGCACTAATACACAATATTTTTAAGATGGCATGGCTTAAGGGGGGAAAATAGCTTTGCAGAATTGCTGGCACCTGAGAAAAAAGCAATTGTTTTCCAGATATATCTGAGTTTACAACTTGTCAAAATAATGTTGCCATTAGAAAATGATCTTTTGGATGCTTTCCCTGCCAGGTTCCCACAAGTTGGTTTGAACTGGTCATTTCCAGAAAGCCACAAATAGATTTGCCCCTGTGGAGTCTCAAACACAAGCTTTTAATTCAGTCAGCACACAGAGAAAAAAAGAAATACAGTGTGAAAAGATTTCTTTTAGACACCTTGCATTTTTTTCTTTTTATTGTGTATTAATATTGTCATTAAGTATCAATCACTTGGGGCAACCTGCACATTGCAGGAGGTTAACCTGTATTTGAAATGCCAGTCAACAAACCACACAACAAAGCCCCTAAAACATTGCCAATAACTCACTGTAAAGCTCCTTCCTTTCTCTGCTCTTAAGTGATGCATTTCTCCAGCCCCCAAACCCCCCCAAGGCCACCAGATGTGTATTGAGGGAATCCACACCTTTTACCTTTTACATTCCTGTGAATCAGGATGAGCAGCACCTGGCACAGACATGGACCAGGAACCCATCTCTGCCTCCAGATAAGTCTAATCCTGACTAAATGTATTCACCCTCTCCCCTATCTGCACCAGGACTGAAGATGACTCCTGTGGGAAGCCCAGCAGCTGAAGGACCAGGTGCTCACTGCTAGGATAATTATTTTGTAGCTGTCACAACTGGCTGTTAACACTTCTCTCCTGGCCTTCCAGCCCTGTGCACAGTTGACTGCACTGTTTTATTCTCTTAGATGTATTTTTTTTCTCCTTTTTTATTTTATTTTTTTCACTTGATTCCTGGTGTACAGTTCTCCATAGTGGGAAATACCAATTCTTGGAGGGATGTATATACGATGCTCTTTTAAGATTCAGAAAGCCTTCCCTGATGGCTGCATGATATTTGAAGATTGTATGAAAATACATACAAGATGAAAACCAGAATACATCTTTTTGAGCATTCAGTTTACCTCAAGGTCAGGGAAATTTTGCAGGAGACTCTTTTCATCAGCTCACATGCCTAAACAGGAGACCTAAACCATTTGGCCCTGTAACACCCATAACTTTATTCTCTGTGCCATCAGGAGCACTGCTAATACCAAAGCAATCATTGGTATTTAATATTGTACTCAGGGTTAAATTTTTGCTGGGTAGCAGACTAAAATTATGTGGTAGTTATCAGCCAGTTGAAAAAATGATACATGAACATGAAAAAAAAAAAAAGGAAAAAGTAGGTACAAAAGGAATATTTAGACAACTAGTGGTTCTGAACAAAATTAATTCCACCCAACTCTCTCAAAATACAGAATATTTTCTTTGCTCTTTTTCCAGAGTTTTCCACACAGACTTGCATGAATAAGTCAAACTGGCAGCTGCAACGTGTAAGCAGAAAGATCACCAACTTTTGATAGATCCTCTTGTAATCAACAGGTTTTGTGGTGGGGTTTTTTTGAACATGAAGAAATATTGGCTCAATTTGCTTTTCAGTATAACTCAAGTTTCCTTCAGTTTAGTAGCATAAAAAGGTTTAGCAAATTCAACACTCAGGCAGTGATGGTTTCTGCAATGCCCCAACATAATGTCATTAAGTGCTCAACAATGACTTTAAATAAGTAGCTTTTGGAAGTTATATGTCTTTGAAGTTTCATTAATTAGTCATATCATCGGGAATGTATGGCTAAAGTAAATTACACTGTTTAAAATATCTACTCTTTCAATGTGAAAAATGAAAGGATCCAGCTACCTTGTCTTTATACTAATGAAGATATTATTAATTGGTTTAGCAAAAACATAGATCTAACCATAATGTGCAACAGTTATTAAAGATAATTAACTACAGATCATTGGTTTGAAACATCTAGTCCAAAATGATTTCTGAAGGGCACATTATTCTATGAGATAAAATAATTAAATTTCTAACAGCTGCATAAGACAACTGTGGCATATCTAGTGTTTTAATTTCTTTTGTTCTATCCTCATGGTATTCCTCTGTTTTAGATTTTGAAAATGCTACGAGTGTTTCACCGTGAGCAGCCTGTGCAGCGTGGTAGACTGGAATATTTCATGTCTGAGGAAAAATGATGATTGAAAGAAAAGGATTAAAAATGACAGCACAGCTACTAATACACACATGCACATGTGCACGTGCACACACATAAAGGCAGCTACTCCTGGTCGAAGGAGAAAAGAAGATGATAGGAAACTGATTGAACAGAGGGTTAAAAATGTTTCCCTTCTAACATTAGCTACACTAGTCCTGCTCAAACTAAAACAGCACATTTGCAAATTAAAGAAAACCTCGATGATGAAGCAATGCCAAATACTTGTAGATTAATTAATAATGGAAGCATACACAGGCACATAAAATTAAGCAAGAACAGTTAAAAAAAAAAAAAAAAAAAAAGCAAGGAAAAAAAAAAAAAAAGCAACTGAGGAGCTGGAACAGAAGTCTGTTTATTAAAACCCATATGTTCCAGGTCCAGAATTTCTGAGCTCACATCTGCTCCGGTACCATTCCCAAAAATGTTTGCGGTCAGTATTTATTCTACGTGCCAGAACTGGGTTCAGCATCAATTTCTTGATCTCTTTTTTTGATAACCATAACCTACAAATGCTTTCAATAGCCTGGATCTGCATTAATTAGAGTGCTGTTTGCTTACAGCATTAGATCTCTCCCCATGTTTTGAAAGAAAATTCGTGTCCCAAAATATTCCTCATTTGCAGCAAATTTAGCTGCTTCAGCAGAGAGTGAGATTTAGACAGGAAAGGCAGGGAGGCAGGAAATAACATAGTTCAGTCAAGATTAGGTGTGTTGCTAGCTAATGTTGATTTAGCAAAAGAAAGACTGAAAAAAGGCATTACCCAGTGCCCTAGAATCCATAAAGTGCAAACAACAGTCTGACTTTATTTTATTTGTTTTAATATTCCATATTTGACTTTTATTGTAAGAATTTTATTTATTGGGACCTACTGGTTCCTCTGTGGCTTGAGAGGGTGGGGAAAACAGTTATGAGGACCTTGCAGGCTTTAAAAATATTTTTTTTTAAAGCCTCTAAAACAGTGGACAAACAGTGGCATCATTTATTTCAGCTCCCACACATTATCCTAATCAGGCATAGGAGCTGTGATACATCTATAAATATAATTTGGGGTAAAAGAGGCTTGGAATGATCACCAGTGACAAAAATAATCGGAGTGTTGCATTTTTACACAGAGAAATTTGGAGTCATTTTGAGTGTTCATTGCCACAAGGAAAAATCCCATCCCGCAAATGTCTAAGGAGATATGAAACACATGCAATTTTTGGGCAATTCTGGGGGTTTCTATAAGGTACTTTCCACTCTCTAGAAATAAGAAACAATGGAAATCCCCTCCCACCTTCCAGTCCTTGTCCACATTGGGACTGTGCAGAGGTTGCAAAGTGCTCCCAAATCAGCACAGCTGCAATGGTCTAAGGGAAAACATGGGAAAATGGGGGAGAAGGCCCCTCCCCATGTGATAGTTAAACTGGGTACACTGAAAGTGGGGAGCACCAGGATGCAGGGGAGCAGAAAACCCTCGAGTGGGAGAGACCTGTCCACACTGCCCATGGTTGCAGAACTCCTGCTTCCACCCCAGAAATACACTTTCCCTGAATATCTTCCCTTTTTTTTAAAAATTAAAGATTCCCAGACTAACACATTTTCCAGTGATCTTAGTCAAAAAGCCTGCATAGGATCTTAGAAGAAAATGTTACTGTGAAAAGGAAGACTTTTTTCCTTGGCAGAGTCGCCCTCACTCTCCTCACGGCGCTGTTGTGTGAGGCGTGCATTTGCAATCTTAGCTGACCTATTTGTTGACGTATTTCAGGTAGCCAGATGTCCTGGTACTTTAGGAATTCAGGAGAAAATGATATTCAACTGTTTGTCCTGGTTTCGGCGCGATCAGCCAGCTGGCTATCCACTGCTCCCTTGCAGTCCTCCCTCCCCCACCAAAAGCCTCCAGGTCACTTGCTGACCCACAGCACATCCCTCCCTACCTTCCAAGATGAACCTGGGGTCCAGCTACATCTGTGCTGAGGCCTCTCGTTGTGTGTCTGGCACACAATGAATGTGAGGCTCTCCAAATGTCAGAGCATGCCAGCTGATGCACATTGAGATTTAGAGCATCACAGATTTCATTGCACAAACAAATGCTCAAGAACTTGACAGGGGAGTTGCTGTCTTTGCAAGGGAAGGAAAACTTGCCAAGGGTGATTTAGCTACAGGTTAGGAGAGCACTGAGGAGAGGAGTAATGAGGGAGGCTGGCCAAGCACTGGGTGTTGGGGAAACAGAAACACAATCAATCAGCCTGCAGCCAGGTAGATCTCCTGTCTCACCCTCCAGGTGCTCCAGCTTGCTTGAATTCTTGCTCCCAGAGGGAAGAAATGCCCCAACCCTACTGCCAGCTGCCAGAATTTTCTTACACCAACATAGGTTCACCCCACTGTGCCTTGCAAGCATCTCATTTGCACCTGAGCATGATGGCAAAATTCAATCAAAATATCTTTCTTGAGAATTATTTCCTTCATCAGGGAAGCCATTTGCTCAGGCTGACTGATTCACGTCCCCAAGTAAGCCACCAGTCCAACATATCCCAATGAAATTCAAATTCCTCTCTGCTCCCTCTACACCCTCCAGCCTTTCCATCCCTTTCCAGCACTGTCATTCATACCCCTACTTCAGCCCACACATCCCCTGCCCCTTGCACATGGTTTGACTCGCAGCACCTGGAATCCCAGGCAGCAATATTGCCCCAGAGCCTCTGCTTGCCAGGGGAGCATCTCTCAGTGCCTGAGTTGGAGCAACAAGGGGAGCACAACCCTGGTTTCTTGAAGGTTTTGGCCTCCAAGTACCTGTTTTTGTGAGCAGAACACAAGGTTTAGCAGCCCCACTCTGCTGCAAGGCACCACCTTTGGAGACCAGAGAGAAGCAGCAATAAGGATAAGAGAAGATGCTTGGTGAAACATTCTGGGCTTTGGGCAGGGATTAGCCCCTCTTGTCTCTCCACAGCTTCCTTTGCCAAGGGGTTAAAGTCAAGAAAATATGGTCTGGGAAGAGCAAAATCCTGTTTTCTACAAAGGAAAGGAACAGCTGCTGAATACCTGGGACAGCAAATGTCAATGGGGCTCCATTAACGTTCCTTCTGCTAAAGGGCTGGATTTCCCTTCCCCTCAGTTGTATAACTAATTTCACTGACTTCAGTGATTCCACAAGTCTAATTAGGCCCCCAGATAATAGTCAAAGTACTTATTATGTTATCTTTTCACTGATTTTATATTATACACATTTGTCTGTTAAATATAATGATACAATTTTGCAGATTTACAAACTTCAATTGGCAACCCACTTAAACATCACAAGCTACCTGCCACTGGTCTGGTATGTTCTCTATTTACAGCAGGCCTAAATGTTTGTTTTATGCTGTCAATGGAGAGAAACTGTTTGAGGGGGAAAAAAAAATAACAAAAATAATTGAACATCAGCCACTGAACCAGCAGGAACGCAAAATATTTCCATGAAAGGGAATCCAACAGGACCAGCGATCTGTAGGGTAACTATTCTCAGTGTGAGGAGGAAGAGTGAGCCAAGTGCAGAAGCCAGGCTTATTTCCTCTCTCTCTGTAGCATGTCCTATCCCAGCACTTTCTGGAAGCAGGGTACATGAAGTTCCTAGGCACGGCCATACTATTCCACCCCCTGCCGGGAAGCTATTTATTTTAACAGCCTCAGAATCTTTTCATTGTGTTTCTGGTCTAAACAGTTGGCCGTGCACAGGGAGAGGTACAGCTGCTCCTTTACTGGGAGCTGTGGGAGCCAGAGAGGAGGTGTCAGGAAGGAGCAATGTGCCCTCCTCCCCTGGCCTCCGCCAGCCACACATAAACAAAGTCACTAAAACAAAGGAACAACAGTCAGTTCCTAGGTTGAAAATAGCCCTACACTCATTCAGGAAAAATTCCCACTGGGGTGGCTGATGGATGGCACTACTGGTGCAGTGGGGGCAGCTCAGCATCTCCCCCTGACCTGGAGCCCCACGGCTCTCCCAGATTTGGTGCCTAAGTCCTCTTTCCAAAAGGGTTTCAGATGTCCCTGGTTCCTGCACTGTTGCTGGAGGATTATCCAGCAATATAATGTATTATGGGGTGTCTGAGTTGCACTGATTTCAGAATTTAGGGAAAAAAGTAACAGTAATAGCAGCTGCAAAAATCAGAGAATCAACACTTTGTCTCTCATTATCCACGAGTTCTGCCTTGCCTGCAAAGACTTGTAGGTAACATTGCCTACAAGCAAGGATACCACTGTCCCATTGTCCAAAATTTAAATTTAGATTGTGAATTTTATACTGGCAGGGACTGAAGCAAAAAATACACTGCCTAAATAATATTTCAAAGATGCTATTTTCCCCCTTGGATGTCAAAGTGGTGAGGTGCATATGAAAATCTTTTCTTCATATTTCTCTTTAAGAGGCTTATTATCAGGTGCAGTTTTAACAAATATTTGTCGTTTATTCGCAGAGTCACAGTGACACCTGTTTCTAAAACTGCACCTTACACCTCTTATTGGGTGTTGTTCCTCATCTGGGTGGGTTTAGTTCCCAGAAATAAACGGGGCTTGGAGAACCCACCTACAAGGGGTGTTTGCTTCCCATGGCATTCCCTGGCCTCAGCCTGTTCCTGAGCCCATCCCTGACCCCTCTGGGCACCTCCCCAGGGATAAAGAGCAAGCCCAGGGAGATAATTCAGCCAAGGAGTCTCCCACTGGCCACAGGAGAGAAAAAAGAGATGTTTGCATCTGTGTTGTATGAGCTCAGACTGCCATAAAAGACATTACTTAAAAGCCTGAGAGATATTATTTATTTTAAATTGAAAGCAAACAAAGCAAACATTACTTAACCGTGCCTGTTTTCCCAGTATCCCCCTAGACTTGCTGAGGGACCCTGGAACTATGGCAGGCATTTTATCTCTCCCTCTTCTAAATAGCAAGTTAAAAATTAACTGCTTCATCTTCACATTGCTCACTCCTTAAGTAGTTTAAACTTACTTTTAACTGTTACATGCCAACAAAACAGGTTGCTTAATTGATTTGACCTTTCACAGTATTTTTTAATTTTCAATCTTAGTTTCATTGTTCCATCTGGCACTTTAAAACGGCATCTGGTTAACTGTACTTAACCAGCTGATCACTGTACAGTTATTTTTAAATGTAATGTATGCTTAAACAGATGTTATTTTTATAGATGTAGATCTAAACTGCACTTGTATACGTGCTATGTCTGCATAAGCTCTTTCTGCAATTCAAATGTTGACACCAAAAATTACAAGCCAGAATGCTTATGAACTTCACTATTATGTTACTGCACTTTTTTGCAGCTTGTTAGGTAAACATCAATTCAGTTCTTTTTTCTCTGTTCATTGCACATAAATAAAACATTAGCGTTTAGTTTATAAAGTGATGAACATTTTGCTGTGTTGGATTTAGCTTTATAAATACAACTGCTGTCAGCAAGAAAAAAAAAGGATTTATTGAATAAATAATAAGAAAGCTAGAGGAAAATAAAAGTATATATATTATGCAAAACACTATGTCTGTCCACAGGTCATATAAGGGTCTTATAGAATCACAGATATCCCATGTGAGAATATTTAATAATGGTGCATTTTTGCAAGATACACTTTGTCTCCTGAAGAAAGAGCAGATTGGTAAAACATGGTCCAACTGATGGCTGCAATTGTTAGCAGCAGGTGGGGGCTCCTTTTTAGGTTTATATTATCATGGAAAGCCCAAATTCAAAGGCCCTGTGAAGTCAGGAGTTTTACAGAAGTGATAAAAATGAAGAGTAAGATATGACTAGTCTAACCAACCTAGCACTGGCAATCTATTAAATAAATACAGCTATATCATAATTACTAAATTTTACTGAATATTGCCCGAGTTTGCGGTTGCAAGTAAATTAATATTTATTCACTAAGATTAAGACTTCATTCTTCTAAACACCCAACTGAAATCAGTGTTATTTACCAGGGCTTGAACACAGGTTAGCCAGAATACGTATTTTTTCCATTCATTTAACATATATAATTTGCTTAGCAAATGACAATTTATGAATCCATGTGTTCCTCAGGACTGAGAAGCATGAAATACAGTATACAAGCACCAAATCTTAAAACTCAGCTTGATTTTTAGATCAGCTAATAGAAAAAGTTTTCCAGTCAGGTCACTGTTTTGTTTTTTTTTCCCCAGGAAATAACAAGTTCTACAATATCTAATTTATTTTCTCTGAAAGAACTTAAAATGCAATATCAAAAAGAATTTGGGCAATAGGCAAGGGCGTGTGTTACTGCGCACAAAGGAAGTGGCCGTGGCACTGAATATTTCACAGAGAACTTTTAAGTATCATTCTCAAGGTTAAAAATTGCTGTTATACATAATACCTCAGTAATTGATAGACATTTTCTCTCTCCAGAGCCCATTTTCTGTGAAAAACACCACATAACATCTGTTCATAAACAGTCCTTCTGTGAGAACACTGACACAGGTCTTGAGCTTCTACTGGCTCAATTCCCCTGCCATACACAGATGGCACGAGGTATTTATACAGCTGAATTCTTTGTAATACAAGCTCAACTATATCTTCAGGTAAGACTGTGGGCAAACATGTGCTTATGCTATTCTGCTGACTTACCCCAAGTCATTTAAACAGTTCCCTCTGACACAAAGACAAATTGTGTCGTACCGTTCTGCAAGTGTTTTGTCTCAAAATCACCTTCAGCAATCAGCACAGAGCTCTGCAGAGATAAGGACATTTTGGGATATGGAAAACCCGCCGAGTTTAATGTTAATGAGCTAACAGTTATATTAAGATTCAAGACTCAGGGCTATTCTCCTTGATTTTGATGTATCTGTTCTCCTTCCATTAAAAAAAAAAAATATTTGTTTTGATGGTATAATAACTTGTTCTTTTGCTTGCAAAATGTTAAATAAAGAGGAAAACTTTGGCATTCAACTTTCACATACGTGGCAAGGCAGCGTGTAAGTTACCCACAGTTTTTTATGTGCTATGCTAGCTATTCCTTCTAAGCAATTCTGAGTGAATAACACTTCATAATACATTCAAAAATTGCTTTCCTATTTATCTCCATGAAATGATGGAAGGCTTCAGTTGACTTCTGAAGAAATCTAGGTGCCATGGCACCATCTGCCAGACGACATCCCAGTCCTACGCACACATATGCCCAAGCTTTGGCTGTGGTCTGTGTACACTCAAGAAATAAAGCACATACGTAGAGATTTGCAAGGTGAGAGCCTTGAGAATGAGGCGCTCCAAAAGCAAGGACAGCCTGTTGGTGTTTTGAAATGTGGGGGGGAAGGAAGGGTGAAATAAACTTTACCCAAAATTTCAAACGTGCATTGAAATCTCCTTCAATTGTTCTTTTCATACCTTGACCCTATTACTGAAGTTACTGAAGTCCATGGTTTACAGAGAATATCATCTACATAAAGACATGGGGGAAAAAATATGCATTCTTGACAAGAGAACCTTTTAATTAGGATACATCCTGATAAACCTTTGGGGGAAAAAAGATATTTTAGGTCATTCTTTCAAGCAAAATTAGTATATACCTGCAGGGGTCTGGCAACCAACAGCTTCAACTATATATGAATTCTGATTTTATCTGTGGAACATTTAATTGAAAGGTTTTTCTGGATCTATTCATCCTGCAGAATAAACCAGGATGCACTTTCTCTGCTCAGGGGATGTGTTTCATCCTCTGCTGGCCAGGTGACCCTGTGATTATGGGGTCCACCATACACAAGAAGGGTAAAGAAATAGTCCTAGAGGAGAGGAGCAAAGCTCCTGATGTGTGTGGTGGGACTGGGAAATCCTCCAACAGGAACAGCACAACTCTGCTATTCCCAGAGCTCCACGCAGAGTTACATCTCCCTCAGCAGTTTCAAATATGAAGAGGAGTCTGGATTTGTCTATTGGCACTCACAGCTACGGGGACTAGATGGATTTCACAGGGCAAGAGGCATCCCTTAGCGGGGGACCAAAACCAGTTTAAAAATTTAAGAGTGGCAGTTAAAGCAGTAAAAGAAAGGTGGTTCTGTTTTCAGCTGCACTGCAGACTCCCCGCAGGGTGCAGGCATGTCACTGCATTGCTTTGGTCCCTGCAAATGGGAATATTACTGATGCCTCCTGGTCTCAGGAAGATGTGAAATAAGCCCATTTCTGTTTGTGATGTGCTTAAACACTGTAGCCATCAAAAAGCCAATAAATAGCATGTCCTCACTAAATGTCTTTGTAATACCCTTTTTAAATTTGGTGGCTTCTCAGTTATATTTGCTTTTTTTAAGCTGACGGGGAAAATGCAGTCAAATACAGATAAGTTTGAAGAGAGATTATGTGGAAATGGATGCTACTTGCTTTTTTTATACTTTATTATATAGGAATTAACTCAGAATGATATTGGTATCATTCAATTTAAATATAGTGCTTGCTTATGGCCTGTAAGATGATCTGACACATTGTAAGCAATGCCTTGACACAGCGTATGTGATGAATACAACTCAGTGTATCAAACACCAACTGCACTAAATCCACAGTAATGCTGCCTTTTTGTAAGTTCTTTATGCTCCAGTAGTTTTCATTTTTATGATAAGTATGAACCAGACCAGCTCGGAATACGTTCCACCAAGCGCTTGCTCTTTTGCAAGAATCAGTCACCTAATATTTATCAATTAAGGCTTGTAAAATAAATAATGCAGGGAATAATTTTATAACAGAGATGTTAAGAAAACATAATTCTCTAAATATAATTTGGCCTGCTTCTCTTAACACTGAATGATTTTAATTTTTCCTTCTCTATAAATTCTCCTCCTTGTTACCCAGCATTGTTTTACTCAAATGATGTTTCAACTGCACTTAATGCACATTATAATGATCATGTCTTTAGCCTTTTTCTTTTGAAGTTGTATTTAATTACAAAATAATATCCTGTTTGAAGAACATCGCTTTGATATGTCCCTCTGCATTTAGTAATTATAAACTTGTTCTCATTATCAATATATTTTGCATGTTGTTATTTTGTATTTGCCTATTTTTTGTTTTTAAACCTAGGACATAGAACTTGGGTGACAAGAGGTTTTGATTGCAGACTACATGGGAAGTAGAAGCCCATTTCAGAGCCCTGATGTCCACAGCCAAGACTCAGTAGTCCATGACTGTCATCAGGATAAAATTCCTGGATCAGAAATGTGAGAAACGGATCAGTGGCTGGGATGTGACTGTGGGGATCAAGAAAGCCAGCATGGTCCATCAGCCCCCCAGCATCAATCTCTTGGTGGGACTGCATTATAGCTAGCAAGATAAAAACCCAGCAAGAGGCACAGCCAAACCTAAACCAAAAAATAACTTGAAGGAGGGATTTACATTCCTCTCTCATTGGCATCTGAAAAGGGATTGGCAATCTCTAAGCTTCATGTGTCCAAAATGGAGAGACTTAAGTAATTCATATTTGCTAGCATTTTTGTGACTTCTGATAAAAAGGTGTTTCACAAATGAAAAGCCATTACAACATCCAACAACACACAACAAAACCATACATTTATAAGCAATGCAGATTAACAGAGCCACCACACTCTTAATGAAATCTGCTAAATAATTTTACTGAGAAGTGAACCTATCTTCTGATATCTCTGGATGATTTTACTGCAGAGAGCAAGATGTCAGCTCCTGCCCTGAGAGACCTCAGCAGAAGAGCCAGAAATGCTGGGGATGCTCTGCAAGACCTCCTTGATACAGTGGAAGCAAACACACAAACACAGAAGGGTTAAACGAGTGAAGCCTTAGGGAGGTCTGGGCAAAACCTACTTTAGTTTGGATTTAGACCAGAATTTGCCATTTGAGTAACCCCAGCATATACATGACAGAGTATAATGTATGTCCTTTTTCTGAGCTGGTTTACATAACTGCCTCTGTAGACTCTGGTCCAGCAGTGGTGCCTTTCGGGAATTTCACTGTGGTCAGTAAGATCTTTGTTTTAATAAGGCTGCATAACAAAATATAGCTTTTTCTGGCTGTAAAATATTAAGTGGGAAATATAGTGTAGGGAAATAAGAGGCACCTAGTGAAAAGGGGTGGTGTTATTTTAATAAAACTTCCATACAATCATAAGGCACTGGAGGAGCTTGATCCTTCCCCCTTTATGTATTCACATTCTCTGTGATGCAGAGGGGAAACGTTAACTTTAATTAGTGCTGTGGACCCTGCAGGAATGCCCTGTACATAAGAAAAGGAAAATACTTAAATATGTGAGCTGGAAAGATTTCATGTGTATATAGTTGGTCATCTAGTTAAGTGTTTGCAAGATCACCCCAGAGATTGAAGCCACTCCAGGACAAGGACCTCATCTTCCTCCTGGTGTCTAATGCACCTCCCTGCTGTTAGTGCTACAATAAATAATAATTATCTGTTAGCATTAGGTGAGCATCTCTCACATGATCAATTTCCTGCTTTTGCAGGAGGGTGAATGTTGGTGGACTTTGATCCTTCCAAGATTTTATGTTTCTATCATAAGAGAATCATAGCACATAAGCACATTTTTTACTAATGCAGTAAGTAAGGTGGCAATATATATTGCACTGACATTAAATGAATATTAAAAGGAATTGAAACCATTTCCACATCATGAGGGGAAAAAACCTCCAAGCATTAGATATACAGTAGCAATTCAACAAACATACCACTTTTAACCTTCTTCATAGATTAAAAGAGTCAAATCCATTAGAAAAAGAAAACCCAGTGTTAAAGGTATTCACAGATGTATCTTAAAATGCAAATGTTCTTTTTAAGTCTGTTTTGCCCACTGACAAACCTCACCTTTGCCTCTCACACACAAACACCCTGCTCACCACCCCCATCACTTTCCTGCTCCCCACTCTCATGTCATTGTAACATCTCAATAATGTATTACAGTACAAATCCTACATGCACAAGGACTTAGTTTGAAGAAAAAAGTGAGATACGGCACTTCTGCATATAAATAATACAGGCAGATGTTTCAAAGAGGGATATACATAGCAAAACATCTTATTTGTTGGAGGGTATCAATTTTGTGTACATTACACACTTGTAATTTACATTACTTTCTTATTTTTGTTACATCTCTGCACAGCCACATATTAAATTAGAGATTTCAAACCAGACTGAACAGTCCTCTTTTTACCCCTATTTTGTTGCATCTTGCCAATTCAATGTTTTATTATGTTTTCTGTCATAATATTACTCTTGTCCTTAGCAAACATGTATTTATTCCCACTTGGAATATAGTGTAACTACTGTAAAAGCACTGCTCAAAAGATGACTACAAATTCTGCCTGAGAATAGAAAACATGAACTCTTCTATTATCCAAATATTTTTCAAAGATTTCGCTTTTGCATGCATGTCTGTTGCTGACACACATAATGAGATCATGGGAAAAACCACACAGCTGACCTGAACTTCTGGGTATAGAAGTATAAAACTATGAGATCTCATAAACCCAGTGCATGACCCCGTGCAGTTTTTGGACTTAAAGAACTAAATGCTATTGTGAGAGGAATGAGAGCCCATATATTTTTTTTCCTGTAGCATGGCAGAGTTCAGCTGTATTATATTTACAGTTGTCAATAAATGTAACGACATACCATGAAGCATATAGACATCTCTGGTCTCCAGCCTCACCAAGAGAATATCCCGACACCTTCTTGTCACACACAAGGCAGATATTATTTT
The DNA here is from genome assembly GCF_029582105.1 of Oenanthe melanoleuca. Taxonomy (NCBI): domain Eukaryota; kingdom Metazoa; phylum Chordata; class Aves; order Passeriformes; family Muscicapidae; genus Oenanthe; species Oenanthe melanoleuca. The sequence continues at coordinate 4,076,230 of NC_079346.1, forward strand.
TATGCACCAAACAGTAGGCAGGATGCAGCAACAGACTGACTCTGTGCTACCACAGTGTGTCTGAGAGGCTGTCAGCACATACTTTGCCTACTTAACGTTGCTCTTTCAAATAATATAAAAATACTTTGGGCTCTGAGTTTCAACCTCGCTCTTGCTATGCCTGACTAGTAAACAGGGAGCCAGAGTTTGGTGCAGCATCTGAGAAATACCTTTATATATAGAAAGGGTGCTCTAGGAGACAGAGGTTACATATCTCAGCTGTTGAGCTCTGCATACAAGACTGGTTATTAAATTTAAGGGAAAATTTAAGATCTCCTAAAGATTATAAACTACCCTTAATTAACCCCCACGGATCCCATCGACACTGGAAAGAGCATAGCTAAATGAAAGGCATCACTGTATATAATCTGGAAGCTGTGGAAACCAGAACTTTAGCATATAAGTATATAGGACTAACTCTGTCCTCTGAGACTCAAGGATTATTTTGGTTTTTAGGATTTAGGTGAGCACTTCAGAAGAGCACTAAATTCTGAAGGAAATGCAGAAGTCCGTTACTGCTTTAGAACTCAATTCTTTCAAACATACATAAACAGAAAAATTCTTTTCCCCAATAGTACAAGTGCTATTAACTTAGAAAGGAAGCATTCTAGTTATATTGATAAAATCAAGCACCAAAACTTAGTATAAAAGGCAACAATCTAAGGCTTGGATGTTCCAGTAAGACTAGAAAATATTTTTTTAAAATTATGTTAGTTCTTGAAGATGCTATTCTTTTTTTATTCATCCCTCACTTTATATACTCCATTAGCTTCCCATTTAACTATAAATAAAGGATGAGTGAATAGTTGGAAACACAGACATGTTACAGTATAATCAAAGTGTTTATTTCTTTTAAAATCTTACCCCTGTATACCTGGCTTTGATTAAATAAACGTCAGAGTATGAAATAACAAAACATAAATACCTGCCTCAATTAGAAGTTATATATTCATTTTAAATAATGGAAAATTCTCCTCATCCCTGCGTTAGCTGGTAGCTGCACTCAACGTTGGAACATTGTTTATTCTTTACTAACTAATCATCCTTCATGGTCTTTCAAAAGTTCCTGGCATTTCACTAGTTTACACATTGATTGAATACTGTTCCCAGAACTGCTTGTGGCACTGTGCCAAATGCTGTGATAATCAGCTGGAAGATTTATTCCAGTTGAGGAGTGTTATAAACATAAGGATTCATAAGGCTCAGCATCAAAAATGAATACTGATGCTTTCTTTGAGAAGGCTGAAAACTTTGTGAGCCTTCAACAAGACACACTAATAGTCTTTGCAGTCTCCTTCAATACACAGGCTTTGATTTGAAAAACATAGTCATTTAACTTGATTTGATTTAAATATTAATAACTATCGGAGGTTTTAACAAATTAAAATATAATTTTACAGTCACATGTGCAGAGCAAATCATACATGAGAAACCTTAAGGAAATTCATGGATTAACTACTGTGCACAGGATCAGACACATTTTCTACAACAGGATATATTATTATACTGGGAGATGGGTGGAGAAAGAATACAAAGGAAGCTGAAAAAATTCAAAGGGAAGCAGCTGGCAGGTAAATGCACTGAGCCAGAAAGAAATAATAAGGAGAAAGGCAGTGAGTGGAAACGGAAAGGATAGTAATTTCTTAAATAAAGCAACAAGAAGTAGAGAGAAATTTTCATCTACAGATGAGAACCCTGAATAAAACAGAGGATAGCAAATATTCCAAGTTAGAAAGAGAGAATTGCAGCTTGATTACTGGCCTAACAGTAACAGTAAATTAATATTACAGAGACTGAAAAGATGATACTGAGACTATCAGCTTAATTAAGAGCCAGTGAAACCACAGAGCATGGCTGACTGGCATGTCCAAAATCTACAAGGCTAAGAAGTGCTTACACAGAAATTAAAAGTAGTAAAATGGATGAAGCAACTTCATTGCTTTGTATGGCTGCTGCATCAGTGAAATGATGCTGGTATCAGCTTAGGGCACTGTAAATATCAAAGCCATGATATTCAAAACTTGCAAGTGTGGGTGTCCAACTTGACACATCTGAGAGCTGCCTTATGGTCTTCCAAACTTCTTTGTCAAACATAGAAATTACATTTCTTAGTGCATGCAGTTGTGGTAAGCTACCCCTTGCTGATCAGTTCCTCAACACCACCTTCAAAACTTATTTGAGAAGCTCACTTGAGCACTGAGGAGTCTCCCTGCACCTCATAAAAACACTGCCTCTTGCATGTGTGCTCGCAGTCCCCCACACACCCAACCCTCAAGTCACTCAAATCACAAAAAAAAATCACTGAATTAAACCTCCAAGCACCATCAGGGCCTGCTGCCCAACAGGCATCTCTCTCTATGAAATATGGCAAATGCCAGATATTGACCTCCACAAATATTATGCTTCGTTTAGGGAAAAAAAAAAACCAAAAACAAACTCCAAAACTGATACAGAAGTTTCCTGTAACTTTCTATGCCTAGCCTTTTTTACAGGCCACAATTTAGTATTTCATAGATGGGTAGAATGTGGATGTCACCAATATCTAAACTACCAAAAACATTTTCACAACACAAAACTCTCAATATATTGTACATCTACCCTTGGATGAGACCAAGGTACAATACTAATGATGAAAGGGAACAAGGGATCTTGTGTTTTCCTCTTTGTTACATGAGAGATTTTCACTCAACAAGGCAATTTTGGGCAGGCAGTGGCTCTTTACAGCAATGCTGGAGCCAGGAATCAGGTGTTTTTTGTGCTTGTTCCTGTAGACAAAGGTGATGTTTTCTCACAATAACAGAATTAAACATTTTAAGAGCTGCCAAAATATCACACAGCAGTAGGAAAAACAGTAAATACTCAATAGAGGATTTCAGTATTTTAATGAGTGCACATTTTGAATCATTTGAAGAAATAAGACATAAGCAAAGACTTGCATGTTCTGACAGGGAATGTCTAGATGTTTGCAGCAAGAAGAGAAATTGGAGAAGGAATGAGGAGATGTGAATTACGATGTTTATAAGAAAATAGTTTCTTGGCAATGTTTCATCTTCTTTCTAACATGATTGCTATAAGAATGAATTAGTGTTTTGCTTCTCAAAAAAGAAGAAAACATTTTTAACAACAAAGCAAAGCCTCCTCAGTCCATTTGGCAAAAGACCTTTGATACAGACCTCTTACTGACCAGTCCTGAACCACGAGATTCTTATGACAAAGGCTCTAATGAGAGCAGGAAACAGCAATCAACAATCCACTGCTTAAAGTGACTTAAAGGATAAAGAAATAGTGATAATGTGGCTGATTTTCCCAATAACCTAACATTGTTATTTTGTGGATTTTCTCAGATGCCAAGGGAAGGTTTCTTGGTAGAATTTAAGAGCAAGGACAAGAGCCAGGCAGCAGCAGTGGGCTGTTGACAGCATGGCCCTCCAAAAGTACCCTAAATACCACTAAAACTGATACAAGCACTGAAAATGAGTGATTGAAAGCCAGTCCCTCTCCAGTGGAGTCACCATAAACAGGCAAAAAACCAGGAGGAAGAAATGTCAAGGACAATTATGCTTGTGTATCTTTGTGCTCCATGATGAGGACCACTTCTCGTTTGAAAGGTCAGTAGACACACAAATGTGCCCAAAAACATGGAATAGAAAAAGCTGCATCATTTCTCATGGAAAAATGATTCTTCTTGGAATGTCATGGGTATTTCCAATCCTATTTGAGGTGTGGATCCCAGAATAGGGTGTATTGCTCTGTTTGTGGTCTTGACACTGCACATGAGGCATGACCTCTACTCTTCTACCATTTCATTTCTACTTTGAATTGCTGCTTTTTTCTTCACATTCTTTGGCACACTTTATGGAAAATACTGCTGAAGACCTGCTCCTGGATTGCTAGTGTAATGTACATGCTAAAATAGAGGGGTGCAATTGATTTCTATTCTTTCAGAACGTGGATGTGGGGCCAGTTGGGGAGGAAGAGGAAATGTCTATAACTCCAGTCTGCACGTAGCTTCCTATTTAAAATATTGATTATGCCAAGGTGAGAGGAACAGTCAATGTCAACAAGACCATTCAGCAAATGGGATCTCCAGAAGGGAACAATACAAACAGATTTATGACTTTTGATGCCAGGAAAGTGTTTTCAGATTCTATTTGCTTTGCTCATACTACTTATTAAGATAATTCTGCTGGACTAGTGCACAGTGCATTTATTATTGTCATTCAGTGCTTTATTAGGAAACAGATCAGAAACTATTTGAAGATTTTTAACAAACATTCACAGGTCATTATACTTGAAGATGACAGATATTTTATAAATAGTCTTTGCTTGCAGTGTAGCAACTTTGTCATGCCAAGGTAAACAATATGCCCTTACCTTAAAAAGCAAGGTGGGATAAAGCTGCCTGTGAAAAATGTAACACAGATGAAATAAAACCAATAGTCCTGTCCTTCCTCTGCAACTGGACTTGAAGGTAGTTGACACAGTTATCAGCTTCATAAAATGAGATTTCCCCCTCCAATCAAATGGTTTAATATAGATTATAGAAAGGCTCTCTTGCTATCATTTAGAAATTTTTGAAATATGACATTCTAAATTAAAGACTAAGACTGGTCTGTTTCTAATGAGAGATTGCAAATAGCCATCACAATACTTCCCAGCACGTAGGTAATGCTTGTAGGGAGTGGTTCCTTGACCCTTATTCCACCATGCAGCACATTGTGACCTCAGAACTTAATTTTACCTCTTCTGCAGATGGAAAGGTCAATGTTTTTACTTCTCAATCCTCCCCTCTTCTCCACATTTATGCAGAGATTGCCATGGAATAGGAACATTCTGATTTATGTGGTTTTTTTCAGTCTTTTGCCCAATTTATATTTTGGGCAAAATAACATATATATACTAAAAGAGAGTTGGATGAGAAAGGACAAGTTCATACTTAGATAAAAGTGGAGGGAATTTTTGGTTTTATTTTAAACAAATCAAGGCTATTTGGCAGGTATTCTTGATGTCTGAGCAGTAACTGTTCCTGTTCCAAAAGCATCCCTGACAGGATGAAATAGGCTGTTATTTAGCTATCTATAGTCAAAGTACAGATTAGTGAAAATTTTTGCTTGGCAGCATTTTAAAAGAGAGGAGCTGGGACCTCCATCAAAACTAAATCCACAACGATGCAGAGGACAATGCTGGTCATGTCTGAAAGGTGCTGTCCTTCCCCTCTACTAATACTCCTGTATTTTCCAAGCTAACATTTATCTAAATAATCCTGTCCATGCACTGAGAGCAGCAGTTTCCAGAGGAGGTGAAGGACATGTATTGCTGAGAGCAATCATGAGTTAGCTCCCCTGCAAGGGCTGTGCATCTGACAATCAATCCATAAACATGGGAGAGCGAGAGCAAAAGGGACCCTTTAAGTTATTTCCCCACATTTCAAATCTACTTGACAACAAATCTGAAAGTCAACTGTAATTTTAATCATCCAGTAATGTTTTATGTTAGCCAATTACAGGGCTCCAAGAGATTAACTGAATGTTTCATGTCTGAAAAATATGTGACTGGGACTAATTCACTGGACCCTTCTCTAACCTGAGGTAGGTATAAATGAGTACAGCTTCACTAAAATCAATCGAGCTGTATCCAGATATACTGTCACAGAAATTGGTGCTTTAGACTTAGGATAATTTTCCTAATAAAAATAAATTTTAACCAGTGGATTTTTTTGACTCATTCTTGTAATCTAATATTTCAGGCAATATACAGACCTACTAAATCATCCACTTTCCCTGCATGCATTCCAGATGAGCTTTGCTTTTTACATCCCTACCTACTAGGAAGAATGCTCATGAAACAACCCATAATTCAATTATAAGTACCTCCAGGAACCTTCTAATTATATGTTAGGCAGGTCAGAAATGAAATAGCCATGCTACCCTTTAGTCTTGGATAACAGACTTGAAACGGTGAAAAGAAAAGTTCATCTGTTCATTAAGAGGCCAATTGTAATGCAGTTAAGGGCCCCAGTGAGCTGTTTTGTTGAGATGTGAATATCTGTGAAACAAGCCCCTCCAAAGCTGGATGTTTAGCCAGCCCTTGCCTTTCAGCAAAGAATGGGGAGCTGCTCTGGACAGGAGGTACTGCTCATTAGCCATTTGCTTTCTCTTACACTAAATTTTGGTTGTAGGAGTTCACAGGACTGGAATGGAAAACAGCTACAGGTACTTTAAGATAATATCGTTTTTCTGAAGATTTCCACTCTTAATTAAATCTCCCACAGGATTGCAGGGCTTTAAAAAAAAATTAATACCAAACAAAAACGTGTCCATCAGGCAGGTTTTTCTAAGCTCTGACAGCTCTAAATGCAAGGCAGCTGCAATACAGGCTTGTCCTCAAATCCTTGACAATGACCTCAACCTCAGGGTGAAAGATAATGTAGTTGCTATGCTCATTCTGTGTGGAGTGTCTACTGATCAGAGGCTTGTGGCAAAATATGTATATTTTTTTCGTATGATATAGACTATTGTTCACTGGCAACTCAAGTGATACCACAACATTATCTCTGTGACAGTTTATTTTTTCATTTTGAAATGGGAGGGAGTGGCACGAATTCAAGCAGACTTTTACTTCAACAGCTACAGAGAAATGACTTTGCAATGCCTTCCAAATTAACCCCTCCACAGCCACAAGGCTGAAGATGAAAAGAAAAATTAAGCAAACAAACAATCTAATCCCAGGTACTTTATAAGAGACTTCACGTGGACATCTATATCGACCACAGGGAATTTTCCCTGTAGAGGGGTTCCTGTTACATTTAGCAAGGTATTATTTGGGAGCAGTTTCCTCCAGTGGTAAAAAGTGTCACTAACAGATTTTCTTGGGGTAATGACAATTTACATCCTGAGGATCTTCCTCAAAGTGAGAATCTGCCTTCAGTATTTAAAGGCAGGTAAATTTTGAGCCATATAGGAACACTGTAGGAACCATAAATGACAAAGGAAAATTCCTACAATAAGACTTCAGTATCAACATATTTTAAATCAGTTCTTAATTATCATTGATACTTCTCTAATAAATGAAATACATTTAGGAACAGCTGTGGGGATATATTCTGATGCAGTCTGGGGGTGCAGCTGCCCCAGAGCTGGGGAGGGGATGGATGGGTTCAGCTCTGCCTGTGCTCCACAAGGACACAACATATGGAAATCTGAGCTGCTAAATATCAAAGTCTTTGTCGCTCAAGTGCAAACTGCAATTTCTGTCAGTGTATAACCTGGCTGGATTTTGAAGGTTTTCACAATAAAAGGCATGTTATGACATAAAGGCTGTCCCCTCACCAACCTTCAAGTCCCTGTTCTGAAGCCTGGGCAGAGCAGACCTGTTCAAAAAGAGCAGCACGATTGCACTACTTGCAAATATTTCTCACAGGAGCATACAAAAATAGTAATTTCAAGTGACACTTGTTAAGCACGGTATTTCTCACAAAGAGGAAAACCTTTTTTCAAAGGCATTCTGAACAAAAATAGGAAGAGACGTGGATAGCACAGAATGCACCTTCACTACACATACCTTTTGGTGGGTGTGCACTCTGAACATGTCTCTTCTTATTCAAAGAGCTGGGAATTTTTACATTACATTAGTCAGCTAAGAAGTTAAGGGGGAAATAATCATTTTCATGTGGGAGCCAAAACTAAATTATTTAATACTTAAATGAAAACAAAAAAAAAATTTCTTCCAAATTTATTCAAATACTTTACCAGAGAAAGGTTTGATTTGAACACGAGATTCTTTAAAAATGTTAACATAAAAGTAAGCTAAATTTGACCTTGAAAAAATATGTAATTTTTAAAATGAGATAATCAATAAATAGTTTTTGTATGTCAAAAACTAAGATATTATTTAAATGGCCAAAAATCACTTAGCAATTTTGACCCAGATGTGCATAGAGAATTAATTGCTTTGTTACAGCTTAGTATTTTTTTCCAAAATCACTCCAGCCTGCCTTTAGTACTGGGATTCTGAGAAATCATCATATTATCATAATTTTTCAGCTGATTTCACAAATTGATGCCAACCTAGAAAATATCTTGAGCTTTAGTTACATATAATAAGTATTCAAAGATGTGCTTGTTTCTTTTCTTTTCTTATGAGAAGCCAAAGGCAGAGACACAGTTTTTGTGTGCACAGGGAAACTTTGTATAAAAGCACAGAGTTTTTTTTAAAATTAGTCCCATAAAAATTATTTATGCATAGCTGCAAGTGTTGTGTGTAGTATTAACTATTTTTGTCTGTTCCTTTCTCTAGGTTATCAGTAGTACTGAAAAAAAGACTGGCCTTCCAACACAAACAGAAAAATTTGGAGATAAATTCCTGGTCTCCCTTCATTTTTTGCCCACACTTACTTCAGGTGAACCACATCAGACAGATCCATAATCTGTGGGATATGACCCTAAGATTAAAATAATCCTGCAGAAGTCTATAGCTCCTCTTTTGTCAAGTGCTTCATGCTTTTTCATGCCATTTTTCCACTTCAAGTATGTGTGTCTGCTTTTTTCCAAAATGCTATTTACTTGTGATTGCTATTTGGTCCATTTTAATGATGTTTTTAGAATATGTCTCACTAGTTCCTGCCAAAATATTTCACTGCTCCATTAAATTCTCTTCCAAATATTTCAAGATTTTAGCTTTAGTTTTATGACTTTTTTTCTATTAACCATAAATTGCACAATAAAATAGGAGAAAAAAAATAGAATAGGAAAAAAATACCAACAAGAAAGGTATATGGAGAACGTGTTAACATGATATTGTCAGACATTTATAAACTTCTTGCAATGAACTTTGAATTACCCTGATCCTTTCATATTTTCCAGTTAACATACATACATCTGCTCTGCCATGTAATCAACTGATTGTTACACAGGCATTTGCTGAAGCTATGACAAACCCAGATTTATGAGGTCAAACAGTTCAAACTTAATCCATTCAATAGCTGCAATTTATCGTCTGATGATAATTGTATACACAAACATTGTAATGATTTAGATGACATAGTGTAAAGATGAAATCCGTTTATTTTAAAAGGGTTTCTAACCCCTAAAACACGTTGCCATGAACACCTTTCTGGGTCCACTTTTAACAACATCGTTATTATTGTTTTATTGATCAGGATTTTATTACTGATTTGACACTTATATTTCACACTAATCGAAAAAGGTGTAATTTTTCTGCACGTATAAGGCCGTAATTAATTATATCATTATTGTGTTTTCAATTCCTTCCATTTAAAGGGGCCCAGAAAAGAGTGCTTAATTTATCATACATGTATTATAAGGGATATGTAAACCTCTTAAACAGACAGAGAGCATGATCCTTTTGGAGATGATGGGATATGACACAGGCACTATATTTATAGAGTCTTACCTCTATAGTGACCTGATTTTAGAGTGACAACTATTGCAGGATGGGAGAGTAAATTAACAGCTTCGAAAGCTTGAGTATCTAAAACAATTACTATTCATTATTTTTATAACACTTATTAGTGACCATTCCCTAATGCTTTCAACAGATAAGGGAACAACCTACAAAGAATAATATGGCACATGAGTGGTGTTAGGTATATTATATCATATGTGCAATTTTATATGTGCATTTATGTATTTTCAGTTCACAGATTTAGGAAACAATTGCTACAAATGGGCAGCAGCTGTATTCATCTATTTCTTCTAAACATAAAACACGTTAGTGACTGTAAATTTCACAGAAACTCTAAAACAAGTAGCTAAATGTGAAATTTAAATTGATCTTTGGTTTACTGCCATTGATTTTGTCAATTTTCTAAATGTAACAGTGTTCACCACTGGGAACAGAAACCTGTATATATATCAGCAAAATTTATGCTTTCAACCAATATAAACCTCACAGGAGGAATGACAGTCCTTGCTGCATAAAATAAAATGCTCGTGAAGTGAAGGATTTTCTTCTCTAATTAGATACTGTATATTTTTTCAACATCATGTTAGTAAATTTGTCACATAAATTTAAATGCTATTAGTGATATTGCCTGCCCATATTCAGTTCAGTTTCCTTACCACAGATTTCCACAAGTAATTTGTGATAATGGTACTAACCCATATGATTAATTCACACGTACAAAAACCATTATGGGTACTCATGGAAAAATACCCCTAAAGTGTTTCATAAAAATGTCAACATAAGCATAGCCTAAACTAGTTGATACTTGCACAACTCTAATACACTTATTTTCACAATTAAAATACAATAGATTTGTATTTTGTCCTGTGCTACCCCCTTAGACCATGCAGCCCCAAACACTATCCCAGTATGCAAATTCCACTTGCAAGAGGGAGGTGTTACAACTGATGTAAGAGAAGATATCCCACATTTTTCAGGCTGCTTGTCTGAGTGACAATTGTGGGATTTTTGCTCTGATAAATTTGAAATGCTGTTCCAGTTAGCATTAGGAACCCACCCTCACCCAACCCAGCCTGATCACTCGGGAAGAACATCACAGCTGTCACAGAATGGGGTCCCCAGTGCATTTATCTCCTCAGGATTCAAACCCAGTCACTTGCAAACTTGCATCATGGACATCAAATATGTGCTGTGGGAAGCAAGCATACAACCTGCTTTAAAACACTAAGTGAAATAAAATCAATGGCTGAGCTCATTTTGTGCTAATAGTCTTCAAATGCCTTCATTGTTTCACTGTTCTTAAGCAACACTCAAGACAGGCACATGCATAAGGCTTTGTATTATCAGCCTCAGAAAAGGAACTTTTTCTTTTCTGGTATAATGTCTGATAAGGTATTAGTACACAAAAACATTTGCCTTAAAAGATAACATCACTTATCTTAGTATTGTAATTCACTGGGTGGTGGAAAGATCCCCCTCATATTAATCTATCTGCTACATAAACACGTGCAGTCAGTTCACAGAAAGCACATTTGTTTCCTTGAAAAGTGAGTTTTAAATAGCATTATGAGCCTGACTTTAAGAGCATTGTGAGGCAACCTGCAGAATGAGCCAGCAGAGCACCAGCCACGCTTTGTGCTGTCCACAGGCACAGGACAGCTGAGCCCCAAGATGGGACACTGCTCATCATTGCTGCACCCCCAAACTGCTCCAGGGCACTGCCCCAGCACCTCAGCTGGGAGCCAGCAGTGCTCCCCTCTGGAGCTTCACTTGGAGGCACAGCAGCTGTTCCTGAGCATGGAGCAGCACACACTCATTCCCTAAATGTGAGACAAGGCGAAGGGATGCTGGTGCTGCCTCCCTGCACTGGCGATGACCCTTGGGAAGCAGCTCCAGCTGTGGCCAGGTGTGACCTGTCCCACATGGCCCTGACACTCCCTGCCAGCTCACCAAGGACCTGGAAAGCTGCAGGGGAGGGCTGGGGTGCACTCCCCCAGGCAGAGCACACATCTCCTGGGTGTAGCTCCTGAGCATGGAGAGGTTTTGCCAGTGCCAGCTTGTGCTGTGACTCACTGCTCTGCTCTCCTGCAAACCAAAGCACTGACTCTGCGAAATGATTTGCAAACAAATGCTCACAGGTAGGATGATAAATCCAACACAATTCCAAGCTACGCTTAGCAAAGTAAGGCTTTTCCTGACTTTTCCATCAAGGTTAGGTCAGCTCTTGGTATCTGCAGAGGCAAAACTGGCTCTTCACAGCACCCAGCTTTCAGCATCAGGCAGAAGGGGAGTAGGATTTTTATGTTTTAATGCTTTAAACTGCTGCTTCTATCACCTGTAAATATTTGAGTCCATTACTGGGTGCAATGTAGATGTTCCCATTTTTGGTGCTTTTCCCACCTCTGGCCATGCAAGAGCAAACAGCCCAGCTCCCTCCAGCCCAGCCTTTGGGTGAGGATTTCTTCAAAAACAGATCTTTTTTTTAAAATTATTTTCAAAATTCTCAAAGTACAAATGGGCTTATGGTGCAACTGGGTACAAAATGTTCCTGTGGTCCTTTGAAGGGACAAGGAAAAGTCTCCCAGATAAAGACACTTGTGCTTGGACAGACGAACAGACACCACCATTATCTCTGACTCCTCCTGGGTGGGCCACTGCCACCCCCCCTGCTCTTCTGGATGCACACATTTCCCTGGAACACAACCCCAACCCTCTTGTTCTGCAGGGCAGCTGCAAGAGCCTGTCTGGCTGGAGGTCTGTGTTTCAGAGGGGACGGTTACAACGCAGCCAGAAGATAAACAAGCTCTAATATCTTGTTTTTTGCTACTGAACTCCTGTTATCAGCACTGACTGACATTTGGTGGGAGCTCTCGTTTTCGTACACTCAAGTGCTATTGTGCATTTTCTGATAAGAAACCTCAGTAACAGAAGTGTACATCTGAGAGTGACAGAAAAACCTCCTTTTTTCAGTCTGACTGTATTCCCACTTCCACCACTGCTACAGCACCTGAGGAGCTCCTTCCAGTCTGCACTGGAAAATGGGAGGACCAGAGTCACACAGTATCTAAAAAAAAGTCAGTTGAAGAATCTGGCAGAAACATTAGAGATAAAGTTTTCATTTTGCCAAAGCAAAATGAATTTTTTTACTTATTTTCTACAGATAAATGTATCTGTTTGGATACAATCTCTTCTCACCTGCTCTGCAGCACACGTGGTCACCTTTGGCTTCCAAAGCACCACATTCATCCTGACAGCAAAGTTCTGTTTTTCCAGTTTTAAATATATATAACAAATCCCTCCAGTCTGAGAAAGATTAAGGCCATGGGACCATGGTCCTGATTTCTGCAGCAGCAGAACTAAGGTGGGAGTCAAATATTCAGTGGCAGAGCCTGCATCCTTTCAGTTTTCTTTTATTTCAACCTCCAGCATCTTCAGGAGCTTGTTTCATAAGGTTTTTCTATCTAAGTACTGTCTCACTACCCCAATCCCACATTGCTGTGGGTATTTTCACCTCTCCTACAGGACCCTACATCTACCATCAGCCATCTACCACCAAAGTTCAGTCCAGATAATGCCACAAGGCATCCTGGAGCTTCAGCAGCTTGAAGAAAAGCAGCAAAGAGGTTTTTTCTCTGCCAGCTTTCTCTGTTGAGGCAGTGGTGAAGGTCTCAGCCCTGGGTGCAGGGTCTGTTCAGAAGCAGTAGGTGCTGTAGTGAGAGCCCAGGCAATGGGCAGGGATGCAGAGCTACCCTGAGCTACCAGGGGCTGTTCTGTCTGGGGACACAGAAGGTATTCCTGGTCCCTGTGCTGCAGCACTGCCTGGCTGCTCTCACCAGGCAGGCCAGAATGGATGAAGAGTTTGAGGTGGCAGCAGGGCTGAGTCATTCCTGACACAGGCTAGGGCAGGCAGGGTGCTGAGCTGAGCTTTCTGTTGTTCTCAGCTACAAGTCACAGCTGCTTGGCCCTTTTTTTCCACCCTCTCCTCCCTACTGGGCTGTGTGAGGGAGTGAGTCTGAGATGTGCTTACCTGGAACTCATGTTAGCAGAAGGAAAAATGCCAATTACTTATGTTCTAAAACAGGCTGAAAGAACATGCTCTCCCTGTTTTTGTTCTTTTCCTTTTCATTACTCATTGCCTGATGGTGCTGGCTGAGAGAAAAATCAAGAGACCATCACAGATTCACCAAACATTCCAAGCTTGCTTGTGTTTGGTGGCAATCTGGAGGTGGAATGAGGTGCTACCTGGTGACAAAGGGAATGTACACCCTACCACACCCCAGGCACAGGGCACGCTGCTCCCTCCCAACAGCAGGAATTAGAAAAGCACCAGGTGGAGTTCAGCAGATGCTACCATTTCACTAGAAAGTTCCATCTGCTCTGCACAGAGATTCCCCATGGTAATGGAGATCCCAGCCCTTAGTGCAGCAAACAGGAATGGAAGAAACCTTCACTTGTGGGAAGAGACCAAAACACCTCAAAGCTACTTTACAAAACACACAAATGGCCATGTCATTGGCCACACGTGAGCAAACAAGGAGAATTTAGAAACACCCAACAATTCACCTCAAAGCTTCTCTCTGATGAGAGAAGGATCCTCCATTCTCATGCAGGATGTCACATCTGCCTGGGGAACACAACTGAGCTCCTGGGCTCACATTCAGTGGAAACTCTTTGGGCTTCAAACACTTCAGCCATCAGAAATGGGTGCCTCTGAGATAAATCTAGTTCCCTTCTCATTTTCTTTCATCTTTTGAAGCACATTTCAATAGTTCAATTTTACAGCAGACAGGGAGGAGTGCTAGGACAGAGCCATGCTTGCTATCTCCATGTCTTCAGATATATTTTAGAGGCAAGGGGACTTTTGGGAAGGAATTCATCAACTATATGAAAGAAAGGCTTATGGGCTTTTCAGCCACTGTGTTTGGGTTATTAAAATATGCTTTGTTATCTTCACACATGGTAGAAGCTTTATAAATGATTCCTATGGAGATGATACCTTGTATTAATGACTGAAAAGCCCTAAAGTTAGAGGACACTTTGATTGCTGATTTCTCTGGGTAAGCAACAATATCTCTGCTCTTAGGAAAATGAATATTGCCATATTTCCCCAAACTAACCACTGCAGATATGAAGACAACACCAGAATTTCTGTTTGTTTTTTTTTTTTTCAAAACATGTTCAGAGTCAATCCACCAAAATACGTCAATACACAAAACTGTGAGAGAACTACTGTTCAAAGATGGTGAGTGGAACTGTACAAAAGACCCAGAAAATAAGTCCTTTAATATGTTAAAATATTTTCTGTAGGTGGTTGTGCACTGCCTGTAAGCAGTCTGCTCAGGCTATAGAAGAAGAGACAGAAAAAATTATACATCCTTGCCTTTCTGACCCAGAAGACGTGTCCAAGGTCGATTATTGGCATCTTGCAACATTTCTTGAGACTTAAGGACTGTCTGCAGTGCTCCTGAGCCAGCCATGGAAAATGGAACATCTTGGGACACTACAGGGATTATCAGGAAGCTGTCAGTGCATCACTTGTTGTGTTGGCACCAGCAAAACCATCCAGAGGGAGAGAGGAGAGAGAAAACAGGGACCTCCCTCCCCTGGGACCATCAGTGTAGCACCCAAAGGTTGGGTTAGGAATGAAAGTGGCATTTCCATCCCTGCTGCCAGTGGCACATGTAACCTGCAGGACATGGGGACATCTTCAGGATCACACAGCATCAAACCATGCACTGAAGAATCTTGTCTATTCTTAAAGGATTTAAAATATAAGGAAGATAGTTTGGGGCTTGCTTTTTCCTTCCAATCTTCTTGAAAATTTGATAAAAAAGCCAGCACATGCATACAGACACATGGACTAGGGGTGTCTTTCCCAAACACTTCCTAAATATTTCTGTATCACAGTGACTATTTGATACTTGTATTGTCTCTTCTAGGAACTCGAGCCTTTAAGGAAAAAATAGAAAGTAAAGTGTTTTGGAGAAAGAACTGTAAGTATTTCAGTATCTATAACAGATTCTGAAGAATTTATCCTGCCAAAAATCAGGTATGATATTTTGAACATAAAAACATGATAGGGGATTTTAAACGCATAGATTTTTTTTTTTTCTTAAAGTAGCAGGATTATATTACTTTGTAGCACATAAAGTTATTAGTTTAAAAAGTGTTTGTAAAATGCCTTATATAGTTTTTTTTTTCAAAAGTTTTCAACAGGACATTAGTAAAGACAAACTTATTTTTGAAACTTGCAGAGCAAGTGTAAATTTAAGCAATAAGTTATTCTCACTATGGAGTGCCTCACCACTGGACAGGGCTGGCAGATGCATGTGTACATTGGATGATTTAAAGAGATAAAAGCACATGTTTGGGGGTTTGGTTTGAGGCATACTTTCCACAGGATGAGATCTCTGATACCCATTATTTGTTTTGCTCTTGCCAAGTTAGAGAAGTTTCAAGCACAATAACAACTTTTAATCTGTTAAAACATTTACTTAATATTTGCAATACAGAGTGCTACTGAAGGCTGATTCTAATGCAAAATCACTATATTTCCTATAAAATTTATATAAGTTTCATTAGGCTCTTTAGACAAGAATATATAATTAAGAAAGTTATTTAGCTAATCATCTTTGCATTAGTATCACTAATGTAGAATTTTATTTATGTCCAATATACACCAGAACCAGAGCAAGTCTGGTCTTAGTTGAATCCTGTGGCTTTGCATAGTAAAACTTGTCACTGAAACCATACATGGACAGTCCAGTATCCAATGGCCTCAACCTCCTGTTACCTGTCACAGCCTTTCCTGTCATGAAATATAAATATAATATAAATTACAGGATGGTGGGGTGTTTTTTGTGGTTTTGTTTGGTGGTTGGTTGGGTTTTTCCTCAGATTTTTATCAGCTAGCCACCTTTTTAAAAACTTATCTATAGATTTTATAGGGTATATTTATCCAAGTTGTTATGGCAATGGTACATTAGAAATCAAAGGAAGTATTTGTTGGCATGACAAAATTAATTGTTGCCTAGGGTCTGGAACAAACAACAGTAGAGATAACATTTCACTAATATGGCTTGTTTGAAGTGACAGTACTGTATCAATTAAACTGGGGCTGTGGTACACAGCCTGCCTAAGCTATTTAGCTCATGCTTGGGGATGTGAAACTTTACATTCTATGTCAGAGAAAAAAAGGATAGAGTTACTGTGCTAACAAGAAGCTGGATTTTACCATTTTCTATAATACACACTCACTTTCTTGTCCAGTGTTTTGTACTTTTGTTTTCTTCCTCAGCTTGGAATATGAGCAATATTTCTATTTCTGTGCCTACCATAGAAACAGCATAGTGGAAGCCTATTTTTCTTCCAGGTGTATAGTGGACTAAATTAAATTTTGTCTCAACTTCAGTTAAGCATAAATCACAGTGTTCTAACATCACAGGAAAGGCTGGAGCTGCAGGGTTTCAGGCCATTGCCTAAAGCCCTTTCTTCAGGATTCCTGACCATGTCTCCAGTTTGGTAGTGCTCGTAATCAAAAATTTGTGGCAGCATCTCCTGACTAAGAGATACAGAATCACTGAAGTTCAACTCTGCAAAGAGGAAACAAAGGCCAGGACAGCCCTCTTTTGGAGGGATTTAGTAGGTGTATTAGCCTTAGCCCAGATCTTTGGAGAGGAATTCATTTCACCTGCAGTATAGGACACAAATCTCTCTGTAAGGAACATCCCTGGCACCACTCACAGGTGCTGTGGAAGCTTTTAACCCTTTGTGCTCAGCGTAGTCAATGCACAAACTCAAGTCCCAAAACCTGTGAGGTCACTGCTGCCCATCAGGTGAAGCATCCAGGGTCTGGCAGTGTGAGCCACATCTACAGGAGAGAATGTTTCAGTACCACTTTCCCTGACTTTTCACCCTTGGTCCTGTGGAGTAAAGACATATACGTGACCCATGTACTCTTTCCAGTGTTAGCTGACACTGACAGACATTGACATGAGATGAATTTTGACATGAAAACACCAGGGCTCTTATCTGTTGCCCAGAGAAAACACCTTTTAATTGAAAAATGCCCTCTTTAGTTTGTCATCCCTGGGTGCAGCCCAGCCTTGTGAAAGAATGTACTTTTCAAACCACACATTCAAAACCAGAAATCAACTGTTAGAAAGACCAGCACCTATAACATAATATAAAAGATTTTGGCCCACAAGTGTGGCCAAAAACAAAAACAAAAGCAGAGCAGCTGTACAAAACTGTATTCCATCCTGTCCTAGGAAAGTGCATATTTCACCTCAATTCTGTTGCATGCAGCCAGTTTTTCCATACAATTGTACTTACAGCACAATATAGTCACTGAATGCAGCTACAATACTTTATAGGAACCTTTAATAAGACATCCTAACTTTTGTGTCCATCCATCAGGAGTGTGCTGCCAGGAGATATCATATTTACAATATAAAAGGGGACGTATTTTAGATTTGTCCCAATTAACCTTGTAATGAGATGTATTGGAGTGCTTATTAATGACAGTAATGAGATGCAGACAAGACAATGTATAAAACATCATTGGCATATAAATGGAATTCATATACAGATACCTTTATGCACTGGACATGGAGGGGTATTATGAAGAGGCAGTTTTGTAAGTAAAAAGGCTAATTAGAAAAAATTCAATACTTTTCCTAGATTGTATCCATCAATGTTTAAAAATCTGTTTACCCACTGACTGAGGAATTGTTTCCATTGCTTTTACAGTACAAGTCACAAAACTAATTTTATGATGGTTCTCCTGGAAGTATTTGCTACAAACAGCAAATATCCATTATCCTTGAACTATGTATTGTTCTGTTTAATTTAGTTTGGTTCAGATGTGCAATTTGGAAATACATCTTTCCTTCTGGTAGCCACTCTAAATATAAGTTTATTTCTCATTGAAGCAAGTTTTAATGACCTTAAATACAAAGATCCCACAAGTCTAGATTTTGAAAGTCAGCATAAGAGAACTAATTCCCTGCCTTAAATTTTCCCATTCTCAAATTATGTGAGAAATCCACTTAAAATACATAGATCTGCTCATGTGAGTAAACTTATTCACAAATAAGCATCCTGTTCTACCACATCATACCTTCATTAAAGTCATGGGTATCTCCCATCCAACCTGGAAAAAAATCTGAGGTGTGCCATTAACAAAATGGAGACTTCAGGATGATTGTCATGGCCAGCTAACAACAAACTGATTACCATGCTGAGCTTCATAATAGCATTTCACTTTCTTTTCATTATTGGAATTATAATAAACAGATAAATTACATCCACACATACACAAACAGCTAGGTAAGCATGGCTGAAAAAGTCAGAAAATCACTTTATCAGGGGAGTGATTGGACCTCAAAGGATAACAGAAATTATGTACAGTAAAAGTAATAGCTCATGCATGACTTATAGTGATCAGGAGAGGCAGGAGGCAACTGAATAAAGCTCCAGATACCTCAGAGTTTTTCATATTATTACAATTGTACCCTGCCGTGTTACTTATTATTTCTTTAAAATACTAAATGAAGGGAAAGTATTTTTTTCAATGTTGTTTAACTCTGAAAACCACCACACGTCCCCAGTAAGTTTAATCCCCCCACACCTTTTTTTTTTTTTTTTAATTAGCCAGAAGGAGAGGAGGAATAAAGGAATAAACAATTAGAGGAGGGAAAGGCAGGAACAGTCTGAGAAGGACTCAATGCAGTGAGTCAGACAAGGGGCAGAGGTGAAGGACATGTCCCCAACATATTAGAACCTGTCCTCTGCCCCATCCCTCTGTGCAGGGACACTGCCAGGGAAGGGACCAGGAGCACAGGGACCAGGGGCCACCCATCCTGCCACCACCCAGCCAGAACTGGGGAGGTCAGGGCTGCTCAGAACACGAGGGGGTTTTCCCCAGGACCTGTACAACATTTAGCAGAAGGGTCCCAGACATGGTGTGGAACAGCCCTTGCCCAAGGAGAATATAATCCACATGGACACCCTGGAGCCCCACTGAAGGGAAAAGGTGAAGTCTTCTGGTCAGTGCACTGTAATAAGCCAGTGATCCATACTTTCACCAGATGGATTTAATCTAAACCCATGCAAAATCCTCTAATGAAACAGCTTCTGCTCAGCACAGGTTTGAAATCTGTGCTGTGAAGGGAGGGGAGTCCCTCCCCAGAAACTCTTATCTCAGACTGGTGCCTCTTTTCTAAACTGCCATGGAGTTTTTAAAGTCTACAAAACTCAGCACCTGATCACAAAATGTTCAATATCACACCATGTGCTGTTTGTTTCAAGTTCAGCCTCTGAGCTGCCACAGACAGGTTTAGGGGAAGCTGTCTGGGTTTTACGCCCTAGAAGATTTTACTGCTCCTTCAGTTAGGGCTTTAAATATGAGCTGATGGCCACTGTGCACAGTATCTTAACTTCTCCATTTTATTATAGAATGTTACACTGGTGAAATGATAAATGCAAAGCAAGGCATGTCTGAGTGACCAAAGTACTGGATTGGGACTACCTAAACTGCCAGATCCACAGGAGTGTATCAGCAGTGTCAAGCCAGCTCTTCTCCCTCAACTTAAGTAAATTAGGCCCAAAATAAACTATTATAAGGGTTTTTTCGCACTTGTCTTTGTAATGAACTTGTTCATATGCCCAAATCTATTACCACTTTCAATTTTTTTCTGCAAGAGAAAAATTTATTTTAGTGCTCTTGCTTTAAGTATCACAGCCATATGTTGTTTTGTGGAAAGCTGTAGGTTTCCCTTTATCTGGACTGCTACAGACCTGGGCTTGGCACCTTGACATACAGCAGGCTCCATGCAGAGAATCAAGTGGGTGGTAAAGTCTACTGATATTTCCTTTACTTTATACTCAGGGTTTGTAAAAGTTTTGCTCAGTTTCTTCTCATTTAGCAGAACAGAAAGCTCTGACTACTATCATCACTTCCCCTTAATGTGAAGTTATGACTGAAAACAGGAGATCCAGAAATACAATTAGCAAGCAGTCTAATTGCAATTGATACATTAAATGCCAGCAGATGAGTAGCATCGGAAACCAAAATATGTGTTTCATAAATTCGAGTTTTAAATTCAGGGATTTGCTTGTTCTTTGCTGATGAAAAATCACAGCAAATGGATCTAAGCACAAAAATCTTGCTACTGAACAGTAAAAAAGCTAAATTAGCTATTGAGTACCCATTGCCAAGGGCAATACATTCAGCAGAGGATATGATGGTGACAGATGAATCCTCACCACACTCTCACTCTACAAAATAAGTGTACAGTGTCTTAGATAGTTTCACTTGTGCTCAAGTCACCTTCCTTGCACAGCAGCTGCTTGCAGCTCTGTCAGTGAAAGCCAATAGAGGTATGGTTTCCCATCACTAATATGACAGAATCACTCCAGTTTTCAGCTGACAGCACTGGATTTTTATGGCTGTTCATGCCTTTTCCTTTCCTGCTCCTGCTTTGTATTTTTCTTTTTCCCTGGGAACTTCATTCTCTTCCTTTCTCTGTTTTCCCTGTTACTGTCCCTTGAGCCAACACAGATTCCTACACCTTCTACATCCCCTTTTTACCTTTCACAAAGGTTGTTTTTTGTTCCAGACAACAATAGAAATGAGGAAATGACAGCACAAGGTGACTTCATTCAGCCCAGCACCTTTCAGACAGATTCAAAACACAATCCAGTGATGAGCAGCACAATTTCAGCACTAGGAAATAAGAAAAGACTGGCCTGGTGTGGGTAAGACTCATTCCTGAGTATTCAAAAGCCCAACAGGAGGACAGGTTTGTGAACCTTGTGGTGGTGGGTCCTCCTGGAGGAGTTGATTTTCCACAAAGTGAGAAGATCAGGTTATCCATAGCTGCCCCAACTGCACCCTCAAATGGACATTTCTGCTGTCAATCCTTGTCAGGGACCAAGCATCTATCAGCCACTATCAGCCAAAAAATGCCATCCATTATGTGCACTAAAACAACATGAATTTCACCTGTCTCCATGCTTTTGCTTGGGATGTAAAAGTTCTGGAGCTGCTCATGGGTTGGCATGGGGCCTTGCTGGAAGAACTCATGGAGGTCACTCTTCACACGGGCACAAACCTCTCTGCCTCTCTCACAAGCACACCCCAACCACAGCCATGCCTGCATGGAGCAATTGCTCTGCTCCAAGATTCAAATCTGGCTTTCCCTTTAAGCTAAGCAAGCACATTCTTAACAAAGCCATCAAACCCATCAACATGCTTGCTAATTATGAGGAAATAAAACCATGGCCCATGCTCCCAGGATTCTGAAATTACCAGAGACCAATAGTGAGATCCAGCAGGAAGTGTATGAAAGTACCTTTGTTAGCATTCTTTTTATTCCTTCATCAAATTCATTTTGTTTAGAAAGAATATTTCTCCTTATTTTCTTTTGCCAGATAAGCCCAGAACTGGGGAGCTTTTTTAACAAGGGCTAGCAAACAATGTAGAGCTTTGGAAAGAAACCATGTTTAGACAGGCAAACCACGGATAACAGCGATATTGTGTGTGTCAGGCAAGAGAAAGGAGGGACTACAAACTAATAATGACAGGGCTATTTATTACTGAATAACCAGCCTCTAATTTTAGAAACATAAAATCTCCTATTTTCTATTGTTCATTTTAATTAGTATTTTCCCTAAATAGTCTCTCTCTTCCTATATGCTATTTATACAATTGCAGAGAAAATATAAAGTACATGCAATGTTAGCAGAATGGGAACAAAACATGCTGTGAGTGCTATGGGAGCTGTGCATTGTCTGCAGCAGGGACAATCTAGGGGATGATTTTGTCTTTTGCAACAGGACATTTTTATTTCCTTGTGGAGAAAATATTTGGCCCACCATAGCACTCCATCCCATAGACACAGAGTAACATGAAGTACTTTGAACCCTCTAAGTAGGATGAAGTAGATAAATATTTCTGTGAAGAGCAGCCTTGGGCAGCTGGAGGAATCAGCCCTGAACTGGGCTCTCTCTCTTTAAAATTCCTCTAGGATTTTTTTTCCTTACCAAGCTGACAAAATGCTTGGCAGTGGCTCAGAGGCTGGTGCACTGCAAGATATCCTGCCTTGCTGTTTCCTTGCACTTCCCTCATCTGCTGTAACCACTTGTTTCTTGACATAAGTAGGTGAGAAACCTGTGATTTAATATGCAGGGCCCTCAGCTACGCCCTTCACTCACACAACGAAGGGCATTTGGGAAAGGGATATTTTCATCATGGCCAGACAGGGTTTGTTTACCCTCAGAGAATCTAAATATGCTACTCAGAATGATGTCTGATTTCTCCTTCCTTTTCCTCTAAGATGGCACAAAATTTTCTGCCTGATGGCAGAGAAGTCAAACAACCATTAAAATTACTGTACTGGACAAAAGTCCTTCTCCCCCTGGGTCTGGCTGCCACATCCAAACACATGCAGAAGCCTGGGCAACATACAATGACAGGTCAAGCTTAAATAAAACTTCTTCCCTTAAATACTACTTAGCTCTGGTTTTAGCCATGAGCAATCTCCTTCTTTTAGCAGCAATCTGTGGATTCCTACTCCTGGAATGTGTCCAGTCTTCACCTGGACTCATGGAAGCCCGTACTGCAAGGAGCTTCTCACCTACAAAAAAACCTCCAAAATTATTTCTAGGTACTCTCCAAAATGCCCAATGCCCTCACTCTTATTACTGCTAATATAAAATCCACAATAAAGGAAAGTAAAGGAAACAGAAGTGGCAAATGTAAAGGTGAACACAAAAAGGTGCAAACTGGCTTCCTACAGGAAAATTATGCTGCAGGGTTTAGGTGCCTTGGCTCATTTGTGCCATCTCCCCACCACAAAAACATTTCCATAGGTAATTCATGTATATTTGCACTATCAGCTCTTACAAATAGAAATGGGAGAGGTGTATTTGGTTAAAAATGAAAGGGCTCTAAAAAAGGGGTCCAGCTAGAACAAATTGTACACATCAGTGTCAAATGCTACTTGTTTCATACTCAAATATTTAAATTTAGTGCATGTCCAAGTCATAGAAATACATATCGCAGGAGGGGAAAACAAATCAATAAACAAAATCTGTAAAAGCAGTGTAGATCTCAACATAAAAGACAAGGGAAAATGGGTTTAAAGTGAAAGAAGAGGAATTTAGATTAATGGGAGAAACAAATTCTTCCCTGGCACAGGCTGGAAGTGTCCAAGGCCAGGAGTGACGGGGCTTGGAGCAACCTGGGATGGTCAAAAGGGTCCCTGCCTGGGGCAGGGGGTGGAACAAGATGATCTTTAATGTTCCTTCCACTCCAAACCATTCTGTACTCTGTGACAGAATACTCTTCCCTGGGCTGCTCGACCCAGGACCCTCCTGCCTGCCTGCACCCCTGAGGCTTTTCAGGAGAGCATTTCCCACCGCCAGGACCAACTGCGGCTGGCTGCGCCTCCCGAAGCGACAGGAAAGCAGAGAAAGGCAGTCCATGACGGGATGTTTTGCCCTTGGGCAGGACTGCAGCTCGCAGGAGGACTCAGGCGTTTCCTTCGTTGACAGACTCGCTTCAGCCCTCGCCAAAAGTGCAGTGCGAGAGCTGGCAAAAACCAGCTGAAACTCAGTGTCTGTTGTGTTGTGCCATGATCCTCCGCGAACTATTGGTGCCAAGTTTTAAGCAACTCCATGTGCAGCGTTTTGTAAATCACTTCCAGATATGCAAATAGCATCATTAAAACATTTGCATATACCCGTAAGTTTCTGCTCCAGGTCCATATGCCCAGGCTGTAGGAGAGGGCAGAAAATAACACCTCGGCATGGCATGAGGCAGGTACGTGCGTGGAGGGAGGGCAGCAATGGGAGCAGGAAGGTGCAGAATGTCTCTGGGTGCCCTTCTAGAGCTGCTCCAGGAACCCCAGGAGCTAAAACCTATTTTGCAAAGGAGAAAAATGCAAAAAACACCCCCCACTTCTGCTCTAGGAAAGGAGCAAGTGGCCTGAGTGAATGGTCCACGATAGGGACACCCATCCTCAGACTTGCACAAAGGTGGGGCTTTTTAACCACTCATCCCACTCACTCTAATGCTCTCCCACTCTGCAAGACCTTGTAGCATCAAGGCTCTGTCAACTAACAAAATGCAGCACTAAAACTTGAGAAATATGTTTGGAGAAAGAAAACCACCCGTGTGCAATCTGGAGACTCATAGCAGGGCTACAGACCACAGGGACCTCCAAGGAAATGAGGACTGGGGTGGGTTAGCTTTAAGAAAACAAGTCAGACAGGGCATTGGAGAGCAGAGTCAAACTCATAAAAAGCTGCTGCAAAGAACAGGGAGGAATCTATTTTCCATGTCCATGGCAGAGAGGAGAGGCAGTAATAGGATTAAATTGAAGGAAGAAAGATTAAGGTTAAACATTAGGGAAAATTACTGAACAATGAGGCTAAGGAAGCACTAGAATAGATTGCTTGGGGAGGATGGAGAAATTGACCCTGGAGGTCTTAAAAAATAGATTAGACAAGTGTCCATCAGATATGACAGGTGGTGCAAGTGATCTTGCCTTAAGGTGGAGAGAGGGGGAAGATGGGACTAATACCTGTTCTGCAGCCTGGGGAAACAGGCAGCACACAAATCCTATCATATTCCAAACTGCAAAATAATTTTAAATACCATTTTAAAACTACTAAAACGAGTCAAAATTGTAGCTCTCCTGGGGAGAAAAACCCCAAACATCACATACATTTTTAGTCATAATGCTCTTGTAATTGTATCACAGTTCTGATTTTAGTCTTCACTGATTTAGGTTTTGGTATCATCAGTCATGCTCTGATGAAATCATTGGGATTTTCTCAAAGCAATAATGAGGTAATTTTGAAAGATTCCGGTTTATAATGGGACCATTTTCATGATTATTTTTTCCTAAAAATAAAAGTATCAGGAAAAGAAATAATTTCATTGACTAATACAACTGGAAAAATTTTAATTTTTTTCGTGCTTCCCCTCAATTATCTTCAATAAATGCCAGTTAGATACATAATTCACTGAAGTAATAAAAAATAAAAACAAGCTGAAACTGCCAAATTATAGTTGATAAATTATAGCTGATAGTTGATAAACTATCTTTTTGCCCAGCTCTATAATGAAATGTTAATACATGTCCTATAACATGCTTTAACATGTGCCCAAGTCCATAATGACTGTGATTATCTGGTCACAATGCCATATTCCTATACTTTCTATAACATGCATATTTGACAAAATAAAGTGGGCAAACCAACTGTCCAGAAAAGGCAAACCAAACTGTGCTGTATTTGTTTAAAGAAACTAAATAAATAACTTTTTCTGCTTCTTATTGTCCCTGATTCCAGAGCTATTGCAGAGCTGAGTATTACTAGCCATATTTCTGAAGGATAAGCCAAGCCTGTGCTGCTCACCCTGTCCCACACAAGGAAGCTGAGTCTGGAGAAGGAGCTGTCAGAGATTTTTGGATGTGTTTAATTCAACGAGAATTTTCCATCCACTCCCATGAAACCAAGTTTTCTCCCCAGATTTGCTGTTGCTCCAACAAGTGAAGCGTGCTGTCATGTGGCTTCCCTTACTCAGACATACAGACCTAACACAGATGAGTCTATTTATGGATGATTAGAAATAAATCTACAGAACTGAGTCCTAGAAAAAGTAGAGGAGAGATTTGCCAGTGCAAACAGGTGCAGAACGTCGTCTGGAGGGGACCTGTGCTGCAAAATGAAACATTTTGCAGGATGTATTTGAGATAAAAGTGTAAAGCAGTCTACACTTTATGTGCAAATGATCAAAGAATCCTAAACAGGCTAGTAAGGCTAACTTGTGGCTTGGACATCCACATGGAAAAGACTGTCAGGTTTACTGCAATCCTCATTAAACAAGTGGCTGGTGTGGCTCCTGCAGACCACCACTCCTGCCTGTGCAGAAAGCACTGAGCATACATTGATTTCCTTACACAAAATCACTTTTATTGTTCGATTATAACAACTGAACTAATATGATATAAACAGACACCAAATTCACACTGCCAACTTCAGAAACAAATCTTTACCCTTGGCCACAAACCATCCCCAAAGGCAGCACTCCTGCCTGGCATTAACTCATTCACAGTAGCCTGTTTAAGAAAACCTTTCTACCACCTTGAAGTAAAGAACATCTGCTCAAAAAACCAAACCACTGCCCTCAGGGTAATAAACCCACCACTGCCAAGGAGAAGACCCCAGCCCACTGCCTCATAGCAGTATTTCTGCCCAAGGGGTACACTCTTTAGACAGGCACATTTTGCTTAAGAGTCCCAAACAATAGGAAGGTGCATAAGTGATAATATGCCAAGAAGAACAGGGCTGAACTCTAAAGAGGGGATTTCAGAAAGCTGAGTGCCCCCTTCTCTATCCCTACAAAAACAGGGAAAGGTGCACAGCCCCCCAGCTGACCTGCCATACCTTTCCTCTTTAATCAGACTGAAATATTTAAATAAGGGCATAGCAAAAAGGCATCATTAAAAAAGCAGGGCACACTAATTCTTGAACAGAAATACATAATTCATAACGAAAGTTCCCAGTTTGTCAAAAACCTTAAATTCCTAATGCTCCAAATTCTTTGTGAGCCATGTCCTATATGACAGGTTCAATATGACACATCCCTGCAGGCCAGCACAACCTTCTGCCTGCACTAACAGGTCTAGTGGATAGCAAAAGGGACTTAGGATTGGCCTTTTAAAAGAAAACACGATTCAGATTACTCATCTAAGAGCACTAGTTATGCAAGTTTCTGTGTCAAAAGAGTTTCTGGAGGAAGAGTGATCTGTGAAAACAACATTATAATTTGTTCTCCAATTAAAGTAACTGTAGGAGTAGGCATGTTCTGTTAGAGCTTGGTTTTGGTAGGAAACATGGTCAACTAGCAGAAGATTTGGCCATGAAGGGCTGACCAAGCTGTTTCAGAGCTGGTATATTGTGCAAATAGTCCAACTTGTATACAAAGTTTTTTCATACACATTCTTGACTGATTCCTGCACTGAGAAATCAACATTCAGATCCTGAGGGGTTTGCAAGCACTCAGCAGGGGGAACATCAGTGTCGTGCTGGTCTGAAAAGAACCAACAGATTTTTGTTGTGTGCAGAATGGAACCATCACTGCAGCATCTCTGTGGTGTGACTGAGAGGAAGAAAAGCATGTCCCAGATACCCAGTCAGGATATGGACCATCTTTGGTATTCAGCTTGCCTTTGATTGCAGAAAGAAATGGAACATGGGCTCATGGGAGCGATAAAGTAAAAGGTGATAAAAATGAAACTAGATGAATCACTGAAAACCTCATAGAAAAAGATACCAGAACAGGTGGCCATCCAAAGCTATGGAAAGATGAATTTCCAGAATGGAAAGAAGTGCTAAGCAAAGCACAACTACAGCAGGAAAAACACTTTATTAGAAACAGATTTGTTAAAAATAAAAACCCCAGCTATTTTAAAAAACAGTTTTCAATAGTGCTGCAAGCATCTCAAAAGTTTAAAAGGATGATTCTTCTTATTCTCCATATATTACCATATCATTTAGCACAGAATAAAGACCCATCAGTTTAATTATACAGCTAAAGACAGGTGGTTGTTGTTGTTTGCTTTGATGGTGATGCACTGTAACAATAAACAGGCCTGTTATTTCCATATTAGCATATGGGTTCTTTCTTTGATGATACAACACCTGTGGTTAGTGTATGTTGAACTGGAGAAAATACCTCCTGGAAACATCTCCACAGACTTAAGATTTCAAATTTAGAGCAACAAAAGCTCTGCTTGAGTCCCCTGTTGTTGGAAGGAACAGCAATTAATTATCAAAAAAAGGAACCAAAACGTTACCATCAATCCTGCTGACAAGAGGTGCTGGTGGTTGCAGTGGACAGGGACAATTATGCACATATCACAGGGCTACAGACAACTTCTGAATTACAATTACACCAGGAAACTCACTGCAAATATCACAGATGAATGCCACTGAAAAACATTATCAGGACTGGCTTGAAACACATGTTGATTTAGTGCTGGGGGGAAAATAAAACATCCACCAAATTTGGAAGAGATGCCTGTCCAGGCAATATATATATTTAACATCTATTTCTGCAGCTTATGCAAATAAAACACCAAAAAAAACTAAAAATAAAAATCTTGTGCTGTTGTAACTACTTTTATTTAAGTTATTTAGTATCAAATATTGCTAATATTTCTAATACTTAATAAGAAAAAGTGCTCAGTTAGAAATTTTTCAAGTGCAAGTAGAAGAAATGCACCCCTGAAGGTTTTCCTGGTGGAAGTAGACATGACCATGCTGGTGAATTCATCAAAAGAGGATGATCAAAGGGTCTTTGCAAGATGTGCTGCAACCTGAGCAGCCATCACTAGGGCAGATGGGCAGGACAAGACAGCTCATCACCTGCTTCATCCTCAGACTCTCTCACTGGCAGTGCCATTTGCCCAGGATTCCCTTCATATAAATCCATTGTGGAAAATGGAGATAGAAGAATAAGGAAAATAAAATCAAAGCAGAGAAATTATAAACTTACTGGGAGAAACACCCATTCCTTTGAGGTGGACTCTGAAATAAGATACTTTGTGGTATTTTCATATCAGTATTTTAATATCAAGCAGGATACATGTCCTGGGTGTTCACTATGATGGATTAGATGTATTTATTAGATGTATTGGATGTATTTAGAAAGAGGTCAAGGAGGGAACAAACTCCAACTGAGCACACCTGTAAGACCAATTGAAGTGA
Organism: Oenanthe melanoleuca; assembly: GCF_029582105.1. Classification (NCBI taxonomy): domain Eukaryota; kingdom Metazoa; phylum Chordata; class Aves; order Passeriformes; family Muscicapidae; genus Oenanthe; species Oenanthe melanoleuca. Next base: position 4,105,477 of record NC_079346.1, read on the forward strand.
TCTGGCCCTTATTCATGTGAAAAAATCTTGAGTAAAGAGAAAACTGACTAAAGAACAATCTGTACACAGGAAACAGGGAAAAAAGAAAGAGGAATAAAATTGGAAGGTGATAATTAAGGAGATGTTAAGAAATCCTATGAATATAAATTCAAAAATGGAAAATTCAGTGAACTTCAGTTGGGGTTTCTTAGTCCAGGTTTCTTTCTATCAGTGGATCTCAAAGCAGTTTACAAATATTAACTGATGAAATTTGTTCCTCTGCCAAGTTCCCATTGACAAAAATCACATCTGTTAATGCAACTAAGTAATAGAATATAGTTTTAGTCATGAAGATTTGAAAAGCTTTTGGATGTTCAGTTTCAAAATATCATCTTTAAAGTTTTCTAAAGTTGCTGGACTGGGAAAAGAAAGTTTGCAGGCTGCTCAAACAGGTACAGTTTCCAATGGCAGGGAATTTTTATCAATCTTCCAGTGTCCCAGTAAAAGAGTACTGATCAGTGAAATAACTATGTGCCACAGACATAATGGTCCTTTAATTCAGTCCTTAGTTTTTAGATATGAAATAGCTGAGCTTGGAGTTACAGAATGCTTTAGGTTCATTGGTCACATCCTCATCTGCTGTAAATTGGCATCCTCACTGATTTCAACAGGGTTCTAATGCTTTATTCCAGTTGAATAACAGGACAAATATCCCTTAGGAACATCCTCACTGTTGTCTCAAGCACACAAAATTTAAAAATCACTCTCAGATAGCCACTGTTAACCAAAAAAGACAGTATAGTCTAGACTGGCACAATAACATTCTGTGATTCTGCTACCTTGAAAATCATTTACCACTTCTGCTACAACCTCTTTTTTTCTTTACCATGTTCCCATTCTTCCAGAAAATAAAATCTATAATATGTAATAATTTAGAATTAATATCTTGATTCCCTAGATCCTTTAATGAATTGAAATGCACCTAGGGAATCCAACCAAAGACATCTGTTCATGAATAGTGAGAATTATTACCAGGTCCTGGTGGAGACGGCAAGATGCCATCTCTTCCTGAAGTACCTCCCAGCTGAGAAATCAACTGTCTCCTGGCTGAATTTCCTTGTGTCAAGGTTTTACTGTGTTATGTCTCTTGGGATTACTTACTAACAAGAACTCCCTCCCAAACTTTTACAACCCCCAGAAATAAGGAAGACAAACCTGGCATTCTTTTTGTTGTCCAAGTACACGTGCATACTACCTTTATCATATAAAATAATGATGGCCTCAATTAATACTAATTACTACTCAAAACTTTCACAAATCCCTTTTTAATCATCTTTGGGTTTAACTGATTTACCCTAAACCCCTCTGACTGCCAAAAAATTAACATTTCATTAGACAAATCATAACCTACTCCCTATTCTCCAAAATCCAGCCCATCTGGAAATATTCTACCTCATCAAATGTCAGACTTGCACAGTATAATGGAAAACTATTTTTATTTAAAAACCACACATACATACACATAGCAAGTGTGATGCATCTATACTTATAGATGCAGATCTAGAAATATCACCACACCCACATCCCACCCACTGCTCACTACATTCCAGAAGATGTCCACTGCCTCTACCAGTCACCATCATACTCCTTCCTCACTCTTTGCAAATCTTCTCTTCCCCTTCCAAACATCCATCAGAGATTAATTTACCTCTACTGTCAGAAATGTAAACCATCAGCAGCTTGTTATATTGAAGAGGTTAAATGAAACTTTTGACATGACTTGTGTTTAAAATCCATCTTTAGCTGATGGCATGTCATCAGCTAGAAAATGTGTAATCAGGAGAGCAGACCTGAAAGTCTGAAAAGTCAGAGAATGCAAAGTTCTGCTGGAGGCTTTTCTTTCCTCTTTCTCTTTTTTTTTTTTTTTTTTTTTTTTTTCCTTTAATTTAACAAGTTCTAAAATATATTTTCTATTTTTGGCTTCAAGTGTGGCTATGGTCTGAACAGTGACTGTGTAAAAATGGCACCTTCCTACTCAAAAGATCTGCTCCTTCTATGCATTCTGAGAAAAAAAAAAAAAAAAATGAAGCTGCTTCAGAAAAACTATGGACCCAATTTCCAGACAGATAATCAAGGTATGGGAAGCAACATCCGTTCAGGACCTGCCTCTCGGTTTTCCTGCTTTGTAATTTGTTAGGCCCACATAAACAGCAGACAGAGATGCACATGTTTTAATCTTTCCCCAAATATTCATTTTGTCTTTTGTTGGTTTGGTTTTGCCTTTTCACAAGTTCCTGTTTGCAGCTGTCAAGAGCACATCTGATGGTACAGGAAGGATGGGACAATCACAACATTTTGTTCACACACATCCAACATTATATATCAGGCTAAGGAGCATCTCTTGTGCCTTCCAGCACCCAAAGTGCTCAGACTCACATGGGGACTTTACCCAAATCCTATTTGAAATCTTATTACCAGACCATGCATCTTGGCTGGACCTTTGTGCCCCAAACACCAGTCCCAAACCAGCCTTATGGACAAAAGTGCTGAGGAACAAATTGCAGTGAGCTTTTCTACCTTCAGGTCATGGTCCAAACAGTACAGCACGTGCACCTTCTCCCTGAGCATCAACACCCCTCTGCATCCCTCACACTGACAAAATCATGCATGAAGGAAGATGACCAGGCAGGAGGACTCTGCAGGGCCACAGAGCCCAGGCAATCTGCTTTGCCCCCAGTGTGCAAAGACATTTATTTTATCTCAGTCCATGGTGGTTCTTATGAAGATGCTGAGGACTCTGTTTCACAGCCAGTATTACAAGTCTGTCACACTTACAGGACACCAATTCCTCACAACCCCACTCCAGGAGCTCTCCCTGCATGATTTCTAATGAACCAGCAAGATACAGCAACTGCAGAATCCCAAAATACCTATTCCCATTGATTCCCAGACTGCAGCCACCATTTAATTCCTGCACCAGCTCTTTTTTGACCCTGCTGGCTCACAGTCAAATCACCTCCAATTCATCCCCTGACCTGTGAAGCACAGATTTGGGATGTTCAACCTCTGTTTGATATTATACATGTTCTGATCTGTTCAGTGTTTTTTCATGCTTTCTGACTCACTTTTATCCATAGTACTTTCATTCCCCATTAAATTATCCCAATGCATTTCATTAAAATATCTCATCATCAGAGGTATTATTCTACACTTTCTACCTCTTTTACCTCATGTAGATTGATTAAATCAGCATGATGGTAGCTGAGTAGTGTTTAGGACTCAGTGTGACCACATCTGATTTGTTCATAAAGGATTTTCCTTTCTCTGGATGCCAGGGGGGTGCAACTTGATGTTCACTTATTAGTGCCTTTTCTATTTAGAAAATCAGTTACCAAAATTGTTCCAGGTTAGTTTGTTTAATCAAAAGCACCAGATAAAATTAACACAATATTGACAGAAAGACAACTTTTAACTCTGAGACTGTGCCAGTATTAGCTGCTCCAAGGTAATTCTTGCAGTCTCGTTCTAACTTGCAGCAAACTTGGGATAATAATACCTTAATAATAATAATAATACCTTAAATTTATACAGCAGTTGTTCTCCAGAACTATCCAAAGGCACTTTAGTGACTATATATAGTCATTACTTCACCCACCACCAAACTGCGGCTACCTTAGGATGGAACAAAGGACTCACTCCCAGCTCCCTGCATCTTTTAAAATGGGATTGGAAAAGAAAAATAAATTCTTTATAGTTTCAGGTGAGCAGTTAGGTACCCAGAGGGCTGATCTCCAGGAGAACATTCACAGGACAGCTCGCCCCAGTCCTGGGCAGTGTTTCCATGCTTGGTTAGATGTCCCAGGTGCCTGGGATATTTATGTGTTTCTATGTACATTAAATACCTGTTGTCTCTCTTAGTGGGAGTGTCTCAACCTGCTGCAAACCCACCAAGGGAGGATAGTGCCCACAAGACTAAATTCCACAAGACTAAATTACACCTCAAAGCCCTTAGAATGTCTTTTCCATCTTGTCAGTCCACAAAGCCATGTCTTCCCGATATTTGCAATTCCAAATTTCCTGTGTGTTCAGTTATTTTCATAGTAATTTTCACCAAAATTTGAGCTTTTCACCGTGTGCTTGTCACTAACTGCCTTGCTGATAAAAGTGGGAAGATTTCATCTTGTTCCTAAGTCCCTGCTTGCAAAAATACCTCTTTTTCTGCATGCAAACAGCAGAATTTGTTGAGTGAGAAGCCTCATTTCTACATGTGCTCTTCCCTCTCTCTCTCCCGCCCGCCACAGTCCCTACATGGCTACTCGGTTTCTTGGCTACAGCAGCCACCAGCAAGTTAACAACATGTCCCCCTACATGCTTGGCGAGGCTCCACGACGTATCTGCTGGCCCATTCTCTTGCTTGAGAAATGCTAAAAAGCATTGCTGGCATTTACATGTCTCATTGCTGCGCTGCCATCGGCCCAAACACTCCTCCTTCCTTTTCCTTCCTTTTCCTTCCCTTCCCACTGGGTGCCCAAGCAGCAGGAGCGCATGAGGAGCATCCTGCCCCAGCCTCATGTGGTAATTCCAGCCTTGGGATTGAATGGCCAGGCTTGCTGGAAGGCTGCTTCTGGATACAGGGATTTGCAGAGTAGAAGGGTGGCCTCGTAGCAGAGAGAGCTGTGGCAAAAATATGGGATGCCCCATGATTTACAGCACTGGCAACTGGTGTTCTGCCACAAGAAACTGCTTCAGCCATATGGTCTCACTCCAGAAATAAACTCATTACACCAGATAAATACTGTTTCTGGGCATAGTGGAAGCATTTATCCTCTCTGGAAAGATGCAACATGCCTCAGGACGTGGCAGGGAGCCTGGGATCAGATGACCCAGCTGTTCCCACCAAGTGATATCACCCTGAGCTGGTTGGTCCTTGTAAAATCTCCAGTTCCTATTGTCTCCCCACAGCCAGAAAGTCCTGCTGCCTAAGCCTTAATCCCATTTGGATGTGGACAGCCAATGGAGCTGGAGCAAGGCTGTATTTAGCCTTTTATGGTCAGACTGAACCAGAGAACAGCCTACCCAAGGCATCTTTCCCCACAACTGAGGCACATGCAATTAGATGACAGCAACAGCATTACAGCATTGGGAAAATGCTTGATCAGAGCTCTCATACCTGTTGGAGCAAAGTCCCCATGGGATGTTTACAAGTGGTTTGTCAAAGCAGAGCCCTAAGCATGCTCACGGCAGCATTTGGAGACACCGCTGGCACCAGTTAAGGTGATGGCTGCACTTGTGACACGATTTTCACACTCAGTGTTCTGTGGAGTGTGTGAGGTGGCACCAGGCTCTGGTGGCATTCTGTCCCACAGAAGCTGGCAGTGAGCTGTGAGTGTCACTGCAGGGCCAGCACTGCCTCCAAACGGAGCGGGACCTGGATTGTTAACTCTTAGAGGAAGGCTGCATTGTGCTCCAAGGTAATTTTACCCTGGCATTGATTTGAGGTGCAATTTGAAATTCATGACAATCTATGTAAATGTGCTTGTGACACTGAAGAGACACACAGTGCGGATTATGCGTGACATCTTAAGAGCACACAGATTTTTTCATAAATACTTATACAGTGTCTGCCTTTTAGACATCCTGGACGTTCTCTGCTCTTGGGTTACATCCATCACATTTACAATAACCCCCATGATTATATCAATACAAAAGAATTTAGTTTGGCTTCTAATTCTATCTGCAGATTTAATAATCTTCTCCGTGTAAATGTAGCAGAGAATAAGATATTTAAGGGTCACAGGTACTGATCGTCCATCTTTTAAAGTGGGAAATGTAAGAGGAAATGGAAATGGTGAGGAGGGGAAAGGAAACACTGGAGAAAGGAGGAGAAAGCAGCACTCCCCTCTTTTTCTTTATTTTCCCTCTGCATTGATAAGGCTGCTTGACCACAAAGAGGAATGTGGTGATATTCTGCTGTTTCTTAACACAGGGTGGCCTCCCAAATATTGATAAAATACCCATGAAGAATTAGGGACAGACAGTGATGTCCTAAAGCAGACAATGTGCTAACATTGAAGGTAATCCTAAAGGGGTTAAATCCAAAACGAGTTACAGAAAGAGGCTCTTTCATGAGTGAGATAAATATGACTAAAGCACTTTTACTAGAGACAGTTAAAAATAAAACCTTAAAGAAGAAAAACCTGCATTCATTTCACCCGACAGACACTATTATTTCTAGATATTTCAGATTCATTTGCAAGTTAGGAAAATTGCAGCTGGGGGAAAAAAATGTTAGCAATCCCATTTACAAGCAGAAATTCTACTCTGTTGAGTCATAAACTGCCCCCTTGCCTCCGCTGTATTCGGAGTTAAATCCATCCTTGCGCTCTTTCCTCACCTCATTTAGCAGTGGGGATATCTTTTGGGTTAATTAGAGCAATCCTCTCACTCAATAACAGCCAGTTGTTTTCTGGCCAGGCGTTGCTGTTGCCTGTGATCCCGGATTTTGGTTGCGGAGGCTCCCGCGGGCGGCCCGGGCGCTGCGCGGGGCGCGGAGCCGCTCCCGGTTTGCACGGATCGGGGATGCCGGCAGAGGGCAGCCAAGCAGGAATAATCCCAGCCGAGCCGGGATACTGGCTCCAGCTGGCTCCAGGTATTCCTCACATCACACAATTGGCCTCAACACCCCTTTTTTTTTTTTTTTTCCCTTTACCTATCCCCCTCTCCAGTTTTCCTCTCCCTTCCCGACACGCGCATCCCCGGCAGGGCAGCTCGCTGCATCCTCACCCAGCTCTCTCCACCCGAAGAACATGCACTGCACTGCCCAAATAACTGCTGAGATTTTTAAAACACATCTTTACTATAGGAAAAAAAAAAAACCCATCCTGAAAAAGTGACCACCAGAATGGTGACTGATGTTTGCACAAGTCTTCAGCCTTACTGCGTTCTAACAAACAGCACGAATAAAGTTGTGCTTTTTTATCTTCAAATTATAACAGCAAACAAAAGGGAATGTGTCTTTGCAGTGGAAGAACTGATAGCTAAATCCTCACAGGAGGGTTAAGACCTAGGGCTCAGTCCTGAGAACGTTCATTCATGGAAAGCTTGAGGTTTGTATCCTTCATGAACTTACACATGGATGTCTTCTACAGATGTTTAGAAATACCTACATGCACATAAAATATATGGAAACAAAATTTCTTAATCCTTGTTACTGAATTAAAACTCCTAATTCCATAAAATTTGTGTTTTATTTATATAATTGCTTGGATCATTTTAAGGAAATGTTTTCCTTTTTTAAGGAAAAATCATATTTGAAATAGAATTTCAGCCATCAGAAAAGAATGTGACATACACAACAACAAAATAACATTAAAACATCTATGTTAGGGAAAAGCATTCAGACTACTCCTAGGAAGTTACAAGGATCAAGCTGAAAGTTGATCTAAATCTAAACTACTGGGAATTTTCAGCATAGTTAGGAGTCAATTCCAACTCAATTCACTTTAATAGGATGATTGCTTTTGAAAATTCCTTACTCCTTCCTCCAGCTTGAAAAGAAAATAAATTTAAAACTTTTTTTAAAAAATCTTGGTCTGAGCAACCAATTGATTAGGAGTGCAAACATGACCAAGATGCTCACTTCAAGCTGGACATTTTGCTCTCTCACAACCACAATTCCTCCTGCAGTCAAACCTTGAGAGCATGGCACTGACAACAGGGATGTTGCTGGATCTCCTGTTCTCCAAGGCCAGATCCTGCTTCCCCTTCCTCACCCCATTTTTTCTTTAGTCTACCAAGCCCAGTCCTTGGTTCTGCTTGGGTGGTGTTTGAAGGCACTAAGAGTTTTTTAGGAACAAGAAGACCTCATCTCTAACCCTGCTTTAAAGTGTCACCTATAGGGATGGGTAAATTGTATTCACAACCTCTCTGGGATCCAGTGGCCACAGGGAGGGACCCCCACACCCTCTCCTGCACCCACAGAAGCAGAGGTGGGCCATCATCACCCCTCAAACACCAGCTGAGGATGTGTCCCTGGTCTTGCAACACCACAAAATTATTCCAAATTTTGGCTAATTTTGGAGAGAATATGTACTAGTTTTAGGTTATTTTATAGATTCATCACTGGGTGCATCCCTCTACCAGCTCACAAAGGACAGTGGTTGTTTTCTTCTCTCCTTTTTAAGCAGCAGGCAAAGCTACTGTCAGAAGAATGCTTTTACAGTAGTGGAAATAATCAGTGCAAAGCTAGTTTTTAAAACCTGCTCCTAAAGTGCTTGGAACATTAAACAATTATTTATGAACACTTGAAACATTAGCTGTTCCACTTGAAACCATTGGCAGGGCTTTAATAACAGCCCAAGCAATGCTCTGGAAGCAACACCAAGGACTCTTGCTAGTCACAAACCCTTTATTTCATTTTTAAAGCCGCTGTTACTGCACACCAAAATTAAAAGGTTTATCACTATGATTAAAACAAAATCTCATCACCAGAATGAGCATCCATTCCCTTCAGTGCTCCACTGAGACATTCCCTTTGTTTTTTGGCTATTTGGCATGCCTTTGCTTTTGTTTGCTTCTTCCTAAACTAGTTATTCCTGGGAAAGCTTGGCTGGGGCACTGCCTGCCCTCTCTCCCAGGATTTGGGTGTATTTTCACATCAAGGAGGCCAATTGACACCAGGTTAAATAGATTTTCTAATCAGGATTGCAAACTCTTTGATAATGCAAGTACCCTAAACTTTTACTAAAATAAAGCTCTTTCTGGTCGGAGAGGAAAAGGGGAATTCAATGACAGATTTCTCAATGACAGCAAAGACCACATTTACTGAAGTTTTCAGGTGTGCTTGTTCCTGCAGCTCATGTTGCCCAGGGAAACAAAAGCCTTCAACCTTCTTAATTTAATTTATTAACATCAAGATTTTCCAACCCAAAGCAGAATCCTGTTACATGGGGTGCAGCACAAGCACGTGGCCCTACCCCTAGGATGGCACCTTTGAAGAGAAATGAAACAAAGAGGATTTCCCATTTAGCAGGGAGGAAATCGAGGTGCAAAGAGACTGAGACCCAGGGAGGGATGTGGTGCCTGTCCCCCAGAAAGGAAACCCAGTCTTTCATCAACCTACCTGTGCTCCTGGGGCTGGTACTTCCAAGCAATACACACCCCACAATTAACCCTTTCAGATTCCAGCAACCTAAACCTGCCCTACAGGAAGACCCAAGGAGGGAGGAATTTCACAATCCCCTTTTAAATTTAAACACATATTTCAGTTAAACAGCTTTTGTCCAGAATGTGAAAAAGGTCTGGCCCTGCTCCTGGGATAGCACAGCAGACATTGCTCCTCTGTAGCCAGGTACCCAATAGGGCTCCTTTGTTGTTCCTCATACTGTGGCTATGGTGTTGCTCACAACTAGATTTATTAACTAATTTTTGCACAGAGAAGGATGGACACAAGCAGGGGGCAGAAAGATGTTTCCCACCTTGACAAAAAGTTGTTGGCTGTTCAGTGAAGGAATCAAGCACTGGTCACTTGACCATGTGTGATAAAACCAAGCCTTTCCAGAAAGGCCAGATTCTACTGGATCAAAGGAAAAGCAGGCAGCATGGTGTTAAGAAATAACTGAGGCAGAAAAAGCAGCATAAAGAATCTGAAAGACATGAATGCCTGAGGAAATGCAGATTTTGGGGAATCTGTGAGTAAACAGGCATATGACTGACTGAGCCAAAATATATACAGGATTTCACAATATTTAAATCATGGATCTTTGTGTTCTTAAAAATAAATTAAAACTATACCAATGCTTCCACATGGGGATCTGACAGAGGCCGGGTGCTACCAAACCTGCAGCCAAGGGCCTCATCCTGCAGCCTGCACAGGAGCAGGGCTGGGAGCTGTGCACAGCCCCTGGGGAGCTCACACCAACACCAGTGGGAGCAGAGGCAAGCCAGTGGTGAGTGGCTTTAATCTCCCACACGAAGAGCCCTAACAGCACTTGGGAATCACACAACAGAACGTGCATTATCTGCCGTGGCCCCTGTGCCCTCTCTCTGAGGTGGCTGTTAACTTGGGGAAGGTACTGAGCCAGAGGAGCGGAAAAACGATTTGATCACATTCAGTGATATTGCTGAGAGCAACAGGGAAAGACATTTGAAAAAGTGGCTTGCAGTCATTTATATACCTCTTTCCACATGTTAACCATTTTTACTTTCAATAACCATGCACCAGCGCTCTTGCTGCATTACCTTATAACTCCTTTTCTTCTTTATGGTCCTTTGTGGACACATTTTCACCTGTTTAAATCTCTGCATATCTACTAGGAAAAAAATGAGAGCCATACACACAGGTACTCTGTCCTAAGTTATAAATATATTAGGGACATACAAATGTCATCAGAGCACTCAAATGCAGTTTCACTGGCTCCCACTACAGAGACACATCGTTACTTGCTGGAAATGCACCAGCCAAAATCTGGGAACGTTTCTAGGACCGGTGCTTCTCTCTCATCCAGGTAATTTCTTACTCAGTGTGTTTTTGATCTTATTAAAAGAGCAATTCCTTCCTTTGCAACTCTTTGCTGCTCTGCTAGTTTTCGCTGAAGAGGTGTAAAGCCTGCTTTGCTCGTATTGACAAAGCAAGAGTAATTATCTTGCAATTCTAGAGTGGAAATCTTGGACATACAGGGCTGCCAAGAACTGCTGAAAACTTACCAGAAATTTGGCCACCTATAGCAAGGGCAACATTCTCACAAACCATGAATTTGCAGAGAAAAGACAGACAGCTACTCATGCTTCTTCCTAGTTTAGGTCCACTTACTCCTCCTCTCTAAACTCATCTGTCATCTCCTGGGGGTGTTGGACCCAGATCCTCTTGCTCATCCCTGACACAATTATATAAATAACAGAAGTAGCTGCAAAATCTCTCAGACTTTTAGTCACCTGCCATTATTCTTGCTGACTTGGAAGAGATTTTGGATTCTCCCTGAATGATATTTTCAGAAGGATGTTGACCCTTCTCCAGACACCTTGATCACCGTGTGTTCAGGAGGTCTCAGCATCTGGAATTGTTGATTCTTTGGGAGTGTGGCTGAACCTGCCACTCCTGGAGATGCTGACTGTTGTGATGATCTCTAGCCCAGCTTTAGACATGGAAAAGGAAGTGGATGCACCTGGAATGAGTTCAGGTTAAAAAGGCAGCTTACAGCTTGTGTAGGACTCTTCCCAAGAGCCCCTCAGTTTCCTGGTGCATACATATTACACAAGGTACTTCTGTGTTTAAGGTACTCCTTTTAACATGGCAAACTGCACCACACTCCATTTTCATGATGTCTCTCTAGCCACACTCTCAATATTGGATAGAAACACTGCTTCAGATTTCAGCAGGATTGTGAGAAAACACCCTGTAAAAAGGGGATGAATGCTTAACCATTTTCTGTACCGTTTCTGATGCAATTCCTGCAAGGAGACAAAGCTGGGAAATCCTTGCACCTATGAGCAGCCCAGTAAGAAGTTCTGAAATCTGTGCAGACATTGAAAGTGTTGGCTAAAGCTTTGGTAAAGCATCTACACAGCAGCCAGAACCACCTTCTTTTTACTCAAATTCCATGTCCTTAGCACTGCCTTCAGGAGAAGATTTTCCTAAAGCGATGGACTGAAAATGCAAAAGGGTGGCTGTGCAGCAAATAGCTTTATCAATGATTTCATTTGCAGTCCAGAAATACCAAAGAGATTTGCAATTCAAAATGTTAACACACAATCTCTGACCCAGGGAACTTGCCACTTAGAACTGAAAGTATATGACAAAGAAAAGGAATGAATAAGATGCTCAGGGTGAAGATGTAGAGAATAAATTCAAATTAATCTATATTTTAGGACCCTGAGCACTAGCTATGGTTCATCTCTTTCCCAGTTATTGATCAAGTTGTAACTTACTAGTTCTTTATGAAGGAGACAAGACCATTATACTACTACGTATGTTTGAGAAATCAAAATATCACCAGCATATGAAGTAGTTGGATTTCCAGTTATGAAACACACGTTTGACTCCTAAGAATGCTGGAGGCTGAATAAAGGTTAAAAACTCAGAAATAATATTGTTCCTGCAACTTTTGCAAAAATCTTTGAGAGATGAATTTAGCAATATGTGGCTTTTAATGGTGTTACATTAAACAGCAGGATTTCCATATGGCGTGAATCTGCTGAATTGTATCGAAGATGGGGATTTTGTTCCAAATTTCTATGGCATTCTGTGATTGTGTCATTAGATACCCGCAAGCCTTTGCTACAATGAAGAGTACAGAATGTGCCAAGTAAAACAATCTTGAGTGTGCCTTCCAAGGGAAAATACTGAGACTAACGTTTAAAATTCCCCAGCCCCATTTTCTTTGAAACGCGGCGAGTTCTTTTTGCTAGAAAAGGGTTAAATGGAAATGTGTCATTTTCATAATAATAATGTGTTTTATATTGAAATTTGTTCTTCGCGTCTTTTCTTTTCAGTATAAGTGTTGGTGTGTATGAGTGATATGAGGATAAGTTTGTGAGGGCAATTACCCATTATTGTTGAGTAGCTGAGTAGTCCCCTGAGCAAACTCATGCATAATTTGTTTGTTCATAAGATACAGTAGAGCTGAGGCTGCAGTATCTTCTATGCCCCAGCTTATGGGAAAATGGAAGCTTTTTCCCTCTACTCTGCATTTCTTACCCTATTGTTTGAACTCTGATCATCCTTCTTGCCCCTCTATTATGGGCACCTTCATTGAATAGGAATCGCATATCAGGCGGGTGAAGGTCAGAAATACATCATATAAAAGGGGAAACAGTAAATTCCTTCTACAAGATTCATTATGATAATCATGTCCAAATACATTATTAGAAGCATTAAAGAAATCCTTTTCTAATTTATTTTTGTGCCTCTTACTATCTGCATATCCCTGTTATCTAGGAGAAACAGTGTGGTCTGCAAAGTTGAGGTTACAAACGTGCAGTGGTCTTGGGATAGACAGGACTGGCTTGAGATACAACTTCAGTGTTAAACAATTTTCCACATTTTACAAAATTCTAATCTTTCCATACATGGTTTTCTCCTCTTACAGCTCTCTCTTCCTTTATCTGTGAGAGGACTTGCCCTTTTCCTCAGGTAGCAGCATCCCTATTACCTCCTTCCCTTGCACACACTACAGTGCAGTGATTTCTTGCTTTACTGATCAGCTCTTGTGCAGCTTCACCCTGGAGAAGCCCCACAATTTAAATGTTGCTGTCTGCAGCCCTTCTCTAAAGAGATGCACACATTTAACATCAGGCTGTCTGGGCAATGTGTTTTGTTATTAAAATTGCTGTAATAGGAGTGTGAGCTTTTCAAAGTGATTCATAAGTGCACTAAGACAACTGTGTGCCTTCATTTGCAAGGGTTTTCCACCCACCTTTTTTTGTTTTTAAGCCAAGGCAGTTCTACCCTGTACCACAAGGAGGGAGGCAGGCTGATAAACAAGACATCTTAGTAGAAGATGCAGGTATTTTTGTTGAGACATCAGTTTCTTACAGGATTTAACACTTTCTGTTACCCAAACCCATTTATTTTTGCACAGGGGTCACAAATATTTTATCAATTGCTGCTCAGAAGTTGAAAGCAGCACCAGAAACAGGGAGGTACCAAACTGTTTGGCGTTGCTGCCATGCCACATTTTGGAAACTTTTTTGTTAGGACATTTAAAGGTTTTCTACCAATGCTGATAAGACATGACATATAAGAACCATGCCTACAATTCTCTGAGTACATTTCACTAATTGTGCAATTGATTTAGGGTGAGATTTTCACAAGAGATTTGCCTTAAAAAACAGCAAAAATTTTAACACTAGGTTTATCCTTCTTTAGGAGCACTACTAGACCAACACAAAGCAATGGACAATCACAGTGTTACATTTTCCTGTTTGGACAAAGCATTATCATCTACAATGAATTATATTTATATTCCACCTGTACCGAGCACTTTTTTTATCACTATCACTATTTTTATATCTCTAGTATAATTTACATCAAGTCCTACTGCTTCAGTTTGGGAGAAATGCTGCACTAACAATGTTCATCTGTCCCCTTGTAGCTCTCCTTGGGGAATTCCAGCACAAAGCATTTGTCAAAGCAGCTCCCAAACTCACTCACACCTGAACAGAACGGGCTGAAGATTGAACAACATAGTTCTATATAAGAAAGATAAAAAAATTCCATGGAGTGTCTGTATTCAGTAACCAGCTTGTAACTTATGAAGATCCACTAAGTATCCTCATTCTAGCTCCAGAGAAATGAAATACGCCAAGAAGTTCCAATGTTGGGCTCTCAGACTCGCTTTTGCTGGATGAAATTTCCCAATAAATATGTTGGGGTTCCGGAGTGATGTAAATGACAAAGGCAATCATTAATTTTGGTACAAACTTTGGATGAGCCCTCCAAGACTTTATGACACCTTCCTTCACACATGGAACTCTGCCACCAGAGCTTTTATCTCCTCTTTTGCTCTGGCTGGTGTTATTAGTACCAGAAATGCTGTTTGGATGGAAAGAGGAAATGGAGGTATAGCTAATTTCTTAAAAGGTGGGGCCATTAATCCTTTCAGATGAATATTTGGATGTCAAGAATGTGGATCCTCTCAAGCTGGTGGCTCTCAGTTATAGATGAGCCTGAGTACACAATCTCTGAAGCTGATTCCATCACTGCACAGCCCTGGGGTCCAAGGTGAAGGGACGGATTTTGTGAAAAGAATTTTAAAAAGATAAAATAAATTTTAAAAAAATTATCCTGGAAACAAAGGCACACCCAACACTGCTGTAAGAACAGCCTTTACTGGACAAGACTTAGCAGCCTAAATGGGGAGGGAAATGGTTAAGAAAATAGCAGACTGTAGAACTTGATAAATATGAAAAAAGGTTTCAGGAGTGTGATTTCTTGGGTCAGGGCAGCCTGTCTGTGAACTAGAAAACTGCCCCTCTTTAGGTTTGCATCAGCTGACCATGAGCTACCAATATCTAATGTCAGTGCAGCTATGGGTAGGAAAATAGTTTAAAAACCACATTGGTTGTGGATAACAAAGCATCTTGTGCCAAGAAATGAAACATCCATTGAGATCATGAGCACAAGGAAGTGGTGGGACACCAAGGTCTTAAACAGATAATTAACTACTGAGAAAATGCAAATTTTTTCCTCACCATCCTCTGGTGACCCTAAAAATTATTTTGCAAAGGGACCTGATCTCTTCTTAAAAAAGACAGTCAGTCAAAGAGCTGTCTGAACTTTGTGTTTCCCATATCCATGGATCTCTAAGGGTTTCTATTACTTGGGACAGCAAATTTACTGACAGAAGAACAGACCCTGAACTTCATAAGACCTTCTCTGCTCACAGTCCTGTCAGCTTTTCTTTTCATTCTCATAGTTTTAATTTAAACAAATTATATACTCAACAGCCTGAAAATATACATGGTGCTAATTATGATCATCCTAAGGTCTCTGTAGGTGATGGGCACAGATCCCTCAGCATGTAAATGGTTAAACAAGGGAGTGACTATCTTTTCAAGATACTTAGCTGGTAACTGAGACTTGCTGTACCACATCTTAGCTCTAAATCATTATTAGTTACTTGAATTTTTAGTGTATTTTACTGTAATATTTATCATATACAAGTCTCAAAACAGTGAAAGGAACATGCTCCAAAAGATATGCTACAAAGAACTGCTATTGGGGAGAAGAAAAATGTTTAGATGACATCACTCAAAGCCATATCTAAGGACTAGAAATTTCTGTACAATGGCTCCAGGGGCTAAACAGCGACAGGAACAGCCTGACGTAAGAGATGCAGCATCTGAAAACTTGAAAGCACTTCTGGGTGTCCAAGACAGTTCCATCCTCAGCAAGAACTCATAAGAGCTGAGAAGACACTGGGGAATCACTTGGAAAATATGACTTGCAGTTAAGCCTTGATCAATCAGTGTAGTGAAAGGAGCAGTATCACTCTTCGGAAGTTAATTAGACACTAAGAGTAATACTCTAGAAAGCTTTGAGAGCAGATTGTGTAAAGACAGCTCCCCATATAAATCATTACTATACCTCAAGTCTGAATTTCCATTAATTATTAAAGCTTTCTAGGCAAGCTAAGCAGATATTTCAAGAGGCATATTTCAGAAATTTCCACATGTTAAAAATTAAGTACTGTCAAACAAGCTGGGCCAGGCAATGAGAGCCTCTGGAGCTCCCCACCCCAATGTTCTCACGTCACTCATCCCATCTGAGAGGTGTGTCAGGCTCCACTGTGCCTCTGCCCCCTCCAGCCAATGCCTTTTGGGCTCTTTTCACTGTGTTTGGGCATCTCTGAGGATGTTCAGAAGTGTTCTCTGACCCCTCAGAGCACTTTGGTTTTATATCACAGCACAAACTAAAGGAAAAGGGATGTGAAATAAAGGATTAGGCTGAGGGGGGCTATGGAGAACAGCTTGTGTGAAGAACTGAAGAGCCTGGCTGGATGCTAGCAGTGAGGCTCTTCCCCTCATTCTTCCAATTTCTCTGTGATGGTTTCCTTGCTTTTGTGGTCATACAAGGCAAGAAACAGATCTGGACCAAAGATGTAATTTGAATAAACCCTCCTGGCAAACCCAAATATCTAGAGGGAACTCAGACTAAGCTGATTCATGGCTCTTTTTTGGAGTTTAAGTAGAGACAAAATTCCACTAAAATGCTCTCATTTGGGATGATGCCACTGAGTCCTAAGTCCAGCTTCCCAGTAAAGTATTGCAGAAGAGGTCTTGTTGCTGTTTTGACTTAGATATCAAATATTTCCAGCTCAGACTAACAGAAATACAACTTAAAATATTCTGAAATAGATCTGCATCCTATGTAGGTATCTCTCATGCTTCTGCAGTTAAATAAAAGAAGAAAAATCAAGGGACTTTTAGTAACTGCAAATATGTGGGAATACAACCCTCTTGTTCTATTTGGTGCATCATTTCTTTTTGCATTAAATACAAGTTAACTTTATTTGTAAATAAAAAATAGGCTTGTACTTTTTTGTTTTTTTTTTTAACCAACTAAATAGAAATAGATTGGCAACAAAAATATTCCAAGGATTTGGAGGGAATAGCAGGTTTGGATTTGCATGCAAAGCTTTCAGTGTGATGAAATGTACCCAAATAGAGTGTCGCAATTTTCGATTATTCAAATCAAGATACTGCAATATTTTTGGACACTCAAGCCTTTGAACTGTTTATTTATTCATTTTCTTTCTTTGCTGTGTTTTTCCCCTGAGAAACCTAACAACTGAAATACAGCAACAGTGCAGAATATTTATCGGAGAATACAGGCACTTAACAGGATTGCAAAATTCCAAGTTCTCAAGAAGGAAAAAGCAGTAGGTATTAAAACAAAAGTTGCTGATACTGTGCAACTTTTCACTTCCACAGATAAGACACATCCTCTGCTTTCAAGAAGAAGACTAAGCATAAGTGAATAAGTGTTAGAGTGCTTGTCATCCAAACTGCACAGCAGAAGGAGACCTTTGCAAAAATGTGTAAATCCTATGTTTTACCACCCAGGTGATATTTGAAAATAGAGTCTCTGTTGGTTTAGCTAAGGACTAATGACTACTGAGGTAGCAAACCAGTTGTGAAAATAGAACAGCCATGGTGAGTGGTTTGAAACACTGCAGGCAGTGACATCAAGAGTATTTTCAATTGCAGTTTTGGCAAGGATGGGTGGTGCTTTACAAGGGATAAAGAGCTGCTTGGTCCCTGTTAGTCCATGGGTACCTGTATGGATAGAAAGATGCTGCCTAATGTGGGAACCACAGCTAAGAGAAATGTGGATACAGAGGCTGTGCTACCCTTGGGTAAGAGAGCAGAGGGTGAAGTGCTGTCCCCAAGAATGAAGAGGGTCTCCATGCCAGGACCTCACAGAAGCACAGCTCTCTTCAAAGATTTTATTCACACTTGACAGAATTTTTTCAGAATGGCCATAGACCTCCTGCTTCCTCCTCACACTTCCAGCAAAGCAGGTGAAATATTTGAAAAACTCCAAAACCCTGTCCTCAGACTTTCCATGGCAGGACAAGTTGCCTTGCAAGAGTCCTTGTCTGAACACAAGATGCAGCATGAAATAAGAATTAGCAGCTTCAATCATATGATCACCTCGTATGTTAATGAATGAGGGAGTAGAAATAAGGTTGCCTGAGCAACCTCAGTTCTGGCATTTCTTAATATCAGAGTATTTGGCTAAGCAACAGGAATCATTTCCTTTTACTGCCAAGGGGGTTTCTTGGACAAGTCTAGAAAGCACATTGCCTACTAACACTGCTGGGAGTGAGAATACAAAAATACACATCTCACTTCCACTGCCTCATCCCAGTTTAGGGTCTGAGGTGTCCAGAGGGCAAAACAGCACATCCAGGTTCTGCCTGAACTCATACCCAGGCAAGTTGCTCCCCAGAATAAAACACATTTCCACTCTGCTCTGCCCTTCCATGGTTTCTCCAACAGCTTTTAACACATTGTTTTCAAGTTCAGGATGGAAAGTAATGCCATCCTCAAAACAAAACAAGGGGGAAAAGAGCCTGTTTCAAATGCAAACATGAGTTGGATACTATTTCAGCTGTGGCATACATTCCTCTACCTCATTTCAGCCTGCTGCATATTGGAAAGATTTTGATACTTAAAAATACAATAGAACTAATACAATACAATACAACAAATAACTAATGTAATGATTGTGTTTGAAGTATCATGGTACACAGAATCAGACAATTCTCCCCTTTTATCTACAGTCCATAGAGTTGCACTTTTTTTCCTGAAATTCTGTGGGATTTGAAAAGAAACGGTCCCAGTTTAGAATGACAGTGCTCCAAACAGTTCTTGTGTTTTCCATTAATTTTTGGTTGTATTGGTATTCTGTTCCAATTAGCCTCTGTTAGTGCTTCAAAGCTCTGTCTTATCTGTAGATAACATCAAAGATGAGAGCTTCCAGTTTTAAATTTGGTTTGTAGTTATTTTAAAGATACAAAGACATAATTTGTGAATAGCTGATCAAATAGAATAAATACTTCTTTGTTTTGGCTCCAAAAGGGCCAGAAAACTACTTTTCTCTTTGAAGTTCAGCTTCATTTAGACATCAGGCCTTATTTTCAGGGTTCTGAACTCAGTTGCAGTTGCATGTGCTCAGGCAGGAAACATATTTCTTCTTAAACAAAACTTTGAGACTTCACAATTTTCACCATTCCATAGAATCATAGGATGGTTTGGGTCAGATGGAATCTTAAACATCATCTGGTTCTAACCCTTCTTCCATGGCCTGGGACAACTTCCCTGAGGTTGCTCAGAACCCCATCCAACCAGCCTTTAACACTTCCAGGCCAACTTTTCATTAATCCAAATCACAGATCTTTACAAAGAATCACATAGAAGCAAGAGCAAGAAAGATTCCAGGTAACCCCCTTGACCCCCAACCTGTTCTCTCCTTTAGGATAATCTCTAAATGTCTCCTGCCAGATCTGTTTCCAGCTGGAAGGAAATATAATCATCCAGAAGGAGTTTGACCTGAGGTTTCTTATACCCCAGGGAGAGCCTAAGAGTTCACCAAGTTGCTGATTTGTCATTACTGCTGCCTTCTATCTGGCCTGATCAGAATCTAAACAAGCCAAACAAACTTAGGAAAAAAAAAAAAAAAAAACCAACCTCATTTCAGTAGTGGCTAGCTAAGAAATAATAGTGCTGACTTCAAGACAACTACAACTACAAATTCCTTTGACACCTTCCTGAAATAATGTAGAGATCTAAATTTGTCTTTTTCTTCTAAGAGTAATTTAGACAAAACCCCTCCTTCTCAGCTCTACTCAGTACCTCCGAGAAGCGACCACATTTCAACCACTGTTGGGAAGCAGCTTATTTAAAAGCATGAGGGGAAAACACTCAAGTCAGTTTTCTCTCTGTTTAAAAAGCACAGTGATTTCACTGACATCTTTTCTGGGATAGTGCTGTTTAGGGAGCTGCTGTCAAGCTTTGCCAGTCAGCAAAGGAGTCCATAAGTGCTCAGGTTCCTCTTTATTAGAAAATACTTGCCACCAGCTTTTTACATTTGATGGAAGATGTAACAAATCACTCTTGTGCCTACCTGGCTCACAAATAATGTTAATGACAGTGTGATCTGCCTGTCAGTGCTTCCAGTATGCACTTGCTGAAAACAAGAGGGATTTTTCTCTGTGCTTCCTCATAGGTCATACTGATGGTCCAGAAGATGCCTCTGCAGCAGACCATGAAGAGTCAGGAATGAAAGATATTCATGGATTCCTGAAAGAGAATAAACTGTGGGGGCACTTGTGTAGTTTGGGAAGCACAGAGCTTAATTTCTGACCTACTCCAAGCATCTATATTACAGAGGCAAGGCATTTCCACAGAAATTCTGCAAATGTCCATCAGATGATGGTGGGACCACGGCTGGTCAGGGCTAACAAGCACTTTAGAGGACAGAATGAGAGTTAAAATATCCTTCACAAACCAGGAAAACAGTGTGAAGAAGATGAGGGTGAAATTCTGGAAGCACTGCTGCACAGTCCTATGCTTAGGTAGGAGAAAACAGTGGCATTAAAAAGGAGAACAACTGGTTAAATTGCTGTGCTGTGGCACAGAATCTGGGGAACAGCATGGGTTATAAACCAAGCAGAAGTCAACAATTTTATGCTTTGTTAAAAAAGACAATGTTACTCTGGGATGTGCAAACAGGAAGAAAATTTGTGAAACATGCAGTAACCTCACTGTTCTATGAAATGTGTACAAAGCCTTAGGAGGAATGTGGAATACCACTCCTGGACACCTCATGACAAGAAAGGGGACACTCCAGCAAAAGCCATGGCCACAGGCTAAAGAACATGATCTAAATATAAGTATTGAAAAAAACTGAGGGAACATGTGATAAGATTCCTTCATCTGCTGTAAGGATTGTTGCAAAAGGACAGGAAACTCAGCTTTGCATGGGCATTTTAGAAAGGATAGGAGTTATGGGTTAAATATTCAGAGAAGGAAGGGTTGGGATGGACATCATGAGAAGATTATGTATTTGTTACCAGGATTGAAAAGCACTGGACTGCATGAAAAGGGCACGTGCCTGAGTGTCTTCACAGGCTTCAAGGGCAGCCTGTTGAGCATTGGCAAGACAATCCTGCATTGAGCTAAACAAGGAGGGGATTGTAAAAACATTCAGCTAGCAGCATTGCAACAATCCAAAGTACCCAGCTCCTAGACAGTAAAGAACTGTTTCAATGAAGACATTACCTTCATTTTTCATGTTACACCTGTACATTTCAATAAAAGTTCTGTAACTGGTTGGTTGCATCCATCTGCCCAAGGCTACACCTCCATGAGATGGTCACAGCCCTGTCTCACTTATACCAGTACATACTGTGACACAGTAGCAATTATTCTGCTTCTTTTACATCTCATCATAACAAGTCTGTCCCAATATTTGTTGTAATGCCCAAGAAGCTTTCAATTATTTGTCCAGAAGTCTCCTGTAGCAGGGATGGATCCCTCCAAACCAAGGAATATGAGGGGCCTGTTTCACCTGCCTTTCTAAATGCACCAAACTGAGCCTCTAAAAGGTCAAATCATCCTATAATACATTATATACCATGTTTTGAAAACCTCTTGGGTTTAAGATACTTTCCACTCCAATGACAGGGCAAAGCAGAAGGATCTATAAAGACAGGACACAGAGAGACCATGGAGAACATGACCCATGATGGGCAAAACACGACACAGCATGGGAGGAATCCCTGCTACAGGCCAGGATGTACAGAGACACATGTGGCTTGTGTGTTGCTACAAACTCATTATAAACTCTGGGCTTGAATTTTGACTGCTAGGAGAGAACATGGCCCAGGCCACTACTGCATTCAGAGATCCTCTCCCAGCTTGGATGGGGTTTCATGGCTCCAGGGCCAGTGGCTGGGTCTCTGTGCCTTCCCCATCCCAGCACCACACTCATCCTCAAACTTATTTCACACTGGAGCTTCATCCTCCTTTCTTAGCAGTGTCCCACTTGTCACTTTTTCACAGACACCAAGTAACCTCCCTGCCCTCCTGGACAACGACAGATGTGCAGTCTCTCTCTTTACTGCTCAGTGAAAATATGGACCATTCTTAATTTCACTTGGGTTTTCTCCATGCTGTGAGTGACCTCTATACTAACCTGCCTTTGAAACCCTTTTCAAGGTTTTATTCCACCCTCTAGCCTAAACACATTCTCAGGCTTTCACTGACCTAAAGTGGCACCGAGTGGAGAAGTGAAATAAAGCCCTGTGTCTCCTCTTGCAGGACACAAAATTATTGAAAAATTACCTGGAGTGTCTACAAGGCAGAGTGATGAGGAGTAAAATCCTGTCTTTGTACTGCTCTGGGTCTCTGCAGCATATAGATCATTTGTCAGTGCCAGTTTGAGGTAGTCTCTCTAAACAGCCTGTTTTGCATTTGAAGCACTCACAGGACATGATGGTTCAGCTACAAAACCATGCATTTTACATGAAATCACCAGGATAATTTGGCTGTATATCGTGTTCCCACAACTTAATATTCTACCTACACATGCGTGATCAAGAAGAGATTCCTTAACTTTGACAGGGCACATCACATTATACTCACTTTATTATTGGAAATGATCACCCCAGGGTGCAAAAGGGAGCAAAGAAATAGTTTCATCATACCTTTTTTTTTTAATAAACCACATTTACTGCAGTGTGGGGTATTCCAAAGCTACAGAGCGCCACTTGCCAGTGGACAAGTGGCTGTATTTTACCTGGATTGTGCAAGGAATAGGTAACTGCTTAATTTAATGCTGAGCTGTGTAAAATTCACACTGGAAAATTCAACTTTTAGGCACACAGTTCATATCCTCCAGTAAAAAGTAATTTTAGGTAGTGATATTAAACATTTTAAATGTTGTACTCATAGATGCAACTAAAAACTCTCCTCACTATGGCTACACATCCTCCCTTGTACTCAGGACCCAGTACTGGACAGTTTTGATGCTTGCTAGAACCAACAAAGAGATTTTTCCTCTGCTTTGATGGCTGTTACAACCAATTAAAGTTTCCTATTCTACAACTCCACAAAGATTTGACTGTAGTCCCAGTTGAGCAGACCAGAAAAATATACTCTTGAATCTCAACAAGCACTTGATACAGTACATTT
Organism: Oenanthe melanoleuca; assembly: GCF_029582105.1. Taxonomy (NCBI): domain Eukaryota; kingdom Metazoa; phylum Chordata; class Aves; order Passeriformes; family Muscicapidae; genus Oenanthe; species Oenanthe melanoleuca. Next base: position 4,128,655 of record NC_079346.1, read on the forward strand.
ATCTGGGAACTGATTGATACCACATCTATTTTGGCATTATGATTTTTATTTTTAACCCTCCATTTAAATACCCTATTTCACAACCAGGAAGGAAAATGAACATGGGATGGCCCATAGATATTTAGTAGCTATAAAATAAAACCTATAAAATGAAAGTGAAATGAATTATCAAACCATAAAGTAAAGTTCGGTGTTTAAAATGGACCAGGGCTTTAAAAATTCAATTACAGCTTTAACAGAAACAAGTTTACTCAATATTTTAATAACCTTCTCTCATAATGCTTTTTTTTCTTCCTTTGCAAAGCCTGGCATTACTGGGGATGTATGGCATTTCCTCTAACTACTTTAAGATTGATTAGGAAACAGAAATATTGATGCATTTATCCAAAATAACTTAATTAAATGAAGCAAAAAATAGCTCACAGGAACATGTTTCAGTAGAAAACTGGAGCTGATCTAGATTCTGAAAGGTTACATTTAATATTCCTGGACTGAAAACATCAGGATCATTAATTGAATATCAGTAATACAAAGAGTAAGGAAGTTATTTAATGTTTTCTTAATTTGCTGGTGGGTCATTTCACGTTCAGTAACTTCTGTAGGTTTACAGTCTACCAACACTTGGGGATCCTGCAGGACAGCAGGTGAAGAGAACATCTCAGAGCACAAATCCGCATTACCTTTGCTGAAGCTCAGACACAAAGGTACAAAACCCCATGAAAAGTCAGGTCTGTGTCTGCTTGGTGTTGTCAGACTGGGATTTGTGGTGGTTTGGGGGATACATTGGCAATGGGCTGTCTTCAACCACCACTGGCTGCTCCCACTCCTGGAGCTGAGTCCAGGCTCAATCCTGGCTCCTGCTGGCCTCAAAGAGAGTTTAAGTGACAAAGCCCTTGAAGGACAAGACTCCAGGAGCTGTTATCTCAAGCCACAGCAGTTTTCAGCACTGTGGTTTTAGAAGGGCCTTCTCCTCATCTCTTTTACTTTCTTTGGGAAAGGCATTAGGATTTTGACAAAACCTCTAGAAAAACAGTGAGGATGTGCCAGATGAACTAGAGAACTTTCACTCTAGTTTAGTTTGGAAACCACCCATATCTTTATTTTAAATAGTGGCTTCTGAAATGCAGAGTAGCACCAGATCCAAATTACAATCAGAGATGTTCAGACTGCTCTGTGTGGAGCCCAGATAATTTTATTAGGACCCACCAGGAGCTCCACAGCCTGACAAATCCAGCTGAAGAACCAGCACCACTGATACATTTAAAACACTGCAGATACAACAACATGGAAAAATAGGTCTTTCTGAGAATGAGAAACTGCAATCAAAAATACATAATTCTCAAAGCTACATCCAAGGAGAATGGAACAAAGATCTTAAAAACTACCCCAGAGTTTCCCCTCCACTGTGGTTGCAATTGTTTCTGAAGTACCCTGCTTAAAATAGGTTTTCAAACCATGCAAGACTAATCATTGCAATTTGGAGAGGTAAGTAGGCACTTAGCATGCAGTTCACAATTAGCTAAAGATGGTAGAAGAAGCTCAGGTTGGCACAGGAGATTTAAAAAAAAGAGAAAGAAAACATTTTTTTTTTCTAGCCAGAATGACATGTGATGGGAGAACAGAGGAAGATAATTGTCATAACAAAGGGAATATGTTATTATTTATTGGCCACACTTAAGCACTGGAATCCTGGATTATAGTATCTGGTGACAAATGCTGCTTGAAATTTTGTAAATATCACTTAAAAAGTATGATAAATGAGTAATTCTGCACCTACTCCCCAACCAACCCTTTCAAAATCCAGTTCTGGGAAGCAGAGCAACTTTTTTTTTTTTTATCTTATACGAAAAGACAAAATGCCTGAGCACCCTAAAATCTTGTTCTCTTTAGGCTTCACCCTATTCCTACAACCATGAGAGCAATATTTCTGGTAACTACAGCAAGAGAATTTTTAAAACCAGCTGACAAACTGAACTTTGTAGTGCCTTCCAGGTATGGCACAGCCCACCCAGGTGGTCCCCTGCCCCCTTGTGCTGTCCCCAGCAGGGACCACTCAGCCCCATGGCACTGGAGGGAAGGGCTGAGCTGCCTTCTCCCTCCTGAGCTGGGGAGGCTCACAGCACGCAGCCCCCCACGGGTTCTTTGCCAAAGTGCCAGCTGTAAATAGATATTTAGTGCCTAATTTCTATATATCCTTCAGTATCCTAACTTATATTTAGCCAAAACCATGACACATTTATCTGATTTGTTGCTATTAATTTCCTGGTTCCCTTTCTATTTTCTTCCTCCTCTCACAGATTCACTGGGTTATGAACTGCAGTAATAACATTTCCAAACCATTTTTTTTTCTATTTGAAATGCTTCTGATATTTTTCATCACTCCACTGGTGCTGGGATACTCATCACCCTGTTCCTTCCCTACTCTCCCCAGCTCTAGAAGTGCAAGCAAACAACACCGGAGGGGGTGGAAAAAAATCTCCAAACCCTCAGCAGTAAGTTGGCTGATGCTGGCAGCAAGACAAATCTGGCACCACACAGCAGGCAGGCAGAGAGTGCACTGCTCATCCTCTCGGTTTGCTGGTGTGTGGGAATGCTGGACACCAGCAGCCAGAGAGGGACCCGGCCAAAAGCTCCTCTGCTCGGCGCCTGAACCCTGCAGCTCTCTGCCCCGGCTGGGAGATACAGGTAAAAACAGAGAAATGCTCCAGCTAACTGCATTCAGTGGCAACAGAAAGCAGGCAGGAGAAGCCCAGGCTGCCTAATCTTATTCCTAGCAGTGAACCTCAGTGCTGGGGATGTGCACGTCATGCCTCAGGTACCGGGACTCGCTCGGGATTCTTCGTGTTACAGCAAATAAATTTGTGAGAGTGGCAGTAAAGATTTTTTTGTTTTTTGGGGGGTTCACTTTGTTCAAGTTGCCTTTATAAATATTTATTACTGTTTATATAATTATAGCTTTCTGACAGCAGGCTTTACAGCAACTTTGAGCCACAGTAAACAGGCAGCCTGGATGCCTCCTCCTCAGCCTGACCATACCTATTCTGTGTGTTATATGTTTATCTATTACCATTTATCTATTACCACCATGCTTTGTGCTTATAATTCAGTTCATAATGTAATTTATAGTTACATTACAAAAGCATCCCTCTACAAACAGCAACCATGTAATATTGATAAAGCATTTAAGGACAGAACATAAATTCAACGGCTCAGATATTATGTAGTATCAATAATCTGCAGGGAAAAAAAGTGTCTGTGTAAGTATGCACAATTTATTATGGCAGGAACCTAAACAGAGAACATCTTTCTCTGTCAACTTTCTTTAAGAGAGCTTGACATTCCTAAATTCTTTTTTTTCCCACAGATGTCAGAGGACAAGACAGACAAGGTAAAAATCAAAGCAGCTGAAAGTTTTGAACATGACAAGCAAAATATTTCTTGGCTGAAAAAAGGTAAGTTACTTTGAGTTATTAGTTACTGGTTTGTGTTCAGACATTTCTCTATTTCTTAAAAAAAACCACAAAAAAAACCAAACAAACAAACAAACAAAAAAAAAAACAACCAAAAAAAAAACCAAAAAAAAAAGCCTATAGGCTTGAATATGGCCTGAAATTTCTACCATAAAAATTCCATAGCTTGACTTCTGCGCAATATGTACGTACAATTTCTTTTGGTACAGAAAGGCCTAAATTACCAAATTTTAAAGTATCCTGAAAGCTAATTTTTCTAATCTGCTTGCATTCCTGGGAAAGTTTTATTTGACCTGAACTGTAAGAATGGATGATCATCTTACTTCTGATGAAAAGTTTTTAATAACCAAAACTGTTACTGAATTGGATTCATATTATTAATTACCATTAATAATTATTTTCTCAAACATGAGTAAAGACCAAGCCTGAATCTTTGGATTTGGCAGTGTTTTATCTTAGAATAAAGTAACATCAGTTGTCAGCGCTTTGAATGTACAGAAACATAGATCTTCAAAAATTTAGACAAGCATGGGGACCTTTCAGGTTTTAAAGACTGAAAAGAAAGAACATTAAGTTACTAATTTTCAACAAATACAGTATTTCAAATACTACATTCTATTACTTAAGCTGTTAAAAAAAAATTGAAATATTTCCTTGTTGTTTGTACAAATAAAGAAAGAAGGTTCTTAGGATGTATTTCTTGCTGGAAAATTGATTTGTCAAGTTAAAACACAGGTCATTACATCTTTATGCAGCTTTTTTGGTCATAGAAGAATCCCTTCATTGCATGTATTACAGACAAGTTGGATTTGAATTAAACAGAAGTTCCAAGAGTAGGCTTTCAAGATGCACAAGATAGAAATTAAATGTCCATGGCTGGGTGCAAGTTATGGTTTTTAATGAGAACAGTTGTATTCTAATCCTAAAAAAATTATTTTGGGAAGAGTCAACAAGTGACTCATATTTTGAAAACAGCAGTTATGGGGGTATTGAGAAAAAAGGCATATTTATAGCCACTCTTATGTCCTCTGTAAGATGTGCATTACTACTTCAAGCTCACATCATTAGTTGTATGTTAGATCTTTTAGTTGCAAAAGAGTTTGCAGCAAAACTGGCCTGAATTAATGTTCCTGCAAGGAAACTTGCAGCCTTCTATATTTATGCAGCATTTGCACAGAATGAAAAGCTCCCACTGGAGCAGGGCTCACTGACCAGCATAAACTCAACCCAAGCCCTGTGCTTGCGAGGGGTCAGTGCATCTCAACAACTCAGCAAGAAAAACTTTTTAGTATGAGAGTCCCAGAGAGGGATGAAGCTGAGTGAGCAAACAGCAAACTGTAACTGAATTGAGTATTTATTCCATCACTAGAGAGCAGGACACAAGAGATTCACAACTTTGCAAAGGGATGTAAAAGTCCAAAGGACTTTAACGTGTCTCTGAGCAGGGTAAGGCTGATGGCAGGGCCCTCAGAGTCCATATTGTTATTTATCCTCTGATCCAGGTACATCCCACAGCTGGATGCTACCCCAGCTCATTTCACTTAGGGATGCTCCTTCACAAGGTTTTATTTCTCCAGTTCCTAAACTGGAAACCCCATGCAGATTTTCAGAATCATTAGTAATGTTTTGATTGTTCTGTGCTTGGAGGAGCTACAATCTCTCAAAAAGAGCCAAGTGTTGACTGTTGGCACTTCTCCTTTCCAAAGTGCCACCAAGCAAAATTGGGCCTTGAAGATCTACAGCAGCTGAGTCAATAACTGAGTGTGTCTCATGAGGAAAGCAAATTTTCCTTGAAATAAGAATATGGAAATTATTTTATCTTAAATTGAAGTTTGTTTTTAAAAAAAAAAAAAAAAAAAATTGTTGTTGTTTCTTTGCTTTAAGCACTTCTGTGGTATGCACTGGGATTTAAGAATATGGTGAAACAAATTGTCTGGAGCAGAAGCTTAACTTCTATGTTTAAATGTTTTAAAAATACCTCGTGTATAGATTTCAGGCATTCCAATAAACAAAGAATTGTGGAGAACAGACTTGTACTGTTTCCATCAGGCACAGTAAGAAGACTATATGTTCTTTTAGCATCCAGTGTTAAAGAAAAGTTATTTTTATTCATGGTTTTGTATTGATTATTTGTTCCTTCTAAAAGAAACAATCATGAACCACATAGTATCAGAAATAAACAACTAGGCTGTGGTTTTAGTGTCTTCCCTAGACTTCAGTTTTTCCTAATGCTTTGCAAAGTAAAAGCTCATGGACTGGTTGTGCAGTGGGTCAACAAAATAAGGTATCGATAAATTTTTTGTTGTCTTTCAGCATTAGAAACTGTTTAATCTGGGCAGGGGTCTTGATCTGTCTGCCAGTCATTTATCTGCTGCATTTTCTTGGAAGAAGATTATTTCCTTCTGTCTTGAGCCCTCTAAGAGCAGAAATCAAAGCCTCACTCTGAGGGACAACTTTCCCAAAGCAAAACAGAAACCAAACCAGCCTTGTCGAAAGTATTACAGAAAAACAGTAGGCTGGGTATTTAGGGCTGTATCTTATCAGCAGGAAGTGTATAAACAGTTCAGATCATGGCTCTGCTTCTAAATAAGTCATTTTTACTCACTGATGTGCCCTTGCACCCCTGCCATGGGTGAACCAGGAAACTGATGGCAGTTAAAGATGACAAAGGGACAAAAATGTTGCACAAGTCAGCACAGTCTGGGACAGAAACAAGTACATAATCGTGGCCTTGTTCTGTAATTTTTTTTAAAGGACAATGACAAATTTATCCTTTACTTTTTTGCTTGTACTGCAAGCCTTTTTCTGGTGAAAGGTTGTCTACAGCACCTGCAGAATGTAGAACATAATGAAATAGTAATCAAAACATAAACAGGGGAGAGAAGTGTTAAATGTGTTTTCTAGGTTAGCTTAGACTTTAAAAGGTCCCAAAACATCTCTATCTCTTGAGGCACTTAGCACTGAAGTCTAGATGTGGATAACGTGAAAGACTCCCAGGGTTGAAAGTGAGAACAAGGATGGTGAAATGTTTACAGTCCTATTCCAAGATATTTCAGGGTAAGGAATATGTGCACCAGCAATGTTTTCTGATAGTATGGGATATTCTTCAGGACTATTTATTTCTAAAGATCACCCAACAGATGAGAAACCCTGCATGTGGAGGGTATGCATCAGACCATCACATGCAAATCAAGATGAATCTGTATGAATGAGCACAGAGAAAAGGCAGCTCTGCTTGTCTGGCCTTAACACTGATGGCAACCAACCCTAGGAAAGCCTGGGACATAACAGCAGAACCAGACAATGACTCCTATTTTGTGTGGGAGTGGAGACAGTTATTGATGCTTTCTTCCTTCCATGGGAAGAAGATTGGAGTTGCTGGATGTGGGAGTCAGTTTTGGATGGAGATACAGAGATGCCCATGTCAGTGATTACAAAACATCAGGGCAGAGTGAAACATGGGTTCATTAGCAAGCAGCACTTCAAAAGTTATCTGCCACAAAAAACAGGAGCAGAAATCCTCAGTGCATGTGCTATCACCACTTATGCATGTTTTGCACAAAATAACATGAATGACAGTGCCTAGAATATGACATGTATAAATAAAGAACAACCAACATAACTTGAAGATAATATTTGAGAAATGTCCTCTGCAAGGCCTTGCATCCCCACCTGCTTCATGCACTCACAAGATTCCATGGAGAGAGAGAGTGACAGGAAAAGTGGGAAGACTTTTAAAATTAAAGGGGATGAAACTAGATGACCTTAGAGGTCCTTTCCAACCCAAACCATTCTATGATTCTATGATTCCACGAGAAAAAAGCAGATCATCCCACCCCAAGCAAGAAGAAGCTCTGGGCTCCTAACCCAACATGGCCATTAGAGGGTCCTGGAAAAAAATCTGGAAGCTCCAACAAGACATGCCTTTAGAAAGGCAGCACCCAAGGATGAGCAGCACTCCCAGGAGCTCTGGGATGGTCCCACAGCAGTGATTTAGTGCCACATTAGCAGACAGCTGCTGGGAAAGGAGGGAGGTCAAAGCAGAGCTAAATTCACACCAGCCTCAGCATGTGGCTTTTGGAGTTCCTTACAAACAAATCTCCCGGTATCACTCGATGATTGCAGCCAGATGGACACGTGGGAGCAGGAGGGAGCTTATCTGACCGACACAAAGCTGTAAAAGGTGACACTGATTTTGCACAGGGACCACAGTGGTCTGTTCACTATTTCTGCATCCACTGCAAACACAAGGGAAAAAAAAAAAAAAAAAAAACAAAACGTTTGAGGGCCTCACACTGCCCTCCCATGGTTCCACCCCAAACTGGCCACGGCAGCCCAGGAACACAGATCCAAGTCACACAGAAATGAAATTTCATTTCAGGATACTTTCACACAAAGCCCTCCTGTTTTATGCCGCCCAGCTGTGTACACAAATGCCCTCCATATATAACTTCCAGTGAAAAGTTAATGAAATGGCTTCCTTGCTCTTTTGCCAAAAATATAACTGAAAGTCTAATCTCAAGACTTTCTCCAAAATAGCCCCTTTTTGCGCTGAAATTCTCATAAATCAGAAACATTTTTGTCTAAAATAAGCCTGTTTTCATTGTCTTTCAAATAGTAAAAAGTCTAGCCCCAATTTCTTTAATCCACTGCTCCAGCCAGCAGATTTTTGCTGTAGGGTGAAATTCAGCCCAGTACTGAGGGTCAGTGCAAGGTCAGCACTTAAACCATAAAATAGGGCTTAAGTGGTAAATAGAGCCTCTGTTCAGGATTATATTTCACCCCTTTAAAGGACTACATTTCATATGAAAAGAGAGATTTACTTATATCATAGACCTGGCTGTAGTGGCATTATTCAAAAATAATACCTTATTCCAGTATTAATCCCATTGGGTGAGACTGGGCCACATTTCTTTGTGGCACATCCCAACACAGGAGCAGACTATTCCTGACTTCACCAAAACTTCCCACAGCCTGGTCCTGGGATAAGAGGAAAACTCTTCTATATGGCAGCACTCAAAAATGCCTTTTTCCAAGAGCACTCCTCTCCCATTTATTCAGGGGCTTGAAGAACTTTTACAGGCATTAATAAAGTGGGAAGGACACAATGCCATGAGACTGGTATTGCAGAAGAAGAATTGTCCTGGAGACACTCAGGGAATTTCCCAGTTTTTACAACCTTCCAGTTTTATCCCTGGTTTGGGAGGACTGGAGTAAAAGTACAAGGCTTGTACTTTTGCTGAGACTATTCTCAGCAGAGTGTTTTGATCTGACTTGCATCCCTTCATTTAGGGAGTTAAGTGACATTTTTAGAATTTCTTCCTAAAATTTCACAAGTCAGTGAATGCAATTTTACGTACGAGCTTGGACACTTGTTTCCTGAATTTTGCTGACTTGGGTCCAGAAGCTTTTTTCACTCTCTTCTTTCAGCCTGAATTAAGTCATTGCATTGAAAAGCTTTATAGAAGACTGATAGCAAAGAAAGACTTCTCAGTTTCATGTAACAGAAAATGCCAAATGCTTCTCAAATGAATGTTCTAATCCAAGCAGACTGGTTCCAGATAAGAACACCACACACACAAAAAAAGAGCACATTTAAAAACTGATGACAAGGATCCCAGGGGGCTCAAATTCCTGGAAGATGCCTTGTCAGCTTCAGGACTATGACCAAATGAATTAATGAAGACAACCCTTCCTTTAAGTTGTAAAACAGCAGATTTAAAGACTCTTCCAATGGAGAAGGAGTATATGAAATCTGCAGTGGTCCCAGCTCACCACTCCTAATTACAGTGTTATAAACTGAAGGGTTCTTGACCTCTGAGCTGGAAGGTCTCTTAAGATGTAAGACTTTGGATGTACAGTACAGACAGAGGTCCTTCTCTGGCTGATACAGTTTTAAAGGTTTAAATTCACACTCCTATGTGTGGATATCCAGGATATGTGTGGATATCCAGGATATTATAAAAATGTACATGAATGTTTATTTAGATCTGACTGCATGAAGTAAATTTGTTCTACAAAGGAAAAGTTTATTTCATTCAACTGCCAGTGCTGGGGAAGACCTGAATGTATTGTTTCACTCACTACTGGAAATTTTCCAGACCAATTCTATTCTTTGCTGTACTTGGGCAAAATATTCAGAATTTTGCCCATCATTGTGTCAGTAGAACAAAACATGAAATTACACTACATACACTCTTTAGTTGTTGGGTATCTCAGCAACACAAACATTAAAGCAGAACCCACGTGTCCAAGGGCCTCCATAGCACTTCTTATTTAAGATGGCAAACTGGTGCATGGAAAATCTTAGCCTAAGGGTCAGTGTCAAAGAGATGAATAATTCCATTAAATCAACAGAGCTGTATTGGCTTGAAAAAAATCTGATTTATCCCAATATGTTTAGAATAGATACCACTAATCATCTCAGGGCATCACTGCAGCAGGAGGAACAAAGCCATGGCTCATTTTACCACCTCAGTTCATAGAGGGAAGGGTCAAATGCCAAACTGCTCTGCTAGATCTGAGGCAGAGCAAGACCATCACAATAAAAACTATGCAGGTCTGATTTACTTTGAGTTAGAGGGCAGAATAATCATGGATTATTCAGAGCCAGTTTTCAGGAAGGGTTTTATAGGCCTGGGAGATCTCACACTGGTATGTGGAGCCAAACTGACAGTCACAATCATACAGAGGTGTAGCAGAATCCTTACTACTGGAGCAGTTCAATGAAATATTCAGATTAAATGTAATTAGGTTATGAAAAAAAATAGATTGTCCCTCATCTGACTGAAGATTTCCAGTCATTCTCTAAAATACAACTGCCTCCAAGTATTCAAGACAAAGTGCTCTGCAGATGGGCTAAAATACTGGGCAGGCTGGTGGTCTATTGCTTTTGAAAGATATTACAGGAAAAAAGATCAGAAGTGAAATTAGTTTAAACATTTCTTGTTAGTTGAGATTCAACAGAACTATTTTCCATCTATTTTTTAAATAAGTATTTAGAATTGAGTCCAAATGGAAAGAGACTGCTCTAAATGACCAATAATAAAATCCTGGACACAAACCCCTTCTCAGAGCAGCCTGGTGATTAGACCTGTGACTTCAGAGCACATGAACATGTGAGAGTACTCAGATTCTCTCCTTCCAGAGGAAGACTCTCATCCCCAGCTGTCAGACACCCTGTGTAACATCATGGTTTGAAGATTCCCAAGTGGCTCTGTCTGGACTGACCACTTAAAGCTCATTTCTCCATGGGGATAGAGGGAATCACACCTGAGTGAAGGGCAGGAGATGGGCTCTAACTCCTGTCAGGGAGAGTATTCAGCTGTCAGTAAAAAGTGGAAAATCTTTGAGGTTCAACATCCCATCCAACTTTAATTCCTTATTTCCTCACCCATCCCCTCAGTTTACTGGTCCCAGTTGCCTGACCCTGTGCAGGCACTGTATAAGAGGTTGAACCTGGGAGTCTGCTGCCTGCTGGACAGAAGGGCACATGCAAAAATGAGGTGCTGAAGCCCTCAAGGAGTTCCTTAATAATCCCTACTATTCCTGAGATTCATCTCTTTGAAGAGAATTGCACAAGGCCTCTTTACCCCCTAAGTGATATTTCAGTGTTCCAGAGATCTTTGTTATCCCCCTAAACTAAATTAATTTTTATTTTATAGGAGTCAAACAGTCTCTTAGGGTCTCTTGATTATATAGTCTCATTCTAATTTCAGTCTTTAATCTGAATAAACACATTAGAAAAACACAGACACAATTAACTTAATCATAAATTCAGATGGATTGTTTATTATCTGTCTACTTAATGTGCTTATGATTGCAGCAGTTAAACATGATAATGTTGTCTTCTCTCACATATAAATGAATACACACAGCACAGAAATATGCCCTGGAAGAAAAACTTCTCCCTGAATACATCAGTGGGCTCCAGATACAGAGAAGTAGATGCTGTGCTCTACACTCATTGCTGTGCTCTACAGAAAAGCAAACATTGCCATGATATTGTTGAGACATGAGAGAACTGATTACTGACAGATTAAGCTCCTCTTGCTGAAATATGTCTACAAACAGCTTCAAATGAAAGAGGATGCTACTGCAGCAGAGATGCAACTAGGAAGTCTCTTTGCTTATATCACTGCACCTGCAATTTAAAGGAAGTGTAGATTTTGGGTAAATAAGACCACTTGAGTTCTTCAGAGTAAGACACAGGTCAAATCAGTATCTTCCAACTGAAGAAAACTCAGACATCAGATAGAGAGAACTTTCTGCTTTGTGATCTTTGTAAATATAGTAGTCTTAAATAGAAGCTAAACCCTTTTAGCACCAAAAATTGTGTTTAGTTACATGCCCATGGCAACTAAAACTTGTGCCAAAATGCTTTCATGTATCCACAAATGCTTGGATGCCAGAATTTAAATTGGAATACGACTCTTCCTGTTCCTACAGCATATTGAACATGAATAATTATTTCAAGCATGCATCCAAGTTAAGTTGGTGATTATTACTCAGACTTCTTTGTCACTAGACTAGTTTTTTAATCACCACACCACGATGAAGTTTTATTTGCTTTCAGAATACTTGAATTTTAACTAAATTTGAAAGGCACTGCACTTTTTCCCTTCAAACATGAACTACTGGAAACTATCCACTATGAAAGTTCACAGGCAAAGGGGAAGAAGAGGGAAGATAGAAGAATGAAAGCTCCAAAGTCAATTTAAGTCTCTTCAGTTTCACTTTCTCAATAGTTTCCCTCATCTATAAATACTAAAAACCCAAATTTCCTTATTAAAATGAAAAGGAATTGCTGGTTAATTTTGAAGCCCTGAAGTCCACGCTCATATTCCAGGAGTGGGTAAAACAATATAAGAGATTATGAGATTAGGGGATGAAAGCCAAGAGAATCACAGGAAGAGCAATTATGGCACCTGGTAGTCATTCTGGCTAGATGATGTGGTGACCAAATTTATTGTCAGCAGCTATTTTAAGTGCTTACTATTTAAATAATACTATTGCTATTATAAAACAAGGCATATAAAATCTAGCATAAAGTATTTGAACTTTATCCAATTCAGCTTCCAGCTAAGCATTTTTTTTTTCTTTTCCTAGTTTATTTATGATTTAAATAAATAAATAAATATCTCATGAGCTGTAGGAAGATATTCACTGCACTCACACTCTTGGTCCCCAGAACAAGATTAGATCAGAATCTTATAATTATTATCAGATCCATCAGAAATGATGATCACTGAGCAAAGAAATTCCAAACAGCAGTGGAAGCTTCCCCAGCTTTGGCTTGGAGGGAGTTACCAATATTTGTAGAAGGATAGTACAGTCCCCATGCCTTGAAATTTTTTCATGAAAAATAAATAAAATATAAAAACTCAGCAGTGGTTTTTACAGTATGACACAGCAGTATTACTTGCATTAGGCCAATTTACCACTTATGATAGCAGTAATAGCACTAAAAGCCAATAAAAGCGGTCTGTTCGTTCAGAGATTGGCTTTTATGGCTTATTCTAAATATTATCAAGTGAATCAAAAGCTGTCATTATAGTGTCTAAAAAGCCTTCGTACCTTGTAAGCAAACAGTGTGACTTTGACAAATAATCATTAATATGCCTGTGTGAGACCAGGGCTAAAAGAGAAAGAAAAAGGAAAACCCAATATTTCACTTTACATAAATCATTAAGATCATTGCAGTTAAATTTCACACAGAATAAAACAGATTTATATGTAAAATGCCACAGTTTTCCCAAGTTGGGTTTTTTTATCTCTGTACATTTTCATAAAACAAGAACTTGTCAGAACACTTAGCAATGGGTGATTGGACTACAATGAAGCATCCTCACCAGCTCTAAGAAAACAAATCCTTCACAAGTCTAAGCAGTGTATTTTGGGCCACATCTAACCTAATCTTCCCTTGACTCTTATCCTGCCTGCCAAAAATTTCTTCTCCATGTTCTCCTGCTGATGAACCTACAGGGGTGGTCTCTCAAGGTCACCCCTCCCATGACCAGATATCCCTGCTGGCTGTCCCTGCAATGCCTTCATCTCTTGTTGGATCCCCTTGGGCAGGCACTGCCTGGGCTGCCTAGAGACAGGGAGGAAGATGGATGAAGTGGAAACACAGCAGGAGCTTCAGGACACCATGTGGGATGGGACATCACACGTGGGAAGGGTGAGCACAGCACCACGTGGGATTGTAGGTATTAGAAAAGCTGGGCATGGATTGTACAGGAGTTTGGCTATATAGTCCAGACTTTCCTCAATTAAAGAAAAACTGCTCATACATAAACTAATTAAATTAATAATTGGAGTTAATAAAATAGAGTGAAATCTTAACTGTGCACACACCACGTGCCCCTTCTGCTCACAGAAGGGTTTTTCAGTGCAACGCCAGCAAAAGCATTTGGGAGCACCTTACAAGGAGCCTGCCCTTAGGTCTGCAGGGCACAGCCCTTCCTCAGCCTCCAAGCCACCCTCAGTGACCTCTTAACCACATCCAGGCTCCAGGCATGAGACCATGGCCAAGAGCCTGGGACGAGCTAAGAGCCCTGGCCAGGCAGGGCCACCTGTCGAGTGGCCTTGGCTACAAGCTTGGGCACCTGGCTCAAGCATTCCTGCTCCCCCAGGTAGTGCTGTGCCTCTGGGAGGTATTTTTGCCCACTCTGTTTACAGTTTTGGGGGCCCCCAGGGATGGCCAGCTGGCGCTGACAGCGTTATGTGATCCACTGTCCAGCTGCATGGAGCACGTGGACAAGCAGGAACATGTGGTGCTGCTCTGCCAGGGGAATTAGCCCCCAAACACAGCCCTTCAACAGCCACGTGTGTTTTGCAGGCAATTTATGAGAGCAGAAAACCAACAGACCTCCCATTCCAAGCTTCTAATTTCTTTGGCTTTTTTTTTTTTTTTTTTTTTCCCCATGAAGAACTTTCCAGAAACACTACATTAAAAGTGAGTTAGAAAGATGCCATGTAAAAACTGGCACTCCAGGTTTTGCCTAAGGTCTCCTAAACCACGGTAGGAAACCTGCTAGGATTTACTGCCTGCTTGTGTTTATCCAAGAAGAGGTGTATTATAACCTTTAAATCTGCACCAAGTAGAGCTGCTTTCCTAAAAACCCCACCCGTTGAGTTATGGGCTTGATTGTTTCAACTCAAAAAGTTTAAAAAGCAGCTAAGAGCTGCTTATCTACTTAGAGTCATAGAATATTTTGGGATGGAAGAGACCTTGAAAAGACCATCTTGTTCCCACCCCCCTGCCATGGGCACAACCTTACAAGGATAAAAGGACCTTGGTCCATTCAAGCCTCATTTTTCAGGCAGAGTCCAGCAACTACCAAGGTCCCTCCCAGACTCAAAACACAAATTAAACATCTGCTTTCCTATGCCTAGACTGAGGTGGTTTAACAGAGGGTCAGCCAAGAAGACCTAGAGAACAGAAGCTGCTCACTGAAATCAATAATGTCAGTGTTCCTCTCCCAGTATTTTGCAGTGCTGATTTCAGTCTCCAGCATTCCTATAAAATGGGAGAAAAAGATTTTGCACCTCAAAGATTTGAGTGGTTTGGTGTGTTTGGTTTTCAGGCCATGGGTCTGCAATACATGCATTCATCACACAGTTTTTCTGTATTATTTTTCCCAAGGCTTCAACCCTCCCATTCTTTAGCCCCACCTTCATTTCTGTCACACTGAGGTTCTCTATTACTGCTGAAGAAAATCAGAGCACAGGACACTGCAGGTTGCTGTGCAGCCCAAAAACACCCATGCACACGCTGACAAAATGAAAACATCAGATACAATTCCTTAGGCCAAGATTTCAAGAGCAAAGTTACCAGAATTACTTATATGCCTGAAGTTAGGCTTGTGCTTAGGCCTGCTGCTGAATCTGCTTCTGATAGAAGATGAAGAATGCCTTGGTTTTGATTAGAGGCCATATCTTGGCTGTAACGTTGCCCTGTTTCTAATTGTTGTTGTAGTCAAGAAACTCTATCCTTCCACTTGAGACCACCTGGAGAAATACATTCCACACCCCACCCCCCTAAACTTCTCCTAGGAGCCCAAAACTTGGCATTAATATAATACATATTTTCAATTTTCCCCCCACTAATGAGATGCATTGATACTTTTACCTGCTTGTACTGTATTTTGTTAATGGGAAATGTTTCAAACACTGTGTGGTAATGGGATATGGGATTATATATTTATTAATCTCAAGAGCACTGTGTAGACCATACCAATAAGTTACAAGCAAACTGGCAGCACAGGGTTTGAGTTCTGGCAGGGAAACTCTTCCAAGCCTTGCCTGTTGGGCTGCATTTGGCTCTGCTTTAAAACTTTATGCTGAGCTGGAGCTGCTTGGGTCAACTGTGATGCAAACAGGCTGCACTGACCCCTCTGCCCTGGGTCAGTCATGTCACAGCCAGGGTGACCTGCTGGCCAAGGAGATGCACTTTGAGCTGATCATTATGGTTTGTTGCATAATACAGAAAACCTCATTATATGCAGAGAAAACAGAAAAAAAAAAAGAAAGTGTTAGTCGTGATGTGTTTCCATTAACAGAAAAAAAGCTCTTTCCACCCTTGGAGATTGTGTTTCTATGCAGTGATGTCTAAATCTAT
Organism: Oenanthe melanoleuca; assembly: GCF_029582105.1. Lineage (NCBI taxonomy): Eukaryota > Metazoa > Chordata > Aves > Passeriformes > Muscicapidae > Oenanthe > Oenanthe melanoleuca. The sequence continues at coordinate 4,144,747 of NC_079346.1, forward strand.
CTGTGTGTGAGTTTACACCAGATGACACACCCTCCACCTTCTCTCCTGTCCCAGCAGGCCAGCCTAGAGTTCTCAGGGTTTTTTTCAGGCTTTTACAGAATTAAAGACATTTTCTGCACAGCTGAAAGACTGTCACTTGAAGATGAAGCCTGATTCACCTCTCCACAGAAAATTAGAGAAAGTTTGATGGATTTGCCCTCTATAATATTCAAGTTTGTGTGCAGCAAGAAAAGGAAATAAAAACTAATGGAAAGAGACATTTCCTCCAGGATCAAACCTAAATTCTTCCAAGAATGCATTCCCAGACTTTACTCAGAAGAAACAGTTGTGAGGTTCAAATGATTCACAAAGTCCAGCTCTGCTCAGGCACCTTGTTTTCCCTTATGAGGTAAAAAAACCTGACAAATTTTTACTTTTCATTTGAGGGTCTCAAATCCTTTTCAGCAGTTAACCACTAAAGCAGCCTATTTGCTTTATGAAGGTGATTAATAGGAGTGGAGGTGAAGCAATTACTTAGAAGTGTGATTGCTTTAGGTCCATGTAATGCTTAGATATTCTAAATATCCACCTTTATGGGTAGCTGAGACCCTTGACTGCAGTTTCCAGTGCCCAGAACCTCTTAATGAAGATGAACTCTGCATATAGCCAAGAAATAAACAGAAATAATTTTAACACCCAAAATTAATAGCTGTAGATGAGGTAAAAATTGCAAAGGACTGACATTGAGTTTAATGAGAGAAATGAGTCTTTAATAAAAATGCCAGTACCAAATTGTTATAATCTGGCTTTCCCAGTTTCTCAATCTCATTTTCTGAGTTATTTGCTTTATGACTCTCAAAAAAAAAAGTTGCACACCTACTTTTCTGGCCTGTGATAACCTTGTTTGTGCAATAATAGCCTGTTCAAAATATTGCATTTCATTTTATCAGCTCTGAACTGAAGCCATAGAATTGGTTTTAAAACCAAATTTTCACTCCAGAAAATAAACATTTTTGAAGCAGATGTTCACAGCTTTGTACATAAATTTTAAGAAGTCTCACTCCAGGACTGGTCACTCTGGCCTCCTTCTCCCATCAGTGTTCCCACTGGAATGCAGGTTTTGTTAAAAATTAGATCTGATTCCTGTAAGTACCTCCAAATCCTGGATTCCCTTGGATTTTCAGGGAAGAGAGAGTAGTCATCATTAGCCAGGTACAACACTGGAGTTTTTGGCATGGCTCTTGCCTTGGAATGTATGTAAATTTACACTACACTTATTTAAGCAGCTGATTTTAAACTGCTTTCTTCATCTACATTGCCCATAAGGTACATTATAAAATCCTTATTTTCACTGTGGTGAAGGCTGCCTAAACTCCAGCTGGATAAAGACTCTATTTGCTTTGTCTAAACGGTGCAAGCTCTCCCATATTCAATGACTACTGGAATTATTGTCTGATCTTTTCAGATTCTAATGCATATTAATTTGTAATATACAAAACCCTTCAATAAATAATTGTGCAGACTGAATAAAAAAGCAATTTAAACTTTTTCCCCCCCCTAACTGGAGACACTTTTTACAAATAGTTCTTTTAAGTAGTCTTAATAGTATCTCTTTAATATTGCCATTAAAATTCACCAGAGTTCAAGAGCAGAGCAAATTTACATCTGTTAAAATAATGGAATTGACACTGATATTACATCATTGCTATTTTAAATAATCATTCTTCATAATTCTAACCTACTTGCTTTAAGTTGCAAATAAAGGGCTTGTTCCTACTTTCATCAAAGTCGATGGCAAAACTCCCTTTTGGCTTTCAGGAGCAGCACCTAGATTTAGAGACAGGGCTCTCTGCTGATGTGTTGGGGTTTGACTGCATTCACTAATGCAGCAAAGAATAAATCCCTCTGAAAGAAAAATTACTGAGGAGGGTTCTATGAGCTCCAGACAGAGGATAATTGTCCTGGTCTAGTCTGTTCCCAAAAATCACAGAGCTCCATAGACTACTCTGAATTCCAAGGTAGTCACATTTCTTTTCCTTATTTTCACAGGAAAGCAACATTTTATAGAGGGCATTTTTGCCATTTTAGTTCAATTTTGTGGTTTCCCGTCCTTAAAATTTTGGGAGAGATTGTTTGAAAAGCGGCATGATGACAGTCCTCACAAATTCACCTTCTCTTGGGAGAACATTAGAACTTCCACTGAAATTACATAAGTGTTCTATGAACAATTCAAACTGAACCTAAAGGAATTAAAAATATACACCATACACAGCTGGAAAGCCACCTAGAAGGTGAATCAACATAGTTCTTTCTCTGATGACAGCAGAAAGTGAAGCAAGGATTTTTAAGAAATATAGAGGATAAAGGCTATAGCTGACACTATTTAAAACTGGAGAAAAAATAGACTTTTCATTATCCATTTAGCACTCAAATGAACACAGTTTTGTACCTGACTCTATCTGAACAGCTTTTGTGTTCTTCAGAAAAAAATAAATCCGTGTCCATATTGCAGCTTATCATCTGTAAAATCACCATAATTCAGCTGCCTATGTAGACCTCAAGTTTTCAGGGACAGAAACGTTTCACCTGTATCTGCATTGAGCTTTTAGTGTGACAGATTTCTGGCCATGGCAGAAATCACCAGTCACTGGAGCAACTTTGTGCTAATGCACCACTGAAATATGCTGAACATTTACAGGACAATAACCACCAGCTGAGTCTTAACCATAATTTTGCACTGCAGTAACAGGGCTGTTACATGTTATCTGGGAAACCAGAGAACTTTATTAACACTGTCATAAAAGCTAAGGCAGAACCAGCCCCTTGTCCTAGCACCACTGACACTGCCTATTATAAATAAGATATCCATCAAACATACTTAGATCCTAACTGAAATGGCAATTGCCTTGGGTGTCTTTAAGGGTAATTTGATTTAAAAGAAAACCACATGAGAGAACAAAATGTGACCCTTTAGTGTGAATAAAAGCATAAGTAAACAGCACCACCAAGACCAGGAGGAAACAAATTATTCCAGAAATACCAAGTTTTGAAGAATCTGCAGTGCTGACTTCCTTACTCTACTTGGAATTACTTACCCCTTATATAACTTCCCACTTTCACAGTGGGACACCTGCCCTCATGCTCATTTGGGGAAAAGAATGAAACATAGCTTCAATGTTAGGGAAATATTGTCCAAGTAAGGATGATTGGGCAATGTTCTGCCCTAGGAAGTATTTCAGGCACTGTCACTTAATGATGTTTAAGGAGAAATGAGAGGGAAAAAGCCTAAGGGTTTAGCCCACAGAGATTTTCATGGCATGAAGACTGGGTCTAGCTGAACTGAGGTTCTTTGCATCTGCATGACCTGTAATTCTTTTTGGCATCATTCCTCAGCTTTAAAATATCCCATCATTCCCCCATGCCAGGGGCTCTAACACAAGATGATGTCTGGTGCAACCCAGCCTTCAGGATAGTCCTGAACACACAGCAAACCAGGGAAGGGCAAACTAAATGTGTCACAAATATGGCTTTTGGAAGAAACTTACTTACTTTGTGTCATTCCAACCACACTAATAGGAGGAAATACCCATCTGCCATAGAAGACCAGCTGTTGCCACAATTCTTCACCACTGGAAGGAGGAATATCCAAAAATGCCTATCCCTATCTAATTAAGCCTATATTATACAGACTATTTTTATATTATAAATGCATATTCTAGACTCTTCACTCCAACACTATTCTCTTCCAACCTGCTTATCTGAAGAATTCACGTAGCTGCAAAAAATTTTCATTGGAAGGAATATGTTCTCATATCATCTATTTTTGGCTTTCCATGCTGTGACAACAGAGGCTGGCCTGGTGTTTCTATATCTGAACATTTCTCAGGTAGCAGAAGAGCTGCCGCAGATTGCCTGGCACCTGCTCCAGGATGAGGTGAACAGAAAGCAAAGCAAAAGTATTTTTATTTCATCAAGAACGTTTTGGCCAAGCCATATTTGTAGAAGATAAAAACTGAGGAAAGTGTAAACTGATGGGGAATGTAATCTTTTAGTATTTTGGGAGCATGAAACAGTGAAATCAGAGTTCAGAACTAGAGCAGGTTTAAGATGCAGTCACAGGTGCTGGGGAGAAATATCTTTTTCAGGATAAATGTTTTCAAGACCTGGTAGTTACACTGTGATAGTTCTAATCTTCTTTAAACAAAATAATTTCTGAGAAGGTAATATAAAAAAATATGGAACACAAATGCCAATAGAAACCTACTGCAAATACGAAACATCAGCAACAAACCTACGGCTGCTGAGTTAGGGGAAAAAAAAACCCAATATACTTAGATACATTATCTTTTGCTAATATACTTTTTGAATATCTGACTTTTTTTAATAGAGCAGCTATTAAGAGAAACTAATTATGATTTTATTTTTAAGGGCCTGGATTTTCTCTTACATGTATCATTCTAACTCAGGAGAAAAGCCATTCAAGCAAATGAGATGAGGTTGGTGTGAACGAGTTTAAGTGATCACACAAAGGTCTCAAGATATTTATGGAGAGAATGAGTCATTCCTGTTCTGGTTGGATGATTGCATCAGTGGAGAATTAGTCTATCATCATGCAGGGCTTGAGCCTCCTTTCTCTCACATCTCCATACATCAGGAAACACTGTGTGAAGGTAGTCAGAATTTCAGTAGACTAAAACCATCAGGTTGGTAGAACTGAGCCCACAGCCCCAATTCCACACAGTAGTTGTGCACTGACTCTAAAGAAGCTGCCCCATCTAAACCAGGAGATCATCTGTTCCTTCTTCTATAATCTGTTAACTTAAATAACTTATCAAAGTTTAGTAAGAACTGTTTATCATTTAAAATGTGAACTAATTGTGATCAAAGCACAGTCTTTTTCTAGCAACACATTCCAAAAAGTATCTTTTCTTCCATCAGTCTCCAGCAACATGTCTACAAAGGAGACATTAAATAGATAACACAAGTTGAACTACTCAGACTCCTTTTTTTTTTTACACTAAATGCAGATCTGTGAGACATCTTTGGCAATTCAAAAAGTAAAAAATGGGCAAAAAGTAAAACAACTCTGCCAGAACCAACAGGATTTTTGCCATTTTAGGCACACACCAGGTTTGGTGGTGCAAGAACAACATGTTTTCCATCCATCTTATCTCTAAGAACAAGCAGTGCCAGCTATTCAAGAGAAGTGTTGTGGTGGGCTGCTGTGACTATCTAGAATAGATTATGAGAGAAAGAAATGGCTGGAATGTCTCCAGCAACTGTTGGAGTTCCTAAGAAGTTTTTTCCTCACAGTAATGACTTTTAGGCTAATTAGAGGCAGAAAACCAAAATGGCAAATTCCCCAGACACCAGGTGTTTACTGGAAAAATCTTCCCCAGACAGACACCTTCCCTGCTCTCAGTGGTTTCCACAAGCCTCTCCCCTACCAGACAGGAGGTGTTCTGCCTCCCCAGTATGTCTGTGCACTTCTCACTTTGGAGAATTGGGAAGGCTTAAAATCACCTTCAAGGTGGAGAAAACCAAGCGTGGATGTTGCTTGGATCCATCTCAGCAGCCCCAGGAACTGGCTGAGAACCAGAGCGAGGATTTTCACGCTCCAGGCAACCAGAGCATCCTGTCTTGCTGCTCTCCTATCCCTGCCCAGCCAAAAGTCCACCACAAACATGGAGAGCACTGGATGTAAACAATTCCCAGTGCAGTTTTAATTCCTACTATTCCACCTTTTTTCTCAAGATATTTAAGCACCAAGCATTGCAATTTTTCGTATTCATATTAATGTTATATTTTGCTAGTCCCTTGTAGTGTTTGTCTGCATTAAGTGGCGTTTTTTCTCTTTTCCCACAAATAAGAGATATCTGCACCACAACATAACCTTTGGGCAGTTCTATTCATATCTAAAGCCAGAGGATTTTTGGGAGGGAAAAAAAAAAAGAAGATTATGTATTTATTCAGAAACTAAATGAGATTAATAATTTTGAAAGCAATTTACAAATAGCAATCAGCCACTGCAATGAAGGTCAAAAGAAAAAGGACACATTAGCAATTGAATCTCTTCCCTTCCTTTAAAGTTTTAATGCTGCATACCTGTTAATAATGGAAAATATGCTTCTTCAAGAGTAGCATTTTCAAAAATTGGTAGGATCCTTTTGCTAATTCTAATCTTCTTTTAATAAAATAATTTGCTAAAAAGGATTATAAAAAAGCATGAAAATGAAATGCCAATGGAAACGTACTGCCTATACAATAAATAGTTAATGTATTTTCTAAATGAATGATTTAAAATGGCTATTAAAGTAAAGAGAATGAGCTTATGTTTCTAGTAATGACTTCTCTGCCTCAGAATGAAATCTGTAAATCCCTGATTGCAATTTCACATCCCAAAAGAACAAGCAGTCCTGGGACCGATGCTTATTGCCTTTATCATTAATACTAGCACACTACATATGTGATTTTTATATCACTGGTTTGAATATTTAGATTTATACTTCTGTATGCTTTATATTTTAAATCCCACACAACCATTCTGTCACAAAAATAAAGCTCTCCTTCAACAAGGCTTTTTTGTATGTACATGCATACATGTGTACACAGACTTTCAGTATAACTACAATTTTATTCATAAGAGTGCATAATGATTCAGGCTGTGATTGTTAATAAAAATGCATTTCTAACCATCAAATTTGAGTCTATTATTCTAAGTTAATTGCATTTGCCCTAAAGAGACTTGCGACTTGCTGTCAGCCTATTTGTGTCAGTTCCATTTTATTCATCAGTCAATCTTGTCTCCTCTTTTTTCACATCCCATATATTGATCAAATAGATTTGTTAGCATGCCTCTGCAGCTTTAAAAAAAGTTTTTGTTATTTGTTAGGTTTATTTGATTACTATATTAGTGGAGTGTTATCTTAATTGTTATTTCAATAGAAAATAAATGCCCTTTGATAGTCCCACAAGATTCCCATTAAATATAATCCATATAACAAGTTAGTAGAAGAAGTGAATGTGGTAAGAAAATAAACACATTAAGCCTATTTTAAAAGGTGGTATTAATCTGCAGCTGTATTGTACTTGATCTAAAAGACAGAAATGGAAATAAGTACAGTGTAAAACAATTTTGATAAACATCAGTGCCGTATCATTGCATATTATGCTGTGTATAAAATACCTTAACAAAAAGATGTGTGATATAAAATAAACTGAGGTCGTATCTGGAAGAATGGGGTTTGTGGTTATGTGTGAAATTGAACTGTATTAAATATGGCTTTTGACACTAAAAATTAGGCTAGAGAGGCAGTAAGCAAAGGGAGGTGGAAGTGCTGTTATATGGGACAAATTTTTGGCAGGGAGAGAAAAATAGGAAACCAGCTTTCAAGAAAGTATTTTTTACAGAAAAAAAAAAAAAATGTAAGCATGTATGCAGGCAGCTTCTTCTTCCACAAAGGTATGATACACTGTTTAGTGAAATAAAGAAGAGTTGAACTAGATTAATATTTTGAAACAGCATCTTGTACACATCAGTCACTCAGTTTTGGTAATGAAGTCACAATACCAAATTTTTTACCTCAATCTTATCGAAGGGGATTGTGATGCAACCCGTTTTCCCTTATGAATGTCTCAGAAACTTGTCTCTCATATCTTCATTATCAGCAAGGTTACATAACCCTGGCTCCTTGCCTAACATTAAATCTGGGATCTGCCCAGCTGGTACCTGAACGTACATAGTGTCAGAAATACCATCTCATTTTAAAAGATATGAGAAGTACATATGTTTTAAGATAGCTACTCAAGATATAGAAGCATTGATTTAATAAAAATTTTAGGAAACAAAATCTACTGCTTTACCTGTATTGAAGTACATTGACTGAACTCATTACTTCCTGAAACTGAGATGAAGAACCTTATGAAAAGCTGAGTTTCTCTCATTTATTTGGCCAGGATTAGCCAATCATCTGACTTCAGAGAGTTTGGGTTCTGGTCTGGATAATTATCTGTAGCCAACTGCAGGGGAAAGGGATGAGAGTAGGGACAAAACCAGACTTTCAAAAAAGCAGTTTTTTCCTGGCTTAAACTCTTCAGTCAAGGTGAGACAACTTGCAGCAGGCTGGGCTTGTCTTTCATTGATTTCTGTAGGAGTTTAGGCAAGACTGAGTACCTATCCTACCTATAAGGTAGAACTGAAATGATAAACACCACCCTAAGGGGGACCACTCTCATTAGAGCAGGAGCATTTTTAAGTGCCTCTACCTGTCTGAGGATGCTTGAAAAATCCAATTCCCAGACTGTTTTTCATCTGGAACCTCTTTAACGGTATTTCATACTAAACTACCATGCTAAATCTTCAGATGCCCTAAAAAAAGCCCTCAAATTTGCAGTCGTCCTAGAGCTGTTAGCAACACTCCTGTGATTCAGAAGCACACAGTGTGATGATAGTTTCAAGCTAAACTGTTATGACCAGCTAGTATGGAATATAAACAGGAACAGATGAGAAGAATACAGCCTCAACATTTGAGACAACAAAGAAAGAGTGAAATGATTGCTACATAAAAGACATTTCAAAGACCTCCCAGAAAAGCAGGCATAAAAATCCCCAATAAAAAGGCTCAGCAAGAAAACTGTCACACCCCCTAATCCTCAGCAGACTCTAACAAGATGTTCGCATGAGCCAGAGATTGTCTCCTTCCCCAGAAGACAAAAGGCTCAGAAATCAATACTGTCTAGCATAGGATTAGGAGGCAAGAGATAGATAAAAAGGATTCCTTAACCTTACAATTAGAAACCCCAAGTCTCCAGCCAAAAAGATAATCAGAAACAGACTGCAAACCTGTGTCACAATAATTGCTGCATCTTTTACTCTTTGAAAACTGATATTTTCAGAAGATTTTTTTTATAATTTATTGCCACCCCAAGAAAGGTTTTGATGGCCACTTAGCTACAGACAACTGCTGCGACCAAACCACAATTCAGCACACATGGCAATAGAATTATTTCCCAGTCTTTATGTTTTAACCACCTCCAACCAAGCAAAAATTATATTACCAATGCCTGTACCAACCTCCCAGTAAATTGTACCACTAAAAGCAAAATGATATGTAATGCACTACTTCTAACAAATGATCAGCTTACTGTGCCCTGAACCAAACACTTACACAGATTCTTCATGCCAAACCTGGCATAAGCATGTGCTCTGATTAAAAAGGAAACAACTTAGTTGTTATAACAAGCGTCTTTAGCTTTATTTGGTATTACTAATGCTTTTAAACAGAAGGCAGGGTACTGGCAAGAGTAAAAAACAGACTTGAAGGGGGAGGAAACCTGCAGGCTGGAAAGAAGCTGCAGCCTCTGAAGTCCGACCCTCCTGCTGTAGATAACGAGTGACCATAAGCTGTGAGAGCTGGAGAAGTTTCAGCATAGAAATTTCAGACTCTTTCTGAAGCTCAGCAAGGCAACAGCAAGACATTGACAATGACATTTACAAAGCCTATATCAGCTTACAGCACAAAATCATATATGCTTAGGTGCTGTATGTTCCCACTTTAAGAGTGTTAAATAGCACAAGCACTCCTGAAGGACAGTCACAATTTAAGCAATCAGGACATCCAATGTTACAAGACTTTCCTGGTCTTCCTGGTGCCATCAGGACAGGAAAAGTCAAATAATCTCTTTTTTCTCCTAGTGCAAAACACTTGCAAACCATCACTCCGTGCTCCTATGATCCTACTGTCTACTGAACCTTAAATTTCCTGCCTTAAGCTAACTTTCCATGGTCTTGTTCAGTGCAAGTTAGACAACACCTCAAAGCTGCCTCATGTTCTGTGGCAGATGAAATAATCCCTGTAAGTAAACTACTTGAAACCACTTAGAAAGAGGTTGGCAGCGATGCAACTTAAACCATTGTCATTTGTCATGTAAAGACAAACAAATCACCCTTCCCAGAAGAATCGTGACTCAAAATAAACACATGGAAAGAGGCATGAATTTCTGTTCCCTTTTTAGCTAGCTCAAAGATAGCATTAAGCTTGTCTTACACATTCTTGGAGAATAAAAGGGAGAAACGATATCTGCAGATCTCTAAGTAAATTCTCTGGATCTCAACCCAGATGGGAATAAGCAATTCCCTCATTCCACCCCAAAAGGCTGCAGCCAGCAGTGTACCAGACAGAGCAACCCAGGCTGTGAATCAAGCAGGGTGGGAGCAGAGGGCAGTGTGGTCTGCACGGTGGCAGAAGCAGATTAATCTCTCCTCAGACACACAGCTCCCCAGGGACTCCATGTCTTGCTTGTGGCCAAGTGTCACAGACTCACAAGCCTTTGCCTGCAAGCACACTTGTCCCCAAGCCACAAGAAGCTTCACTGCTGTCCAGCTATGCTGGAATTGAGTCTGGGAACAGGACCACAGCACCCTGCCTGTTAGCTGAAAGTTATTTCCAGATAACATTTTCCTCATTTGATAACAAAGCAAGCTGCTGGTTAGCACTATTAGAAGCACAACTTGAGACACAATTTGTATTCAGATCAAGATTTACCAAAGAAACTGCAAAACATTACTTTAGTGACCTCTGTGTGGCACAAAATCCCACATCCATCGGGATCACAGTGCCACACAAGTATTCAGTAATTTAGATAAGAACTAAATCTTCCCCTCCAAACAGAGGAGAAAGGCTACTAAAAAAAGACAGCAAAAGATAAACTTTACTCACTCAGAAACTCAGGGTTCAGTGCTGCATCAGTGAATCAGGATCCTCAAGCATTCTCTGCCCTTTTGGGTAAAACAAGTTGCGTTGACTGCATGAAAATTGTTGTGTTCCCTGCGGAAAACACAGAATTATGGAATCACTTTGGTTGGAAAACACCTCCAAGATCTTCTCAGTGAGAGACTGCAGGACATCTACTAAAGAGAAGAGGTATCTCCCAACTTCTCCTAGGAGCTATTTTTAACATATTTGTGATGTCAATTAGGGAACATTTCTTGATTTTTATCTTTCCTCTGATAACAGTACAGCTTTGAGAAGTTCACAAAACACCCTTGTGGGATAACAAAGGCACATCACCAGCTAGGGAACTTTTCCTGCTTAGTGGAACTTTACTTTCCCATTATTTTCTCCAACTGGGCAGCCCTTTAGAAGCTCAGGTAAACCCTTCACCTCAGCTCCTTCTCCCTACAGCAGATAGGGCATCACATCATTTCAGTAGCACCTTCCATGAAAAAATTAGCTCAATAAGTCTAATTTTACTAGGGATGGAAGCAATTTTTTCTTAATATTTTTCATCTGTTTTAGTCTTCAGCACATCTTTAAATTATTTTTTGCATTAATGATGCTAGAGAAACATTTTGAAGTTTACTCAAAACAGCAGAATAAGAACAAAAATGCTGTGCAGGGGGCTAAGCCTAAACAAGCTCTTAAACTCAGCACAATTTTCTTATGAAAACTGAGTAAGAACCCCAAAAGGGTCAGCTTAGTAGCCACAAAAAGGCTGCTTATTTGCAGGATCTAAGGGGATTACTTTGGTATCAGGCAGTCCTTAAGCTGCCTCCTTTCCAGGGCTGCTACTTGTGCACATTACCTGGAGAACTGCCACCATGTTGCTTGCCCTCTTTCCTCTATTTATCTACTAAAGGAGAAGCAAGGCCTGAGACCCTCTCCCCTTCCAGCTGAGGATGTTCTCCTAACTGAGGCTTCTCATGCCAAAGAACACCACCTGAAAGCCTTTAGAATGGGGAGATATGCCAATTTATCTGCTTTCTACCCAGCCACTCCAGGAATGGGTAATACTTTTCTGCTACAATTGCTTCTGAAAATGACATTTGGAGCATCCCAGCTGGAGACCTTTCTGATTTTGGCAGTGGCCCCCAGCAGTGCTCACCATGACCATGAATTGGGGTGTTGGTGGTTAAAGGATGAGTACACCAGGCTGGGCAGCACCTACAGGCTGGGTTCTTCCAGTAGCAATGAGTTGGTTGAGTTAGAAACCCCATCATCCAAAAATTTTAGAAAGCACCATGGCCCCATTGGGAATGGGCACCCATTTTGTTGCAATCAAAAAGCCTACACCAAACGGATTCAGTATCTCATGAGGGCCCAGAAGAGAGATGGGAGGGGGCTTTTGACAAAGGCATGGAGGGATAGATAAGGGGAAATGGCTTAAATCTGAAGAAGAGTAGATTTAGACTTGAAATTAGGAGGAAATATTTTACTGTGAAGACAGCAAGATGCTGACACTGGTTACCCAGAGAAGTTGTGGACGCCCCATCCCTGGAAATGTTCAAGACCAGGCTGGATGGAGCTCTGAGAAACCTTGTCTGGTTTGTCCCTGCATGGCAGGGAGTTGGTATAGTATGATCTTTAAAGCCCCCTCCAAACCAAACCATTCTATGATTCTATTTGCAGTGGAAACACACACGAAGCAAACTTTCTCTGCTACTTAGAGGACCCTGATGAGGCTTTGGTAGGCAAGGTCAAGATGTTCACCTGCTCTGATAAATCATGAGGAGGTAAATCATCCTGTGCAACTCAAGCAATTCAGATGGTATTTGGCATCTCCCCCCTCCCCAGTCCTGCTTTTGTTCTGTCAGTCTGAAGAGAACAGCTCGTGTGATGTAATTTAGAATGGAGCTTTTTTAAAGCTTTCACTCAGGAAAAGCTTGGGGAGCGCTGGGGGTATAGCTTAGCTCAGAGAAATAGAAAGAAAGCAAGTTTGCATTGACAGCTTGATCCCAGAGAGAGGTGGCTGCCTGCTTGTCTAACAGGTCCTCTGGGTCTGGATGAGGCAGAGACAGAGGAGCAGTCATATTAAGTGAACGCGCGCTGCCAATGTTAAAGGAACAATTACCATTATTCTGCATAGTTCACTGTTTGCTACTGCTATTTCCTTCAATAAAACCTCTTTTCACTTGCCAATTGGAGCTTGTCATGTAACAATATTTCTTATGCACAATACACATACTAAAATGCCCCTGTGTTTTTAATACATTTATAGTTGTTAACAATAGCAGTATAGCGACAGAAAAAAACTGTGCTTGCTTTGAATACAGAACAGATTGAAAAAAAAGAACAAACCAGTGGCCCTGCTCTGAAGGATTAATGGGGGTTAGATTTTGCCTAATCTGTGTTAAAATGGTGACACCTCTTCCATTTCTTTGACACCCACTTCTTCCTCTCAGGCGCTGGGCTGTGCCCTCCTCACTTGGAAGGGGTTGTACACCTGAGCCTTGTGCAAAACCTCAGTGATGCTTGTGAGTGTTGAGGAGGGCATTGGGGTCTCACCTGTCCCTGTGCAGCCCCGAGGGGGATGGACAAGGGGTGCCACTCCTGTGGCCTTGGCAAGCCCAGCCTGCTGAAGGTTGCCCAAAAACCCTTCAACCCTTGTGCATGGTGCACAGACAGTGGGAGCTGTGCTACAGCAACACCTGAACTCTAGTGCTCACTTCTCACATCAGACTGACACAACTCCTTGTGAATGCAGCTCCTGGTGAAGCAGGACAAACAGGCAGCTTTGGGGAGAGTGGCACTTCCCTGGGGCTGTGGAGCTCCACAGCTCTGCTCCAAGAGCTCACACAATGGAGACATTGTGCTGCTACTGCACTTGCCAGCATCACAAAGCCAGGTGGAAGTGACCGCAGTGAAGGTGCCACAGTGAGAAGAAATTACATGTTTGCACTTCTGAGCAGGCTGAACCTCGTATTTCATGCACCCAAAGGAACAAGCAGCTGTTCAGAAACCTTTGTAGCACAATCACGAAGGAAACTTTCTTGTGCCATAAGATGCGTGTTTTCTAAGAACACTATTTTCTTCAGAGCAAGTTAATATACACAAGAAAAGACATCTTGAGTGTTCCTGACTCTCCTACACTATCCAGGAATAGTGATAGACTGCGAGTTTAAACACATTCTTCCACTGCACAGTGAGAGAAGAGTGTCTAATGCTGTGAGCAGAACACTTACCATGCTTGCCAGAGTGCCAAGACTGCACCGTTTTAAGAGTATTATTACATGCATAAGGAACAGTGGATGTCATCTGTCTGCCCCCAGAATAGATGTTCTGCATCTTCAGTGCAGGGGGAAAAGAGTTTGTGAAAGGATGCACAGCATGGTACATCTGCTTCAGGTATTGCTGATTGCTTTGTCTGTGGCTTTTTCTGAGGAAAAGAGCAAAGAAATCCAGAGAAGGCCACCATATTGGAGCCTGATCTGAGCTCCTGGAATTGTTTTCTTTGACATCTGGTGATACAGGATCAAGCCCTAGCAAAGATAAATAAGTAGTTTTCCAGCATGGTCCAGCACAGCCTGTTCTGCAACACCTGGGGAGGTGCTCAGATGGCAATAAGATTAATAATGTTTATTACAGAGTGCAAGCCCAGCTCCCAGTTGTGTTCCAGCATGGCATGCAGGCAAGAGAGAAACAAATGGAAGTGTTTGCTAGGAAAGTCTCATAGAAGACATAAGACTCTCACAGATTGCCACTCACCATTGGGTTCAAATCAAAGAAAAGCTTTTATACCTTGTTAGAAGATGTGAAGGGTTGTAGTCATATATTATCATATGTCAATTTACCACCAGTAGAGCTCTAAGGACTATCTGTGAGAAATGCTGTGATTTGCAGCTCTATTTCACAGTGTTTAAAATGTTTGGATTTATTTTAAGAATATATATGGGTTTGATGGTGTTAATATATGTGGGTTTGTTGGTGTTTCCCCCCACCAAACAAAAGTGCTGACAGTGTTGGAGCTGCTCTGGCATTAATGCTGTGCAAGGATATCTTTGTGACCATAACAGTGTGTAATGCCTGCTTTGGGAATAAACTCTTGGCACATAACTTCAGTCTCATTCAGAAAGCAGCACAGTTGTCAAGGACCTTGGGACATGAAAGGAAGACACTGTGCTGCCTTTTCATTGGAAAGTTCACAGATTCTGCCTAGAGATCCCTCTGATATTTTCACTTTTCAATACATAGTGCTTACCAAAAATAAAACTGAGAATTTTAAGTGCTTTCCAAATTTAATGACATAGAGTTTTACACGAAAAAAATTCTTTTGTAATAAATCCAGCATTTTCTGGTTTATATTACCTATAAATTTCTCCAGCTAAAGAGTGAGCAATTACACAAGGATGTCCATGGGTGAGACCTACCTTTAGTTACTGTGCCAGCATATTAAATAAAGCCCTGCCCACTTCTGGGTACTCAGCTAAGGTTCGGATTTTGTTTCTGAAACTTTATCATATTGGCAGACAACCTTAACCTCATTGTAGGGTGAATCATCAACCATGAAAGGAAGGAAGAGTGAATTAATGCAGCAGTGGCATCAAGGCAAGAATAACAACAACAATTGTAAAGTTTGTTTTTTCTCTGCTTTGAAAACAACAAGGTCAATTCAGATGAGACAATGCATCAAACTTTGCAGTTTCACTCTGTGCAGTAAGGAATAAAGAGAATTTGAGGGGTTTTGAGTTAGCCCTGCAAAACAGCAAGCACACACAGCTCTGTGTGGTGCTGTGCATCCCAAATCCCAGCCTGGGGAAGAGAGCAGGGACTGGCACAGCCATAGGGTGACTGGGGTGACCTCCTGACAGTAATAGAAACAAATATTGCTAATCTCTCCACTTGGAAGAGGAAGGACAGGGCTGTGTGTTTTCAGTTCAGTTTCAGTTTGTGACTTACTTGTTCTGAGTTTTTTGATTATTCCTTTTAGCAAATATCAGCAGTGTGCAGTTTTAAACAAAGAGAAAGAAACAAAGTAATTTGGAAAGCAGCTTTAAGCTTAATTTCCAACACTTCTAAGTGTTTCATATAATGGGGTCACTACACACCTACAAGGTTCTCCCCATCCCTGGAGTGTTCAAGGCCAGGCTCCACAGGGCCTGGAGCAACCTGGTTTAGTGGAAAGTGTCCCTGCCCATGGTGGGTGATTGGAACTAGATGATCTTTCAGTCCCTTCCAACCCAAACCACTCTATAATTCAATAAGACAAAAAAAATAAAATCCAGTCTGGGGCTTAAATACAACTTCAGGTACAGCCACTCCATCTCAGTGACTCCCAGAGAGGATGATCTCTTCCAAGACATGCTGGAATAACAACAGAGTGCCAGGATGCTCTGATCATGAAATTCAAAACAGGGAGAAGATAAAAAAAAATTACCTAACAGCAAGAAGCATATGAAATACCATGAGATCCTGCTGCTGCCTGGACTAACCCCAATTCCTGTAATAGATTTATCTCATGGATGCCATTTCAAAAAGTCATGACTGCCAGGACAGAAATATGGACCTAAAGCAAAACATGATAGAGGAAAAAAAGAGTGGCTGAAGGGGAATTTGGGAGAGGCAAACAAACAAGCCCTGAAGGCTCTGATAAGGCTCTCCTGGAGGGTGCACAGCTGTAGCCCACACCCAGCCCCATGGGTTTAGGGATTGCCCTGCCTGCTGACCAGCTGATGTTTGTTTCTGCTGCAGTTAACATTTGATACCAAAGCTGTGAGGTTCCTGTGAAAATTCGAGTGGTTTATCTCAGGCTGTGACAAGGAGAGATGGACAGGAAGGGCTCTGGCAGGCCCTGCAGACCAGGCAGTGAACACACTGTGAATTTTGCTATTGTGGTCATTAAGAGCATGAATTATGTCCAGCCTTCGACACAGATGATGATGTCTGATGCAACAGGGACTCTGGACTTTGCCCATAAAAACCTTTTCATAAATTGCTCAGTCCCCCTTCTTGCAAAGTCGTTACAGCTCCAAGGTGTAAGAGAACAGCATAAAATTCTCACTGATCCCTTCAATTCTTTTTTAAGCATCCTTAAATCCAGCCCTTTTTTTTTCTGCTATACATCTTACTTTTTATAGTTAAAAGTAATTTTAAAGCAAAAAAGAACATAAACAATATACACTGACTCTTGACACTCCATTGCTTTTTTAAACTAGAATAATAAAAATTTGCAAATGAACAAAAGAGTGGGAGGAAGATATCTGATTTACAATGTTTTTGAGATAAAGAACACTATAAAAAAAGATCAATGTGAATAATAAAGCATTGTTAACTGAGTCATGACATTTCTATTCTCAGTGAAGATTTGAACAGTAGAGCTCTGCAAATGAGCACCTTGTGCCATTTTCAAAGTGGGAGGAAGACATATAATTATAATTTTTAAAGTGAAGAGAATTTAAAAAAAAAAATCTCTGTGAAAAAGTTTATTGAAAAACATATCGACATATCAATATGACATAAATTACTTTAATTTTATTAAACTGGGAGGGGGGAAAAACCTCTTTTTGAAGACTGGCTGCAGAAAGCATTCCTTGAAAAGAATTTTCTTTATTAAAAACTCTTTGCTAAGATGAAACAGCACTGAATGTCAGCACTACCGTATATTTATTCTGTAACTCTTCCAACAGCCGAGATCTATAAAAGAAACATATTTTCAAAACAGTTTTAACCTCCATTGTCTTGATCATTCGTATTAACATTTTTCATGTCACCTATTGAAATCCCTTAAAGGAACCTTTTATTCAGTCAAAATTAATGGAACCATTTTCTTAAACAGCCTCCAAAAAGTAAAAAGGACGTAATGTTGTGCATTTTATTTGACATACGTTTTCTGCCATTTCACTTATTTGTGTGATGAGAGCAATACTTCATATTTATGCTATCAAATCTGCAGAGAAAAGTGATTTTGAGAGAGAAGAAAACCAACTCTGCTCTTGCTGTGTGAGCAATTTAAATCCACAGTGAAAATACAACATTGATCAGATTACTCCAATTGAGTCATTTAGTACTTTGGCATTCCTGAAGTTAGGGCCCAGCTGTGAAATCATAGTTGGGGCCAAACATTGCTGTTAGGTGAGTGCACATGGCTCCCATTTTCTTCAAAGGGAATGACACACATGGCCAATGTTTAGCTTTCACCTCTTCCATTCTTTAGTTAGCAAAGCCAGAACCAGTGGAGTATATGCAGGCAATTTAACAGAATTAAGAATACAATCAAGATTTTCCAGGACTTACTAGTGATTTGGGATATATAATTCAATACACATCAAAACACAGATGCTCAGCATATTCTGAAAACCAGGCCATCTCGAATGTCTTGCTTTAAGCAGGTAAAATCATAAATTACTCTGAGTATTTTGGCCATTGGATCCTAGCAAACTGGGTGTAGGATACCTCTTCAAAATTATAAACTCCAAGTTCTGGCTTGGCTGGGATGCCTGGGAGAATTACAACCTCCCAAACCATTTTTGTTCCTGCCATTACCACTTGATCACAGTGCAGGTGCCCTTCTGCAGCAGGTGACCCCCAGGGAAAATCCAGGTCCTGGCTCTGCAGGTCCCCTGGGATGCACTGAGCTGCTGGGATGGCCCACAAGACCTCAGAGCTTAAGTGCCATGGAGAGAAAAAAAGGATGCATCCCAAAAATCCAGCTGCCCCATGCTGCATGCAGATCTTCATTTCAACTCAAGGTCAAGTGGAAAACTTTTCTACCATCCTTGCTGACTCTCCTCTTCACTTTCTCCTGACTCCATCTGTTCCTCACCCATCTCCTTCGTTCCGCACTCGCCTCCCTCTTCTTCCTGTGTCCATCTGTTCCCTCCTTCCTCGACACAAGTTGGGGAAGGGAAGTAAATTCAGTCATTCACTGAACAGATTTCAAGATGAACCCCCTCCCTCTCCAGTTCTAACTTCATTCATCACGGTAAAAATTATAATGAATAGAAATGTTGAAGGTGAAAATTTATTAGGGATTGTGTTGCTTTCTTATATGAAAAGCAGTTAAAGCGGCATATAAACATTGGCTTCATTCATTTTTTCTTAATATATGGTATAATTAGTGAGAAATATTAGTGGAAGTGCTTGCTATGCAGTCCATCAACACATGCCTGTCAGAGCTTAGGATCTGGGCCAAAAGTTTTTGCCAGTCCTGTGATAGATTTACAATAAGCCTATAGAAGGCTTTACAGTTAGCTGGGTCACTAATTCATGAAGTTAAAACGTATGCAATGAGGTCAAAAATTCACTATTGATAAAACACCCCCTCCCGGGATTGCACCATTAGCTTTGTTACTGCAACAGCAAAATAAAGTAAACCCAAAGCTCCCGTGAATTACCAGTCCATCATTGTAAATCAGCAGCGAAACACTTGCACGAGTTCATGATGTCATCTGAAGCCAGGGATATATTTATAGCCTTGTGTACTATTTCCTGTTTCCTTATGACAAAAATAAACAGTCTCCAAATCCCCTGCATCCTTCTGCCTGAGCTCAGCAAAATGTAATGGGCACGAATCCCTGAAAGCCCCCGTGATGTATTGGTCTAGAGCAGCTCCCTCCTGAAGGGCCACGAGCCCGTGCTCCCTCCAGCCTCTCCCATCTGGGCCACAGCAGCTCCCATGGGCTCCATCTGCTGCCCTTGCTGCTGGGATAGCCCCACACCCCTCCTACTTTGCCTCCCTGACACTTGGAGAGAGAAGGAAAGAAGATTTAAGCCGCCAAGCCTTAGGCATTAACAGCCTGGAGGCGCATCCGAGCTGGAGGAGCTCAGCATTGCTCTCGTGGGCTTGCCACCACAGGGACATTGGGCATCCTGTCACAAAGACTGCCAAGCCATGAAGGTTGGAGTTTGGGCTTAAATGTCCTCTCTCCTCTTTGCTGATGGTTTGGGATCCTTATCTAAGGTTTCTCTGGTGTTTGGGCATGGATGATGCCCCACATTTCATCTCAGACCTCCCAGCTCTCAAATGTCCTGTACCTACCTGAATTTCTGTGTCTGCTGGTGATCCCCTTCAGCTCTTCTTGGGTGAAGCTTTCTCTCTTGGCTGTTTGTTTTATGTTTTGCTTCCTTTCCTGAAACAAGACAGAGGGTAACACAAACAACTCACCATGCTGTGTAGCCTCCCTCTGCAAGAAGGCACACTTGCTTCTGTTTGACCTCAGAGCAGCAACTCCTGAGTCAATGACTGTCACTAAGTGGCTGAGAGTGATAAATGTGATTTGGCACAGCTATTTGACACTTATCCCTCTTCAATTTTGTTTTCTTCTCTCCACCAAGACCGCCGCACCAGCTCCCTGCCTCTGCTGGCCCTCCCTGGGGTGACCCCGAGCAGTGACGACCACCCAGGTAAGCTCCTGCCCCATGCATGCAGAGATATTCCTTCCCTGGCAGACCATTATACCCTTAAACCATAAAGAAAAAGTTTGGTTTTTGGTTCTTGCTTTTTTGAAGCACTGCTGTCAAGCCCTGAGGTTTGGGTTTCGTCGTTCTACGAGTCCTTTCAAACCGAGAGAGTTCAGATCAAGCCTTGTTTTGTACAAGTTTTCATCCATCAGGTCTGATGCAGCTCTGCCTGTGTCAAACGGGACTGAATGGACATGGCACACAGCTCATCCAGTGATGAGCATGTGATGCATTGAACAGACAGGTAGCGACAGCAGGGCAGGGGATAACGAATGGCAGGGAGATCAGCCGGGCATTCCCTTGGTGCTTTGGCTGCACTGATACATCAACATGCCTCAAGGGGAAATTTAAAAGTTACAGGTCCTAAACTGCTACAGTTTTCCACACAGTTTAGCATTAACCCTTGGGAATCCTTGTTACAGGGGCGTGAGGCAAAGGGATGGATTTGGAACAAGTGCCAGCATTGAGTAGAGCCACAGGCTCCCTGGTCCTTGGCTTGTAAGATGTGGACAAGCCCTAGGAGGGTCAGAAATCAATTCTCCTTCTCCTCCCCTCCTAAACAGTTGCTCCAAGAGCTGCTTTGGATTACCTGCATTGCTGCAGTCCCTGTTCAGCAGAACAGAGCACCTCTTAAACCCTCTGCCCCTTATCAAAAATAGACTTAGAGCCCTCCTAGGCCTCTATACTAAATCTAATTTCAGAAGCATGCAGGGAAACTGAAGACTCCTCTTCTCCAGGACTGCAAGATGCTGGTTTGTGCCTAAAGCCAGAAGAGAAATAGAGGTCAGGGGACATACTGCAAATGCCAGTCTTGGTATCACTACTCCTCCCCATTAACCAGAGGGATCTGGGGCTGGTATCAGTGGAAAATAAGTGATTTACTTTGTGCTCTCATGAGTTTAGACACTGTAGTCAGCCATCTGAATCGCCCAAATCCAAAAAGAAAAAGAAAAAAGAAATTCCATGTGAGTATCGAGACTATCTTTAATACAAACATGGGTGAAGGATCCCAGTCTTCTACTGCAACAGCCAAGCAAGTCCCAGCTTCCCCATGTGAGGAAGAAAGTTGCTACTTCATACTATTTAAAAATGGCACATTGTGGGGGTGTACCTTTAGCAGCCTCTGCCTAACAGTCTAACACTGAATAATCTGAGATGTCTTCATCATGATACACTTATTTTTCCCCTTAAGTTCACTTCAGTTGTTGATTTCTATATGTTAAAAACACAGACATATGTGGACATCTGAAGCTGAGCACAGGCTCTTAAAAGAGAGTAGCAAAGTTTGACCCTCTTCCCATCTCTAATTGTAACTTAGGGATTTTTTTATATTCTCATTTAACAGTAATCATAAATAGTATCCCATTATATGTTTTTAAAGCCTATTTGGCTACATATATTTGCTCCAAACTCTCAACCTACTACTGTTCCATCCAGCAACTAACTATAATAGGAGAAAAAAAAAAAAAGTACTAACCACCTTTTTTTTTTTTTTTTTCTGCTGGTCTAGCACAATCTTTATTTCTTCAGACAGTTTGTGCAAACATTAAATTGATAAAAGACATAATGTAGATGGACCCACAGCTGAACTGAAGGTAATTGCATAAAAATGAAATGGAGACCTATAATTGTACACTGCTTTAGCCTCTCCTGCAGTGTTTTCTGGAAGCAAGGATCTCGCTTGTCATAGCAAGTTGCTTGTTACAGTGATTGCATGAAGACTTGATCTAGCTGTACAAGACAAGTATAACATTACTGAAAGGGAGCTTTTCAAACTAAGAGTCTGACACTAAAATGTACTGTATTTTCCAAGATGTAGTATGCTTTAACAAACAGAAGAGTCCCTGAGTGACAGCTTTTGTTACCCTTTTGTTTGATGGTGCTGTATTGAAAAATTCAGGTTATGTCTATGCCTTTCTATTTCTGGTTTTGATTTCTCTTCAACAGCACTTCAAGAATAAAAATTGACTCAAAGTATGAATAGTAGAAGTCGGTGGATACAGTAAATGTTAGTCTGGCATTTACTGATTACTTCTGTCAGACTTTTTTTCAGTCTCGCTTCTTGAATGCTTAAATGCATTCAGTGGGCCATTGTATTGTTGCAGAATTGGGGAACTAGACAGCTATATCATGAATTAAAACATATCTAGTTTAGATTTTTGGGCAGATTTTGAAAGTGGAAAATAATAATTATTCTTACCTAAGCCTTTTGATCTGACCTGTGTGTATCCAAAGGCTCAGCCTGAGTGTAGCTCTCAGTGTGAACAAACAGGACCCATTTGTAATATTGGCACCTAAATAACAGGTAGGGCTTGTGTCTTTTGGACTCACAAAACAATTGTTATCCGGTAAATCCAGTGAATAAGAAGGACATTGCTTCCTCCTGAGCTCTGCTGCTTTAATCAGCACAGCTTTTCCTGGAGATGGTTTGTTATTGAATGAAAGTGCAGGTAAACTCCTGGAATGTCATTGATTTATAAACACTGAAAAACAGTCATGGCTGTACGTGTAAGGACATCCACAATACAAGAGTTTTTACATTCTGGACTGATGAGGCTGGCCAAGGAGTCAGAGAAGGGAAAAAAAAAACCCAAATTTGCTTACTCTGAGGGGAAAACCATCAAAAACTCATCACAGATGGGCAAACCCAGACATGCATAGCCCCAGACGCTGATTTCCTGTGGAAAGGTACAACCCCAGGGGAACTGCTGTGCTTTGCCCTGCTGGGTCACACCCATAGAGCCACTGCCTCTCCTCCCTTCCCATCTCACCTGTGGCTTTCCTTCATCATAAAGCTCACAAAACCTGACAGTCACAGGTTTCTGAGACTCCTCTCTGTGCCACTGCTCTCTTAGTGCCTCCACCCCACTGCTCACTCCCTGCCCAAGGCCAACTGTAAACTCCCCAGGACAAGGAAATTCACATTTCTGTCACAGTAGACTTTGTTGTCATTACGACTTAAAAATCCAGACAATACCTCTGCCAACACACAGTGTTAAAGTAGTGATTTAAAATGAAAATTATAACCTAGGTTTTATGCTTATTTTATCCCAAGATCTTACTCTACTAACCTCTACCCAGCTTTTCTGCTTCTACATATTTTGCTAGGTAAAAATGATCTGAAATGGCATCAAACCCGACTATGAGCAGAAATTTAAATGAATTGCTCACTCATTCTGTAAGTAAATGGTTAGAAATTATAGAAATCAGAAAAATTAGCCCTGAAGGGACTCTAGAATCACCTTGCTTGGCCTCTGTCAGAAACCCACAGCAAGAGCAGGTTGCTGGGGTCCATGCCCAGCTGAGCTCTTCACACAACCAGAGCTGTGGTCTGTTCTGATACTTTACTCATCCCATGAGGAGGAATTCATTCCCTGGGCAGTTCCAGTTGCCTTTTCTGCAGCTTCTGACAATGCCCTCTTCTCATTTTCCATCAGTGCACTGCTGGGAGGAGTTGGAGTCTGGCTTCTCCCTCACCCTGGCTCTGGAGGGGAACAAAGCATCCAGCACTGTTTTTTTGCCTTCTCCTCCAGGCCAACCAAAGCCAGCTCCCCCAGCCTCTGCTCACACAGAAAATCTTCCAGACCTCTCACCTCTTCAGTGGCCTTGAACTGGATACCACTTATCTCTCAAATCCTTGCTTCCCCCCTCTTCGAGCCTCATGGTTCCACTGGTTTTGCACTTACCCTGCAATCCATCCATCCATCCATCCATCCATCCATCCATCCTATCCACATTTCCTCCTTTCAGCTGGAAGGATACTGGGGGAGCAGCTGCATTCTCATCAAGGTTTCACTCTCTATCAGCCTTTCCTTGGCTTTTCTTTAACATGTGTCAGAAGTCAAAGGTACCTAAAAAACAAGAGATATGCAGGGCCTCTCTTCAGGCTCCTTGCAAACCACTTTGGAGCACTTACTGCTCCTCTCAGAAAGAAGCATTTGCAAAACTGAGGTGTTTGTAAAGATTGATTTTCTGTATTAGCTCAAGAGCAAGCATATCACAAGATTTAAGTGAGATAAAAAGTGAGGCTGTGCTTGATGCGAGGTGCTGGAGTTAATCAGCTGTAGATAAGAACTGATGAGGTTTTATCATCCCTACCATGGAGGGAATGACTGTTTTTTGGCCACTTGATCACTTCAGAGAGTGAGTGAAACCATATATCAACCCGTGTTTATCTGTGCCTGAGAAGTTCTTCAAGAATAAATTGAACTCAGAACTTGTCTTAACCTTTCCCCTAGTTGGGGCTTAAAATTAAGCTCTCCCTCTGGCTTTTGAGCTGCCTCTCTGGCACGCTGACAGCATGTGAAGTATCCCATCTCCTAGCTGACTTCCAGGCCAACAATGCAAGTGGGGATGAAGTTATGAAATAAGGAATCTGGAACTAAACAGAGACCATCTGGCTGTCTTTGCTACAAGATTATGAGCCACAGAGAGCTGGCACATCTGCATCCAGGTACTGCCTACGTGCACATTGTTGGCTGTTAATTTAGGGAAACAAAGTTGCAGCTAAAAAATAACGAGATAATTGTTTTGCCTTCTTTTATGTCACAAATTGAAGTTAGGACATCAGACTTGAAATAGATGTCAACCGAGGCAATACTTCTGTTTTCTTTCCAAACCTGATCCCACCCACTGGAAGTGAATTATTACTTAGCCTCTAAGTCCTCTGGGTTTAAGAGAAAAACCTCAGAAGGCAAGTTCACAAATACCTTTACTATGAATAAACCTCTGCAAAGAGACTGAAATCATTAGGTAAGAAGGGTTAGGCCTTGGAAGTAAACAACTGTAGGTTTGAAAATTCTGCATATGTTATTCTTTCAGATCTCTGCCTTGGTATCACAGTCTTTTTTTTCCCTAATCCCACCAGATAACCAGCTTACAAATGAAAAACACACAGATGAAAAGCCCATGAAAGGTATTGTTATGAGTTCTGTCGCAGAATTCAGCATCACAGACGCTTCATCAAAGGGCACCAAAAATGAGAAGAAATTGTCAGATGCAAGCAGATCGTCCATTGCTTCCCTGGAGAAATGCAGAGAATTCACTTACATTGAAGATGATGCATCAGTACATCAGAGAGACAGTGACGGTATGTTTTATAAAACAGATCACATTTGAGCTGGTTCCTAAATAATGCCCACTGCAAAAGAACTATGTATAACCAACTCGAAATTAAATGTTGAACAGGAGGTTCAAGAACATTGCCAAAAGCAATGTTAAGTTGCCCTGCAGACATTTGTGTGATAGATGAGAATTTCTAGAAGATGATCTTAAATTGTCAGTGATACTAAAGTCATAGAAGAGGAGCTTAGAGCCTATTGTGCCACAGAGCATTTGTACTTCAGTAATGAGTGTTTGCACAGAGGCACCAGTGTCAGTATCAGATAAATCTATTCCTGGTTATTCCAGTGGATGTTAAAAAAAGGCTCTGTGAAGTATTTTTGAAGTTTCTTTTGAGTGCCTTTTGCAATAATGGATTAGCATGTTAAATCCAATGGAGCTGGGATCTGTCGTGCATATCATTTCACAATTCCTAAATTAAGCATTTCTAAATGCAGATCAACTCAATAAAGTGCCCTGTTCTCCAGGAATCATTAACATCTCCATTGTGTCACAGATCCTTACAGAAGGGATGTCTCTGATACATCTGTTGGAATACACTTAATTTCAAGGAAGGGTCTGAAGTATTTATTCTATTCAGGGGACTTGTCCTCATGTCAGACACTCCCTGTTTTTGAGTTTGTGGACTATCTCAGCCACTACTGGCACATAGGTGTGTGCCATGTGATGCAAATAACAGATTTCATTCTCCTTGAAAAAGCTAAACGTGAAGGAAATTAACAACAAAAAACCTCCCCAATCTGTGCTTAATTAATAATGTTAAGGGCTGGATAGAAGCCAAGAAAACCAAAGGAAGACAGATTTGTGGTTGTCACCGCATACTCAGCTCACTCCACTCTGACAACTCACTGCTTATTCCACAAACATGAGACCAAATCCTGTTTGCTGGTGCTTGGAGAACCTCTGAAAGCAGAGCAATAGATGAGGAAATTGGTGATTATTTTGTTCCCTGTCCTCACCAAGGATGACTAGAAAGGCTTCAGCAAGCTTTGGACCAGGGTTCTCCAGAGCATCATCTGTGTGAGCAGATGCCACCAAACAAGAGAAGGAAAACTTAGAGATGAGGCATCCTAGAAAAATTATTATACATTCTTCTTTTGTGCTAATTAATCTACTAATGTAGAGAATGAGAGCTGAGGTCATTGTTCTCACTGAGATAAATGCAGTAATGTCGTTTGGCAAACAGCAGGGAAAACAGAGGGGAAAACAAGAGATTGCATCTTCTTTTATGCAGTTTGTGGCTAATTTATTTTCAAATATATAAATGAATGCATAGGAATGGATGTCTAATTGCTAATATCTATTATTTATATACATTACCCCACTTAAAACAGGACCAAAAAGCCTCACACATGCAGATTTTTTGAAATGTGTTACATCCATTATCACAGTTCATGGTGTGTGCTCTGATGGGAATTTAAAAGCATCTTTACTGCACATCACAGAGTCTGTGCTGAAACATTACTTTATTATTAAAATCTTGTGCTTTTTGTGTGCTCTCTTTCCTGGATGAAGCCCTAAGAATCATATCTATTCTCTCCAGATTACATAAGCACCATTATAGTTAACACATTCGGGGGAAAAAAACTCTGTTATTAAAAAATGGATCTTCGGAGAGGAAGAAAAAAAATTGCCAAATCCTTAATTAAGACATAATTTTGAATTCTGTCTCTCACATCTATGTATAGGAAAGAAATTTCATAAACATAAGAGATCTAAAAAGAATAGTCTGATTTACACCAAGGACTACTGGATAAAATGATTACATTTTCTACAGTGTAAATTTCATACAATTAAATGCAGTGGTGTCACCTTATTAAATGTTTCAATTTTATAATTATTTCAGTTCATTTAGCTAGAAAAAAATATAAGCATGAATTGACTAAGTATCACCAAAATCTAGTCATTCTTATTTGACAGAACTGACTCAGAAGTTAGTTGTGCTTGTCTGAACCTAAATAGATCTTGACATATTTAAATAAGTATTAAAATTGATAACATTGGTGATGATATGCCACTTAGAAGTTCAGTCATATACTATTTGTTCTTGCTACCTGCTTTAACTGCCTTTTTAATAAAGAAGCTGGAATGATTTTTTTTTAAATTTTGTTTTTCATCAAGAAAGCTTTCTAAAAAAAAAAGAAAGCATAATTCTGGAAACTTCCTGGCAGTGAACTTAATGTTACGTGAGCTAGAAAATGCCACAACAGAACCAATGCAGTTGAATGAGTTCACAGTTAGTCATCCTAGGGCAAGAAATGTGGTTATAACCATATGCTTTCCTGAAAGAACCAATGAAAAGACATTCATATTGTTGAAGGCATTTTTCCTTTCCAAAAACAAGAAAGAGGAAAAAAAAAAAAAAAAGAGGAAAGGTCTGGGTCTGTGCTCCAACTGGATTCACACAGTTGGAATCTCACACCTGCTGTGCCTGAGCAGCCTCCCCAGAGGCTGAGGGGAGCAGAGTTAATTAGTTGATTTTGGGAGGGCACAAACATAGCACAGAGTTTTAGTCATGGTGACCAAGTTTTCAGGAATATTCACTGGTTCCAGACACACATCCTACATAATCTATTTTCCAAACTTTTGTCTCCTTTGACAAATTGACATTTGTGAATGAAAAGGTGAGAACCCTGTTTGGTGGGGAGTTGGCAGGACCCTGAGCTGAGCCTTGGCCAGCACATTCCCCTCTCTGAATGCTCCTCTCCAGACCTGCTCTCCCTCCGTGTCCTTGATAGTCTTTAAATATTTTTAGTGCAGACTCTTGTGAAAATGAAAATAATCTCCAGTGTCACCTGGCTGTTGTCATGGCTTAATCCCAGGCACCAACTCAGCCCCACATAACCCCACTGAATTGATACCCCACTAGAATGGGGGTACCAGAAGGCTGAAAGGAAGAAAACTCATGGGATGAGATAAATACAGCTTCATAGGACAGAAAAAGAAGAAAAAAAAAAAAAATTAGAATATACAAAACAAGGGATACACATTGCAATTGCTCACCACTCACCAACTGATACCAAGTCAGTTATATGAGCAGAAGCCCCTGCTCGTTTTCTCCCTAATTTGCATTGATGCCATATGATCTGGAATATCCTCCTAACCAGCTGGGGTCAGCTGTCCTGGCTGTGTCCCTTCCCAGCTTCTTGTGCCTCTTCAGCCTTCTTGCTGTCCAGGCATGAGAAGTTAAAATTTGGTTTAAAGGGCTTGTTCTTCTGGATTTAACTGCCACAGAATATTTCCATTCAAATTCTTTTCATACAGCTGCTGTTTTTCCAAAGCAAATAAAATAAAAAATAAACTTTTCACTTGTCTCTATGGAAGTAGTTATCATCAATGTATTTTTAGCCCACCCCTCTCACTTCTGTGGCCTAAATCTGGGTAATCTCAGCTCACACTTGTTCTCACATCTCCCTGCTTTTCCTTTCTCTTAGATGAATGTGCAACACTTATCCTGGCCTGCTTGTTCTGCCAATTTTGGGACTTTCTTATAATGCTGCCTGATACCTGTGAACATTGGCTGACAGATACCTGTTGTCCATCCAATAGATATTACCAGACCTCCGATGAAGACCACGGCAACAACGACTGCAACTGTGACTGTGACATTGATTGCAGCCTCTTTGAGTCCTGCCACGAGACTGGGGAGTGCCTGGAGCTCGCCATGGAGATTTCAGAAGTCTGCTATCGCTAATAGGAAAATTACTGACAAAATTCCTCAAAACTACCTGACAGATTACAAAAGGAGATTTTTTTTTTTTTTTAATATTAATCATAACCAAAGGTTTTGCCAATGAGGACTATGTGCATCTTGTTGCTCCCTCCCTGGAGGTCTCTCTATCTGTACCATTCTGGTCTCATGATATCACAAACTGCTGAAACCAATAAAGGACAAAAAAGGGGCTTCTCTGCCATAGATGACAACAGAATTCCTAAGTGCCAAGTGTGCTTGCTGCTTTACCCACTGTCAATCCAAGCTTTTATAAACCCTTAATTGCTTTAAGCACTGATTTCCCCATTCATAAACACCGAACAAATTAGGACATTATTTTAGGATTGATATATATATATTAGTTCATCTTCCTAATGGATTCATACCTAAACATGTATTGTTGGTTATTATAAATAATTTATGATATAGCATCATTTTATAATTAAAAATTTATTTATTCAATCTCTTAAAACACTCTTATATGCCCAGTATAGGTAGAAAAAAATTTCAATGAATTAGGAACCATGCTACTGGTAATTACAGCAAATGTCACTAAGAATCTCCAGTGAATTTTGTGGAGGAAGCATTTTCACAGGGTAGTGCAATTCGACAGTATATTAATGTGCCTGGCCCATGGAAATGTAATAACAGGTTATGCCTATTGTTCATTAGTTATAGGAAAGGGTTCCTTAAGTGTAATTAGTCTAAATGGGAATTGACTTCACACTTCCAGAGGAGAATTACCCCATGGGTAGCCAGCAACTCCTTTGCTTGATTTCCACTGGTAAGACTTCTGCAAGAAACAGAACTTTGCCACCTATTCTAGTGCAAACAGGCATCTCCTCCTGTGCACAAAAGATTACAAAATGACAGTATCTATCTTGGCTGTGCTTTCAAACTCCCTCTATCTCTTTTCTGATGGCAGGTCTGATTAATAAAAAGGAAATACATGTTGCACATTACACATATGACAACAAAAGCATGCAAATTCAGCTGCCTGAGGGTGCAGAACACAGGTATTAAGCAAGAGGAAAATACAGAGTTGTTTGCTCACATTAAGTATTTATAGTCAGTGTTTGCTTTGAATAAGCTCTAGAATTTCTTCTAAAACCCCACTGATCTCAGTGCAGAAGTGCCTGTGGAATCCCAAACAAGGATCCTGGGCAAGATACTGGACTATTAAAATCATTGAAGCCTCTTGTTTATTAACCAGAATAGTCCTGGTGCACAAATATTTGATGGGGGAAAAAAAAAATCATGTGTATTTCCTTTCCTCGTCCCCCCTTCTGGAAAACTCATGTTTTCAAAAAATCAGAAAGCAAGAAGTAGAACCACTAACAACTTTTTTCCAGGTGTCTTACAAAGCCTAGTGACTAGAAGACAACTAAGCTCAGCAATGCAGGGAGCAGCCCAGAATCCCTCATTTCCCTGCTCCTACCAGGACGTTGGTGGGGAATAGAAGAGATTTGCTTATCTCACAAACTAAACCATTAATCCTTCATCACTGCTCCAGTCCCAGCCTGCTGGCTGAGTCTGGACCCAAACCCCACAGCACAGGAGGTGCTGGTTTGGGTCACCCACCCCAGGATGGGCAATGCTGGGTTTTAATGCTTCAATTTGCATTCTCCCACAGACTTTTGATCTTAAATCTTCCAAAGCTAAGCTAAACTCTCAGTGTTACATACCAGGCCACAGAGGATTGTGTCATTCTATCCTTTCTACCACAAGTTGACAAAGTGGCAAGTGGGTATTTATGAATAAAAACTCTGACCTGACACATTTAGGAGTCAGAAAAGTGGGAAGCTTGTTCCACATACCATTTCCTCGAGAAGCACCAATAAAGATGTACACTGACAGTCCTTGCTCTTGATGCCAGCCTCCAAAAGGGGAGATTTCATGTGCAATGGCTGGAAGGAGCCCAAGAAGGGAAACCAGAGGGTGGCATACCCCAAAAAGTTGTCAGTGAGGGAATCAGAGAGGGAGAACTTGTTCCAGTTCTGAGCCTGCAAGAAAAAACACATTGTCCACATCAGTATAACTCATGATAAGTGAAGTCTCACTCACTTGTGGCACAAATGTGGAATTTTTTCCAGCTCTTTTCCTAGGAATCATTATTCAAAAGATTTTTTTGTGTGTGTGTTGTAATCCATAGGTTGGCATACTGAGGTCATGTCTACTACAGGGCACAGGTAAGGTCAAAGACAGAATTACTATACATGATTAGATAGGATGTCCCAGCAATATGAACTGAATCACACTGGGATATATTCAGAGCTGCTGTTGTAGTGAATGGTGGTGTTTTAAATAAGGCAGCAATATCTCCTTGCCCAAAAGTGTACCAGGGCACATTATTTCGTGCTTTAGGAAGTAGATTTTTTGAGACCTTTTTGAGCAATGAAATTTGAAAAACATGTTATTTTACACAACAGCAGCTTATGATAACTTTTTTTTTCTGTCATGAAGTTGTTAATTGCAACATTATTTTCATGACATGCAGGAACACTTAAACATATTGACACCAGAGAAAGTCAGTCAGACTTTTCCATCAACCATTCCAGAAACTCTGAAAAGCCATCCTATTCCCACACTCAACTGACTTCTTAGCACAGAAAAATACCCATTTATCAGATCTGAACATGGCTAGACATTCCAGTGGAACCGAAGCACTTGGAACAATTCGAGGCTGTCTCTGTGTTTTTTATTTACTGGGAAGGAAGGTCTGGGTGCTCGAGTGGGAGGCGTTTGGGTGGATGGCTGTTGGGAACATGTTGGACTCAGCTGTGCTCCCGGGGAGATGTCAGCTCGTGGAACCAGCTCCTGGGAACAACAAATAGAAGTTCCCATTTTGCAAACGGGAACAGCGCTGCGACACGACGCCTCTCCCCGGTGCCAGAAATGCTCTGACAGATTGCTTGGGGGAAGAGAGAGACAGAGAGAAGAACGGAGAGCTGCATTGCTACCTTCCACAGGAAAGGACCATGGGATGCTCTCTAAGGATCTCCTCTTGGAAATGACCCAGGAATCTCATCCTTGAGACAAAAATGTCTTTTCACCTCCTTTCACTCTGTTCTCAGAGCACAACATGGATTAGGATGTAAACTTTAGGGGAACTGATGTTTGCTACATGCTGGAAAAGCCTCTGGGGGCTTACAAAAGTTTAAAGATCAGTTATCTCAAAGGATATTAAGTTCTCTGGCTGATCATGAGCCCTTCCATAATGTCATTCTGGTGCCTTACTCTCCATGTACAATGAGTCCCTTAGATGTGGGACTGGCAAAAATTATCCCATGTCCATCCCCAAATATAGGGATGAAATACATTATATTACCTCATTCAACTTTGCTTCCTAAAGCACTTTGATTATTCATATTCTCTCGAGCAATCATCAACTAAAATAACCAACATCTTCCAAATGTCCAGACAATGCACAACTCTGCCTTAACTCCAGTGCTGCTTAGGGATTCAGGCTGAGTGCTACAGCTGAGCTCTAGAAGACTTTGGTTCTCAGGAAGAAAGCAAAATACAGCAACAACTAAGATGTTTGCAATCGTATTTCTCCTATTATGCTTGTACAGTATCAAAAAAAGTTCAATAGTATCAGACTAAGAATGTATGTATCTATCGAATTTTTCTTTTAATTATATTAAATGGGTGGTTCCATTGCTTTTTTCTTCATCTGTTTAGGTTCTCTTAAATGCAAGGTAAGTTTCCTATTATGCAAGAAAATGAGTTTACCAAGCAGACTGGGATTTCCAGGCACTGCTCCACTATAATTCACTGTAACTGAGCATTAATCATGATTAATAATCTATCATTCCTGCGGTCCAGGAAAATAAAAAGGAGGACTTTATTGAGAAACTGCCCTTTCTTTTAGCATACTCCATATAATTGCACAATGGAACAATTCTAGGGAATTCATTATTCTGCTGGTAATGATCTAGATTTCCTTAACATTGCACAGGAATGGGAATCGTTGCCATCTGATGGATGTTCCATGGCCTGTACAAAATGAGTTGGTGGGTGCAAGCCAATTCATAATGGATGTGTGCCCATATCACAAAAAACACCATTATAATTGGTACCCTTAGGAAAAATGCCAAGGTCTGAGTGTAAACAGAGCACTTTCTGTCCCAAGAGCTCGTGCTTCCGTGGTCAGAGTTGAAGCACAGCAGAATGAGCAATGCTGAACTGCATCTGCTGCCTCTGCAAAGGGCTTTGCTCTCCTGAGGCAGCACTTGGCATCTTGGACCCTCTGTAAAATAAGAAGAAAACTCACTCTGGAGGGCCACACTTGTGTCTCTTCCTCCATCATCACTGGAGTTATCTGGGGGGGGTTGTGAAAGTATAAAATGCAGCAGAGACAGTCATTGCTACAGTCCATCATTTTAAGTCTATCCAGAAAAAAATATATTGTCACTAAATGAGAAGAGTCTGTTCACCAATACTCATTTGAAGTCTGAGAAATATTCTCATCAGAAAATGCTGAAAGTCACTGACTTACCATCTCCTAGTGCTTTCCAGTGGGGGACACCACCTCCTTTGTAATGAAGAGGAACCAGGGACTTCCATCAGAGAAGTACATGGGTCATTGGAATACACTGCTTACAAAATAAAGAAGGAAGAATGAAGATATCTCATGGACATTCTATTGATGGCCTGCATGAACAGAGCAGTTTAAGCAGCAAAGTAATATTGGGAAAGTCTTCTTCCTTATTAGAGAATCCTGCAAATCAATCAGTCATTCACATGCCTACACCACAGTATTATTGAAATGACCATGGTACAAGGAGTGGAAAAAACCCCCACCTTTTATCCAAATGCATGAAAAATCACCATCAATGTCATTAAAATGCAGACTCAATTTATATTGCCAGTTTTGCTGTGCTTCCTACAAAGTAAAAAATAATGCCAGAGAGCAGTGAGGAAAATATTATTAGATCAACTGTATAAAAAGCATGAATAATTCCATTAGCAAGCACAACTGAGAAAAGACAGGATTTAAATCAAATCTAAATATGATAAGATTATACAGCCAAAGTGACATGTCCATTTTAGAAAACATACAGAAGAAGCAAAACAAAAGCAGAATTTGGGCTTTATGGCATAAAACATGTTCCATCTCACAAAGAATTTAAAATCCTGATGGAAGAGTCCTGTCAGCTGTGCAATTTTATACTGTATTTGCTCTAGGTGAGTCACAAATGAGCAGACAATTTAGAAGAGCACCTTTTGTTCATCTCTCTTGAAGCATATTTGCATCATTCTTTCCTTCAGAGAGTCACTGTGCTGTATCACTTGATACAGTCATCAGACAAACCCTTCTAATGGAACAGCAAAGCTGCCCACAGAACCACAATTCCACTTCCTAAAATCTTTTGGGGTATTGTAACCTAGTGTTGCTCCACATGGAGGGAGAAGCAAAATGTACCAAATTTTGGTGTTAAATGTAACAGCCAATAGTTTAAAATAAACAGATCAGGTTTTCTAATGTGGTCTCTTTGGAACAGGAGAGTTCAGCCTCCACTTGGTGAGGTTTCTCAAAAATGCAGATAGAAAAAAAACTTTCTCCAAGAAGCACTTTTTGGCTATTAATGTGTCAAACAAATTCTCCTGTATATGTATATGGAGAGAGAGAGAGAGAGAGAGAAAGAGGTAAAGGATGAAGATGCAGGAAGAGATGGGGTATCTTTCAGAAATGCAATTGAGAGCACTTGTTCCTCACTTGTGATCTCTGATTGCTCTGTGAAGATTTCTCCTGTCAGTGTAATCCTTGTGATTTCTGCTGCACCAGAGGCAAATGAGCCATGGGATGAAAGCAGGATGAGTCTTTGCCCCAGGTCTCAAAGATTTCTGCTTCCTCATGTGCTGCCCACTCCTGTCCTTGTTTACATCCTGGTGGTCTCCCTGATAAAAGTTCTATTTGTATGGGATTTCACCACAGTTCAAAATCAGGAGTGGAGAAGGACACACATCAGTATTCATCTTCTCAAAGATATAATCAAATATTAATCCATTTTAAACCCCTCAATTTTACTGTGCATTTCAATTTTTCCCGTAATCTATAACCCATACACACCATAAAGTCATCACTGAGAGGGGAAGCTGGAAAAATCCAGCTACCTTTCCAAATGGAAATCAGAATATATATTTTTAGCTACATTAAGCCAACTGCATGCAGCTCTGCACACTTATGTAATTCCCACATAAAAATAATCCATAATATTCCAGAGGAACAAATCCAATTCTTAGTCATATAAATTTTCATATAAGTCCATCAAAACCTATTCCAAAAATGTCTCAGTCTTTTTGAGTGCTAGAGTTGGAACAAAAGAGCGAGTCCTTTAAAATGCCTTTGGAGCTTCCAGGGATGTTAAATCTAATTGCCCTTAGCATAGCACCGATCCACAAAGGTTTAAGTCATGGAAAATGTATTCTACTTTTATACAAGGTATACTATGCAAAGTTTATCGTGGCACAGTAAAGTCATGTCTAACTTGCTTCGTGCAAAATTTAGATAGAAAGAAATTAACCTTTGATGCTTCACTTTGACTAATCAGGACAGAAAAATGTGTCTCCTCACTGCAGACACACAATATTGTATTAAATGATATGACACACCATGGTATGATATGATATGATAAAATGTCCATTTGTGCACTTGGGTCTATATGTGCATGTAGAAATCCATATTTAAACTCACAGATATTTATAGCAATGTCTCTATGTTCCAAGAAACAAGAAAGGATGGAGAGTAGACAAAGATTAATTGTGATAGAAAACTTCTTAAGACAAAGCCAGAACCAACACTATTTGTTAATACCCTCAGAAGCTGTATAATCATCCCAGCTGAGGCTGAGGATAAATTTTCCTGTGAAAGCATTGTTCATGACAGAGGGATCATTTGCTAAAGCAGACCTTGCAGCACCAGGAGCATTGGGAAATGCTCATTTCCCTGGAGAGTTCCACAGGGCTTTGGCAGCCCACAGAAAGAGGAAGGACCCAGGCCCTTGCCTGGCAGCCTGGAAAATCCTGGAGACTCAGGTCAACCCTCTGCTCCATTTCACAAAAATATTATTTAATAATTAGAAGAAAAACCTTTGGTTTTTTATTCCAGAAAAAGTTCTCTTTGACAATCCTCCTGCATGAGGTCTTTAATTTTCTAAAATGTGTCTGAACTAATATTTTTCCCCAAACTCCAGAATCTCTGGTGGAATAAACCACTCTGGTTTTACCCATAATGGCTCTGCCACAACCCCTGTTTATAGGTACAGGAGTAACTACATCTGAGCCAGAGCACTCCTGACTTTACAGACAAAAGAGGGAACGCTACAAGACTGCACAGTCTGCCATGGGAAAGCAGAACAAAGGGACCAAGGATGGATTTTTTTTTTCCCCTCAGAGAACTTTATTTCTCAGCTAGAAACCTGATCTGCAGCGAGGGGAGCCAAGGGACAAGCCGTGTTTATAGCACAGCCAAGGATGCCGTTCCCTCGGTTCAGTCCCCCAGCGCACTCAACACCCCTAAGCTACATCTGCTCTATAAGGGCCCAAGAAAACTTAGGCAGCCTTAAAAAAAAAAAAAAAAACTAAAAAAAAATTTGCAATGGCACGTCTTCTTAACCAGCATCATGGAAAAGTCATGCTGCTCTGCATATAGCCTTCAGGATTGTGTCTGTAACACTTGAAATCCTGCCCAAGTCTGGCTCTGCTCGCACTAACAGGTACTCTGTGTGCTTCTGCATCTTTTCCTACAAGCAAATGTTGCAACTTTCCCATTGCGACAGCTGTAAGAGGCATTCACTTTACTCTGTTTTTCCTTCACACTCCCGATTCCTTTTATATCTAGTTGGGAATACACTCAAGCGCTAATGGCACTTGTTCAGCCATCCAGGGAAGGCGCAGCCTCGCCTTCCTAGCTATTTGTATTTCTTCATTTTGGCAATCTGAACTTTGCCAAGATCCAAATGCCTGATATTTAACTTAGATTCCTCCCTCTTAAGGTCAGAAGGCA
The DNA here is from genome assembly GCF_029582105.1 of Oenanthe melanoleuca. Taxonomy (NCBI): domain Eukaryota; kingdom Metazoa; phylum Chordata; class Aves; order Passeriformes; family Muscicapidae; genus Oenanthe; species Oenanthe melanoleuca. The sequence goes on from NC_079346.1 coordinate 4,181,744, forward strand.
CCAGTAATATTATCTGGCAACGCAAAATTGGCATCTACTTGGAGAAAGGAGGTTTTAAATCAATCATTCCTCCCTCTTACTTGTGTAAGTAAGAGGATTCCAGGTGCCAGGTAATTAAGTCACCACTGACAGATGAGACAGGTGATAGACCTGCATCCCTGGGCTACCCTTGCTAGTTTGGTAAACTCAAGGGATGTGGCTCCTGCTGCACCATGGGGATCTGCAGCTGCTGGTGTTTGTTAATCACTCAGCACAGGCTCCTTCTGCCACTGCCTGATGCAGAAGTCCCAAGGGGACGAGCAGAAACATAGCTCTTAAGGTTCCAAAGACATAATTTCATGGAAAAGGACCTGCTCTGGGGTTTCAGACCATAAACACTTTCAGCTATGGGGTGGCTCAAAGCATAGGGAACAGCATCAGTGCAGCCCCACACAGTGGAAAATCGCCCAAACCACCTTGTGAGCCACTCCTAATCTTTGAATCCGTGTGGAGAAAGTGGCTTGAGCAGTATAAAAGGAAATGGCATTAAAAGCCCTACGAAAGCCACTGGTAAGGCAAAGCCAGCAGAGCTGCAGGGGAGCTAAAGGAGCGTGGCAACAGCCAAAAAATTCAGAAACTCCTTCAGCAACCAGGAGAGAGACAAACCACCACCCAGGCGGGTCTGACATCAGGGGTTTGAACAGGAGCCTCCAAAGTTTTTATATGAGGCTCCTTTTCGTGAGGCAGGGCACAGCAAATACTCCATTTAAGGCTTCCGTGGAGTAGAACCAGAAATATCCAGCCTTGCAAATATCTCCCCAGCCAAGCGCGGAGCCGAGACATGCAAAGTGAGCGCCCGTCAGCTCCGTGCCAGCGCAACAGAAGGCAGAAGTGCTTCAAGGAACTTGTGACAGGTTCTCTGGATGCACCAATTCGAGATGGGCCAATCCCTGCTTGAAATGTGCAAACTCTCACACTCCTTGGCATGACCGCACAGCCAAAATGCACATTTTTTTAAAAGGATTTAAAGAAAACACGACCAAAGGGACAGGAACGCAGAAGAATTTGGCAATGGGGAGCAGATGCTTCCTAGGGAGGAGTGAGGACTTAGTTTGAAAAAGGTTTGAGGGAAACTTTATATATAGAAGTTGAATGAAGTTGCTGAAATTTGTTTTAGGGGAGAATGTCTAACTTACAGGGAGCACTGTACCCTAAACAGTCACACCAAGGAGAGCTGATCTCTAGAGATTCACTTGGGGGAGTGAGGCAACTGCTATAAATATCAGGGTTCTGGTTTACCTACAGCAGCTGCTGCTGGCAGCCACTGCCACCAGCCATCAGAGCCCAGGTTAGCCAGGTTTTGTCATCACTGCTCTTTAACAGCCCCTCTGGAAGCCCAGGGGTGACGTGTCTGGAGTGGCTGCAGCCAGAGGGTGAGCTGGCTGTGGGGCTGGAGAGAGGGAGGGGGGATCAAAATGCATTAAAGGAACAAACAAAAAGTGCAGAGACTCAAGATGAACTCCAAAGTTGCTGGCGAGGAAGAGAAGAAACATGACCAGCAGTCATGAGGAGGGAGGTGCTACAGTCCAGGTTTGTTCCTGGCTAGTGGGATAGAGATTTCTGTTGAAATTTGCCTGAGAAATGTAACAGTGCCAAGCACAAAATGGAAAGAAAAGGAAGGACAGGTTGACTTGAGAGGGATAGAGTTACCTACCTGACACAAATAACAGGTTTGAGGGAAAATGTCCCAGGATAGAATAGAAAGTCCTACAAGAGAAAGAAGAGAAAGATCACCACTCTTCTCCTTTATTGCACTAAAAAAGGGTTTGCAACCATAGGCAAGTCTGCAATACTTTATTCCAAAAGGACTTTGGTTATATTTTGAGCTGAGGCTTTGCATCCTTCCATTAAAACAAAAACAAACCCAAACATTTCAGGTTGTCTGGGATTCAGCCCTTTTCATACTGGTGCTAATTTTATTTTTCAGGCTGAACAAGATCACTCCTCATTCACATTTTAGGGCCTCCTTATAAAATTAGCCTGGGAAAGCAAGACAATTGGACTGAAAAGTTTGGACTTCCCTCAGCTTTGGGACACTGTAAAAAAACTTATGTTTCCTTGGAAATACTCCCCATTTAACCAAACTAAACCTGCTCTATTTCCACTAAGTGTCACAAGACCGTACCTTCTTCCAATGGGACCAGAAAATTTCCTTCCTATAAAGCTGGTTTTAAAGACCAGCTGCACTCCTGAGGCTCCTGCAGAGCCTGCAGCCTCCAGCACACCCCATGCCAGAAACCAGCCTCTCTGCAGACTCACAAAGGCTGTAAAATATCTTGTGCAGCGTAAAGAGAAAAAAAAAAAAAAAAAAACTAAAAAATGCCAAGGAGCTTTGCCAAACACTCTCTGCTTCCTCTCATCTATGCCAAATGCTTTGCAGCCTTTTGGGGGGACCTCAGACCCTCATGGGTCAGCCCAGATCTGTTTTTTGCAAAGAACAGCTGATTCTGTCACCCTCAGCTCCTGCAGACTGTCATCCTCAGGTGGAGGGAGGGTTCCTGCCAGGGACAGCCAGGGAGGATGTGGTTCTCCAGCAGGTGATGCAGAGGATGGACAAGCATCCTGAAGGCATGGCATGGATGGTCCCAGCCATCCCACAACAAAGGGTTATCCCTTCCCAGGTCCTGCCCTCCTCCCTCACCTCATGCAGGTGCAGGATCTGCCCTGATAAAGAGATCCAGAACAATCACTTCTGACTTGGGCCTGACTTTTGTCAAAACCCATCATTCCAGCTCTGTTGTGAACCTCTGTACCTACAACACTGAAGCCTCAGATTTGTCAAAACACGCAAAGGTGCTGCCAGAGGCTGAGCAGCTCATTTCAGTCCCTTTACAAAGCCATTTTAAGGGAAGAAACAACGTGTCAGGGCAATGCCAACAACTGACTGTACCAACAAGGAGAGATTTGACGTACCTTTCTCTGCCACAGTGACTGTTATAATAAAAGACAGCAGTGCATTAGTGAAATATTTATGCCCATATTTCAACAATGGAAAACATGAGCTTTGCTGTATTCCCATTCACACTGAGACAGGCAGCGAGGGCATGTCATGTAACACTATTTCCAGGAAAGATGTTACAATTGAAGAAATGCTGATTTGCTGGTGCAGTAAGACAATTCCTGGAAGCAGGACAGGCTCTTGTGTTATTATCATTGCAGAGGGAGGGTTTGCCTGCACAGCCTGTTTAGGAGGGGAGGCTCTCCTGCTCCTGGAGAGAAAAGGTGAGCCAGGAGGGCTGGGAGAGCTGCCCTGGCCCCTCTGTGCAGCACCAGCCTCCCTGGCACTCTCAGAGCCCTCCATGCCAGCAGGCACAAGTGCCAGCTAATTGAATTTGCTAATGATACATTCTCTCTTGAAACCCTTCTCACTGATCCCACCATTTTGCACTTGCAATTAAATTACAAGCAAAAAAAAAAAAAAAAAAAAAAAAAAAAAAGGAAAAAAAAAAAAATGCCATGTGGTGTCATTTGACATTTAGATGTCAAAGTAACTGATTGACAGGGAAAAAAAAATCAACAGCAAAAGGCCTGTTCCTGCCAAAGCCAGCGGGGAGGTTGCCAGAGGCGTTGGGAAGAGCAGGATTGGGGCCCTTGGAGACCAAAGGGATGAGGCAAAGCACAGGGTGAGCACACAAAGCTTGTGCCAGGGTATCCTGGCCCTGAGAGATGCAAGAGGAAGGAATCAGCCACCTCCTGGAGCATCCTTCCCCATCCCTTGCTCTCCTACAGGGGTTTGGGACCCTCAGGAGGAGCAGACCCCAACACTGTCACAGGAGGGTGGCTCTGGGCAGAGCCTGGGAATTTGAGGTTCTCCCACCTTGTCAGAGGTTTTGACCTCACAGTGTTTTTTTCTGTCCCTATTCAGCATGAAATAAAAAGGAATTGTTAAAAAAATTATATCTGAGCTGATCACTGGGAAAAAAAGCAGAGTTAAACAAATCACTAATTTTGGTAATTTTGAAACCTTTTCTTCATTTTTTTTTGCCTTAAACATTTTTACTGATTTTAACCTAAAGATGAAAGTAAAGACAATTTCAAAGCAAAATGAAGAACTTAACAGTCAAAACATGGACAGGTTCCATATTTTTAAAAAGCTTTTTTCATCAAAAAACCTTGTCAAACTGAAGAAAATCATCAAAATAGGCCCCATCCTGCAAAAAGCCTCAGCAATGTTAAATACAACATTTTTCCAATGGGATTAAAGGTTTAGACACTCAGATAACTGGTGAAGGAGGGAGCCCTGCCTTAGGGACAGTGAGGTGGGAAAAGAACTGCATCCATACCCCAACAGCCTTCATCAGCATCTGGACATGGTCCAGGAGTGAAAAGGAGCATTTGGGTTGGGAAAGGGAAAACAGGGGAAAAAAAAGGGAATTGCAGGTGCACCTTTTCTCATTCACAGCTCTCACATGGATGTTAGGTGAGTAAATGAGATTTTGGGTCACTGCTGCAGGCAGCCCCAGCTCCACCCACACAGTGCTCTGCTTCTGGAGGGGTGCAAGTTCCTATAAGAGAAGAAGAAAACACAAAATTAATCAGGCAATACCAGAAGCTCTCCCCGCATCAGGCTGACTTACACAGAGTCCATCAGAGATCCTCCCTGCCTGCAGATCCCACAGATCCCTCAGAATGTGGGTTTTGGTGGGCTCCATCTCCTCCCCCCAGACCAGCACTGGGCAGGCAGAGGGTGCTGACATTTGTGTGTTTTAATGGAATGGACAAGGTATGTGCATGGAGTTAAAAATAAAGCTTTGGGGCTTTTTTCCTGCTTTAGATGCAGGTGGGGCTATAAAACCCTGTTAGCATGAGTCAGAGAGCCAGACTTGGCAAAGCTTGGCTTGCCACTTTAAAAACAGAGCACTAATTAAATCAAGTAACAACAAGGAAAAAAAAAAAAAAATCTCTTTTTTTCCAATAACTAATCCAGCCTGAAATGAATTAAAAATATTTTACCTGGACGCTATTCATGTACAGAATAAAGCAAAAAAACACGCCTGGAAAAAAAATTGCTTGGCAAAAACCTAATGCAAATTGATCTAGCATGAAAGTGCAGACTCTTTTTTAAGCAGTTGAGATAGATTTAATCATGAAGCTGAAAGCCTCCTCCTTCTCTAAGGAGAGGCCAGACAAATAGCCCTTGCCTGGGTGTTTTTTGTAGGGGGGAGAGAGGATGGGACTGTCATAATCATTCCAAGTATCCCATTGCAATCTGACATAAACAGGCAAAAATGCATCCTCTGCCTCCCAGTGTATAGTTTATAACCCCATACTGCAGTGAGGGGGCTCATTAGGGTGAGGTTGTGGCAGAAGTTTAGAACTTGGGCTGGTTCTGCACCCCCTGTGTAAGGTCAGCCTGCAGTGGGAGAGGCTGCTCTACCTCAGGACTGTCCCTGACACAGAGATTCTGAACTGGTCCTTGCAGTACATCATAGAGGCACAGCCAGCCTGAAAGATTTTAATAACCATTACAATGATTTCTCTCCCCAAGTGTTCCAGATTCACGCACACTTCAGAAAAATTGGATCCATTTTGAACCTGCATCAGTGCAGAAAAACATCCAGTACTTCACAGTTCCTTGGCACTATCCTTACAGATTTTTTTCCAGAGTTGTTTTTTTCCCTAATAGTATGCTGTTTATTAAAAAAAAAAAAAAAAAAAAAAAAAAAGCCCTTTAGAAATGTCAGTATCAGTGAGACACAGAAAATTAGTGTGAAAAACACTCAGTAAAAATACTGGGATGTGACAGGAAGTAATCTATTTTTAAAACCAGCTAATTCCTCCTGAGCACACCGTGCTTACAGAATTAGTTAGCAACATCAAGGCTTCACACAGGAGTCATGGGACAAAGCTGTACAGTGGTGCAGGACATCTGATCAGCCCATCATGGGATGCACTTGCCTGTAAAATTACTTGGGGCAAAGCCCTGTGCAAATCCAGCTCAGAGTACACGACAGCCATGCCATTAACTCCAGTAGAAAGCTGCTCACCTGAATAAAAAAGGGAAAACTTGCTGGGGAATTTCTCTCAGTGCAGTGAGCAGTAATAGGTACAAAGCACACAGCCTGCAGTTATTCACTCTGGAAATTTATTTTTATTGGGAGCTATTTACAGAGGTATCTGCAGCTGCACATTTGTGGGTGCTCAGGCCAGCCTGGACCATGGAGTACCATCCCAGGGGCCACCAAGTCACACTGGCACCTCTCCCTGGGGTCTGCTGCTGCAGGCTGTGGTCTTGTGCTCTGAATGGCTTGTATTTGCACCCAAATCTGCCACTAACCTCAGGGATAAACCTGGCTGCCAAGGAAAGTCCACTCAGCTGGGTGGAGGGCACACCATGGACTGCACCACCCATGAAGCGAAGCATCAATCCCATTAATGGCCATTAAAATTCCCAGCTGGCTGGAAGGAAAACAGGCATTGGTTAGCATAGTTAAGGGCAGGGAGGAGGCACCACTCCCCTGCTCCTGCAGGTCAAACCTGGTTTGGGTAAGGGTCACCAAAGCATGGGGACCCACAACCACAGCAGCTCAGTGGGCACCGTGCTGAGCCCTTGTCCCCTCACTGTCCCAAGCACATGAACCTGGCTCCCCAAAATTTCTGAAAGGAAAGGAAAACCCAAGGACCACACCTGAAATTACATAGGAAAACTAGTGTCACCTCAGACTCCAAGTCCCATCCTCAAGTCTGTTCACTGAAGGGTTTTTTTCCAAGTGCTCATTTAAATTACATTTAATAAGATAGGCACGTCACATTTTGTTTATAGAAGTTTACTCTTCAAGTCAGTAGGGAAAATAAAAATCTATCGACTGTGGGTTTTAAACAATAAGAACACAGATTTATTTTTTTTTATTAGCACTTCATTTCAGTGCAGACAGAAACATCTCTGACTATCACTGTTGTTTACTGTTAAAGGCACAGCTCCTACTGCCTTTCCACACATAGAATATTCCCATGGCAATCAATGGAAGTTTAGCATAAAGAGTAAAATATACTCCATCATGTTGTCTCTCTATATAGTAAATGCTAATTTCTTGCCAACTACAAACTTGAAAATTTCTTGCAGTACATTGCAATACAAACCTATTCTCAGTGTGTAATTTAGATTTTCAGGATGTGTACATTCCCAGAGGAGAGTCATTTGTGTGTGTGTGTGTGTGTGAGCACATGTATAGAGGAAATGAAATGTTAATGATTTCTCAATCTCTGTTCCTTTACTTTTTAGCTTTTCCTATGAGTTTTCTGCTGCCCTTCAGAGTGCTAATTGTTCCTGTAAAAGTCCAGGAAATTTGTGTCATAAATAGTTTCTGCTTATTATAGCCAATGAAACACATAGTGAGACAAATATATGAGACGGAATCACAAGTTATTTCACTGAAGTCAGTGGGGTTACTCTGCATTTTTATTTCGATTTGGCAAAGCATGTGGTCTAAAGTTGGTCTTGGAGATGTGAATAAAATTAAGCACATACATACATTCTTGTCTGGGGCTTCTTTTAAAAATTGATTCCATACAGGGAGCAGAATTTAGCTAAATATATTGAATATCGCTTCCTTCTGATTTTCATCTCTGTAGATAATAGCTTGTATTAGGAAACGTGTGCCATAAATATCACACTTTTGCCAGAGAGTGGGAAAATATGAAATAGTGGTGCTGCTTTTGAATCAGTAGTAATGCTGATTTTGATGGCCAGGTTACTGCCATCTGGCTATTAATTTTTCTGGTATGTTGGAAAATAATTTGCTTTTCTGTGTTAACAAATTAATTTTTTATTCAGGATCAACAACAGATTCTTCAGATTCTCAGGAGTTCAGAAGCATTACTGTTTCTTTGCCTGTTCCCCAGTTCTTTGGGTGTGTCATTCTCTCTGGTGGGTCTATTCAGCACTTAAAACTAAGTTGCTTTTTTTTCCGTGTGGTACAGAGCTGTGTGCATGTGTGTTTTTAAACAAGGGCACCTGCATGAAAAATGTCTATCCTCATTAGATCCATTTTCTCAATTAAATTCAACTTTCTATGTCCAAAAGGCATAAATCTGGGTATCGATTTAGCCATAAAATAATGAAACTCCCAGCAGTCTTCTAAACCCATTTTACTTGGATGAGCGTATAAGCTTTTAAAATATCGAGTTATTCCAGTATTTAATACACATAACTGCTTCCAGAGGTCTGGAGGCAATAAGGCATATCTTCCCCACTCCATTTGAAGTGCTGCAGTGAGAGCCAGCCAGTCCCTCACTACTGGTTTTAAGGCTTTTGACAATTTTACTCAGTGTGAGTTTGATACTTTCTCAACAGGGGCTATATCCCCCGAAGCCAAAATCAATAACCTATCAAATCAAATCTCTATAAAATACCAATGGGCTCTTGGTGGTTTGCTCCCATAAATACAATTCAGCTTAACTCTACACTTTCAAAACAGGCTGATTCTACTTTTTCTGTCCTCTTCCAAAAAGTTAACTGCATCAGCAACAGGCACTTCCAAAAATTGCTTTCTAGGCAACAAATAATGATCTGTTGCTTGTAAAGTAAAGAATTAAAACCAATTCCACTCGTTTTCAGGGATAATTCTATGTCTGGGTTTGCTTTTTTCCAAATGGGACAGAACTTTGCTCCTCCAGTGCCTTCTTTTCCTGGTTCCAAGGACATCCACAGCTGAGCAAGTGTAACCTTTGTGGGGATAGCAGGAGCCTGGTAAAGCATTTAAATTCCTTGTAGTCCCATTTCAGGTTAAACTGGATTTCACAGTGCATAGATAAATGTTGCTAAACAAGCTGTAAAGGTACACTGGCCTCTTGCTCAGCCCTATCTATGTCCAGGGCAGTTTCAAAATTTAGAAGGAATAGTAGATTGAAGTAAATATTTTAAAATGTGGCTTTGTTTTATTTGAATCTTTCTCACTCCTCACACATGTTGAGGTTGCTGCTTGATAAAGCAAAATTTCGCAGAGATGAGCATTCTATGAGCAAAGAAACCTTCTCTCCTGCTGCAAGTGTAGCAGTGCCAGGAATAACTTACCTTGCTAAATGAAACCAAATTCCTATGCAGTGTTTTTCCCCAGCTGACAGAGTTTGGCCCTGTGTAATACAACAAATATTCCTCTAATAACTAGGAGCAGCATTTCAAATTCAGTGGGGTTGGAAGGTGTTTGCTCTGCTGATGCAGGTTGTGGTTCCTTTGCTTTCCTCACCTTTAGCACCACAAACTCAGTTCACTGCCATATTATTTCCAGGATTTGCACTGATGCACTGATACTCAACTGGGGCAAAGCACCTGTGCTGGAGGTTTTGAAGTTATTTGGAAAGTATTGAACTCTCAAGTTTCACTGGAATTGCACACACCAAAACCTGAAGTAACACAGTGATGAATTAACCTTCAAATATAAGTGTTTTGATTATTAATGAACATGAAATACACTTATTCCTAGAAGTTCCTTGTATACCACCTTGAGTCCTGCTCAGCAGCAAGATTGGCTTCTAAATATAGTCTTGAGGTCAGCATGTAAAAACTGCAAAGTGTGGCCACATTTCAAATGTGGTTGTATATCATAAATCAAAATTAATGCCAACAACTTTCATTCAAATTAGTGTCTTTTGGCTCTGCCTCTCCTCTCTTCTCTCTGATGAATGCTTTTCACATAGAGAGGTAGTTGCTTTTTTTTTCCCTCTGAATGGCATTTGCATATTTCCCTTACATTGAACATCACAGAAACTTATTTATGTGTTGATCTCATGTCCTCCAAAAAAACAGTTCCCTAATGCAGCATTATTCCAAATGGGTTCTTATATTCTTGACTGTGTTCTGCAGAATTAATAAACATGTTTTCTTTTATGTTAACAATAAAAAAAAGCTAGAGTGGTTGTTCAGATCGACTGATATTATCTGGAATATTTCCTTCCACTATTAATTCCATCTCTGCAGCCAGCAAGGACGATGGCCAGATTTGGAGGGCTGAACAGCTGCCAAGCAGGACCACAACCTTTGTTTCATGCCACCTCTTGTTCTGACCCCTGCTTTCTGGTCACTGGAGAGATGATTGACTAAGTGCACAGCAAAGTCCATTTTTAGTGCGGTGGACTGGAGCACGGCATGACAAACTGTGATGTCTGAGTTTTGTGTTACACCATCTGGCCTGCCACTTCCAGAGCCTCACATCAGAGTCCTGATGATGTATGTTTAAGCCTGGCACTATCATTTATCTCCTATCTTGTGTTTAAACAGATGCAAGCTGAATATAACAGGAAAGGAGACCTTGATGCAGGAGCTGCTGAAGAAAGCGATGCTGCTGAGCTGTCTACAGACTCCAAGATTAAGTGTAAAATCTGACAGGGAGGATATGTATTAAAAAATAGGTGTTGACAGAATGATTTAGCTAATATTTTAAAGGCAAAACATCAACTGAATTTCCATATCACTTATAATGTTAGTGAACAAGGTACTACAAAGCAGGCTATCCCCTTCTGTCACCAGCATCTTATTCGCAACTTTATTTTACAGATCAAGAATGTTTTAATAAAATGAAGCTCTGGGGCCTGATTTTCAGCTGTTGTACATCAACCCAGCTACACTGATAGCACCAGAGTAGCCACATTAATGAAATGACACAATTTACAGCAGCTGAGAATCTGTTCCCTAGATCTGATGCAAGTCCTTATAAACAGCCATAAACTACTGCATTGCCAGGAGTAAAAGACCTCAATGATCAAAAAAGAGTCCGTGAAATGCTGTAGGTGGGAATGCCTGGTCTGGTCCAGATTTGCTCATCACCCCAGGAAGAGGAGAGGAAAGGAGAGGCCAGGTGGTGGTGCTGAGTGTAGGGCTCCTGCTGTCCCAGTTGGGCTCAGCTCTTTTTTAAACTTCATCCTGCATTAAAACTTTAGAATCACAAATGTTTTGGGTTGGAAGAGCCATCTCGTTCACTTCTCCTGGATCTGGCTTACATGAATCAGCAAATCCAATGGAGGAAAGATATTTCACACCAGCTTTGGGTTCAAGCCTACACAACAAGCTGTAGAAATTCAACTAATGGCACCACTTAAATTGACAGTCCAGGTCTGCACTCCTAATCCACAGAATGAGAAGGTACAACCAGATGGGGGTGCAGCCCATTTTAAGGCATGAAACATTAACTGAGGGGTGAAAACCTCAATTCTCTTGACAGCAAGAAAAGTGCTGAGCAACTATGTTGTGTCTTGGACAGCTGTGTCCCAACATCCAAAAGAGAAAATCAGGGCAAACAAGCTAATTGATGCAGGCAGATTGGAACTCTGGGGGAGAAACTGAAGCTGGAAGGGGAAGAAAACATGATAATCTGAATATAAGAAGTAGGTAAGATATGTGAACAGTTTGGGAAGATTGTACTGTGCAAAACCTGGATACTCCTCGTATTCCCCCAACACTGCTGCAAGTGACAACTGCACTTCCAGGATGTCCATGGCACATCCTGGTGCTGAAACTGGGCAAGGAGCAGCCAGGGGAAGGAGGCAGCAGCCCCTGAGTGACACACACCCTGCAGCAGCTCCTGAGCAGACAGTTTTCAGCCCTTATTAAAACGTTAGCACTTTATTTTGTGAATGGAGCAGTACTTTCATTGCATGCACAATTAGCCTTTTCGTATTAGCAACTTCCTAGCAACTCTGTTTCTTAAAATAGGGACTTACAGTGCAAGCTTTTATCTTATATAATCCCTTAGAAAAAGATAGCTCAGACACCTTTTGGGGGTTTTATACATCAAACCTTCAGCTTGAGACCTGTCTTTATCAAAGGAACTAGCAGCTCTATCTAGGGTTTATGTTCTTTAGAGGAATTCCAAATTGCCTGTTTTTTATAGACTACCTACATAACAACCTCCTACAGTATTTAAATTTTTGTAATTTTCTACTCCTAATGTGATCTTCACATTTAAATGCACACAGATTATTTTACATTTATCTATTTAATATCATAGTTATGCCTTTCTTTAAATGCCTGTTATTCAACAACTTATTAATAGTGAGCTGTTTTTTTTTTAACAGAAGACATTTAAATTTAGTTAGTTTATGATGATTTCTTGTATCTTTTCAGCCAGGAGAAAAGCCTTAATAGCCTAGAAGACTATATTTATAAAACATATTTGTCTATTTAGCCTCATATATATCATCATTATGAGAGGACTAAAGTATTTTTCCTGACTTTTCTCTATACAGATATTACATGGTGGTGCATTAATAAATGTGTCTCCTCTGAAACAGACTTACTGGCTATCACCAATCCATACAAAGCATTTCTTGGCATTAAAAAAAGTCCCTCACTGAGTGTTTAAGCTGTCCTCAGAGACAAAGGTCACAGCCAGAGACAAAATCACAGCAAGCAGTGCTTAGAGACAAAAATCACAGCACAGCAGCACTTACCTTTATGTCACATTATGGGGTCCAAGTCCCTCAGCCATCAGCTGCCAGATGTGACTCCACCCATGGTGGAATAGAGGACCGGGCTGTGCTGGATGTGGCTCAAAGAAACATCACCTTGTCTGGGAAGGGATCTACCATCTCCTGGGCAGGAAAAGATAAGGGAGGAGAAGCAGTCTGGGGTCATTTAGCATCACACTCACACCTGCAACCTTCTGACTCATGTGGATTCCATTTGGATGCACAGGTGGGCTGGGGCAAAGCCTTGGTTTGGTTTCAAAGATGCCCTTGGCTACTGCTCAGCCTGAGTGAAATGTCCTGGTTCTGCAGTGCATGGAGAGGAAGGGAGGAGGGCTGGGGGAGAAATGGGATCAGCTGGAGTGGTGTTTGCAATGACCTGCACAGGACCATCAGTGGTAGCTCCAGCTGACAGTGCCACTGCCTTCACCCACATTGTTTTCTCCAGAGCATCTCCCAGGCAGGAGGGAGGTGACCCCCTCATTTCCGATGAGTGTCTGAACATCCTTCCTCTGGAGCAGGCTGAACAGGAGGAAATGAGGGGTTTCACAAGGATGGGAAGAGCCCATCTCCCTGCATTCCCACCAGCTGATGGTGAGAAAGGTTTGGCTGCAGAGGTGGCTCTGAATGCAGGCAGGGGTTTGGATCAGGAACATCTCACCCAACTCTTGTCCTCCTCCCTGCAGGACCTGATCTGCTTGCAGGTCCTGCAGCTCCTGACTCCTCCCCTGCTGTGGGTACCTAACAGAGAAGCTTCAAGGAGTCCTTTTTCTCCTTTTTATTTATCCACTGAGCATACTTTGCAAGGGCTAATTTATATTTGAGCAGCAGTGTGTATGAAGGTCCACACAAGGCAGCTCAGCCACCAGAAAAGTTAATATGTGCTTTGCACTTGCTGTCTCTAATTACAGAAGAGAAGCAGTGGAGGCACAGCCATGGCTCTGCACGAGCCCCTTTGCCTATTTGAGAGCTAATTAAATATGTCTCCTGTATATAAAATATATCATCTCCAGATAACAGCATACTGTTAAATTCTTCATCTTATTAAAAGCTTGCATTAATGCTTTTCCAACATAAATTTTAACTGTGGACAGGTACTATTTGAGGAGCCTGACAATAGGACTGACCTAGATTAGGCTGACAGTGCCAAAAGATATATCACCTCTAGCTGTCTGGGGGAGAAGAAGGATGAGGAATACATTCCCCATTATTGCCTAATGCTGATGTGCCAGCATTATCTCCAGAAACTCAGTGCTGCTCCTCCTTCTGCTCCTTGGTGGGGTAGGTGGCTATTCCATGCTGAGGAGCAATATTCTCTTCTTGCTGTCTCTTATTTCCCATCTTATAACTCATCTGCAGGGAGGTTTAATGGGGCATTGGGTAATGATTTTAAAGCCATTGATAAGTCCCTCTATAGTTTATAGAATTACAGGAAGAGTCAGATAATTCCAGGTGGCTGGGTTTGTGCAGTGAGTTCCTGCAGGCATTTGGGTCAGGGCTGCCTTTCTGTACCAAAACTCAAGCCTTCACCAAAAAATTATTCTCTAAGGTTGCTTGGACTCTAGTCAAGGGGCAGTGATGGCAAGTTTAGAGACCTCAGGGTGTTTCATCACATTGGGAACATTTTTTTTCTTTTAGCATATGTGCACAGAGCTGAGCCGAGATCTTTTCAAGGCATCCTTGTGAAAAAAGGAGACAGCAAGTGGGCTTATAAAAAACCCTTTACTGTCACACAACTTCTAATGCAGAAAACAAGACTGCTGAAGAGCAGCAATATTTCTCACATGCATTACTGAATATTCAAGAGATATGAAAATAGCTTTAAGAGTCTAAGAAAATAGAAATTCCAAATATTAATAGGAACTCTGCCATTGATTTTAGCACAGAGCTTGCACTGACACTGTGAGATTGCTCTGTGTTAGACATTTGATTGACACAGTGATGGCTCATTCAAAGTGTATGCAAAGTCAGTGCAACTGTATTAGGCTTTTCTCTTGACTTTGGATTTTTTAACTTTTACCACTGACATCCCAAGGGCCATTGTATTGACAGAATAATACTTCTTTTGCAAAGCTGCTGTACAAGACACTTTCCATTTTGGGAAGGGGGAGGGGAAGACTTTTCACTGCTGTCCATCTGTATGAAGAGCTCAAAATACAGTGAATGAGGTGCAGCTGCAGAATCTTCAGCCCAAGCAAAAATTCAGTGAAAGCCAGTGTGAACCAGCACCTCTGAACATGAGAGTTTATACACATTGTGTATGTGGACAATAAGGACAAGGATCAGGTTTGGAGCCACCCCTCTTTAAAAGCTGCCTGGGCTGTTTCCCAGAGCTGGCTCAAACCTCCTCAGCAGGAAAGAAGAAAACCAGCATTGTCACTTTCCAAAAGACAAAACTTCCTCCCAGGACAAGAATGCCATTTGGCATGTCCCTTCCCCTTGTACCCAGCCAGTCTCTGCTGAGAGGGACCCATCCTTTCTCCAGTGAGCACAGGGTCATTGACCAAGATACCAGTGCAGGCAAAAGCAACCTGCTCAGAGAGAAAAAAATCCCATTGCCACCTGCTTGTGCTTTACAAATGAGAGAAATGTAAAAGAAAGAAAGAAAAAATGATGGAGGAAAGGCCTCTCTGGGGGAAAAGTTATTCCTCAAGCACAAGAATAATAAAGTAAAATTTATTGTATCTATGGATTCTGTGTGATAAAAAGAAAACTCAGTGCAAAGGAAAACTGAGGATTGGGAACTCGAGAAGTGGTGGGTCTTGGGATCACTTCCTCAGCAGTAGTAAAAGGCTATAAATGCACTGGATTTGATACCAAACAAGAATATTTCAGGGATCTATCAAAAATGTCCTAGAGAAACAGATGTTTCCACCTACTCAGAGATATGGACAAAAGTCTCAGTTACCCTAAATCTCTCATGCTCTTCTATATATACACCCATCATATGCCCCTTAAAGTGTGAGAATGATGCAAGACTGATTTCACGTGTATGAAAATGTTATCCTGGATCCTTTTTATAGGGAAAAGTATAATTTATCATTAAACTTTTTCCCAACAGCTCCAGTGGCTGTGGAAATTCACCTCCTCCTTTTGGAAGGTGCATACAAAAATCTGTCTAACTCAAGGTAGAAAAATGAAAAGTAACAATGAATCATTATAATCTGCTTGATCAGCTGGAGCACAGAAATAAAAAATGCAGCCTCTTAAAAGAGTAGTTGGAATTATCTTGATTTTTACATAGAAATAAGTGACAACAACCTCCAGATAGCACCATTTCCCACCCGCATATTTAACTTTAAAGTCAAGGTTGAGTGAAAAAATATTGCTGCCTTGAAAGATAAATATATTACTTATATTAGCTATATCAGGAATATGTGCTAGAGTATAAATATTTAAATTCAGATTTGGAAACCATATATTTTGAAGAAACCTAGGCCAATAAATATTGGATTACAAATTCATATTCACAATTTTTTTAAAAAAAAAACCCTTATGATTTCTGTTTCAGTAAAATGGGGTAATAATAATTTATCTGTGTTGTACAAATGCTTTATTTGCACTCTGTTCTCCAAGCTAACGTTTCCTAATGCCTTTTAACTAGCAGAAAAAGTGAAAACATTGCCCAAAAATATTTCCATTCAGATTTCCTAGATTAAATCATATGCTTTTAAAGCTCACTCTGTGATCAGAGCTGTTCCTGCAGTATTCCAACCCAGCTAGTTGGGAGGCATGAAAAGCAATAGAGTTGTTTTAATAGTGAAGGGACAGTTTGGAACAGATAAAATGGGAAGGTTGCACAGTCAGCAGCTTACAAAGCCCATTGCCTACAGAAAAATCCTCTGGAAAGGAGGATCTCTGCAAATTTTTAAAAATAAAGAGGTGGGAGGAAGAGACTATTGTACATAATTAGAGCAGAAAGGGCTTGAAATGTCTTAAAATATAAGATGTGCCAGCCTGTAAAGAACAGGAGCAAGGAGGAGGCATTTCCTTTGGCCTGCTCTTTCATTCTGACCTACTGTAAAGATTACTGCATTTAGCTCCAGGGCAGCTCTTATGGGTCATTTTTACCTACAAAATTATGCCTCCATAGCCTGGGGTCTCATATGATCTGATGGCTCCTGCATTAATTACTGGAGAGCAGGTTCTTCCCTTCTTGCTTGGATAAGAGGCTGTTGGTCTCTGGTGGTGCAGGCTTTGCACCAGAGGATTTGTAGCTGTGTCATGGCAGGAGCTGGGAAATTATAAACCAGGAGGAAAAAAAAAAAAAAAAAAAAAAGACTGAAAATTAACTTTTCTAAAAGCACTAGAAGTTTAAGGTAGGCAAAGGATGGTTTTATAAAGTTTAGGAAGAATACACACTGCAGTCACAAGGATTGCATGGAAATAAATGCTTGAGTGGTGCTAATAGTAAAAGTGAAGGAAGAAAAATATCTGATTGTCCCATCTTGCAAATCAACATGAAACATCATGTCATCGAGCTGAGACTCCTGTCTCCTGGTGCTGGACCCCCATTTCAGCTCAGGAGGGAGGACAACACCTCCAGGCAGGCACCCCAGGATGCTGAAATCCCTCCCAGCACAGTGATGGTACAAAGAACAGCACATCACTCTGGATTTCAGAAGATTGCTGGGTTTAGTTGCCCTTTTTGGGTGGCTGCCCAAGAGAATTGATTGCCAGAGAGCAAAGGCTTGGGCTGACTGTGAATCAGGAACTAATAAAATGTCCCAAGGGACAGGTGAAGGCATGCTGATTGTTTTTGAAAGTGTAGGCTTTTAAACAAGACATGACTCCCAAAAAAACCCCAAAAAAACAACCCAAGAAAAAAGAGAAAAAAGAAACAAGTTTTTGCCATAACTAGAACATTAAAACATCTGATTTCAAGGGGAAAGAAAAAAAATAAGGGTTTTTTTCCCCCTGCAAAATCTGACTAGAAAGCCATATAGTATTTGACCATCCACAATGCTGACTCAAATAAGTAAGACTTTTTTTCCTTCTGGGAAAACACCATTATCTTTTATATTCCCCTCCTTTTCTTTCTAGAACTGACTGTTGTGACAGTGCAGTGTAACTCTTGCCCATTACTGAGCCAATGACTGTACCAAAGAAAACGCTGTGTACAGTTAGTGCCTTGATCCAAAGGGAACCACTCTTGACAAAGAAGTTTAAAGAAGCTTTGGGATAAATTCAGTTTCACTGAGTTACATTACCACTCTTCCCACCCAGTCTACCTCAGCACTGATCACCCCCTGCATTCACATGGAGTGTGGCTATCATGTAAAATGAATTTTGACAATTCCTCTCTCTCTCTGGGCACAGCAAGCTGCGCTTCCAAATCCTCCCCTTCTTGGGAAGTTTTAACACTTGTTCATTAATACTTGGCTTAAAGGGCAATTTGCTGCCCACTACTGTGTGGCCAGCATTTTTAATAAATAATGCATGCTGTGTAATGAGGACAATAAAGGCCAAGGTAAAAAATGTAAAATATTTTAATGGGATGTCTTGACAAAAATCTTCACATCACCTTCTCTAAATACTTTACTAATGATCTTCTAGCTTGGGTAGATTTTTTTTTTCCTTAGGAAAAAGTTAATCATGTACTAATAATATGCTGTTAATTGTTGAGGTAGCAAAGTTCAGATGTGTTATTCCAGCTTTTCTCACTGAGTAAATATGTTTGTGTCACACACCAAAAGGTTCAGGGGGGTGTAAGTTGCATGTCTGGGATCCTCTGCAGTTCTACACTGTGACAACTTCAGCCTCTCAGCACCACGGTGCATTCCAGTTTTCAGTGGTGGAATATGGAATAATGAAGTGAAATAATAGCATTAACCAATACCTAATTAACACACCATCTATTTAATTTCTAGCTCCACCATTAGGTTACTATTAAAGTATATTTAGTTGGCCTGTGTAAAACCACATTATGGCATCTTCTCAGAGTCAGGCTATTCACAGGCCATTTGCAATGCTCATTTCTCTTCTCTTTAATGTCATAGATTTAACTTCATGAAGGTCTAGTGCAGGTTAGTGCAGAAGATGGACGATTACAGCCTAATAGGTTTTTTTCTTGGCCCTTCCAGAGGGTGTGTTAGAAACCTGCACAGATTCAGAGCAGAAATGTGTCTGTCTCCTCCTGGCCTTCCAAGCTGAGGGGCAGCAGCATTTTTAGGTAAGAGGAGCTGGGATTTAGGACAGAGCTGTGTGTTTGTCTGCTGGGCACCAAGGCATTTCAGAATTGTGTATACTCAGGCAGGTAAACATGGCCAGTGCCTGAAGGAAGACTCTACATCCAAAGAAATGCACAATGTGTAAGGTTTGCACATTCCCAGTTAAACTATTCCTTCTGCCCCAACCTGACTGTGGTCACAGGTATTATGGTCAGTAGTTGAGACCCTGGGGAGTCACAGTCCCATGTTCTTGCCTGCCAAGACACCCTGCAGTGATGGTCCATTTACCAGCTGGTAACTTTAGTAAATCATTCAAAATACTGCCTAGCCCACAACATAAAGGACAGCCGTGATTTAGTAAGGCTGCAGAGCAGAGCTGTCTGTGTTACCTCAACCTAGAAAAGGATGAGTTTTCAACAGACCTCTTCAAGATATTTTAATTTGTGTAAGTGCATTCAAAGCATGAAAGCAGACGGACAATATGTGAATTATGAACTAATTGGGGGAAGATGGAAATGAGAAGGTAAATTTCATTTACATTATCTCCCTTTTTATGCTTGCTAAGGTCTAAGGTAAAGGCTTGGTCTCTTTCTGGTCCATAAAATATGGATTGCTATTTTCAAACTACATCAACAGTGCTAATAGCCATTCCCATTAGTCAGCCGTATAATAGCATTATGATGCTATGAAATATTGACATGATAAAACAGTGTAGCCAGAGGTTACTGACAGTGTACACTCTGATATTGACAAATAAATGCTGATTTTTAATGCACTCCTTTTGCCACCTTTCTACCTGGCTGACAGTGTATAAAAAACATTTTTCCAGATCCTTCACTCACTACTGTTAATAACGCCAGCTGATGGCAGAGGACCACTGAAATTAATGATGCTATTCCAACTGATGTTTTTCAGGGTGGGAAAAGGATTCAGGAGTTTGGTTAAAATGGGGCCAGCACTGCAGATTTTATATCCCAGCCAATGTAGTGAGAAAAAAAATCCTGTTTGTGGAGGCAAAATGGGGGTGGAGGTTCAAGGAGCCGAGAGTTGCAAACTTGGTGAACAACATCCAGTTTCTGGGAAATGTAAGCACAGAGAAATGATGAAGGGAGGACAAAGTGACAGACCTGGTTGTTCCAGAAGCTCTTTCTTGCACCCACATGTCTTCTCTGGAAGGCAGCTGCCCTGTGCTCTGTCTTCTTCAGCTACTCCTTGGATGTCCCCTTCAGCTACCTGCAAAGTCATATTTAAATATATTTAAACACATATCCAACTACCCCAAGGGAGTCTTCTGTTGGACATTTTTAAATACCAAAATCAATTATATCATCTGTTCAGTGCCTAATTTTATACCCTAAATCATATCTGCAGTAGTATTTATTTTGTTGGGTTTAGGCAAATTTGATGTAATATTTGATAATGTAGTATAGATGAGAGGGAGAAGCCTAGTTTCCAGAAATAATGATTACTAGTCACATACTAGAATATATTCCAGAAACATTGAGCCTGAAATTATATCTTTGATTTAAAACATATCCTCTGTAACAGAAGCTCTGTACCATTCATTAGTTTTTAATTATACCCAGTTTCACTGTGTTGACTCTTCCTTTGTAACCAAAACATGTCCACATAAAATTTCAGATGTGGCCATCTTTATCTTTCAGTCATTTAACCATTGTGTCCTCATTTACAGCTTTGTGTCCCATCAGAATTTGGAATAAAGACTCTTGCTGGGCAGTGGTGTTTCACTCACTGATGTTTGCAGAGCAAATGGATGTATCCAGGATCTAAGGTCCAGAGGATCTCTCCTGAATATATTTCTGTTCCTTTATACCAAAGAGGAGCCCAGAACAGTTTTTTGTGTCTCTTGCAGGATGGATCTGCTGGACTCACTCCCCTCTTCCCAGGACTCCACCCTCTCATTCCTCCAACCCATCTGTTTTAATGATGACTAATTTCCACTGCACATAAATCACCAGCTCCCCCTTGTTTTCCTGGAAGAATCCTTATTCTGTGGTACATACCTCCTTATCTGTTCCTGCAACCAGCTGTCCTTCCTTTGATGGTTTCTTCCAGAGCTGCTGCGCAAATCCCCAGACTATATAAATCCCATCCTGTGGAAATGTGGTGGTTTTGCCACCAGGGTGTCCAGCCCACTCCTGAGATGACAGGACTGGAGGAAGGGTCTGTAACAAGCCCTGGCTTTGATGCTGTCTTCCCACACACTCTGTCACCTCGTGTCTGAGGCTGTTTGTCCCGCAGGAGGGTACAACAAGGGCAGCCTGAGGAGAGCTTGTCTGGTGGGGCTCATTCCAGGAAGATTCGTGTTTCTGGTCTCCATTATCTGCAGGAGTCAAAGAGAGGACATGTCAGAGCAGGCTGCTGGGGAGTGCTGAGCTAGGGAGAGCACAGCTGCCTCTGAACAAACACAGCTCCTGTGTGCCTTTCACAGCTTACACTTCACAGGCAAGCTCTGGCTAAGGCAGGAAATTTCCCCAGCAGATGCTGTGGCCCCTACCTGGATCACAGACCACACAGGGGAGCAGAGCAGCAGGGGAAGAGCAGAGGGAGGGAGGGAAGGATGGGGTCACTGCTCACCTCCTGCCTCCTGGCACTGCTGCCACACTGAGATCTCCTCTTGCTTCCCACCACATCCTCTTGCTTAAGATACAAAGAGTGGCTTTTGGGTACAGAGGCACAGGGATGCTCCAAACTGCTGTACAACAAAAACAGGATGAACGAGAGAAATAGGAGCAATTAAGAGTTTGCAGCTGTGATTGTTGTAGTGCCACAGGGCTGATAGAAATCCTGGAAGAAGCTTACATCCCTGCTTATCCCAGCTGCTTTCCCTGGTCTTATTCAGGAGACAGATCATGAGAACTCAAAACCAGACCAGCCTGTAGGATTTACCATTACCAGATTTTAGCACAGGTTTGAAACCTTGCTCAGACTAGGACAGGATGCCTGCAATATGCTCTCCTGAGTTAGCACATTATCTGCTGATCTGGCTCCTTACCTGAGCAGTGCTTAATAGCCATGAAGAAGCAGAGAGCATCCCAAGTTTTGTGCTACACTGCTGAACTGGTGGGTGAAGCATGAGCAATTAAAAATGCATTCAGAAATAAGTTTTCAGTCACAATAGATAAGATAAACGATATGCAAATCAGTTGCTTGTCCTTACTACTTACCTTGGTTTGGAAGCTGATGGCAACCCTCCAAAGAAATAAGTTTAAACTGAACACTGAACTCAGTTTAATTAGTTTTAAGGCATTGACATCACAGTAAGAACCATCAGACAAAACTTCAGTGCTGGATCAAACATATGGCTTTATCTGTGTCCAATGTGAGGCTTTTGCTGCCTAAACCTGAAAACTTCTTATCACTTAATGGCTTGGCTCAAAAGAAAGCTGATTTGGGATGGTAAGTGGATTGACTGACCAATTTGTGTTTTAAGACTAATCCACATGTGCTGTACTTCACAGTGCTCCTTGGTGAACTACTCACCTTGCTCTGAAGCTTTCAGTATAAGCTATCTTCTGTGACAAGTGCAGGGAGATGCAGTGAAGAGTTAAAAGTGAATCTCCTGCCTCTTTGAACTGTTTTCTCAGTACTTCATGTACACAGATACACTTTTGATGTGTTAACTAGAAAATCTGACTGAAAAAGAACAAAGCAGCTGTCACTGAAAGGAAGACACTGACGAAGAACCACACAGCCTTTTATTGAAGAACTGTCAAGATTGATCCTACAGCACTCAGTTTGTCTGTAGTATTTATCAAAGACCTAGATCAGATGAAGGAAATTAAAAAAAAATAATAAAATTCTATCCACTGGACATTTATAAATGGTATCTGAAAATGCATTACATTTAAAACACCTATAAGAATGGTTTTTTTAACAGTTCAGGGACTGGAATATAGTATGCTGGCATTTTTCACTAGTCTTGGAAAATAATAATTTGCCATTGTTAAGCAAACCCGCTTAACTGCTTGCAAAGTTTTAAGCAGCAAACTTGATTAAAAATCATTCTGTGCTAGGAAATAAATGAACTCATAGAAAGTTGAAAATCTCTTGAAAAGAGAAGCAAAGCAAGCAATGCTCTCTTCTAAGTACTGATATTCACGTCATAGTTCACTGTGAGAGCTGAAAACAGGATTAAGGACACAAGAGTGCCCAAATATCTGGGCAGGGGGCAGATGGCCACATGAGCAGGGGGATTCAGGTGTTTGCCCAAGGTCACACAAGGAGGCCTTTGGTCAGTCAAACCTGCATCCCTGAGGGTTTCACTCCAATGCTCCACCACGAGGCCACTGTTAATTGAACATCCTTGCTGGCCTAGAGATGAGGCAAGTGAGGCATTTCTCACAGGACTGTCAATGGCATTGAAAGGATATTGAAAGCCAAAACCCTCTCTGGATCAATACCACAAGTCCTGATCCTGGAGAAGCCAGCACTCCAGGGTGGGCAGCACTGCAAAACCTGCACTTACTGCATGGAGTCTCCTGGCAAATGCTGACAGTTTAATGGTGTCAGCTCTGGAGTTATCTCCCACACAGAGACAGTAAGACCTCTACTTAAAAGTAACAAAAATACCTTCTTTTCCTTCAAAAAACAACAGTTGCTACAGAAGGTGCTCTGAAGCATTATTCAAATGTTAATTAACACTCAGATTCTACTCATCTACACACACACAGACTTCAGGAGAGCAGGACAGATTAGGGTTTCTGTCAGCCATGGATAGAAATTGCACTAAATGGAAGTTGCACTAAGGAGACGTGGAACCTTGCATTAAAATAAAAAGTGCTTTGTGCCATTGCCCTTTGTGAATATGTACCAGTAACTCCTGGAAATTCTGGTGTGGAATTCTGCTTCCTGGCCTTTCTCTGGCACTGTTTCTAATGGACTACAAGAGGAGTTGCTGGCCTTTCTTTAGCTAAGGCTCACCTGAAGAAGTCAGGAGAAATCTGCACCTCATCGAGTCCAGGTCCCTACACCACCCTCACAGATTTTTCACTCATGATGGTTAACACCTCCTTGCTGCCAAGGCTGCCAAAATTCCCACCTCTCCTCCAGAACAGAAAACCCACCCCCCAAGCAGGGAAGGGCGTATGGCCAGGAGAGGCAGAGATATGGGACAGCTGAGAGCTGCCCATGGGGTCAGGCACTGTCCTTGCACTGCCAAAGGGATGCTTGCTAATGAGGCATCAGGCCTTCATCATTAATTGTGTGCCTAGAGCTGGTCCCAGCTCTGGCCTGCCTCTGCCATGAGAAGCAGCCCTGGCAGGGTGAGGCAAAGCAGGGGTTAAGGAGTTGGATTGGGAATAGACGTGTGTCTCAGTTTGACAGTCACACGCTAACTGGGGATGGGTGAACAGATGCTCTCCGAATGCTAATGTCACTCATGGTGTTCTACTTTGGGCAGGCTTTCTCCACCAGCACAAGTCATTTGGGAGGCAGCTGAGCTTGGAGGAGCTGGTGGCCACTCTCCTGGGCCACTGGGGCTCTGCCCAGCCAGAGCTCACCCCAGCCCTCGTGGCCAGCCTAAAACACTTTGCTCAAACATTGCTTAAGTGTCTTAAGCCAGCATTGCCCCTTTTTGCCAGCCCTTGGCAAGCGGGGTAGTTTCTCTAAATCACCTGGGAATGGGGCCTGAGCCATTCCGATACTCTTGGAGGAATTAAAAAAGTACCTTGGCCTTGCCATGTGCATTGTAAAAAACATTTGCAAGTCCTTTGCCAGCGTATCTTCATCGATTTAGACACCAGTTGTGTATTCAGACCGGCTCCTACTCAGACTCCACTTCTGAAGCACCTTTTGAAGCTGAAGTGTCTGTGCTATCAAAGCCAGGGCACGGTCAAGACCTGGAATAACAGGCTGCTTAGATCCAGGATGTACCACAGGGACCTGTGACACTGGATAGTGATCATTAACCAGGCTGGCTTAAACTGCACTGGGAGAAAATAGATATTTATATAAACTTAGAGCAGAAGACCCTGAAATTTTAAAAATCACATTGGAGCTGTCCATAACAAACAAAATAGCAGAGCTCTTCCCTGGCTCTACCCATGTAAGAAGCAGGCAGAGGCTTGCTCACATATGATGCTGTCAGTGCAGTAACACAGATTTACACCACTGAGAATCTGTCCCAGAGATTTGACTTTTTCTGAAAAACACTTCCCGCTGTGGCAGACATAACGCCATATCAAAGGCATGTGCTGTAATACACAATAAAGATATAGCTTTCATAATTTTCAATTACACTTCCTCTGCAATGATGTTAGTGAATCTCACCCAAAAGTAAATTATTCAGTGCAGATGATATAGAAATGGTTTGATGAGTGTCACTTTTCCATTTAAAGTTTTACCAAGATCTTCTTGGATAAAGGGTCTCTTTTTTTCTTTTTTTTTCACATGACATATTTTATATTTTGTTTCTCTCCCTCACCTTCATTCAGCAGGCTTTTTCAACTTTTTAATATACTTTTCTTACAAAACATTGAGTAGCCATTCAAATAGGTCTATTCAGGAGAAGTGCTCTTTCATTCTGCCAGAAATACTAATATATATGTTTTATTTAGTTTTAAGAATACTATTTTTTACATTTTGAGAACTTTGAAGGCTGGAGCCAAATATGAAAAGGCAACCTTCTTTCAATTCAGGCTTGGAGGGAGAAGTATTGTGGGCTGCACTGGAAATCCTTTTCTTTCATGTAAATAAATAGTTCATTTACAAGAGCTTTTTAAATGGAAAAAACATATCCAATACACAATACATTTAAACTCAATCATATGGTAAAATATAGCAAACTGAAAAGCTGAATTCCAGAATGTTTTTATCTTTCCTTTCATGAAGTTACAGATACATTGAAATATAATTCAAGAAAAAATTCAATGTCTCTCCAACTTCACAGGGTTTTTTCCTACTTTTTGTGCTTCAGGGATGTACAGCAATTAATCATTTCATTTTTCAATCATTTCATTTTTCAATCTGGTCTTTCTCTTCTCCCAAGCCATTCAGAATCCTGCCCATGTGACATAGCCAGAAAAGGATGTCCAAGTAAACTTTTTATATGATGGAAGTTCCTACTTTTATGTCTGAATGACTGATACATTTCTTATTACCTCAGTTATCCTGGTCAAGAAACACCATGTACCAGTCCTGTAAGAGTTCTCTCAATTATTCCTGGTTGGAAATGGGTTGGTAACCCCTTAATCCAGCCATAACTTTTTTTTTTTTTTTTTTTCCAAGCATGCAAGCAAGAGAAGGAGCTGGAGGAAGAAAAGAAAGTTTGTACATTATTACAGTGTTTAACCCACTGACAAGGAAGCCTCTGTACCATAATTAACTCAACAAAAAAGCCCATCTCTATCTACTGATGGGATGGTGGAGTTCCACTGATGAACACATAAGTCAAGAGAGACTAATAAGAGCCTTGAATAGGAAAAGCAGCAGCTTGTGTCCCACACTAAAGGTGGTAGCAACAAAATAAATGAAAAGGTGATGGAAGCTGGACAAGAGATTTAGCCTGTGTTGATGTACAGGAAAGGCTGCATCAACCATGAGAGGAGGAGAGATGACTTTCTTCACTGTTTTCCTCCTTCTGCCTTGAACACTGCCTGCATTTCCCTGACTCTAAAAAGGGCCTGGATCTATCTGCAGCTCATGACAGGTGACACATACCCATGAAAACCTCCAGGCTGCAGCATCTGTCACTGAACACATCCAAAGCTTAGCAAAGTGTACCTGTTCATCCTGGCATTTATCCTGCACTTGCCTTATTTCTGCACTGCTCAGGCTGGTTCCAGCTTCTTGGAAATAGCCCACAAGGAAAGGTCAAAGCAGACTTTAATCTTGTGCCTTATACTAATGGTGTTTTTCATGACGCTCTAGAAAAGCTTCCTGAAGATTAGGAATTCTCACTAGTGCACAGATACATACAAAATTTTGTCCTCTTCAGTGATAATCTGGCAACAGAGACATGCAACACCTTTTGAACAAAATCAGGGAGATTTTCAGTAGGAAAATATGCCATTAACTTCTATAAGACCAACTGATGTTTTGCATATGCAAATGATGAACATCTTTGCCATAAGAAACCACAGAATTTGATTAATTGTTCCACTGTATGGATCAGAACCTGTGTTGTGGGCTAACACACCAGTATTATTCAAAAGTAATTTATAGGTGAGTGATAGAATAATCAAACCTGTGCAAAAATCTTTATGGGAAGAGCTGGAAATGAGCTGGATTGTTTACCTTAAAGAGAAGGACATACAGGTAATAGATATCAGCTAGGACTTTTGGTCTCTCTGAGTCAAAACACAAAGGGAAGATTTTGTGAGTTTCAAGAAGGGACATCTGGGCAAACTTTACTATCCAGAGAAGTTTTAGCTCCTATTAGCAGCCCTCTGGTAAATACAACACATCATCATTTTAGCCATTCTTAGATTTTAAATGGCAGACCAGCTTGAAAATTGTAAATGTCAGAGCAGTCTCCCTATTCCTAGGCTTTACAATACAAATGTGAGAGTTCCCAGACTTCTGGGGCTCATGGACCACCATAAAACCACTGATGTCCCTGTGGATTGCCACCCTAGCAGTGGAGAGCTGATAGACTTGTTAGCCTTGCCATCCAACTCAGATCCATCCATCAGCTACAGATCACATCCCCTTGCCATACAGCCAGATTGACAGCCCATGCTGGGAAACCTGGTACAAACTTTGACTACTGTTGGCGTGCTCCTTGTGCAGACTTTGATTCAAATGTGCACAGTACTCAAAGAAACGAGGCCACAGCCCAAAAGAAAACAGGACATCCCTTCCTACAAGCTGACTTATCTCCCTAAGCCAGTGATCTATCAGGAGCTCCTCCCCACCACAACCCCTCATCTCTGAAAGAGGATTTGTAATTCCCATTCTTGATTTCCTTTCAACCTGTTTCTCTAAAACAATCTTCCCCTCAGGCAACGTGAGTCTCCAGCCTTTGTTTGGCTGAAGATGTAAATATTTGGGCACTCACTGATTTGATATATATACATATTTGTTGGAACATTTACCACCTGCTATTCAAAGTTAAATCCATAGATTACAGAAAACAAGTTCTTTATCACTTTTTGTCTAATGTAAAATTAAAGACAGCTGAAAGCCTACAAGCTTCCTTTTGCTTGTGAATCACTTGTAGCATAATTACCCCTCCAAGGCTTGAATAGCAGTGAAGAGCCAGATCTCTGAAAAGGCCCATCACCCCAGCAAGAGCTTCAGGAGTTCCTCTGCTCCTGAGGACATTAAAGCAGAGGTCATTAAAGCAGAGGTCACAGACTAAGGAAAACTCTTTGGCTGTACTCTGTGTGAGCCCTCATCTGCCAGAGCTAAAAGCTCCCTTGTCTCCTGCAGCAGCTCCCAGGATCTCCATAAAGCACCATGTGCCTCCTTCTGAGACCAGTGCTGATACCACTGCACTGTTGATTTGCACAGGGTTTTCTCAGCCCCATTCCCAAAGTAGAAAGGAATTTATAGAGGTCCATTAGATCTTTACACAGCTAAACCCTGCCTAAGTATGAGGTCAGGTCTACCAAACCTGCATTTCTTTCCCAGGGTGGTTTTTCCTCCATAAAGCACTGAAGCAGTTCTAGGAACAAGATCCACACCTTGCTATAGGCAGGTTTCACCTCTCTCCAGGTTTTTTGGAAGCTTCCTCTAACTCAAATTAGTTGCAGCATCTGGAGACATTGCAGTGAGGTTCTGCCAATGCTCAAAATCAAATAAAGCAACACCAACCAAAAATCCAAGGAGATTTTCCAGAAAAATTGTGTTCTTGTGCTTATTGTTTACAGTAGGTTTTCAGATGGTGATCTGGGGTGGTATGAGCAGAGGAGAGCAAACTACGTGGGACAGGACGTGTGGAGTGTAGGGTAAACTGGTACAAATTGCAGCAATGCCATGACTTCCAGCATCAAACTTGGCTTGATGGTCAGTGCTACACACAGACCTCTTTGGGATTATTTCATTCTGGAAGGTTTCAAAATATGCTCGAATAAAAAAATACATCCCTAAAAGACACCAGGCTTACTTCACAGGTGGCAGTTCTGTTTCAATGCCCACATCATTCCAGACTCCAAGCCAAAACCAAACTGGTCACCTGGTAATTGCTGTTTTGCACTTAATTGTAGATGTGCCAAGATTTTGGAATACCCAGGTCTGTGTATGGGACGTGGCACACACCTAACAGGACACACAACAGCACAAGCAATATTTTTCAACCTGGAAGGCTTAGAAATCTGAGAAGCAGAAGAGCTGATGGCTGGTCATTAAACTGACTGTTATAGGAGAGGAAGGGTATGTCTCTGCTCCCTAATGAAAAGGATAGACAGATATTGAAGTGGAGTAAGTTGGACTTTAATTACTGGTTTTGATGTCTGATCTATAACTCCCTAAAAGTTTTGCACGGGAGTAATGGGGAAGCATCAGAAAATTCCACTGGGATAGAGATGAGGTCCAGTTTGTGAAAATATCCTCTTCATAAGGAAGCTCAATGCCCTCCTTTACTTGGCAAGCCATCATGAATTTATGATGCATTGCATTTGGAAGGCAACACGGCGCACAGCTGAGGCAAGTAACTGAAACGCCGGGAGAGTAAAAGCAAAATGTTCTGAGAGTGAGGGTGCATATGGGGATGTATTTGAAAAAAAATTATATCTATATAAATATACACACACATTTGCTAGAGAAAATGTATATGTATTTATAAAAAAATCTAAACTTCTCACCAGTCAAAAGTTAGAAATGATGCAAAACGCATCTGCTTTGATAAGTCTGTTATAAATCTCTCAGCTTGAAGCTTTTAACTGACCCTTTCCAGTTCATGAATATTTTAAGGGAACCCAGTTTAATTTAAAACAACCCTGGATCAATATATGCATTTTTTCTGGCACTGTCCAAATTCCAGATCCTTGTATTATCAAAAATTGTATCATACATCTCGAGTTTGGCTCCAAATAAAGGGTTCATTCAAGGCTGAATCTCAAATTAGGTGTAAACCTAATTGGACTGAAACCTAAAAATGTCTGTATGGAACGTGGACAAGGAAGACAATTTGGCAAACTATATTTAGAGCAATCCTGTGACATCAAGTCGCCCCTATTGCCCAATGCTGACGTTCAGAGAATCACAAAAATGTCCTGGGGAATGGGTGGTGTCCATTACCACTTTGAGACAGAGTTCAGCATTTCTGCATGCTGAGGAAGGCCACGCTCCCCAGATTCAGAAACTTGCCTGTTTGTCCCCCAGAGCACTAAGGGGAGAGGAGGCACCTGCCCCACCAAGAACTGGCATCTCCAACCCCACTGGGAGCACCTCCCATGTGAAAATAATTTCAACAGCCCAAAACTGCAACTGCCCTCAACACCCTTTGGAAGAAGCCCTCCTGCTTGACATCAAGAGCTGCAAGAAAGATGCTGAGAATGGCAAAGCTGACAAATAATTCTTTGAAGATTTTCAGGCTTTTGGAGCACTGGCATGACTTTGCAAAGCTTGCAAAAAGCAGCTATTTATAAGAAGAACCCCAAACGTACTGTCCACTTTAAATATTAATGGCATTAGCAACTCTTCACTGTCCCACAGATCAGTGTTCTCTGCCTCTCATCTTCACATAAGTAAGAAGCATTTCTTAATAACTACAGTGAAAATTAAATCCTGCCTTGCTCTGAAAGTCAATGAGAGTTTTGCTCTGAGTCATGATTTATTGTGTACTTATGTTTTTCCTTCCTAGCACTGTTCATTTCTTTAAAAAAAAAAAAGTTCTCTTGAAAGACACTAGCATATATCCTACTGCAATAAATGTGTTTTTTATTTTAGAACCTCTTTTTCCATATATCTCCATCCACTGCAGAATTCATTTGGTGCCACTAATACAACACAGATCCTGTATTAATCCAAGCAGGATACTTCTATCGCCATTAGGTTTTGTAGCAGTGAAGGCTGCCTGGCAGTCATCCTCTCACCTGGTGACAGCTCCTGCACTGGGACACCCTTCTGGGCACAGCACCCTTCAGAGGTTTCCCAAAAGCATGGACACAGATTTAGAGGTGTCTGTGGGAAGGATTGTGGTGGTTTTTTTCCTTCTCAGGCATCATTTTGATGCCTGAAAAACATCCATTTCCATAGGAGGGGGAGCCTGAATCAACTTCCAGATGCCTTGGTAAAAAGAAAAGCTATTGGTCATTTCAAATGCAATGAATAACAGATATTAAGTCAAGGCTGCATTGCAACGCCAACATCTCCACCTAAGCACACATGCTACCGTGATAAAAAGGCAGAAACATGGAGTGATTTTGCATTTGAGGTGCATCTGTGGGGGTTTATTCTGCACACAGATTGTGTAACCAACCTCTAAGGAAATACCTACATAAACATCCAGCCTGTGACTTCATTAAGCTGCTCCCTGACTCCATGGGAAGTCCGGAATAATCTCTGTAGAAAGAACACGATCAATATGTTATCGAGAAGATAAGTCAGTGTCAACGCTAATGTTTAAATATTCATCTACTTGTACCAACATCTTGTCTGTTACCAAAACAACAGGAATATTCAAAGATTAACTCTACATAAAAGACTCGGTAATTTTTTTCTCCAATTCCTTGTTTTTCTCTCGTCAGTTCTACGAACAGTTGTTAAGTAGAACAGGTTGGCATTTTTTCATCAAAACGTTACTTATTTGAAAAATGGGTCTTGGAACAAACCAAGACTTTTGCAGGAAATTTTCATTTGGGGAAATTTTTCAGCTTGTTGTCAAGAAAAGTGAAAACTGAAAAGAATTCCTTTTCCAGGATACACAATAGTTCTGAATATATAATCAAAAGAGCTAAAAGAACCAGACGGTATTTGTTTTAATCCAAAGAATTTGAAGGAAGAGAATATAAAAGGACTCATATTAACTGCAAGCACATTTATGAGGAGCTTCAGAAGAGAGATTTGCTTCTTCATTCAGGACTGCTTAGACTAACTCCAGAAAGTACCGGAGGAGAGAAGGAGGGAGGGTGACTCCCGAGCATCTGCGACCCACTCAAGCCATTTCTAGCACTGAGAAGAGACTTTCCAACATTTCTGCAGTGAAGGAGCTGTTTAAAATTAGAAATTTAAAAAAAAAAAAAAATCTATGTAGACGATTCAGGAGCATGTGAAATGCTTGGACAGAAAGATGCTGAAGTTCATTGAAGCTTGTGTTCTGCGTGGTGCTGCTTGGAGGATCTAAATATAACCAATGTTTCTGCCACCAGAGGCAACAGTCCCCTGCAAAGGAGGAGAAAAGTGATCTCCCAGATGATCATCACACTGCCCTGAGAATTCCTGCTGAAAGGCATTGGAGTGGTTTCATGCAAGATGCTGAGCACATCTACCTAAGGTCTGGGAAAAGTCATATATAGTGGTGAACCAAGCCCCACATCTAATTCCTCTGTTACAGCTTAGGCACTTTGCAGCGTGTCAAAAATAAACCAACACTTCCAACACCTTATTCACAGGTAAGCATTGAAGTAGAGACTCTTACCATTTCTTAGGTGGGATTTGAACATCAGAATTGGATGAGTGAAATGACAATAAGAGGAGTAACAGAGACAAACCACACTGTCATCAAGGGAGGCTTGTAGTGGAACAGTGCAGTTTTGCCATTTTGCTATTTACCAAAAGCCCTGTTTCCATCAGGGCTATAATTAAAGCCCTTAATCATTCTGAACAGTTTCAAGTGAATGGCTTCTCTCATGCGTTAACGTATCATTTATGCAACAACTGTACATGCAAGGGAGTGTCAGAACTCTGTCTGGACATAGGAAGTAGCCTATGGAAACATAAATCTTTGTCTCAGTATTTTAATACAAATCTGAAAATGCCAGTTTACATATTTAAGAAGCTGTTACAAACTGTTGAGAAAAAAAATATGTATCTTGTGAATTAATGAGGCTTTCTAAAGACACAAAGTGTGTTTGTACACAGGCTGCTGTGCTGGAGAGAGGGGAGCAAATAGAGCATGGCAGAGAGCCCTTGCAGCTGCAGTGTGGGGTTGTGTCCCAAAGGACATCTCCCAGGGGAGGGAATATCATTGCCACACCCAGCATATAGTCAAGAATACCTTCATGTTTCCAAACAGGAGGGAACTGAGGTGGGAGTTACTTGTACTCACCCATCAACAAGAGCCTTCCTGCTTTTGCTGCCACTGAAGGAGTCCTGGTACCAGAAGCAACACAGATTGTGATGGAGTGGTTTGGGGGGAAAGTAAATGAAGGTGAAATCCAGGCCTTGGCATTGAGAGGCATTCCTGGGAAGCCTGCACTCTGCTTGGTCCCTCTCCAGTGTTCTTTTGCCTGGCATGATGGGGCACTGACAGCAGAGCAGGGGAAAGAGGTCAGGTAGGACAGGTGGGGAAAGGAGAGGTCTAGAGAACAAGGAAAGAGGTGTGAATGGAGAAAAGACACCAGGTAGGTGAGAACCTAGCAGAAAACACTCGCTGTTATTCAGGAATCTTGAGGAATTCCAGTCTATGGTGGTGAGAAGGCACATGCTGTAGGACTGCATTCGGGTTCTCCAAGAAGAGTGTGTACTTTCCTTCCCTGCTTTAAAGAATTGAAACAGTGTGGAAATTAGTATATAATCAGATTTATAATTACAGTGTAAAACACGATATTAGGCAAGGCTGGGAAAGTTATCTAATTTTCAGTCCTCAGCTCCTTGTTTCCCCTCCCAACAACTGTTTGAAGTTCATAACTTCCTTGTAACTGGGTATTACTGCTCCATTTTGTTCCTCTGAAAAGTTGCTGAAAAGACAGCAAGAGCCTCCCAGAACTTCCTACTCCCTAAAGCAGTGGGAAGGGCAAGCCCTTTCTAACTTGGTGTGAGAATTTGCCAAAAAATCTTTTGCCCTAATAAGGGCACTGCTGATTTCTTTAAGAAAATGTTCCAAAATAGGTTTTGCTGAACTTCCAGTAAAACACTGGAGTGTTTCTGAGGAGGAACCAGCAGACTCACAGTGCTGTGGTGGACTTCACAGGGAAGTGCTGGCGATGGGATGGACTGCTCAAGGTGGGCATGTCAGAGCCTGGGCCTCCCAAAAGCAGAAAACCATGAGGACTTGTGTCCTCACAGCACCTGGTAGGTCCAGCTTCCTTCACACAGAGCAGTGAGCCCTGAGAGCCACATCTCACAGTGCAAGGTCTCCTCTCCTGCTTCACACTGGAAATCTGAATGGTTCCCACCACATGTGCTCCAGTTCTGTGCTGGAGCAGAAGTTTGAAACGCACCTGTATGAAACACTTTACTGACCTGCTGCCCCTGGCCTTCCACACCCACATCCTTGAGACATCCATCTCCCAGATGTTGTCCAGGACCAGAAACATTATATTACACTCTGGGGCTGCAGCAGGGGTATGATCAGCAAGTACTGCAGGTCTCTGTCCTTGGGTCACCACATGGCACCCACAGCACCTCTACCTTCAGAGGTACAACATTAAAACATTTCTTTCTGGGTGAGCAGTGATGGACAGACAAGCTAAAGGTATAAAATCCCCTTTTTTCTCCCAGAGATCACAGTAACATTCAGCCCCACTTCCATGTCAAGTTCAGGTCTGCATTTTAATACATACATTGAGGAGACTGTGTAAAAAAAAATCTAATATTATGCTTTTGAATAGAGAATTTACCTAAGTAAATAATTATTTTTAAACCCAAGATTTAAGCAGCTTTAGTATTCCACATTATGCTAATGTTTGACAATTACTAAGTGTGAGTATCAGCCAGCATTTTTTTTTTAAGTTTAATTTAAAGCAATTTGACATGGAAAGGTTATTACTTTAGTTGCCAATAAAAGCTGTACTTTTAACATAAGTGTACACCAAGCCCTAGGGTATGTGACTATTATCTTTTCTGCAATTATGTGGTGTTCTACATAAATGTTTAAAAAAAAAAAAAAAAAACTTAGAAATATCAAAAGTACTAACTTAGCTGCAATATAAAAGTTGAATAGCAGAGCCGGGAAGCCCGGCTCCCGCAGACACAACACAGGTTGAGGTTTCCTCCTAGAGGTACCGCCGGGAACGGCGCCTCCGCCTGCACAGCATCGCATCCCCCGCACCGCATTCCCCTGCTCTGCATCCCCCGCACAGCATGCCCTGCTCTGCATCCCCCATACACCATCCCTTGCTCTGCATCCCCCTGCTCTGCATCCCCCTGCTCTGCTTCCCCCGCACAGCATGCCCTGCTCTGCATCCCCCTGCTCTGCATCCCCCGCACCGCATCCCCCTGCTCTGCTTCCCCCGCACAGCATCCCCCGCACAGCATCCCCTGCTCTGCATCCCCTGCTCTGCATCCCCCTGCTCTGCATCTCCCTGCTCTGCATCTCCCTGCTCTGCATCCCCCTCCTCTGCATCCCCCTGCTCTGCATCCCCCTGCTCTGCATCCCCCTGCTCTGCATCCCCTGCTCTGCATCCCCCTGCTCTGCATCTCCCTGCTCTGCATCCCCCTGCTCTGCATCCCCCTGCTCTGCATCCCCCGCACAGCATCCCCCGCACAGCATCCCCCGCACAGCATCCCCTGCTCTGCATCTCCCTGCTCTGCATCCCCCTGCTCTGCATCCCCCTGCTCTGCATCCCCCGCACAGCATCCCCCTGCTCTGCATCCCCCGCACAGCATCCCCCTGCTCTGCTTCCCCCGCACAGCATCCCCCTGCTCTGCATCCCCTGCTCTGCATCCCCCGCACAGCATCCCCTGCTCTGCATCCCCTGCACTGCAGCTCTCCCCCTGCTAGGAGGGGAAAAGGCTTTTCTCACATTCTTCACAGAATCACAGAATGGTTCTGGCCAGAAGGGACCACAGAGTGTGTCCTGGTCCCACACCTGTGCTCAGGCAAGGTTATCCTAGAATACATAACACGGTATTGTAGGCAGATAGTTCTAGGGTATCCCCAGTGAGGGAGACTCCACACCCTCTCCACATCCTCATCTGTTCTCGTGGTCTGTCACTGCCCAGCAAAGTTCTTCCTCGTGTTCTGGTGGAACTTCCTGGGAATCATTTTGTGCCCATTGCTTTTTGCCGTTTGACTTGGCATCACCACCATCCTCTCTACACCATCCTTTTGAATACTTCTAGACATTGACATGAATCTCTTGGCCTTTGTTTTTCCTTTTAAAGTGGAAATTGGTGCTTCCACTTGGTTTTAGGGCTGTATCTCCATAAAAGGCCCCATGGCTGTAGCAATGAGTCTCCCCCACAGCACGAGGCAGAGTGTGGGGAGCCCCATGCCCAAGGAACAGCCACCCCACAGCTCCCAGAACAAATGCCAAGTTTGGTGTTACCAGACAGAAGCAGCACTGCATGGTCACAGCTCTGCCTTTGAGTGGAAATCAGCCATTTCCCTCAGGAAATTCTGTGGGAGAGGGTGAGGAGCCCCAGTGCCATCGCCAGAGCTCCCAAAGGGATGTAGCCTGGGTTCAAGGCCACCTTGGATGGGGTTTTGAACAACTTGGTCTAGGACAAGGTGTCCTTGGCCATGGCAGGGGGGCTGGAACTAGAAGATCTTTAAGGTTTCTTCCAACCCAAACCATTTGATGACTGAGCAGGCCTGTAGAGGAGAGAAATTAAAGTGTTAGGAAGAGACAGGACAGCTCATAGATACAGGGAGAAAGACACTTTCCTTCTGAGACATGGTCTCCTCCAGGATGTTTCTTTGGCCAAAGTGAGGATTCCATGAAAAACAAAAGAGCTGTGAGGGTATTTGCCAATTAGCTTGGGGACTTGGCACCACGTGCTGTGCTCCCTGGGGCTGCTTAGTCCTGAGCCCCTCCTGTGCCATGGGGTGAGACATCCCCTTCCACCAGCCTCTCTGGACCAACATGGAGCAGGGCCAGGGCCCACGTGGGCACACAGCAATGTCCCCAAACAGGAGCCAAGCCCCACATCAGCCTGTGCAGGTAAGTTCATTGCTCTGCTCTGCCCACTCAGCCCTTCAAAGGCAGAGCCTGGGGGCAAACAGAGCAGGCGAGACAAGCTCTAGTCCAAGCACTGGAGGCTGCTTAGTTAAGAGATCATTTTGATTTTTTTTTTTTTTTTTTTTTTTTAAGTCTAGGTGAGTTTTTTTATGTCTGGGTTTTGTTTTTAACTTGAAACTTGTGAAAATCACAGCATGACCTTTGCTGGCTGAAAGTCGTCCCAAAACCAGGGCAGTGAAGTTCAGCTTCCTGCAGTGCCCTGCCAGCGCCTTTTGGTTCTGAACTGCAACCATCCCCAGGCAAGGAAAGGAGCTCAGCCTCAGCAGTCCATTCAGTCTTTTGTCCTTCTGCTGAGAAAGTGCAAACACTGCTTATAGTTCCAGTGCCAGCTGCAGTTCGTGTTTCAAATTAACTAAAGTTCATTATTTTACACTTTAGGTAGAAGCAGCAACAAACTGTTCACCAGCAGTCCAAGCAATAGTATACAAGCCCCTCTAGGATCCCTTGGAAGAGCTCCTGATGAGTTCACCAATGTTTGCACATTAACCTCTGGGTGAAAAGCCAGCCAGAGGGATGTGAGAACTCCGCCGAGCCCTCCAGAGCATGACACAAAATGATGCAAGTGTGGGAGCTAGGAGAGAAAAGGTTTTGTGAGCCCAGAAAAATAATAAAACATTTAAATCCT
Source organism: Oenanthe melanoleuca (assembly GCF_029582105.1). Classification (NCBI taxonomy): domain Eukaryota; kingdom Metazoa; phylum Chordata; class Aves; order Passeriformes; family Muscicapidae; genus Oenanthe; species Oenanthe melanoleuca. The sequence continues at coordinate 4,219,006 of NC_079346.1, forward strand.
TAATTGTTTTTCTTGAAGATTTATCCAAAATCAAGCTCTACTTAAGCCTGTGAGTTTGCAGAGCACTGTCAATAAATTAGATCATGCACACAAGGCAAGGATTTCAAGCCAAAAAGCTCTAGCCCTGAGTCGCTTAACAGCAGCATTCCCCAGGAAAACGACTCAAGATGAAACATGAGATATGTATTAATTATCAATGGTCTAATAGAAAATTTAATGAAGACAAGTATCTTCTTGCACTTTATCCACGATAACAATGATAGTACGTCAGCGAGGCGCATACCTTACAACGTAGCAGTGAATGTCAAGTCTGAAGCCATTACAGCAATTCCCCACAATAATGGCCAGCCAATGCATGGGCTTGTAGCACTTAATCAAAGTAATGACATCCATCCACAATTATTTATGTTATGGTAACAAAGAGCTGCCAAACGCAAAACAAATGACATGAGGATTTGCAAGTGAATTTCTTCCCGTAAATTCTCCTTAGGTTATGCTTAAGGGCTCTCAGGATGGAATTCTGTCTTTATCCAGAGCAATATCAGAACCATGGGGTTATAGTGCCACGTTTTTACTGCCTATAAGCAATGAACCCAATGCTGTCACCAAAATGAGCTCTTCAGCCAACAGAACTGTATCAATATTACTTGAGCTGGACTTGGTTTACACCCAAGAGTTGTCTTCAATATTTTACAAGACGAAAAAAAAAATATTCGGAAGATGACCTTTGCTTACTTCTGTCTATCATGGAAAACAAAGACCCAGTTGTATCAACACTTAAACACACATTTAACTTAAAGTATATGAGCAGTCCCTACTTACCTCAATGGGTTTGGATTAGAGCCATTATAATTACCAACCATGAATCTCTATTAAGTGCAGCACTGTTCTTTCAGGGGCATTTATGTGGGTGTTTGTATAAAAACACTGTCAAAAACTAAAGAACACCAGTAAATATAAAATGGCAACACTCAGGTTCAAATGTAATGAACTAATTTATTTTTTTCAACACTACATCCAACTGTTTTTCACCACTCACAGATGCCACTGGAACAACTTGAATACAAAAAAATTGCCTAAGAACAATAAACTACACAGACCAGCTAATATTGATTGCTTTAAAAATGCCCCCTGTTAAACTTAAATAATAGCCAAATCTCACTGCAGTAAATGTACTTTTATATCATTAAATACTAATTTAACAGAAATGTGACTGCGCAGTGAAAAACACGAAAATGCTGGAAAATTGAAAGATTGCCTTTTTTTTTTTTTTTTGCCTTATTTTTCCTGTGCATTATACAAGCCTCCAAATTAACACCAGAAAGAAGACAACAATCATTTCATATCAGCTGGCCACGCAGTCACACAAGCCAAAGCTGGGGCCAAGCTTAACTCCAATGCGCACTTTAAAAACCCACGAGAGGGGGGACTGCAGGACGCCTCTCACCACAGGCTCTGGCCACCCTCGATGACCAGGTTGTGGCCCGTCATGTAGTCGGAGGCTTCGGAGGCCAGGTAGACGACGGCGGCCTGCAGGTCGGTGGGCTGGGCCAGCCGGCCGGCCGGGATGGTGGCCAGCCAGCGCCGCACCAGCGGCCGCAGCTCCCGCGAGCGGATCAGCGGCGTGTCCACGATGCCCCTGCAGCGAGCACACGGACCAAGGGGTGAGCAAAAAACACCCAGCCCAGAGGGAAAGGCAGCACCTAGAGGTGGTTGAGGTGTTAGTTCAGAAGGGAAGCGGTGCAATAGCACGGAGAAGTCATGGTGCAAACTTCCATAACACTCTTGTCCTCTCATCACCTTTTGCTGCTGATGGGCAGCTTAGAGGTTTCTTTCAAGCAAACATACACTCACACAAACTTCTTAGATAATAGCACAACCCTCTTACTTTTAGTTTGCCCATAATCACCAGTTTAAATTTTTTTTCTAGAAAACAAGCAGAGCATTGGAAATGAAAGTGCCTTGAATTGGGTCTGTTGCAGCTCTTAGGAACTGTTGTCCTTCCACCAATTTCTCATCACTCTACAACTAATGTCACACAGCATGCTTGTGTACAGCTCAGAAACTGAAAACAGACCAACTCCCCATATGTCGAACAACTAGGGGAACAAAAACCAGCACCCTTCTGGGCACCAGACCCTTTTCACACAAAAAAAAAAGAGAGGCAGAGATAAGCACAACATATCCAGTGTGATCCCTCTTAAACCAACACCTGACAAATCACACTGATTTGCCTCTCTTGCCTCTTTTACACTGATGACTGACTCCACTATTTACTAAAACTCTGCTAAGTTTGGGGGTTTTTTTCAGATGCCCTAAAAATGATGCTGCAGGAAGCACAATGCAGGGTGAAGATTTGGCTGGCTTTTGTGACTTTAACTGCAACTGATTTGTCATACTCCTCCTTAACAACATATTTGTATTTTGTGAAATGTATAATTTTTTCAGCCCCTGAACAAATATATTTACATAACTGTGTCTAACGAGAAATTACATTTAACTTCTCAGAAATGACAATAACTAAAACCTGAACTGCCAATTCCACTTCATTAGTGTGGTAGAAATGCATTCCAAATGTTAATAAAAATTCCAACATGCTGATAAATTAGCGCTTCTAAGGAGCATGTGACACCTTGGTTAACATATTCAACCTCAATTATATTTCTCTTCAGCACCCTGTTATCTGGAACCTTTGCTGGCAATCAGAGGTGCTGTTTTTCAGCGGCCAATTTTCTAGATAATGTAGCTTATCAACACTGTGGGTAAACTTGCCAATGAAATCAGGCTGCACTGAACCACACACACGCTAATTGCATCTCTTTTTTATGCATATTTACAGACTGTCACTTCAAAGAAATCAGTGGCCCATTGAGGCAGCCAGTTAGCTGGAAGAATTGCCTCTTGCAAATGAAAATTAGCAAACAAGCTAGTGATAAATATGAAATGAACAAAGTATAAAAATACCCGTTTTGTTCTGAAACTTCATCGGCATCCCAATTTAGACTTCCAAGGAAATAATTTTTTGAGACAGACTGGATTCTGGGTATGAGATTTACCTTTTGTTTTAAATGAAGGCAGAAATCCACTATTTACTCTGTTATGAAGTGGAACTAATTCAGATTTTCCCCCAAACATTTCTGTTCTCACTAATCAGGCAGGATTTAAATATCAGCTTTATATTTTATTGTAATTGTCAATAAAGAGCAGAGCAGTTCAGAAACGCTGAGCGATGCAGCTCACTTAAGTTCTGGCAATGTAACAAAATCAAGCACATTCCAGTATAGGACTGCGAATGGTTTACTTATTTCCTTCAAGCACAGCCCCCTGGTCTCTCTCCTTGCTTTCCCAAACTCCTCAAGAACTGGTTTTCTTCAGAGAGAATTGTGCTTTGAGCAGCAGACATTTAATATATTGAACTTCTCTCCCTTACGTGCCTCTCACTGTGCTTACAAAACCATCACCATCATCATCATCATTCTGGCTTTACACTATCAGAGATCAGAATAAGATCCATATGATTTTCTGATTTTTTTTTTCATTTACAGATATGTTTTAACCCCGAGGGAATGCAGATTAGGGAATAAAACACACAGTCCTCCAGCAGAACAGATTTTGCTAACAAGAGGACGTTTTTCAATCTGTTCAGAAAAATGATCTTTGGTCTGATCACTGCAGTCTGCAAATCACCGTGCTGTGCCTCTTGCTGGACCTTTCTTTAGGTTCATTCCATGTAGCAAAAATTTAGATGTGTAACCAAACTTTACTACAAATTTTTGTTGCAGGAATGAGAAAAAAATAGAGCGCAAAACTTAAAAGTTGCAAACACACATACTGATGGCACTATAAATATTAGGCATGTCATTGATACTACACATCTTCTGGGAAAGCTTTGGTGCCAAGTTGGGCAATTTAACGTTGTCGAACCCTTTTAGGCAGATTTTAGTTGGCTCCTAACCAGTTCCAGCGAAGACAACTGCCAATGCATTAATTCCCTACCTCATCTCGTATGCAGTGCTGAGCCTATCAGTACTTTCTGTTGCATGTCAATGTAATATCAAACTGCTGGTTCCTTAATGTTAGATATGAGCATCAATATTTCATTATTGATACACAGGACAATGTGAGACATGAGGGGGGAAAAAAGACTGCAAGGAAAAAAAATAAAAAAAGAGAAAAAAACAATTGCCTAAAACATTTCCACTTCGAGAGACACATTAGGAAAAATATCACTTACCAGATACTTAACTGGAATTGTTACGTGCACTCAATCCCCAAATGAGAGCAAAAAAAGATTCCATCTGTGTGTAACTTGATTTCTTTCAGATGAGTTATTAATTTGAATGAGTTAAGTACACTCCACTTAATCAGGAAGTGTTTAATCACAAGATCCACTTAATTGGGACATCTCCCAAGGAATTAAGATTTAAGTCCAAAGATACTTACCAGCAACGACTGCTGCTTAATGGGGATAGTAATGCTGCTTAATTGGGATGCCTTCAGGTGATGCTGGGGTGCTCCTTCTCCTGCCAGCTCTGCCTCTCCTTCCCCCTTCTGGGGAGTTCCCCAAACCTGCAGTGATCCTGCTCTGCCTGATTTCTGAGGCTACAAGCCTGGTGCAGCACTGTGTGGCTGCTTTCAGAGGAGCAGGGCAGGATGCAGGTAACACAAAAGGCTCTTTGCCCATCAGCCCAAATCCAATCCAAATCCCTGCCTATCAGGGGGAACATGGTTCATCCCCCAGGGCTGCTGGCCTGGCTGCAAGTTGACCTTAATATCAATTTCCAGCTGCCCATCCCAAAGGCCATCACGTAATGTCATGTCATGTCTTGCTAATCAAGAAGAAGGCAGTAATTAGCCAAAAAAAGGGACATTGATTCAGTGTAATAGATGCAAGAATGATGTGTTCTAATGCTGTGCATGCCAAAAAACAGCTTCCAGAATTCCCTCTTCCATCACACCCAACACACTTCCATGTCCTGGGACCAACAAAGAGACTAAACCCTGTGGGCAGCTGGGCATCAGCCACCACTCAAAGCTCTGTACAGGTGTCTGTTGACACCCAGGTACTCTCTGCAGTTCAACTCCCACATCCATCTCAGGAAGACTCTGGAGTCTTCATTTTTTTTGCATCATCTGTGCAGCAGGCTATGAGAGGATGGCACTGGATGGTGGAGCAAGGACTGAGTACAGGTTCCACGAAAGCAACAGCAGCAGTCAGCCAAAGCATCCAGGGAATCTCAGCCACCTTCTCTCCCTGGGCATCAGGTTTGCCTGGCCAGCAAGAGAAGTCTGCATGTTCAATTTTATAAATGCAATAAATCATCATAAGGACTCTGTCATAACGTTTTATGCATTGCTAACTTTTATGCATTGCTCTGCATAAGTTTTATGCACTCATTAAGAAATTAAGTTGATAAAAAGTGACCAGATAGGAAGAGGGGGAAAAGGCCAAAAGGTTTGCGTGGTGAAATAATGTTTAAGGCCAGACTGGAGCATTTGGAGCTTCAGACAGAGGCACACTGAGAGTGCCTTAAAGCTTTAATGCAACCACAACTGAGAGGGGCAAAGTACTTAAGGACACAGATATTTTACTTATCCAGAGCTGATCTTGGGTACCATCATGCCCTATATCTACATCTTTTCTCCTCAGACTCCTTAAAATCCCATCCTGTTATAAGATGACACTGAGGCTCCTGCTGGTGCTGGGTACTCAGATCAAGTGGGTTGAAGGCGTCCCTGGTCCTTGGTGAGTCACATCAAGAGACACTAGTGAGGTCCAGAGCTCTGGGATGTGCTCTGAAATGCAGGTTCACATCTCACACAGACAGAAATATAAATGTGAATAGTTATTCTCTCAGAAGCAGATGTGGGTTTTGCTCGTGTGATGAGGGATCTGAGCTCCATGAACTGCTGCAGGCTCCCTCCTCCTGCACAGAGGTCCCCAGACAATCCCATCATGAGGGGCTCAGCCAGAGCTTAGATCTCTGTGATGGAAGTTCTGCTGGTCTCCAAAGCTGCTCAGTACAGGTTCCCACCTGCATTAGGGAAAACTGCTCTGTCCACAACAGGGGGCCACAAAGACAGCAAAATATTTGGTCTTCATGCATCCTTCCTGGTTATTCCTCCAAAAAGGCAACACATCACCCCTTCCTGTTGTAGGATTTTGAGCTCAAAGCTAGAGTTTAAGGCAGGTAGAGATGATCAAAATGCAACCCTGTGTTGCCTTGAAAAGTAGAAAGAGAAGCTGTCTATTTTTTCTCCATGCTCTAGCAACATTCTCCAGAAAAATAACTTCTCTAGAAGTGAGTGCTTGCTTCCAAGTTGTACAAAACAATGAGTTCTGATAATTTGGTGCCTACTTTTTAAATTTATGTGAGCCCATAAGAAACAGGTAATTCCTCCTGTAAGAGCCTTCTCATCCATAATTGCAGTGAATGTGGCACAACTATCCCACCTCTGTTGCTGCAGATTACCTGTATGTTTTCAGACACAATTCCTGTCAGGTCCTGCTGAGCTTCCCTAATTCCCTTCATCTCCCAGCTCCCAAAAGCCAGTGTAAATTCACTAGTGCTAGTCATGGGAACACCATTAGAGTGCTGCTATGGCATGGGGAAAATCCCATTAGGAAGTAAGATACTGTTGAAAGAATCTGTGGATCACATAGAGCAACGGCTGGAGACACTGGTATAATTAGTAATAAATAATCATAAGGAAGACAGCTAGCCCAAGCAAGGGGAGAGCAGACTGGCAGTAAAAACAGAGGCACTTGCCATTAAGCTCTGTGATTTTTTTTTTCCCCCCTCCACTTTGTGGATTAAAATATGTAATTTGTTTTCCCTAATTTGATCTACATTATTATCTTCATTATTACAATTTAACTCCTGGGTTAAAATCCTGCCCTTCTTAGTTATTCTGATTGACTTCAATGGTCTACAGAATTTGACCGCTTCCAATTAACGCTATCCACTTGGGTTTCTGCTCAGCACTATCATGCACTGCTAATTGTTTCATAAAATGACTGCTTGGGCATGTGAGAAACAGGGAGAGACAAAGTGGATCTGGTAGGAAAACTTTTCTTTGTGAATAAATACCCTAAAATATAGAGCTTGAAGCCTTCAAAAATAAGGAAAATGTAAGTTGTAATAAATACATATATATATTTACAAAACTACACCTGGCCTCCTGTGACTGTCAGAGCTGAACAGTAGCTCAATAACAGCAATAAAATGTAGCTTTTAAAGTGCCTATATATTTGTCTCAAGTAGAAAGGGGAAAGAAGTATTGTCTGTTAAGTGTCAAAAACCCTTTCTTTAACCACAGAAGACTTGGGCAGACTAAGGAAATATTTCATCTGGAAGGGAAATGCTAAAAACTACCCTTCACATTATTGGAAAACCTATTATCAAATACTAAAACCTCTCCTTAAATCCCTGAGTATACACAGCAACAGAGCAGGCTTGGTTCTAAGTATTTAAACCTTTGTTAAGGAAAAGACAACATAAAAAGGGATGCAATCCACCTGCTAATTAGAAATTTTATTTGCTGAGATAGTGTTCATTTGAGCTTTGTAGAACATTTCATTCTCTTTGTAGTTTCAAAATGAGACTACATTTTACTTACGGGGAAATGCAGTTGACTTTTACTCCTCTGTCAATCCACTCGGTTCCCAATGTCTGTGTTAATTTTACGACCCCGGCTTTGGAGGCGTTGTACGCCAACTGCTTCTGTGGGTGAGGGACTACAAGGGATTCAGAAGGAGGAAATTATTTATTCTTCCCAAATTAAAATAGCTTAGGCACTACACAGACAGCTCCCTGCATTGAGATGAGATATTTGCCCTTTTCCCAGGTACCAGGCAGGGAGCAGCAAGAATTCAACCATCTACGAAACAAACCCCTAAATAGGTATTTTGCCATCTAACAATTTCATCTCAGGGCTACTGGAAAACAATAGTGAAAATAAAAATAAAGACATTTAAAAGGTCCCATATTTGGGCAAAGACAAAACCAATGTATTAAACATATATACAATACTTGACTGCTCTGAAGAAAGATAAATAATCATATATACACATGCACATACATATATTATAGACATATATATGTTTTATTTACTTTTACACTAATACTAATAAAATATATTATCATCTAATTACAAAATATTATATAATTAATAATATGTCAAATATTATGTATTCTATGTTATGCAATATAGGAATATTATTTATAATACTATATGTGGTAGATAATATATGATGTGATAGCTGAATGTAATAGTAAATTGTTTGATATGACATTATATGATAGAATATAAGTGCATAACAGATTTTATATAACATATTATATATAGCTTCTCAGAACAAATTATTCTCCCTAATTTTTAAATTATCCATAGTCTGAGGCAAACACATTATCTAACTAATGTTTGTGTGGATGTGAATGCAGGTGCATCCCAAAAATTCAGAACACCCACCACTTTCAAAATCTGAAGCTTTTGAAAATGTTTCAGAGATGTCACATGTCAGTCAGAGACAGAAAATGATCAGCTTGCTAATTACAATGTTCAAGCTTGTTAGTGCCATGTGCTCGGGTGGCTCTGCCCCTCTCCAGCTCACTGAAAGCTAATTAAGGACAAATCCCCAGTGGGTGCAAAGTGCTTTAAACCCACGGGAGTCAATCCAAGTCAGTCCAGGTGTTGGGATTTACACCCACAAAGAATCTCTCCTTGGACTTCTCTGGCTGTCACTAGGACTTCATTAAACAAATCCAGTGCAAAGCATCCATCCATAATTAGCTCTGTATCAGCACAGAGCTTCACTGAGCTGCTGAGTGATGGAGAGAGGGAGGGGAAAATCAGGGCAAATATCAGTAGTCACAAAGGCAGGCAGTTCCAGCCTGTGGGGTTAGATAACATTGAACCCTGGAAGAGAGGGAATCACTGGGTTTGTACAAGGTTCAGCAGCCAAAGCCCAACTCCCAGCATTCTGATAAAAGCACATAAACAGCACTGGCAGCTGGCATTAAACTGGTCTCAATAAATAAAGCTGATGTATCAGTTCTATATCACTCCCACCCATGGCATCCCAACACACCCACTACTGATTTTACTGACTTGGGTTTGAACATGTCAATGTAAAGGGTGGAATGAATGTGATAACTGAGTTACCCAAACTCTGAAAGAGCCAAAAAGCCCTGATGCAAATTAGTGAGCATGTGAACAAGGACCTTTGAACAGAGATGTTTGTGAATAGATTTAACGCACACATATGATGGGAGCAACAATTAGAGGGTTTTTTTCTGCATAGGGTACAGCTTTGCTCAGAATTCAGAGGCCTTTTCCTTGCTAAAGAGAGTGTTTCATACCATGGCCCTCCTCTGCCAGCATTTATTCTGTGTTCTTTTTTGTTCAATGTGAAATAATTTGCATTTTGACCAGCAGAACTGCCTTGCCCTCAGAGTGTGCCCGCTGCCCCCTGACGCAGCGCGCCGTGGGGGCTCTCGGGAAGATGTGGAACGTAATTTCTTGATTAATTGCCATGCATCAGCTCCAAGTTACATACAACTTCGGTAGTTAACCTTGTAACCTCCAAAAAGCAGTTCTCTGCTAAACTTTCCAAACATGTCTGTCTGTGATAAATCATTTTGGTGATCACTTGCTAAGAGAAAAGGAGTTCTGGCACTGGCTCTGCACCTACGGTGCCTGTGGGTGAGAACAAGTTGCTGCAAGCCATGAGGATCAGCTTCTGACTTGGGGTGGGTGATGAGATACAGTTATCAAAAGTCTTTCCATGGATATTGTCTTTTTAAGAACATCTAAAGAAGGTAATTAGGAGCATGAAATTTTCCCCTGCTGAGACACTCGGCCTCTCTCAAGAGGAAGAACTGGAGGAGAAGCCAACAGGTGCCATGAATCTCTAGGACTGGATGGGATTTCTGCAGCTAAGCATCCTATGTCACCTCCTCTTCCCTTACCTATAGTGATCTTTTACAGAGAGAAGAGCAAATCTGTAACCCTCCAAACCCATACAAAATGGGGCTTGTGAATAAAGCTATGCCTCCAGCAGTGTCACCAAAAAATCTGCATTGCTAAGGCTTCTGGGAAGAGAGGACACACTCCCGTTAAAGACAGATGATAGGAGAAAGCAGATAAAAATTCTGCCAACATTAGCTGCATTATGTTTTAAACACCTTTGTTCTGACTTTGGCTGGGATAGTTTGTTTTGTTTTTTTTTTTCCCCAGGAACTGTTACAGTGCTGTGTTTTGGATTTAGGACAGGAATAATGTTAACACAGTGATAGTTTAGTTGTTACTGAGTGGATCTCATTCTAAGTCAAGGACTTTTCATGGCTTCATGCTGCCCTGTTAACAAGGAGGCTGGAGGCAGAAGTACCTGGGAGGTGACACAGCCAGGACAGCTGACTCTAACTGGCCAGAAGGATATTTCAAACCACATGGCATCATGCTGAAAAACAAAACTGGGGTGAGTTGGCTGGGCACTGGTTATGCATGGTGAGAAACTGCACTGTGCACCACTTGTTTTTTATGTTCTTTTTCTCTTATTATTATTTGCATCTCCTCTTCTTTCCTAATACACTGTCCTTATCTCAACTCACAAGTTTTACCTTTTTTCCTCTCTCCCATCCTTGGGGGGATTCTCTCTCCCATCCTTGGGGAAAGGGAGGGAAGGGCTGTGGGGTTATTCCACAACAACCTGACACTCTGCTGTTGCACCTTTGTTTGGTGCATCAGGCTCCCAGCCTGACCTTGAAGCAACCACACAATGTTAATGAGAGGTGCACACAGACAGAGGAGAACAGACCACTTCCCACTAAAGATATTCATTGTAAAAACAGTGAATTACAGCTCTGAGTTACACCTGTGTGAACCGCGGAGCCGCTGCTGCTGGAGCCTACGCCTGGAATAATTCCATTGGAACACCAGAATCAAAATGCACATATGCAAAATGTATGCAGCTTATCTCCCATTAATTAAAGCTGATTCTGAGCAGTGTATCTGGAAAAATCACAAACAAAAACCTCCCTATCCTGCTAAGTGTCTCCTCATTTTCCTGTATCTCTGAGGAAGGACTCAACCTACAACAACAACAAAAAAAATATCCCCTAACTATTTCTAGAAACATTTCATACTATGCCAGTTGGCCAACGTACTTAAATAACCAACCAACCAACATATTTATTTAACATTCAGCAGATGGACATGATATGAACATCGTGGTTTTCAGTCGTAGTTTCATAACTACTAGATTTTTTCAATGCCAAGATTCAAACAGGTTCAGAAGGTAAACACATCTCTCCATCTCTTAACTTCTGGCCTAGCATGCATTAACTTTCACTGACATTTAAATGCATCTTGGGATGACCCTTCCAGGCTGCTCTCAGGGCTGCTTTCCAGCATTCTCTCCTGTTCCAGGACAGGTATTTGGGTTCCAGCCCCCAAATGTGATCCCCAGGTGGAGCTCTGGCCTTGGCTCACCAGCCAAGGAGGTGCAGCCCCAAGCTGGGGCTGGGATGGATGCTCTGTGGGAATGGCATCACCACCCAGCTCAGCAGAGCTGTGCCAAGCCCTGATGGGAAAGCTGGAAAATGCCTCTCCTTGAGCAGAGCAGACCACTGCTGGGCTGGGAGCTGTGTGCCAAACCAGATCCCCAGTTTGTGCCAATTCCCAGAGCTTCCTAACTTTCTCCAGGATGGACTACATCCCAGGAAATTTTGCTTTGTGACAATGATGTGGATGGTGACAGCCCAAGCACAGACCAGAGCCTGACTGCTCAGAGCAGAGCAGGAAAGCCTGAACTATTTGAAATTTAAAGCCTCACAATCTTTTCAGACCTACTTTTCGTGGGGAGTTTTTGTAGCTTTGCAAAGCTGGGATGGTGGGATGGTGCCTGTGTTTAAACATAAGTAAAACAGCTGGTAAAGGCACTTGAAAAAAATATTAACAACAACATTATAAATGGACTTTTGAAGAACCATTTAAAGTTACTGTGCAATAAACTGAGTAGAATGACATAGAATGTCAAACTGGGCACAGTAAAAAATAAATTTTATTCCGAAGGAAAATAAAAAGACTGCATATTTATGTAACATTCAGCAGATGGACATGATATTAATACAGGGGTTTTCAGTTTTACTTTTATAGCTACTAGATTTTCTTGCCTAACTTGGCAACCCAAGGCACCATTTGATTTTTGGATTTGGACAATACTGCAACAGATGTCCAGACCAATAAAATAAATTCCTAAAGGGCCATGCTTAATTTGTGTAATTGATCAATTTTTGTTACACGGGCTTCAGCTCAGCAGCCTTCCAGATTAGCTCAGCAGTAGGGATTTCATTCCATATGTTACAATGGTTTATTGGCCCTTCTGATGACACTGCTGATTCAGCAGCGTTGGTGCAGGCACCTGTTGGCAATGAGAATGTTATAAAACCCATGGGTACCAGGGCAAATATTGGCACAAAATCCTTTGGGTGGCTTGTAAGCATCTTGTGGGCTCAGCTTCCCACATGCCAAGGAGTTTGCCTGGAACAGCAGGGAGGGAACAGCACCTCTCCTGTGGTATCCGTGCTCCAGAGTCAGAAAAGGTGACTCCACCCTTTCTATAAAAAGTAATAAGTGCTCTAAAACATTGAGGACAGATAAATGTTGAAAAATGATATCAATAAAAATTTTGTAGTACATTTCCTCTAATATGAAATGTCAGTGATTTACTCCTTCCCAATACAGGTTTAATTGATTCAAATAGCATCGGTAGTAATTAAAATATGGATTCTGAAGCACAACTGTTAGCTCTCATCACTCACCTATTAAACTTGCCATAGATGCTGTGTTAATTATCTTCCCATATCCTTGATTCAGCATAATGCGGCCTGCAGCCTGTGACAGAAATTAAAGGAAAGACCAGTGACCCTTTCTGTGATTGTGCTAATAATGACATGATAATAAATTAGTCTTTTCAGAAGAGTTGATGTGCTAACACATTTTTTTTTTTTTAAGCACCTGATATAAAAACTTGGTATAAAAATGGCTGATGCAGGAAAAAATCCCATTGCCATTTCACACCTCTCTCCACTGTTGGCAATATTTTTTTTAAAAGATCATTAATGTTGGGAATTCCTCCCTCCAAGCCTTCTGGTTTTCAAATAACCACCCTTCAAAAATTTTTGGCTATTCTTTAAAAAGTACCAGCTGCTTTTGAATGTATTGACCAAATTCTGTAATTGGTATAAAGCGAATATCTCCTAAACTCCACCAAAACTAGGACCAATTTTATAGTGATAATTATTAATAAAGCATTATTATATCTTGAGATAAACACTTAGAATATTAATACCCATTTTCAAAAGTAACCAGTGCAGCATTTCACACTTACTTGGCAGCACAAGAATAATCCTCGTAAATTAACATTAAAAGTTTTGTCCCATTCCTCCAGGGAAGTCTCTTCACTTGCAGAGTTCAGATTGATTCCTGCATTGTTACAAGCAATGTGGACTGTGCCCCAGCGAGCCACAATTGCATCCACCATCCTTTGCACATCCTCAGGCTTGCTTACATCTGCTGCCAGGGCAAGGCTTTTAATGCCTGCATTGAAGTAAGAGTGATGGAGTAAGAATTTTATGATTTTTTTAAATTCAAATATAGAGAGAAATGTTTTATATATGGCTGTAATATAAATATAAATATAAATATATAAATATAAATATAAATATAAATATAAATATAAATATAAATATAAATATAAATATAAATATAAATATAAATATAAATATAAATATAAATATAAATATAAATATAAATATAAATATAAATATAATCTATTCCACCTTAATTCATTGCTCACAAATAGCAGCAAAACGTGTGTTTATTACTGCAATACCATTTTAAAGTTGCTGGAGACCAAGCTGGAGCCCAGGTGTTGGAACTGAGTCTGCCACTTAGGCAGGACTAAGCTTGGAACACTGCACCATCTTCTGTCCAAACCCTCAACTGCAGCTTCCCCAGCTCCCAACTGCTCTACAGCAGCTTTTCTTATGCCAGGTCCCCCCCCAAAACGCTACAAAGAGGGAATTAATTTGTCCCAGACTGCTCTCTGGATGAACTACAGCATCCACAGAGCTGGGAGCCTCAGACAAAACCAAACCAGTTTTAGGTGGGAGCCAAATGGGAATACCTGCATGTGCACAGGTATGGCAGTCATAGAGCCTTATTTATTGCAAATCACACTGCCAGAATAATGCAAACATTGGGAAATGGAGAGATTTACCATATTTGAAACATGCAGAAGTTTTCCTTTCTTTTCCTAAAGTAATCCAGCCATTGACTTTTGCACCAGTGCTGACCCGTAAATGACTTCATTTAATTTATTCTAAAAGTCAGCTTTAAACACCCTTATTGTTAAAGAACACAAGAAGCCTCCTGAGGCAACTGATGCCACTGGGATTATACCCATCCCCAAAGCCAAACAAGGCTACACCAGTAAGGGCTGTGGTGAAATGGGTCTTAATTAAGGAAGGAGGGAGGCAGACAATGGGGTTGGACCCTGACCAGCAGTCTGGGTATGAAGTTTCAGCTATTAAATCAAGATATTTTTCTTCTATATAAATAAAAAAAAAAAAAATTCCACACTAGTCCCTCTTTTAGAACATTCTGATGAAATATTCAAAAGAAGGGATAAGCCTATTCCAGGAGACTCTCCCAAAACAAAGCTGAGATGAAGGCTCCCAGGAAAGCAAGACAAAGCAGGAATTGCCCAGTTGTGTGTGTGAAGAAAGTGGCAGGAAAGAGACTTTTGCATGGAAAAGCTGCTCCTCATCTCCAGGAGCTGAGTGCACAGCTCAGGTGATGCTGCTCTGGGGTGCTGGGGCAGGGGAGATCCTGTCCCCTTCAGTGATGACACAAGTCTTGATTTCTATGGCAGAGAAAAAATACAGACAACTAAAAAGTGGATGCATGCTCTGCCTCAAAGACCTCTTATTTTATCAGAGGTTTTATGCTAAATATGCTGAAAGAATCAGAATAGCCAGACAGCCCCTGTTGCTCATCCTAATTGTTATCAAGACATGTAACACACAGGGACTTGCTGCAATCTTTCTTTTTCAATTTACAGACAAAATGGGTGCGTGTTACTAATGGTAACAGAAAGACTCTTCACCTGCCCTCCAACTCTCACCCCATTTAGAGCTTCATCTTATAGGTCAGTTTATAAAAATGAGACAAAAGGTGCCACGTGAGTGTCTAGTGAAGAAGCAGTGAAGCCAAGCTCACTTCAAACCAGAGTCCCACACTCGACCTTAATCTATTCAGCTGATATTCCTGCACTCTGAGAGGGGGGAGGAAACCACTTTTTGTCTCTCCACTGTCCCCCCACCCACTCGTTAAAAATAATAAATAAAACAAACTACAGAGAAACAGCTTCAAATCTCCAGACACAACAGAGGCTGGGTGCAAGGTGGGGCCAGTGCCTCTCCACAGCGCTCAGCTCAGTTTTGTGGGGCTCATGGAGGCAGGTTTGTGATGAGAGGGGCAGGAGAGGAGCCCAGGGGCTCTGTGCTGGAGACAATCCCTGTGCTGGATGTGCCTGAGGTGTCCTTCTGCAGGTGCACACACACGTCCCCTGCCACGGGCTTCATCTCTGGTCTCTCGGTATAAATGGAAGTAACATGTTGCATATAGACAAGGAGATCAGGAGTGACATTGCACAAGGCATTTGCATAGTTTACAGTGAAAATGCACATTTTAAAAATCCCATCAGACTAATTCTTCCCTTAGGGTACAGGCAGTGATTCCCCCTGAAGACAGAGGTGTGTGTAGTGGAAGGTAACCCTTAGGATTTTTTGGTTATGTTTCATCATTTTTGGTTCTTCAGTCAGGATCCATTAGTAACTGTTGAAAAAGGTATTCACACAGGATCTAAAAACAAAGAGCCCTGCAGCCAAGGGACATACACCCAAGCTGTCTAACAAAGCTAAAACTGAGATCACAGGCGTTCTGATGTTTAAAACTCATCATGAAATGATGGCACCATCCCAAAAGGCAGGAAAGGGCTCCTTGATATAAGAAGCAGAGCAGCTCTAAGCAAGCTAAGCAAAATGTTTTGAAAAAGTATCAGTATGGGAATGACTTGGGGCACTGAGCTTCCAACTTTGAGTTAGAGATCTACAGCCATAGAGGAGAAAAAAAAATCACAGCCCCTTTGTCCTTATTATAGCAGGAAAAATACGTATTAATGTTATGATTGCTTCAATTTACTCATGTGAATATTTTGAGAGTAAAGCCAGCTGAACCTTTTTGTCAAAATTTATTTCCAACAGAGCATGATACTTCTTTGAAGCCAAAATGTTTCATGGAAACATTGATTTCAACAAAAAGTTTTCAAGGGAAAGCTTCTGAGGTCCAGGCTAGAATCTCTAGTTACCTCTGGAGAGAAAGAGATTGAAAACCTGACCTTTTCAGATCCTTTCCAAAAACGGGCATTTGGATATAATTCCCTTTCACAAAAGCTTTACAAAGTTTGGGGGTTGTTCCAACAGGGAACGACAATAAATTCGAAACCTCAAAACCCATCATGAGAAGGAAGAGATGTGCCCTGACCAGCTGCACTGGTCAAATTGATAGATAATATTTGACCTCAAAGGATAAAGATGTGTAAAGAGTGAGAAGTGAGATTTTCTTTACTTAAGACTGCAATAATATTTGCTATGCTTTATGACCTCTCTGACTGTATTTTGGAACAACCCCCCACCTCCTCCAGGCTGGCAGCTCACTGCTGAAGGAGCAGAGATGTAGGGCAGCCATTGAAGGGTAGATGATCAAACTCCTTCTGAAAATGCCCTGGAGAGGAGTTAAGTTCATTTTCCAATAGGCTGTTGGCATCCAAAGTCTTATGGCTCTATCAAGTAGCCCATTTCTATCCGAATAGCTCTGCTTGATATGCAGGATGTCACAGGGAAAAAATGTCCAAAAGGAGAGTTAAGGTGTAGGGCACAGCTACTTTGTGCCAAAACCATATGGCTCTGGTGCACAAGAGAGTGAAAAGCTTCAGGGAAGGAGGGACTGGATGACTCAAGAATTTGTAATAGGAACTGGACACTTTCTTCTAGGTCAGTTTTTGGGATCAGAGCTTTAACCATTGCACTGACACTCTGTGTGAAGTGTCTCCTGCTCAGAGGAGCTGGGATTGTGCAGACAGGGATGTGCTGTTTTAAATATTCTCTGGGGAGTCTCAGGACAGTATCCAAACCTGAATGACACCATTCCTTGTCTCTTCCTGAGATTGGGTGATATAAATACATCTACAGGGGCTGGTTTTGCTGGAGAACCTGGTTTCTAATGGCCCAATCTCTTGCAGAAGTCAGAATGGAAATAAATACTGGTGACCTTATCCACGTGGGAGTGTGAAAATTTCCTGCGTAAATGTCCATCTTTACAGACAATGAAATTCTGAACTTTGAAGAAGGCTCAGGTGCAATCTCACAGAAGGAATTATAAAATGAGTAATACTTCCTCTCTTATCACTAAAATTATATTTCCAGTTTTCTTTTTTCCCCTTTACAATTGCAGTTTAGCACAGCTCTAGGGGGAAATTCAATTTTATGTTACATTTTCTGTTTTTACTGCTAAAACAGGAGTGGCTTGTAGAGGATTTTACCTCTTATTTGAGGTTTTACTTATTATGTCTATTAGTATTTTGTTTCCATATCTGACCTTGCATACATGTTTGAAAGAGGGTTTGAAAAATGGCTTGTCTTCAATTTAAAGGGCACAAGGAGATTCAGATCAACAATATAACTACCTTGTTTTGGTGTTTTGGCTCATAAGGTTGGGAAGAGGGGGTAGGTGAGTTTGTAGGCTTCACCATAGCAAAGTCTGAGGTTCTGCATGATTTACTTTGAGCAGCACCATCTCTATTCAGTGCTGGGTATTCAGATCTCACTTGTATGAGGTGACCCTTCTCTGTTCCTGTCAGCCATGGATTTTAGCCATAGATTTTTAGCCATAAATTTTAGCAAGGAATTTTGTTTGAGTCTCTTTGCCTCTCTAGTAGAGTTTATATTGATAAATAACTCTTGCATTTGGTGTGGTATCAGTGCCTGCTGGGACAACACTGACAGGACAGGAGAAGTTTGAGAAAACCCCCTACTGTAACCAATTCCCCAGCAGGGCTGGATGGGAGGGGATTGCATACAGAGTAGTGTCAGGTTTGAAGAAAAGCCACCCATGTCAGCACCCATCCTGCTCAGTGCTTACCTTTGAGGCTGAGCTCACACGCCACCGCTTCTGCCTTGGCAAGGACCAGATCCACCACAGCTACTTTAGCCCCAGCTTCCCCCAGTGCATGGGCAAAGGCTCTGCCAATTCCCTGCCCTCCTCCTGTGACATAGGCCACCCTGCCATCCAGGCGCAGCCGCTCCAGGATGCGGCGCTGGCGGCAGCCCCAGAAGACATCATCCTTCACCACTTCTGTCTGAAACAGGAACACAAACACTGCACAGCGAGGGCAGAGCTCACTGACACCTGTGAAGGGCTCTGCTGGGAGCATGAGCAGGGATCCATGTCTTCTTGGCCCATTAATTAATACAGAAAGTATCACTAATTCAAGCCCAAAAGCCCTCTCATCCACAGAGATATTAATGTCAAACAGAGCACTAAGGTGCCAGACAATGGAGCAGAAGGGCTGTGCTTTGGGGAGATTCTACAACCATTCCACTTTCAGGCATTTCCTAGCCTGGCTTGGATTCAAAGTCTTAGAAGCTGACTGATAAAGTATTAAAGTTATTTCATCCCCAAGGCCCAATTTTGCCCCCAGGCTCAGCTAAGAGCAAGGTTCCAAAGGCAGGATTTGGGTCAAGCAAAGTGCAATCAAAATATCTTCACAAGGCTGGTGAGCAAATAAAGATATCAGCCAATAACTTAAACCAAGCTGTCATCTGATCAGCTGTCATACATCATTTCCCCCTGACTGGAATCAAAATGCAAAATACAAGATGTTTAAAATACTGAGTTGGAAATGCCAGGAACTACCAGTGGGTATAGCTTTGGGAGTGCTCAGAAACTGCAAAACAACCAGGATGTTTGGGTCTAGGTTTACTGAGGTAGGCCACTATGATTCCAGATGGGAATTTCATTACAGCTAGATGATGCCCACTGCATAAAACTGAGGAAGATAAAAGCCAAATTTTTTCCTTAGGACAAGCAAAATGTAAGGCCATGAAAATATCCAGCTCAGAGAGCACAGGAGAAGATCCTGTGCTGCCTTCGAGCAAAAAAAATGAACTATTTCAGAAATGTTGTATTGGTTCATTACAGCTGGTCCTCAGCTCCATCTTCCCACACTCCTGTGCATGGGAAGGATGGGAGAGCACCAGGCACTGACACCTGGTGAGCAGAACACCAGTCACTCCAGAGATTCATCACAGGACCAGCTCATCTGAAAGACTTTGCAAGGAATCAGCATTTATCAGCTTTAGTGCAACCCTAGACCAGTGAGGCTAAAAGGTGCCAGGATCTAAGGTTCTAAGTCCACAATCACAGTACCACATGTTTGGTTCTTTCCACCAAACTCCTGAAAATTATTTTGTCCTTGTCCTTGCTAAAGTCAAAATTTTACCAGAAATGTTCACAGGGAGGAAATACCCACCTTGGATTCAACCACTGCATCTGGAGGCACAGGGCTCCTTCGAATGAGGCTCAGTCCACTCTGCACAGGCAAAATCACCTGCAAATATAACAGTTCTCATCTGCTTTGTGCCTGGCTTTCCATCACCAAATTCCCCTGACATGAAGGATAATCCTCAGGCCACAGTAGTTTTTGCCCTACTCCTGTTCTTTAGCTGAACAACACAAACATGTCAGGCATCTGTATTTGCTCGCATTCCTCCTCCAAACTCATTGCTTACACAAATGCCAGAGGGGAAAAAAAAAATGCAATCTTGTCTCTCCAGATTCTAAAATCACAACATATTGTTTGTGCATGCTATTACTTCTTCTTTGTATTCTCTTTGCTGACTCCTATTGTGCTGGTGATGCCCTACAGCCCCCAGAGCCTTTAAAGCAGAGTGGTGATTCTTTAGTTGTGCTGTAGAGCTGATTATTCACTCTTAAGTGCTCTCCTTTTATCTTGCCTTTAACACTCTATAAGATGTAGACAGAGTAGGGACCACTCCTGAATATAGAAACTCATACCGAGAGCTCAAGTGAGGTGAATTATAATAAAATCTGAGTTTATTTTAGGTCCTTTGGATAATGGCACCCACAAAAGAAGCATTTTAAAGAGTACTTTGCAAAATCCATAGATACAGCACTGAGGGCACCTTAACCAATGGCATTCCACTAACCTGCTCAACACGAGGATCTGAATTAATCACTGAATTTAATTTTCTGACAGCAAGTACATTTTCATCTGATACATTCTCCAGGTAGACTTGTCCTTTCATGAGTGTATTCTCTATACAGATCACTGCATCCATGCTCAGCAAGTGGTTATCCATGACAAAGCTGTAGTACTGAACAGCATTCCTTTGATCAGCATCAATAAAGACCATATCAAAGTGCTCATCCTCAGCATGTAATGCCTGGGGAAAAAAACGATATTGGAGAAAACACTAATTATTTACCTGAAAGTTTAACATGTTGTCATTAATCCATCCTTTACATAAACCCCAAACCAGACAGAAACTTGTTCTTTTAAGGTAATACTGCTGGAACTGCTTCTGGAGGTCCTGCGAGTTTTCTGTGCTTTGCAAACAATTTTTCATCAGTGAATCTCTGAACTTCTCAAGGAAAATCAGGATATAGAAGAGGATGTCTCATCCCAGCTGATGGTGTTGAGAGTCACAGCAGAAACACCTGCATACCTTGAGTCAAAGTAAATTGATCCATCAGGGTAAGACTGGCATCAAACCCTGCCACTGTGGTGCTGCAATAAGTTCTCTCTTCTCAAAAGAGCAACTATCAACAAATTGAAGAGTGGCAATTATATCAGTCTGGGAGAAAAAAAAGGCATAAGGCAGATCTGGGAACTGCAAACTAGTTTGTCCTACTTCAGTAGCAGAGAAAGGGTTGAAATCCCAATTAATAATAGAATTATAAAGCACATGAAAGAACAGGTCATGATAGAGATAAAGCAGCACAGCCCCTGTGAAGGAAAATGATGTTTCTTTAATCTAAAAAAATGCTTTGGATGGCTCAGCAACAGAGAGGATAAAAGAGATCTGGCTGCTATCATCTAATTGGATTTTCAGAAATGTGGCACACCTTCCCTCCAAGCAGGCTGCTGATGATAATGTATAAAAGTGTTGATGGATGACCAGATGGGAGCCTTTACAGCCTTCTCCTGTGGCAGTTAATGCACTCGCTGCCCAAGAGGCTGCTATGGAATATTTCAGATTCCATCTGGGACTATTTAACTGCATCTGTGTGCGTTGCAATGAAACAACAGCTCATCCACCTATCTTGGAGAGCAGAAATGCTTTCAAGTCTTTGCATTTCAAGGGAAAATAGAAACTGTTCTGTTCTCCAGAACTCACTGTCTCTACCATGACTTCTAACAGCACTTCTTGCATCCAGATTTCCCTTTTGTGTTTAGAGACATTGTGCACAACGAGTGATGAACCATCCCTTGGGATGTACCAGCAAAAGCATCAACAATGGCAATGTTGAATGTGAAAAACTGGTTTGCTTTTGGGAGTAAAGTTAATGGCTCCCAAAGAGAGATTTCATGAGCCTTACTGAGGCAGGGTGTGTGTGGATCAGACAAGGAAATAGAGGAAACAGATCTGAACTCCTCTGTTGTGAAAACTGGTGTCATTGTGAGCTTGTCAGTGGCAAAGTGACTAAGCTTGGATAGTCACATTTAACTGTGGATGCTGGATAGAACAGGAACTCTGCCTGTAGCACTCGTGAGTCCACATTTAGGACACATTATACTATAACACAAGAAGACCTTAGGGCCAAATATATGCTGGCTTATTACAAATGTAGTAGAAACTGGGACATCTGGATTCCTGGGATTCATCTTTTCATCTCATGACCAGCAAGAAAATCTTGCCCTGGTTTCCTCTTGAGCCACATTGGTGGAAAGCAGCAGGAACATTTTTGCTACTGTGGAAGAGTATCTTACATCAGGTTGCACTTCAGCCAGTCTGTCCAATGTTGATACTTCAGGAAGGGTCAGAAGATGAAAGCTGGGTGGAGGAGCCCATCATGAAGAGAGATTAGAGGTCTCATTCCTCAGGGAGAAGAGCCAAAGACAAATTCAGGTAATTATCATGACTTATCACTACCTTCTGACTCATAACCTTCCTGGGTGGAGGAGGTGGGGGGCAGACATTCAGAAACAGATGTGGCCATGGCTGAACATATGTTACTCCTGCTCCATGGGATGGCTCCCTAATGAAAAAGAATCTCACTTTTATGCATTGACTTCATTAGGTCCATATGGAGTTGTGCAGCTCTCTGGATATTAGCTGGACCTCTCATTTCAGCCCTCTTTCTGTACCACCTACCTGCTGACAGCTTATCTGTCTTATGATACAGATAAACCACCTTTTAACATCACTCCATCCATCCCAGGAGGATGGACTGGGTTGGATGTGTACCCAGTGCACACCTGGCTTGTCATTGCACTGCCTGGGTGTATCAGGCCATGGTTTCTAAGGCATTTCTCTTCTGCCACTTCACTGAGTCCTGAATGGATAACCAGAAAGGTCACTTGGGCATCCAGATGTCCAGTGCCTGACACATGGAAGGAATAGCCTGAGTTTGTCCTGAGACCTGCCATCATTTGAGATTCTTGTTTCCACAGCTTCATAATTGGTGCTGGGTTTCCATATTTAGCCAGAAACAGCTCCATGGCTAGAAGAGAAATCCACAAAATTCCTTGAACCTCTAGAGCAGCCTCTACACAGCAGGATAGCAGCCACAGGGAGAGGAAAGTGCCCTGTTTCCTGGAGCCCCTTGGCTAGCAAAACACAGGTAGGTAGTCACCATGGCCAGGGCACCGCACTGGAGAGGGTTTCCTCACTGCCAGCACTCACTGCTGAACAAAACCAGCCAGAAAATAAAAGATCTGCTCTAACTCAGAGCCAAGCACTGTAAAGATGAGTGCAGAGGACAACTCCATGCTGTCCAGTATGGATGAGGGGGTTTAAAATGAGGGATTGACCACCCTGGCCCTCCCAGCACAAACTGGGCCAGGCCCTGCCTGGGACCCCACAGCACTCTGGAGATGCCATCGTCCTTTGCTTGGAGAGGCAGAGCCCAAATGCCTCCAACTGAGAGGAAAGCTGAGATCCAGAAGGAAATAATCTGCCTGCAAAATATCCTGCTGAAACTAATTTCCTGAGTGTTTACAGTGCAATCCCTGCTCCTTGCTACAGAATCATCATAGATGGTAACAGATGGCAATAAGAGTTTTAATTCAGAGCAAACTTGGCTAAAATTAATGCTTCTGCTTACAGTGAGTCATTAACTTCCTTTTGGATTAAAAAAGAAAAAAAAAAAAGTGTAACACTGCATTCCATTGAGGAGATGTACCCAAAGTGACCATGAGAAAGGGCACAGCAGTGCTGCTGATGGATACAGCAAAAGATCAGGGAGAGGACATCCTGAATAAGAACATGAATGAATCTTCTGCCAAAACTCAGAAAAACCTGATTGGAGTCCTCATCAGAGACAACACTCTCATAAGGCACATACAAACTCAATCAAGAAAAAAAAAATGACTGCCCAGTTCCTTTGATATGGATCATACAGTCAGCATATTTGTAATAAAGATGTACTCAAAACTTATTACCTTTCCTGTGCCTTGTTCTTGACCTAATGTAATAGCAATCCATCCTTGGGGTGCACAGAATACATGAAAAAGTACAGTTTCCTTTTAAAACACCATTAGAATATTTTACTGTGTGTGGACATACACTCTTGTTACTCCTAAATGCTATTCTATTGAGTACAGTTTATATTCACCAGCAAAGAGAAATCTCTAGGGAAGCCAGAGAGGGAATGCAATTTCTAGTAATAACAGCTCACAACAGTGAATACTATCCACTTATCCCCACAATTTCCAGCTATTTTGGACTCCTTTCTGAATTAACCTTTCATATCAAAAGGAGCAATTCTAGAGCACACTAGAGACTCCGACACAATTTCATGCATAATTTATTCACTCAGTTCAACATTAAACGCAGAGTCCTTGACTTTGTCAAGGTGGATTCTGTTGGCAGACTTCACAAGCAGCAAAACAGGAGAAATGAGATCTGCAGCTCAACCTCTTCACCTATTCTGTCTGCTAACAGGAGGGAAAAAAGAAGAAAGCAAACCCCGACATGCTTCCACAATGCCCTGCAATCAGCAGAATCAGCTGCAAACACCGTGTTATTTTTGTGTTGCATTTTCAATTTTAAAATGGAAGGATCAAAATAATGAATGTGAATAATTTCATGATAGTTTGCATTCCCTCCAGACTCAGTCCTGCATCCATTGTTCATCAAAAGTCCACTGGGAATTGAAGGGAGCTCTTTGTGCAGGATCAGGCTCCTGCTGGCAGCAGATCCATGGCAAGGCACATTATCCAGGCATGGCTCAGCTGAGTTCAGACTTAAGGGAAGATTTGTGGGGAAATGTTTTTAAACACTGGCCCAGGATGTGTTGAATAGGTAGCTAATTCCCACTGAAGACACCTGTGCCTGAGACTGAACCTGAAAAAAGGTTTCCCTGAGTCCACATTTCAAAATACTATGTAAAACTCCTGAGGCACTTGGGCACAGAGGGTTGTGTTGTGGTCTGTGTGAGCTGTGTGCTCTGGTGGGGATCTCACCCACCCTGTGTCTTCACTCATGTATTGGGAAGGTGGAATTTTATAATCATGCCCTCAGGTATCAAATGAGCCCTACTGTGTATTTGAGCTCCCTGGCTCCTCTCTGACACTTAGCATCACTTGACAGGACAAAATTCCAGATTTTTTGTGCTGGCTGTGATCTGGGACAAGAGGGAAGGAAACAGGCCTACCCCACCAGTGCTGTGTGATAACACAGGGAGCATCAAGAGGCTTCAGAAAGCCTGGTCAAGGTGCCATGGATTGATGTGCTGCCTTTGCACTGCTCTGCATTCACTCCCAGCCCTGATGAGCCATGGATTTAGTGAAAGAACCAAAAGCCACAGGGGTGACATCATGGCCCCACTGAGGTGCACTGGCACAGATTTGCTGCATCCGTAGGGCAACTGCTGCAAGATTTACAGCTTCCTTGTAAAGGACAGAAACAGTTGTGGGGGCAGCACTGGACACATCCTGCAGCACCTGGATGATACCTGAGGCTGGGATGCAGTTCCTGGGTAGACTAATTTTACACCAGAAGGGAGAGATCATAATCCTTCTGACAGTTTGGACATGCTGAATCACAGCTTCAGGCAGCAGAGAAGGAATTCCCTGACAGGTAGTTAATCTATAGATAATACGACATTTTCTTGCTTTGAAAGGGCCAGGGCAGTGAGGCAAATCCTGCTTCCAGGAGTTGTATTACTGCAAAAATTTGAGGAGCAGCAGATGAGCAGAAACACTGCCCTGCTGTACAGTGAGATTCAGCCATCACCACCAAGCAAGAAAGCTGCATCAGACACTTCCAAAGAGCAATTGGTGAGTGACCATCTCTGCCCTCTAGTTCCTACAAAGGGGAAAGAATGACACCTAGGGCTGCAGACACTGTAGGAAGCAAGGACAATCCTTGCTGGAGTTTGTTCCAGCTCTTCTAAACCTCACTGTGCTCCTCAACAAATGTTAGCCAGCTCCGCTCTAGAGCACAAACCACAAGGGACAGAAATGCTCTCCACTTCCCCTGTGAAGCTGAGCAGTGAGAGCCCTGCTGTGCCACCCCTCACCCATCTCCTGCCTTGTCCTGCTGCCTTTCAGCTCCCCACGAGGCACCAAAGCAATCCTGCTCAGTCTCCAACCTACACTGGTCATCTGGGAGGGAGAAGGCAGCACCCTGTTCACAGGCTGAGCCTCTTCACATACCCAGGCATCCCCCACAGCTGCCGCACTTCAGAGGGTAAACCTCAAAAAGCCCAAAATGCAAATGCACCAGAGAGCCCACCAAATTCATTGCTTCAGCGTTTCCAGCCGTTGTGCATTAAAGCTGCAGGACAATCCTGATTGTCCTGGTACTGGTGACAAAATGCCTGCCACACTGAATAGCAAAAGTTCAGAGCCCAGTGCAGAAATCCTGCACAGAGAGGTGTCCCCATGCTGGGATCCCTCCAGCCAAACACGAGCATCTCTGTTCCCAACAGCTCCAAGAGGTATTTGAAGTTCTGAGCACCTGCAGAACTGGGGTCAGGATGTGCCTTCATGTTGCAATTGGAGGATATAAAATCAATTGCAACATTCTGTTTTAAGGATTTAATTTTCATGTCTTTGCTCCCTTCTTTAATCTCTACACAGCATGTACTCTGCCTGCCTCTAGATATTTTAATTCAGTCACAGTAAGTCAGTTGCACAGAATGGGCACTAGAGAGCAACAGCAATTCAATTAATTTCACACTCACTGCAGGGAGCTGGGATTTTAAATGCTGCACATTGCAGGTGATCTGTAACATTTCGTTTTTTCATATACTTGCAAAGCTCTTTGTTTCTTTCTTATCAGACTTGGAGGTCATGAAAACCAGAGGTCAGAAAGCTCCTGGCCATTTCATTTTAGAAATAAATATGGCACCTGCTAATGCAAATAAAGTTACAATCAAGCTCACACTGACACATCCTGATTGAAAATGAAATCAGATCAAATTGATTTGTATTAATAATAGAAAGGCTTTTTAATGAACCTGGTATGGGCACCACCTGTGTCATGCTGGACCCACAGCAATGTCCTGGAGATCCATAAACTGGAATTAAATGTGAGCTGCCAGCAATCATAAGATTTCACTTTCTTGGGACAAAGTCACCAGTCAGAATGAAATAAGTACAGCTAAGGCATTATTTGTCTGAGGCTTATCACATTGCTCTGGAAGTGAGAAACTGGGGTCTAATTCATCTAAGAGTTCACTGTGGGGAAAAATAGTGAGAGATTTTGGCAGAATTACAAACTTCTCCAGGAGTTTTCCAACTTTTGTGAACATTGGGAGCAAGCTGTCCTCAAAAGCTGGCTCAGCAGGGTACAGATACACTCTTCCTGTTTGTTATATTTGGAATTAGGGATCCAAAGCAAAGCAAATCCATGCTGAGTTAAACTGCCATTGAAGCCTATTGGCCTACATTGAGAGCCTGTGATTCCTCTGACCAAAAAGCTGCAGGATTTTCAGTTAAAAGGGAGGAAAATCTGTCTTGTGTGACAGAGCTGCCCCATCATACATTGGAAATAAGAAATAACCTCAGTGCAAGAGTGTGCTCACACATCTGCAAGCAAACCAGAGCCACCACCCAGAATTGTGTGGGCAGGAAATAGGACTTGCCTGAAATTATTTAATGTGCTTTTCACTAGAACTCCCAAACTTGCTTTCCAACTGACTTTACCTTCAAGGTGTCTGCCACTGGTCCCACTTGCATGCTTATCTTTTTTCCATCTGAGAAATAATCACATTCTTCCTGGCTGTTCGCTCCGAGATATGGCACTTCTGCACAGAAAATGATTTTGCCATCACCTGGCAATTCCTTTGCAATAGCAGGGATGGTATAACCTTTAGGATTGCCAATTAATAAAATCTTCCTGGCTCTGACCATATGGACAAACGTCCTTAAAATTTGGCCTGTGGAAAGACAAGAATGAAAATTTGAAAATAAAACCAGGGGAATGATTATACTTTGTTCACAATGAAAATTAGATGTGCCTTTTAAGCGATCATTAAAAAAACCCCTAATCTTAAAACACTCTCAAATAAGGGTTTAACAACAGAATCTGACAAAATTTCATCTAAAATGCAGCTAAAAGACAACAGAATAAAAGGACTGATTTTAAATGTAGAACCTTTATCATCAATGCTGCTATTGTTCAAGTGCTTGTTAAATAGTGCTTGAAATATTGCATATTTTAACATTCCCCCCATATGAAAATGGCTTTGAGATGGCTCCATATTCTTTCTGGAATCCAGCATAAAAAAAAAAAAAAATCACTACATTACCTTGCATTTGCTCTTAGAGTCATTATCCCTAGACAGCACCATCATTTAAGAAATTTATCATCAGTGGTGTCCTTCGAACAATGTATTAGTGTAATAGATTATAAGAGTACTTCACTGGGATGATATATTACTCCAAAGATGAGAACATCTGGCAAGAATGAATCTGGGAATAGATTTAGTGTAATAGGCTTTATAAGAGGATACAAAGCTGGGTATTGCTACTTGTAAAGGTGCAGTGCTTGGCCACAGCCACCTCCACCACAAAAAGCACATAAACCCCTATCAGACATCCCAAACCCAAACCAGAAGGGATTTTTTCCAATCCCTTTCCCTTCCAGGAAGGGTGGTGACCTCTTTGCTGTTCACTGAGGGATGGGGCTGGCACTGTGAATTAAACACTCGTGTGTGGGCACGTGTGAGTGAATACAGGACATGGGAGGCAGGGTACAGGAAAACTCAGGCCAGAGGAAAATCAAAGCCCACAGGAAGCTCATCTCTTTCTTTAAAAGCAATTTCCCACATTTTCTGAGCATTTCCATGGCATTCATTCTCCCCTTACTCAAGACTTCAACTTCAGTGACAAATTTGCACCAATCTGGTGTAATTTTACCAACTTGCCATTCAGAGAGTCAGAGGCACGTGTTTCCTGCAGCCTGACTGTGCTTTCAGCTCCTTCAGCATCCCCTGGGATGGGCTCAGGTGAAGTTTTTCTGGAAAATAAAAAGACATTTTGATATGATAATAACCAAAATCTGAGCATCCAGCATAAAAAGCAGCAGCCAAGAAGGAACTCCTGGAAAAGCTCCATCTGTGTATGGCCATGAAAAATTAGCCCAGAAGCACCACAAGTATCCTAAATTCCAGTCCTAAGAGAATCTATTTTGGCAATAAGCACATCTCAGTGCTGGCAGCCACCCCAGCCAAAGGGGCTTGGGTATAAGGGGCCATAGGACTAAAGGAAAGAATTCCCCACTGTTCAACCCCAAACCTTTCCCATTTTCAGCTGGTCCCAGACAGGGTTCTACCTATCTGCTGGTTTGGAGTGAATTACTCCAGTTACCCTGGCCAGGTTTTGTTCAGCTCTACAATGATTATTTTTTGTTCCAGCCAAAAATTTCTTTGCAGAATAGGGTAAAAAAGATATTAAATCTAAATTCTTTTACAAGACAGGAAGAAAAATGGTTTTTCTCACAAAGTACTCAGAAAAGCAGGGTGCCTCCAGATGCTATTTCACACAAGTCAGGCCTGTGACTGCCTCTGGATGAAGTGAGATGTTACCTATTACAATGGGAAGGCAATAGAAGACTGGAAGAAGCTCATAGCCTCCAGACAGGTTAGATTACCCTATCTGAAGAAAGTAACCATCAGAAATGGATGCTGATCATTCTTCAGGCCAGAATTTAGAGCCATTTCAGAGGGTTTTTTCCTCCAGCTCCCCCGCTCCACTCCTCAGTAAAATGAGAAAGAATTCATAACCCGTGTCAGCCACAGCCAGATAATCCAAGACTTAAAGAGTAGAACATTTCATGTAACCTCTTTTCTGCCCTCACAAATGCTTTAACAACTTTAATAAGATAATGTATAGCTATTATCCTACAGCAAGTGTAAGTCAAACAACTATCAGCTATTATTTCAGCAACAGAGTGAATGCTCAGTGTTCCCATAATCCACAGCCTGGAACAGTTTACACATTGTCAATTTTAGACAGAATTGGCTTTTTCCACATATCAAAATGTACACTGATAAATGGGAATTGTTTAGCAGACCCCACATGGCTGGGTAATATACTGTAGCTCAAAAACGAATAATGAGAGTATCAGTTGGACTTCTGAATTAATGATACCTTAAATTAGTTTAATTAATTAGTTTAGTTACCAGAGTAATTTAGTTAGCAGATTAATTAATGTTTGTTGAGTGCTTGGAGATAAAAGCCACATATAAAGGCTGTTATTAGAGGGTGGATCCAGAGGTGCAGGTTTTCCTCACTCTTTATTTATCCCAGCACCAGGTAGATCCAGGGGCTCACTCTTCAAGCCTTCCAGCAAGCACAGTGTGGAGGCTGGAATTCCCCAGGATATGCTCCAACTCAGGCACTGCCATAGTCAACAATCAATTGGGAGAATATATTTAAAAATTTAAAGTTAAAGTGTTTTGTTCTCACCCCCTTTCCTCCAGGCTGTGGGCTCACACACATCCATACACACTTTGTTTGGGTGCACTTAAATCTCATCCCACTTCCTGCCACTGTCCCCCACATTTCTGGCATGTTCTGGACAGAAAATCTAACAACACATTCATCCAATCACAGACAAAAAGCACAAGGTTTCAAAGGTGCATCTGTACCTCTGGGAAGTTGCCATTGCATCCAGGTAAGGGTCCAGCCCAAGAGCAACATCAAGAGCTTTTTGTAAGTAATTCCTGAGCTGTTCAGGTACACGAGAGTCATTGAGGGCTATTTGTTTGGCTTTGAGAAGGTTCTCAGCAATATGCCCAGCCAGAGTTTCTGAAATGGAAATTAAAAGGAAGAATAATGATTTTGTAACTGCTCAATCAGTGGAAGTGGAGTTTAAAGTACATAAACACAGGTGTGCTTTTTTCTTTTTTTTTTATACAAAATACAGGGGTTTAAAAGGCTATGAAAACAATCATGAAAACCTTTTCAAACTGAAAAAAATCTTATATTTCTAGTAGATTTTTGCTGCATGCATTCTCCCTTTTTCCCCTCAGAGCTGATAAAGAATAAGAATGCTTTAAACACATGAATTTTGCTTTTAAAGCTCCAAGACAAACATCTAACATCAAATAACTGCATACAAACCCCCCTCCTCCAGGTATGATTTTCCTTGGAGGAAGGAGAATGTTCCAAAACTGCTCTTGCCAAACCAGGCAGGAGATGCAGGCAGTGGGTGAAGCTTTGTAAAAAGGAGGATCTCTGTGTCAGTGGGATGCACAAGCATCCCCCAGCTGTGTCTGTGCTAGGGAGGCTGCTGTGCATCACACATCAGCATTTCAAAGGCTGTGGAAACATCTCCAGGATCACCTTGCTCTGGGGGCCAAATCCCTGCTGCCCATGGCACTGAACCTGTCTGAGATCCCAAAAAACCCTGGCAGCAATCCATAATCACAGTGAGCCCAGAGGGTGAGGCATGGTTCAGAAAAATTCCCCAGTCCTCGAGTGTAAGAGCACGTGCTGGGTTATGAAAGCACCTGAGAGACACAGGCCAGGAGGCTCTGAGTGGAACTGGGGTGGAGCAGATTGCCCCTGGCAGGGTTTTACTGCCTGAGGTAGAAAAGCTGCAGAGAACTACATGGAGTGAGAGAGAAGAGGATGTCTCTTTTACTTCTGTGGCTTTCCAGTACCTGGAGGGAGCCTACAAGAAGGATGAAGAGAGACCATTTACAAGGCATGTAGGACAAGCAGGAATGCTACAGAAAGAGGGGAGGTTAAGATCAGCTATTAGGAAGGAATTTTACTCTGAGAGGGTCATGAGACCCTGGCATAGGTTGCCCAGAGAAGCTGTGGCTGCCCCTGGATCCCTGGAAGTGCCCAAGGCCAGGCTGGACAGGAGTGAAAGCTGTCCCTGCCCATGGCAGGGGGATGGAATGGGATGGGCTTTAAGATATTTTCAAACTGGCCCATTCAGTGATTCTATAACACAATGCCATGATTTACATCTCATCCCAATCTCTAACCATCAGGGGCAGTTTTTATCTCTTCCAGCAGTTTCATAAATAATCTCAATTGCAGGAATAACCATCCCTTTCCCAAGCCCTGCTGGTTTGCTGCCCTCAGCCCAGCTGCACTTCCAGTGAAGAGGACACACACACAGTCTTCTTGCAGCGTTCTCACCACCACATGAGGGAGCATCCTGGGTTTTCCACTGCACTTCCACACAGTGCTGGAGGCTGGGATCTGCTCAGCCTCCCTGCCAAGCACTCAGAGGCTTTTTTGCTAATTTAGGAGTAAAAACATGTTTATAATCCATGTCGGCTTTTAGTAATCATCATGTTATGCTTCTGGATAAGTAACAGACAGGGATTGCCTGTCACACAAAGGGCAGAAACAAGACTTAGCTGCAGCTGTTTTGTAACCTGTGTTATAACACCAGATGTGAGAGCCAAGAGGTGCTGCAGGGAGAGGGAGCAGGCAGGGCATGGCAGGGGCAGCCCTCCGTCCAGGATTACACAACCTTTGCAGAGAGAGCTGCATTTTTTGCAGCCTGGTGATGCTTTGGGCCAACAGCAGAGGTCAGAATTGCCCTCATTTATGCAAGCACCAGACAAGTCAGAGCAGAGCTCAGGGCTGGCTGCCTGGCCCAAGGCTCTGAGCACTAAACTTTATGTAACTACTTTTTTTAAAAGGTTATTCCAGGAAAAAGTGCTTCATTTCAGTACACAGTTTTACACAATCCCAGTAAAACTGCAAGACTATATTAAGAACTAATTTAGATTTCCTGATTGTGTCCTTATGGCTCTATGTATGCACAGACATCTCTTTCCATTTCCTAACCAGTTGTGCATTATCATCAACAGGAGAAAAGAAAAACAGCTCATTCAGAGGAAGAAAATACTGAAAATAGCCCTACCATGAAAGGGCAGGAAAGGACTGCTTTAAGTCTCCAGCAGCTTCATAAAGAAAGATAAAGTGGCAATTCTTATTTGGACCATTCTTGCCAGCAGAATGGTTCCCAGCATCTTCCTGGGCAGTTGCTGGGAGCACAGCCACCCTGCTTCACAACTAAGCTGACTAATAAATTGCAGCTTCTGCTCTGTCTGAAATCAGGAACTTTTGATCCCACTGAAGCCAGGAATCAGGACTTCAAGGCTGTACATGTAGGACATCAGTGTCCCCTGAGCAGACAGGCAGTGCAGTGCCATGGAGGGACCTGCTGCTCCAGAATCACAATTAAACTCTGCAGTTTGTGCTCAGATGGCACATTTTAGGTGGGGAAAAGAGAAGGACATTTTACTGTTTGCAGGGAGCCTCCCTGAAGAAGGCACAGAGACAAGAAGACAGTCTGGATTTGGCAAAAACAAAGCAAAGACATGAGAACTAAAAGACCAAATCTTTGGTTCCCATTTTAAGGCTATCCTCATTTCACCTTCCAGGCTCTAGATCTATTTTGCAGCCCCAGCAATGTCTTCCAAAAGAGCCCCCCCTTCCTAGCCAGGGCAGAGCACTGAACCTGATCCACCTGGACACTTTGCTGCCAGACTCTTTGGTGCTCCTGTGCCAAGCACTTTGGCAGGAGCTGCTCAGTGCTAAGCACTTGGAAATCCAGCCTGCTAAAATCATCCCAAACAGTTCCAGCCATCATGTTCACCAAGGGACCTCGAGCATTGACAACAGCTTTTCCCAACCCTCCCCTCTTTGCCTCAGTGTGTAATTGATGTCCCAGCACATCATGGCCCATGTGGGGACAGGGGTGGGCTGGCAGTGTGGCCAAAACGTGAGTGCATGGCCATAAAGCATTGCAGGGGATCCTGAGCAGAGCTCAGCCTGCTCAGCCTTAGCCTCAGCATCCACAGTGCCAGAGCCTGCAGCAGTGATGGTCTGGGGACAGGTGGCACCTTAGGGATGGAGGGGGAGCATGAAGAGAGAGTGGGAGGAAGAGAGGGGACACTGCTGACCATGGCAGGAGCCAGAGATCTAAACTCTGACTGAACTTCAGGGGAAGGCAAGGAAAATATACACTAGCTGATACATTTTTTACAGTTTCTACTGCTAGAAAATAAGCTGAAAAGCTGAATATCCCCAGTGCCCCATTAGGGAGAGAAATTATTCATAAAACAAGCATCACAGCCAAAGCTCTCTTGACATTGCAATCGACCACCACCCCACCATTCCTTTCTCCTGGGATTGTCCCACTCCCTCCACTCCAGGTTCCTGCAAACCCATCTGCTGTGCTCAGCCTCTCTGCTGTCTCTGCAAACCCCTGCAGGTCCCATCTCCATGGGGAAAGTGGGGACCCAGGACCAGAGCATCACATGGTGTCCCCTCCTGTCACACCACTCTCACAGGGAGTTTACCTGAAGGGTTATGCATGTTCCTTCTTGTCCCCTGGCCTCAGAGGATGCTGTGGTGGGTTTGCTGCCTCTGCAGAGCAGGAGGTCGGCGCTTGGGTGCTCGGTGAGGGGACAGTCTCCTCCCTCAATCACCAGGGCAGAGGGGGAGAGGCTGCGTGGGGAGGATGGCCCCGGGCTGGGGCTGCACCCGCCTGTCCCACCCAGAGCACAGGCAGCAGGTGAGATCCAACAGCATCTGACAGAAAAAAGCACAACAAAGGAGCCGCCTTTCAGAGCCTTTGCTTTACATAAGACTAAGTTCACATCCCGACCTTGGGAAGCTGCTGGCTCTCAAGGAAGTAATTGGCAGTTTCATAATCTTCTAGTTACATATCACAGACATGTCCTAGCTAAACCACCAGGTATGGGGCCAAAAACGTCCCAGGGCTCTGAACCCCAGATTATCTACAAGTGGTGCTTATCCACAAGGTGACCACTGCCCCACAGAGGCAAACATTGGAGCAACCCCTGCTCTGGGGCCAGGTCTCTGCACAGGCTGGGGCAGCTTGTGTCACCTGGGTACCAGTTGATCTGCATCCCAAAAAAAGGTCCCAGGAATAAACTGGCTGGGGGAGGCATCAGGAGCAAGCACTGGGAACATCCAAGGTATCCAAAAGTTCCTGCAGAAAGGGCTGATGAGGAATTAAAGCAAAGTCCTTAAAGAGCGTGTGGTGGAGCTGAGGTGGGCTGGCCATCTCCTTTTCATTCAGATGAAACACAAATTGAAGGTAATGAGGAAATATGGACTTCTCCATAACCAGAACAGCATCTGTCACCTCTGGGCTGTATCACCCTGGGCTCATTCACTCAAGGACTGGCTCAATGTACCTGCAGAGAGAGCCCAGGGCTGGGCAGGAGAGGGGAACAGGCTGGGGGAGCTCACACAGGGCTCTTGGCAGCCCCTCTGCAGGATGGAAGGTACAGGGATCTGGCAGTCATTGGTGCTGGCAAGCAGCTGGACTGTGGAAAGTTAATTTGTCAACTTCTCAAATGTAACAGAAGACATTTCAGCATCCCCAGAATAGAACAGGGAAGTATAAATAGAAAATAAGTAAATACACACCATGAAAGAGTAAAAGGAAAGCAAATAAAAGAAGTCTCAGTGCTGACTGTGTTGTTATTAATTAAAACAAATAAACAAGATGAAAAAAACAGACCTCCTGGCATACCTAAGATTATTCTGTTTTATGATTTAGTAAACAACAAACTGCATTAGAATTGAGTTCCTGCAGAAAGCAATAAAAATTGCATTTAGATTGGGAGTTAAAATTTCAGATGAATATTTGGTAAACAGGCTGTGACATTTAGTGTGCCATCTAATCCACACACACTAGTTTTAAGGTGACTTTGGGCAAATTGTTTAACTTCTGGGACTCTATTTTCTTCTACAAAATGGGGTTAACAGCCTGTCCTCTTTAAAAAGCATTTTGCCATCTGGAGATGAAGCCAGCAGTGAGGACTGGAGTCAGGAGTTAGACACTTCTTGGAGCAGGGCTACATGGCTTTGGAGATTTTTCTTGCAGCTCTTTCTCAGTATTAATTTTGAGATAGTTGAAGGTTTCAAAGTGATTTTGGCTGCAATAAAGCCTTCAAAGCAATGACACAGCACTGTCCAATGGGCTCTTTAAGATCCATTTTTTACTGCCTCTGCTTTTACATCTGATTTTGGTTTTCTTGATCTTTGTTTCTGAACAAGGACAGCTTTCAGAAACACAGCTGAGAAGGTGGCAAAGACAGGTTTGTGCCTTAAGGCACTGCTGGTGAAATCAAAGGAAGATCTTCCTGTGCTGAGCACACAGAGCTGTATGCCAAGGGAATACTTCATGTGGCAACCTGAGCCTGGGGGCCTCCAAAAGTCCCAGCTGCAAGATCACATGGAAAAGTGAATTGTGCATCCCCCAGTCACGTGGGGAACAAAACCCAGCTCATGCCCCATACAGCCCTTCAGGAGATAAATCCTCTCTGATGATTTTTTTAACTCACCATAAAAGCTAAAATATATATTATACATAGAGTTTTGTTCCTCAATTCAAGAGGATCCCAGAAATGTGAGCTCAAAAGAGGTTTAGCCAGCTGGTGTTGATCCCCATGCTTCTGCTCCTGTCTCATCCCATAAGAGCAGCTAAAAGCTGCAGCCAGATCAGAGGCTCTGCTCAGCAAAGGTGGTTCCTGAATGATAAGAAGAATCACACAAACTGCCTTTCATAACTTTAAATTTGCTGCAGGGCATCATGTTGGAAGTTAATGCATGCACTTCTATTGTACATCTTAAGCATTATAAAACCAGCTGATTACACAACCCCATCCTGGCAGTTGCACGTGTCTTCTAACATTGCTGCCACCTCTAACGTGCATCCCAGATTAGGTAATCTCAGTTTTGTAATTAATTTCTCACATGGAAACGAGACCTCCCCTCTCAATGCCTGGTCACCCTGGAGCCTTTAAAAAGCACCTCAAAGGCACCCAGTGATGGGAGATCTCTGGACAGGGAGATTTCACCTTCTGGAAGCATGCTGGTGACAGAAGAGGTGTGTGCTCCAGCAGTCCCAGGAGCCACCATGGCCCAGGAGCCCCGGCAGACGGATTTCCAGCTGGTGAGAGTCAAGAGCACGTGGAGCCGCATCAAGAAAGGAGAAGCCCTTTGCAACGATGAGGACGAGATCACTCACTCTGAGGCAAAAATGTGAGTATAGGAAGGAGCCTGTGTTGCTCTGGCTGGCCAAACTGGGGCCAGCTTCTTGGTGGGATGGAAAAACCATCTTGGGTGCCATGGCGGCTTCAACCCGCAATGACAGAATTACAGAAATACAGAATTATAGAATTACAGAACTACAGAATAGTTCCCACTGGAAGGGACCTTTGAAGGTCATCTAATCCAAGCCCCTGTGATGGGCAGGGACACCTTCCACTAGACCAGGATGCTCCAAGCCCCATTTAACCCAACCTATGTGTACAAACCTGTGGATATGTCCTTGGGAACACGTTCAGGATGGCAGAAAGGGTGGTTGCAGTGCTCCTTGACACAGCTCGGAGTTACAGAGAGAATTTTATCAACAGCCTCCATTTTTGTAGACAGGAATTTTCTTTAAACTTCTGAAAACTTACACAGGGACATCTGCGTGCTGCACTTGGGCTCTTTCTCTCCACTTCTGTGAAACTGCAATCTGTGTGTGCAAAATCTCAGGCTCAGGCACGGGAGACAGATGGGTTTATAGAGGTAATCGCAGACAAATTAAATGGATATGTGGGAAAAATATGCTGTCACTGACAGCAGCAAAACCCTTAACACATCCCTCAAACTGCAGAAGACACCTAATGCTGCTTCAGACCAAGCAGAGACAAAAATTTCCCCCAGGGATACATCCGGCTCTTTGCTGATAGAACATCTCTCCAGTTAATTATCTTTTAATTACAGCATCCTCCTTTTCATTAGCACATGGAGCTCCATTCATGATGTGGATCTTTTCATGTCAGAAGTTTTCCAGCCTTTCTCATACTCAGATTTTAATGGCACAAGTCAAACCCTTTTCTCAGCCAGGTCAGAGGGACCTTCACCAGCGCTGGCAGGGACCATGCACGAGCATCACCCAGACAGAGCTGCAGCAGGACTTTGGCAGACCCAAAAACATCCTGCTGGACCTCAGTCAATAGAAGGATGAACCTGAAAGAACACCCAGAAAAACCCTCAGCTGACATATGCTCCCACAAGGGCATGTTCAGCCCCAAATTCACTATGATTTTTGTACAGCACAGGGGCTACAACGGGTACTGGTTGTACCATCCAGCACCCAAAGCTGATTCCACCAAATAATATTCCAAATTGTCCTGTCTCTTAGAAGGGTCACATACCAGAGATGAATGCACGTGGAGTCAAGCTATAAGATCATGCATTAAAATGTACACAATTGCTTTTTCTGATAATACATTTGAAAAGCCAGAAGAAATTTTCTGGAAGGTGTAAATCCTCACTGGTTTTCTTTAAAAGCTATGGAGTTCAAGGGCTTTGAGACCTCAGGACTTTGAGACTGAGAGACAATTTGGTAAAGAAAGCAGAGAAGCATCTATTTCAACCTCTAAGTGAATGTTCAGGCATGTGAAAAGAAATTGGGCATGTAGGGAAATCTGATTATCCAATGAGTATCACAGAAACTAATTTTTTACTGAAATGCAGCTCAAAAAACAGTCTTATATAAACTACATTTTACCATTTCCTTCTGCCTCATTTTTTTTGTTTTCTTTTTTGATTCCTGACTTGTTTTTTCCCTGATTTGGCCATCCCACAGAAGGGGTTGTAGGGTTGTGTTTTTCACTGATTTTAGATAGCTAATTAATTTTGGCTTTTATTTACCCTTGAAAACTCCAGTATGGAAATGTTTCCCAACTCCCAAATAATTTTCTTTCCCTTTCCAGGAGTACTTACTATTTCTGTCATACTTATTTCAAGGTAGAGATCCACTAGCTCAACTAAAGCATTGTAGAAACACTGGTCTGAATGGAGATGTGTGGCTGTTTACAGACAGACAGGTATAAATTAATTCCTATCCCCCAGATACACCATCAGAGGATGCTTCCTCCATAAATATGGACAATTTTGACAACCTCTTATTTTACCCACTCCCTTTTTGGAAGCTGAAATTATTGGGATGGCTCATTTTTTATGGGTTTTCAACTTCTAGCATGAAAAAACAGGTCCCAGCCCTTCTAGACTGTACCTTTTTAATACTATGTAGAAATTCAGACATTTAACTCTTCACTAAGACATTGGAGAGCTTCTCCATGAATAAAATTGCTGAGCCCTTACACCCAGGGGGGCGTCCCACTCTCACAGTCCCATTTTTATGCAGTGCATGGGCAGGAGACTCCACATTCTTCACCTCCCAGCTACTCCTTAAACTAGCTCAGACATGCACAGGTCAAAGTAGGAATACAGTGATTTCAAACCATGTTTTCTGATCCTTGCCAGAGGCGAGTACATCTCCAAAGATGGGATTTCCTGGATAATTGAAGCTCCCATCTATTTTTGTTACAAAGTGGTAGAAACATACAACATTCTGGAACCCTCCAACACCACTCTGCTCTGGGGTCACATCACTGACCCCCAGCAAACAGAGCTCGCCACCACCAGCAAGAGGAAACTGCGGCGCTTCATCGTCATCGACGAGGTCGTTGACAAACTTTACGGCTCCAAAGTCAGAGAGTACTTCGAAAAGAACAATGTCCAGCACAAAATCCTCGCCCTGCCGACCACCGAAGAAACAAAATCCATGGAGCTGGTGCTGAACATCCTGCACGAGGTGCAGAGCTTCAGCCTGGACCGGCGGACGGAGCCCATCATCGCCATCGGCGGCGGCGTGTGCCTGGACATCGTCGGCCTCGCCGCGTCGCTCTACCGGAGACGCACGCCCTACATTCGTGTCCCCACCACCCTCCTCTCCTACGTGGATGCCAGCGTGGGGGCAAAGAATGGGGTGAACTTTCTGCAGTGTAAGAACAAGCTCGGGGGCTACACACCTCCTGTGGCGAGTTTCCTGGATAGATCCTTCATCCAGAGCATCCCCCGGCGACACATCTCCAACGGCCTCGGGGAAATTTTAAAGGTATGCATTGGTGCAACTGCAGTTTTCAAAACTCAAGTCATACAATGGTTTGGGTTGGAAGGGAGCTTTGGAGGTCACCAAATCCAATCCCCCTATGATGGCAGGGACACCTTTCACTAGATCAGATAGCTCAAAGCTTCATCAAACATGTTCTTGAGTATTTCCAGGGATGGGGCATCTACCAAACTTCTGGAAAACTCATTCCAGCATTTCACTTACCCCCATTATAAAAAATTTCTTCCTCACAAACTAGGCTGAATCTATCTTCTTTCAATTTAAACCACCATCCCTTGTTATGTCACAACGGGCCCTACTAAAAATCTGTCCTCATCTTTCTTGCCCTTGTTAAGTGTTGAAAAGTAAAATGCCCAGAAGCATCCATGGTATTGCATAAATAACTTACAGGAATCAAGGTGGGTAATCAAAGGTGCATGGGGACTTTTAACTCTCATTGAGTCTATAGTTTTTACAGCTGCTAAATTTGCTAGAACATGCCTTACACTCAGTGTCCAGTGCTAACCCTGCAGAGGAAACTCCAAAATTCACAGCCAGACACAGCAAAAACAGGGAATAAAAGCTTCATCTTTCCACTGAGGCTGATCCATAGCACTTTGTAATGAACTCCTGGCAGAGAATCTGAGGCTCATTATGATGGGGATTAATAATCTGCAAGATCATTTGCACCTCCCTCAGTGGGTATGTCGAGTGCGGTCAATCAATCTCCTCCGAGGCAAATTCTACTTCTAAAATTACCTGGAAAGTGCACAGTAAATGGCTTTATGTCTGGAGAGCTTTGGAAACTTTTGATAAAGCAGAGTTCAAGCTATTAAAGTGTATTAGAGATGAGTTCATCAACAGCAATTTTCAGTGCTTGCACAGTGAGAAATCCCCAGAATACCTGGAGGTTTCTGGCAGGCACTGTGAATTCCTCAGGTCACCATTCCCCACTGCAGGGGTGGGGCTAATGGCTGAGTAAGAGAGGGAAAAATATGTACTTCTAATAAGGACATCACTTTTAAACTCTCATATTCCCTATACTGCAGTGTTTTCCCTCCTTCCATTGCTTGAAGAGCAACCCCAAGGGTTAGATGAGAGTTGCCCTGGTATTAGCCACCACCCAGTCCCTGTCCTGAGGATGGCCACCATCCAGTCCTGAGTTTCTTTCCAGGCACACAAATAACCAAAGCTCGTTACAAATCTGGGCTATGGGAGCACACAGCAAACCCCCAGCACGGGGAGAGCTCCCATCATCTCTGCCCACTGGGCATTTCCAAGCTGCCTTTTGCACACACCTTCACTCAGCACAGCTGACAATGTGTGACACCACTGTGTCACATTCCCTAGAAACCTGCTGAACACAGCCCAAATACATTTGTGCTAACCAGGAACTGTGTCTACAGAAACACCTTTTCAGGTTACAGAGGTCCACTCACCACATGTGCAGGTGTTTCTTTGCTAATGTATAACATGTTATTGCATCCAATCCACTGAAACACTAAGTTTCCAACAGCACGTACAAGGATCAGA
Organism: Oenanthe melanoleuca; assembly: GCF_029582105.1. Classification (NCBI taxonomy): domain Eukaryota; kingdom Metazoa; phylum Chordata; class Aves; order Passeriformes; family Muscicapidae; genus Oenanthe; species Oenanthe melanoleuca. The sequence continues at coordinate 4,260,324 of NC_079346.1, forward strand.
CAATCATCCTTAATTATCTCTTCTTTGTCCCAGATGGCCCTCATGAAACACAAAGGGCTGTTTGACCTGCTCAAGAACCATGGCAAGCACCTACTGGACACAAAGTTCCAGTCCTGCAATGGCTTTGCTGACCACAGGGACGCTGCACTGCAGACTACCAGGATTGCCATTGAAACCATGCTGGAAGAGCTGGCTCCCAACCTCTGGGAGGATGACCTGGACAGACTGGTTGATTTTGGTCACCTTATTAGCCCAGAGCTGGAAATGGTGAGTTACAGACTTTACAATGCAATATCCACTTAAAAGATAAAATTAAAAATAAAAAAAAATAATTGTGAAAATGAGCTAACTCCAGATTTAGACATGCTACCCCAGGTCACCCAGCACACCAGCCTGGTGTCAAAAGGACTCCTTGTCCTGCCCTGTTTTCCCCCACACTCCCACCCACTCACTCCAGTTGCTCCTTCTTACTGGGCACTTACTGAAGCTCAGAGAAAACCAAATTCCAGTGAAGCCACTAGAAATCACCAACGTGAACAGCACACAGGCATGGAGGCCACAGGCCATACTGCTGGGGAGAAATTGTCACTGGGGAATGAGGAGGGACACCTGCACCTTATCCAATATTCAGAGCTCACCCTCCATCTCACGGTGCTCCATCAGTGATTTAGATCCTAGACTCCTATGGGAGATTTTAGCTGTGATTAATCATGTGTAAAACAGATCATCCTAGCAACCCATAAATCACAAGATGCCAACATCCAGCACCCACAGCGAGTCAAACACCGATTTCCAGGGGCACTTTTAGAAACAAACCCCGCCAGTTTCCTATTTGCCACCCCACCCTTCTGTGCCCCCCTTTGCAGAGGGTCCTGCCGTCGCTGATGCACGGGGAGGCCGTGAACATCGACATGGCCTTCATGACCTACGTGGCGCACGCGCGGGGCCTGCTGGGCGCGCAGGACAAGGAGCAGATCCTGCAGTGCATGCGGGGCCTGGAGCTGCCGCTCTGGCACCGCGGCTGCAGCTGGGCCCTGATCCAGAGCGCGCTGCGGGAGCGCCTCCGGCACGGCGGGGGACAGCTGCGGATGCCGCTGCCCACCGGCCTCGGCACGGCAGGTACCCCTGCCCAGGGACCCCGGGAGCTTGGGGACAGCCTGGGAATGTGCTCTGTCTGCACAGCTGGGCACTTCTTGTGCTCTTTTTCGCAGCTTGGTAAACCCATCGAGTGACAGCATCTCTCCTGTGTCTAATTAATTGCGTTGTGATTAACCAATTCACCTTGCAAAGGGAAGTGCGGCTCTCTGGGAGACAGACCAGCAAGAGGAAAACAAAAAAACAATTTCCTATACTTGAAAAGATTTGTTAAATAGTCCTTGGCAAAAGGAATTTAATTTTTTGCTGTGCCTAGAACTAATGCTTGTAAACTAAACAATATCTGTTCAGTATCAGGGATTAAATACTGATAAGATTTAAAAATAAGACAACCAGCCCCTAGCACAGAAGCAATGCATGGCACCAGGTTGTGATCTCTGGCATCTCTTTCCTTTTCACACCACTTCCATAAAGCTCAGTCTCTCACAAACAAAAAGGCTCTCACAAACTGGAGCAACTCTGCCACAGTCAGTCAGTTTGTGCAGGCAGGAAAAGCTCCTCTGGGTGTCCTATTAACTACAACTCTTATTTTCCAGACATATTCAACGACACCAGCGAAGAGACCCTGGAAAGAGCATATGAGCTGTGGGTCAAGGACTGCCAGACAGTGCTGGAGGAGGAGCTGCAAGCCCAAGGTGATGGCCCTGTCCCAGGCCTGAGCTGTTTGTCACTGTAAGGTAATGGGCAGAACTGAATCCTGAACAAGATCAATCCAGAAGCACCCGTGAAACTGCACCCACCAGAGCTGCATGGAACAAGGAGAATATTGGCATCTGATGTGATATACCTTTTCCCATTTCTTTACTTGAAAGGGAATCCATTATTGCTGAAGAAGTGAAACCACCAAGTGCCTGTAGTGTAGCTCATAGCGAACAGCCTTCTTTCAAGGAAAGTGAGCAGGATTACTCATTTATTTAGTTAATCCAAGCTGGTAACTGCCATGGCCTTTGCCACTGGTATCCCACCTTGCTTGTGCTTGGAGCCCTGACATGAGCAGGTGTAGCTGACTCATAGACCACGTTATGGCACCATGCAAAATTTCTATGTTATTTAAAATATTTCAAGTAGGTTATAGCCTTCACTGGTCCTTCTTTTCTTCTTGGTGTTCTTGTTTTCTCTCACTCAAAAGAGCAAAACAAAGAAGCTCATCTGCCAGCCTTTGCACCCAGTGTAAGGGAATGACACACTCTGGTTAGAGGCACCACCACAAGGCACAGATCAGTAAATATCACTGCTGGGCAGCACATGGGGGCTGTCTCTGGGCAGTATGGCAGCCTTTTCTCTTGGGACAAAGATATTTGGGACATGCTGGCAAGTCTCCTTGTGCTGCCCAAATATTTGTGGTGTTTCCCTTTGTAAGCTCTTTAAGCCACCTGTGTGACAAACAGGGCACAATTTGCAGCACTGCTGACTAAGAACAAGGTTGGGCACCTGGAAATTGTGCAGAAGCCCCTGGTGTCCCCACAACTGCCATAGGGCTCCTCATACCTGTCAGACCCTGGCTCCTTTCCCATCTCTACCTTTCATGGTTAGGTAAGGCCAGCTGGGGAAAAACAAGAGAAATTAGAGGACTCCAGGCAAGTTCATAATCATCAAGCAGCCTCAGTGTCATGTCTCAGGATCCTGGCAGACTCAGAGCAGATTATATAATGGATGCTAATGGTGAAAAACGTAAAAGGAATGCCATCCTTCTCCCTGGAGGTCCAATCAAAGGAATTGCAATCAACAAACAGCCTTTCAATTATTTACAACATTATTTGTTTTTTCCCCACACCAGTTTGTGCTGATGTGCTGGCTTCTGTTTTGCTAAAGTAATAAAAGCTACTAAAACTGAAAAATGTTTGAATGATTGCATTGCTGCCCACAGTGTGTGCCTGAGTACCTTTGCATGTGCTTGAAAGACAGAGTGGAGAAGTGTGACACAGAGCTGACAAAATAAATCCCTTTTCCTCTTGAGCTTGGAGAGGAGATACCTATAACTACACAGAAAGCCCTGCTCAGCCTTCTCCAGAGCAGTGCACCCCTCCAGTTTCAGGACAGGGCTTCACACTTGGTACCATCTTACCAAGGAGCTTTAGAACACAACTAAGCTTTAGAACTCAGAGCCACAACTTCTTAGAAATAAATTCATAATTCCCAGACTTAAATAAGCCTGGGGCTATCAATGAACTTATCTCCTTTTTCCAGACCATCAAACACAGGCTCATTCAGTGGGTTTCTGACAGCAGCCACTGTGTGGGGAGAGCATCACTGCTTCTCTCAGGATCCACCAGCACCAGCAGCTTTGCTAGAACAGGCAGGGACAGTGCAAGAGGGGAGCAGGTGAGGGCCCATGAGTGTCTGGAGGAAGGAGTCAGAGGATGGACCAGGCTCTGCTCAGGGTGCCCAGCAATAGCACAAGAGGACACAGGCAGAAATGGATACACAGAAACCTGAACTTGAGGAAGAACTTTTTTGTTGTGCAGTGACTCTGCATTGGAACAGATTGTCCAGAGAGGGTGTGGGGTTTCCCTCACTGGGGATATTCCAGAACTGTCTGGACACAATCCTGTGCTCTGGGATGACCCTGATTGAGCAGAGAGTTTGGACCAGATGATCCACTGTGGTCCCTTCCAACCTGAAACATTCTGTGACCCATTCTGTTTTTGGGAACATGAGAGAGCTCCAGGGACAGCAGTCTGAGGGGCAAAGGTGCTGGGAGCCATTTAATGTTGTGCTTACAGTGATCACCTGGGCTCACTCACCCATGGTCCTCCTCCTCTCCAGCAGCTGTGTGGGCCATTTTTCACACCAGATAACCTAGAAATGGATGAAGCACAGGATACCCAAGTCAGTGTCCTGCAGCAGTGCCCTACTCCCATCCACCTCCACGGAGGAGGTACAATAAAAACATCAACTTGAGTTGATGTCCAGGGGAGACTTTCAGGAACCCAAGGGCCTCTGGCACTCCATTTCCAGGGAAAGCCAAGGTGCAGCTTAGCAGGGTTGAGGTGAACTGAACTAAAAAGGGTCACAAAACCACACATGCACATTAGGAGCCCAGCACCCAGAACTGACATGTTACTGGTGGCAGTGACCTGGCTGTGGGTCACCTGCCAGCCATTCCCCCATGCTGACTTTGCCAGTGGTTGTGTCTGTGACAACATATCCAAGGAGCTGAAGCACAATTAGGACTGAAAAGTGAACACATGATTATTATTTTTTTTTACCCTCCCTTCTGCTATGGGTGACAGAACACAATCAGCCCCTGACGTGCTTGGTTGCTTGGTAGCAGACAGGCACATTTTTAATTATATATTAAAATATGCTAAAGAGCATAAAACTGCGTGACTAATATGTGTGTATCAAGAAAGGCACATGACAGCAGCAAAATTGCTTCAGTGTCTGATAAAAAGTGCCTCTGCCAGGCTTGTCATCAAAAGATCAAGGGAAAGGGGTGGAAAGTATTATTAATAAAACAGTGACTTTTTAAAATACCCCTCATTGTTTGAGGTGCATTTTTTTTAATGTCTAGCATGAATTTAATTTTTTTTCCATTTATTCAGCTTTGATTTAGTTCCTGCTTTTTCAAACAGCACTGTTATATTAGACCTAACATCTCTGCTTATTCTCTTATGATGCATTACTCCAAAGAGAAAAGCAGCAAGTCCCAGTTGGGTCCTTGAAGTGTAAGTTCTTTATGGATTTGTTTGAACAAAACTACTTAAGTGGTCAGAGAATAAGAAATTATTTTATTATTTACAAGTGCTGAGTAATTTCTTTTGCAACAACCTGCTCTATAAACTGCTTTTCAATAGGGGAAAAAAGAAGAGAAATATTAATAAAGTCCCAAACCAAAACCAGTCTATGATTCTGTGGTTCTGGAATGCACAAAGGAGTATCCAAGCAGCAATCACTCATGCCCAGTGAACTCAGTGTACTCAGTGTAAAATGAGAATCACACCAAAGGTCTTGAAGACATTAAAAGATTTTATTTAAATGTATTTGAAGTGGCTGAAGAAACAGTGCTGAACACAAGAGCAATGCCTGCTGAACACAACACAGCATCTGCCCCCCTGGAGCTGATACCTGCTGTGAATTACACACTGCACTCAGAGAAAACAACCTGCAAACGATCGAATCAGTGAATCACAGCTCGCCTTGGAGCAGGGGGGTTTGCTGGGCTGGGATGGAGTGCAGGAACCCGAGCCTGGTGGGTCTGTGCTGGGAAGGACACAGCCCCACAAGAGTGTGCTGTTCCCCACTCTTTTGATTCAAGTCTGACTCCTGCTGCTGTCACAGCACACAGGAGGAAAGCCAGAGGGAGCAGGAGCTCTGGAGAGGCGCTGCTGAACAGCAAGAGAGCAGGCAAAGTGTTTGAGCAGGAGCAGAGCCCCCAGAGCGTGTGCCCCATCCACCGAACCCTGCCTTGAGGCAGCATCCTCAGTATGCACAACAACCCCATGGTGACATATATATATAAACAATCGATATTTACATGCTTTGCACATAAATATTGCATGTAAATACTTTTATGCCCTGGTCCTTCCTGCTGACCTCCTTTGCTTGCACAGCTCTTGGACAGCACTAACACAAAAGGGTCTGTCACAGGAATCATCACGTCCCTCTGTGATGCCAGAGCACAGCTCCTGTTAAGGGCATCACTCCCAAAATCTGAGCTGGGAAAGGAGCAGTTTTAAGGAAGGGTGAGCCTCAGGTCACAGGCAAACAAAACAGTGCTGCTGAGTGTACTCACATTTGACTTGTGAGGCAGTATCCTGTCAAGCCTCATTGATTTTAATAACTCAGGAACGCTTTTTCAAGCCATTCCTCTGCAATTTTAAACAAGTGTATTTCAAAGGAGCTGGAGCAACAGTGTAGGACAACTTTCAGGGTTGGGACATCCCAGACTGAGAGCAAAAGGAGCTGAACTCACCAAGGCAGAGCCATCACCACCTCACTCACCTGCTGGGCTCCCAGGTCTCCTGGAAGGAAAGCACAAGGAGGTGACACGGTGGCAGTGTCCTGCTGTGCCACCACACCTCACAACCGAGCCCTGCAGCATCCTCCAGCCTGGCCATGGGGATTCCCAGCCAAATTCCACACCAGGCACAGCTGGACTTACTGTTAAAGTCCACTTCCTTACCCTGCACTGAAATTCTCATCTTATCCAGTGCAACTGAAAAGGCTTTTAAGCAGAGCTGCCACCAACCCTTTACTGACACAGAGCTACTGCCCACAGCCAATATCCCCATGATGGGTGTTCTGTTCTTCCTGCTCCTCCTGGGCTCTCCAAGCCAGCCAAAACCTTGAGATGCTTCCACCCACAGCAAGAAATTCACTCCAAGCTGACCACAAAAAAAAATGACCACCAAAAGCAAAGTCAAAATGCATCTAAGAACTCAAAACATCTATTATATCCTAGGCTGCTAATAAATAGATTTTCAAATGCAGTACTACTACATCCTAGGCTGCTAATAAATAGATTTTCAAATGCAGTACTACTACATCCTAATACTATGCTTGATTTCTAAAGAAATTACATTACAAAACCTGCTGGAAACACTCATGAGCTTTTACTCAAGTATCTTCTACAGCAAGGGAGTGGGGCTGTTCAGCTGCAGTTCTAGGAGAGTCAGGCATTTTTTTGGGCTGGTTTTAAATTAAGCTAGTAATTTTAAATCCAACTGAATTAGGTATTTTCTAGTCTAATAGGCATCAGACTTTCAAGACACTGGTCAAATTCAATACTTCTGTTTATACTCAGGGCTCAAGCCCCCTGAGACAACACTCAGTAAACCCCCAATGCTGCTGCAGCAAGGTCCACAGAGAGCAGAGGCTCAGTGCTGTGAGCACAGGAAGTAAAAGGCTGTTGAATAAAAAGAACAGAAGGGATGAGAGAAACACAGACAGGGAGAAATAATGAAGGTGGGAAGACAAAACAAGACTGCAGCTGGTTCCTCACCAGCAGAAGCCAGGAGCAGCTGTTTGCATGTTGGCTGAGGAGGTTTGGGAGGAGTGAGCAGAGAGGGGACAGGGATCCCACCATGCACAGGTGTGCAGGAGAAGGGGGTGAGGTGCTCCTGTGTAGGACGGCTGGGGACAGGTGAGCTTGCAGGAGTGACAGCAGGGAAAAGGGGAGCCCATGACCCCACAGGGCACCTGATGAGCTGCAAGGGACAGCAGGGGAGGGAGGTAAATATCAAGAGCCCATGGAAGGGGAGAAAGGCAATGACATTTTTCCACATTTTACTCCTTACCCTGTTTAATTCCTTACTCTGGACCACAAGCTCTGGGTTTCTCCACTTTGGCATGCATTTGCAAAGCCCAGGTGGAGCCTGTCTGAAGCTTCATTCCTGTGTGTCATTGCCACACAAACACAACTGGACAGCTCTGGTGGAACCAAGGATGCCAACCAACACCAGGTCAGGGACATGGACACATCCAAGGCCAAGTCACAGACACAGAAACGCTGCAGGGACTTCAAAGGCACAGGAAAACAAGATCCACTCACATGGAAAACGAGTGACTTACACAGATGTATGTGAAAAACCAAATGCTTTAATCCATCTATCAAGAACAACAGTTCAAATTATTTCATTGGATACATTAATATTGATCCATAATTTACAGTGCTATGGACCATACACAAATTATTGCTGCAGTCAACAGCAGATGAATATCAACATTACAGTACCAAGCATCATAGCAAGAGGCAGTAATTAATGTCACTTTTTCAAGAAATATAGGTATTTATACTATTATCAACATCAGCTTCCCCCCCCAGTGCATTTTATGTCAAACAACATAAATGTAAGTGCATTATTTTGTGCTTTGTGCTTTCCTTATGTACCTTCTTTTTGCTTTTACAGGTTGTAAGAGTTAAATATTGCTTTATAGGCCAAAAGCAGTAAGGAAGAACTTCATGGTACTCTGCATGTCCCTGCCTGTTGCATGGCTTTGGCAAAGTCAGCATTGGTCGGTTCCCCACCCAGCTGCTGAGGGCAACGACTCGTGTGCACTCACTGCACCGAGTCCATGCCACACCCTGCCCGTGGCTGCTGCCTCTGTCCTGGCCACCAACCCCTGCTGAATGCCACAGCCATGCCCTCCACCATGCTCCAACAAGGCACCTCCCATTAGCACCCACTGGGGGTCTGTGTCTCCTAGAGGTGTCCCCAGGGCAGTGTCACCATCCCAAGGGTGGGCAGGCTCAGAGGAGGGCTGTAACCTAAGGAAACACGGGGGGAAGAGTGAGCAGGGCATGGCCAAGTTATGTGTTACCCCAGAAAACACAAGGTATAGGAGCACACAACACAGCTGCTGCAGCCACAGAGACTTCTGCCAAGGAATCCAGCTCTTGATGGAATGGTTGGCCTTGAATCCTAACTCACCTCCACACAGCATGTAAAATCAGAAGTCATGGTTGTCAGCGAGTACCAGTGGTTTTACATAAGCTTGAAAAATATTCATATACCACAGTCTAGACTTGAATTTCTGAATGCCCAGGGCAGGCACCAAACCAAAAGCCTCATTCAATACATTCAGTGGTTCTCAGTTACTACACTCCAGCATGCACACCCTGATTTGTTGTGCCAACGCTGCAGAGCTGTCCCATTTTCTGGGAAGGGCAACACGGCCCTGTGTTATAACTACAAGCATTTTCTACAGCCCTGACTTTCCTACCTGTCACCCCAGGCAAAGAGCAGCACCAGAAGCCTGTACCCCCATAGCTGACTTCGAGCTATGGCACAGCTGCCCTGCAGAACTGGGGGCAGTTCCTGCCCAGGACCATGGTGAGCACAGCACATCCTGCAGCCTCCTGGGTCCTGCCTGGGCCAGAGCTCCTCTACCCTAGGAAAGACACATTCCCAAAAGCTGTCTGGGGTGAGGGGGAGAGGCATCATTATAACCCAACTCCAGCTCCTCCTTCAAAAACTAAAAAAGAAAGGAAAAGAAGCCACAACCCCGCGGTTGCATCAACGCTAACACATCGCTGGCGGCTCAAGCGGGAAGGGAGGGCTGGACACAGCCACGGGAAGAGTGACAGGAACACACAGCCCGAGTTCCACAGCCCCACTGAGCCTGAGCCTCTGTGCTGGGAGCACAAGGGCCAGGCAGGGGACACCAGGAGCCTTCCCCTGGGAGAGGGCTCAGCCATGGGAACTCCCATCACCATCCCCGGCCACCCCGTCCTACCCAGTTCACATTTGGTTTCTGAACACTACCTGCTGAGCCCAAGGGTTCCTTGGAAAGCTGGCCAAACTGGCACTCAAGTTACTCACCGTTGCACTCATCCTATGTAATTTCCAGTGTAGCACAAAGGAGAAAGGGAAGCTCTGGTTTTCTATCTGTAGGCACCATGCTACACTCAACGCCCTACACACCACCACCCAAAGCTCTGTCTATGCCACACTTCAGTCAGTGCTAGTCGAGGAAGACTACAACTAGAGTTTAAGGCACTTCATTCTGAACGAGCTACGCCTGCCAGTCAGCTGTAGGCTGCCTTGGAGAATTCCATTCCCTCCGTCTAGCTCGGAACACCACCTGTCACCTCCGTGGAACACCTAGGCTGGATATAATACAAGGAAAACTACCGTTATTGCATAGGACTACACTTGAGTAGATAATGCACCGAACTACTTTTACAACATGGTTGCATGTTAAAAATTAATAACATTGTTATCAAGTAACAGTTATTTGCAGATACAGTAATTTACTCTTTTTTTTTGTTGTTTTTTTTTTCTCTTATGTCAGCCTCAGTGCTGAAATAGAACACGAATTGCTCTAACGGGTATATTAACTACATAGTTATGTTTCCAAGCATATTACTACTTTTTTTCTGTATCACTAAAAATAAATATGTAAGTTCAGTTTCTCTACAGAGTTGTTTTATTACCTAATCTAAATTTTTACTCTACCTTAAATGCGTTTAAAAACATTTTCAAAGTGAGACTGTAATATACAAAATATTCTCAAAATCTCTCTTAAAACACAGAACCCTGCATAAAAGCTTCCTTTCAAGTGTTTACAAAGAACGCAGAAAACTTCCAATGAGTTTTAAAAATGTCAAAAAATTGCTGCAATATTAAGAGGCAAAAATCTTACAAATGAAATACAAATAAATTTAAAACAAAAAGTTGAGGATAACTAAGGAATCCATGCAAATCAAAAGAAACTGTACAATGCAATTTAAAAAAAAATAAAGCCAATTAGATATGTACAACATAATGTGCCCAGCTGATAATATGCATAATTTTTTTTTGTCCAAAGGGTGTATTCCCAACTTACAGTGCTCCAGCTTGGTTTGCCATTGGCAAAGCCATCCATGCGTGTCACAAAACAAAATAAAAATTTAAGAGGAAAAACTTGAACCATGATCAAAAGGAAAACCCAAATCAGCTCAGAGTAAAATTAAACAACACTCTGAGACACTCACATCTCCCTGCAGTTTCAGCAATAGCATTTTATATCACAACCAACACAATCAGGATGTCTTAACACTTGGGTTCAGTTTGTTTTCTGAGTGAAGTCGGGTGGGTACTTTCCCTAAACACTTGTCATGTAAGACCAACATTTGAAGGACACTGTATCTTTAAGGCAGCGCTATTCAATTAATACAATTACAAATTGGACTTTTTGTTGTTGTTGTTTCTTTACATTCTTAAACTTTACATTTTGTTTCCAAGTAAATAGGTTGCATTTACAATCCTACAATTGCCCCCTCCCCCCCTGTAGAAACAGACTCTTCATCTGTAATTCTATTGCTTTGAGTAGATTTGACCAGTTCAAAGTTCTTGGCGAATCCAGTTCACAGATTCTGTACATATGCTGTACAATATATTGGAGGCATTGGTAGTTTTAAAATAGAATATACAAGTTTCTTCACAAAAATTCTAAAAAAAATCCTATATATATAATATATACACACACGCACACACACTGATGAAGCACAAAGGGGAAAAAAAAAAATAAAATCAAAAAAATTCTACAAAAGGTAAATTATTTCATCTACTGATCAAGAACCAAAGCAGTTCATGAAAGGTGTGCCAACAGATGCTAACAAGCATGGTCAGTGTCCTCCATGCTCACGCTGCTCCGCCTGCTACTCGTCTTTGATGCCCCAGGAGAGACGGAGGAGAGCAGGGGGTCAGTCACTCCCACGGGGGACAGGGTATCGTCCATCAGGATATCTTCCAGTTTGGAGCCCATTTTGGCAGGAACCCCGTAGGTGCCAGCTGGGTCAGTCACGTTGCCCAGGTTGTCGCTGAAGCTGATGGTGCCGTCGGTGAGGTCCAGGGTGGTGGTGCACGACAGCTCTGTGTGGTGTGGCATCATGTCTTGGCTGCAGTTGTCCAGCACAGGCTCCTGCTTGATGACCCTGTTGACCATGTCAGGGGAGCAGAGGCCTGTAGATGGGACAAGGGACAGTCCGTGCGCTCGGGCTTGCATCTCCAGTTCCTGGGAAGGACAATAAGGGGCAAATTAAAACAAAATCTGGAAGTAAAATCTGTCATCTTGTGCTTGTCTTGCAGCTTCCAGTTTCCTCCTCCTGTACACATTTCCTCCCTTTCCCATAGTGACAAGTGCTTGTACCTTGCACACTCCAGCCCTGCAGATTTTCACCTGAACAGTGGAGTCTCAAAGAGGTGGGTGAACCATCCCACACAGGCCCTTCACACTCCTCCTCAGCACCTACACCAGAGCCAAAACCCAGCACCCTGCAGCACAGACATGTTCCCCTCAGGCTTCTTCTCAAACCAGTGCCAGGATAGGCAGGTTTGGCATCAGGTAGGGTGAGGAAAACATTTAAAAATAGGGAAAAAAAAAAAAAAAGAAATAGCAGAAGCATGTGTTTAGTAATTTTTAAGAAGTCGTATGTGAAGGCACAGCATGTCTGTGTGATCCTTATCAATTCCTCCTGAGGCTCTGGAGGGGACATTTCTCACCCTGCAAGTCTGGCAGAGCAGCAAGAGGTCAATCAAAACTGAGAAACAACACTATTCCTGTGCAGAAAAATCACAAGGAAGTCACAGGAAGGTTTCAGACTTCACACAGAGCCAAGATTCTTCAAATTTCCATGGAAAATTTAGATCCCACCTTCACGTTTAATCATACAGAAATGCCATCTCACAAATACATCAGTAAAAGAGATGTTTTGCTTCTACTTCTGCATTATATTAGGCAATCACAATCTCTGTTGTGATTGTGCTGTTTCTGGATATTCCTGTCACTGGGGATGATTATTACTCTTTTCCATTATTTCCAGGCTAAAACAAGCTTGCAATAGCACACTGCAAGATCAGAGCAAAAGGTGGAATGAGCAAGCACTTCTTCCATCAGCTAACATGCCAGAATCAGGAGTTCCTTATTCCATGCTTAATCAGAATCAACACAAAAAGGGAAAATACACACTTGAGGTTATTTGCTGCCAGATGTATTGCCTGTTATTCAAGGGTCTGGGTTTTATGGTATTTTGATTGAAGGAGCCAGAGCAGATGGGTAATACAAAGCAAGATGAAAGATGTTTGAAAAGTGATCTCATTTAGCTTTAAAACACCACAGCTTGATACTGCTCTGCAAAAGGCTTGTGTGTTTTTATCATCTCATTCTAGCAGCAGATTGCTCAACCAAGTACAAAACTGTGCTGGGGCTCAGCTTGGCCTGTTCTATTTTAAAGCTGTTTATTTCCACACTTGACTCTCAGGTATTTGCAGCTTCATTATCTCCCTGGTGGATTAGCTGGGCTGTTGAGGGGTGTCCTGGCAGGGCAGAGCTGCATGCAGAGCTCAGCTGTTTGTGCTGCAGGGGAGCAGGATATCTGTGGTATTGCTGTCTCCATGTTAGGTGTTCTTACACCCAATTCTGGTACACTTCTTTAATTACCCTTCTATGAAAAGGGGTGGCTATCCAGAAAAAAGCCTTGTGTCGGCTTCAAGGTTAAGGTTTCCTAGCCAGCTTGAGGTGAAGACAAAGGAATTAGTTAGAGAAATTGAGTTTTCACCCTTACATTTCTGTGTAGCTCAGAACACTGGGAACCTGGATGAATCTAACAAGGCAACAACCCACAGAGAAAACATATTCATGCCACCTACTGCTTTTCTGTGCTGAGGAGAACTTGTACAGTCCTACAGACTTCAAGCAGCAGGGAAGACTCCCAAAGAGCTGAACTTAATTTCATGACTATCAACAACTACACGACACATGAAGTCCCAATGCCTTTGGCCTGGCAAACAGAAGAATGTATTATCATATAAATCTTTTTGATGATACGGTTTGGAACTAGTGTTGGCCATGGTAGAGCAAAACCAGACCACTCATAAGTGCTTTTACTAGAGTGTTAGGATTCTTTTATTTTTTTTTTAACTAAGATATCTTTGGCTTTTTCTGGAAAAATCTCTGCAGGCATCTCAGCACTGCTCACTGTTCATTTAAACACTGGCTCCTTCTAACCCACACCCCACAAGTCACCACACGCTGCAACACCAAGAGCACTGGCAGCTCATTTCTCAGCAAACCTGTATTCTGAGCAGCAGGTGCCTGTTGGCATGCTCCAGCTTCTTCTGCCTGTTCTCCAGCTCCTTGGTGCGCTGCTGCTCCCTCTGCAGCTTGCGGATGTAATCCACCGACGCCTTCAGAATCGTCCCCTTGTTCCAGCGCATGTCACTTGGGAGCAGCACAAAAGCACAAGGTAAGGCTCTGTCCCACAGCTCCCTTCATACCTGCACCTTATCCAGACAAAACACCCAGCTGCTATTTATTCCAAGTTTGTGAATACAGAGGGTTTGCAGTGCACTAGAGGGGGATGGAGCACAGCCCTTGGGAAGCAATTGCTTCAGAGACAGAGAGGCTGCTGCATCACATCTCCTCACATCATCTTACTTTCTCTAAACAGGCAAAAAACATCTTACTGCAAACTGTCACTGCAAAGATGCACCTGTCCTGCAGGTTGGTACTGAGACATATTGTCTTGCTGGCCTTGGAAGAGGCTGCAGAGCCTCTCTGCAGAGTAGCTGTACCTCAAAATACAGGAAAATATCCCCAAAATCATCACGGGGCATTGATTCAGATTTAAGTGGACTTTCAAACTCCAGAGCAAGGAAGGTTCCTTGCTACTGAATCAGCATTGGGAAAGTGTAAATACAAGCTAAAAGCAGTAAAATTATTGTAGAATTATATTAAAGAACATCTGGGAAATTACAACAAACACCGACAAATTATCAGCAAACGAGCACAGAGTTACACTCTCTATTTCCCTTCTTTTTCTCCCTTGGAGGGAAGGGGAATGTAATGGCTTCCCAGATAAACTGCCCTCCATTTTCACTGAAAAAGGGACTAGTTCTGTCTTGTCAAGCTGTAACATCTAATTAATTAAAACAGTCATTTAGCAAGACATGCAGCCATTTAAGCAGCCAGACCAGCATAAGGTTTCCCATCCTCTGCCTCTGGTAAGGCAGTCAATCACTCCCAGCACCAAGCACAGACTTTGAGACAAAAATCATCAAATTAACACAAACACATGCAGGTTCCAACAGGGGAAAAATGAACTCCTGAAAAAAATCTTCCAAAAATATAATGGAGCCTTTCAAGAATTTCTGCCATCACAGAGTGCTTAGAGCAAGTAGAAAACGGGAACTTTTGGGGGGTGTTTAAGCTCTTGTTCTCCCCTGGGATTATTTTACCTCCTCCCTCCCACAGTATGTTGTACTTACGGGTCATTTGACTTGGGTATCAAGGTGCCCAGTTCTTTTATACGATCATTAATATTAAATCTTCTTCTTCGTTCAACTTTAGAAAAAACAGCACAGTGTTACAAGTAATATTCACACTTCATTACAACTTATCAAGTGTTTTATAAAGATTTTCTTAAGCACCACTGAAATGTTTGCCTGAAGCTTAAAATCCAGTGATGATTTATTTTTCTCTTTTACACATGGACACACTAAGACAGAAGTTCTGTCTGTACTGTAAATTTTTGGATTGCTGAAGTTGCAGAGTTTAACTGAGATTAAAAATCAGAATGACTGAGAAGCAAATATTTTTCTAGGGGTAAGCCTCACAGACAAATTAAGAGAAAAATGTTTAAATGCTGAAGGAAATCCCAAGACAGAAAAAGGGACAAAACACACTCTTTTTTAAAGCAGTCCTTCATGTGCAACACTTTGAGGATACAAAAGTCCAATTTAAATATCAATTTTCCTGCATTACCTTTTTATGCTATGGAAAAGGCTTCTGAGTGGCTTAAGGCATGAAACAGTTCCTTTTTTCTACTACTATGAAGTATAAAAGGTAAGTTATGGATCCTTTAAATCATAAAACGCTCATTATTTTAAAATCCTTTTTTTAAATTTGGAAATAGGAGTTCATTTCAAAAATGAGATTTATAAAATTGCTATACTGAGGACCTACATTGCTGTTTAAAGTCACAAATTTGACATATCTAACCTAAGAAAATGAAAATTAAAAAAGTAAAATGGTGCAAGGTGGATCTTACAACAGTTAAAAGCAATTGGGTCACATGTTAAACTCAGGAATTCCATTGATAACAATCACTCATTCACTTGGTTTATTGAAAATAAATAAAAATAGATTTAAATTTCAATAGTAGATTTAAGGAAACATTTCAGAAGAATTTGAGATATCTGATCTATGGGCATAACACAATGATCCAGTGCTTTATACTACTGCAGTGCCTCACCCAGATTTAATAGACCAGTATTTGAACACTCAATGCCCAAAATCATTCCAGGAATTGGTGCAAAATGTGAGGAACCAAAACTTACTCAAGTTGTGATTGTCTTTCTTTTGCCTCTCCTTAGCCAAGGCTCTCGCTTCAGACTCTGTAGGAAAAACACATGCTGTGCATGTGAATGAGGTAATTAGAATGAAAATAATTCAACCACAGCGTTTCAGCCTGTGAAATACCTGCACAGGAAGCCTGATGGCTGTTTGTCACACCAGTCATTACCCCATCCCAAGGAGTAAGAAGGGTTTGTGGATGCCAAAACACAACACTAGGGCTGAGCTTCACCTCTGCACCTGTGGAGCATCTCTTCCCACACCTCCCAGAGTGACTCCCATGATGGGAATGTTTCCCACGGAGGCCCTGACTCAGCAAGGTATTTAAGGACAACAAAGTGCTGAGATCCAGCACACGTATCCCAGGGGAGCTGAACCAGAGGAACAGCATGCTCATGGCATTGCTGCCAGCTCAGGATGTGACACAGGCTCTGCTCACCCAAATTAAGGCTACATCCTTCTGTGGCACGTGCACACACATCACCACAACACTCAAGGGACAACTTAAGTGACCTGTTAAAAACAGTGTATTTTCCTGCTACACCAACTGTTTCTATTATATGGGGGAAAAAAAGTGAAAAATTCAACACCTTCCTTAGCAATAAAGTTGAGAACAATGGTTCTTGCTTAGGGAAAGGCAGAAATGAAAGTAATGGCAGCCATGCTGCACAGAGAGAGCAGAACTTGTCTCCTCAATGCAGAACTTCCCTTCACCTTGCTCCACACACTTATTATCTATTTTTATTATTTTATTATTATTGCTAATATATTCTAAGATTATAATATCATTATTAATTTCAGCATGCAATAATTCAGGCAACAGCACAACAAAATTTCTTCTTCTCAGTTCTCATTTGGTCCTAAGCTTCTCAAGCAATTTTAAGTATTTTATCTTTGCTCTGCTTAAAAGGTGAGGTCATTAATCCTTGCCCCATTGCATTCAAATCCCCAAAGTGGGGAACTTTACAGTTCCACAGTAAATCAGTGAGGAGCAACAAGTGCATCATCTTGTATCACAAATTCTATTTTGAAAACAATCCCTCACTGTAGCCAGTAAGTTTCTTTCCTCTATTATTTTATTTTGATCAGAAAAAAACTCTGTACCATATAGACATTAAATTTATTTCAGTCTCGTTTTGATATTTGATGTATCAAGGACTTCCATAAGACTTTTTCCCCACTCCTTCTGCCTTCTTTGCCTGAACCTGCAGCAAATTCACCATTCTGCACATCCAAGTTGGGCTGAGTTTGCAGCTTACAGCCCCTGGAACTTTCAATACTTGGGGCAACAAAACTGCCTGCAATGGAGGACTTTGAGTAGCTCTCCTCCCTTCTCACCCTCCTCTTACACAGTTCCATCTCTGTACAAGCTTTGCTTTACTTTCCAGCAGCCACAAATCATTGTGTGCTCTCTGTGTCTTTTTTTGGCACTGAGTTCAAATTCTGTGCTGTCCTATAAATGCAAATATCCGCTGGCTCACAGAGGTGGCATTTCCTCCTGGCCTATTGAAACTGCTCTGCTTAAACTAATTCCTACCCAGAACCTGCTTTGCAACTGAGTCAGCCTGTGAGTTTTCACAACAGAAACCCAGAAAGATGACAGGTGAGAAAGAAACAAGGCCCCTACCCTACTGCATGGTGATTGACTCTGCTGGGCTTAAGAAGAGGCATTTCTGGGCATTAATATGGTTTTACCATCAGTTCTAGAGTGGATCTCCATTTGTTCAGCCTAGACACAACCACACCTTTTATATCTACCCTGTGTGAGGTTATACCCTTCCAAGTGAGCAGAAATAAAACATGCCTGCAAATATGAAACTTATTATTTGTTTCAATCTTAGTCCTATACACATGTGCTTGAGAAAAAGAGGTTTTTAGTGTCCCACTCTCCTGCCCCTGCCTCCCACAGCTTGCTCAGAGCATTGCTGCAGGAACTGGCATTAAAAAAAAATATAAGGAACACTTCATTTCCATCTTAATTTAGTGATGCATATTCATTGAATCACAGAATGGCTTGGGTAGGAAGGGACTTTAAAGATCATCAAATTCCAATCCCCCAAGTGCCTAATTTTACATTTTCAAGGATCTACATGTCCAGACTTCACATTATAGCAGGTTATTTGTTCATTACTGCCCTCCCCTACTGAAGTAAAGCCCCAGTCTGCATCATTCCTTGATGTGAATCCCACAGATACTCCCGATGTGAAGGTGTTAAAGTTTGGTGTTGATAGATCAATCAGCAAGCCCAAACTAGAAAACAGCTCTGGAAAAGATGCATGGAAGCTTCCTGGAGCACAACACAGTGCAGGTGTGACTGTAACAATTAAGGACTTTATATGAACTTGTGACAGTGAACACACATGAACACAGGCTGAAAGAAACTGTTCACTAATGCATTCTTTCTCATAACAGAAATTATGTCCAGTATCCCCTGAATTCAAAACAATGACACCATTACTCCAAGGTGGTATTTCAGATGTATTTACCTGTGAGCTCCCTTTTTATATTAGGAAGATTAGCTGGACACGAGTTGCTGATGTTTAGTCCTGGAGGAGGCATGCTTTGGTTGCCATAAAGGTCAATCAAATTGCCAGACACAGGCAACTGGAAAAGATAAACAAGGAAAAGGATCATTTAGTTTGCCTTTATGAATGCCTTTGTACAGAAGATCAGAGTCAGGATGTGCTAAGTAATCTATGCCCTTTTCCATGTGCAAACAGAGCCTGCAAGAAGGTCAGCAAAATCCACAGATATTCATGGGCATGAGGGATAAAACATCTACACTGGGAAAATTCTATTCTCTCTCCTCAAAAGTATGCAGACTTAAAAGATTAAGAGGTAATAAAAGAGGTAAAATGCTGATGATACTGCTGCACTGTTGCTCCTTATTTTTCACTAAAACTATTATATCTATAACCCTTAAACTTCTCTCATATCTGAAAGAGCCTACAGAACTCTCCCAGAGAAACCCCCCCCTTTTCCAGGGATATGTGAGTGGAAGTACTTTACAAGTTGTCACATGCTGGAAGAAGAACACTGTATTAATTAATCACATTTTTCATGTGATTTGAAAGCTACCTACACAGAAAACATTTCAGTTTACTTTGTTTTTTTGCCTTACATAACAAGAATGTGCACCAGTAGGAGGGAGATTATTTTTACAGTAAGTTTCCTCAATTACTTGTTCACTCTGCTGTGTTTATTTAGGTATTTAAACAAGTAGATTTACACAGAAATAGGACTGCATTTCAGCAATATCTATCAAATCTATCCCTTTATATTGAAACATATTTAACGAAGCTTGCAATTATCCTGAGTGGATTATTTTACCCATCTCTTATTTGGTTTTGAAAAGACAGGTATAAAACACTCTGGTATCTTTTCTGAGTGGCAGCACTTCTTATCATCACTGCTGCAAAGAAAACCAATCCCTCCAAGACACTGATCCTGCAGAGATTAGAGTAGGTATTAACTTTACACCCATGTAAATAATGCTGGTGAATACAATGCAGTGAGTCACAGCCAGGACTATTAAACTCCTACTGATGGGCCTTGCCAGACTGGGACCTAAGAAAATTGCTCTGCCATATGGAAGCAGATGAAACAGGAGTTGATATGTAAAGTACCACAGCTAGAAGCCATGCTGATAGTTGTGGAGAACAGATAATGGCCAACAATAAAACCAAAGTCCCCCGACTCAAACTTTAAGAGACAGAGGAATAAATGTAACTGAATTCTCACTATGAGTCAGCCTTATTTAAAAAAAAGAAAAAAATAAAAATGAGGGAAGATCTAATAATGCTGCTGAGGTGACAGCTGTGCTGGTTGTGACCTGTCCACACTAGAGTCAGGGTGACCACTCAAACCCACTGCTCTACAAGGCTGACCCTTGTGTCTGTGGGTTCCCCAAACACATCCCTGACACCGACACAGCGAGAGTGTCACACACCCTTCTGACTTGGGTCAGCATGGGGAGAGCACAAAGACCCTGTTTGTAGCCCAAGGACTTGAAGTTCACAACCAGACATGTGAAATCTAATTAGGAACTTTAGGGAATTTAGAAAGAAAAAAGAATATTTTTTGTTAGAGAACTCAAAACTGGTATCTCAAAGCCTGGGTAAAGCAGCCAGGTTGTAATGAGACGTGGAGAGCACTGAGTTGCTTTCCTTACTGCAACATGGACCCTGATTGTTACAACAGTTTGTGATTGATTTTTCTTCCCCAAAGGTGTCAATCACTGAACCAGATTTCCATGTCAATAAACAGGACAAGTGTGAGCAATGATCACAAAAGGGGACAGAGAAGACTGGCACCAACTGCTGAAGGTGCACATGTGCACAGCTGCTAAAGGCTGCCCACAGGAATGCTTATCAGGGAAATTCACATTAAAAGGAGGGAAATGCCAACAATCTCCATTTAAATCAGTGATCCAAGAGCAAAGAGACTGAGCAGCTTCTTTCTTTGACCACTCTCCCCAGCATCCAAACTCCACAGGTCAAAATCTCAGTTGTAGCATTTTCCTATACGTGGTCCATGCTGGAACGCCTCTTCTCCAGGATGGCTGCAGGTCACATCTTTGGGACTAACTTATAGTAATTCCTTTCAAATAAAAACAAAGTACATGCAACATTCACATAAAATACATGCCATCTCAAATAAAACACCTGCAGCTAAAGAGAAGTTAAAACCAAGGCACATCCTCAGTTCACAATTTTATAACAGTTCCCAGAGGAATAAAATAAGTTGACTAAGGTAAACCCAATAATCATTAGTGCAGGGTTTAGGGAACTGGGAAAGGGCAGAGGACCCTTGTGCTGAGGGCATTGCTTTGAGATGCATAAGACAGCAATGTGGTAAGCACACAAAAGCAGCCACTAGACTTAAATGGGGCAAAAAAATACCCAAAAAGGGTTTATTTTGTGCTCATTACAGTGACACCTGAGCAGTTATTTGAAATGCTTCGTTTCAAGAAACTGGGAAAAAATACATATTGTTGGCAAACATTTCAGCTCTAAGACAGTCGAGCCTTTCACCACCATCCTCGAGTACAAGATGGGAAAATGTCAAAACTTCCGCAGCCATTTCAAAGGAAGATGGAGCTCAAACTTAGAGAAAGACAGGGAATTTTCTGGAGCTCAAGAAGCTCCTTCACTGTCTTCTCCAAATTCTAGCATGTTTCCAACCTAAATATGGTTTTCCTTACAGCTTTCTTAGCTATTTCTGGATAAGAAGAAATTTAAATACAGCATCAGCCAGATCATCCACCTTTACTCTTCCAAAAAGTAAACGAAGGAAGAGTGGCTTATGCCAGGTTTAGCATGTCATCTTCATTGAAACAGCATGGTTGAAAATGCTTTCACTTGTGAGATTTCATATTTCAGGGTCTTGGCATCACAAATGGCACAAACACACCAAGTTATACAAATTTCAATCTTCCTATCACTTTGCATCTGCCTCTTTTTTTTTTTTTTCTAATAATGGCTTTTATATAACAGAAATTTGAAATATGGTAATTATGACTGCAGATTCATCATAGTGCACATTCACGGGAGTCTGAGGCTTTCATTTCTCCTCCACTAGTCCAACAAAACAAGCACCCACATTCTGTCTAAAATCACTGAGCCATCAGCTGTGTGATAAACAAGGCTGTTTCTAAGGTACCAGTACACACTGGAATGGGTTCTGCACCCCAGCTTGTGCAGCCCACAGTGTATTGTGATGTTCCCTGACCTACAAGCACACGCTCAGCAGCAGCCTCTGTAACAAAACTCTGCTGTGGAGTTTAAACTCCAGAAGAAAGCCACATTTAAAAATGGAGCTGTACCTATTCACAGAGCTTTCCATGTCAGGCTCTGGCTGGAGTTGATTAGCTGGATTAATTAATTGTCACCTCCACAGGAGCACTTTACACAGTACTCATTAATTCAATTATCAGGTGACATCTGGGCAGAACACCTTCCCTATAAGCTAGTGACCATTTTGTGATACTTTCCACCACAGATTTTATTCCACCAAACACCAAAGCTGACTATCACTCTCACAAGCAGTTGACTGCAATGGGCCATTTCCAATTCAAGGTACTTGCAAACTCCCTTAGCTTGCTCTGCACAGAAATCTCTGATTTTGCTTATCAATTAAGTACTGTTACCAACTGTAACAAACTGGTCCTTTTGTTCATTGTTGGTTATGGAACAACAACTGCCTTTGTCACAGACTCAGCACAGCTATTTATAGGTTGTGTCTCTTTAGAGACCATTTCCTCTCTTGATTTCTCCTACCTCGACTTAGATCAGTCTGTAGGCATTAATTCCTTATTAATATAATGTTGCATACTTTAAGAGCTAAGTCCTGTCCCCAAACAAAAGTGTCTGTCTTGTTTTTTTTTTCCTAAACAAATTGAGAAACATGGTTCAATTTCCATCTCTTCAGGACTGGCACTAGGCTGATTCAGAGACTGAAATATGCTTTTTTTTCCTCCAGTTATTTAAACTTATCAGTAAAGAAATCTTAAAATTTCCCTGTTTCACATCCTTATTTTGCAGACTTCACCAGACAGAGTGGGAAAGTTCGGAAATTCCACAGTAAATGTGGATCGGGCTTCTTTATAAGATTTCTTGACATGTAGCAAGCACAGAAAAGCACAGGAGGGATGAGACTACCCTAAACATTGACTACAGGGACTCCTTGCACCAAAAGAGTGCAAAGCATCCTTATATCCCTGTCTGGAAGCAAAGAGCCACCCTGGAAACTAGAAAAGAAGAACAACATAAAGCTATCCAAGCCCCTTCTGAATTAATGGGTCCCAATCCAATGGATTGATAAAGGACTTGAGATAAAGGACTCCAGAAGAACCTCATCCCTCGATTAAAAAAAGAAAAACAGATTAACTTTTTGAAAGCTATCTTTTGACAGTTTCTTGAGGTTTTCTCTCAAATTCCAGGACAGCTGCACTTTGCAAGTCATCTTAGATTAAAGGAAAATGTATTCTCTGTAGCAGGGCCGTGCAGCTATTTCCCTGAGAACTCAAAGGGCACTATTTAGAAAGGGAAGCTGGTGGGACGCTTCCTGCGTCATCCTCCACGTCTCTGAGGGCTGTGGGAATCTGTGGGAGCACAGGACCAGGTTAACATGACATCAGACAACTACTGTCAGCAAATGTAAACCTATGCCACAAAATCAGTGCTCTGTGGTAAGCTGTAAATTCTGGCACCAGATGAAACAGAAACAGACGCCAGCACTGGCAGACATCTACTCAGCCAGATCTAACAGCACTTAAGCCTAAGGCAAAAAATTCACTGGAGCTACCCTCCACAGAAGATCAAAATCAGATTATGCCAGAAGTATGATTATATTAATTCTCAAAGCAATGTGAACCAACCCAAAAGAGCCGCTTGGAGGACACCTGAGCCTTCCCTCAGCGCTTTCTGCACCTCTGTGTTCTTGGCTTTTATCACACGCTTCCCACATCCCCTGCCTTGTTCAGTTTTCAACCCTCTTTATTCCTTCCCTTTTGTTTGTTTGGAAGATAGCTTTTTAAATTTTTTTTTCCTCCTGCTTAATTCTGTAACATCTTTGCTGCCGTCTAGCTGGGGACTTCTCCCCACCTGGAATGAGGCAGAGATAAAGCTGTGATGTTAGAGATAACAGAAAGTGTCTCTGGATAGGGATGCTAACACATGCCAATTTCTTACTTGAATATGACAACATTCAGGAACCTGGGATACCAGAGGTTCCTTCCTTTCTGAAGCCAAGTATGAAGTCCACGACAATCTCCAGTATCAGTGGGAATGAGCCACTCCTGGTAGCACAGTTTACTCCTCTGTTACAATCCTCTCACCACTAACTTGGAAATAAGAAAAGCAAAATTGCCCTTTGTATTCTCTCAACCTGACTCCAGCTTGCATTTTAAAATTCATGTGTTTCACTGTACTGTATCACCTTAAGCTCTTCAAAGAAAAACTAATTACTCTCTGTGGAACAATGCAATAACTACTTAATTGCAAGGAAGAAAAGTCCTGCTGCAGTTTTACTTCCTCTCAAGGAAAACCAGCTAGACTTAACAGGGAAAGCAGAAGGAAAGGACTGTTGTACCGTGTTTGCCATTTGCAGGGCTGGGTCCACCAAGCCGAGGATTTCTTCATTGTAACTGGACTCCAAACTAATGATGTCATCGATCACATCATCCATCTGCAAAGAAAGGTGGGACAGAGAGAACCAGAACAGTTATCAGAACCACTGGGACACACAGCACAGCAGCTGTGCAATCCCTCAGCTGTGCCTCCTGCTATCCAGGCAGGACACTCAGGTCATGGTAGAGCTGAGGTTTCATGATCCAACCCTCCTCCCAGCAGCAGTTACCCTGCACACCTGCCCACGGACACTGCTCCTCCAGCAACAGTGGAGGAGGAAGCTGCCTGTGGAATAAGTGACTCTAAGGACACCTCTCCCTCTCCCCACTGCAGCACTGCTGCCTCCTCTCCATAAAATGGGACCAAAACCTGGGCACAGGCAGGAACACCGAGCCCTGGACAGCTGCAGGGAAGGAGAGGAGCAAAGATTTGCTGCTGGCCCTCGACAGCAGAATCCATTGATTCATATCCTTCCCAAGAAGCAGCACCCAGGGGCAGCTCAGAGCTGATTTGAGGTGGTACACAACACCTCCTTCAGGGGCTGGGCTGGAAGGTGCCTCCATCAGCCCCTGCACAGGCAGGAGGAAACAGCCCTTCACAGCACCCACTCTGGTGCTGCAAACTGTCCTGCAGGATTGACTGTTTCAGGACAGGACTATTTCCTTTTTGCTCATTATAAAAAAGGAGCTTAAACAACAGAGGTCTACAAAATCAATGCATAATGGTGATGGTAAAAGTAGCAGTACATCGGATTTTTATATCAGCTCCAGAATGTGTGATCACAACAAATTACATTGACTGGAAGTGAGGGCAAGAAAGGAACTAACAGTTACAGCCCATCCCCGAAGTCTTGTTACTGATTCTGGCAAGAAATAAAAACTCCTTAGTTTTAAGAAAAAAAAGAATGAAAATATAAAAGGGTGATTACTGAGGATGAATTACCACAGATAGATTAAAGTCTTATCATATAATTTTTTAAAACACAAGTGTGATCTGCATAGAAATGTGAACTTGAAGGTTATCAGGGCACAACCACATCCATGCACTCTTGGAAAACCCAGTTAGAAAAGATTTCCTGACGCAAGACCTTAAAGCATGCTTGATGTGCTCTTCTGCCATGGAATTAGAGTGCTAGAACAGAACGAGCCTTTTCCAGGTATCTTCATGCACTTCTGACACTGTTGCTAATAAACAACATTGCTGTATTGTACCTTAAATACATCTCATATTCAACTTCTTAAAGACACTGTGGGGTAAGTCTATTTTTCAACATATCATGAAAGAAACATGCTCATTAGAATGGGGACCTGTGCTCCACCTCCTGTGTCATCCAGTACCTGCATGCATGATGCTCGTGAGTGTGTATTCAGAGCCGGGCACTCACTCTCAACCCTGCTTTGCTCTTCAAATTTATAAAATCCCTGCAGAAATAAAAAGGAAAAAAAAAAAAAAAAAAGAAAAAAAGAAAAAAAAAAAAAAAAGAAAAAAAAAGAAGAAGAAAAAAAGCAAAGCATGGATCTGAGTTCATGGCACAGTCTCAGTCCCAAAAAGAGCACGAATGAAATAGTGTCATGCACACATGTTCCCGATGACACAGCAAAGTGAAGCTGTAAATAACCTCAAGAAAAAAATTTCAGTGCAAATATCTGATTTTCATTTATTTTGAAACTATGGAGCACAAGTATTTCCCTTGCATGTGCAAAATATATCCTGCAATAACTGCTTCTCCAAGCTGTATAACATTTTGCTTAAGGAATGCATATGTACTAAATATCTGGCACAAAAGCTTGAAGGGGGGAATGAGGGGACAAGAGGAACTCTATAGCTGCATCCTACTTTTCATGTTACAAAAATACTGTCATGATTCTTGTACTTGTTAATATCTTCCCAACCATTTTGCTTTAGAGCCTGAGCACACATTTAACATCTAACTCAGTTTTTGCCACTAAAGATTAAGACAAGGTTGCAAAGGACTTCTAGACATAGGCTACTGAAGTGTTATATTTGCAGAACTGGAACAGCAATCAGTAACATTTTAGGGCGTATTAGCTGGGATAATCTGGCCTGCCAGCTATGCAGGAGATTTGCACAAATTTTACCATAAAAATACCTAAAATATCTCAAAATAGCTTTGTGTTTTTTTAGTTATTTTTGTTATGATCTTTGCACTTTCTAGATAAAGAAGCCATAAATAACATTATTCCAGAAAGCTGCAGCTTACAAAGCTGCTTTGTATTCTCCAAAGGTCAATTATTCACTGTGTGCATCAAGCAGTAGGGTGGGGAACAAGAAAAGTAGTTTTAGTAAGTATAAACTAGCTAAAATAGTTCAAACAAGAGGAAGCTGGAGGGACATGGGTTTTTTGCCAAAAATATCTATTAATCAGGCAGACACAGAGGCAGCAATTACATTTTCACAACGAACAGAAAAGATAAACAGGACATCTTAACAGTGAGCAAATATGGTTTAAAACAACTTGATTAAAGCAGATTACAGCTTTGTTTCACTGGAAAGACACACAGGAGAGCTCTTACCTCTTTCTCACAGTTGGAGTTGAGTGTGAGCATAGCCATGGGGCTGTTGGGTGCGCTGCTGCCCGTTCCAGGTGGCATGACATGATCCCCAGGCTGGTTTGGACATGGCAAGCTCAGGGCTTGGTTGGCATGTTTATTTGCTAGAGTGGTAGAGAGGTACTGCTTTACCTGCTGCCGCTGGGCCTGCTGAATGTGGTACTTGGTTGGATTCTCAAGGTGAGTCTGCACCTGTACGACACAATTTAAAAAGGACAAAAGGGTTTTATTGTCTTACATCATCGCTGCAGGTGCTAGGGATCTGAGCTATGAATTTGTGACATAAGGACCAGCTATCTGACAAAACACAAACCTGTACAGCTCCAAGGAAGTCCACAGTGCTTCACTAACTCGCATTTGGTGGCAAAGAATCAGTTTACAATTCGGTCTTTCAACAACTGACTTACTATCAGTACACCAAGAAGTTCCAGCTATTTTTCTACAACATGAGATTTCTCACTTAAGACCAACGCTTGGGCTTTCAGTTGATACAGACACTCCAGAACAGTCAGTTCTGAGTTCAGACCTTCAGCTATGTGACATTTAGTTTTCACTAAAATATGGAGAAATGACTTGTACTGCAGGACTCATTTTATTCGTTAGTAGTTAACAATTAAAATCAAGAAGTACGGATTGTTATCCTTAATCCAGTGTCAAATAAAAGAGAGATAAAAAGTCTGTTAATGGTGGCTTAGGTTTTGAATGTTTGGAGTTTTTTTTAAATTAATACCTTGGTTAAAATAAAAGAAGTAACAAAGACACCTTTTTCTGCCTACAGATTATTTATATCTCAGATATACAGCCTAAATCATATACAAATAAGACAGCCTGTTTATAAACACATGATGCAAATAAGATGCAAGTAAAGAAGTGTTTCAGTTCAGATCAATCACTGTCGTCAGCAACTGCTATTTCTGTATTTAAGATAAGCTTCTCAGTACTTAGGAATTTTTTACATACAAAATATGAAAATCCTTATGCCGAAAAACTGTCGCACACTCTAAATAAGCAAGAGAAGAAAGGCTATTTTTTTCCTTTAAAATTTTCCACCATATTCTGGAAATTCTTTGCTACCTTTTGTTGATCATTAAGGTTGTTACCAGAAACTAGAAATCAACCCAAAATACGGGAATATGCTGAAAAGTTATTTTGCTTTAAAACAGTTCCATTAAAGCGACTTTTGCTGTTACAAGCGACCATGCTTGACCATGGGAAAAAAGAAATGAAATAAAGCAACCAAGACACCAGTGGAAAAGGGTTTCCTGTACACTGTACACCTTCTTAGCAATAGGTTTTTAAATAAGGCTCCAACAACAACTCACCTGATAATGGTTATACTCAAGCATTTCCAGCATGCTACCTAGAGGCTGTAAGAGAAGTGACTGCAATATCCTTTGTCTATGCTACTCCAGTTTGAGGGATCCACATATGGAAGCACAACCAACCCCAGAAGAGCAGAAGAAGCTTGATGGCCACAGCTCAGACTTTTAGTAACCTACGCTAATTAGCCACGCAAGCGGACAAACAAACAGTTCACACAAGGCCTCTTCTTGGAAGTTATGCAAGTTTAAGTTAAGCTCTAAGTATTGGTATTTTTTTCTTCCCCTGGCTTTGATGTCATGCTTTTTCATAAACATAAAAGGACCTTTTAAGTGATGGGCTATCAAAGTCAGATTGACAGTTCGCTCAAGGCTAATTCGCTATTCAGCTTTCGTTCCAGTCCTACTAACACACAATGGTAGTTTTCTTTAGCAGTAAGGTTAAAAGTTTTTAAGTACAGAGTAAGAAATAACTGAATAAATGCTCTATGAGCCTAACACATATTCCCTGGCAGTGGGTGCCCTGGATAAACCCACAGGGCTCTGCAGTCCTGTCCTCAGCTTCCCAGCACAACCCAGGACTTGCAGAGGAACGTGAAGCACTTGAAAAAGCTCTACCCCATTCTCAGCTTCCCTGGTGCTTCAAAGCCATTAATTCTGTCTCAATCTAGAGTTGCAAGAACTTTTCCAATTCAGGGATGGCTGACAAAGGGCTAATGCATGTTCCAAATACACTTATCTGCACTTGGACACAGTCTCTACACCTTCCAGAAGTTACTTTTTCTTTCTATCCAACTCCTTGAGGAAGTCTGTACTCCAAAACATAAAAACTGCCCAACTGGCATTATTTTCTGAAGACTGAGCTCACAGGGAAGCACATTAAGATAGCATTTTTAGAAAGTCTAATCTGTTTTGTTGCACTCTATCAATAGACAACACTGTGATAAGTACAGCACTTACTCTGTCAGTCCCAAACTGCATTATCAATTTTCCTATCATCAGTGCTAAGAGCTACACTATCTAGGTAAGTATTTTTCACTAAATTTTCATCTTCCAAGTAGATGAAGTTGTCAGTAAACAAGTGTTTTTTGTAACACTTGTCTTTGAATATGTTATTTTAAAACCAAGTCCTACTCGCCTGACAGAATCTGCACGTTCCTCTTCCTCCACAGGCAGCAGGTATCTCTGCTGTTCTCCAGCCCAGGATGGAGCAAAGTCTCTCCTCTCTGCACCCATCACCTGGCCACCCTCCACACTCCCAGAAGAGAGATCAGCAAAGTTCCAAATTCCAAATCTCAACCCTGTATCATCAAATACTGAATTACTTATAATATATACCAACATATTTAACTGAATCCACTACATGTCAAGTTTTGAAACACACACTCACTGCCTGACAAGATTTTTGTTGGCAAAATACATACTTATTTCACAAGAACATACTCTCCCTGTGATTTTGTTGTGCTGTTCTACACTAAAATATTTTATTTTGCTATTCAATTATTAATCTATTTTTTTTAATGGCCTGCCCTGCCCTCAGCTGTACCAGTCTGAACTACTCTTGCTCTGGCTGAGTGTGAGGCCTGAGTGGATACACAGAAGAAACTTGAATTTGATTCTCTGTTTTGCCACTGGCTGCTCTCTTGAGCTGCCTTATGAGTTCCATCATGGAAATCTGGTGGGGACTACCCTAATGAACTTCATGCTGCTTGTTGAGAATCTGTCTTTGGCCTAGAGCATCCTGTTCTGCAGACTCTACATCAAAGACAAGCTAAATGCGCCTTCTTGGGCAAATGTTCCAAGGTGCCCCAGAGTCACTCTGTACATAAGCCATAAAGCACTCTCCCTTTTTTGACAAAATAACTCATGAGCAAAAAGCTGAAAAAACCCCCCTGTAATGAAATTCCACTACCCTGAACTTGAAACCGTGAATAAAAGCTTTGACTTAAGATCTAATTTTGGTTCTCAGCCCCTTCTAGCATTTTGGGTGAAGAATAGTTCTTGTTGTTCGCCCAAATTCATGAGACACAAAGTGCAAGATGACAAATTATTGGTTTGGATACACTTCCTAAGAAATGTGACTGAATGGGGACATGAAAGGAAAAATAAAACAATTTGCAACCAAATCCTCTGGATCTCCAACCCTCTCTCTCCAGCAATCTCAACCAAAATTTTGCTGCACTGTTACACAATTAAGTACAACATTGTTTTTTGAGCATTTTGGTAATGTAAGAATTATTACTATTATTATTATTGTCCACAGAGCTTCAGAAATGAGCTAAGACAAGATGGCAAAAAAGCTTAATTTATCACAGCATAGTAACAGAAGAATTTGGCTACAAGAGCAAAACGAGAGTATTTACAAGAGCAAAACAAGAGTATTTACAAGAGTAAAATGAGAGTATTTACAAGAGTAAAACACTGCACTAGAAGCAGAGCCTCAAAACTGGTTCAGTTCCAGAAGAGCCTTCAATGCCAGCTCAGCAGCATCTCCACTGTCTCCAGGCACTCCTGCACTGAGTCCCTCTGCCAGCCACTCAAGCTCCATCTGCTCTTGCCATGCTGACACTTAGCAGGATCTCTTTTCTTCAGATGAAGCACAGAGAAAGGCAGTAGGAAAAAAAAATCAACTTGACTTGCACCCATGTGAAACCCAGCTTAGGCCCTACAAGGCTGAGCTAGGAAAGTGCTGGATGGAGCCACCCTGATTAATCAGCACTCATCCCTCACATTTTGGAAAAAACAATCTGAAGCAGGGGAAAGGCATTCTCATACCTTCACTCATCCTGAAATCTGACTGCTAATTCCAGTGCATACATCCAGTGCAAGTATCTGAGTAGCTGCCTGTTTTCTTCCACATCATGAAGGAACAGTAATAACCCATATAAATAAAGCAGATTTCCCAGCCCTTGGGTCTGGTATCAATCAAGCAAACATTTAATCAATGGCTTTGACTAGCTTTAAGAGCACACACACCATATCAGTGGGAATTTCAGGTGTACTTCAGACATTCTTCAAAAATCTGCATTATATTACACACCAGTGACAGAACCTCTGAGTAGACACACCCACTTCCCTCAGTTTCCAAAAGTAAAAACATTTCCCATTAAGTGGTCAGGGGCTCAGGAATTTAAACACAAAGCATAGCTGTGTGCTTAAGCACAAAGCACAAGGCTCAAGCAGTTCCTCTGCATGAAGCCAACACAAACAAATGAAACAATACTGCTGATACTTGCTCCTTCTGTCGAGTCTTGCTGGGAATCACTCAGACTTAATTTACTAACGACTTGCTAATGATGGCAAGAACTTGGAACAGTGCTGCATGGACCAAATTCCTTCTGGAGAGGCACCCAGGAGAGCTCACTCCTGGGCAGGCACAAGCCAGGGCAGCCTAATGGCTTGGCAAATGTGTTTTGCACAGTGTAATCCAGAAACTAAATGGCTAACAATAAAAACTAACAGGGGACGTACACCAGAATAAAAATATTTAATGAACTGTGGTATTACTACCACTCATCATCTAGGAAAGCTTCAAGGTCACAGAATCATAGAAATATTTAGGTTGGAAAAGACCTTTAAGATCATCAAGTTCAAGTGTAGCTGGAAGTCAGTCAAGTGCTGTAGGCTCAAGCTTTGAGTCACTGGTACATCTGGATGAAGGTAACCAGGCTCAGTTAGTTGGTCTGGGTGACTTATACACTCCTGAATTTGTCCTTGCACAGGTTTGATTTCTCTGCAATGGGTAACTTCTGGAAGCAAGCACAAACCCAGCAGGTCTTGTGCTGAGAGTATTTCTTGAAGGTGGAACACCAAGTATTGCTTTTCCCATCACAGTTAGCACTTCAAATCACATCATCTTGTCTCATCTCCAAGTACTGCTGCCTTCAAAGCAAAGCTGAAGACACCCCAAAATCCTCTGTGCAACACAAGTGACAATTACAATGCCAGCAGCTCCAGGATGCCCCACTGCTCTGGCACCCACAAGCTGGGAAGGAGCATATTGCTGCTCCCAAAACCACACAGATTTTTCTCACCAAAAACACCCCTGAAGCTTCCTGTGACAGTAAAGCTGAAGCACTCAATGCTTCATTTAAGCAGGGACATACCACAGATTTTCAGAGGACAGTGAACCAAGGGGGAGGAAGACTCTTCTCCCCACTCCACTCCCCTTTCTTTTTTTTTTTTTTTCTTTTTTTCATTAAAAAGACCATTTGTTTCAAGCAAACTGCCTTAGGACTTACAGTTTACAGTTACAAGTAAAATACTTTTGGGTCAGTTTTCTCAGTTCAATAGAACTTTTTGTTGCCTAGACAGCTAAATGTCATGGGATTTTAAAGAAAGGTTAAAATTCTGTGTCATTTAACAATTATGGTACCCAAAGAAAAATTATACAAAACCACATCCAGGGATGTGCTCTGTAAGGGCTCCAGCCTTCAGCTGTGTCCACTGCAACCATGCCTGTTAACCATGCTAGTCCTGGCCTTCAAAGCTGCTTCAATTCACCACTTCCAAGTATAAAAACCCAACAACAGCAGAAACAAGATATTTTCTAGGACTTTGAATAAAAATAGGGAGCTGTATAAATAAGTGTCTGTTCTTTGTCGCTAGGGAAAAAAAAAAAAACCTGAGGAGAATGACATCTCAGAAAGATAATCAATTAGTGCCACTTAGAGTAAGAGTGATTTATTCTCCTGAAGTTTTCCAGTACAGGTTCAAGATTATGTTAATCATATTCACCACAGACTGCTCACTAAGTCTGAAAATCCTAAAGACCATAAAACCCCTTCAATTAGCTTCATGAAATATTGATCATGGGTTTCACTGCAATGCCAGAAGAATCCTCCTACCACGAAACGGAGCAAACCAAATAACCAGCCAGACAATGGTTTAACTCATCCTCAAAGGCATCTCCTCACATGCTGCATTCAAACATTAAATAACAACATCACATTTCCCCCCCTACAGACGTCAGCGGCCTGAAGAAGCTTCACATGAGAAGTTCAGTTCTCTTGCTTTCTGAGACCTTCCCAGTCCTCCAAGATGGAACAGCCACCTCATTTACAATGTCACCAGAATTGATTGGGTTCTGATGCTCCATAGGGCCACTTTGAATTTAGTAATGGATAAACCTTTTCAGCAACTTCTCTACCTGCCTTTGTTCCCTTAATGCCGAATTTTCTAGAGTACATTTGCTCCCCTTTCTTTTAGCCCATCACCCATGAAAAATGGCCAGAACAATGACCAGAAAGCCCAAGTGCAAGAAGATGACAAGTAACTTGTACTGACTGAGGAATGACAACCATGGTGAGCTGATTGCATCATTTTACATCAGGACATAGTAAACACAAGGAAATGACATCAGTTTGCAAACAAAACTCTCTGGTTACCTAATTTACCCCAAACCCCTCTGAACTTGAAAACCAAAGCAGATAGGAGAAAGTTATTTAAGATCTGGCATCATAATTGCAGTCTAAGTAAGTGGATCCAACACTCATCTTCAAGCACAAAGTTATGAAAAAGAAAAGGCACATTGTACAGAATTATCATCATTTACACAACCAGGGATTGTTTAGTCCATCACCAAAAATTCCTCTGTGTAATGTGACTTTTCATCCAAGCGAAAGCCATGAAGCAAACAAGAACAAAGTTTTTGTAGATTAGTGCTTAAAAACTGTGCTTTAGCTATAGAAGCACATGACAGTGGTATCTAAGGAAATTAAAGAGAGTTTAGCCATGGAGACAGTAATTGATGTAATTTGCAAGTTAGTGGCCTGCTGGCAGCCATTCTACAAGTGTGGCTTTCAGTCAGAATTAGCTCCTTTGAAGTCCTGCTGCTTTTCTGTTAGGAAATCAACATTTCAGCTGTTTACTTCCCAACACACATGCCATAAATTTTTATTTTATACAGTTTCTGATAAGATACCAGAAAACACTGCAACATTTTAGGACAGACAAGCAACTGACTCTGTAAAATGTCAGGCACAAATATTTTACAATGGTTTTACCTACCCCAGGTGCTGCAGAGCATAAATATTTTGACTTCATAGGCAACAACAGCAGCCACACAAGTTTGAGTTATGGTACTACCACGGTGAAAAGCTTAATTCAAGCACCACATATTTAGGTCCACTTCTGCCACCCCTCTCTCTCAGAAGGAAGCTGAGCAGAACTTGCATCAGTGCTAGAGGGTTTGACATTACTCACTGCAGGACACCAGTGACGACTCCTCACAGGAATTGTCAAAGATAGATGTAAAGTTGATTCCAAAATCTCTTGCAAGACTTGGCATAGAGATGTGAATTCAAGAGGGAGCATAGTCACAGGACTACAGATATTTCAGCTGTCTGAAAGCCCAAAACCAGCTCAGGCAGATGGTCTGAAGCCACCTCTTCTCCCAGCTTCCCCTTGCAAATCCTTCCACAGCCTGGGCACAATCCCCCATCCTTGCTACAGCCCAAGCAGCACCAACACAAGATTTACCAGACCACTCTAACACAGATCACTACTGGCTTGAAAGTGTCACATCAGAGGGGTAAAAGAATTTGTCCAACCTTATCTTCCTTCAGAGGTTGCCAAGCACAGCATTGGTCAGGCCAGCTCCGAGCGGCAGGCACGTACTGGCAGCCTGGGCAGGACTGCCAGTGACATTTCCCAGGGGTGACTGACCCTGGCATTGTCCCAGCCCACAGTAACCCCTGCTGGACCTGAGGGACAGAGCATGGCAGCTCCCAGGTCTCCGGTGCATGGTAAGACAGATGCAAAAATGGATATTTTAATGATATCGGCATCCTTCTCCACACCTGGTTTTGCTCAGGTTGCTCATCCATCACTCATTTGGCAAATGTGAAGAACACAAATGGGACTAGGTAGAAATAAAGGCATCTTTTATACAAAATGAATAATGGAGAGCATTGAAACCAGTTTTATAAAAGATGTTGGGTAAAAAGCAACCAGAGCTAAGCTTAAAACAGTAGAAGAGACAGCAGATGCTGACTTGTAAATAAAATTCCTTATTATCAACTTCATACAGATGTAGTTACCCACATGTAGAATGGCAAATGTTGCTTGTCCAGACTTCAAGAAAGAGAATTCAAGTAGCTTCAAAATTTTAATGCAGTAAATAGACTTTGCCCCTGCATGATCATCTCTTATTGTGCCATGCAACACTGATTTGCACAGGTGAAAATTAACCTAGAATTGGCTATTTTGCCCAAACGATAAATAAAAGGTATAAGAGTGGAAAATACACCCAACCTGTTGCTTTCATAAATCTTAAAACCTGATACCCTTAAATCTGGTTCATTTGTCACTATTAAGGTTTGTGCTGAGCTGCTCAAACATATAGCACATGGACACACAGCTGTGCAAAGATAACTTCAGTGTTGAGGAGTGTAATTGTTGGCATTTTGGGGCTAAGCAAGAAGGGAGTTTGATTTACAAGTCTTTCATATCCACAGCATTAGCCTGTGAGAATGAATTGGTGTTCAGAATATAGCCTGTGGGCTACTGAAGTATTTATTTACAAAACTTCAACATTCAGCACTGGAACACAAAAGATGTAAAGATGGCACCAGATCAAGATCTATCAAACACCCAAATGCCACACACAGAAACAGTTGTATCTTTCTCTTTTTTAAATAAAAGCCACTTGTAAACTCAAATGCAACTCTTAGGTTATCACAGAAAAAAATCTGCTCTTTTTGGGGGCACAATGCACATCAGCAGAACGTCACAGAATAGTTTGGGTTGAAGGGACCTTTAAAGGTCATCAAGCCCAACCTCTACATCTTATTGCTTACTCATCCAAAGACATCTATACTTCTGACCTACTTGTCTGGAAAAGATCAAGTGAAAGACTGCTCCATTCACTGCTCACATAATTCCACAGGACATGTTGGGCTGCTCTCAAGGTCACTTATGCAGCACAGACCAAGAGCATGCCACCAAACATGACCCCAGTGTGAAAATACAATCACACCAAACCCAACCAGTGCTTGCTGGAACAGCTTTCAACACCAAACAGTCTTCCCACCAAAACTTTCAAAGAAGCATCCCAAAATATGAGTGAAAATAATTCTGAAAGGACGATTTATTTTAACAAAGCACTTGGCAACACACTGCCTACAAGCACAAAGGACACTAGAGCCCTGGAACACACCTGTTTGGAGGAGATCTGCTTTACAGCAAGCCCACAGAGCCACTAGAAGAAGCAAGGGAATGAAGATGGTGTTAGTTCAAACCAGTTTTACACTGCTAACATGCCCTGAGCTTCTATATGTTACAGCTAACAAAGAATTAGAAGGACCTAGCTGGGCTCTATACCACACTGCCTACAGCTGATGATGTCTCATGTCAGCCTCAATATGGAAGGCCTGAATAAGCAGAAGAATAAAGCACTCCAGATACATCCATTTTATTCACACCACTAATATGATCATTAGACACAGCCTAAAATAATAATAAATCACTGACTTCACTTACATGAAGGAAATGCAAGCTGGCTTACCACTGAACTCCTTGATTTTTATCCTTCTGCTCAACGAGCTGTGCTGTTATTTATGACTGTATTAAAACCTTCTGAGTTATAATAAAAGAGTTTTAGTCCCTTGGAGTGCTTGATCATCACGTTCACTAAGGTAAGATAATCCAAGTCACCTTCATGCAAACCCAACTGGCTCTGATCTGAAGCATTCTGCTAAATACCAGAACAAGGATTTTTTTGAGGACTTTGGCAAGCCACGAAGGTGGGTCACCCCTTGTGTGGAGTAGCATGACACCACTCTGGAGGAGAATTAACCCAGAGGGTCGAACTGATGCCACACAGAGCATCCAAACTGAAAGCCAACACTGTCAGAATTACTTCTGAATGATGGTGGCTCTTCCTTGGGAGTGGAGTGCTGAACTTCAACACTTCCACTGAGCAACATCACATCTCTTCTTTCCTGATGTGTCACTCACACGCCAGTGTCTGCCATAGCAGACATCACAGCAGCCACAAGAGATTAAAGTAACAAGAGTAAGGAAGTAAATATGCTTATTTCCCTGTTAATTGAAACCACCACGGAATTTAGTGTTTTAGTTATTTCTTAGCTAAAAGCATGTCACCATAATAATTCTGAGAGAAACACATTTTTAGGGCAAATAGCCATTAGGCTGCCTGACCTCACCTCTACACCCCACGATCTTATTCCCACAACAGTCAGTAGCTATCATCTGTCTCCCAGAAAAAACAAGAGTAACATGGACTCATTTATTAAAGAAGGATGCCAACAACTCAGCCCTTTAAGATCTCAAGCTTACATGCATGGAGTCATGGCATCACAATCTATTTTATGCCTACAAAAATAAGATACATCCCTTTGGCTGATTTTGTAACCTTCCCCACACCTGCCCCTCCACATCTCCCTGAGATGAGCTGTTGAAAACTCTCCTCCTCATGTTATTTCACATATGGCAGGGAAATAATTATTTACCCTGTGAAATGAGAAGCTCCTGTCTATATAAATGACCCCTGATGAGGCCAAAGGATGGGGAACTGGCAGGACCATCAAATGAACAAGTGAAATCTTTGACAAAATCCCAGTCAGCTGTCAGGAGCCCTGTTTATATTGCAGTTGTAAATAAACAACTGCACTCAGGCTTATTACTTCAACAGATGTTGCACAAGCGTGTTCCTTATCACAAAAATTTTAGGACTGAAAAATATATTATATAAAGAGTCTGAAATTCTGCCATGGTGTTTTTCCAACATATGCACAAACCTGTCAGAGCAGCATTTGCAGCATGTGAGCAAA
The DNA here is from genome assembly GCF_029582105.1 of Oenanthe melanoleuca. NCBI lineage: Eukaryota > Metazoa > Chordata > Aves > Passeriformes > Muscicapidae > Oenanthe > Oenanthe melanoleuca. The sequence goes on from NC_079346.1 coordinate 4,298,069, forward strand.
TATAAAATCTCCAGCTTGCAAGGGACTACAAGCTCATGACTGCTGTGTGAAGTCCTGTCAAGGTAAGGATAAGAGCCCTTTCTGCAGGACTGGAAACACATTTTATTACATGATACCAGAAAAATTCCATCTTTCCAAACATCTTACAGAAAACTCTTTTTAATTATTTCATCTGAACTTCAAAAAAGCACAAGCCATCGACTCACCAGGGGAGGCACATTCACAAAACACAAAGAAGAGTGTGTGTTATCATTCCAGTTCTCCAAAGGTTAGCTGCAAATATGAAGCAGAAGAAATTCAGAAGTAACAGTTTGTCAGAAGATCAAAATGTCTTTTGAGAAAGAAATCCAGGGCCCCCAGGCTTGGTCTCAGAAGAATCCCATTTTAAACCGCACTTGACCCACACTAACGTAACCCTTGAAGTGCTATTGCAGGAACAGCTTGATGCTCACAAGGGGGAACAGGCAAAGTATCTTTCACTGAAGTTGTATTTATGCAAAAAATCGTGCCTCTGCTTTTAATACTGAAAAATACAAACATCATGGCATGCATTTCACAATGTACCTCACATCACTGATTGACAACACGCACAAGGTTAGAGCTGCTCAGGAAACTGTATGGGAACACAACACAATTCAAGGCAACCAGATGCTAGAGCTAGGGACATGATTAGAGACTGGATGGGGATTAACTACATCTTAACTCAGACTTGCCCAACTCCCTTGCCCTTTTTTAAACCTCAAGTATAAACCCATTTTAGCATATCACTACTTAACAGGATGGAACAAATTTTTTTAGTGATCTAATTGCTTAAAAATACAAATAAACTCACACTGTAGAGTTTATTTTAAATGAAGTTTTTGAACAGATGAAAAGGGAAAGTTTGGGATATTTTAACATCTGCTGGAGCCAAGGATATGCCAGTACATCCAGCACAGCCAACACCATGGTCTGAGATGTGGGACCCACAGGTGAATGGTTCAGAACATTATGATGTGCTTCAAGCCACTGGTGTCAGACCAGATCTAGTCTGCTCTAACAGACTGAACTCCCAGGAGTGGCTGGATAACATGAGGTCTCCTCATTTAATTTCCTTTGACAAGAATCTAATTAATACTCATCAACAGCACCAGGCAAAAATAAGCGAATACGTAATACGTGGGAGCAACTGGGAATTTACTTCAAATTCATGTTGCTGCTCCACACTAAAGGCAGTCAGCCCCACAAGGTGCCAGGGCTGAGGTCCAACTGCTTGTCCTTGCCCTGCCACAGCAGCTCCCTGGGATACAGGTACAGATGCTTGCAGGACTACACCAACCCAGGAAATCAAAAGCACTAAACTGATTTTTTAAAAGTCCCCCTTCTATGGCAGGGGAGTTGGACTAGATGATGCTTAAGGTTCCTTCCAACCCAAATCATTCTAGGATTCCATGACTGAGTAAGAGCCAAAGCTGCTTCTGATTTACCCCATCAGCTGCCTATTGATTGTGTACAGCTGGCAGCAATAGCTGTCTGGGCATGTTTTCTGGAATTGCAGCTGCCAGAGAAGAAAACACAAAGTTGAACTGTGCTCCTCTAACAGTTATCTGTCACTGTTCCCTGAGTCCAGTAGCAATCAGCACATTTCTCACTCTGCATCCAAGGAGGAGCATCTATACTCTGTGCTCAGATCAGGCAGAGCCATCAAGACCCAACTCAGTCCTTGCAGCCTTCAACCAAGCAGATAAACAGAATTAATGCATTTCCTTGGGCAAGGTGCAAGTTCAGAGAGAAGGGTTTTCAAAGGATAATCCTGCAGAAGCTGGGGCTGGAAGCTTTCTCCTCATGCCTTAGATCAAACAGTGCAGGGAAAGGCAGAAGGCAATTTGGAACAGTGACCCATGGAGGAAGTGGCACTTTGCACAGAGCGACCACAAATTGCTTAAGCAGCACTCCAGAGCAGAAGGAATCGCTTTTCTTCCCTCAAAAAGGCAGTTTATAAAAAGGATAAACTCTTTTGAAAAGCCAAAGTAGCATGATTAAATAGTATTTTTCCTTTTACACAGCAAATCATACAGGGCTAAAGCCTTAAGGAATATATGAACTTTCATGTGAATGGAGCCCATTAAGTGCCCTGCAATGAATGGTGCCTGTGGTCCAGAATTCATTTCCTTTTAGAAAGCAAAGAGCACAGAAGGTTTATGATTGCTACACACAAATGCTGACTCATCCAAGGTAATTTTATTCCCTCCCTAAACAAATTGTTTCTTTGAGACACAGGTATTTCAGAAAAAGTATGGTTTTGGTGGCAGTCAGGAAGCAGAACTGTGTAATAGACAAATTAATACTACAGAAAAAATGCTTTCAGACAGCTCAATGGACAAGTTTTCCATCAGTAACTTATGATAATATAGATGACTACCACGTTTTTTTTAAACAGAAGTCTCACTTCTCTGAATTTTCTGTTTAACAAGACAAAAATTAACTTTAATTTTACAGCAGTTTCTGAAATGTTAACATGGTTCAACAGAACAGCCCTACTTCACATGAGACTGTAGCTGAACTAAGAGCAGGTCTTCCCCCCAGTAAAAACAAGCTGTCTCCCCAAAAGCAGGTTAATCACTTAGGTGCTACCAGGACAGAGATGCTGGTTAAGGGTAACAGCACTCTGGATCACTGATATTGGTAAACTGGAATGAGTTTTTGCTGACAGTATTACTCCTAGGGCTGCCCAAATCCAGAAAAAAAAGAAATCCACACACCTATAGAAAAAACATAGGCAGAGAAGTCATAACCTATGGAAGTTAGAAGCAGTCTGAAAGAAAAAGTTTAGTGTGATGCCTGCAGGTCCTTGGCATGAGTTTTATGAAGACCTGAGAGAGGCAGACAGGCTGTTTGCTACACCTCAGCCTTCAAGTATCTTCAAGGAAGGGACTATTTGCCAAGAAAAGAATCTCCATTAGTTGCTTGTTGGTATTTTCCTCTGACAGAACAGAAAGATTAATTCACGGCCAACCATTACATCCACAAGCTAAATTTTGATGATTTCAACCAGGAACTTCTGGGTGACTTTTAGGAAGGCAGCCTGAAATACAAGCCTTGATTCACCTTGCTTGACATACAAGCTTCCTCTCAGAGTAATGGAGTGGTTTTGATTTCAGGATAACTTCAGGTGCCTGGTTGCTGCTGGTGCCCCAAGCTCCCAGTGCTGCTGGAATTCTGGATCTGTGGCACTGGTGTGGCCTGTGATGCTTCCTGGGGAGCAGATCTGCCCCTCTCTGCACTCAGGAGAGGATGGACACAAGGAGCACATTGTTCCAAGACACAAAACCAGCTCTTTGAAACTCTGGTTTCTTTAGACACACAAGACACGCTCCTGCTGATGTCAGGGTGTCCACTGGGGCACAGGACACGGATTCCAGCCAGGCCAGTAACAAGCACCATCAGAAGCCAGGGATCCAGAGGTGGGGTGCCCAAAAACAGCTGATGCCCCCTGTGCTCTGCAAGCCACATTTATTTAGAAACACGATGATATTTGTTACTGTTTCCACAATGGCAACAAACACTCCTCCAAATGATTTTTCTTTCACCAGCTGACATTTTCTACAAAATCCAGGATTTGTAGCACAAAGCAGGAAGGGGGTAGAATTTCATGCAGAACAGTTGTGTCTTACATAGTTTTGAGGATTGGGAATGTTCAATGGAAAACATTGTCTTTTAGCCTTTCTTACTGTTCTAGTCTTACCTGCTGAAAAAGTTTGTTGGACACCAGTAGCAGTTTTATTTAAAACAGCCAGCCTGCCTTAGTTTTTGAATGCAGTAATTACCACATACAGCATTTTACCTGGTTAATGGCTTAAAGGCACCTCTGGGAAAATAAAATACAATAATACAATAAAACAACAAAATTAGTATAACATGTCAAAACAGGCTTAACACCAGAGCATTAGCCTTCATAAGTGAAGGGAATAGTCTAGAATGATGAATTCTCTGGCAGCTGAGAGCTTTCCCAAGGAATACACAGTCTTGGAAACCATAATGCCATCTGCTGAGAAATTATGGAAGTGCAGCACTATGTTTAATTACTGGAATGCTGATGTGGAAGTGTCTGCTGCTGGGGATCAACTAAAAAATCATCTGTTTGCACTGTGTAACTTACACAAGAATTTTCAAACAACTGACTGGAACTTAAACTACTGATATTCAATAAGCCTAGGACACAAAGTCACAGAGGTCCATAATAAATATTGTTCCAGTATGTTGTAACAGTATGATGTGTAAAACCCAAACTATTAATTTGGCATGGACATTCTAACTTTAGAAAAAAATGGTATTAGAGTTTTGTTTGTTGGGAGTTATTCTGATGTTTCTTTAAAAGATACTCGATTTTCTGTTCCACATCTTTACAAGCTGGAAAAAAGAACAAACCTAGTTTAAAATCAATTTAAACTATCACAATTTGTTAACAAAATAATAAACAAGTAGGTAACTGGCACCCAGTGGCAGAACTCCACGACAACCTGTAGGGTTGAGCTATTAACCCAACACCCCACAGGCCTCTCTGCAATTGTTTACAGGAGCAAGTTATTTTTATCATTGGTGACAAAAGAATCACTGTCAGAGTTATATTTCCAGAGGCCATCATATCTAATTTATTTTTTAATTTATTAATCTGCCAAGCCTATAAAAGCAGAAATATTTTTGCTGAGTCACAAAAGCACCTATGGAGCACAAGATCCCCCAGAATAAGCACTACCCCAGGGGATGGAAAAGAGATGGATGGAAAACGAGCAGAAGGATGTTCCTTCTTACTTGCACTGAAATGCTCAGAAAGTCTTACAGAGATTTCCATCAGCAGAAGCCCAGCACCACCTGCTTTTCCTCTAGCCCACAACAATTTCAGAAGTGTTGCAACCTAAGACTGACATTAATTATTAAAGGAAGATTTACAGTAAGTTCATTCTTTGATTCAGGCAGACTGACCCAACCAGATCCACTGGCCAGCAACTGTTGCTGTAACAAACTCAAAGTGGACACTGAGATACTCTCACAGACAGTGCAAAGGCAGCAGTGGTGATCCAGTGTTAGCCTGACACTCATTTAATTTCCAGGGAATGCTATTCCCATCTATAAAGAAAAAGAGACCTGGTGCATGGTTCCCTAAGCAAACACAAACTAGACAGAGTTCTGTCCTCAGCTCAGGGAAAATTTCCACTACAAGAACTAAAGAGATGGGTTAATAAAATGGATCATTTTGCTCAAAAAACAAGGCACATGGCTGGCACTCACTTCTGAGAGATAATGGGTTAAAAAAGTTGCCCATCTCCTCAACTGGACAACTACTACTATTGTAAAGTCCTTATTCAGCTGAATTCCATCAGGCCATGCTTTCTTAACACAATCTGACATGAACCTCTTCAAGATCTTGGATTTTTTTCCCTCTTCTCTGCCTCTCAGCAGTAGACACCAGAAATAAATACACCCAAAAAGCCAACTGGTAATCCAAACAAAGTAATATTTAATTATCAAGTTGGGGAGACAGAGGACCAGACAGAGCAATTTCTTTTTACAAAAAACAAAACAAAACACACTTGCCAGGTCCTTTGCAGACAACACAATACTGGGTTTTGTTTCAAGTTCATAACTTGGCTCTTAAAGTAGTTGATAATGAACCAGCAGGCATTATTTTAAATCAACCAGTTTTATTAAATGAGCCAGAAAGGAAAGAGGCAGGGCTAATTACCAACATTCCTTGATGAATTACCTAGCGGTGTGTGGTAAATCTCCTGGCGTCTTTGTCTTTATCCCCAAATTTATCCCTTACTTATTTCTCAAGAGGTTAAAGGACATGGGGCTAATTAAGGAACCAATCCAATGACAGACAGAATCATTCAAGGTAAGGCTGGTTTTCACTCTTTCAAGCTTTTGCATCTCTGCCTGGTACTTCTTAATCTAATTTTTAAAAAAAAAAATTACTGCTAGGGAGGGGGAGGAAAAGTGCTAATCTTGTCACGGTCAGGCAGGTTGAAATTGCCATGCAGTGCTGGGCAAAATGCTACATATTTGTAATTTAGCCAATAAGAAATTCCTTAAGCCTCTCTTGAATGGCAGGAATGCCTCCAGCTTGTCACTTTGAATTCATTCACTACACAGGTTCAGCATCTCAGAGAATAATGCTGCCAAACCAGCTGAAGAACTGAAATATTTGTGAGTATACCTAATACCCAAAGATTACTTTAAGCAGATCTGAGTTTTCACATTTAAAATGTAACACCTATCAAAGGTGTCAGCAGAGGCCCCCCTGGATCTCCCCCCAGCCCTCATATTTTCCAGCACTGTGTGTGGCTCTGGGCATTATTTTCTGCTAAATTAAGCCATGGCTTCAGCAAACACAACTGCAGTGACCAGCACTCACCCTCTTCTTACAGCCTTGGCTCCAGGAGTAAGGTGGTTATTAAATTCATGTTGCCTGACAAAGGGCTTGGTACAAGCTGCTCAAACCTGTTAGCTGGGGGCAGTGGAGCCTCATCAGCGCTCTTAATACCCACAACTATGGGCACCTACAAATCTTAATCTGCACAAGATTAACTCATCTTCTGCAGGTCCAAAACAGCCACTGACACGTGGTGAACCACCATTTTCCCAAGGTCTGGTAACTCAGCCAGCAGATAATATGTCTAGACCATAAAAAAAGAAGCTTTGAAGCTGTAACAGACCGAACTTAGCAAGCTCTTCTTAATTTTGTGGATGTTACCCTGCCAGTGGGAAGACAGCAAATCCTCAAGACCACCAACTAGGATATAAACCAGCAAGAATTCCCAAGGAGCAACCAGAGCTTGGACCTCCAGATATCTGTACCACTTTGTCTGAGTATATCCTGATCTCCTCTGTGCCAAAGATGTTATTTTGAATTTCCAGGTAACTACTGTGAACTTGCAAGGGCAAGAGCTCTGTGATGAGGAGCAGTTTCTCAGCTATTTTCCTACTCTGCTCACATCATTTTCCCAAGAAAATGGGAAAACTGTGCTGCTCACCCCCAGCAGCACGATCCAGCAGCAGCACAGCTTGTCTCACAACTTTGGGAGCTGCATTTTTGTGTCACAGTGACCAAAGCTGAAGAAACAAGATGGAAAGATCAGACATCTTCACCAGCAAGAACCATTTCTCTCAGGAGCAAAGCAAGACACGTTTGCATGCATAGGAAAAGGGCATTTGGGACAACGGGGGAGAGCAGCATTTTGCACTAGCAGTCAACCATCAGACACCTGCACACAGAAGTATGTTGCCCCCTCGAATTCCATGCATTTTTAATGTCTAATACCCTAGGTGTTAAGCAAGAGTTTACATTTTACCTCTATTACTGATGCAGACCTCAAGCACCATTGCTTGTTTTAAAACAGGTTTCAACCCACTGAGCAAGCAAAAGATTTAAGGCATGAGAGACATTTTTACTTACATGAAGGCTGAAGAGACAAGGCAGACTTCAGTGGTTCTGTAGTTAAATGCAAGTTCTTCTTTATGAACAATTTGCTGATGGCTTAAGGTACATCACCAAGTGTAAGTAACCTTAGTTTAAATGTTTTATCTGCAGCTCACCAAGACTCAGTCTAGCAAATCACTTGTCTAAGTTCTTGACTGCAAACACACACCACACTTACCTAACACACCAGCACACAGTACTATCTACCACTGTCAGGTGAGATTAAATTAACTTTCAGATAAGCATGTCCACAAACACATTTGCTGGGGCAGGCACTACCACACGTTTGTCTTGCCATCCCATTGTTCCTGTTCTTCAGAACTGTGAGATAAGTCCTCTACACAATGAAGTCTTATGGTAATTATTATACCAAGAACTCTACTGCCAGCTGCCAAGCCTTCCCTGCCAGGCAGAGCTTCCATAGGTCACTCTCTGGAATAAGCACACTGGAGAAAGAATAGGAGGAGGTATTTGTTTGATATATGTCCAACAGTCACCAACATCAATGCTTGGCATTTCAAAAATGAAGAAATACAGGGTTTCTGATGCAAAGAGATTATTGTGGTGGCACATTTAAAGTCTGAATGAATAAGGACATGAGGGAGAAGGAGAGAGGCAAGGCTGGTGCCTACACTCCTGTCCACTCACAAAAAGTGGGAATGGGGAAAGATGAGGACAAACTGCAGCGGTGGGATGGCACTGAGTAAAAGACACCCACACTGGTATCAGCAGTGATCAGCCCACAGTATGGCCATGAGGTGGGCAAAGATGTTGGAATAATAAAGCAAGAGAGGGAATCCAGTACACAGTACCTGTCTCTAGGCTTTGAAAGGGTTTCACCTTGCTTAGGAAAAGAAAGAAAGGCCATGATGAAATTCTGGCACCAAAAGAGCCATGAAGACACAAACCAGGCAGTGTAGCAGGGGGAATCTGAAGTGAGGGCTTTACTGGCAGACAAATTATAAATATTTAGCATATTATAAATATTGTTGTATGGAAATTGACTATTAAAAATACCTTAATGACAAACATTAAAAATGGGTCTGTGGCCTATGCTTCCATATGTATGTTTTATATACATATATATGAAATAATATTTAATATTTTATTTAATAATATTATTACTTAATTAATTTTATTATTTATTTAATATTTATTTAATAATATTTTGGGGTGAAGTACCCTACTAGCAAAGGCTGACAGTATATGCACAAGCAGAGGTTTTTGTCCAGAAAGCAGAGACCTCAACATGCAGATCCCCAAAGCAGGACCACCTTCTCTGGATCCCCTGGAGCAAGGGAACTGTTTTCTTATTCTCCAGAAACAAGGTAAAAGGGGATTGAAATGGACCTGCTGCATCATCTGCTGGTGAGGAGACCTGCTTTTACCTTATTACCTGCAAAGCATTTATGCAGTGCTCCAAAGACATCTGTACCACTGCAGGTTCACACTGCAGCCTCGAGGCTGCTCTGGGCAGAACATCAAAGCATCTCCCATCTATCAAAGCATCTCCCATCTGTGCCAAAGAAAAGTTACATTCTTCCAACCCCAATGGCAGGCAAAGAAGGAGGAAGAGGTATGAGAAGTCCAGCAGATTTCTGTCTTGCCATGCATTTGGGGTGACAACACTCAGGAGGAAGGGGATGTGCAGCAACCTCATCCCTGGGAGAATCTGCATCCAACAGCAGGGACAGGGACCCACAGCACATCCACAGTCTGTGTTCCACCACCCATGACCTGGTGCATCACATCAGAAACATGACAGCAAGTGTCACATCCACGCACCGAGAAATGCCAACAAGGAACATGGAGGGACAGAGGGAGGAAATGTTCACCCTTAATTTTCCACCTTCCATCTGCTTAGTGAGACATGCAGAGGGCTGGGTGTCAGCTGCCCACCAGTGATGTTTTCAATGCTGCAAGAACTGGTAATATTTTCAGTGGAACTGATTTGCAATTCTGTGGGCCGTGCTGGCCCTGAGCCTCCTTTGCTGCCTCCTGAGGATGCTCCTGTGCTGCTTCTCCCATGGAGGACACACCAGCCACAGCTCCTGCAATGCCACATTTGGGCAGGCAGGTTCAAAGGATCTAGGGGATTGTATCATACTTGTTCTATACAGTAAGCATGATTCAGAAATCAGGCAAAGCAATAAAAGTTGCACAGCTACAATTCAGTTTTTGATATGTCTCTACACAGCAGACAGACGAGCCCCTACTCCTCTGGATTTCTGCAGCTCACCTTCAGGATCACTGTCAGTTCTGTACATGAGGCAAGTGGACTTATCAAAAAGCAACAAAAGAGAGGAATCCTCAAAGGAAAGCCTTAATCAACATGTTGGTTCTAATTCTATGAGCAGAACTTCTCAAAGACTAAGCCAAAAAACAAGCAGAGACTCCTCCAGTCTTTCTTGTGGGAATAAGGCCTGATGCTGGTCATTTCAGCCTGTAGTCATTCCTTGGTTTTTTACTCCTGGATCTTTTAGATGTTTTAAAAGGAAACCCCTTTTCCTATTTTGTCTTTTAAATGCAAGTAGATGGTGGTGAGCTCCAAACCCAGACTGCTACAGTGCAGCTTTGGTGAAGACACCAGAGGGACACCATGTAAAATTCTGGTTATTAAGTCAGTGTTTCTGTGTGCTGAACAATAAAATTATAAAATTAGCTACCTAGATTGACAGAGAAGACCAGAAACTATCCTATAGATGATCCTGCTGCTGCCAGGAACTCTGGAGACCACTCACTGTATGAGAACCCTGATAGTTGCTTGATAGGAAAGGAGCACGAGCTGTAACAAATCTTCCTTTTGCTTTTAGAGTTGAAGAGATACTGCTCCAAAAGCATCAAATCTACTCCCATTCCATCTCTTAATTAGGCAGCAAAAACCAATGCAAAATTCGAATTCCAGCAGGTCATCTCCTACCTTGCCAAGCTACATTACTTGGCAGAGGAGTGATGCAATGAGAAGTCATTACACAAGAAAATGAAATCCCATTTATTCACATGGCCTTGAGCATACTATGTTATACAATTTGGAGATGCCTATGCAACGTGACATAGATTAGTACATACTTCTTTTTCTGAATTGTTTCTAAGTGGACATCTTGAAAACAAATATAAAATCCAAGTTCATCAATACCTCTGGCTTCTTTTTAAACCAGTCATTCCCAATAACCATCCTCAGATATGCAAGTATTATTCTCTCCTTCTTACACTGTGAGATATGGGTGAAAGGGCAAGTCACACAACATAATTAAAACCACTAAACACTGACAAATTCAACAGGCTTAGAGTGGGATTTTTTGATGCAAAGTACCAAAACAAACAAACAAACAAATAAACAAAAACAAAACCAGCTGCTAGTTTTGGTCTTGTTTGTGAAGTAACATTGAAAAAGATCACTTTTAAACAAAGTTGCCTTGCAGGTTAACATTTATGAAAGTGTAAAAATCCCCTTTCTGTCTATTATTTAAGGTCACTAAATCCAGACCATCTGGATAGTAAAGTAGCAACTTAGTTCCCTATTTATCTATTAACACTTTTGTACAGCTCATACGGAAAATTTGTCTACAGCTAAAAAACAACTGAAGTGTAAAAAGCAGCTGCAGGAAAATGATGTCACTGCAGTCAGAGCTGGCTGTCAGCACACTGGCACCAGGAAGATCCTGAGTTATTGTTAATCTCAGCTTTTGAGCCAAATGTCCCAATTGGAGAAAAAAACAAAAACCAAAAAAACAATCCCAAAACAATCCCCCTCCAAACCACAAAGAAAATTACACAGATCTTTTGCCAAATGTTACTCTCACTGAAGCCTCAGTGGTAATTTTCAGGAAGACCATTACTTCAAACCCGGCGTTTTGTACTAATTTTTTTTTTTTTGTACAGAACTCGCCCACTGTTATGAGTAAGGGTAAATCTCCCACTGCTTTCCTTCACCAAAAACAAGCAGCAAAACTGTGTAAAACAGTTCTGTTGTTTTTCTCAGTTTTGCAGTTTTTCTCTCCTCTCACAGGCAGAGACCAACCAATTAGTTGGTTTTGCTAATTTTGCCTGTTACCTATGGAAATGTAGTGATGAGAAGACAGACATCATTTTAGTCAAGAGGGTTGCTCTTATTTCCACAACTATCACCTTCAAAATGGAATTCCATTGCCAAAAGGTACCTGTTGCCAATAACTGGTTCTATTTTACAAGCTGCTTAAGGACACATTCTCTTCATTTTTTATTCTACAGGGTCATGCACTCTTAAAGACAAGTGGAGGAGAGGTGTCCTATCTCCTTTCAGGAGATCCTTCTCCATCAGAGGGAAATGAGAGACAAATACCACTTTTGGAATCCTAAGGGACAAGGGTTCAGGTTCAAGTCCTTGGGATGAAATTTCTTAGCAATGCTCCAGCAGGTTACAGCTTTGCACAAAGATCCTGTGACAAGCCAGGTCCCAGGAACTCCACTTGCAATAACTGAGCATCACCTTTTGGCTGCAGAGATTGCTGAAGTTTGTTTATGCTCAGAAATCAAGAGCTGCCTTCCCTCCTTTCCCATAGAAAAAGGCACTTACAAAATGAACAATAATGAACTGCTCATGCTTCTTCAAGATGTTACACTCCTTCCTTATCAGCAAAATATCATCAAAAAGTAAACACTTTCCTTCAAGTTTTCACAGTATTTTAAAAATACCCTAAAACTCATGCTGCAAAAGATTAGGATGAAAGGATGGAAAAAATGTAATATATGCTTATTTAGCTAGGTGCATTACAAAAAAATATCCTATTTCATAGCACCTACACATCTGCTGGTTCTGAATTATAACTATAGCAATAACCTGGAAACAAGCTGAAGAAATTGCTATACACAAATGTTAGACGAAACAATTCTTCCCAGACAATTTCATATTCCTTACTGTAGACATATGCTCACGTGCTCAAAGAATACTATATTTAATTTTTAATGGAAATGTGTGCGTATGGTGAAAGAGAATTCAAAATTCAACTTCTGCCTTTTTGCTCCTAGATCACATACTGGACTGTGACTCTACTATCCCATATCAAGGTTAGTTTTAGCGCTGACAACACAACACCCTAATGCAGATTCAATAAATAAAATTACCCTGTATTTTCCCCATAAACCTGTCACACAGACCACCCCAAAATCCTGAGCTGGCAAGTCTATTTTAAAACTGAATTTTTGACTGCATATCACTGCCATACAACAACAACAAGCAAAACATGAGCGCTTTGTCATCAAGCTCAACTAACTTATGTGGTAAGAATATGCTCACTGACTAGACAACAAACTGTAATAAAAAGATCCAGCAATAACGCAGAGTGAACTCTACAAAACTGGTGAAAACCATATTTTCATGAAATATGTCAGCAAACGTCTCCAAAACATTTGACATTGTTTTACTCACACATTTCACGGTGCTTCAGCCCACTTGAATTTAAGCAGTGCGTGAAATGATCTCTTTTCTTATAGCTGTTCACGTTTTTCCCTGAGTAATTAGCAAGCTACATCCCCTTTGACAGAGGGACACTAACAAGCTCCCACCGTTTCCAGTGGGACAAGGAATCCAAAGCTACTAATAGCAAACAAGTCATTTAAACAAAAAAAGGATTACAAAGACTCGTTGCAAGTAGCTGGAAACTCACCCATATTTCAGATTAAGGCTTTCTGAGGAGCTCTTTTGTAAAGAGTTTTGACTCCATCTTACAAAACTATTTCATTGTTTTCCTTTAAAAACCAAAACATTGATTTGTTATCTGCTAATAATTTCTTCGTATTGAAAGTAATTAAGTACGAGAAAGATGGAGACGCATTTTCCAAAGGGGAGATGACGGAAAATATACTTTTGTTACAAAACCTCCCTCCGGAGATCTCAAAGTTGAAAGAAAACGAAAGTTCACAAACTTTTTTTTTAAAAACTTTTCCATTCTTCGCTACCAAGCCAACAAAACAAGCTGCAAACTAAGCCAGGGCGCAGCTTATTTGAAAACTTTGCTGCTGAAAACGCCTAGAACCAGGTCTGTGCTAAACAAAGCGGGTTTTGAGGCGCTCCTGAGCGTACCTTGAGGACCTCCATGGGCACCTGGGTGGCGGGGGGCAGGCTGGTGGGGACGCTGACGTTGATGGCAGGTGTCTGGCTCACGGGCACTCGCTGCTGCATGAACTGGGCTGCCTGCTGCTTCTGCTGCTGCTCCCGACGCTCCTGCTCCTGCATCTGCTCACGCATGAGCTGCTGTCGGAGCAGGATTCGTGAGGTCATGCTGGAGGAGCTTAAGGGAGGCTTGGAAGCGCCAGGATGCTCGGAATTGCTGTGGGAAGACCAGAGAAAGACAGCTCAGCTTGCACGAAGCGGGATGGGGGTTCCAGCGGCCAGAGCTGGGGAAGGTGGGGTGCCGTGGGTGAGGATCCACAGCACCACGAGGGGAACTGGGAGCCGACCTACTTCAGGTACTCAGCGGCCACGTTAGGCTGCCTTAACCTGACTGCAGCCAAACCATTCCCCAAACGCCAACATCCAGCTGTAAAGAGCCATTTGCTCTTTCAAATTTTACAGAAACCACCCACCAGAAAAACAAATGCTTTTATAGACAGTAGTAGGCACATATATTCCTTTTTTTTTTTTAAAGGAAAAAACTAATAAAAAGCTGAAGCAAGTCTAATGACTGGTATGGATAATACTTCAGTCCAATGATCTAGCTCAAAGTAAAGTAAATCTAACTCTCCCATGAAAACAAGACAAAACATACTTCACTTATTTCCTGCTTAATACTACCTTAGGTTAGACTTGCTGGCAGTGACTTTTCAGAGTTAGGAAACAGAACTCTACAAAAAACCCAACTCCCACCCCAGGCCTACCAGCATCTTCCGAGCACCATCAGATACATAAACAGGAAAATAAACAACACTGACAGCTTTATTCCAGTCATACTTTACAAAGAGCAACAGGCTGGCCCATGCCAGCACACAGCACAGCTTTACCACCTGAGAGATATATCTAAGCCACTGGCAAGCAGAGCATGGGACAGCCCACGGGACTTTGTCATGGGCTGCAGGGACACTCATCATTTTCTCAGCCTGCAGAACCAAAGTGCCTGGGCCGTGCCTTGTCAAGCCAGCAGTAACCCTCCTGGCTCTAGGAGAAAGCTGCTCTCGAAACCCCCAGCTCTGGCTCCAGTGCTGGTACCTGCAGGATGCTGGCAGGACACACAGGTCTGGGAGCCAGCATCCCTTCCATCCTTGCTTGGAAGCTGCAGGCACTGAGCTCTGCCTGTGCTCAGACAGCCAGAGCCAGCACTGCTGGAAGTTTTCTGGCTTTGTTTAGGACTGATGTTGAACACAGTTCAGGGCAGACACAAAAAAAAAGGAGAACCCACGCTTACTGCCCCAAGAGATCAAACCCTGCTCTTCCAGAGCACACATTTTGGGGGCAGGGAGGCAGGGGACCATCTTGCTATTTAAGACCTGTCATGTTGAAACATTCACAGAGACACTGATCCTTTTGATAAAACAAGAGAAAACCTTTGTGGTGAAACTAATGCAGCTGTGGAATAATCGTACTAATTAGCTGCTCAAGACAAGTCATTGACTGTGATACTTGTAAAAAACACTCCCTTTTCAATTAAGGGTGAAGCATTCTCACATCTAAATCCAGCAGCTTGTTTTCTGGCTGCACATCTGAACCACTTTCACATTTCCAAACCAAAGAGATGCCTTAATTCCATGACCAGGATAGCTATAGATCAGTGGTCTCCCAGTTGTTTTGATTATACACTCCTGCCAGGCATGTCTGAACATGCACCCCCAAAATGAACTATATACAAGTAGTATTAAGGACTTGTATTTTCTTTCTTCCCACTTATAAAACTGTGCATCCCACCTCGGAGACCACTGTAACATGAGGAAAAAAAGGCACCCAAATGCTGCTTTCAGGGAAGGATTCATTCTCCTCATGTTGGAAAAAGGCCAATTTTGTACCACACTTGTCAGCATTCTCATTTATGTGCTACTGGCAATTTTTACAGATACCTAATGTTGCAAAATTGGTAACCCAGCAGTTCCTCCCACTTTCTTTCATTTTGATCTGTTTCTCCGCCTACCAAAACCAAGTGTGCTGGAAACCATCTCAGAAGAACCTTCCCATATACAAAAATGTTGGGGAAAGAGAGGGAGCAGGCAGGAGAAATTATTTCCACAGCATTTCAAACAGCTCCTGCCAGGAACCTCACCTTGCTCACACAATTATTTTGCCTACTTGCACCAAGTGTCCTTCCAGCTTCCTGCAGGTGATTCAGGTCTCTAGTGTTGATCAAAAATTGTAAACAACAGCTTCAAGTATTGTGTCTTTTAATGAGACAACATTCCCAGAAAATGCTGTTCAGCCAAATTCCTACCCAAAGAGCAAAGATGCTCCCAGGCTTTATTTCCTTTGCAATTCTGCTCAGTATTTTACATGGCAAAGAGATACATGAGCCCTGAACAGAGAGCGTGGACAGCCACGTGCTGCCAGACTGCAGTTACTGCCACAGAATCATGGAACTGTTTAGCTTGGAAGAGATCTCCAGGATCATCAGGTCCAACCATTAACCCAGCACTGCCAAGCCACCACTAAACCATGTCCCCAAGTGCCACATCTACGTGTCTTTTAAATACCTCCAGCAATGGTGACTCAGCCATCTCCCTGACAGGCTGCTCCTGACAACTCTTTCAGTGAAGAAATTCTTTGTCATGTTCAATCTAAACTTCCTCTGGCACAACTTGAGGCCATCTCCTCTTATCCTACCCATTATTAACTGGGAAAGGGCACCCAACCATCACACCACCAGTGCAGGTGAGTTCAAATAAAGTGAGTTCTGGGATAAAGCTGCTGCACACCACCTGCCTGCCTAACCAGATGCTTCTGTCACAAGCATGGGAAGGAGCATGGACAGATTTCCTGTTATTTATTCCAAGGTGAGGTAAAGCTCCTCCTTTGTGCATGACAGTCCTCCCCACACCAGCATTCCTTCCACCTGCCACGAGTGGCACTAATCAAACATGGAATACATTTTGAAACTTTGGTATCTCGTCCCCTATGTCTGTCCCACACATCACACAGCTCATTCTCCCATCCAGCTTCCCTTCTCCACCATGTCTGCTTCTCTCCTCAAGCACAGAACAGAAGGAACAGAAGATGGTTTGGGTTTCATGACCATGTACCTCCACAGAGCAAATAAAAGGGCTGTCAGAAACTCACTTTCCTGGCCAAAGAGATTAAAAACTTGTTTTTTTAAAAGCTTCATCCAGAGAGTTTTGAAAATGTTTATTTTTAAAGCTTCTTGATCTTTATGTGCTGGTGCACAGGCAGATCTCCTGTGGCCAAGCTTGGTGCCATGCACCACAGAACAATCCAGAGTGGACACGTGGATCCAAAACTCCCCTACACGCACTGATTCACCCCCAGATTACGTGGAGCCAGGAGCAGAGCCCACACACAGCTCATACACGATGCAATTCAGATACTTCCTGCAAACAGTTTATGGAAACCATCTAATTGCAATAAATGAAACCGACTCATCCTTTTAATTGACACATGATTAAACCAGTTATCCATTAGCACTCTAATAAGCACAGTGTAATACTGATTGGGAGTTATTAGTTATGTGTCATGTACCAATCCAATTAATCAAGAAGTGATAAAGCTTTATTAAATAAGTTTAAATTACATATCCTTTGCACAGATGCCTGGGAAATGTTAGTTACTGCATTCATGAGTTATTATGCAGGTGGCCATTGCATAATAAAAGGCAACTGATCACATTAAAATCAAGTTCGATTTTGTTGCCATCAACCCACAGAGACCACAGCCTTCCCAGATATTTACTGATTATTTTATCTGTCTCCTTAGGCAAAAAGACAAACTCATTTTTTGTTGCACAGTTTTGTTTTCAGATTCTATAAATTGATCAAACAAATGCTCTGGTTCACATGCATTAGTTATGAGTTATCTGATGTACAAGCATTATTTTGCACTACCTATGCATGAATTAAGAAACTTCTCTGGAGACTTTGAACTGGAAAAAAAATTAACTCAACTTTGCTTTTTAACTACTTTAGAAACTTTTAACTATTTTTGAATATTTTTTAAGAAAAAAAAATCTCCAATTTAATGTTTCTTTGACAAATTAGACAAAAAGCCTTCAAAGTCACTTGTTCAGGGCAGGATGGACTACCCTGCTCTTAACTGAGAAATGGCACAGAAGAGGGAGGATGCTGCTCTCCTCCCTCCATTCATGCCAGCTGTTTGTTAATGGGTTAGTCCACAGAGAAATCAGCCATGAAAAGCAGATTTAGCACCTCAAGAAATCCACTGAGCTGCACCAGATCTCAGAGGTAAGAAATAGCATCGGATTTAAACGCTTTTGTTTATGTCTTACCCTCATCCCATTCATAATTATTCACAGAGAAAATAAAAGCATCCACATTTGAGTAGTAATGTTGGCAATCTCTCATCTCCTTGCTTTCAAGATTAAGATTGTTCTATGCTATAATGGTGGATACTTAAATACTTGATCTCCAGAAGACATTTTCAGAAACCACCACTCAGCTCCCAACATCACTCGTAGAAAATTTCTTCAAAATTAAAGCTGATTCGTACATATTGTTTTCAATCTCTCCACCAAGCAGAAAAATCTCAAGACACTTTTTGTTCCCTGTACTGTATATGTGGCTGAAGCAGCAATGCCTGTAGTAGTTTCTGACCTGTTTGCCTCAGAAAGAAGTGACAGAAAAGTGAAGAATAGCAAAAGGAAAAAACTAAATGCAAGGAGGAGCCGGGTTGCACACACCACCACCCCAAAAAAAGTCTAATACAAAATGCAGAGTCCACAAACAACAACAACAACAAAAAAAAAAAAAAAAAAAAAAAAAAAACCCTACACAATCCCTCTTCCCCTTCAGCCAAGGTAAGGGATTCCAGCTACTACAGCATTTCCCCTGGAGCACTTTGTACCTCATTCCTAACATTTAATAATTGATTGTGGGTTGCAGCGACACTCTGCTCCCCACGCCAACTGCCTGGCGCTGCTTGAAGTATCAATGCAAAAAAAAACCAAAAAAAACAAGCCCAAGATTTGGCACCCTCCTACGTCCTGACTTGCCAAGGACAAAGCAGTTACAAAAACGATGTGGAGACCTCTATCAGCCTTTATAATAAAGCCAGGACTACGTTTCAGGCTCTACATGAAAGGTTTCCGCACTTGAAGGTTACACGTTTAAAGAGACAGGCTGCCTGCTACATCATCCAGGTAAAAGTTTTCTGTGCCTCCTAAATGCTTCTGTATCCTGAGCTGAACTGCTTGCCCTGCACCATGGGCTGCACCCACAGAACAGCCCACAGCCCAAAGGGCACTCACCCATCTGCCTGGATGCACTGAGTGCACCTGGCTGGGCAGGGAAGGCAAAACCCTGCAACATCCATCCACCACGCACACCTACACCAAGGAACTAGAGACTGAACTTCAAATCAAATTAATTTGGTGGACCAATCCGCTTTGAAAAAAAATACAAACAAGTCCCCCCCAACCCCAAACCTCTCCAACAAAAGCCAACTCCACAAACAAAAACATTTCAATCCTCAGCTAAGACTTTTTTTACGTTGTAGTACACCATGTAGTAGTTTTCCATTTTTCTTCCTGTCTTTAAAACACACCTTCACAAGTGGCTGAACATAATGCTTTCTGAACTTAATGAAAACCTCTCTCATGACCCAGGAGCACTTAGTAAATAATTATTAAGCTCTGGAGGTGGCTTTTGCATGAGTGTTGACTTAATAAAATGCCGTAAGTTGATCTGCTTGAATGCCCATTTACTTGGGGACACAGCTTGCAGTGTAGCCTGGAAAGCTTGATCTTGTCCAGATTAAGGAACAAGGTAAAATTAAGAGGTTCAATCCAGAAGCTGCAAAGGTCACATTTTACAATCCTTTACTACCACTGCTGATAAAAGGGAGATGAAAAATTGCAAACCTAAGGTATCCTCAAAGACTTACATATTATAACAGTAATAACACACCAAGTATTGTTACACCAAAACTGAACCTCTGTTAGCCCAAATCTGTGTTTTTGCCATGAACAGGAGACATGTCTATATATTTAAACACAGAGCTTCTCCTCCTGAAAGTCACCATCAGCATCTGAGCTGCCAGCCAGCTGCTGTGGCTCTGCAGAGGACTATCCTACAGCAGTTTTGTTAATGCTTGGCCAGTCCCAAGCCCAGTATTGTCACTTCCAGAGCACAACCTCCACCGCACCAAACCAGCCCCACAACAATCCGCTCACGGCGCCCTGGCAAAGCATCACTCACAGACAGAGGCTGTCAAAGGAGCAGGGCATCAACATCTGAACAGCTTCCATCCTTCACCCCCAAATTTGGTGTCCAAGGGCTTTTGCTGAACACCCCCGGGTGAAAGTCAAGCGGCGTCCGGGGCCGGCTGTGTCTCCAGGGGAGGCTCCAGATAAGGACCTGGCAACTCCAATCCCCAGGGAGCAGCGGCTGCCGGCACTGCAGACCTGTGCAATCCAGCACCTACCGAGGGGAAAACAACGGGCTGCAGGCAGGGGGGACCACGAAAGGACTCCAAAAGAGCCCCGGAGTTTGGAGTCAGCATCCTGCTGCATCCCTGTCTCACCTGCATGGGAGCGCCGCGCAGCCTCCTCCGGATGGGCACGGACCGCAGGATGCTGCATCCAAGGGATTTGGGGAAACCTCCTGCATCCGCAGGATTTGGGGTAAATTCCGGGCACTGCCGTGGGCTGAGAGGATCCCAGGGGCTGCACCACCCTCACCGCCCCGCAAGGAATGCCAGAAACCCAAGACACGGGCTGGCATTGAAAGCACTTCTCCCATTCATTAATTAAAAGGGGTGTGATCAGGCCATTAACACCATCAGTGGATAAGGGCTGTCTGTAACAGCACCGTTTTCTCACGATCTTTATCACGAAAAAGATGAAGGGAAAGGGTGGGTGCGAGACAAATTTGTTTTCTGGGATGTAATTTCTTCACATTCAAGGCTCATCTAGGTGAACCTCCACCTAGGAACCACTGGACATGCAAATCCTGAGTGCTGGAACTGCATCTGGAAAGGTATAGAGTGGACAGTGAACACACCACTTCCCCAGCTCCACCTCTGCTCAAACAGGCTGAAACCCTCAGAAAAGCAGGTACACAAATACCTCAAGCTCCTAAAACTGCCCCATGAAGGGCTAAAGGAATTAAAAACGTAGCTGTGTTACCCAGTATTGGTTTGACACTTTTCCTGAAACTTCAGTGTTTCCATCACAAACTTAGAAAAAATATTACCAAAAAATAAAAGGAAAAAAAGGCATGAAGCAGATTTGCCTTTCACTTAAAAATCTGACCTTGTTAAAGGCTTTTTGAACCATTTTTCAGACACCACATCTACGGGCACTTCCTCTCTAAAGGGCTCTACACAAATTAGCAAAACAAAAAGACAGATTGCTAAAACAACCAAGAGGTGATAAAAGAAAAGGTGAGGAGATAACGCTCCACTAGCAATCTCTGTAGTTTTTGATTTTGTAATGCAGAATTTACCTTTTTTTTATCTAGGTAAACAGAGACGATAACACTGACGCTGAGAGGGAAGATGACGTATGACCACCACACTTTTTGATACTTTACAACTACACAGTGCCCAGGTCTGGCTTCACAGCACCTTTCCATCATATCTTGGTTTAGAAATTATCACCTCCACAGCTGGGTAGCAAGTTTATTCCCAGAGGCAGTTTTCAGCAGAAGACGAGGCTCAACCATGTTGTGTCCACGGCTTGTATCCATAGTTCACATGCCCAGATCCTTCCCAGCTAAAAAGCCATGGTGCCCCTCAAGGCTTACCAGGAGCAGCAATTCCCAGCCTAAACCTTTCCATTCATCCAAGGTTTTCTGCTTATTGACTGCAGGGTTGCAGCACCATTCAGTGCTTTCCAAAGAGGATGAGGCAGCTGGAAGCCTCATCTCCTGCACATGACATCCTTGCTCTGGCATGCTGAGCAAACAGGATCTTGAGGAGCAAAAGGGAAAGTGTTTATGGAAGATTTGCTTTGAATGATTAAGAATCCTGAACAGTCATGATGAAAACCACACAGTGAATTCTGTGCTTGGTATTTCAGCATTATCAGCACGTAGGACTTGCTCACAACACTAAATACAACATGAAAAGGAACAAACAACCCCTAACACATCACTGCAATAATTCTAACATTAAACCAGTCTTGGACAGATATTATGCAAACTCTCACTTTAGTCTCTAGCCACAGCACTAACTGTTCATTACAGGACCTGATCAGATCAGAAAATGTCTTTAGCAACTCTTCTTTCTAAGAAAGCAATTCTCCAGGCTGCAGAAACCAATTCCTCAGTGTCCCCATGCTTGGAACAAATTTCAATTTTGGAGTCCCTTAAGCATTACTCATGTTTCTTCTACCTTTTTATCTATTTGTGGAAAAGTTACTGGGGCAAAGAGGACTGTGTGACTGTGCAAGCTGAACTACTTGGGTGGGGGTAAAAAAAGCCCTTATTCAGCAACAAGTTACTTTACCAACCATTTGGATATTTACACTGCAATTACAATTGGCAGTTGCAGGACAGATGTGCCAGACTTGCTGCCTTGGGTTTTCACAGCACAGACAGGAAGGTGGGATAAGCTCCAGCTGTCCATGTAAGGAAGCATTAGTGATGTTTACAAACTTGTTAACTGAGGAGAAGCAAAATGGAAGAATTGCCCAACTGCAAACAACTAAAGGCAGGTGGCCCTCAATTCCCTTTCTTAGGACACTCAATGCCCCCACAACATGCCTGGCATGGGAGAATCCAAACCAAGGCTCTTCAGACCATCAGACCACTGCTATGCTGTCAGCAGCATCCTCAGTACAGGCACACCCAGTAAACAGCCACCAGATACCTCTCCCAAACCCCAAATTCAAGGATTCTCCAAGCTGGGCACAGTTTCTGTGGGCTTACAACCTGAGTGTGCACTGTGGGGCAGGATGGCTGGGGCAGCACAGTGCATATGCTATAAACACATTATTTATAAAAGGAGGGACCTTTTCACCTGCCATCCAACAGCTGCAATTTCTGCTTTAAATTTGTCACATTTGCAGGAACTGCAGCCTTTCATAGAAATATTTAGCATTCATTTAAAGCCTTCAGCACTGGGGAATTGCATCTCCAAGGACTATTACAGTAATTCCTTCTCTTCTCTCATCAAAATAATTCTGAATCTTGTTTCAAGCCAGAAACTGCTCAGGAACATCAGAGAGAGAATGAGGAAAATAATTACTTAAGCATGGGTTCACTGTAAATAACAGAAATATTAAATGAAAACCATGGTACAGAATGAAGTCTCATTCAAAATAAAAACATGCAAGCAACATTTACACTTCTTCATTTCACAAAGTCAAAAATATATACAAAAAGATCCACCATAATCTATTTATAGGCCTTTTAACACCTCAGATAGAGCCCTGCTAATACACAGACTTAATTTAATTTTGCAAACACCCTTCTGCTCTTCATGTCTTATGTTGCTCTAAAATGCACAAGCACATCTCAAAGAGGAGACATCAGGAAAAATCTTCAGAAATAACTTTATGCAACCAAATACAATCTCAAAAATTAAAACAGCTGCTGAGTTTCTAGAAAATGGGATTTTCTCAAGTAAAACTGCTCAGCACAGCCCATGTTTTGCACAGTTTAGTGACAACTGAGCAATGCTGTCCACATCAGCTGCAGCAGGAACACCACTTCTTACTTTTCAAAATACATTACAGCCCTTGATAGACTTTTGAAAAAAACACAGTGAACTCAAAACTATTTACAAGCCTTGCTGTTAGACCCTTCTAATCTGTTCTGCACTGCCAGAAGCACAGCACTTGAATGGCTATTTCTGTTCAAAGCTATATTTGTTGTGGAACTACTGCAAACTCCTGAATCATGTAAACAGAGGCAAGAGCCAAAAAATGTTTCACTGGACTTGAAGTTCACATCTGCCTTAGTTACTAGGACAAAAAAAATAAAGGCAGGGCTTAGGTTATAACCAATAAATCCTGCAAAGACTATGGTTAATCATGCATTCCTGCAACAGGGTTTTGTTTAATCTGGTTTACTTAGCATTTGTGACCTTGGCAAAGTACCTGCAGGAGCACCCACCACTGTTGTGGAGCAGCATTTCACACCTTTTGTTATTTTAGGCTTCAGCAGGCAACTGTACAGTGCTACATTAGTCAGCCAGGTTCATAAACATGCAGCAAAGTCACCTGGAAATGATGTGCAGCTCCAGACTTGCTGGAGCCCAGCAGCCAACTGTACTGCTGTCCCTAAAATGCAGTATTGGAGCAGCTCTCAGGACCTGCAGCTGCACCTTTGGGTGAAACAACTGCTTGGCAAATGTGCTGCTGGAGCACAGTGACCCTGCCATTTCTTCAGCTCCTTGGCTCAGAAATCAGTGCTGCAAACCATGCCTTCACCTCAGCCCACCAGTGTGAAAGAAAACCTCACCTTCTCTGTACTCACCACCTTCTGTTCCTCATGATCCCCCTCCAGCAGGAACAATCCCCAGTTCTCCCAACATGCTGGAAACAAAAGGCAGCCCAATATTCCCAACAAGCTGGAAACCATGAAAACCCCCAAAACAACAAAAAACCCCAAAACAACACTGAAAACCCCCAAAACAACAACAAAAACCCAGAGAGATGTTTGATCCCAACTTCCCACAGATTACACAGATTTACCCCTTCAGGAAAGGACCAATTCTGCCCAGTGGTCTTTGGCACTGAACTGCAGCAGAGGTGCTGCAGGCAGGAGGACAAGCAGCATGTTTGGATTAGAATGGGACAACACAGGTGGATGAAGGAAAACAAAAAAATGTTTCCTTCATAACCCACATAAGAAATCTGAATTAAACTGTAGTAGCTTTTTTTCCCATAAAACCATTAAAGAATTCAGAAATTTAGTGGCTGCCTGATACTTAGTTGCCAATATACATCTAGTATACTGAATATATTTTTCCCTTCCTTTTAGAGAGGCTGATGCAAAGCCACATTCAGGAAACTACAATTGGCTTTTGAAGTATTCAGGGAGGAAAAAGAAAATATTCTTTTACAAACTTCAGAACAAACAAGATGGTTTTCCATTTTTTCTTGTTTTTAGAAGCAGATAATGCAAATGTAAATGGATTACACATTTTATCATCTAGCTTACTGTAGTTTATTTTTGTACAAATTTTAACCTTCATCTTAAACTAAGATATTCTGCCTTAAAAGTGTTATACTTCTGTGCCACTTCCCTTCACACAGCTGCAACCTGGCTACAGAATTCCTAATCTTAATAGAAGGATATATATTTAATTTTCCCTTGAACTGACACTACAGACTACTTGAAGTTGTGTTAAAGCCTGTATTATCCTGCACACACTTCTAGAGTACCAAAAATTAATATCAGCTGTCAATGGCAGCCTTATTCAACTAACATTTGCACAGCCAAAGCACTTTGCAATCCTATACACAAAATATTAATATCCTATTAAAACAAAACAAAACAAAAAAAGCAACCCCAATGCCTGGGCTAGGGAAAAGCAGCTTCTGTAGGATTTCTCATTTGGCCAGCCCCCAGACATCTCCCTTTCCACACTAGATGGAGCTTTGTTCCCTCTTCCCCAGGCATCTGGCCGTGCCCTGAGCTGGGATGAAAAGGGTAAAGAGGCAAAGGGTGAAACAACAGTCACCCCAAATAAACAGCCTGCAGCAGTGGCCTCAGGAACAGAGGACCTGGCTCTCACTGCCCTCCTGGCTCTCAGATTTTAACACAGCCCTGTTCTGCCATTCTAAGAGAAAGGAAATTTCAACAATTCCAAGTCCCAGCCCATGCTGAACTCCCACCAGCTATGGCTGCAGGGCACTGCCTGAGCTCACTCCACAGTCAAATGACATTTCTTTTCCTCCCCTTATAAAGGGACAACATTTAAGCTTATTACCAGATTACACACCTGAATTGCTCACTGGCTTTCCTGTATCCCTCTTCATATTCCCAGTTATTTTCTTTCAAAATAAGCTCTTCAATCTCTTCTCCATTAACCTGAAACATCTGTTCCAAATGCCTCTGCTCAAGCTCCAGCCTGGATTCACTGACACTTCAGGGAAGCAACTCATGGATAAAATTCCCCTTGATTTGTATCTGTTGGATTTGGTCTGTGTTGTTTCAGATCACAGGTCAAGAGAAACAGCTCATCCTTCTGGTGAGCTGCCACAACTCCATTAGGATCTTTCAAAGCACAACAGGATATGGTACATCATCAGTATTTCTCTGATGAATTTAAACTCAATGGGACTGAGAGGAGCCCAGGGGAATGAGTCACTCCCGATGTCACAAGTGGCCAGCAAGGCAAAGCACAAAAAGCAGCAGCCTCAGGCTGTATCAGACAAGGCAATGTCAGAGAGGATGGAGAAGCACCAGAGCTCCAAGTGCAAAACCTGTGTGTGCCCTGTGGGCAAGGGCTCCTGCTAGTGCTCAAGAACAAGGAGCTAAAATTGAGGGGACAAGGGAAACAAGCCCACATTATAGTGGGAAGCTAAAGAAAAGTCTGGAGGTTGACAGGAGTGAGTGTTGCTGTCTATAAATACAGCAGAGAAACAAACACCCAGGAGAGAACAACCCTGGCACGTCACCAAGCGATATAAACCAGCCATGAACAAGATTAAATTGGTATCAACAGTTTCATTCTGAGAAGTTCAGACCCGAAACCATTTCCAGCTGGAGGATTGGTGAAGGAACAACATGCTCCTTTGCAAATAAAGACTGGTTGCCTAATCAAAGTAGGTCACTGTGGAATAAAGCAGCCAGTAATAAATTGCACGACACAGAATCACAGAATCAATAAAGCTGGCGAAGACCTTTAAGATCAACAAATCCAACCTTTGACCAACCACCACCTTCTGAACCAGAGCAGAGCACTGAGTGCCATGTCCAGTCATTTCCTGAACACAGAAGATGCCCTGCAGCCAGAGGCTCCAAAAGGACAGATGTAGAGCAAAGCAATCTCCTGGCAGAGCAGATGGATCTGAAGTAGTGCTGGAATATTGCACCCAACAGGAGCTCTTGCCTTCACATTCACTGTGCTGAATTAGAGCAGTAAATCATACCTCAAAAATGCAACCCCTCCTTTCCAAATTTAAGATTAGAGGCTCCCCTAAAACAAACCAACTCAAGAAATACCTATTACAAATAGAGACAGTCTAAAGTAGACAGAAAGCACGCAGAGCAGGAGCTCTCATCCAGAGCAGATTTAAGAGGGACACGTTTTGAAGACAAGACAGCAGCTGGAGAGTCCAACAGCCACACATCACCTGGCCAAGATATCATCACCCATAATGACTCCCAATACAAGGATTTAGAGCAGAGCCTCTTGGGGACAGGAGCAGAAACCACATCTCTAAATCCCAGAAATGCTGCATCCTCTGCAGCCAACAGCCATGTCCTGTTATTCTACTCAGCACTGACAAACACAAGACATAACTGAAGCTAAACCTGCCAGGCTCACAGGCTTAGCAGAGAAGAAACTTTGTCACAGCAGAATGAAAACCCAAACCTTTGACAGCCTGTAACTGCTCAACATCCTGAAAATACCACCCCAAATTTCCACTGAAGTTCAAGAAAGAAGCATAATGAAAACACCTTCACTGACCATGTTATTTACAGCCTGGGAACAAAGAACTCCAGCCTCTGGTGTGCTTTTAATACAGGCTAATTTATTCTGAAAGAAGCAATGATTAAATACACAAAACCAAAGTATGGAACCTGAAAAACACCTTCCTGTCTGGCAGAGCAAGTGCTTTCTAAGGACACTTACACTAGCTCCTGCTGCTAAAATCGTTTACTAAAAGTAACTGGGGGAAAACGAAGATGATCTCAAAAACACAAAACAATGCTAAACTGAAAAAGTTGCACTAAAAAAACCCAAACCAGATCGAATGCATCAATATATTCTTGTGATTAAATTGTCCAAGATGTTTGAAACCAAAGACATTAATATTTCAGTGATTACATATGTTTTTTTAAATCTTACAAGTGTTTAGTACTACTAAAAAGCCAGCACATTAGATCTTTACAGACTGGGATTGAGAAATTCCCCGAAACAAGAGGAAAAAAGCCCTAGGCAAAAAACCATAATAATCAATTTTCTCCACCCATCCCACCACATGCCTCTGCAGAACCAGCATCAGGTAAATTGGGGATTGCAGAGTCAGCCAGAATAAAGCAGTTCCCAGGCCAAAGGGCTTTCAAACAGGTCCAAGACCTTGGTACTGTGGTGGCCCAGGACAAAAAATGCAGATGAAGCACTAGCAAGTGCCAGGAGGAAGGTGCTGACACCAAAACCAGCCTGACAGTTACTTCTTCAGGTAAACTGTACTACTTCTTAGTAAAGGAAAACCTCAGTATACTGCTATTAAAAATAAAAAGGTAATAAAAGGCTACTGTGATTCCAGTGAATGTAAAAAGTGATTGTTTGAGAGGATGAAAAGCTCTTTCCATGTCCACATGCAAGTAACAGCTGGAGAGGGCAGGGGTGGCTGAATCGCCATAGCCTGGTGGAAAAAAAAAAGGTTTTAAGCACAAAAACTCCTCAATTTATCATTTTCTCATTGCATTGTTCAACAGCAACATCATTTATCAACCTCTCAAATACTACCCTCCAAGCAGCAATACACAAGGGGTTTCCTATAAGGTTTTCCATAACCACTGGAGCACCTAAATAAAAAATTATGCTGGCAGAAAACTGATAGGTTTTCTACAGCAAAGTCCCTCTTTATAATTTTTCATTTAAGATTAAATGTAATAAAGTTCCTTAGGACTGTAAAACCAAATATGCAAATCTAAGGTGGATCTCAACCTGCAGGCATTTTTGTATCAGTTAACATTTCACATGCAAAAAAATATAAACAGTCAAGTTCAAGCCAGAACGAAGTTCTTTCCTAATTTCAATCAAACACATGAATAGAACTATTTATCTTAAAATAGTTTGAGCAATCTGGTCTAGAAGAAGGTGCCCCTGGCCATAGCAGGGGGGTTGGAACTGGATGATCTTTAAGATGCCTTCCAACCCAAACCAATCTATTATTCCACAATTCCCAGTGGTGTTGGGAAGCCGTAGATGCATGGGAAGAAGACAAGGAAATAAAAAACAAAACAAAGTGCCTACAGAAAACAGATTTAAAACTGTATTTCCACATGGCAACAAAGAAACATGCTGCTTGGAAACACCCTTCTATTTCTGCTTAACAAAAATGGTGGTGGGAATTCCTGCCAAAGTAAACTTCAAAAAATTTGTTTGCCATGGAGGAAAACCAAGCAAA
The DNA here is from genome assembly GCF_029582105.1 of Oenanthe melanoleuca. Taxonomy (NCBI): domain Eukaryota; kingdom Metazoa; phylum Chordata; class Aves; order Passeriformes; family Muscicapidae; genus Oenanthe; species Oenanthe melanoleuca. The sequence goes on from NC_079346.1 coordinate 4,326,926, forward strand.
CTGGAGTTCTGTGTGCAGAATCCTGTTTCAAGAGGGTGAAGGTTTCTTTGTTCCCTTTATTGCCAGGTCACTTCAAACTTTCGTGCCTACATACTTCATTATGCTTGCAAAACTTTCAAAACAATAAAAAGAAAGAAAACTAGAGAATGAAAAATTTTAATAACCCACTCCTAAAAACCAAAAAAGCCTTCCAACACATCATGTGTAAAAGTATCACCAAGTTTGACATCTTTCCTATTCTATCAGTCTACTTCCAAAAGTTTTGCATCTTTGAAAGGAAAATATTATTCCACACAGTGCAGAGAGAAGGTTTGGGTGTTTTTAAAAATGTTTGCATAAAATCCAGGAAAAAAAGTATGTTTTTACAACATTAGTGCAAATTAAATAATCTGTCCTCTTAGATGGCAGTTTCTGACCATTAACAACGGTAACTACAGATAAGACCTTTTATTCAATTATCATGCTAAATTTCACGTTTCTGTAAGCAGCATGATAAAGCAGCTCAATCACTCCTCCCTTGCCTATCTCTTCTCATCATTTCTGACCCTAGAAAAATACTTGCAATTTTCTAGGTTGTGGCTCAGCTGCCCCAACAGATTCCTGAGCACTAACAAGAGTTTTCCTCCTGCATCTCTCCTTTCCAGTTAGGTATTCTGCAATCCCATGGTTTTAAGTTTGTATCTTCAGCACGCAGACATGTGGGCAAACAGCAATTCCTGAAATTTGTTACTTATTCAAGATATTTCTCATGGTTTTTGTCATAGCAGCCTCAGGATGTAAACTCCAATTAGAAATCAGACTTTTAACTGCTGCTGGATTGGGAAGAAGAAGAGGCTGATTGAGATTATTAGACAGCAACTCTCATGAAGCATTTAATTCCAGCACTAAATTCAGGCACGTATTCAGCACATCACAACCAAACTTAAGTGGGACATGGTCCCAAACCCAAGGAAATCAATAGGAGTATTTAATTCTGATTTCCCATAGAATCTTTGGGCACACCACAGCATTTTAAGCCAAAACCTGCCTGCCTTTTCTGCACCTGAGGAAGCTGTCCCTGCAGGCAGCGTGGATCCCACCACGTACAGAGTCAGCTCTGCAGTCCACAGCATCTGCCACGGAGCAAACCCTGACCCAGCTGGCTGCACATGAAAGCACATGCAAAAGGTCTTGTGCACGCTTGTTCAGCTGGTTTGGAAAAGAAAAAGAAATGAGCAAGAAAAGATTGGCGTTTTTTTGTGCTTCCAAGTCAGGTAATTTCTCTATTTCATTCCTACCTGAGCCGGGAGGAGAGAGGGAAAACTAAAACTAAATGATCATACACCACTGGTTCTTCTCCATCTCTGCCAGACAGCTGCAGGAGCTGACGTGCAGGCACAACCCCAGGCTGGCACCAGGAGGGACAACTGCTCTGTGGAGCTCTGCTGCAGCTCAGAGAAGAAAAAGGACCAAGGACTTACCCAGGGGATTCATCCTTTCACGTTTCAATCCAAGGCAAGGCAAGAGGACCTGGGCTCCTGTTGGCCACAGAGCCAAGATTAAACAGAAAGGTCTCAGTAAGCACTGGCTTCCAGAAACTGCACTTCCACTCCTACCATCCACCTCCTAACCCTGCTGCTGCATTTGTGGCTGCCTTTGTTAGAACACTTCTGCAAATGAAAACAGATGAGTAACTATTGCTGCTTTAGCAAACTCCCAAGCCCATGGTCACTAATAATAGCTTTGTTCCTTTTATTACTAAACAAAACCAAAAAAAAAAAAAAAAAAGTTTAAATGCTTGTATAAAATGCATATTGCTGAATGTTTTCTTTCATTGATCCAGGGCTGTTTCCCCATATGAGCTTAGGCCCAGGACTCTCGAACAATTTCTGTGATCAACACGGTGTAGAGCAACCTCAGGCTGTTTGAAGGGACTTCCCTCACAAAATTAAAAGAAAAATAAATCATGTTTTGATCTCCTTCATTTGAGACACAAAGTTCAATTAAAAAATAAATCTGAACAGAGACATTCTTGCACAGAGTGGAAGGCAGAGGCAGCTCTGAGCTCCCTGGCAGGAGCGCTGATGGATTCAGGGAGGCAGAGGTGCAGCTCCTGGATCCTGCCCTGCCCCAACTGTGCCAGGAGCAAACAGGTGGCACACAGGGAAAGGGCAGCCTGTGGGGAAGAGAAAGTGGAGAAGGGCAACAAGAAAGGAAGAAAACAGAGAGGGGATGAAGCCATTACTGTGAAGTGACAGTGGGGGAATGACCGCAGGAAAGCCTTCCCTTGTATGAGAAAAAAGAAACAAGAAAAGCCACAAGAACTGCTTTGGGTACAAAACTCTGCTTTTCTTCTCTGCAATCAAATCAATTACAGGAACTTCTGAAAGCAATAAAACCAACAGGGTCCCAAATCATCCCCAGTCTGCCATGCTTCACCTGATGAAGCCTCCCACCACACACCCCCTTGGGCTGGGGTCTGCTGCTCCTCCCATGCCCTGACCAAGCAGAGGCCATGCTTCTCCCCTTCCTTTTTTCGGGGTGCAGGTTTTACACCAACTGCAGAGTGAACTGTAGCAGAACCAAACCCAAGGCCTCTGTTATCCTGCAAAAGGTGCTGGAAAATGACTCGGAGCCACTGGGCTTTGGCTGCCCAGACTGAAAGGTGAGTAGACACCACGAAAAAAAAAAAAAAAATGCTGAATATTCAAAAGTCAGGCCAAAGCATTTTCACACCCTAAAGCTTCTAGGGGTTTTGAGGTTATTAATTTCTGTTATTGGGCTGACTGCTGCTGAATGATCCCAAGTATTGCATGGCAAATGTTTTTTTTCACAGGAAGTAACCAAGCCAAAAGCAGCGAAAGCATCCTCTTGTTCTTGTGTGAGCCCCTTTTTATTATTTTTTTTTTCCTTAGTTTACTTGAACAATAGCACCATGAAACAGCCTACAATAATGACTGTTACAAAATAGGAAGCTGAATTATTAGGCAAGCTCTGTCTGCGTAACTCAATCAGCCTAGGGAGGATATGACAGGCACGACCAAGACAAAGGACTGGACTCTGTGACCCCAGGCATCCTTCAGGATTCTGTTTCTGAGTTATTAAGAGCTGAATTTTGCTTTTGCTCCTTGATTAGAGGCACCATTCCTGTAACTGCAGCAGCAAAACACTGGCATTTCCCAAGAAAGTGCATCACCAAGTGTGCACACAGAAAACAAACATTTTGGAGAGGCTGGGATGAGAACTTTACCTGAAAATAAGGTTCAAAATGGAAATTCCAAGTTTATTATTTAACCTCTTGAGCACAGAGGGGATACACACAGCTGGTGTAAATCATGAAGTAGCCTTTAAGCAAACACCAACAACAGTCTTTGCAAACTAACAAAAAATAGCTGGTAAAAGTGGCCTTTAAGCAGCTGAAAGGTTCAACAGCACAGAAGTTCTACAATCCCACCAGAAGCATCATCAGGACCAGCTCTGGAGGGATATATTTTGGACCAAATAACCAAGTAACCAAGGGCAGCCACCCACCACCCTGTCATTACAATAACCCCACTGAAACTATGAAAATCAGGTCTAAGTGCTCGGCTGAGCAACACTTTGGAGCCAACAGCAACACCAGTGACTGAGCAAGAGCAATACAGGAACCTGCAAGTGAATCATTAACGAGCAATGATTTCTCCATTACTCACTGTGGATACAGAGTTACTGCGGGCAAGATTTGTTTCTAAAAAAAGGGAACAGCCACCAACATGAGCACTAAGACATTCATCAAAGCCCAGCAGGACGTGGGAAGGAAAGAGGAAGGCACAGCTCTGGGGCAGGCTTTGTGCAGAAAAGCTGCTCATTGAGGAGCAGAGCAGCATCTCACACCATCCCCTTCCACAGGGTCACACTCAGGGGCTCGGGTCAATTGGGTGTTGATTTTGTATCACACCAAGAAATTATTAACTCATTCTACAAAGCCATACAACTGTCAGGCTGCTGATTGAGATCAATAACCAACTACTAAAATGTCAACAGTTTGACCTCTAGGCAAGTGTTTCCATACCCCTTCACCCACCTTCTAAAATAAATGCTCCCAGTGCATTTTCCCCAAGCATTTGCAGCCTGTGCTACTGAGAATAAGCAACAGGAGAACTGAGCCCACATTCTCAGCCAATCTTTAGGCAAGATTAGCAAGCAATTAAAGCTGTTGTATGAGGAATTTTAAGTGCTCTACAACTTCATGCCAAGCAAGAGAGCTAGTCAAGCACTGGAATTTATTTTTTGCAATTCTGTTCTACACAGAAACAGAGACGAATTTAAAGAAAAGATTTTTTGAAGCAAGGATTCAACCAATTAGCAAAACATCTATTATAGTTTAAATACTAATATATCTGAAAGAAAATCTGCATCAAAAGGGACATGCAAAACATTATGATTGTTTCCTACCAGAACATTTCTATTTCAACCAAACTGGGGTGTTTCAATCACTTTTTGTCCTTTTGTTGGTAAAACATAATTAATGATAATGCTAATTGCACCCTAGCCACTTGGGGTGCAGCACATCCTGGGGACACTTTTGAAGGTCAGAAATGAATCTCAGCCCCAAAACCAAGGAGAGCTTTGCCATCTCTTGTCTACAACCAGATCCACCAGAACAGGTAGCAGAGAATACAGCTTTTGTCCCAAGAGTGGATCATTTAGTCCCAGCTAAAAATCTTCATTAAGCTGCCAGGAAAACAAGATGGAGTAACAGAGAAAGCCACACATTTCATCGGGGTAAGAGTTACAAGAGGAAAAGCTTGGTTTTAAGAACAACAGAAGATAAGGCAGATTTGGGGAACTGTCACCTCCAGCAACAATTGCACAGCTTGCATGGGTCTAACAATAAGGGTTGAAAATATTGACTTTTATAAACACATTCACTGGAGCAGAAAAAAAAATGATACAATGAACAAAGCAAGTAAGCAAAGTTAAATAAGGTAAATGAAGCCTGAGGTACAGTTTCAGACTGATTTGCTGTTCACATAAAGAATGCTCTAGTTGAAGATTAGGGGTGAGAAATAAGAAGTCATTAGCTCTTCTTCAAGGTTCATGATTCAAATCTGACAAAACACACACTTCAGTGTTTCCAAGCTTAAAGAAAATTCCAGCAGGGTCACAGAAGTCGCTATTTTTAGCTGGCTTAATCTCTGTGCACTCAAACACAGCTTTTGTACATGCACATATTTTGTTAGCACTTAAATAAAGAAAAAAAACCTCTGCTACCAAAAACTTAATCATCCACAAGTTCTGAAAATGCAAATGAGCTTTCCTCTTAATATTAGCTGCTTTTGAGTGAACAGTACTGAACAACAGCCTATAGCTTTTCCAGCCAAAACTGCTACCGGAAAAAAAAAACAACCCAGCTCCTGGAAAATATTCAGTGACAAAACCGAGAAAGAAGAATGTGGGAAGTTACCAGCAATTAATTTCTTCAATAGGAAACAAACTCTTCCCACCCACAATGTACCTATCAGTACAGCTGGCAATGTTCTGGAACCTGGAACATCCAGGCTGTGAAGTGCATTGGGAAGTGCCTAGCACTGGCAGCCAGGAGGAAAGGCAGCAGCCTCTGACAAAAAGAAAATACATCAGAAATCTGTGGGCCTGTCTTGGTTCCTTGGCTGGCTGCTCACTGCCAAGATGGTTTAGAGCTGGGGCTGTTAGAAGAGCAAAGCAAAGGAGGTTGGTCCAAAAGACCTTGGTGGGTACCATCCAACCCAAATGATCTCTGGTGCAAAAACGATGACATTCAATCTTTGTCTCTTCATTTACTTATCATATGCTTTAAAATATTTTTGTTCATTCACATTAGAAAGGTGTCAGCCACAGAATCAACAACGATGTGGCCCAGGCACTGCATCACCCACTGGAAAGATTAATACATTTATAGCTGCAACAAGACTCTTGATACTCTTCAGTAACTCCTCTGTGCATGTATTGCTACACAAGCTACACAAGTAATTTACTCTCTGGGCCCTCGTTGTTAAATTCTTTATTAATCCTTGTAAGTTTGTCTGTTGACCTACTGTAATTTTAAGAGATTCAGAGACTGAATGTCCATACCAGCCAAACTCTTTTAATAGAATTAACTAGAGATATCATGTAAGCTTGTAATAATGTCGACAACTAAAATTCAGTTAGCTGAGCCAACAAGAAACCACTGAAACCTTACACATGTTCTCCTCTCCTCATCAAGCACAGAACTCCATGTGGCAGCAGCAAATTTCCTGACTGCCTTCTTTAACACCAACAGATCACATCTGACTGCACAGAGTGGCTGAATTCCTCTTCTTCCCCTGAGACAAGGGTCAGCCTCCAGCATTTTTCCTGCTCAAACCCAACACATGCACACACACACAGGTTGTTCAGCATATTGCTACTCCACAACAGTGCCAGTGACCCAGACCACTTTTCACCACCTTAAAGCAGGTTTAGGAAAAGATTACAGCTTGGAGAAGCACCTTCTTTACTGAACATCAGTTTCAGTGACAAATCCACAATACTGAACTAATATCTATTCAGAACTGAAAACAGAAGTACTTGACCAGTGTATATGCATTGGAAGAAATGAATCAGAATCAGTCAGAATCTCTCCTTGTCAGTTTTCTATAAGTGACAGAAATCTTCTAGCAGTCATAATTCATAACCAGCCATCATTTCTCTTAAGGTACGCCCCAAGGAAACTTGATGTACATCCAAACTTCTGCAAGCTTGCTCCTTTCTGTTGGATGCATCTTTCATTCTCCCTAAGAGTGCAAATCATGTTCTGGAAAGGCTACAGCATGCCAGGCATTCTTAAAATAGAAAGGCTGTAGCTGGTGATACTGCAAATATAAATACAGCTATTGGCATAGCAGTGGGAGTAATAGCAGTGACATGGACCCAAAGCAGCCCAGTGGCCAAACTCTGCTGGCAAGCAGCCCATGGCTTCCCAAAACACCAGCAGGAGAAAGGGAACTGCCATTTAACTGTCTGAATGGGCTTAATGCACACCAAATGAGTTGTGGTAAATTCACAGCACAATCTAACTCTTGGGCTTGAACGTTTCTAAATTTAGGTGCTTCAGTGCAGGAAGGGAGGTAGGAGAGCTACAGAAATGCTTTAGTAAAGTAGCAGAGTGAGCTGATTGCAGGTCTTTATAATTTTGACCTTGCTGTACCAGAAAAAAGCATTTGCAGTTGGCAGCTGGGGCATCATGTCCAAGTGCCACTTTGGTATGAGCAGGGAAAAGCACAACCCTGGCCTTCTGTAATTGCAGCATAAAGAGAAGGATACAAACACCAAAACACAAACATCAAAGAAAAAACTGACTGAGAAAGGCTTATCCACCAAACTAGCAAAACCTGTGAACCTTAAAAATATTAGATGTCAAAGTTATCAAAGCACACCACCAGTCAGAACTGTGGCCAAGTCTAATATAATAATGTCATGTTTATTTTTGTCCCTGACTCCAGACTAGGTGCTCCAGCTATATTTGTGCTTCTTGTAGCACTTTTAAGGAAACACACACACTTACTGAGCAGAGCAGTAGAGAGTGTATCAGATGATCTATTCCAGACAGCAGCCTTGCTGCATCACCAAGTTAATAAGCAATTTCAGTCAACAGAAATACCAGAGCATATCTTGAGAAACACTTTCTCCAAACGTTTTAAATTACTGTTTCTATTGGACTAAGAACAAAGAGTATTCCATAGGTTTTAGAATAATTTAGTAAGTCTTGTTTGAGAAACTAAAATAAAAATATTTCAAAAACTTCATCTAATAGATGACTAAGCCTTCAGACATGTGAAGACCTGGCCAGTGGTCAGAGCCACTTGAGCAGAGTCCATCTGGCAGTGTCACTCAAGCCACCAGACACTGCAGCACAGACATCTTGACATAGAATGTCTTCCCAAAACTTCTGAAAAAAACACTTAAGATCTCTCCAGTTTCTACAGAGCACTGGTGGGGAAAGGGGAGACCCCAGTGCCCCAGCATTTGCCTCTGATTTCAGCTGCATTGTCACAGACTAGAGCACAAGTATTCATTTCTATGTAGAACACAGACAAGCCAGCAAATCCTACAGAAGCCCCCACTTCTCACATCAGGCTTTGAGCTTCAAGACAGAAAGCTGCCTGCCTGTCTCTGTCCTCTTTTCCTCCTTCCAGCTTGGTCTTTCTTACCCCTCACCCCATAGCCAGGATGACAGGCTGCAGATGCCATGAGCTGGATTCAGGCACCCACACAGAAGCCATTGTTTAAAGATCCTGGGCCAGAACTCTAAGAATCAAAGGAGACAGCCCAGACCACCCTTGGTCAATCTGGACAGTATTCAGTACAGCTCCTTTGCCTTGCCTAAATATAAAGAAAAGCAGGGCAGATGACTGCAGGATGCATCCACAAAGTACTTGTTAAGAGCAGCTGATGAACAAACACGCTCAGGCGAGATATCAAAAGTTATATTCTTATAATAACAAAAAGCGATGTGCTCACAGCCACGACGAACACAGGGCATGAGCAATTCAAGGGTTTGCAAGGAGGCTGCTTCACTTGGAGGGGAAAGCACAAGATTTTAGCAGACAAATTCTTCATTAGGCTTCCTGGTGCTCACAGCACTCACACCACAACCAGGCTCCAAAATACACCTTTTTGGTTTTGGTATTTCTCTCACAAGACAGAAGCAGGACACTGGACAAAGCCATTTCTCTCCTGTGAGTTCTGCATGGTTCCAGCATCTACAACATCACATAATTAAGAAAAACTACTGAACTATCAGAAAACACTTTGCTTGATGGCTGATCAAATCTAAAATACTGTAAAGTGCATTGCTGTTTCAATAGCATGTCAACATATGGGTCATCTTTAGCAGCACAGAGTTTTTTCACATGCTACTGGTTGCATAAGCCAAAAAAAATGCTGCTATTGTGGAAGAACTGAGATGTTTCTATGGTAAAGTTCTTAAGGCATTAATTGATTCATTTCCACTGCATTTTTCAGGAACCCAGTTCTTAGATGCAAAGCCGACTCTGCTTAAATTCAATTAGTCTTGGGAAGGGAGGGGGTGGGTGAACAGGAAATAATAGTTTATGAACAGAATAGGAAAATGCAATCAAGCCTCAGCTTCCAATTCAGTTTTCCTTTGCTGTATGATGGGAACATGCAAATTCAAGGCTGAATTTCTCCTCTTCCACGACAGAAGCACAGCAAGGCTTTAACATCACTGGCATCATGCAGTACAGCCCTCATGCTAAATCCTGGTTATCCCATTTCTAGCCACAGAAGCAAACAGTTCTGAGCAAACAGGCAAAAATAAATCACTGTGAGATGACAGCTACAAAACACACATTATGGTTAGTTTGGGTCATGGACATAAGGATTAATGGATAGCAAACAGAGGATAAAAGAAAAAAAGTGACAGAGAGGTCAGAATCACTTGTCATCCTCTTCTGAACACAAAACAAACCCATGTCCTGCAGAAGTGCTTGCTCTCCCTCCTAGCCTGGTCTCAAAAGTGGACAGTTAGCAAAATTCTTGCAATATCCACTTGTTAAAAAAAAATTCTCAATACAGAAAGCAGCCTCTCCTTGTCCTGCAAGCTAAATTTGTAACTAATACTGCCATTCTTTGTTTCTGTATTATTTCCCTACAATTTGCATCCCAAATTAAGTAAATTCACTAAACAAGAGTTGTGGGGATCACCCTTGGTTTGTGCTGTACAAAGCAATATACAGTAGAGAGGTATAGCTGGGATTACTTTATGCTGTAAAAACACAAAGAACCAAGATCTGGCTATCAGGCATGAAGCTACAGGAATTTAATTTCTTCAATAGTATAAGGAGAGGGCAGAGAATAAAGTGAAAAGAAGAAAATACAATACAAAAGGAAGGATGCAGCCCAAGAGGCCTTCTCCTTCAGGAGAAAAGAGCACAGGAAAATGAAAGAAAGAAAGAGATGCAGAGAATATGAGGAACAATCCCAAGGAATGTGTTAGCAGTGGAGTCTGAAGCATCAGCAGCTTGAGAAAGGCAGGAGATAGGGCAGGTGAGGTAGGAAGCAAAAAAAGACAGGGCCAGGAAAGTGTGGGGAGCACAAATGAGTATCACTGCAATAAAAATGGAAGAATACTTGTCAGGATGTATGCAGAGATAGACAAATGGGACAGGAGATGAGTATTTACAGGCCCAAGAAGAACATAACCATCAGATCTTTAAAAAAGGGAAGTAATAAAGAAAAAACCAAACATTGAAGAATTGAGAAAATAAGGACAAAAAACCCCAAAGGCTTTTGGTTTTGTTCTGTTCAAGGAAAGCACAAGTGTTGTGTAACAGCTTCACCAAGTGAGCCAGTCAGAGTTGACTCTGTGCATGGGCCCATGAGAAGAGCACTTCCCAGCCCCAGCACGAGCAGACAGCACAGAAACCTCCCTTCCAGGAGGCTGAAGGATGAGAAGCAGCCTGCTGTCACTGTTATTGTTTGCCAGGTCTCTCCAGCTCACAGCTCCAGCAGCGACTATTGAGCCTTTGACTACCTGTCAAAGAATATCACTGCCAGTAGCTTTAGGCCATGATTACCAGTAATTGCAACTAATCCAGCTCTGGCTGCATGGAGGGAAAGGTTGTTCATGTTCTGAAATATTTTGCAATAAACTCTTTTTTTACAAGCTCACAGAAGAGCTTTACTTGATGGCACTAACATCAGATGAAATAACTACAGGACTTGGTGAGAGCAAGGATCCTGTTCCTCACTGCTGTGCATCTCCATCACCTGAGGGTAAGCTGCTCCCTTCTCTCTTTCTATTTCCCCATTTGCAAAGCAGGAATTATGATAAAGGCCTCTTCTATAAGACATTTTTTGAATTAGAAAACACAGCCACTGTTGTCCAAGTGCAAACAATGGTCCCTGTTCTACAGGAAATGGAGAGGGGCCAAATGCTTGGATGTATAATCCAAGCAGAGCTGCACCAAGGGAGTGCAGTCTGGCAGAAGGTCCATGGCAGCCCAGAGATGCTCAGCAGCACTGGCATTAAGGGAGGAAACACCCCCCTTCTCCCTGGCTGCTCTCCCCCTTCCTCCCTGCGCCACCCACACCAACACTGTGCACAGAACACTGCACTGCTCAAGCAGCTCAGCACTGAGCGCGTCCGAGCTCCAGACACGTATATAAAAATAATTACAAAAAATGCTGGGATGCTGGAAAATTTGCTTTCATATTCACAGCATGTTCCTTTTGCCTCTGCCCAGATGTGAACCGAAACTGGTTAAGTAACAGTGCAGTTCACCCTTGATGATGCAGAGTTTCTAATGAGGGACTTCCCAAGAAAATAATACCCAGACTTTGAGTAATAATTATTCATACATGTTATAAATAAACACAGCTCCTAATACTTTTAATTAGATGGTTTCCACTGACAAGTTATGTTCCCTTTAAATATTTATGTTGTGAGAAGAAACCATACAGCATTTACCCAGTGATGAAGGAGTTGAAGAGTGGACATATCAAAATGGACTTACTGGAGACTATTACAGATTTCTCTTTTCAACTGGAAAAAACTGATGAGGGCTACAAGCATTAATACACTCTTGCAGACATTTGAACAAAATTAATTGCTTAAATGAGGAAAGGTTTGCCCATCTGCATTAAAAGTTTAATAACATTTAAAAGTATTAAAGAAAACAGCTGCTGAATGACTTGTGTCTGCAATTCCTGACAGCCTCCTGTACTCAGAGGCTTCTATTTTGCCACATTCCCTTGAGCACATTGGGCATTTTACCCCACTACCTGAGAACAGTTTATTTATCCAAGTCACAAAACCTAAAGCTCTGTATTTCCTCCTCCATATTAGCATATCAGGGGGGTTATGCATATTCACTTATACATGCACCAAATCTCTATCTGCTACTTAATTATTTGTTTGCACTGCCACAGAGCACAGGAGCAGTCAACATCAATCAGCATCTTGTACAAACAGCACCACACAAATAGCAAACATGACCACTCATGTCCTGAAAAACTTTAATTACAGAAGACAGGCAACATAAGAAACATGAGGGGAGACAGAACAGTGCCAGGAGACAGCAGCAGTCCTTACAAGAGATGCTAGCCAAAGGGTTTGTTTGTCTTTTTTAATAATGACAAAAAAGCCCAATCTACTTCCTACTGTGGATCTCTTCTTCCCTTTGAAGGAAGGGAAAATATATTTCCCATATGAAATGGTCAGCTCATTTTGATACAAGGCCAGCACAAAGTTTTACTTGAAACAGCATTGAGCTGGGAGTTCTCCTTCTCTTTCCTTCTCAAGTGCTGCTCTGCTGACCCTTCCCCTTCATTTTCTTTGGATGAAGTTGACACAGAAGTGTTGCAGCAGAAAGTATCTCAAGATCATCTTTCCCTGCCAATCTATCTCCTGCACTGCAAGCTGAAGAGCTCGAGAAAAAGAATGGAAGACAGATAGCAAAACATAAGCTAGTAAGTCTCTCTCTATTAAGAGCATCTTGTTAAGCAACAGCCCAAAGAAATGGGAGAGATGGGGCAAAAAAAGACCATAAGGAGGAAAGGCAGGCAAGCAGATTCAGCCAGACACCTGCTGCAAAAGCTTTGTGACATGACTCACCCGTGCTCTGCTCCCCACTCCAGCTTAGCTCAACACTGCATCAGAGGGATGTGCTACACATCAGGAAAAAAAGGGTGGAGTTGACAGAACATTTCCTGGGCAATCACAGGAGCAATAAGCAGCCTGTTTGTCCACCCAGTGCAATTACAGGAACATCAACACTGCTCAAACACACTCAGCACGCCAGAGAGCCCTGAGAACTGCTCCATCAGCCTCAGCCTCCCACAGAACCTGTGCCTGGGATGGCAAGCTCCGGAGCACATGGAGCACTGGGAACAGTGCAGAGGCTCCTGTGTGCCACCAAGAGCTGTAAAAACATGACACCCACTCTCTGCCATCTCTCAACTTACAGCACAGTTCCCTAACAAAATCATTTCAAATGGCTCACAGAGATAACAATCATGGAACACGATCTGTTGGACACAGCAAAAGCTTTGGGAAGGGGAAGCAGATGTGCTAACACAAGACAAATCTGTAATAGTGACTTCCAAGGGAAGGGAGAAGGTGAAGAACCTGTAGGAAATTATGGCAGCCCGTTCCCTTTACTAACAGACAAAACCACCTCCACATTGAAAGAGCAAGTATGAGAAGAAAGGGATGGGGAGCATCCTGGGGACAGAAGATGGACATGGAAGGATAAGGAAAGTTCTCACAGCTAAAGATATATCTGACATACTTAATTTCAAGCCAGAAAGAATGGGCAAGAGACAGATTTTAAAGGCTTTGAGTTCCTCTTTGTGCTGCATAAAAGACCTAAGGATCTTGTAAGGGTGCAGTCCCACTTATTCCATCAGAAGGGCCAAAGGCACATACACAACAAAGAGAAGGACTGAAGCCAGAGCGAGGAGATGAAGCAGAAACTCACCTTGACATCAGCTCCCAGCCAGCTGCTGACGCCTGCCCTAGAAACCCTCCTGAGAAAGCTCCCTCCAGGCTGGAATGCCTCACACTCCCCTGCTGCCCTGCTCCCCGAGGAACAAGGCTCCCAAAACCCCATCGCCTCCCCTCGCACATCCAGACAAAACCTGCACATCCTGTGCCATTCATCTTTCTCATCTTCTCCTCATCCTCATAGCAGAGCTATTACCTACAGCACTCCTAATCACAGTTAATTGTGTGTCTGCTATATGGAAGAGATCCATAATCTTCAAAGCATCTCCCAAACAAACTGGAGCAGCAGAGATTTCCCCCTCTGCTGAAGCCATTTGGCAAGAGCACAGCAGCAGACATTACACCAAGTTGCCTTTTTGTTTCCACTGAGTCACAACCCTATGCATCAAAGATTGATTTCACACCTATCTGGGATGAATGAGCTTTCCTAAACGTTTATGACATGCTTAAGGAAAAAAAAAAAAAAAAAAAAAGGCAAGGGGAAGGTATGACTCACCAAGTATTTGCTAATCTATAGCTGATCTGCAGAAGTTATTACATTTGTATCGTGTTTCAGAAATAAAGGTGCAGATTTCAACACTTATCTCAGACCTACAGCACAGCACTTTAGGGTTATGGGTTACCACAGCTGCTGGATGGACAAACCACACATAGTAGCCTTCCACAGAAGACAAAAATACCAAGGTACACAGATCAGTCAGAAATAAAAGGCTTCCTTAAAATTACATACTCATAGATTCAAGGCTTTTTTCTTTAACTCTGCTGTAATCCATACTCTCTTCTATTAGGTGTAAATGGCAACACAAATTCAGCATCTTCAAGTTTATTTTATTTCTTTTTAACCACCAAATTTTTCTCAGATTTCCAGAAGGACCATGTTGTCTCTTCCCATCCTCAAAGGTATTTGGCACAAGAAGAGGCAACGCCTGTACCAGAGCTGAACAGATAAAACTGTCTCCTTGGCTGGCTGAATCACTGTCTTAAATTAAGCACAAGAATATGGAAAATCCCAAGCTTTCCTTGGCCTCCCCATATTCCTACACCCTGTTTCAAGGGGAAGTCCTACACAACTTCAGGAATCAGTTTTGCCCCCAGGTACAGACAAGTAAAGCAAAGTACACGACAGCAGGCTCCAGATTCCTTGGCCCTTCCATGTTTTCTTCTCCCAACAGCAGACTCTAAAGTTAGTTTTAGGAGATGAATCCATGCAGAATCTAACCACTCAGGTGGTCTTTATGCAAGAAAAAGGACAGTAACACTTAGAACCAGACTTGGAGCAGTAGTTCCTTGTTTAGGGAATCCTGCAAATATCCCAGCACAGATTTTTTTTTTTTTTTTGCATCACAAATGTTGAAGCCTGAAGAAGCTGAGCACCTACAGGAAAAGTCTCAAATTACTGAAAAAATCTATTTTTCATTGAAACCACTGGGGTGGGGAGGGGACAATTCCTAGGGAGGTTAGACTCACCACAGCTGGTGGTGCCAAAATTGAATTCTGAGTTAGGAAGATGAGAACTGACCCTACAGACCACACTAGCAATCCCAGCAACCTTCACAACAGTTCAATAAAAGAAAGTACAAAACCAGTTATTAGGGAAGCTTCTTTCCTGCTATTCCCAAAGCACAGAGCTGTGTCCACTCTAGCAGATGCTCACTTGCCTCAGAGCAACCCAAGCACACCCAACTCTGCCAATCCCTGCAACAGCAGTGATGTTCACAGGACACAGGCAAAGGGCTCCCTCTCCCAAGCAAAGCCACACACATTAATCCACACACTTCCACAGGAAATCCTTTTTATTTTTTCTTCATCATCCAAAGATTTAGGATTGTGCTGTCCCACATACAAAAAACAATGTAATCTTAACAACAAAACTTAAAACATGCACAAAAATAGAGATGTAAAACCTCAACACCGATGTTTCTCTAGAATAATATTCATTGATGATTTACTGGACATCAAAGCAGACAGAAGACAAGTAATTTTGCTGTGTTCACACTTGATGCAGAACCTCCATGTTCCACTGCCACCTCTCACCTGTGAGGGGACACAGAATGTACAACATGGCAAGTCAAGTTATGCCCCTTAACCTCCATCAAAACAAGGTGGCTTTTCCATCTAGTTTTCTTGTTTGTTTTGGTTCATTAGTTTTAGGGTTTTTTGATACTTTCCCCCATTTTTTTCCTCTTTACTTCAGCAGACCCAAAGCCTTTTTTGCTAGTTTTGATGCTTTCTTTCCCCCAGTCCTATTTTTACTGTGTGTGGGCACTTGAATTCTCTTTGGTTACAAAAGAATTAAGCACTCAACTACCTTAAAAACTGTGTTTCTTTTCAGTATGTTGTTCCTATTGTATTTCTTTTATGTTCCCCTTCAATGCCTACTAACATACCAACCCAGGTCTTTGTTTTTTTTAAATGAAGCAGATCTCCTGACAGCACTGGCAACAGAGGCATTGCTTGAACAGAGGAGCCAACAGTTACTCTTAACAGTGCATGGTAATGAATGAGACAATCCCCATTAACCCTGGCTAATAACCACAGTTTCACACCCTACAAAAGTCCTGCTGCTTGGCAAAAGAGGAACAGGCAACCTTCAATTAACTCTTTCTTTCTTGTTGAAATACAGTTTTCTGAGCTTGCTGGTGACCAAATCCCGTTTGCCTAACTCCTGAGAGCATTTTGTTTCGGTGGGAAAACTCCAAGAATTCAGCTTTTTATTCCAATAAATCTGAAACAGACTTCACGTTCTCTTATGGGCTTAATGTCACTAGGGAGGAATCTGATCGTTTGCCAAGACATTAAATCTTCCTCCCCACCAGGTAAATTCTCACTGGGTAACAGCTGGAAAAGAGCTGGATGACTGACACACACGAATCTGACAATTGAAAATAAGCAGATTGATCTGTTATTCCCATTCTTGCCAGCAAGTGTTGCTGTTTACCAAGAGAAAGCAAGAATGGGGAGGGGTGGGAAACACAGGGGGGAAAAAAAAGCATAGCTAGATTTTCTTATTGTGCTTGTACTCAAATCTTTCCGTGCAGAATTCTGATTCATCAGTTGAAATTCAATGTGGTTTCAGAAGAACGTGCTTTCAATAGCTTCTGAAAGCAGAAAGCTTGCAGACTATTTTCTGAAAAAAAAAGAACATGCATATGATCTTTTGCAGTGTTGATAAGCATATAGCAAATGCCCAGGGAGAAAATTTGTGTGGGGAGATAACTGCAGAAACTATTCTTAGTAACAGAGTTCTGCATCTGTTAAACTAACTCTGTTGGCACTGCACTGAAAATTTATATTCACCAACACGTGTTCTAAATGTTGTGAAAAAGATACTATTTTAAATCCTGGTTTATGTAACCTGAAACATCTCTGGGAGCTCATGGAGGTATTTTCATGGTGTACCAAGGAGGAGCAGAGCCTGGTGGTCTCCAGCACAGAGGGGACTCAAACAAGAGCCAGTGGTGTGGGAGCAGCAGAACCCCCAAGTTAAAACCACAGAAAAAAGCAGAGCAAGGCCCCACCACCCACAGAAACAGGTTATACAATCCCAGGCCTAAACGTGGATGGAAACTAAGGATTGAAAACTGTGATTTTGCTCTTTAAACCTCTGTCACTCAGCACAGGGAACTGATCTTTACAAAACATTTAAGCAAATCCTCAATGTTCAGTACACCATGACATTCCATGATCATGCAGCAACACAGGATTCCCAGGCAAGCAATAAAGCCCTTAAGAGGCCTGCAGATGAAAATAACAGTGCAAGCCTCGTGTGTGACAGTGAACAAGACAGGAACTTCATCTGAAGACAATGAAGCATTAGATCCCCAGTTGTATAGACAATTATATTAATCAAACTTCAATACTTGTTTTAGCCATCTTATTTCACTCTGCAAACTACTTCTGGTAGGGGAAAGTTCATTACAGACTTTTTATTCCCTTCTATCATCAGCCACTTTTTCAAGTCCTCCAATTTTCTTTTTGGACACTGAGAAGCTGTGTAGAAGCCTCCTCTCGCTCCAGGACATTGATACTATCTCCAAAGATAGACCAAGCAGAAACCATGGCAAACCACCCATTTTTGGTAACTCCTTTGTGGTAATGCCTCTAAGTGCCAAACAGAGCTGGACCCCTGGATGAAGCTGTAAATAATTGCTGCCAAATGGAATAAGTTCATTCACCTCTAAACCCATAGCTGAAATCTCATCAAACAGCTGAGAATGGTCTCTGAAGACCACTGTTATACCTTCCTGCAATTATAAGTGAACATATGACAGACAAAGTTTGAAAAAAAAAGGAAAGAGAGGAAAAAAAAATAAAGCCTGAAAGTTGCAGGGACTCAAGAAAAACTCAGTTATACAGCCAAAAGCAGTATTAGATTGTACCACCACACCAGATTTGCTCATAACCCCTTCCTCCTGGCTCTCAGGGGCCATATTCTGGTACCCATTTTGAAAAGCAGCCTCCCCCTTTAACCACCTTCCATTAAAATACTTTTCCTTAAAGCTGATGGTACAGACAGGCCCTACAGTAGTCACAGAGAAGGTATTTTTTCTTGCTAAGCCATCCTCATGGCAACAGCCAGAAATACCCTTCAGTAACCCCTACGTGTCAACAAGCTCCATTCCAGCCCAGGCTGTTTGGTATAGCAGTTCTTTCACAAGTCTCTGGTGGGACTGTAAATTCTGGCAGTGTCAAATACATTTCCTTTTATTACAAAACCATTTTGAAGCCATCAGAAAGATTTCTCATTTGTAAACTAGCACTTCTATATTTAGGATGTTACTTGGATTACAGCTTTATTTTTTCTTCCTGACACTGCAGAAATGGAGGAAAATAAAACGCAGGAACACTAACAGAGGCGAGCAGGCAACTTTTCAAATACTGGAAAAGGGTTTAAGTTCTTGGAGAAGAGGACTGCTCCTCTGGACTTGAAGGAAAGGCCCAATTCCCAACTTGCAGATGAAATACTGTTCCTGATTTCATCCCTCTGTAAAATGGAAACTCCTCCTCTGGGCCAGGCTCACCTGCAGTGTGACTTGTGGTTTGCTTCAGAAAGCAAAGGGTCAAGGGACGTGGGGTGAAAAATCCAAGGGTTCATTGAGTATCCAGTCAGGAGAGGATCATCCACTTCCATATCTCCCTATTTCTTCTCTGCTGAAAGCACAAACACAACCTGCTGACCCCAGAGCCAAGCCAAGGGAAGCAGGTCCCCCTCACAAGGCATCTGCTCCCCAGAGACAGGAGCCTTTTGAAAACACTGGGCTAAGTTGTTTTAACATGTACACTGAAGTACATCATGATATGGACTTTTTCAGTCAAAATATGACAGATAGTTGATGAAAGTACAGATTTCAGCTTTTCAACTAAACTAAGACACTTGGGAGAACAAACAAATCTCCTGTACATGCAAAGATGAACACAGAACACAGCTTGGCATGAGAGACTGCTACATAAATTCTAATTCAAACTAACAAACATGACTGACAGGATAATGACTAATACCCCATGTAAAGCAAAACTCTTTCTTATGGACTTGTGAGATTTTGGTGTCTTGGACTGGATTCTGATGAGTTTGTTTTCACCAATTCTGGAATAACTGGCTCAATTACCTTCTCAGGATAAAGTACATCCAAGATTTTGATTCCTTGACTAGAACCTGCTCTGCTGCTAAAACTAACACCAAGGCCTACCCAAACAGCTCAGCACAAATAAACTGGGGGAGGGCTGCATACATTACTTCCCAGATCTCTGGATAGACTTTTTTTGGGGGAGGAGGGCACTGTTCCAATAGTTTCTTAAAATTACGGCAGCAGAACAGAGTGTGAAGCTGGGTGGCAAGGAGCTGCCAACATATCAAGCACTTGCAATGATTCATTAGTCCACACTTTGACAGAGTTGTTCCTGGGCTTGAAACAAGGAGAGAGAGAAGGAAGGAGACATCCAACCTGCCAGAGCTTGGCTGAGTGGTACCCAGACTCCAGGAGCTGGGCAAGAGGCAGAGTCACATTGTGTCCTGTCTCCAGTGGGAAAGGACACAAGCCCAGCTACTCTCTGTGCTCTGCTCCCCTCCAGCATCCACAGGCATTAACTGAGGGACACAGCAACCCCAGCCCAGCTGCCTCCAGTGTCTGGTTTGTCAATGAAACCACCCAATCTTTCTGAGATCTCCAGTACAATCTACCTCCACAGCCTCCTGAACAACCAAATCCATTTTTAACTACTGGTTTAAGCTTATTACTTGCCATACATGCCTGTATTATTTAATGTGCTTACTTTTATTTTAATCCAGGTAGGTGAATGTGAAATGATGGAAAAGTGGTTTGCATCTTTAAGTCCTACACATTAGCTGGTAGAAGAAAGAATAAACCAAGAGAACAGCCATTGGCAAGGGACCACTTTGATTGTTCAGCATTTGTATTCAACCATGCTCTAGTATGTCTGCCTGTATATGTTCTTTGAATGAAATCATTACCATAATTTCCTATTTATTGAACCCTAATCTCTGTCTGGTTTTCCTGTTAAAGCTTTTTCCATGCTTCTACCCTCCCTTTCCCTAGAGAAAGGGTCTTTGAAAACTTTTTATCAAATGTAATGTGTAATTCAGCCTGCTCCAGCTATTTCCAGATGGCCTCCAGTGTGTTGAAGTTATGCACTCACGATTTTCCAATGGAGAAGAAATAAATTGAAGAAAGACAGGATTTCCAAAGCAAGAACCTTGCAAGTACCTCAGGAATTACAATACTTCATTTCTTCTAATAAAATCACAGAGAATTGGATCCAATTTAGAGATACCAAACTCCCAATGACTTCAGCCTTGTCTCCAACCCAAACAGATTTTTCATGGAAAGAGGGCCACAGCACATGCAGGTATTCAGACTGCTGGCACACCTTACTGGAATCTCTTGCCCAAAAATCCAGCCATTAACATATGGAAGAACTGGAGCAAGTGCTTCTATTTTTATCACACACCATCTTTTCTAAGTTATAATGTTCTCAGCATTAAAGGTATTTGGCAAAAGACAAAAAAGACAGAAAACTGTGAATTAGGATCAAGAATTACAGCACAGAGATTAGTTTGGCCATCAGTATCATGATACTGTTTTCTGTATAGAATCCTCATTCAAGTTTTGTGCTGCACAGTACAAATATTTCCAAAAGAAGAGCTCCTGAATAGCATTATCAGGCAGCTCTTACAGGAGGACAGCCAGAAAAATGAGGAGACAAATGTATCTCCATGTTGCTCCACATCTAACACCAGAAGCATCAGCAAAGAAAATATTCTGCTTTAGTTACACCAGGTTTTGTCACTTCACCACAGGCATTATTTCCTTGGCATGTCACACCTTACCTACACCTGTCCAAGGCCCTGCTGCCATCAATCTCTGGGCTGTAATAAACCACAACAAATACCCAAGGGGACAGGACTGGGATGCAGAGCCCCAGGTTCCCGATTCTTGAGAAGTAAAGCTGGAAGCTGCTCATCAACAAAGCCACATTTCTCCAACAACACCTGCTCAGTGCTTTATCCCACTTACAAAGAAGATGCTCAGAGGTACTTCCAAGTGCACCTGCCCCAACCAAGTCCACCAAGAGCTTCTCCTGGGCAGGACACGGAGCAGGGTTCTGCCAACAGCGAGGCAGTGGGTGTGCTAGGACTCCATCCCATCACGCTGACAGCTCTGCCTCATTGTTTCCCCCTGCAGCCATCTGCTTCTGGTGCCTTATTCTCAGATGGCAGAGCTGCTGTGAAGCAGCCCACCACCTCCCCTCATGCTCACACAGCACCTACCAGCAGCACGGGATGCTGTGTCCCCAGCAGGGACCCGACGTGTTACAGTAGAATAAGTCACAACACACAGAACTAAAGCTGTTTACAGAAGATGGTGTTGCTGGAGCTTCCCAGATATACTGCTGACAAAATAATATCATATTTCATCACAATTTCCCTGATGTGTGTCAACAGCAGGAAGCCCTCTTCAACCAGCACAGCTGAAAGCACCATGTATCAAAGTTGTAGGTCTATATGCAAAGCTGCTGAGGAGAAACAAGGTTTCTATTCTGATTAATTGTTCAGGATGAAAATATGGGCTCTGACATAATGTAATAGCTATTTTGGCACAACTTTTGAGGAGCATGAGTAAGCAGCCTCTCCTAATTGATGTGCAGATCCTGGAGTGGGTAGTAACTGCATAATAGCTTCATGTTGTCTTCTGAAAGTTAACACAGATGTGAACCCTGTCAAACTAGTCCACAGTTACCAGCAGCAGCTACTCACTGGAAGAATTTAACTCCATTTCAGCCTTTTATCTACATTTTCTCTCTTCTGTGGAAATGGATTAACAGAGGACAACTTGGCCATCACAGCCTCAGTCAACACAAATGGTCCCAGGCCTCCAGCAGTCCATCAAAAGCCCTTGGCTAAATAAGTTACCATGCAGCAGCAGAGCAGCCAGAGCAGCCACAGCAGCCACGTGTGTGGTTAGACAACAGCCAGCGTGTTCTGAGACAGTTTAGCTCAGTCTGTAGTCAGTGTTAACCTGCATTACGTGGTATTTGCTATGAACCAGGACTTTGCACACAGATAACTCCTGCTGTAGAGCTGACAGCAGTAAATTATTACACAGAATTAACCCAACTATGCTTGAGCTGTAAGATGATTAGCTTGGTGAGCCTGTATTTTTGGGTCATGGTTCCTATGGAGTAAGCATAAAGCTCAAGAAGAGAGCCCTGGCAGGTTAGCAGACCACTGGCATATGCTTGTTGCTCATTTCAGAAACCCAGTATGTCAAGAATCAGACACAAAGCCCTCAAACTGGATTCACTGGTAAAGGTGTCACTGGCTGTAAGTGTGGAATTTGTCACAACTTTCTACTGGAATGCTGTTTTAAGACAGCAAAATTCAACTGCATACAAAGAAACAACGACAGGCACCATGCAACACACACAGGACTCCTACCATGCTTTTAAAAAGTCAGCAACACGATTTTAAGCTCCATCCAACCCAGCATAACTGCAAGCTGCCACAGCAGGAGGAGTCTGGCCCACAGTCTGGTTCTCAATCCTCTCTTGGGCTGGTCTTGTAACTGTGCGGCTGTAGCACAAGTTAGTTGTGTCAGCAAATGGAAAACTTTTTATTTTTGAGCATGTGTGGTCCCTTCCCATTGAAGCAGTGAGATAAACCAACTCTCCTTAGAGTCATTTAGCAGCCCAGACCCTCCTCAGGACTGGGCACAGCCATACCTTGCAGAGATGAGGTGCAGCACAAAACCACACCTGCCTAGTGCAGAGTCCTTCTGACACGTGAGGTGAACTTTTACCCCACATTACTGCCTTGGAAATCAAGTAGCTAAGTCAGTGATAAGAAGCTATTTTTGACCTTAAATCACTCAAATGCTAGCAAAGACAAAGCTTTTGATATTGAATACCTAAGTTGGAGAGGAGATGGCTGGAAAAAACACTGAGCCTTCTGCATCTTCGCCTCCAACACTTTCTGAAGCAGACAATGACAAAGTACTGGTAGCAGTGCACTTTCATGTGAGAATGCACATTGCAAGGCAAAAGAATGGTAGACAGCATTGCTCTGCAAATGCTCATGCTCTGAACTGGATCTGTTACACAGTCTGTGGTTCCCAGACCAAAAAGAGATGTGTAATCAGCATTTTGTGCATGCAACGTCCATTATAACAGGGGAAACCTGTGCTTTATCCTTGCAGTCACCCAAAACTCTCGGGCAGCAGAAACTGGTGCACTTTTCCAGACTGTTTGAGAGCCTGTACCTCATATCCAAAGGCAAGTCAGCCTGTATGAACTGGTGTGATGCCAGCAGTCCAGCCCTGTAAAGCCCAGGACTTACCAGCTGGCACATACTCCACACACACATGAAATAAACTGACACCTTCTGAGAAAAATTAAACACATCTGTACTCAGTGCTGGGAGCAGTTAAACAGTCCCCTGGTCAAAGGAGATGGGGACTTTTCTTTATAATACTAATGGCTGTGGTAGGATGTAAAATACAGGCACAGCAGCATGAAGAGCTCTACCAAGTAAATCACAAAGATCAGGCCAATTTCTGTGGAGCAGCTCTGCTGCCTGCAGATGTAATTCTCCTTTATGTACCACCTTCTGTACTTCTCTCCAACAATAAATGCTGCAGAATATGCTGGAGTTGGGGTTCAGACTTCCATTAGAACAGAAAACAGGATGCACCTCTCCCAGCCCCTGCAAATGTCTCACACCTTTTGGTGGCTGTACAGCCAGCCCATGGCTAGATTTCAGGAAAAGCTGTTCAATAAAACCTCAGTGAAACAAAAACTCAGTGTGCAACATCACAAATACCAGCTCCACTACTAACTCCCAATTTAATTCAGAACATCCCAAGTGCAGAGGCAAGACTGTGCCTTTAACACGCTTCTCATTAAGAACTCAGCTCCCTGTAAACAGCACATAATCAAATTTCTGCACTACCCTGTTTCAGTTTCTCATTACTGCATATCTTTCATGTTTTAATTCACATGACATTAGATTCGCTGCACTAAATGAGCACCTTCTGAACTCCAGAATAAAATGGAGGTTAATTACTAAACCAGATTTTTAAGTGAGAGTAAAACTCTATTAATGCCTAAAGCAATGCTAAACTTGACAACTTAATTGAAGTTAAGCATTGCAGAGTTAAACTGCCCCAACAGCTTTACTCAAGCTGCAGCTCACACATTAAGACCTCCCAGGATCCCACATTTACAGAGATGACAGGGGACAGGACCCTGATCCAGCACCTTGCATTTGCAGTGAGCCACTCAAGTGGCATTTTGTGATGGCCTTGTCAGGAGATGTCCAGACCTCTCCAGCACCTGCTTAATCCATACCACTGAGCCTTGGGATACATATTCTTGAAAATCTTCAACTTTGTTGGCCCTTGAAGCTGCCAAAAACAATCTGCATGAAACTGAAACTTAGTCCTACAGAGTCAAGACAAGATCAGCTAAAGATTAGATGCTCAATTCCAAGTGATATGTATTTATTGGCCAAAGTGTATTGTATGCTGTCCTGATGAACAGAAACAGCTACAGCTTACAGAAAACCACTTTGTGCATGGCTCACTGAGGAACTAATTCCAGAACTATCCCAGAGCAAGACATGGCCAAAGTTCATGTTTACTATTTTGGAAGTAATTTCAACTTCAGTGTATGAATTCATAGCAGGCAAGTTACTGCTGGTGCATCAAAGAACAGGAATATTTTAGTCAACAGCCTGGTAGAATTATTATACATGTTAAACAGTCCAGATAACATCACAAGCAATGAGCATCTGTCAAATGCTCTGCACAAACAACACAAGGCACAGCTCTGCAGCACTGGACACAACCTCTGCTCTAGGGCTGAACTTCTCATTAAATGCAAAGTTATGTTGTAGGGTGCTTTGCATCCATCCACTATGGGCTAAAAACTAGTCTGTGTCAAACAGGGCTGAATCAAAATGAAGAAGAAAACTTGTCAGCCTGTGAGTCACGACTGAAGGATGCAGAAGTTTTGCCCACGACGTCTTAAGCTTCACCTGTACAATCCATTGCTTTTAGAGCAAAAACCAATAGTTTAGATAAGAAATGCAGCTCCTTGTTTTACTTCAAAGATGAGGGAGTACAGCTTGGGGAGGAGATGTGCAGCTTCCTGCATAATCCATCTCATGTGCACTGGGACACAGAAGCCAGGAAACAGTTTATGTGTAACTCAAAAAAATAATCCAAAACACAAAAAAAAAAAAAAAGCTCCACACTTTTTCACTGTGAGGGTCATCAATACTGGAAGAAGTCATGCAGAGAAGCTGTGAAGTCTCTGTCTTTGGAGATACTCAAAACTCAGCATGACATGGCTCTGAGCAGGGGAGCTGGACAAGATGACTGCAGAAGTGTCACCTCGGTGACTCTGAGTCTGTCTAGCCACTGGGAAAAGCTTCAGACTGCTGGAAATAACAGTATTCCAAACTTTCAGATCCTGTCCATGTGACACCCAGCTTTAGACTTGACAACATTGTGGTTGGCTTTGAGAACAACCCAGTTTTGGGTCCAGAAAGCTGTGGTCATATCCAGTTCCTTTTCCAGGGAAGCCACACAAGCACTCACTGCCATAGCATATGGGGGCTGAAGGAACTGTTCAGTGATATAAGCATGTGTAGATCTAAATACTCATCTCAAGCATTATCATCAGGATATCAGAAACTAAATGGACAGTTAAGTCTTTTGGTGAAAAAAAGAAAAAAAAACAGCTGATAGTGCTAAACAGATTATACCAAAATTCAGTTAATTCTGCATCTCATGTTGAAAAGATTATGAATTTTTCTTTTTCTAGTGGGATTTTTCACTTTTCTAAGTAGTATTTCAATGAAAGTGGAACATATTAAAATCACAGTGTCAGCCTTGAAAGTACATCAGATTTAGGATCTTGCCATATGCTGAGCACTCTTCTCTCAATCCAACAACATGGATTTGAGCTCAAACCACGAGCTGAAACTGAAGCACAAATAGTCCTGAGCAGCACAGCTCACATGCTTAAGGCTTGGTGCATCCCTTCAGTGTTTGCTACAGGCCTGGAGTTACAACAAGATGAAACCTACGAGTACAAAACCAACTGAATTACTTAAGATTCTGAAATAAACACAGAAGTGTTGTGTTGAACAAAGGTCTGATTGAGGCAGATCTTTAAACATATGCTTAACTTCAGCTGGCATTTAAATCTGATCTCTTTCAAAGAAGCCTCATCCTGAACACTGGATGCTTTCTTAACTTGCAGCTCCCAGTATGAAAAGGATTTAAAGTACATTTAGGGGGAAGACACTCTATACAGGCATTTGCTCAGAAAGAATGCTTCTGGGAGACACTATACATCATTTTAATATTTCAGTTACTTCTACAACCTCAAACAAGCCCAAATTGTTTCTAAAATTCCAGCACATCAGACACCTCCCTGAATTTTAACTCAAATTCTCATCTTCTTCTAACAAGATGCCAGGAAACAGAAAAGAGCCTGTTCCCAAAAACTTTGATAAAATTCAGTTAAATTATCCAGATGGTTTTCATTCCACAGAAAATACTAAACCAGCAATCTGCAAAGCATAGCATTTTCTAAATACACAAAATAAAGAGAAAACAATGCACAAGTGCAAAGTGCAAATGCTGAGCCCATTATATTTTTGTTCCAGCAGAAATGCAGCACAATCAATACCATCTTGCAGTTCTAGAGGACCCATCTTTCTGCTGCCAGGGCTGCTCTGTAGCTGTAAGCACCACCAAATAAATGGCAGTTCAACCACTTAATTTTTCCTGTGCTACATGCAGAAAGGAGGAACTGCATTCCCACCCACTTAACCTCCAAAACTCAGCATTCCCTACAGCACAAGAAGCCAAAGAGCACCTGCTGAACAACCTATGTACTTTGAATGACTCTGCAAGCAGCCAAATTTAGCAAATTTGCTATTTTCTCCAAAGCACAGCCTGATTCTGCAGCTCTTAAATACAGGGAAAACTGTCTTAGATTAAATAGTGATTACAGATTTAGAATTTCAAGAGCTGTGAAAGTCCTTGCCACAGAAAATAAACCCACTGAGAAGAGAGGAGGACAGATACTGCAATTTTCTGTGCTGAGCTATTTAATAAATCTCAAAGCAAAGGAATTAAACTACAGATAGGGAAACAAGCACCTATATAATTACACAACAACACCTAAATCATTCAAATTCACCACCAGCTGGATCAGAAAACTGATCAGCAAGAGATGAGCCACAAAAAAAATCTCTATGCAGTTAGAGATGGATATGCATCCCTTTTACATGGCATCTCACTAAAATGTTTCATAGCAACAGGGCAGGAGTTATCCCACAGCAGGGGATGCTGAGTACACCCCAAAAATGAGAGGACAGGCCAGTGAGCAAACTCAGTACTTTAACTGAGTTTCTCAAGGGGGAAGAAATCCCTGAAGTGCTTCTTCTCTAGATCATTGTAGGTTTTCTCCTGCAGTGCTGCTGGCTGTCCTCACCCCAGCCCTGCAGCACGGTGATAGCTCAGTGATGCTCTCAGGGAGAGCAGGACCCTTCCAGCTCCCCTCTCTGCCTGCTAGAACAGCTCTCCAGGCTGCCCAGGAAAAGCTCTGAGGATGGAAATGGTGGGATCACCAGCTGATAAAGCCACCATAATGTGTTCTGGGCCAAAGCTCACTGCAAGAGCCACCTTTCCTCAGAAGTCTCCTTTCACAGAGCTAGTGAGTCTCAGCACAGCAGAGCAGCATTCAGGAACACAAAATCACTGGACCTGTTTCTCTGCAAGTCTATTTACAATCTCAAATGGTGCTGCAAGAAAAAAAAGCCAAATGGTGCCCAGTTCCAAAGAGCAAATCCCTGAAGATCCCACCTGAGAACCAAGAACACACACCCCAGGCTGGGGCAAGAGACCACTGCAGGCTCAGACAGGGAAACTTTGCCTTATGGACATCTTTACACCCCAGCACAACTCTTCATTAGAAAGGCTAAGTGAGGGATCATTATGACTCCTCCACAAAGGAGGACTGCTTTGGAAAGACAGCAATTTCTGCCTGCTCAGAGGGATTTCTCCCAGAAAGCAGGAGGCTGCTGTAAAAGTAGGGTGGCCAATTCCTTGGGAAATACCAAAAAAACTGCAAGGAAGACCCCTTCCCCAGCTCTAAAAATGTCCAGCAGCAGCACCAGACTCCTTCCAGCCAACCCTGGTTTTGTTGTAGGGGCAGCTCCAGCACCTTTGAGATCCTCATAACAGGCAGAACCATTTCCCACTTTTCTACATTACTTAACACACTTGAAAAACAAAAACTCCTTGCTGACCCACAGCATCTTCAGGGCTAACAGTCCCTACTACAGAGCTTTGTACAGTATCAAAAGTTGCATTAGCTGGGAACCAAATTATCACTTGCACAGTAGTTTTGCAATTAGATTGAAACTGTAAATTGTGCAACAAGCTAAATTAAAAAACAAGTTTGTGATACACACATAATCTCAATTCAGCTTCTGCCTTACTCACCTTACTTCTTTGCAACTTGTTTCTATACAGATTCAAGCTCCTTTTGCTGTACCACAAATGACTTCACATTCCTAAAAAATGAAGCACTCCTAAGAACTAACGTCTGTTTGTCGTCACTCTTAATATCCACCTTTGCCTGAAGCTTCTTCACCAACACACACCACTCTGAGAGGCCTTTTGGGCATCAGGGTCCATACCACCCTCCAACTTCCTTGCCTTCCTGCAACATTTCAGGACTCCTTCCCTTCACCCAATTCTTTCTCCCCAAATATCACCACTCTTACTTTGAGCAGGTCCCCATATGCCATGCTGTGGCCTCAACTACAGAGATTTAGACAACTACCTTCCAGATGGAGCTGAAAATTATCTGATGTCTGAGCACATCTTACTTGCTTCCCAGTAGATACAGCTGCTCCACTTTGTTCTGACTTTGCTCCAGAAAATAGTGACTTGTACAATCTCATGCAAATACTCCTTTGTGTTACACCAAGTCACTCCTGCCCCTACCAGGCTCAAACACTACACAAGGCAAAACAGAGAAGCTTCTGCAGAAAAAGACACCTCACAAAGCCCATGGTTTATTGGTTTGGGCACTCCCAAGGACAGTGGGCACTTTCAATCCTGTGTCTTGAGTCACAGCCAGGACTGGAACTCAAAACTTCTATGTGCTGAGTGGACAAAGCTGGGGCAGGGGGATGTCATACTACCTGCTCTTCCTCATTTCTGTAAGAGCACACCTGCCCTGGGCACGTCACTCTGAGGAGGATTTAGCAACAGCTCCCCTTGGACACCCAACTCTCAGTGGGACACGTTCAGCAGCACCAGCAGCCTCTCGAGCCTTCCCTGGCCAGCTCAGGCATTCCCAAACTCCAGGCCAATGCTCACCAGCTACTTTGAAGCCATCCCTGAGTTCTTTAAGGAACCCAGCCACCCACCTCATGGGGTTTTTTTAAATTCCACTAGGCAACAGAAGACATAAAAATGAGATGACGCAAGGCTAACCCAAAGCTCCCCTAATGAACGTAGCCCCGAGTGTCCAACAGGATGTGACAGGTGGAGGGGCAGGCCAGCCCAGCCGAGGATGAGGTCACAAAATGAGCACTTTGCACAGCACACTACTAATCTTAAATTCCAAACTCATTATGCACAAGCCTAACAAACAAAGGAGAAGCTTAGCAGATTTACAATCTACCTTCTCCAATGGTGGAATAATTATTTATCTGATAGCAACCTTTGTGATACAACAGCAATAAATAAATGATCCCAGCAACTCTTGTGAACCATGCCTGTGGCTTCATTAGACAGACTGACAGCTGGAATGTGCCTTTAGCTGGCTGAGCTTGGGTAGTGATGTAAATATTTGCTACAAATAAAATAAAGCTTGCTAGACTAAGCAGAAACCCAAACACAGCAGTTAATGGCATCCAGGGGACACAGTGCAAGAGACCCTGAACTCCTTCCAGCTTTCAATGAACAGCCCCTAGCTTTATTTTCCTTTGCTTTTCTCTAAGATTGTTCCCTCCTGCATGTGTACACATGTCAATACCATTCTGATTTCATTCTCTCAGGTTGCAACTACTATCCAGGCTGAAGTTCACAAACATTATAGAAAGGGTTTGTATTCCTAATTTGGCTTTACAGCTGCATATTAATTACCATGCAGCTACACATCCAGAAAAAGCATTTCCAAAGTCATACTTTATACAAGCTCTCTCCTTTATTTAGCTAAAAACCAAAGAATCCTGAAAGGAAATAGTACACGTGCACAGAACTTGCTCAGCTAGGCTCTCCCACTCAGATCTCTCAGATCCTTTTCCACTTCTATGGCATTATTCCGACCTCCCAGTTTAAAGCTCCAGAACCACATGTTCCCCTTGCCTATATTCCAAATTTCTCACCATCTGACAGCTTCCAAAGTCTGCTCCTATCTTCCCAGCCTGAAACAGTACCTCCAGCCCAAGTTTTCTAGCTGGCAGTTTCTCCTCCAGAAAGGATCGCAGTGGTTTCTGTTCTATGTGTTAATATGTTACAACAGGATGGCTGGCAGTAACATTAGCTACAACCATTGATTGCTTCAGTCTCCATCCTACAAAGCATCCTTCACTTGGGATATTCTGGCTGTTCCCACTTCTTGTTACTTTTCTCCCACCTCCAGGACCCAGTTCCCCTGCCCTACTTGTTTCTCCCATTTCTCCAGCAGTTTGTGTTGTCACATATTTGCAAAGAAAAGAGACAGCATCTCAGCATCTGGGTTACAGGCAAGCTTTAACAATATGTTATCATCGTGCTGCTTTAAACACATTAAAACTGGCAAGATTCCAGCACCTAAATATCTCAGAGATTATCAACATCTTTCCAGGAAGCCAAAATACCAATATTCACCTGGATTTCCTCAGAATTCACCCCAAATAAATTCTTTCATGTAACACTAGGCCAAACCAGGCACGTAATCCTTACACACAAAGATTGCTTTTGTAGCTTTAAACAGACACAGACATCCTTCCAGCTCTCCAAAACTTCAGTGCTCTCTTCAGAAGCAGCCTCAAAGGGTGGTCTGAGAAGACCAGACTCCCACACACTCCCCCCAGCCAAACCAGCAGGTTCAGGTGGGTTTATGTCCATTTTGTGCCAGAAGAGGAGCACAAAAGAAGGTGCAACATACCTGTGAATCTAGATCAGTGTTTTTTGGGGAGCAGTTGAGGAGGATGAATCCAAGTCTTCCCAGAGGTGGCAGCTGCAGCATCGTCTCCAATGCAACTGTTTCCCTGAGCTGTAATATCCCTATGAAATACCAACTGCAGGACTGGGCTGCAGCCACCTGACACTGCACCTGAGGTGCTCTACAGCAAGAAAAAAAGGGTCTGAAAAACCAGCACTTATTTGTTCTTGATGCTCATTTCTGCAAGGAACACAGAATTCATAAACCCCACATCTGCAAATGTATGTCTGCCTGCATTGTAAAGGAATAATCTTCATGGGAACGGATTTAAAAAAAAACTTGTTTACGGTTAGAGGCTGCTAATTACAACATTAAAATACTAGCCCGAACCCCACATTACACTTGCATTCTGTTTTACATAGCAGTATACGTAACAATCATCACAGCAAGCTGCTCTGTTGGCTCATGCTGGAAGAAGTAATTATATATCACAGCAACACAATTTTGCCCTCCAACCTGCCAGTCCAGTCCATGCAGCAGCTGCGAGCAGCAGGTCAGGGTGGGGGGAGCCTACAGAGTATTTCTACATAATCACTTACCACTGAAGAAAAAAAGCTAAAAACCACCAGCCCCTGGCCTGCACGCTTGGCAGAAAGCTGCTAACACAAACATCACAGCAGCCCTTGCAGCAGGGATGTTACCAGAAAAAATGAGCTCTATCCAAAGGCACTAATAGTGTTGAAGTATCAGCTGTGAGTTGTAGTGCAAGCCTTCCTTAGTAATTGTCACCATTTTTGTGCTTGTACCAGTGGTACCCACACCATCCTGCTTCACTGGGACACTACCATGACCTCTCTGAAATATCTCAGAAGCCCACAGGCACCAGTGACTAAGGCCTATGCAAGCCACAAGCTGAATTTCTGTGCAAAAACACTGAGACAGAGCCTTTCAAAAGGCACCCCAAAACTGTTAGTGCCCACCCACAGCAAGCAGAGCCATGGGGTGATTAACACTGGAAACTGCACTTAACTCCTGCCTCACATGGACTGGAGTCCATCTTCCAAGACTTTGAAATATTCAGGTTCACTGGAGCCAATCTTGACACTCAAAGCATCATCAGCTTTTTCACAGCTGTTGCAGATAAAGCAGTGGCATGGCTACACTGTGAATATGCAATAAAATTCATTTTCCTGCGCTGGTTTTTTTTCTATGAAATGAAGTGTAAAACTACACACAATCCACTAGTTGTGCTGTAACTGTTTAACTAGAGATTATTAAAAAGAAATCATCACAGTTCTTGTATAATATGATAGTGATGCAATGGTTAACTGTCCAGCAAAATCTGCCATGCCAGGCTGCTTAATCATGTTGTCTTTGCTCCAGCAAAAAAAATTGTATTAAAAGACAGTGATTTTTTCCAAACAAAAACATTACAGCCTGTGTATTTCAAAAACTTTTTGAATCCAAAATAGAACGAGACAGACAATAATGGCCAAGAGCCTGACCAGCTTAATGGAAGTTGGACTCTCATTTTGTTCCCAACACTGAAACAGCAGATTGTTCACAGAAGACAATTAACAGCCAACACAAAATTTCAATTTTTTTAGCAGAAAAGTAAACAGAGAAGTACTCCTTCTGTTTCATTTTCAAAGACTTACAGCATGTTGCTTTTAAAAGTACACATGCAAACAGGAGGACAGCATCGTTAAGTGTAAGAACAAGTTTCTCCTGCACCCTAACTTTTAAGCAGCTGTACTGATTTCTTCCCAATCAACTTTTAATCAGAGAACATAGTTAAGAGGCTGAATTAGCTTGTAAAACAGCACATCTGCAGATCTCTTCTACTCTTGCTTCCCAGTTTTCTTCTAGATCCTGACCAGACTGTACAGCAGGAATTAGTCATGCTGCCTACCACGGTGCTGGAAAGGACCTCTGATACATTGCCCTAAGTGCCAAATAAAAACACACACAGTGCACAAGAGGCTCTGCAATGACTTGTTAATGACAATGGCTCGGTTCACACAACCACACAAATTCTAGACCAGGAGCTTGTGAAATGACCTCCACTCTGGGAAACGAGCAGTACCAGGGGCAGCCCAGCTCTCCATCAGCTGCACAGGCTGATTTTCAGCTTTTTAAGTGACAGAATCTATTGATTCAAACTATCACCTGGAATCTGTAAACCAACAGCAGCCAGCTAGGGAAGCTTCCTGCTCACCACAAAAGGATGGATTTATTTGAAGCAGAATGCATGTGTACTTACACACAACTAATGCAGCCAGCAGCCTGATAAATAAAAAGCAAACACATGTGCCTGCTAAAAGATGCACAGTCAGTGCAGCCAGCTCAGCCTCAAAATATCTGTGCCCTCTCTGATCAGCTTGGCAGCCACACAAAACCCTCCCGAGGAAAGCAGGCCAGGGAAGCAAAAAGGTGACGCTCAATAGTTCATATCAAAGCAAATGCTGAACTGAATTTCATGGGCTATTTCTGTTTCCTTGCTAAATAGCAAAGGCCTACTGCAAATAACAGAGTGAGAGTTTTGCAGGAGAGAAAAGGTCACTCAGGATCTCTCACCGTGGAAAATGCTGTGCTACAGACAAGGAGCAGCACCGGCTCCCTGTGTAAAGAAATATACGGAAATACCACTTATTGTATCCACATGTTTATACAACAGACACTCCAACAGCAGCCTTCCCTTTTAAGACTGTTTTCAAAAATAAAAAAGTACAAAAAGATGTGGTGAGGGTTTCCTTCCCAGTGCAGCGAATTTGAGGTGCAGAATAAACATGGAATTATTGACTCACTCACAAAAATGTTACCGGAGAGATTTCAGAGACATACTTCTGGCTGAGCTCTACTCCCACTGACGTCGGCTCAGACTTTTACCACTGATTTCAGGCAGTGCTGGCCTACGTAGCACTTCCAGCTCAGCTATTATTACCTTTCAGTTTAAAATATGTAATGTTCCTCTGTAACAGACGGAAAAATATTTCAGGAACTTTTTAAATCTGTTCCTCCAAGATACATTTTTTTTTTATTTTTTTTTAATCACACTGAGACACGGTTCCTGGATGCAAGAACATGTGACCTGTTCTAAATAAAGGATATTTTCCACTTCTTGCACAACTGGAACAGATATAAGCAGTAGCTTGAACAAACTGCATTGCAGAACCCAG
The DNA here is from genome assembly GCF_029582105.1 of Oenanthe melanoleuca. Taxonomy (NCBI): domain Eukaryota; kingdom Metazoa; phylum Chordata; class Aves; order Passeriformes; family Muscicapidae; genus Oenanthe; species Oenanthe melanoleuca. Next base: position 4,361,288 of record NC_079346.1, read on the forward strand.
CCAGAATATAAAACACTTGAATAAGATCCATAAATAGCAGTAATATGAAAAGACTACCTCCAATAAGGCACAAACTCAATGTTAAGCCTAATGTAATCAAGTTCAAATTCAATCACGCTGCAAAGTTCATTTACAAAATTAAATTTGATCATCTGCAGGCTAAGGCACTAGGGCACTTTAGAAGAGTCCTCTTTGGCTCCAGAGCAAGCACATATTTCAAAAATGTGTGTCTATTTGGCAAAATTAATATTTCCTCAACAATCACTGTGTATTAAAAGAGAAGCTTTAATTAAATCAAGACTTCAGTATTGAGCACCAGGCAAGACGAAAAAACAAAAAAGGAATGCTTTACAGAGGATTCTAGCTGGAGAGAGATGAGGCACCAGCTGATATAAGTAAAATATTGAAGGTCTGCACAAAGGAAAAGGTCTTTGGACAGCAGGAATTATGAGAATTTTATAAAGACATTACTGCTTTAATAATGACAAACTCTACATCTCAATGTTATTGCTCATAAAACAAAGAATAAGCTTCCTAAGAAACTATCATGCAAATTAAATGCATTTCCCAATATTTTCTTCCACTAAAAATACTTCAGTAACTGCATCATTCAGATGCTTTTTAACCAGTCTGAAAACACAGGCAACAGAAAAGGGCACAAATAGCAGTAATTTATCTGCAGGTTTTATTAAGAGCATGGCAGTAAATTACACCAGCTGACAATAATTTGCTGGTGCTTGCGATGTCACACCGACCATCCAAGCGGCCGCACATTGCAGACAACAAAAAAACAGAGAAAATTTAATACAGAAAAAATTTGCTGCATTTGCCACACCTGGGTTGGTTCAGAGTGCCCTATAGATAGCAGGCTGTACAGCCTTTACCTCCAGATACCAGTCTGACACCCAAAACATTGCCAAATGATTTAAAGAATCCACATCAGAGATGTAACTCAAGCCTCCAGTGCTCTGCTGACTGCGTGCAGACACGTCAGGATCTGTGTTTACTTTTGGTAATAAAACTCCATCGATTTCATTGTACACTGCTTGTACCAGGAAACAAATCTTATTTGCTTGATCATTACATAAACACATACATATTTAAGTGTGTGTACTTGTAGATTAAAATTATTATACTTTGTGAATATGGCAGGAGAGGAATAAAATATGAGTACGAGGGAAAAAAAAAAAAAATAGAACTTATTGTCTTACTGGGTAACCTAAAAGTCCATTTTCCTCCCACAGAGAAAAGTGTCTCTGGAGAAACCAAAGCAACTGAAACATCATCTCAGTTTTCAAAGACATTCGACCATGGCAAATTCCAGAGATCCCATGAATGTAGGTATCACTTTGCCCAAGGATCTAACTTCTCATGAGCTGGGAGGGTTTGGGAAGCATGGGTTTGACTGATCTATCACAGCCCCATGTATCCTCTCCACCCCCTGTGATTAAAGCTTTTGCTGGGCTTACATTTTAACTTGGCCTCTAGCATACAATTGTGGCTTGGCCTAAGTTAGTACAGTATTTACTGCAAAAAGCTTTTATTATTGGACCCCTTGCGGCTCTGGATTGCAGACTTGAATTATGAAACAGGGATGGAGTAACTGCGAGGGCACACTGGAGAGGAGAAATCTTTAACTGGATGTCACATATTGGAAAACAAGCAATCTGGGAGGAAGCAAACAGGAGAGTTTCACAGGGAAGGACAACAGTATCAGCAGGGCTGAGTTAAATTGGTCAACAAAACTGTTTCTTCTTGATTCCGAGCACTGACATCCTTACCTATTTCTGAGCGGGATGAAATTTTCTCTGTACTCACAATTTCAGCTGCTATGAGTAAGCCAAGGATGCTTCTCAACTCTTATGGTTAAAAAGATCAGAGAAGGCACTGAATGTTGCTAGGAAATCAGCAGTTGCCACCAGGGAAAAGAGCAGACTGCTGTTTAGACTCAGCTCCTCTCATCAGCTCTGGTTTGCCTGCTCCCCAGGCATCCTTCCAGAGCCAGGCTGTGGAGAGGGCAAGAAAGCAATTCCCATAGCCACAGTCCCACAGCTACACCACACTGACCTGCTGCTATTCCACTCACTGCTATGCAATTACTCCTGATTTACATCCACAAGAGAAAGCAGCAGGGTGATGCTGATACCCTTGATATCATCAGTCAGACTGGTTCCAGGCCTGAGCAAAGCTGAAGGACTACAGAAGTCCTCTGAGATATGATCATGAAACAAACAGGTTCCTGAGCAACTTCTGCCTCCTGTTATCACCAAGTTTTATCAGCCTGGCTCCAGGGACAGGTTTATATGGACCTGGCAGGGCCCCTGACTCCTTTGCATCTCCATCTCCCACAATACCAGGAAGACAGCTGAGACTCTGCCTCGAGGTATGAGCTGTACGTGAGCTGGGCAGGCTCCACACTGAGGTTAACATGTCAGTTCACTATCTGCCAGAAAAACCATGGATTGTTATTCCACCCTCAGGGCTCCCTCTTCTCACACGGGTACATGTGGAGGGACACAAGGTAGACTGGGATGAGCTGGTCACTCCTCCAAAAAGCAGTCCTGGAAACATCAGGGCAGATGTCGGTCTGAGGCAGCAGCAGGATGTCAGGATGACAGACCCCTTTAAACCCAAAAGGTGCTGTCTCTGCAGGAATATCAGGTAAGGATGAACTGAGGAAATTCTCTCCAGGGAAGTTTGAAGTGACAACATTTAGAAGATAGGAAAATACTCCAGTGCTTCATTAGAGAGTTTATTCAGTACTCCCTGAGAGAAGTGAACAACTCAATGCTGCATTTGTGTCCCATAGCATCGAGTCACAGGAATTAAAAGCAATTGCAGCATCTGTGCAATGTCAAATGCAGACCTGCCACCTAAGCTCCAGTGCAGACCTGCTATCCATGGTCACACCAGGAAAGCACAGACAAAGTGCTGACTCCAGAGAGGACAACCACAAAGGGACAACTCCTGCACACCAGTTAGGACATGCAGCTGGTATAAACAGGGCCACTGGGCCACAGCACAGTAGTCACAACTGCTGCACTCCACTGGCAGCACAAGCACTAAACCCAAAGCCCTGTGTGTGTCTCAGCTGCCTCCATCACAGCTGGAGCCCATCAGTGCTGGTGAGCCCCATCTGCTCTGCACATTAGCCTGGCTCGCAGATAATTACCTGGGTAATGGCAATTTCCCTACATGACCTTAGGGAGCAAAGGAGCTCTGGCAAGTTCAGTTTGGTTGGATGGCCCATCAGGCTGTACATCACCATCACTACCTGTACTTCTGAGCTGTACCAGGGGCTCAGTGTGAGGCACGGCTGCTGTGAAGACAGGCACAGGAGGTGGCCCCACATCTGTCAGCCCTTGTGACAGCAACAGAACTTTTAACACCTTTTACTACAAACCTTCAGCGTTTCTGAAACATTCAGAAAATTATCAAAAAGTCATTTATTTACTTTGAAGTTTGTCTGACAGGCTGTACAACCCAAACTCATTGTAGCACTTTTTTCTTTTCAATATTTACATTCTTATTTATTTTTCCACTACACACAGACATACGAAGAGCAGTGTTCAAAACTAAAACGTGAATATAGAGACACGGTAACAACAAACACGATACACTCACGGCAATGACCTTATATTCAGCAGAGTGCTGCTAAGGAGAGTGTTAAGGTGAAATGGAAGGTTCCTTGAATGAAAAGCAGAAGGAGAAAAGAGCCACAGCTGACAAGGTGGATGCTCAAGGCGCGGGAGAGCAGTGACTTTCTTTTGCCAGCAGCAGGACGAACATCGGGTCGCTAACAGCCCGTAAGGGAGGGAAACACACACAGACCGCCTTATTTCCCTTTACACAGCATATCTACGCGATGCAGCCGCTCCAGATAAGCGGACAGAGTCTATTTCAGGGAAAAACCACTCTAAGAAGAAAGTGACCTACCTAGCAAAAGTTTCCAATCCCCAAGCAACTGCAAGTAACAAACCCGCTCTCGGGCTCAAAAAACCACGCAAAAAATAATAAAAACAAACAAACAAACAAAAAGAAACAAAATAACCAATTAAAAGCCAAACGACCAAGAACAACCTTAGATGCTACAAGCCCCTCCGCGGGGGAGGAGGGGGTCTCGGCCGCGGCGCTGCCCGGGGCAGGCGCGGCCCCGGCCGGGGGCTGCCCCGGGTGACAGCCGGGCCCGCAGGGCCAACAATGCCCTTTACATAACGCGGGCCCGGCCCGCCCTCCCCGACAACGCCGCTATTATGGCACGGAGCGCTCGGCGCTGCGCAGCCCCGGCCGCGGGGATGCTCCGCGCCCCCACCTGCTCTTCAGCGGCTGGCTCTTCAGCTCGTAGTACGTCTTGGGCTCCTCGTGGAACTCCTCGCCCACCTCGAAGTCCGGCACGATCCCCGACTCCGCCTGCATCGTCGCCGCGGCCGCTGCGAGAGGGAGAGACGGGAGGTTACGGCTGCGGCGCCCAGCGAGCCCCGCCGCGCTCCGCCGGGCTCGCACTCGGCGCCGCCCGCCCCGCCTGGGACTTGTAGTCCGCCCCGGGGCCGGCCCGGCCGCCTCCGCCCGCCGCGCACTACAAGTCCCGCCGCGCCGCGCCGGGAGGGCCGGGCCGGGCCGGGCGCGGCTGTCAGCCCGAGCGCGGCGCCGCCCCGTCCATCCCGCCCCGTTCCCAGCCCCGTTCCCAGCCCATTCCCGCTCCCGGCCCGGCCCGGCCCGGCCGTGCGCGCCACCTGCCGCCCCCTCCCTGCGCCGCCCCGCCCCCGCCGTGACGTCACGCGCGGCACCTGTGCCGTCAGAGCCGCTGTGACGTCACGCTGCCCGCAGCTTTCCCCCACCCCAACGCAAAGCTCTGCGGTGTCGCTGAAATCACAGAATCATGGATGGTTTGGGCGGCAGGGCAGTTTAAAGCCCGTCCAGGGACACTTCCACTATCCCAGGCTGCTCCAAGCCCCGTCCCACCTGTCCTGGGACACTGCGGGGGACCCAGGGGCAGCCACAGCTGCTCTGTGCCACCTTCACTGCAAAGAATTTCTCGCGCACAGTCTAAACCCGCGCTCTCTGAGTTTGACTCCGTTCTCCCTTGTCCTGTCACTACAGCTCTTGTAAGAATTGCCTCTGTGTCCTTCTTGCAGGCTCCCTTCAGGTCCTGGAAGGGACCAGCACCGAGGGCTCTTCATCTCCCCTTGGGAGCATCCTGCACAGGATTCCTGTACTGCAAACAATATTCCTGGACTGCTGCAGACCCAGGAATGAGCCTTTCCAGGAGCTCAGTTAGAGGGCAGGGAGTGATGGTTTGAATGCCCACAGCAGAGATCAAGTGGCACATTTATTGTAACTGACTTTGACAGGTACAAAAGCAATGAGTGTTTGCATCCCAGGACTTTGCACTTCTCTGGTGAAGTTCCCAGGACAAGAATTGTGCACAGCTCTAAGTGGCTTCCTTTGAACTTTATCTGCTTTTATAAAGAGTCCAAAGCTCATAAACATGGCAAAGTAAGGCCCTTCCTTGGGTTCAGACCCTGGAGGTGGAGGGTCCCATTCAGAACTTGTTAAATGATCCTGCTTGGCCTCTGTTGTTTTCTTCAGTTTGGGGGTTGGTGCTGCAGGAAGATGGATTTCAGGAATGGGGCTCTGTCCCTGTGCTCACCAGGGGCCTTCTGTCAGCACTGACTGTGACTCAGGACATCTCTAATCTCCCTTTAAAACACCAAGGCAAGAAACCTTCCTCAGCTCTGTCCTGTCCCCTTGCCTGCTGTGACATTAGGGACTCCCCTCAGTGCAGGTATTCCATAGAGAATTTCATTCACTGCATTTTCTCAGAGCTTTGACCTCACTTAATGAAGTCACAGCACAACTCAGAGACCTGGGACATTCAAGGATGCTGTTGATCACTGATGCCTAATAATTCTGGTGCCAGCTAAAGCCACATCACTCGTGTTGTGCCAGTGGAACACCAGTAACTCTAACACACCAGATAAATCAGAAAAAGTGTCTTTTCCATACATCTTTTTCCTCCATCACAACTGCCAGAGCTGCTCAGTGCTGCACCAGGGACTGCTCACACCTGGGCAGCCAGGCCTCCTGCTCATTTCAGACAATGTGAGATTTGATGAAATAAAACCAAGAATTTTAGCTTGCTTCAAAAATTTAAGTCTCGTATTATTATGCAGCTGCCAAACTCCAAGCAATGACTTAATAGCAAGAGTAATTACTTTAATGAATCAGATACAACAAATTGGATAATGCCCTGAAGAATGTTCTTTTGAGCCCACATTGGCAGATGGCTGGGATGGCTGAACAGAGGAGTAGGCTTGCTAACGGTGCTTTGGGGAAAAAAAAATAAAGGCAACCAACAAACAATTAAAAACAACTTAGAATAAACTCACTGCTATGCTGCATTTACAGCCTGAGCCTCTGTGGGTTAGGGGGTGTTGCTGAGGAATTGTGTTTTCACGAGTGAGGAATCACTCCATGATTTGATGAAGGCAGTAAACAGCAGGACTCATCTCTTTGCAATGATTTTGCTTCTATTTTTCCAGGTGTAAAAATGAGATATTTTCTTCAGTTGTTCAAAATGTGTAGCTTATGAGCCTTCAGCTCTGTTTTAATTATAGCACTAGTTCTAAAGAGCAAAGATCTTTTATGCAAGTGCATATCCCAGGCAATGCTGCTTCACTTGAGTTACCACAGCTTCAGCAGGAGCTGTGTGTGCAGCTCCCAGGGAGAAAGGAATCTGGTTTACTTCTCGTCAGACCATGAATCCTTTGTTTCTGTCTTGCAACCTCTGTGCAATGCAAAGTTTTATCTGGTGTTCAGATCAAGGCAATTTCTCATTGCACCTGGGCTAACTGGGACCTTGACACTGCTTTGCTGAGTCATACAAATGTTCTATTCATAATACATGTCATCCATGTTTATAATATTTTAGAGTCATCTTTCAGGGTGAAAGAACAATAATTCCTCTGTGCCTAAGCAGGATACTAATTTGTAAGCGTGCCCCAAAAAAAAAAAAAGTACTTAAAAATTAATCTTATTATGCCAATATTGCAATTAAATTGGTGTAAAGAAAATTAGATTAACCCCAAAATACATATCAGGAAAAAATTAAGATGAGGTTGTTATTGTGTTGCTGCAGGGTTAAGGTTTCTGTAAATTTACTCTCTATAGCTGGAATTCTGTACAGCTCTGTTGATTGTTTTCCAGTTATGAATGTCAAACTGCTTTAGGGAGGTGAGCAAGAACGATTATCCAGTTTAGCAGAGTGAAAAACAGAACATGGAAGGGTCATTTGTTAACCACCAAATCAGTGGCAGAACATGAACTTCAATCCAGTGTTCACATCATGGGCATGACCCTACTAAGACTCTTACTAGGAAGTATTTCTGTAGAATTGTCACTCCAAAAAGGGCAATGGCCTAGAAGCAAGTCCCAAACACTCTCTAGGAGGTAAAGTCAGGTTTCATAAGGGGTAGTCTTGTATTCACATTTAGGGCTCACTGGGAATGCTCAGCATGGTTTTCTATTGCTTGAAAACAAGTCCTTGCTAAGCCCTTTTCAGAGCTGGAAATTAACCCAGCAATAAAGGCAGCCTCAGTGTTTATGTGACACTTCTGTCTCATTTTTCAGCCAAACTAACCCCCTCAAAAGCCATGAGCAGTTGTGTCTGGGCTCCCCAGTGCTATGTAGACAATGGGTCAGAATTGTTCAGTTATTTTTCAAATGATGGGTCTGATTTTGCTGAAGCCATTAAAATGTGTTCAGCTTATCAGGCAAATTCTCCTTTTCAGAGAGGATTCTTATCGAGCCTGAGAAAGCAGCACGAAAGTTCAGGAGACTGAAGGACTTTGGTTGTGCAGCTCCTGAGGAAGGTTTATCAGGAGACACAGCTCTTCCTCATTCTGAACCAATTTCCTGTGATTTCAGCAATGATTTTCAGATACCATGGAGTACAAAATTTAATGTGCAGCAAGCACATTGAATAGAGCTGCTGCTTTTCCCCCCTCCATTACTCTACAATCCCCTTATTTGTAATATCCTCACTTATAATTCTCATAATTTGTATTTTTCTTCTTCTTGCCTACAAGTACCATTTAAAATGATTCTCCCATCAGTAATGTTACTCCAACCACAGTCTGGGGATCTCTAGTTGACAGCAGGGAGCAACAACATAGATTGATATCTCTATAAGTAGGCAAAAAATTGACACACAACTCAGCAGAGTTCCCAGTTTGCAAGAATTCCCCCGCAACAACTATTTGTGCATTCATGTGAAGAGGAAAGGAAGCAGTCAATGCTGCTATTCAAAATAAAAAATAAACAGACATGTGATTTAATGTTGAAGAAAGTTCCCAGACTTTTGCATTCATACTCTGCATTGTACGCTGCGAAATTCGTGAAGAGAATGCAATTTCCCCCTGCAGACTAAAAGACAAGTTATTGTTATCAGTCTTTATCTCCCTACAAGGCAGAAGACTTGGTAAAAGCTTTCAGTATTGAGTAAGAAAGAAAAGGGGCATTTAAGTGAGGGCTTCCAGAAGCCATGGAGAGATTTTGTAGAGTCTCACAGGAGCATCCCTGTCCCATTTCTTTGCTCCACCAAGCACACATAATGCCAGTTAAAATCTCCCATCTCCAATATCTCATTTCTTGTCCCAGTTCCTTTTTCTCCAGCCACACTGGAGACCCCCAGCCTGTCACCTATTTCTTTCCTTCTCCATCTCCCATCTCATCTTGTTGCCCAGGCAAGGCACATTTTCCCTCTTTTGGACTTCAGCTCCCTCCACCTCCCAGTGATACCCACACACTTTTATCTGATCACAGTTTCTGCCTACCCTGACTGCTGTTTGGGCTTTTATTCCAATAAGGTGCAGTTTTCATCCTTTCTGCTTTCAAATCAAGAGTTTCCTTTTCCCCACTCAGGAAAAGAAACCAAACAATCTCCTCTCAGAAGTGTAACAGATGGGAAATCCTACTTCCATTTGGGGTGGAAGATGCCTGAAAGGAATGAAACTCATGGAAATTTAACTGCTGCTTTGCTGTGCCTATACCAGGTACACTTTTGCAAAGAATTATCATTTAACCTGATTGTCACAAGAGCAGCACGTGACATATTTCTGACATACATGAAAACCAGCAGCCACATACAGCAGGATAACTTTTCCAAGCTTTGTCAGTTTTCATGCAGGGCTTTTCTAGACAGCCAGATACAACCAGATGTTTTGAGAAGGAATCCAAAAATCATTTTATGAGGGAGAGCAACAGGCCAGCTAGCCCATGTCTCAGCAGGACAGCCTTGCTCTCCACAGCCTGCCCCATTCAAGATGCTATTGCCAGGTCTAATAATTTCCCTGCAAAGTTTGCATTTGCTTCTCTTAGAAAAAAAGTTTTGAGTTCTCAGGTTGAAAATGTGGCCCCTTGTTACATGAATACAGAAGAAGTAAGGAGAATCTGTGTTTTAAAATATAGTTCCTAAGAATGTGTCATCAGTTTGGAACAAATTCTGAAACCCTGTCAGTCCCAGGGTGGTTTTATCAGCAGAACTGAAGGAGATTAATTCTGCAGCTGGGGCTCCCGAATGAATTATGTCACTCTAATGAATCATTCACTAATTCCTAGTCCTCCCTTTCTTCATCTCTGCTGTGTTTGGATAGGTAAGGAAGAATTCAAGGGGGAGCTGGACAATGTCTCTTGTTCAATATCCTTGTTTTGATTTTCACATGTTCCTCTTTCCAGATGCTAACTCATGACACTGGTTAGAAACAGCAGTGGTGGCGCAAACAGAAGCTGGAAGAGCAATGTCATTCTGACTTGGCTGTAGGGAAAAAAAAAATAAAAAATCCTAGACTGGGATTAAGTCATTCCCTTTGGTTCTTCATCAAAAGAATTGCCTTCCTGATTTCCATGCCAGAGACTGAGCCTGGTGCTCAAGGCAGATGTTCCTGGGTTCAAACAGAGGGTGTGGGGGGGTCACAGCTGGGACAACTGGTCAGTCCTCCCTGGTTTGGGGAGGTATTCAGGGACAGGACTTGCAGGATGGAGAGGAGAGTCTGGGGACTCCTGCCTTCAGTCCCTGGCCTGGAGAGCAGGATCTGACAGGCTCTGAACTGGGCTTCCAGCCAGTAACACCCAGTCACCTCGGAAGTGGTGACTGTGCATTTGCAAGGGGAGAAGTACAGAGCTGGCCTTTCCTTGGAGTGAAAGCTGAGGTTCTCCTGAGCTAGAACAGCTCTAAGAACTGTCTTGAGAATGACAAACCCCAGGCCAGGAACAGGGTCAGAAGAGCTGGCAGCAGGCTCTGTGTCTTTGGCTAGTCTGGGGGACCAGAGCGATTTTCCTCCAGTGGGAAATCCTTTGTGTCTTCCTTCTGGAAGAAGGGATACTCATCCTGCTGAGCTCTCTGTGGGCAGGGGAGGCAGGGACAGGAGCAGACAGAGCTAGTCCCCAGCAGCTATCACTGACTGGCACTCAGACACAGCCATGGACAGGCTGGGAACAAAGGCTGGAAACTCAGCAAACCTCTGTGGAATAAAGTTTGAGGCCAAACCTCATCTGGCCAACACAGCATTGCAAATCCAGTTAATTAAACTGGTGCAAAGGCCAGAGCAGACGTAGATAAACCAGGTTAAACTCTCACTTATGCTGATTTAATGTAATTCAGTACAGCATCAGTGGTAGTTAAACTGATTAGAGAGTTAACTGGTTTAAATACATTTGCCCTAAGTACTGGCACTGGTTTAACTGGACTGCTTTAAAGTGAAAAGAACACTCTAGACCTCTGCCAAACTTCCCCTGTTGTATTTAAACCAGTACAACCTGTAGAGACATGTAAGGAACTGCTTTTAACCAGGTGCAAAGAGCACTGAGAGCAGGGGACTTGGCCCAGCAGCCCTGGTCTCTGCTGCCTTATTCTCCTCAGCTTTCCTGAGAAACAGAGGCATCTTCACAGCAACAACACTCAGGTCTAAATTTGCTTCCCAAAAATCCTATTATAAAAGGTGAGACTAAAATCACAGCCCATTTTTAAAATACACAATCTCATCAATTCAGGGAGAAGGTGTTTGTTTCTTTTCCCAGTGTCTAATAATAGTTTTGAATGGAAAAATCTAAGATTTTTCGGTGAAAAGTTTCTCAGGGTTTCTATTTCTATACAACCCCATAAATGATTCCTGTGCTTTATATGTCTTTTGAGATATTTCATTACAAGCACTATCTGAAGAGAGCAGGATTTTTAAACATTAGACATATGAATATTAGTGAGTTCAAATACCAAGACTTTCACATTTCTGCTTTCCAACAGACTTTTACACGTACATCATGAAACACAAACCCTCCTCAAATGTCTTCAATTACTCACTCACCTGAAATCAGAATATCAAATATTATTTTAATAAATACTAAAATATTCTCCACCTGAAGTCAGAATCCCTTTTTCCCCTCATCTACTGTATTTCTACATTTCTATGTCACTACCTAAAGAGTTTGTCTTCAAACAAAAACTAAGCAGTGAGAGAATCACAAATCCAAAGCAAAATAAAGAAGTCTTAAGTACATAAAGCCTGCTGAGACTTGTGGGGTTTTTGAAGCAAAGGATTTAAAGGATGAAGGCCAATTTGCTGAATTTTTTGTGTTACCTTTCACACTCTTGGATGTACAAAAAGGATTCCTTCAGCTAGCAAGACAGTGTGGCAGGTATTTTAAATCTATATTATACAGAGGTAATTGGTAGCATCAAGGGACAAAACTATGTATAGTTGAGATCAAAACTGCCCATATGAAAAAAAAAAAAAAAGCTTCCCCAACTTCCCCAAACTCTTCTTGAGTGATCATTAAATGCTTCACTCAGAATGTGTGCCTCCTTCAGATCCCCAGAAGGATGTAATGGTTTTTTTTCCCCTTATTGTCTCAGCAGGCTGCCATTTGATCTGAACAGGCTTTGTAAGGCCATGTCATTGTCTCCATCTACCTGGAAAGGATAATTTGCCAGAGGATTCTTTTTTCTTTAACGAGGCTTCATTAAGAAAAGGGCAGTTAAAGCCCTGATAGCCTAACCCAAGACGCTGAATGTGAATCCATTGGGCCCTGCTTGTGAAGAAAGGCCACTCAGCCATGAAGAAGGGCTGCTCCTTCCCTTAGTGCAAAATCCAGGGAGGAGTTTAAATGTTTACTTCAAATACGTGTGTACAAGAAGCAAAAAACGAGGTGGCTTGCCCAGTAAAATGCCTTTGTGGTTTTGCCCCTCTGTTTGCACCTCTTCCCTTAGTTCTGTGTTCATCCAGCACTCCTTGCCATCAGTTCCAGTGTGAGGAGGCTGGGGAAATGCTCTGGGAGGAGCATCAGTGTCCCCAGACACACAGCCCAGCCTTGTGCAGTGCATGGCCCCAGCAGTACAGCTTCAAACACCCACTGCTTCATTTTGTCAGTTCTTTGGGAAGCACCAAGTGTTGGGAGAGCTGATATAGAATAGCACAGCCTGGACCAAATGTACAGAGCTAGTGACTCGGATACATGAACAGACACATGGCTTAGCCTTCCACACCCTGCCCGATGATGTAGTGCATGAGAACAGGGGACTCAGGCTGCTTCAGATGGCCTCAGTTATTTGGCAGAGCAGCTTTCATGCTATGGCTGAAGCGAGCTGACTCCTCTCCAAGGAGCTCAGTCAGAAAGCCAGACCTGGAGCTCGTGCTGTCTGCTTTCCCAGCAGCTAATGCCATTACTGGGGTAAGATGAAATAACAAGTACACTCTGTACAGCTGTGGGAGAGTGGAGGAAACACTCTCTAGTGATACCCATGGAGAGTCATTGCACTGCAGGCCTTGAGGAAAAGTTATTTGCAGAACAAAGGCTCAGCAGCCAGTCAAGCCTCCACAAAGGGTTGAGCATGTCTAGAGTAGCCAAAGTTACCAGAAATCCTCCTTCCAGTGCTCACCTGGGCTGTCCTTGTTACAGACCTGTTTGTCTGTGGCATCCAAGGGGTGCAGAGCAGCCTTGAGTATCAAGGAACCCTGTAGTTGTCTCACAGCCCTGTCTGCATCCAGCTAACTAGGTTGGTTGTTGTCAGAACCTCCGGAAATATTTTAAATTTCAATACAGGCAAGGAGGAGGCTACATGTTGTGGCTCACAGATGCTCTGATACACACCAGTGGGAGTTCCTGTATCAATTAGACCTGATCCTTATCAGGGGAGAGGTATTCCTGAGGTAGATTGTTCTGTCTGGAGCTGATAAAGCCTATCTCACTTAATTTTCCCCAACAGTGGCTGGATTTACTGGAATCAAATGTATATTGGGAGCTAGAAGTACAGCAAGATCAGAGCTCAAGATGTGTGGAAAGCCTGGAGAAGATGCTATCCAAGCCAAGAGACTCAAGTCCTGCATCTTATAAAGAGTTTATGATAAATTTTGCCCTGTTCAGGTGATTCAAGGCACTTCAATACCTGTCTGCCCTTTAAGGGAAAATCATCTTCCTCCCCATGAAGAAGGGTTTTTAACCAGCTGCATTTCTCACCCACTGTAATTGCAAAAAGCACCACTCAAGCCACAGTGATGTCCTTGCTGAGGACAACCTTGATGTACCTTGCAGAGATACAATTAAATTCGTGGTTGAGACCAACTCTCATAACCCCCTCCAGAGCAAAGCCCACGAGGTCAGTTATCACCTCTGCAATAGGGATTCTTTAGAAAGGATGTTTCTGTTTGAGGCATGAAAGCCATCAGAAATTGCCTCTTGCCAAACCATGGAGCAAGAAGCACACAGTCCCCTGTCCCTGCCCTGGTGTGAGCATCAGAGAGGTCAGGGCTGCTGAATGCTGTTCTGAAAGGCCAAGGGAGGGCCACCCACTGGTGACACTAACTTGTCTCAGGCAGAAAATAAAAATACATTATTTATAATTTCTACACATTATTAGCAGAAGCAGCACAAGGTGCAGTCACTGGCACTTCCCTGTATCCTAAGTGTTCATCAACCTTTCCTTGATGTTAGCAAGTCTATTAATAAAGTGTTGCAAGCAATCAGAAGTGCTCCACCAGCCTGGGAGGGGGAGCGTTGGTGACACCACGTACCAGCTGAAAGTCATGTAAAATCCTCTCTACCTTTTTCTGAAAGACACCATCAGCAGCAGCAGCAAATGTAAATGTGCAATCACAGCACCTTGTAATTAATGGGAAGTCACAGGCCCCATTAGCACTGCAGCTCCTCTTCCACTGGTGGAGAGTGAGCAGGATTCTTGGCCAGCTTGGGCATCATCAGTAAAATTCAGCACATCCAAATGTAAGGAAAAAAGGTGTCACCATGTGGGTGATGGAAGGGCTCTGTCCTGGACCCCAGCAGCAGGGAGATGCCTTTGCTGACTGCAGACACATCTGAAACCCCACGTCAGCACTCTGGGGAGATGCTGTCTGAGCTCATTGCAGTGTTAATACTGGAAAGATCATGTCGGCTTCATTAAGAAATAGTTTTGTTCTTGAGTCTGTCTTATTTTTTAAAGCACCCAGGAGACAACAGAACCACCACATTTCCTCTTACACTCAATTTTCTGGTTGGGGCCCTGAAGTACTTACTGCCAGATGCTGCCCTGTTCTCATACAATGCATGTGACACAGGCACCAATGCCAGCAGCTACGTTTGCCTGTGATGTCAGTGCACACAGCAGCCAGGAGAGGTTCCAGGGGCAGCTAACAGGGGCATACATGCAAAATCATATATTTTAGATACAATGTTTTGGTCCTAAACATGCCTTGCCTAAACCACCAAACATCAAGCTGCCTCTGCTCAGCATCACACCACCCCCATGTTTACTCTTTGTCATCATTCTTGCCCATGCATCATGCTATTGCTGACACTTAGATGCATTATTTTAAGTGAAAAATTAAGTGTGGGGAAAAAAAGTATCTATTTTATTTATCCAGAATCTGGCCTGGATTTCCATAAGATTTTCTAGAAAATTGCATTATTATTGTGAAGAGACAAGTATGTTAATGCTGTGACATTGCATATATTTATGGTCTCTCCTACACTCTGCTTGAAGAAATAATTCACCACAAATAATGACATTCTGTTCCCATTCCAGCTTTGCCCACATCCTCAGATCTCCATGCAGCTGCAGCACAAGAGATCAGAAAATCAGAAACAAGAGCCATGCAGACCAGAGGAGGGCAAGGAGTGCTTGCTGACAGGTCTGCACAGCTTCCCATGCTCCTGACTCATTTGATTGTCCCTTCCTTTGCTACAATAAATACAATAAAGCCAAGAAAAAACCCACCTGAAAAACACTTCAGCAGCACAACCAGCTGCTGTCAGGTTTTAGACCCATCAAAAGATTGCAGGGAGCCTTCTAGTACCAAACCAGAACAGACCAGCTAACAAAATATGAGGTGTCTTCAAAGATTCTCATCTGGGAGACAAGAGGACATCCTGGTGTGATGTCAATGGATTGAAGATGCTGAGCAAGGAACTGGTTCTAGGACCTCACTGTGCTCCCTTGGCCAGAGGAAAAAAACCCTGTATCTCTGCTCTGCTAGAAAAGGGACATGAAAAATGAGAAGGAAGCAGAGGGGAATTCCAAAGAACTGAGTCGGGGAGCAGAGAAAAAACTGTTTGGTGCATGTCTGGCATGCACCTGACTGACATTTCACTCTTAAAAATGCTCCCAGCAGATAAAATTCAGATAAAGGGGCAGAAGTCTTATGATTCAAACACGTGTTGAATAAGAAACCACATAAATGAAAATATCAAGGATTCACTGACTGATGAAGCAATGAGCTCTATTCTGTAAACATATTTTCAAAGGAAAATCATGTGCCTCGTGTAAAAAAAAGTTACTTTCTTTTGGCAAAGCTCTACGAAAGTTCAGTGAGCCACATCCAGTTACTCTCTGTGGGATCTGAAGCTTGCTTTAGGCTGCTTTAATATCTTAAGGATGTATTTATTCTAGCAATATTGTCACATTCTGTCCATTGAGTGTCACCTCGTGACACAGCAGGACACCAGAGGCAAGGGGGCTCCCAGGCAGAGTCCTGTGCCACCAGGGAAGCTCTGAACCTGGGCTCCTGTCCCTGCTGGCTCTGAGCTGCACTCAGAAAGTCAGGCAGGAAAGTCCTTCCAAGCGGTTGCTCATTCACCAAAATTAGGTCACTAAGGGGGAAGAAATGTCCCTGAAGACTGTAACAGTGAGAAACTTCCTACGTGAATTACGTGGGCCTGGCAGCCTCTAGGAATGCCACTCAAAGCACCCTCCCACCTCCAGGAGTCTATGGAGAGGGCACAGGCAATGGGATTTTTCCATTCTCTAAACAAAGTTTTTCATTTCACCCATTCCCAGCTCCTCTGAAACACTTCAGAGTGGGATTTATTGAAATACCTGTGGATTTAGTGCCAGAGGAGACCAAAATCTCTGGTGTTGGGGTGTGCCTGCATTTGAGAGTTGCCACATTTGTCTGCCCAACATCTCTGCCATGGAGGTGCATGGATCATTCTGCACAAAGGGTCCAAGATGTCAAGCAGATCTTTAGGGATGGCTTTTCTACAAATTCAACACAGGAAGCCACAAACACACTGCTTGCAATCATCCCTAAAGTGGCAAAACTAAGCATTGTAATGTGCTTAACAGCTTTTCCAGTCCTCAAGCTGGTTGCCATGCTCTGAGCTGCCACTACGGGCACTTCCAAGCAGGAATTCAGATACCATGAGGTCTATAAAGATTTTTTTTTGCACACATTGCTTCTCCTAAGCTCAGTCAACAGAACCCAGAAAACAACAGGAAGGAAATTGGTTCAGAATAGAGGAGAAGAAACCTTCCCAACTAAAATGACTGAAATGTCCCAGGTTTTTGGCTCTGCAGAAATGCCAACACAACCTTGAGGGCATTTATCTGGAATTTTGCATTAGTATGCAGGTATTCCTGGACCTGCAAACCAGAGGACTCAGAACAGCCATGTACACCCCATCACACACATACAGCTGTTTACTCATGTTGAGTATTGCCTGCCATGAGGAGTCCTGCTGTAACCAGTGACTGCTTCCTCAGAGAGCTACTCTCAGCATGAATAAGAACATCATGGCTCCAGAGAGGGTGAAGGTGTGCAATGAAATCTGGTTGACATCACTGGCAACCAACTTGCTCTCAGTGTGGGGCTAATGAGGATGCCCCAGTCACTCTCAGGACATTTTATTCTTTTTCAAGGACACCACTCTCCTTGAAGGGTTTTAAAACTCATGGAAGGCTCCTTGCAGCAAGGTACCATCACTCCACAGTCTGCATCCACAGACATTTTAAGCCTCTTTTCCCTACAGGTGTAATCCCAAACAGTCCAAAACACAGAGGCACTGGAGCACATCAGCTGACTAAAATCAAAAGTGCTGTATCTCAACCATCTGTTAAAAAATGTGGGACCATTGACTCATTAGTTTCATCTAACTCTACCAGCACAATAAAAAAACCACACGCCTTCTGGAGAACAATATCAACATGTGTGGGAGGATATCATCTCTGCAGCACGGGGTGGGATGTTGTAGTTAAGAACAACTCTCTGAACTCTGTCAGGTCAGAGCTGCAGTAGATGGGCAGCATTGCCATGGCTTTACTGGGGTCTGGATCAGTCTCTTCCCTGGAAATGGGATTTGGGTCCTCTCTTTGACTGAGGATCTGATGGTACAAAGCCAGGTGGGACTTTGTCTGCTTTTCCCACTCTATTTTAGAGCAGTTTTTAAGCAATTCAGTTTTGAGCTGAAATTACTCAAAACTAGCAAAAAGAAGATGTAAGCAGAACCTCTCCTACCCCCCTGCTGGGCTGTCCCTGTCTCATCTGGCAAGTCCCATTATCTGGGATTGCAGTAATTCTGGGGGATTACTCACAGGCCGACCACAGCCACTTTTCCAGACAAGGAGGAGTGAAAGCTGGTGGATATGAGTTTAGCAGAGTGTGCCCCAGCTCAGGGGAGCTGCTGAAGAAAACATAAATAACGAGGGAAATCAGCCCTTGGCCGAGTTCAACCTCTGAAAGTTGAAGTCTGCTGCTCATGAGCTCACCATGCTCTGTTGAGCAAGTGGAAGGGAAACATTTTCTCTCTCCAGCGTGACTTGAAGAAAGGAAGTTGTGTGGGCAGGAGCACCGAGGTGACTCCAAACACTGTGATGTCTCCTTCCCTGCCACTCAGCCTTGGGAGCACTTGCTTTCTTCCAGTTGGGGAAATTTCAGGGGCAACATGTATGGAGGAAAATATTCAATGCCTCCTGCTCCGGAGACATTTGTTTCTACAGCCAGTTATGACTCCAGCCATGAAGTTTTTATTGCTACCTCTCATGCAGATTATTTATTGTAACTTCCTTTTTTGAGTAGGCTGTTTATTTTTAAGCAAGTGCTGTTACATTTTTCACTAGATTACTAATAGCCACGTGCTCTGGCTGCTGAAGCTGAATAAGCTGATGTAACTGTAGGTCAGGATCTTAGCTCCTTCCTTAGCCTGTCCCCAAAATAAATATAGAGGATGAACTTGGGGCTTTCTCTAAGAGGCCTGTGTACCTTCCAATTGGAGGATAAGGTAGAGCCCTGCTTCCAGCACAGCCATCAGGGATGGCATGTGATGGGTGGGACTGAGACTGAAGTAAAACTTCTACCTACCATCAACAGAACTTTGCATCTAAAATTACTTCTGCAATAGCCCTTTATTTAGGATGCAGCTCTTTAAGCTACCAGTAATTTAGGAAATTCTCATCCCAGCTCTGGGCACTGCTTTCCAAAGCTCCAGCAGAAGGCTGGGCACTCTCTGGCTCAGCTAGTGGCACCCAAGCATTCTCCTGGTATTGGGGTGCTTTGAGGGTTCCTTGGCCCATGTCACACAGGCAAAGGCTTGCTGGACCATCTCAAAGCCCCTCCTCACCAAAATCCTCCACCCACCAGATTTTTTATCTTGCTGGGAGTTTCTGACAGCATTTTTGGGTTTTGCTGGGTTTTTTTTTCATTAGTTTGTTTGTGTGTCTAGAAATGAGGAAATAAAATTGCTCTGGGTTTCCTGAACATGCCTTCCTCTCATGAGAGGAGCTTACTGGAAACACACATTCCTGGATAGGCCAAACAGCCCTGGGCTGCCCTGGCTGGGTGCAGAACAAGCCTTGTTGGAAAACAGATGCAACAGCCAGGCTGTTTGGGGTGTCTCCTTACACTCTCTGTGGGCACTGAGCAAGGTGGAGCAGGGCCAAGGGCTCCAGAGCATCACCAGCTGCAGTCAGAGCATCCTGCCATGCCCAGGGGAGCTCCCTCAAAACATCAGTCTGCCAAGGACCTGGTATTGGACACCTCCACTCCTCCCTGAGAAAAGATTTCAAGGACACACTATAGACCTACAAGCAATTTTTAGGTTATTCCTGTTTACAGGTTAAATGCCCCTGTTCAACACCATTTCCACAGTATTTCCAGTTGCTGAGATCAGTTCAAGGTGTGGTACCCAAATTTTCAGGTGATTGGTGCATCTGTCTGACACCTCCTATATGAAAAATAAATTTGTTCTCTACTGTTCCAAGTGAAGATTTACTGGGATGAGTATGCTCTGAATTCCTCTGAAGCTGAAGTTTTGGGATGGGCTTCGAAACCAATATGCTTTGGATCAAGCCTTCAGCACATTGCTCAATTTTCCATTCTTTGCAGGAAAACAGTTCACCAATTACAGGGTGGAAAAGGGCAGCAGAGAGGTTTCCAAACAGCTCTCACAGCAGTGTCAGTGCTCTCATTTGATGACCTCACCAAGTACCACTACTGTCCCAAAACTGCTGTGGCCTATAGCTCTCATACAGAGGTCACAGCTGAACTTCTCCTTTTCTGGGATTAAATCCGAGGTTTTGACCAACTTCTATAATTAGGGAAGACTTACTTCCCCTGACTCCTTTCCATTTGAAATGCCTCAAAGGCTCTGTGGAAACTTGACATTTCTTATTTTAGCCAGGCAGATTTACACTGGAGTTTGTGTTTCTCTTGGAGCTCCAGCTGAGCCCATGGCTGTTCCCTGGGGAGCACGGGAGCTGCTGCACGGACCAACTTCAGCCTCATGTTTGTGTGATTTACAGCTGGGGCTGCAGTCAGCATCCAAGCCCTGAAACACGCTGAATTCCAGTCCTGCCGTTCTGGGCTGCCTGCAGCAGATGGTGCTGCTGACTCGCCCGGAGATCCAGGCATATCCTGAGATCCTGGCAGCGAGTCTTGCTGGGGAAAGGGCTCTGGGCACTCCTCCCATCCTTCCTTGTGTTTGCCACCTTCCAAGGGCTATCCAGATACACCCTTGCAAGGCTCCAACTAGAAAGCTTAGGTAGGTTTTAGGATAAATCAATGAAAACATGTACAACCTTTTATTTGCTAATGTGTAGGATGCATTTTGGGAGTGAAAAAAATTACTTACAGATGTAAGTACACCTATGATGTCACCCTAAATAAAATAATTACTTTATCCTAAACTCTAATTCCCAGTCAGAGATTTTGCCCTGTGCTTATTTCTAATTTCACCAAATTCTCCCCAGTGAAAGCAGGGGTTGCTTATAGGGAGTGGTGAGCAATTGTACTTTGAGTGATTGAATTTTATTCCTCTCTCTCCTTTTCATTACTATTATTAGAAATATTATTAATACTATTGGCTTGCTCTATCACCCCCAAACCAGACCATGTCCTGGGGCAGCTGCAGCCTCCATACAGTTGACAATAGCTTATTTTTCCAAGCTCAAATAGAAATACCCAAAGTGGCTCTATGATTTTTTCACCAAATCAATATCTGAATGCATAAATTCCTTACCACATAAAGCAACACATCAGCTCTAAATAATAAATGAGGCAGAAATGTACAGCTGGTTTAGAAAGACCAATGAGACCAAGCATTACATCATTTACTGTCTGTTGCTAAATTCATAAAAAGCCTCACCTTAAATCCCACTTTTCTGTGGTGTAGCTCCAAACTCAGCATGCCTTCCTTATGTCCTCAGAGATCTGCAGCAAATATGTGAAATGTGCTTTTTAAAATTAGCCAGTTTCAGTACTCCAGAACCAAGTCTCACCCCAGGCTGGTCCCCTTCACCAAACTGGCTGGCACAAGGTTAATTTGGGCAAGTGTCTGAATGTAATGATATGTGTATATAGATGTACATTCACCATCACATATGGCATCATCTGGTGATGTAATAACAGTTTAGCTGAGGTATCTCTGCCACCCCACTGCATCTTCCTGTTCTAGGAGGAAAGGATGGCTTGAGGGTGGCTTTGGGGAATATTTCCTTATCTTACCAAAACAGACCAGTCTACATTCCCAGAACAATGAACACACAGACCATGAAAATTCTCATTTGGGGTGAAGATTTGCTGGATTTCTTTCCAGCCCAGCAGACCCATGTGTGTTCTGACCATGCACTGAATAAGGGTCTCACTGAAGTGCAGTGAGGCTTTTTGCCTGTGCAGAGCACCTTCAGCACAGGGGATTGAGTCAGCACTGACTAATGAACAGGTAGCTGCTCTGACACAGCAGGATGTAGGAAGAATATTTTCCACGCCTGGTATTATTTTGATCTATGTTGCTAAATCACATTCCCCTCTTACCCTCACTGATCAGATGATGACAAATCCCAGCAAGGGGCACAAAAGCAAAAAACTTGGTACTGCTGCTCATGCTTATAAAATTCCTTTTGCAGATAAGTGACTCTGGATTTACATTCTAAACCAGCAGAAAGGGTTTGCTACTTCATCAAAATACGGCCATAGAATGGGTTTGGGTTTGAAAGTATCTTGAAGATCATCTTGTTCTACCCCTCTTGCCATGGGCAAGGCACTTTCCGCTACCCCAGGCTGCTCCAAGCCTCATCCAGCCTGGCCTTGGACACTTCCAGGGATGGGGCACCCACAGGTGCTCTGGGTAACCTGTGCAAGGGCCAAAGAATTTCTCCTCAATATCCCATCTAACCCTTCTCTCTGCCAGCTCAAAGCCATTCCCCCTTGTCCTATCACTCCCCTCTACATCTCCCTTGGTGGCCTCTGCTCTCCTGCATGACCCCTTGTGGTTTAGCAGGTCAAGGATAAGTGATTATCCCATCTTCCACTGCGCTGTCATTGATCATCCCACATTAACACAGTCCTTATCTGGAATCAGGCAGGTCTGAGCTCCCATCTTTAACCAGGGTGTTGGATTTGGGGTCTGGGGAGACAAAAGCAGCACCAGTGCCAAGTGCCAGCTGTGCCAGCCTGGCAGGGACAGGCAGGCAGGGCAGGGCAGTCTTTGGCACCCCAGCACAGATGCTGTTTCCACTCTGAGATATGGAGGAGACACACTCAGGGAAAGTAAATGTGAGCCCTCTGTGAGTGTAATTTGAGAGCAAGGACTTCAATATTTAAAGCCCCCCTGGCTGCAGGTGCAGCACACTGGAATTATCAACATCTCCCATGTTAGACAGCGAGCTGGTGCTGACCCCAAGGCTTAAATTAGTAAAAAGATTACTCAGAGAAAAGTAATGTTCTGAAAACCTTTATGGTACAAGGAAATATGCCAAAAGTAAGCTTGGCCAGTGCACTTAATAGATAGAAACCCATTTGTTTCTTTTTGAGAACTTAATTAAATTTCCCATGAATTCATTTGTAATAACAGTAATAAGCACCATATATGGAAATCTTCAATGAGCCCTTAGCAAGGTAATTTCCTGAATTTAGCTTATATCTTTGTAATGTTCAAAGCCAGCTAGGCTCTAAAGTACAGCTGGTGTGCATTATTCCATTCTGAGTAGGAGGGTGTGGATGAACTGGGTAAAATAAATTACTCTGGTGCTTTGACACCAAGTTTTATTGCCTGTAGAATGGTACTTGATCATACTCAGAGAAGCATCAAGTAGAGAATTAACATGATTTCTTCTGTTTAACAAAGAAGCTTTTGGGAGGGCAGTGCACAGTCCAACACTCTCCTTCAGTGCTCCTTGGCCCTCAGTCAGTAACCAGGAGGGGACCAACCACCTGAAATCAAACAGGACAAGGTGGAAGCTCCCCTGGTAAGTCACAAGAGAAGGAAGTCAGAGGGGGAAGAGCCTTCTTCTCATTAAGGGATTCACACACCCAATTTACAACCCTGCCTGCTTCTCAGGCCTTTTTCTGTGCTTCACATGCACGAACATGGTAAAAAATCATAAGGTAAGTGTCAAAGAATAAATGGTCATTGCTGACTAAGGCTGAAAGCTGAGATCAAATCTCCTTCCTTTACACAGGGGATAGAAGGAGCTTTCACCACTAGCTCCATGTATGTGCACTCAGAGCCCAAGTGCTAATTACAGCAGATGTAATTAAAACTTGGACAAGATTTCTAAAGCCTTAACCTCCCTACCATTGATTTTGGATGGCATTTGGTAAATATTCCAGTCCTAGTAGAGGTATGGTAAGTCACAGTACAAACACATCAGGGGGATCTTGGGACATGAAGCTGAAATCAAGTAGGTGACAACAGCCATGGCATACCATGTGGAAGTACCACAGGAACTTTGGGGTAGAACAAGAAGAGAGCCCAGAGAAGAAAATCCCAGAATGGACATATGCTGGGGAAGGAGCTGGTGCTCCCCATCACAGCCCAGGCAGGGCAGGGCACTGTGACTAACACAGAAACAGAACTCCTGCTCAGAGCCCACAGAGCCTAGGGATAAATTAAAACACATTTCAGTCACTGGACTCATGCTCACAGATTTCAGTGAGCTCCAAATGGAAAAGGTGTCAAGAAATCCTCCCAGGGACTAATCCTGTGCTCAACAATGGCAGCTACCAGAGTTCCCACACCTCAGAAGAAAGTGATGTTATATTTTCCATCATTAATATATGATAATAAACCCTCTGCTCGCTGGGAAGTTTCCTAAACTCCCACAGTGACTGGGCTCAAAAGCTAAAGGCCTGGCAGCACAGCCACTTCATCCATAATCTCCTTTTTACAGCTAAGCCAACACTCCTCATGTGGTAACACAGCTGCCTCAGGGGGTGGCTTACAGGTCAATTCCTCCTTAGGAGGAGGATCACAGCTGGATCTTCTTCTTCCTGACTCATCAGCTCCTCCTGAGGGCCAATGCAGCATGCTGAGACTTCAGGGGTGTTTATGCAACAGGAAACAGCAGCTCTGCACTGAACCCCTCCCAAGCACTGCCACACAACCCAGGGATGGCTCTGCCCTCCCTGCACATTCCCAAGGAGTGGCAGCTGGAAAGAGCCGGCCTTGAGAGAGCTGCCCTTGCTCCAGGGACAATATTCTGTTACACTGAGCACATCCAGGCTCTGAAGAGAAATAATTCATGGATTATTGCTTTGCTTTTATAAGCAAGAAAGAGCCAATAAATGCCTGGCATTCAATGGTCAAGAAAATGACCTAAACAAAATTGCTGTAGGATATTGCAGAGACCCAACCTCCTCCTGCCCGTTTGTTCTCAGAAAGCAGCACACAGAACTGAGCAACCACAAAGTGAACAGGAGCTTAGCAGAGACTTTGTGCAAGAGGGACCCTTTGCATGTGACATGCTCTGTCAGATTGAATTTTAATTGCAGCTCCCCTCTGGAGCTGGCACGGGAGGGGAATGCTGATGAGAGGGGAGGGAGCCCCATGGCAATCCCCAGCCCTGCACTGATGGCAAGGACAGCTAACCTGGGTGGAGACAAGCAAAAATCCTCATGCTTTGGTTCCCCATTTAGCCCTACTGTTTTGCCCCAAGTGTGGGCTACTGGTTGGAGTAAAACACATTTAAGTGGATTTAATGTATTAAACCACTGCAAGGTGCAGCCTGTTTGGGACAAGATTGAAGGAAATCGGGTTTAGTTGAAAAAATATCACCTCAGATCACTCTGCCAATGATCAGTAAGCCATCACTTATGAAATATTATAATTTAGTGATTATAAACACTACTTGCTGAGTACTATGTCTCTCAGGATCCCAGTTTTTGAGTTTTGTAAAAACACCTTTGGCAAATGTAACTTGAAAAATGCATCACCATGGTGGGTCTGTAGCTCCAGTAATTCTGGCCATGGTCATGTGCAGGCTCCTTGCAAGGCATAGGCATTAAACAGGCACTCAATGCTCTAAAACAGCCACAGGCAGCATCAGCAATATCCCTCCTGTTCTCTGCCTAGAGAGAGAAAACCTCTCAATCAGAGAATTTTATTTTATTTTATTTTATTTTATTTTATTTTATTTTATTTTATTTTATTTTATTTTATTTTATTTTATTTTATATTATTTTTAGTCTGCTACTCAAACAGCAGCCAGCTATCACAAAAAAAAATGCCAAGTCTGCTTATCAGAGTGAATGGCTGATCTACATAGATTGTGTGACAATCATAAAATCCTTAGGGATCAGAACAAAGGCTTTCACAAGCTTTTGTTGTAAGAGCTCCATCTATTCCTGTGGGGAAATTCTGTGTTCTGTTGCTGTCTGCTTGCACAATAGAAAGATGTTTTCCCTGCATTATTTGGGTTAGTAATGCAATGTTTGCTATTCCATCTCTGGATACTCCTGCCAAAAGAATTTGTATTACCTCACATGCTATTGATAAGGTGGAGTTGCTTGGGAAAAACTGTTTCACCCAGAGGAATAAATCAGGCAAGAGTTTCATAAAATTACAATACCCTTTAAAGCTATAAATTACCTGTGACCTGCAACATGTGTTGCTGTGCTCCATTCTTGGTTTCTACAGTTTATTTTCTATAGATTTTATGATTTATTCTCTCCTTATTTTGCTGTGTTTCCATTGTCCTATTCTGCAAGTAATAATTAATTCATTTAAAATTTCCCAGTGGATAAAAATGGCTGGTTTATGCCATCTAACAGTGATACAAGATAAGGTAAGAACTGAACCTTCTACATTGCAGCAAAACTTTTAACCACAGCCAGAGCTTCCTTCACTTTGGCATCAAAGGTACAAAATAATTCTCTTCAGTAACATTTCTTTCTGCCTTTTGCCAGAACAGGATGATCTCAACAAAGCAGCAACAGAAAAATGAGCAGCCTTATTCCTGAAGCATCTAGGAATTCAGGGTGGACAACTAAATTACTTATTTACCCTAAAATGTTATCATTTCTGCATTTCTTTCATAAAAATGTTCAGTCATAATGTATTGTAAGATTAGGGGTTATGGTTTGCCTGAGAATGTCTTATACAACTGAGGGGTTGATAAAGTCCTTAAATACATTAGCAGGCAGGTTTCACAGAGTAAGAAGAAGCTAAAATAAATTTAAGAAAAAAATAATAAATAATTTATTCCTACTTCACTTAAATTTTGAGGATGGTTTTCAATACTCTGATATGAAAGCAGAAGAGCTCCTGGTGCAGTTCAAAGTGTGGCTGCATTGATGTAAAGGCCTTTGGGGTAGCTGGGAATGTCTCTGCATTACAGAAGTAATTTTCAAAGAGATTTTAAGCAAAGAATACTCATCCTTCTAGGTATTTATATATATCTATATGCCATATTAATGTCTATTTACTTTCCCCAAGCTGCACACCCAGCAGTGTGGCCCCAGGCCAGCCCGTGGCTCCAGGCAGGCTGAGATCCTCTGGCTCACACCAGGGTTTCATGTGAACTCTGCTACTCCCAGGTTACACAGGGAGGGAGCTGAGCCCCAGTGGATGGAGCCACTTCCCCCAAAATGGCAAAGTCAGAAAAGTGTAATTCTCCAGCTGGGTTTGATGCTGTTTTCTCTTCCAGTATTTCAAGTATATCTGAGCAGGATGGGGGCTGAGCATCCACCAGTCATCAGTGGAAAAGGGAAAATCAGCCTTTAAGTCAGCACAATTCCCATCAGGAAAACTCCTAATTCTCCCCTAATTAAGCCTGGCAGCTGAAGCTGGATGAAAACCATGCTGTATTCCATCTAGCCTTTCAAGGGGTCTCTGCTAAACCAGAAAGAAGTACTTTAATCTGTGTTAGGAGAGATTTTAAGCACAAAACTGTGTCTGGAAAGTCAAATCCTTTATGCATCTCTCAGGCACGTGAAAAGATCCCCCCTGGCAGAGCAGGGCAGAGCTGAAATCTCCTATAGCAACTGGCCACTAGCAACAGGCACAAACAATCTCTTGTCCCATTATTTCAACTTTCTGAATTACCCTGTGAGAAGCAGAGGGTGAATGAGGTTCAGATTCTGCCCCCTGAAGGATTCAAGCCAGAGCAGAGACCATGGACTTTGTGCCTCAGTTTCCCTTCCCCCAAAGAGGAATTGTTTTGTTTCCTTTCCCACTCCCACATGGGATGCTAAAGTCCAGGCAAGTAGTTAAGCCAGAGGCCCCCACAAGAGTCAAAATTATTGCTTGTACATATTTGTGCTGCATTTGCAAGAAATCCTCTTGGCTTAAGTAGGAATAAAAAGTTGGATGGATATTTCCTGGCATCTTGAGCAAGTGGGCTTAATATTCCAGTTGTTTTTTATGTTTTGAAATAAAGAAAAGAAAAAAAAAAAAAAGAGGTTGTTTCCACTAAAAGGGGCTGACAAAGCCAGGCAGCTTCCCAAGATGAGGATTTTTTGAGCATTATGTTAGAGATAACAGAGGTTCTGCTGTGCTGGAAACCTGTGTGAAAACAAAGCAGATGAGCATTTCTGCAGCCAGGAATGGCCAATTCCTCTCAGTCCACACCTTTCTGAGGATTTTCAGTGTGGGGAATTATCATTTAGAGTTCACATATTAAATCAAAAACCTCCTACCACCCTCAGACTCTTCCCCATTTACTGCATTTTCCTCCTACTTGGATTCTCTGCTTGGATTTTTCCCCTTGGTGCTGCTAAGAGCAGAGAGGATCCTTATCCTTGTGCTCATGGTGCTCCCACCCTCCCTCTGGCCAAGAAGGAGACTTGAAAATCCTCACAAAGTGCTCAAAAATCTGCTTTTGTGCAATAAAAAGATTACAGTAGGAGCAGATAACCTTTTTCCTTGGTGCACATCACATACCACCTCTGGCAATCTCATGAGCTGCTGCTTGCAGTGGAGGTTTCCTCCACAAAAAATAATGGAATTCTGCCACTCAGATGCCTGGAGGGGAATGGACTGTCCTCCTCAATAGAAATTAAATCTGTGCAGCCCTTGGAACACCTGGCTTGGTTTACACTCTAATGCCACCAAGATATTCACAATTAATTGGGTAACTGTCAACACAACTGTCAAAATGGCTTACTATGAGAAACAAGGGCAATTTACTTAAAAATTAGCTACTCAATTGGTTTTCATTTAAAAAGCAATGCTCTGACTCCAGTGACAAGCTTGCTCATTTTTTCATCAGTGTTTTATGCAGGATCCCACCACATGTTACCATTTTCTCTCCCCACAGCAAAGCCCAGGAAATAAAAAAAATGCTCTTCTACACCAGCCTTATACAAGTCAGACTTGTGCAAAAGACAGAAAGCCAGAATAATGTAGATGTGATAAATAATGCATGGCCAAAGTGGTCACACATAATCTGTGGGGTTGGGAGCTGTGCAGCTCTTCATTGTGCTCCTTTCAGTTTTGTTGGTTTCCTATTACAATCTTGTAATCCCAAAATATGCATTTTCTTCCCATCAGTTCCTCCTCCTGTGCTCTGTGTGGGTGCTGAGGGTTTGCTGTGAGTGGGGATGCATTTCTCAGCTCTCAGGAGAAAAGCAGGATGCTGACAACCCCAGTTCTGCTGAGAGCCATGGGATGCACAAACACTTGGCATTTGCTGCTCCCTCAAGGCAAGTGATGGTTTGATCTGCACCCAACACACTCAGCCACCTTCATGCAGCTCGTGGTCTGACCCCAGGATGGGCCTTGCACACCAGAGAATAAAATATCCCACTAAAATCATCCTTTTGGGGCTGAAGGGTGAGGGATGCAATGTTTGGATATCTGGATAATGTACCCTTCTGTCAAGAAAGAGCAAGCATAGAGAAGGAGCCCACAGGCTTTCCTTGGTGGAAGCAGAGGGAGTGAAAAACAGTATTTTGAAATGAAAAGTAAAAATGGTTTCAACTAAAACAACTCAGAGCTGATGTGAAAATCCAGCTGCAGAAAATCTAGTGAAAAATCCCAGTTCACAGGAGAGTGAAGAGCCAGGTGGTGTTCAGGCTACATCAGACTTATCACAGTGTTTTCGAATCAAATACTTTCATTTTTTTGCATAAATATTGTGGAGAAATGTTTGTGGGTTTTTCTTCTGTACCATCTGGTGCAGCCCAAGAGGATTGTGGTGCAGGACCCAAAGACAACAGGCTTTTTCCTACAGATCTGTCAAAAGCAGAGCCCCAAATACACCACCCCCTTACCCCAGCAGCCTTGTTATTCTCAAAAACCAGTTTAAGCACATTATAGCCACATCAGTGCCTTCTGAGACAGGCCCCATGTAATATATCAGAGAGGAAAACAATTACAATATATAATCTAACACATGCTGTCACAGCTGGAGGCCAGCCTGTGCCTCACATGCAAGGTCTATTGCTAAGCTTTCTTAGGATGCATAATTTGATATATAAAAAAAAGTGTAACATATTGGGGAAAAGGAAAAAAAAACAAGTCAATGCTCTTCCTCAAGGATGAAAAGGAAAATGCAGAGAGCTGAAAAAATTACTTCAAGCAAGTGACTTGATCTCAAAAGAATTCAGGTACTTGTGTTCTGAATCACCTTTGGAAACACAGGAGGAAATCTGATCAGAAGAAGAATGGGATTATTGTAATTTGATGGTAACCTGATGGCTGGGCCAGCCCATCTCTCTTTGAAGTCAGTGGAGAGATGGCAATTTCATCAAGCCAGTGACAGTTTCATGAAGTCCCAGTGAAAGACTGATACCCATGGCTTGTTCACCCTGGGTTTGAGCTGAGGAGCAATCACAGCTCTGGGTGATCCCTGGGGCAGGTCCAGAGGCACCACAGCACTGCCTGCTCCAGCTTTGCCTGTTTATCCCCCTCAGTCACTTGATCAGAGCAGGGCTCCCCTCCCAGGCAGGGACATCCCAAACCAGCCATCCATGGGAATGAGGGGATCTTCCCTCTGGCTGCCTCATGGAATTCTCCTCAGTGCTCTTCTGCTCACCAGGAGATTGGACCAGGCTGATTTGACCACAAATCCAATGCAGAGTTAAATGCTCCACTGGACTGCAATTACACATGCATCTCCCCATATTTTTATCTGTAGGGATTCTGCACCAAGGCACCTGCCACCTGAAAACCCCTCAGTGCAGGCTGTGCTGGGTCTTCTCCATTCCTCTGTGAAGTTGCTCTCAGTGGCTTCTCAACACAGCTACAAGGAGATCATACCAGGACAACTCACTGCTCTGTTATAAAGGAGAATCATGAATATATGGAAAAAAGAGCCCCCTTGATCACAAATAAATATTTCCCACAATTGATTGCATTTGTTTTGACCCTTACATAAAATAGGGCTCCTAACCAGCAGTGTGCTTAAAAGAAAGAGAGAATCAAGAAAAAAAAACAGAAACGTGAAGAAGACAGCAAAACTAATATTTTGACTAGGATGAAATCAGGATTTGAGAAAATATCCCTGAAGAGTGCTGGGAGAAAAACATGATATTGCTTTGATACAAAAGGAAAAAGGATTCTGGAGTCCAGGACCATTTACAGCTTAGTGTTGGAACTTAGACAAGTTTTTAATGGCACCTTTTTCAATGCAGCTCATTGATTTATGGTTTTGAATAAGCTAAGAGCTAAGACCTGAATTTCAGGTAAGATTTTACAGTCTTAAAACAGCAAAACCAATAAAGCAGTGACCAGAACACTCTCCCTGTTCTGATTACCTGCTCTGAGACACATCCATAGCACTTAGCTGGACTGCAGTGATGCCTTCAGAATTAATGTGTGGAAAGGATTTGAAGGATTATTTGGAGTTCAGTGTTATGTACAAACTGAGGCCAGGAAATGCAGATAAATCATAAAGAAAACAATGAGGTTCCTTCAGGAGTGTTTCTATCACTCGTTCTTTGATTTAATTATTTGTCTGATTCCAGAACACAACCCAGGAACCACTTCTGATGTGAGCTATTCCCTAAGCAGCAGGAATTGTGCATGATTTTGATATATTGATTAAACTGCCACTGAATGATCTGAGATGAAGATTGAATACACTGAAAGCAATAAGATATGATTGAAGCTGAGCCCTTCCATGGATTAGAATGGACGGATTTTTCTGCCACACTGCTCTCATTTATCAGAACACTAATAATGTTTATTACTCTAAGAGTCACAGCTCGCTGGTTAGATTTAGACAAAACTAAAGCTGCATGGGCTCAGCAAACCCATTTACTCTGAGACATTTAAAGCTGCTGAGCAAGGCAAAGTATATGAAAAATGAAAGAAAGAAAATCAGCTACTGAGATAACTCTGAAAGGTCCTTTCTGGACCAGCTAACCCCAAACTGGGGCACATGTCCTTCAGCCCCACCTGCCAGTCCATCTGCCACCTTTGCACCCATGCACAGGGAGCATCTTCACAGCATTGAAAGGAAAATTCCAGTTCCCTCAAAACTTGTAGTTCCAATAGATAGCCAGAGAGAGATGGAGGTTTGTGTCTCTAAAGCATCTGACAGCTAAAATTCAAAGAAAGAGTCATGAGCTGCAACCAAGGCTCACTTTTTTCCTGAAAATGTTGAGGGATTTATCTGAAAATACGCTGGGTTTAAATTTCCTGTGCTCTTTTTCTTCCTCCTGTAAAGTCTTCCTGACAACCTTCCCTCTCTGATTTCAGAAGATCCCCACAACCCCAATTCTGAGCACTCTTTCAACTAATTACACAGCTCCTCTCTCAATAATGTAATCTCCGTTAATAATTTATGAAATATGTTTGAGTCATCAGACCAAAGAGGTCGTACAAAGATAGTGACTGTGAAATGGAAAATGTGTTGCTCAGTTGCTTAATGAATTGCAGATGCATGCTCATAACTTGGAAAAACTGAAGCACATCACATTTTGGGGGACAATAAAGACTTGAAGTGCATTATGGATTTATGACCACAAGCAAAGCTACAGCATAAAAAAAAAAATAAAATTCATTACCTAAATATGCAAATATTCCAAGTATTCAGTATGCAAGAAGAAATGTCTGCTCTTACAAGCTATTTGCAAACTAATGAAAATGAACTTTTCTGCATTATATGATCATGGAGCATGTAAAGAGCAATTTGTACTTCAATGGGGATACTGTGGATTTCTGATTTCAGGGCCTGTTTTATCAGCCCCTCTGGCTGTGCCAGGGCTCAGCAGCCCTGTGTGATTTGCAGAGTGCATGTTTAGTCCCACCCTGAGCTGAGCTGCCCCTGGCCAAGAGATAAATTAATATATGAATATTTCTGGAGGGAGGCTGCATTTCTAGTCAGTCCCCAGGGAATTTTAAAGGTAGCACTCCCTTCCACAGCTGAACTGTCTGCATTGATAAGCTGTCCCTATTTTGCAGTCAGTGCCAGACTGCAGGCAGAGCTGTGGGTTTGGAGTCTGTCTCTGAGGATGCTGAGCACACACCTTGTGTGTCTCTGCTGCCCAGCATGGCCAGCTGAGGACAGGGATGTGATCAGCAGGCGCTCAGCTGGTTCAGCTCTGGGTGAATTGCTCCACCCATACACCCTTGATAGTCATGCCAGGTGATCAGGCAGCAAATCTGGCTTTATCACAGTCCTGCTCTGCTTATTGGAGAGTGAAGGGAAAGCACAGCTCCCTCTGGGATTTGGGGATGAGCAGATTCAGGGAGTGCTGAACCTGCTGGGTGCCCTCCCAGGGACAGGGCTTCCATCCATCTGGATGAACAAAGCTTTAAGGCACAACTTCACGTTGTGTAGCACCAAAATTAAGCATCGTCTGTACAAGGCTGTAATTGATTTAATTTCTGACTGAAGCATTACATCATAAAATACTGAAAGTCCCATCTGCTGAGGCACTTGGGTATATGGAAGGAAGAGAGTCACCAATATGCTCAGGTGGTAGCTGACAAACCATGCCTGGCTTTTGGGGAGAAATCAGAGGTTTTTCCATGTTACTCTTTACCACGAGCAAAACCCACTCCCTGTTTGCATCAGTGAAGGAATTTTTACCTCCTAAACTTGCACATGGACCTCAGGAGAAAACAGGAGGAGGCAGCACAGGTTTGTGCCATCTCTGACAGCTTTGGTGTCTACAAATCCACGCTGGCACTTGCTGGTGGTGCCCATCACACCCTGGCAGGAGCAGCTCTGCCCTGAGACAGGGGTTTGATCATTTGGGATGAGCATTTGTCACACAGACCCCACTGCTCCAGGCTCTGCCCCTCGCAGGACCCCAGGCAGTGCTGGCTGCCTCCCCGGCTGTTAATTACTGTGCTGT
Source organism: Oenanthe melanoleuca (assembly GCF_029582105.1). Lineage (NCBI taxonomy): Eukaryota > Metazoa > Chordata > Aves > Passeriformes > Muscicapidae > Oenanthe > Oenanthe melanoleuca. Next base: position 4,394,569 of record NC_079346.1, read on the forward strand.
TAATTAGCTGTCTGCAGTCGGTCATGCTGCAGCAGTGACAGCCTGGGAGCCTCTCCCATGGGCTTTGTTCCCCTCCTGTCCCCCCTCCCCAGCTCCCAGCCAGAACATTTCATTTTAGTCACGGTGCCAGAGGCCAGGCCCCGCAGGACCCTTGAAATTAAACACTGTATGAAGTACAGTGGGGAGAAGAGGGAGGAGAAAGGGGCAATTTCAGCTCCTCAAGCATGCAAAGAGCTTTTGTGAAGCCTCTCAATGTATTTTTTTCCAGCTGGCCACAAATCATGTCCTTGGCTGTCCAAGGGAACCTGTCTCTATGATGGAAATTTCCACACTTGCCTTGCTTGCTTTCTTGCTCTTTATTGTGGCTTTGCTGCCTTCAAGACATTGTAAATAGTTGAATTTTTTTCAGAAAGAAAGGGGTTTCTTTTGTTGCAGAAAAAGAAATTCATCCCTGATTTGCTAAGTTTAGAAATACAACATCCAGAGTAAATTCTCCTCCTGATATTTGCATTACCGGGAAGCAAAAGTTCTTCATTCAAAGACTGTGATTGAAAATACCTCACATGATTTTCAACAGAAGAGGTTCACCACAGGACAACTTCCTAGAGGAATTAAGTCTGAATTATATTTCTTTTGTTAGGATATTAAACAAAAATAAGTGTATTGGAATTTCAGCTAACAGCTGTGAAATAGCCTGGGAAAAAAAAAAAATCACTGGGAATAATTTATTCATCCCTTTTCACCTTCAAGTTGCCTGACAACAGGTTAAGTTCTTACCCAAATGTTATGGTGATAGTTAAAACATTACAAAATAATTTTCACAAAAGTTTCTTGCTGGGTAATTTCCTGGTGACCCAGTCACTGTAGACACTTGACATTTGAAATTCGAATTCCCAGCCCTTCTGAGGGGATGCACAGATTGCAGGAGCAGATCTGAGCTCTGCTGGCTGGGCACAGCTCGGGTCTGTGCTGCAGTGTCCTGATGGAACCCAACCATTCCAAAGGAATCCAGGTGATGCTCTAGGCATGCACACTCCTGTTCCTCTCCAAATCAGGCAGTTCTGGTCCTAAATGATTCTGTTTTATAAATAAAACTTGTGTTTGTATGAGGCTTAAAAGAACTCCTTTTACAACAGCTTTTGTTCTGCCCTCTCCCAGATTTTCCATCTGAAAGCAAAGCAGGTCCACAGGTCTCCATACCCCAGAGTCACTTGTCCTCTGTCACTTAATGCATCTGCCTCCTCATGTGTGTGGGCTGGAGTGTTTAGGTGTCATCTACAGGCTGTGTGAGGTTCAGAAACTCAGTGAGCAAATGTGTGGTGTTTGGAAGGCTGGGAATTCCAGGTGCAATCCCTGCTCCAAGAGAAACAGCACAGATAGGATTTCTGGGGTTCCTTGGGATGAGAAACCACAGCACACCCCAACATCCTGCTTCCCTTTGCAGGGCAGGGGCAGAAGTTCTTTCAGTCAGCTCCTAAATCACCCCTTTGAGACAGCCCCAGGTGCTGTGCTGGGCTACCAGGCTCAGCCTCCCAGAGCTGGCCTGTGACCAGGGTGACACTGGGGGCTGCAGAGGTGACCTGGCAATGAATCACAGACAAACGTGAGGATGTAAAACACCTTTACTGTCTGCAGAGCCAAGGGAGAGGGGAGAGCAGGGACTCATATCTCTGCAGCTGTGTGCTAAATGAATTACAGGAGAGAATGAGGCAATAACACTGGAATTAAAAGGCTTTAAGATAAGATGGAAAGTGGCAGCTGAGCCAGGAAGGCAGGATGGAAGTGGAAGGGTGTTTACACGAGCCAGCAAAGCTTGGGGGATGCTGAGAGCAGGAGGGCTCCTCAATGCCATGAAAAACTGCACTGTGGAGGAAAGAAAGCAGCAGAGCAGAGGCCATACTGAGGGTTCCTGCAGGAATGCTTTCCAGGGAGGTGTGGGAGAAACACAGAGATGCTGCTCTGCTGTAAGATAACCTAACTCCAATGTTTTTAGTGGAGTTGTGCCACAAGATTCAGCCTGCTACCCTGGGCTGGTGCCAGTGCTGGTGCAGGAGGAGGGAGATGCTGCAGCTCAGTGACAGCAAGCTCCCAGCACAGGCAGGGACATCAGCAGCTTTGGTCTGACTAGCTTGGCTCAAACTTTGGAAGGTATGGAAATACCAGCCTGCTTCAATCTGAAAAAAAATCTTAGCACAGCTGGGTGGCACAACTGTCCTGGCTGTGCCTCAGCAGGTATTGAGGGTGCCTGGCCTGCCTGACATCCGCTCCAGAGACGATTTAAATAAGTTAATGGATTGAACTGGATTGTGCTGATCTCTTTATATTGGCATTGTGGACCATCAGCTGTCAACAAAGGAAAATCTTAACAACATGTTTAAGGTGCTTTGATTTTGTGATAGAGCTGTCCACAGCACTAAAAAAACACCTGCTGTCACAAAATTATAAAACTGTGCCCCAGGAAACAAAATGTTGAAAGGCCATAACAATCACACCAAACTTTCCAGTTTGAGCTTAGCACCTACTTATTTCAGGAGAGAGGGGAGAGGTAAGAGGGCAAAACTAATGAGAAGAGGGTGCTGCATGGGTTAATCTTGTATGGAGGGGCAAGGGGATGGTAGAGATGTCCAGTCTTGGAAGGAACTGGGTGTGCACATCCCCTGGGACCCAGGGCTTAAGGCAGGAGCAGGTGCAGGGACCTGGACCTGAGCACAGCATGAAAAATCACCTCCTGCAGAACCTGGCAAGTGGCTGGGGCAGCTCAGCTGTGCGAGCCAATCTGAGCTCAATCAGTCTGTAAGAAATGGAGAGATAAATCAACACAGTAAAACACAGCACAGACAACCTGGGGCTGTTGTGGCATTGGATCATTTGGCACATTGGGCTCTGCTGGCACTCCTGGAGGCACTGAGGGTGTGCAATACAAGGAGCTGTGGAGAGTGGCTCCCAGGAATGGGAAACACTGAATGACCAGATGAATATATCCCACATTAAACCTTTCTATGTCGCCTTAAATGAGGCGAATTTTCCCTGCATGGAATTATTTACAGCACTGCTGTGCCATTTGACAGCATTGTTTCCACTCTGCTGGTCCCTGTCAGAATGCCCCAGGAGCATCTGAAACACAAAAACAAGGACCACTCTCATCTCCCAGAAAACACAGAGCTGGCCTATGGTAGGACAGGAAATGAAAAAATTCACTTTGTCATCTTCCAAGTGTGACACGACCTCTGCATCATGGGAAGAAATCTACCCCATAAGGTTAAATCACTGCTTATCTACTTAATGTCAATCAGACATTAAGCAGATTGACTGGGAGAGTCGATTTATTTATTTTTAAATGAGAACCCAAACAACTTAATACTCCTTCTTGACTTAATCTGCTGGCGGGCTGGGTATCCAATTTATTGTGTGTGTGTGTGTTTGTTTATGCCTCTTTTGGCCTGTTGGTTCCTGTGGGAGTGGATGTTCTGTGACTGGGCTGTTGTGGCAATGGATGAAACCCACCCAGAGATTACCCTAGCTCTGTAGCTCTCTGCACTGGCTGCCCTGACTTTAGCAGCCATTTTTAAACATGTGGATTATCCACTTGCTCTGGTGAATGCAAATCAAGTTGCAGTTAAGATCAAGATACAACAATTTCCATATCTGGAGAGTGAACAATTATTAATGGTAAAAATGTAGTAAAGTGGCAGACAGGTGGCAAGGTTAGTCAGCAATTTGAATAAATGGCTGTGCATGAAGAATGCTGGATTTGGGAACCTTTTATGGCATAAGAAATCTGGAAATGTAGATCTAAAGTGACATTCACCAAACACAACCCAACCTGTTTTAATGCTCTCACATGAAATTGTATTTTTCTAAACTGTAACACATTAAGTACACATAAGAATTAAAGCTGATTTAATACAACTGTACCCCTGAACTGAAGGACAGTGAGTCACCACATCACTTTTAGTCCTTTGATCCAAGGTCCTTCCACGATGGGTGCAGATAAAGGAGGTTAAAGAGGAGCTAGCAAAGAACAGATGACAATTTAATCACTGTGGTGATTACCAGGTGGTAATTAAAAGCTTGCTGCTGTGAGATCCTGTGTACTCTCTGTATGTTCCCAGACAAATTTTATACTGGTAGTGCATAAAGTTTTCTGAATTTTCAGGGTGGGATTTATAAAATTTACAATTTACAGGTGTAGGAGCCCAGGTAACTCACGTTTTAATGAGGCAGATGCTTGTGGATAATTTCTGGATGCCCTGACACATTGTGGTCTAATCACAGATTTTGTTTGTTTGTACAAGGAGTACAGGTGTAAATACAGCTCCTGTTCTAGACATAAAAATATATCAAAACCAGCCTTCTGTGCTAACTTGCACAAGCCAGAAAACACAAAAAGTTTCCTCTGGCTTTAAGCACTATTCTCAGTTGCAAGAAGAGGAGAAGGCTGACTGACTCAAGAGGTCTCACTGTGGTGCCTCCCTGCTCTGTGAAGCTCTTACAGTGCCCTCGAGTCAGAGGTTAAGAATCAGAGCTGGCTTTAAGGTTTTTGCCTGATGCAGTCTCCTGTCCCCCTGCCTTTCCCATACACAGACACCTTCTGCATTATCTAAATCCTCCCTGCCAAGCACTTTTCTGACCTCTCCTGTCAACCTGCTGGAAGTGGGGATGCCGATGCTGTCATGAAGTGGAGATGAATATTTGCAGAAAGTGCAGACTTTATTCCTGCTGTACAATAAGCTTTAAACTCCCTATAGGAAGTTGTAGAGAACTGGTTTAAAGGGTCTCTGGCAGGACCCTGATTAGCCTTACCCTCCCCCCTGAACAGCTCCACCCTGTGATCCACCCATTCCCACGAGCCAGGAGCCCATTTAAACTCAGCCAGGGGTATTTAGTCTCTCTTCAGTCATGTTTGGGGGTACAGCTGTGCTTGGAGTCTGCCACAGGGAACCAACTCCCTGTTTGAACATGGTCCCATACCCTCTGTGAATTTGCTTCCAGTCCCTGCTCCTGCACCATCCTTAGAGACCTGCTGGCCCTCTCTGCTCCCTGATGCTCTCTTTCCCAAAGGTAAGCTTACCTATATCATATTCTTCCATGACAAACACATTCCTAATCTGTTTTTTAACCTGTGGAATGTTTTTGCCACCACTGCAGTGCAGAAATGAAATTTTGACTGTGTCTTCCTGCTGCAATGTCTGGAGGCATCAAGGAGCTCAGCTTCTTTGGTGAGCCTTGTTTTTTTTGTTGAGGTTATGTGGGTGGGATCTGAATCAGAGGATAAAGATGCTGCTGAAATGTGGTTTTTGGGAGCTTTACCATAGTAATTTTTACTGGGTTTCTTTTTGAGGGGAGCACTCAATGTATGGCTTTATCTTCATGGAGCTACACCACAGAGTCATAGAATAACTCCCCTTTGAGTCACAGCTGAGCTGCATGATGGGCATGTCTGCAGGCTCTGTCCCTTGGTGTGTGCAGAGGCTGAGACTGTGAGTGTAATTGCACAGTTCACTCATTCACCAGAAATCATTTCAGAGTTCCCCTGAAGAGCACTCTGGGGGCTGGGAGAGCTGATGGAAGGTCAGCAAGTTCATTTTCAATGGGTCACAGTCTGAGCTAGGTTGCATTACTGAAGAGACAGAGCAAATCTCATGGGCTCAATGTCATTACTTCTCCTTGACACCACCATAACAAAACCCTTTGGAGCAGTTTCAGCTCTTATGATCAAATAAACAGGACCCAACAAGCAGGACTCTGTTTGCCAGAATTATGTCCATTGACCTCTGGTAATATTTTTAGCTGGTTAAATGCCTCTAGTGTTATGCTGTTCTCTATCTTAATGTGTCTTCCTAGACTGGCTGGTGGAAAGGCAAAACAAAAGCCCTCACATAAACCCTCCATGCAGCCATCATGATGGGTCTGACACCCAGCAGAGTGGCTGTGCTTCTGGTTTATGGCTGGCAAATGTGCCTGGAGATAGAAGTTTAAATGTCTCTTCTGTAGAAGCCTTAAGCTCTGTCTCTGACATATGAAAGCCAAAATAAGGGTAAAACAATTCTTTCCTTGAAAAGAAAAATCAGAAAAACCCTGATAGCCCTTCCCTAGTGATCAAAGAAAATCACAGGACAACAAAGTGGTGGAGAACAGGCCTGGGCGCATTTTAAAATATTCTTTAGGAAGAGAAATTTAAGTGGTGAAGTGCTGAGGGTATAAACAGCATTTTGCCAGCAGCATTTCTGCCCTGCACCCCAGAACCAGCTCTGGGCCTGTGTAGGGTGGCTGTCCTTGCATCTTGCCCTGCCCATCCATGAGAGCTGAGCCTCCAGCAAACCAGAGCTTCAGGGGATGAAAGAGCCCAGACTCATCTTGTGAGCTCCTCCACTGCTGTACTCCATGCTGAGGGTGACTGATGTTGGGGTCTCAGGTGATGCTCACAGTATGAAGCTTGGCAAGCACTGAAAAGGAAAGTAAGCAAAGTCCTGGAGGTATTTTGGGTTTGAGATCCACAGAGGGGATCTGTGTGGGAGGATGGATTTGTGAGGAGCAGTGAGACTCAGGAGTGTAGATTTTTGGCTCGTCAGACTGTTCTCCTTTCTTATCCTTGGCTATTTCCATTTATTAAAAAATAAGGGAAATTGCTAATACTAGTGTGTGATGTTAGTAATGTGCTTCTGGATCTCCTGAGCAGACAATGAGTAGTGATTTTTTTTTTTAAATACATTGGAGCCACTTTGTGTTTCTTTCCCTTTCCTCACCTGCTTTCAGTCCTGTGGAAATAGAAATAGGATTGCTGGATAATGAAGTGGGAGAAATGCAAGACAAGCCCAGCAGATTGTGCTGTCAGCCATCAGAATAAACATTATTTCTGTGAGAACAGTTTTAGTGATAGCAGCAACATCCATACCTCCAATGAGCTTTCTCTTGTTACTAAAGAACATGGGGTGAAGGTCTCTGAGAGCATGTGTAGGACCTGGCTGTGTTCCTTGTCCTTTTCTCCTGCTCAACTGCATTTTGTTGAGGAAACATTGGAAAAATTACAAGCCTAGAAATCAAAATTTTAGAAAGTTCTTTGTGTCCTTCTGCAGAGTTCATCTGCAGTCTGAGCTCAGCTATTCTCACTCCTGTGTGTAGGAGACAGGATCTCATTTGCAGTACTAACAGACAAAATGGGGAGATGGAATAGGTTATGGGAAGCTCAAAGAATGGAGGTGCAGGGTGATGGTGTGGGTAAAGCTCAGGTTTACTTAGCTAATTAGCTAATTTTCATAGAATCATAAAGGTCTGGTTAGAAGGGAGCTGAAAGATCAACTCATTCCAAACCCCTTCTGTGAGCAGGGACACCTTTGTCTAGACCAGGATGCTCAGAGCTCCATCCAACCTGGTCTTGAAATTTTAGGTCTTTAATTTTAGGCCCTTAAAGTTGGGTGAAGGCCAGAAAAGACCATCCCATGTCTCTCTGTAACATGGGAGACTAAAACTGGCAGTGGGACCTCGGATGTGTCAGACTTGTAAGGAGCAAATTACCAGGACTAATGGTGTTTACAGTCATTACAAATTCTAATTGCCTTTATAGTATTTGAGAAGAGTATCTGTGAACAGAGCCACATTTAAATGAAAAATAAAGATTGTGCAGCAATATTTAAGAGGTTTACTGTTGGACATAATTAGCAGCCCTATTTTTTTCTCCATGTTTAAAAGATGTGTTTATGTTGTTTAATAGCTTAGAACGATATCCAATATATCTAAATTTAAGGCAAATGATAACTCAAAAATAATTTAATATCAGGCAAGTTTGATCAAGGACATTTTTAAAGCACTAAAAGGAAATAATCAGGAAAATGTGGTTAATTATTGTGGACAATACACAAAAACCTATGCCTGAAAACAGAGCAGGAGTTGTATAATGGTGCAGATGTAGAGGAAGAGGCTTCAGCTGTGCCAGGCTTTGTAAACCTGGCTGGTGCAAACATCAGGAGTGCACTGGTGCCCCAGGAGCCCCAGTGAAAGCTGAGATTAAGCATCTTACAAATGTGTTTGCTGAATTTGGACATTGGACTTGAATCATGACATCCAAAGTTGGCTTTACAAAGAGCTTCTGCAGACCTGGGGCTGCTTTGTGTGCTTTGGCAGTTAAGGTAAATGACATCATTTTACTCTATCTCTCTGCATTTTATTTACCTCATTTCCTTTTCTAAAAATACACAAATTTGACTACTCAGTGATATGGATCTGAAAACAGAGAAAAGCCAGCAACCCCTTCTCTTCTACAATGTTCACTTAAACCACATCACACCCCACAAATAGATTCTGCTTGCAAAAAGGCCTTGATGAGGAACAGATCCAAGGATATTTTGGATAAGCAGAGGAAACCCCCTCCCATCCTTCCTCCTTTCCTTTAATCTCCTTTTGTTCTGGAGGAGGGCTGTCCTCACTGAGCTCTGTACAGCCACCTGAAGCTCTTGGCTCTCCTGCAGGTTCCAGTCCTCTGGGCAGAAAAATGGGAAATCAGTTTGCACAAGTGACATGTGAGGAACCTGAAAGATGATTTTTGGTTTCAGCCAAACAGCAATTCTTCCCCCAACATCCCCAAAAAACTGGGTCCCTGCTGCTAGCACCTGCTGGCTGAACACTGGCTGTGCAGAGGCCATGGAATACAGCAAGTCTGTGCCTCAGCATTCCTCAAGTGATTCCTCACTTTAGGGTCTGGATATGTCAGTGCCAAGCTACATAAACAGCTTGTCTTTACTGGGGTCTCCCAGAAGAATGCTGTGATGGGTTGGACTAGCTGTTCATTTAGCCTGGCATTGCATCCTAAATAATAAATGATACCCACTCTGGCAGTTTGTACAGATTAGCAGCACTGGAGGATCTCAGCAGAGAGGTAAAGTACCTTTTAAAACATTAATATTCCTTCCTAGCTGTAAAGGGATTTTGGAAAGAGGTATGGTCAGAGCTGGGTGTGCCTTTCACATAAGGAAGGTAGCATAAATTCAACCATTTTTCCCAATCTGACTCATGTACACAGCCTTTAGAGATTTTATTTATGGAGTTGATATCCCAAAAAAATAATGTTTCAGGGCTAGGAACACAGGGATTCGGTTTCAGACTGCAAACCCTCAGGAAACAGATGCATACATGTGCTGACTAATTGTGCTGCAAGGCATTTAATGTCTGGAGTTTTGAACTGTGTAAATAGCTGTTGGACAAGGAAGGAAAAAGTACTTTGTTGAGTCTTAGTTTGAGTTCTGCTCTCCATTATGTATCAGAAGTGGAATTTTTCACCAAACCTGAGGCATCTATTGTGAGCTGTAGTCTGAGCTAGCTTTGTTGAAAGTGGAAGAAATTCTCTGTGCTTGCTGTGAGACCCCAGGCAAACCACATCATCAGGTTTCTCTCTCTGTGTCTCTGACTCTCTGCTCCAGAGGGCAAGAGCTGTTGCAGATTTGTCAGACACCTCCCACAGCCAGGTCCTGGTGTGGGTTGGTGTCTCAGGGTCAAGTGCAAAGCCAGCAGAGGTTGCTCAGCTGAAGAATTTTGCCCTGCATTCTTTCATCAATCACACTGGAAGGTCTTCTCTGCTCTTGTGCACTGCTGTCACTCATTTTCTGCAGGTACTTTGTTCAGGTGCAGCAGCAGTATTTTCTACAAGCTCTTGATTTTATTATAATACAGCTATAAACCAGATAAAGAGCCTTTATTTCAGCCACTATAAATATTGGCTGACCTTTTCTGCTCAGAGGAAGCTTGCTCCTCTGCCTCTAGATTTTGATTTAGGATTATTTGTGGAGAGCAAATGGATGCATACATCACATCAAAATCTCTGTCAATGTAATTTCCCCTAACGAAGCATTATATGCAGGAAGGAGGGGATGGTTGAAGTAGTAGGCAGTGATTTCTTGTGATACAGAACAATCTTTTTAGGGATATTGTGTAGTAGTTGTTCATTCTCTGCAGTACAGAGCCCATTGGGAGTTGGTGGTTGATGGTATCTGGAAATGAGGATGAGACTATTGATACAGAGGTATAAATAACTAAAATAATCTGATTGGTATTTCTAGGGAGAAGATAAACTTTGTTACATGAATGTGCAGGAAACTTGTAAAACAGGCAGAAGGGAGCTGCAATATGCAGAAAATAGAAGACAAAGCTCTGGATGGTGGTGTACAAGTTGTTCTTGCATTGCTCTTGACTTGTGCCAGTTTGGACCAGAAGAGACAAACCTTGTCAGCTTCCTGGCAGTGGGAAATACCTGGGAACACTTCTCAGTACCCAAAGAACAACCCCAGAGGAGCTTAAGGGAAGGAAAACCCCAGAAAAATCAGATGGCAGCAGAAGCCAGGCATGGGGGCCCTGAGGTGCAAGCAGTGATGAGGGAGGAGAGGCAAGAGAATGAGCATCATTAGCATGATTGATGCAGCAAGTACCAGGAGAGCACGAAGAGATCATTGCTATAAAATGGCATGGGTGAGACACAGCCAGGGAGTGCTGTGCAGTGGAGATGGAGATGAATGCAAAATACATTCGAGAGTCAAGCTGTGTTTATTGCTCTGCTTTCAGAAAAGCACCGGGTAGTCTGGCACTGCAGTCTGTAATGTGATAAATAGGAAGACCCTGTGTTTCTGGGGCTAATAACCATTATTTGATATAATTCGATTGCCATAAAAAAAAAAATCTCATTTTCCTAGGAGGCTATTGTCAGCTTCTTAATTTTGATCAAATGAATGAACAAAGATTTCTCCAAGAATAATAGAATACTCATTCATTGCAAAATGTTAGAGTGGATTTCTTCGCTACACAAGTGCTGTTGTAGCTGCAGTGATTTGTTTTGTGGCACATACAGAACTCACTGTGCTGCCGTTCATTGCAAACAGCCAGCCTGGTTAATAGCATCGCTTGCCAGCACCTCCAGTTGATCCGACACCCCCCAAACAATAGCCGGGCTGCGATTCATTACTTTAGGCAGCTCATTTCCATATGGTAATTAGGAGCCCGTTTGTAACATACCAGCACGGGTATCCCTGAACTCATCTTATTGTTCTGCTGCACATCGCGAGGATGACAAAGGCTCCTTGTGAGCAGAGGTAGCTGGGTTTAGGCAAATCCACTGCCCTGGAGAAATCACCATCCATCACCTCGGAGGACGTGACACACGGCTTGTGTCGGTATTGTGGCTGGCGGCTGGGAGCAAAACAAAGGCAGGGGAGGATCCACGGCGGCTCGGGGGAAGCTTTCCCAGGGAATTGCCGCTGGTGACCACTCGTGTTAGTGGCGAGCGGGGCTGGACCAGTCCCTCCCCGCGCGGGCTGCTGTGCTGAAGTTGAGGACCAGGATGCTCTAAGTTTATTTCACCGCGTCCCCTGCGCTGCGAGGGGTGAGAACGGGGGACAGGGACACCCAGAGCGGGGGACAGGGATACCCAAGGAGGGACAGTGCGCATCTATGGGGAGCGGCTGCCGGAGCTGCGGGGTCCCCGCGGCCGGGGCGGAGCTGCCCCTCGCCCTCCCCCTGCTCGGGGGGCAGCGGGGCCGCGCTGAGCCCTGCGCTAAGCCCAGCCCAGCCCTGCCCTGCCCCGCCGGGGCCGGAGCCGGAGCCGGGGCCGCCGCGGGTGGATGCGCGGGGGAGAGGCGGCGGCGCCGGGGCCGGGGCCGGGGCCGGGCTGGGCTCGGCCGGCAGCCCCTTCTCGGGCTGTCCGCTCTGCAGAGACCCCGCCGAGGTAAGGCCGGGCGGGGAAGGGCCGTGCATTGTTCTCCGAGCGGGATACGGGATGCGGGCTCCGGCGGGTGATGGATGGGGAGCGATGCTCAGGGTCCCCCCGCCCTGACAGTGCGGTTCAAGTTCGGGGTCTGGAGGAAAAGCCAAGCCGGAGTCGCTCGGGGAGGGTGAAATTCCCAATGGGATGCTGTGATGGACTGAGAATGGCCGGTGGGACCTGCTCTCGCTGGGGCGATGCCCAGCACCCCCAGCATCCCCAGCCCGTTCCGCGGGGCATCCGCAGCATCTCTCACTCTGCCAAGCGGGGCAGACCCGCCGCTCCGGGCGTCAGCGCCTCCATCCCTCTGGAGAAGGGAGGCGAGCAGCGCCGGGCTCAGCCGCGGCACAGGGTCCGTCAGGGATGTGGGCAGGCGATCGGACAGAAGCCCTTCCCTACGCAGCGAGGCAGCCCTTCCTCTGCCTTTGTTACACTTGTTTCCCGGCCCGGCTTTTCCCTCTTGCCCAGAATAGCCCCTTTCCCAGTATTGTTCTCCCTGTGTTTCCTCTCGCCTCCTCCTTCCGCCCGTCCTTAGCGCAGGTTCTCTGCAGACCTGATACCCTGACACGCATCTTCCCTCTCCCTATGGCATTTTTAAGTCCAGATCTACCTCTTTTGAGAATTTTTTTTTCTCTTGAGTGTTTAAATTTGATTTCCATTCCATGGGTTTAAACTAAATTGAAATAACTTCTGTTAGGACCTGCTGTGTAACAAGGATGAGATTTCTGGCTGCCTGGCACTTGATATCAGTTTCAATTACACTGAGCACTGTGTGCTTTCAGACTGGGCTTTCTAACCTATCATTGCTATGATACAGAATAAGGTAATACTTTACCTTTGACCTCGCTGCTGCCTTTTTTATATATAGATGGGATTAGGTGGGTCCTTGGCTAAATGAGCACAGAATACAGCTGAAAACTGTTCATGTTGAACACAACACTCTTGGAAACAAATTTGAGAGTGCCAGAGGGGGAGAGCCAGGGAGAGACCAGGTTAGGAGCTTTTTAGAACAGTGTCTCCAAAAGGGTCCAGCCCTCACCTTCTGTACTGTGCTGGTTTCCAGGCACAGATCCATTTGAAAGTGTTTGTCTCTCTGCTGGAGCAGGGCAGAGCACAGCTGCTACAGGGGGGCTGTTGATTTTTCCTTTAGGGGATTGTGTTCTTTAAGCACTGCCTTTATTTAGTTTTGCCTAATGGGAAGCAAAGAGCAGCTGAGCTCATTCTTGTAACTTTTGCTGGATTCTCAATAGTTGCAGTGAAGTAGTCAAGGCTTTAATCAATTTTTACTTGGCTGTAACTTGGGAAATCTTTGAGCAGCCTTAGGGACATTGGCTGGAGAGCTGTCTCTGCAGGCTGGGGAAGACTGCAATGCTTTAGTTCTGCCTGCCTCATACAGAGGCAGGAACATATGTTTAGAAAAATGTACATGTTTTCACATGTGTTCTCCGCTTTTTAAAAATTACTTTCTTGAAGCTGCTCTCTTTCCTCCTTTTGAAGAGTTCATTTGCAGAAGTTCCAGTGCTTGCCTTGGAAAGATTTATATTTCCTGCAACAGCATGGATTTCAAGGATTGGCCTGTTTTACAGGGAGATTCATCTTGCTTTTTCCCTTGGACTTGCAGCCACATCAGACTTGATCCTTTTAGTTTGATTCTGATGTATTGAACATGTAAAAACCCTTGTTAAGAGTTTGCTCCTCAGTCCATTAGAAATGTGCATGTCATAGTCAAAAGAGATTGTACAGGAACATTTCAGTGTGTTAACAAGCCCTGGAATTCCATAATTTTGGAAACATGACAGGAGTGAATGAATTCCTGAGGTCTAAGATGCAGGTGACCCTTTTTCTGTGGTTTCCTGTGGGAATGCTGGGGTTGAGCTCTCTGGAGCTGGGTATTTTCTGGGCAGTGAGATGAAATTGCTATCAAGATCCCCAAAGGTTGTGAATGCATCTCAGCTACAGAAATTGGGGCTCTTTCGTGGACTTTGTGCTATAACATAAAAATCCAGAACTCCATGCACCACCTATGACTGATTTTTCAGCCTGTGTTGTCTGGCTCAGTCTTGTGGCAGTGTGGAAGTGAAGACTCCTTTGCCACCACTGTGGGACTCTGCTGATGTGGCCATGGCTGGGCATTCTTGATTTAGGCAATTCTGCTCATAGTTTCTGGTAATTAAAGCAACATAAGGTAAAAAGGGAGGCCCACTGCAGGGCTCACATGATTTTGAAAGGGCTCTTGCATATTTTCTGTATCCTATTTTCTTCCTCCAATGCTTCTTAGCATTGAGTGAATGGCAGGGAGGAGGGAGGGAAGGACCTGGATAAATGGAGTATTCTGGGATCCAAGAACTCTGTTCGTGCCTGTTGCACCTTCCCAGGGAAGTGGTGGGCCAATGTGTCAAATCCATTTGCAAGCAGTAGTGTAAATTAAAGCTGGGGGATAAGCAGGTTAGAAGGTTAATGAGATGTCTGAACTTAATTGATTTTCCATACAAATTGGCTATAATGTCTTTTGTTTGCTTTTTTCCCCTCCTAGGATGCTGTGTTACAGCAGTTACATGAATATGAAGAGTAGCAAAAAAGGGAGGGGAGGACTCATGGCTGTTTGGAAACCAAGGAAACCTTGGTTGTACTCCTGAGAGTGGGTTGATGTGTGATTTTGGGCACAGTAAGGTCACTCTGAATTAGCACCCTGTGTCTTCTGGGAATTGGTACCATGGACTTGGTGATCACTGAGCCTTGGACAGCACTGTGCCCTGCTGTCAGGCAGAGCTGTTCAATCCCAGGGTTCAGAGACAACTTTCATTTGTTGTTGCACAGACCAGCCTGGGAAAACTTGTAGAAATATAAGGAAAACTAGCTATAATTTGTGTTAAATGATCTCTAGGTCCTGAGGTTGTCAGGGAGCATCCCCATGAGGGTGGCACTACTTTCTATGAGCCTGGCCTGGCTTTAATACCCAAAGGATATTGAAGGGGATGTTGACTTTAATCATCTGACTGGAAGTGCCTGACTTAATGAGATCATGCTCAGGCCACCAATTTTTGGTCTTTTCTGTGTAGATTTTCATTCCTGTTGGGAATATATTTGAGTTAGTGACTGGAACCAGTTCTGTTCCATGGGTGAGAGGAGCTGGGGTCCTTGCTGCTCACTTGGTTCCTGGGCAGTGCTGGTGTTGTGCAGTGCCTCTTCCAGTCTGTGCTGGTTTCAGGTGCCAGGTCCAGCTCAGGAGCAGCACCAGGCTCTGTCTGAGGTCTGAGCTGGGTGCACACCAGGACAGGAGCCAGCTTTGGTCACCCCTTCCAAGAGTGTCACAGAGAAGGAAAGACATTGTGTCTTTTGGTTGCATGACAATGAAAGTTACAGCTCTTCTTGAGCTCGTCTGCTGTGAGAACCATGTGGTTAAATCACATTTCAGACTTCTCTTGGGTTGTATACCAAAAGATAAAGAATAAAATAGCAAATTCTCTAAGGGGCTAATACTATGTTTTGACTTGTGTTTATTTTGACCTGGACTACCACAGTGAAACAGCTTTTGTGCTTAACATGGGAATTGATTGCAGAGTGACTGGGAAGAGTTGCCTGCAGACAACAGTTCTCATAAAGCAGCTGTGTTTTGATTTAAGGGTTTCTGAGCAGCCACGGACAGCTGCAGAGTGCACACCACTGCGAGGGAGATAAAGAAAGATCAAGGTTTTTAGACCACGGTATCATCACAAGAAGGACTGATGGGAGGCTTGGGCTTGGCACCTCCGGGTTTGTAATCGGGCTGAGATAAAGCAGCACACGCCAGATGCTGTAAGATTGGTCAATACTTAAAACTATCCCTGAGAATGACTCAGTCAAGTCAGCGGCAGGAAATAGGTCGCTGGACATCGTTTACATCCTTATCTTGTGTATGTCACAGGTAGTGACAATGTGTGACAATGTTTAGTTGTAGGAACAATTCCTTGGCCAGTTTGGGGCGTGCATATCTTACTTTTTGAGCAGCCTGAGCAATTTGCCTCCAATGTAGTGTTGAAAACCCACGGGCAAAGCTGCTATTGTTTGGTTGCAGCCATTTCAAAGCATTAAGCCTTCCTCTTGCCCCAAGCCATAATGCATCAGTGCTTTCAGCAATGGTCAACAGTTCTGTGCTTAAATGATATAGGTTAGAGAAAGGAGGGGGTTGTGTTTTCTTTTGCTATTTAAAGCAACACAACAAACCTTTAAACCATAATTCCTTCAGAATTCTAGTAATTTTTGAAAAACATAGAGTGCATATTGAATACATGCAAACTATAATTTTGGTCCTTTGTTTTCTGTGTGGACTGTTTACAGAGCAGTGTCAGGAAAGGAAATACTTTTATGTGATGGCCTCTTTGTTCAGAGCCTAAACTCTCAGTGGGTCAGCTGTACATAGAGCTGACAAGAGCTTCAGATTTTCTGCAGTTGTCAAAACTTCAGTGTGGAAGGGGGGATGCTGAAGGGGTAGAAGAAAATACAGTTCTGCTGGGGTTATCTGTCAGTTTAACAAACTATTATAAAACCTATTGTCCAAGAGTGTTTGCCAAGAACTGAAATGTATGAAGGCCCACACCATCTCAAACCACCCAGGCCCATCATTCCTGTGCCAGGGCAGGATTTGTCACTGCTCCACTCCTCAAGTTCAAGACTGAAGTTTTTCAGACCCTTTAGGTAAGTGCTGAGGTTGTGTGGAGGAGTTTTTGAGCCAAAAGAATCGTTCCAGCTGCTGCTTGTTGGCCTTGGAGAATGCAGGTGATCAATGATCAGTTATTGATCAGCAGTGATCAGTTCCAGTGGTCACAGCCTGGTCAGGCTCTGCTGTGTGGCCGTGCCCTCACAGTGGGAGATGGGCATGTAAACCCCTTTAATATATGTAAGAAATGTAGCCCTGCAGTTTTTCTTATGCTAATGCCTGAGCTATCTTTAGTTCCTTTGAAACAGAGTTCCATAGGCTGGTTAATCTCCCTGTATATAAATCTCTTTCATTCAATTAATCCTTTATTTTTTTCAGATCCCAGTGTAGGGAGAGACGGGTTGGAAACAAATCCATTTACCATGTCTTGCATTGGAAACAAACCCCATGTACTTGAAAGCTGAAACAAAGCACATACACAGACACATTTTTCTGCATGGTCTTGGTTATTATTGCTGTGTGGTGTCAAAATAAAAGATCTCATAGAATGTTTCTCTCTGCAAAGAACTTCCCAAGAAAGAGGTTGCTGTCAAGGCTTTCAGTCCTGAAAATTCTTTTGGAAAATCAAGCACCAAAAGATGTAAAATTGACAAAATCTTGACCCTCCTGAAGCAAATGGGAATCTTAAGACCAGAATTTGGGCTGGAGTTCTAAAGAAGTACCTCATTGGAATACTATATCTGCTTTTAGAGATATGAAATTGCAGTTTTACTGAAATACCAGTTGCCAGGTGTTCCAGCTTTATGAATAAATGATCTGGCTGATTTTTCCTCTCTTTGAAGTGAAGGATAAGATTGGGAAACAGACGCCTGGAATACTGAATTATTTTTAAATAATATGTTGAACAGATCAGAAGTTGGACATCCTTCCCTGTTCCCAGCAAGCCTTAGAAGCACTTGGAGAGGCATTAGAAGCATCTGGAGACAGACACCACTTTGTCTAGTTTAGAAAGAAGCCTAAAAGTAATAAAAATAATCAGTGGATATTTTTGGGGAGTGTTTTCACTGTAGTCAGCCTGCCCTGGCCCCGAGAACACAACAGAGGCTGTTGCTTTGTAGTCAAAATCTGTGGAATAATTTTGCATGGTCATGCTCATTGCACTGTGTGCTTGGGTCTAATGTTAGGAAAGGGGTAGAGGATGATAGATATAGTAGGAGGATGCTTTAAAACAGGAAGAAAACTCAGGTTGGAAAGCTGGAGAAGGGTCTAGAAGAACAGGAGGAAAAGAGAGGAGAGCAGCTAGGCAATCATTGTTATGGACTGGGCATGGCACAGAAGGAGGCTGCCATCTGAAATGCAGCCTTGGGCTGAGATCACAGCATGCTGATGGATTTTATGTGACAGAATTCCTCTAGAGGCATTGCAGTGCTAAATGTATAGGTTATGGGAACATGCATCTGTCTTTCCAGTCCTGCTTGGATGTTATGGAAAGCAGATGTACACATCTGGTAGCTGTTGTGCAAGGGGCTGAGTCCAACCAGGAAAGAAAGCAGTTCTTGTAGAGGTAAAATGTCTTAAATCTCAAAAGGAGGGGAAAAAGTAGGGGAGTGCATGTTTAAGTTTAAACATTGACATGCTCTATCATGGTGTTTGTTTCTGAAGGTGATAATGATGGAAAAAATGTGTGTCTGGAGCTTAGGAGGATCTCCAGGCTGTCTCTAGTGCATGGAGACTGCTTCTTACTTTCTTGTCACACTTTATCCCTGCTCTGTCTTAGTTTAGACTTCTGTTCCTCGTTTAGAAAACAAACTGCAAACCCCTCTGGATTGCAGACCCAGCAATTTAAGCACATTTAACTCCCAACACCGAGTTCCCTCTTGTGCATAATACCAAGGAAGTGTCTTTGTTTGCAGGAATGCTGCCTGGCAGCAGGGCCTGGCTAAAGAGCAAATTTTAAATGACCAAAATATTAATAAACTCTCTCAGTAACATGACTGCACCCCATAGAATAGCTGCACGTGGAGCAGAATTGAGAAGCGTGGGAACTGCACAGGGATGTGCTGCAGTAGGAGCCCTTCTAATGGGCACCATATTGCTCCATTTTATGGTGAAACAGACCAAGTGTTTCAAATCACTTGTTTCTCCTCCATTGTCAGAAAAGCTTAGCAGATAGCTCATAGACTCTAACATTTCAGCAGCTAAAGCACAACTGGCATTGATTGTAAGCATCCTTGTTAGTGGGTTGGAGAGATGTGTATGTATTGTGTAGCTAATGTAGATTCTGAATGCCTGGACTTGGTTCATCCTTCTCGCCTCCAAAAAAATTTTTTTTTCAACCAAGGCAACATAATTTCTTCTAACTCTGCTGTTGCCTCAAACACCTTGAAAATCACTTGCATCTTCTTCTGATTTAATGGTCTGTACTGTAGTGCAGAAGAGAAAGTTTGGATGAGTAACCCTTCCCAAACCCTTCTCCAGCCCCACCTGATTTTGCTTACATGGGAGGCAGGAATGGGAAGCTCCAGGAGGTGTCTGCTTGGCAGCCTTGAGGCTGATGCATTATCTGGCACAGAGTTATGTGCTTATCTGTCAGTGTTTCCTAGTGCTGACCGTGTGAGCCTGCCTCTCTTGGCAGCAGCAGAACTCCTTTTCCGTGTTTCTGCCTTCACTGCACTTACAAGAAAATCACTGAGGGTTGGCTGTATCTGCTGGGAACGAGAGAGGAGAAATCTAATGATGAGTTTCCATGTAACAAAAGGTGAAATGAAGTTGAAGTGTAATTATGTTGTGTTAGTTTGGGGCGTTCAGGAGACACCAGGAAACTTGGCAAGCTGTTTCTGTAGGTAGTGGCATGAAGCTGATAAACACAAGTGTCAAGGCTTGTTCAGTTTATCCCTTAGATGAACTGATTATCATTGGGGAAGGAGAGAGAGCCATGGGCATCAAATCAGCCTGACAGTGGTGAAGGGAGGGAAGAGAGGAGGGGTGTGTGCATACTGGGGTTTACTGGCATGATACAAGATCCTGCTTCTCCTGTGCAATCCTTGCTCATCTTTACAAGTTTTAGTGGCCACTGCTTCAGTACTGCACTCAGAAGTATTGGTTTTGGAGGCACTATGAGTGGGCTTTAGGGATGGAGGTTTCCTGATTCTCCACCCCTAGCAAAGGGAGGATGTGGGTCAAAGCCATGTGTGGGTGCATGGTGGGTTTGGAAGGGAGGAGAAACTGTGTGTGTAAATCCATCTTTAACCCTGTTTTGGAGTGCTTGGAAGATTTCTTGCTGTCTGGAGTTAACTTGGCTGCTGACTTGGTTCTTTCCACTTTAAACACAGGAGAGCTGGTGTTTAGACTAATTTTAACCTCCTCATTCTCAGCCTGAACCTCTTTTTTTAACCCAGTGTGAGTAGCTTTGATGCTTAATGACAGAAAGTTCTGTTAGCAGTGCATTAACATCTTGTCTTTCAGTAGTTACACCCTGTCAGAGCATCACATGCTTGTTGGGGCAAGCTACACCTCCCTGTCTGAGAAATCCCTTTCCCTGCTCCAAACTCCTCCATAATACTTGAATGGAGCCTGGGCTTTGCAGCAGCTGAGATACAAATGTTTATTCAAATACATTAGAGTGTGTCATCTTTGCTCTCATCTCCAGCATAGCTGCGTGGGATTTCAGTGGCACCAGGAGTCAGACTCCAGTTTGCTGTAGCAGTTGTTGTCTCCAGCTCTGGGTGTGTGGTGTGCCAGACTGTGTGTCTGGCACTTCCTCTGCACAGTTGTACTTGTTTGGTTTTGTTTGTGCATACTGCTGGTGCTCTGTAGTCCTGTCCTCCTAAAATAAAATGTGGTGGAAGGAAAAAAAAAAAAAAAAACAAACAAACAAAAAACCAGCAAAACCCAATCGAGTAAGAAGAGCCATGGGTGGGACTGAGCTGGGGAGAGCAGGCAGAGGAGGGACCAAAGCAAGCAGTGCTCAGTGGGCAGCAGTGAGGGTGGAAATGCTCCAGGGAATGAACTGCCTGGCACTGCATCCTTAGAAACTTTCACCCAGGGAGTCCAGGTGAGTGAAAAGTAAGTGAAGTTGGGAGTTTGGCCATTGTTATGTTGAGTGCAGTCCTGCTGCAGGCTTGGAGAAAAGAGAGGTGTTTGTTTTTATGGCTTTCTTTGTTTCAGCAAAGAAGGATGTGTCAGTCCTTGCCTTTCCTTGTGCAAAAACATGAGGATAAGCTTGGGAGATTTGTTCTGTTCTCTCAGCTGTGGAAGCTGCAGGGAGAGATGTGGCTGCCCAGGGTGGGAGGCTGCAGCCTGGGACTTGAGAGCTTACCAACACAACTCCTGTGTGATGAGTCTTCTAGAGATGTGCCTTATGAAGGTTGCAGGCTCCATCCCCTGCTTTGATGTGCCAGACGTTGAATTTAATTTTTTTTTTTTTTTTCTCTTAATGTGTCAGTAATTTTTACAGTTGCAGTCCAGCCTTTTAAATCTTGATTACTTGGAGTCCCTGATTAACTCTGAGGTGTGCTGGCCTAGCCAGGTGTGTTGTAACAGCTAATCTTAAACAACAGTGGGCATACTTTTCTCAGTGGTGGAGCAGGTGAGTGCCTTCAATGCACAGCATGGAGGTAGGAGGAAGGTCAGAGAGTACAGTGTGACCTGTGCTGTTCTCCACACCTGTCCAGCCGCAGAGCAGTGGAGTTTGGTCCTCACACCCCCAGATTTTAGGGATGAGCTTCCCTTTACCCACATGAGTTGTGCAGAATTACCAGAAGTCAAGAGGAAATGGCCAATAAGCTGTTTGCACAAATGTAGATCCTGGTTCCTTTCTCTCTAGTCTTGAAATCAGGAGGAGGAGATGGAGCAAAGGCATGAACTCCAGCCATTCCCATTTAGGACATACTGGTGGAGCTAACTCAGGATCTGCTGGAGGTACCACTGCCTGTGCTGCTGGGATGCTCCTGCAGCCTGTTCACCCTGCTGAAAGAAGTAGTCAAGCAGATTGTTTTACACAATTAAGTGGAGAGAATAAGGGGGAAATGGGATATTTGTCTCCTCAGAGCATCCTACAGGACAGCAGGGCACAGGGTGTGTTTTAGAACCATGTGTGCTTGTGTTTGGGACTAAAGGGCTCTTGGTGCTGCTTCACCAGGATGCCAAGATCATGCTGTGGTTAAAATGGATTTTCCTGGCAGTTTATCACTTGTGCCTGTCACTTCCCTCTGCAAAACTTGTCTGAGTAAAAGCACTCTGGGTCCCTGAGTGCTGAGCCTCAGGAGGTGTCAGGGTGTGCTGGAGTGTGTGTGAACACTGGATGGAGGGAGGGAGGGAGGGGGATCTCTGCCAGACATCATCTCCAGCTCTTCCCAATCCTGTGCCCTGGAGCCATCAAACCACAGAGCCTCTCCCAGGCCTGGGGAGGGGTCCAGGGCTGTGCCCCTCCCAGAGCAGCCAGGAGTGGAAATTCCTGTTATAGAGCAAAAGATGTCTGATAACACTCCAGGTACTGCTCTGCCCAAAGCAGCTGATAATGCTTTTGGAAAAGAATGAAAGGTTTGGGAGGAGGAGGAGGAGGAGGTGGTGTCTGATGAGGAAGTTTGTAGTAGATGAATGATAACACCTCTGTGCAGTTTGCTTTCTTCCTCTGGGGCTAAAGCAGGTGGGAGATTTCCTTTCAGCAGCAATGCCCATCACCTCAGGCTGGAGAGACTTTTCATGTCACATTCATTCCTGATAGCACCAGCTCTTTGCAGGTTTGTCTGGGCTCTGGAGGTCTCAGGGTCAGTCCTGATGCTGGTTATCATGTTGCTTTAGCATCATTTACTCCCCAGAAAAAGAAGGAAAGGCCTTTTGGGATTAGCTCATCTTAACTCTGGGTTTGTTGGTTTTTTTTATCCTGAGAAATTCTGCAAGTTTGCAAGCCTTACCTTCAATTGTGATATGTGAGAGGTGATTCCCAAGGCTTGTGACTTGAAATGCAGAGGTTAATTCTGCATGAAATATGAAAGAAATTTGTGCATAGGGAGAAAAATAATGGAAAATTAGAAGCAAAGCAAAAATCTGTTTCTCCCGTGTTTTTGAGGAGTTAGAAAGATCTGCTTGAAATGTTTCCTTGTTTTAGTGGTCTTAGGTGAGCAGGTAGCTTGTGTAGTAACTCCAGAGTAAATGAGTTGCTGCAATTCTGGGTCGAGGGGCTCTTTACAACACAGGCCAGGAAAATGAACATCAAAGAAAGAGAGGGTTTGCACAGGCAGTGAAAAAAACCCATGACAAATGTTGGATGGGGCAAACCTGCAGGCAGGAGAGCTCCTTGGTACGGGGTGAGGAGGAGTGACAGCACAGAGCTGAGGAAGCAGGAAGGAGCTTTGGGGATACTGTCCTAGGGAATTTTAGATAAAAATCCCTGCCAGGCCCCAGGATGTTGGCTTGAAAAACCTGCAGAGTGTTTAAGGCAGAGCAGAGGCTTTGAAGCAGATTGATCTTGGCCCAGACACACTGATGGGATCCAGGGGGGATGGACTTTTTGTAGTTTTAGTGCAGTTCTTCAGCATTAGCATCTCTCTCCCAATGACAGTCTTGGCTGTAAGAAATAAATCTGAATTTGTAACAGTGTCCATGTGTAACTCTATCTTCTAGCCTATGGTGACTTTCCTTTGCTTGAAACTGGGATTTTTTTTTGTGCCTAAGCAAGATATTAGGTAAGGCATAGCACCTTACCCTGGTGGAAGGAAGGATCCTGAGGGATTTTTTTTTTTTTTCATGGTGCTTTGTGCCCTTCTCAAGGACAAAAGGTTTTGAAAGTTTTGTGTTTGCCTTTTCACTGGGCAATTATTTCAAGCCAGCAATTTCTCAGCAGCTGTGACACCCATGGCCAAAGGGAGGATGGGGAAAGACAGGAAGAAAAATTTAATTAAATTCAAATTTACCACTGTCCAGTAAATTCTCAGGGCTAATATGACACTAATATAACATTAGCAATGGCTTCATTAGCACAAATCACAGTGTTTTTTTTCATGCAGGATATTTTTTTCTACCTGTAAGAACCTTCTGGCATGGTTACAACTCCCCTTTTGTCTAAATAATACCGTTTAGAGCAACCATTTACTGGGATAAATGGTTCCACTCGAGGACTTCAATTATATTGATTAGCAGAGCACAAAATCAGTTGTGCAGGTTTTGGTGGAAACCAGCAGCAAGACCATACTGTCCCTCCAGACTCTGCTCCTGCCAGTGGAATCCAAGCTGTTTGTGTGAGCTGGGCAGGAATGTGCTGCTATTTACCCAAATTTTGAAGAAGACACTTAGCAGAGGAATGTGCTCTGCATGCTCGCCATTCCGCCAGGAAATTCTGCATTTAAAGGAAACCTCAAGCAAATATTTGCAAGGCCAGGGGGGCTTCAGAGGAACAGCACATCCTCCAGATTTTAGGGAGAGCAACTCATCCTCACACATTCAGCTGTGTCTTGTCCTCTGTGCAACTCTGTCCCACCTAAAGCTGCTACCTGGGTGGTTGCAGTAATCCTCTTTATTTCATTTTAATGTCTGGGTGAGTACCTGATACTCAGAATGGGATTAGGAGAGGTGAAATTGGTAATAACAGAAAGCAAACCTGTCTGACAGCATCTGCCCTGTGATCTTCGGAGAGCAGGTAAAAGGATCCTTAATTAACTTTTTGCCAGGGTGGGGTAGAGTTTTTGAGAAGAATTCATTTGAGAAAGTTGCAGCAGGAATTGTTGTTGCCTGAGTTAGAACAGCCTAATGAATTGCCATAAATTAGCTCCTATACAGCCTGTAGGGAATGCTGTGTTTGAGGAAAAAAAGCTCTAAGGATTGCTCTGGGCTGAAGGGAAGGAGCTGACTCAAACTTGTTAAAGGTAAAACAAGTGTGTGGTGGTTCTCAGCTGTTGTCAAAACATTTCCAGAAGCTCTTTGTCCTGCTCCTCTTTGGCTTTTCTGCCTCCTGTCTCCAGGATTCCCCTCCAGTCTGGTCAAAGTCTGGTGCAGGCAGGATGTGCCTGGCATGGTTGTACAGATCCCAAGCCAGTTATTCCACAGATATTTTATCTGACTTGTGTCCTTATTAACAGCTAGTTGGGTGATAGAAGGTGGGAAGCTGTTGTAAAAGCAGTGAATAATTACCTAGTTTGGGACTAAATTGGTGTTGCTCCCCGAGAAAAAGCCTTGGCAGACCTTTCTGTTGGTGCTGGAGGAGCACAAATGTGTTTTCCCTCGGTGAGAGCTGTGCTCTGCTGCAGGGGCTGCTCTCCTGTCTCTGCTCCAGCACTGTGACAAATGTGTCCCTCAGCTGCTGCTCAGCAGGGCTGAGCACGGTGCCACCATGGGATTTATAGTGTATATAATGCACATAACCCAACACTTGCTGGAAACAAGTGTGGGTAAGTTTGGGAGAGCAAAGATCCCTTGTGTTGCCATGTTGAGAATGGATCTGGGTGGATTTACCTGTGGGACAGAACCAGTTAGAGACCCTGCTTCCCAAGGAATTGCTGTCCCAAAGCAAGGTCCTCCTTTTCCCAGACAATAAAACCACAGGGGTTATTTGCATGAGGCAATAACTACCTTTACAATTGCCTGGGAGGGTTAACAAGTTTGTGATGTTTGTGATTTAGTGCCTCGGTGCTGCTATTCATACCATGAAATTCTTGTGTTAAATGCCCTTTCAGCTTTGCCACTGTGAAGGTGTTAAAAACTTTATATAAGATTTCAAGTCTTAAGTGAAGCCTGTAGAAATTATCTGAATAAATTGGGTAGTTTAATGCCCATCTCCTGGCAGTACCAGCTCCTTCATGAGCTGATTTTCAAAAGTTCTGTGTGTGCTGGGATGGCTTTTCCCAAAAAGTTTTTTCTCAACTTAGTTAGAAACTGACTTGTGTCCAGAAGTATCCAAGTGGCTTTGAGTCCTGGTAAAACTCCAATTTATTCAGACCTTGCTTTGGAAAAGGCCAAATATTGTCATGCCTTTTATGCTTTGGAGGTGCAAGAATTTAATCATCTGTGTGTTTGGCTTGCTGGAGGAACAATATGAATTGCTGAATTCAGGGAGGGGAAAAAAATAGCTGTAACATAAACCAAACAGTATTTCTAAAGGCATGATGTCTTGACTGAATGGTTTTAATCAGCATAATTTGAATACTCTGTCATTGCTTAGCAAACAAAGCCCTAGTTGGCTCACAGAGATACTGAATAACTAAAGCAGGCAATATCCCTGCCAGGGTTTTCTTATCTTCCAGTTTGGTTCCTGTCTGTGCACAGAAGTAGAATGAAATTGGTGCCTGCAGAGGAGGTAAGGGGAGCTCTTCTGCATGGGCAGGGAGGGGCTCGTTTGAGATGCCTGCCCAGAAAGCAGCTGCCTGTCTGTGAAAGGGTTTGAGGCTCCACTTCTAGAAAATAGCCTTGGGTATCTCCTCCTTTTTGCTGGGCAGGTTGTTTGGGTTTAAGCATGTTGTGAGCAGGGAGGGTCTGGTTTAAAACAGCAGCTGGGCAGAAAGGTGGAACCCCTCAGGTGTATGAATCTTAAAGATTCATTTAAAGAAGAAAACCTGCTAACATAAAGCTGGCTGTGAATTAGATGGGTGCACAGCCCTGCAGTGAGCACAATTTCTGCCCCTTGTTCTGAAAGTGCCTGGGTGAAAACCTGGGCTCACATGGGCACTGGTAGGCAGTGCTGTACCTGCAGCTCTCCTGCTTGCTGAGAATTGCATGGAAGGTGCAAATCCTGGAGGAGAGGCATTGCCAGGAGGTTGGGCACGACCTCCTCCAGTGGCTGTAGGTGCTCCTACCAGGCAGGCAAGCCTTGGCTTGCTTTTCCTGGGGGATCCCAGCACTCCTGAGGTGCTGGCAGCTCTTACCTGGCCCTGGGGAGAAGGTGCAGCTCTCAGATCAGAGTGTGGTGAAGCAGGAGGTTTGGATGGATTGGTTCTGTGTGAAATGAATGCAAATAGCAGAGGAGATGGAGGAGGAGGAATCCCCATGGCTCTGGGGAGTTGCAGGCAGATACTTGCCCAGTGCTGCTCTGTAGCTGCAGACCTACTGATCTCAGTCCTCTCCTTCCAAAATGGGTGTAAATGTAGGCTCTGAGCCAAGATTAATCCTGAACTTTCTAACAATATCTCTCACTGCCTCACTTTAAAAGCAATTTCTCTTAATAGGCAAAGCCCTGCTGCTGGTGTGACCAAGGTGAAGGTGCAGAGCACATGTGGGTGTGCAGGAGCACATCTGTCAGCAGGAATAACTCACAGCTGCTCTCCAGGAATTCCCATAAATCTGGCTACTTTTGCAGGCGATTGTGTTGGTGGCACAGCCTTGTGTGTAGCGAGACTGTCATCTTCTGATGTCCCTGTGTTTCTGAAAACTGACCACTGAATTCCCAGTAGTGTTAAATGGAGTATAAATTCTCAAGGCTTTCCAGGCACATGGATGCTGTTGTGCAGGGATGTGTGCCAAGGTGTTCTCATTCAAGCTGTTACTGAAATCTGACACTGTTTGGAGCTATCTGGCTTTCAGGGCTGCTCTGAACCAATGAACCTGGGCTGCTATTTAAATAAAAAGGTTGCTTAATCTAAAGATCTCTCTTAAAGAAAATCCAAACCAGCACCAAAATAAGCCCAGAAAAAGGAATGCTGCTGCTTTGAGGGAGGAAAAATATGACAGAGAAGTGTCTGTGCCTTTGCTAAATTATACAGGGAGCAGGAAAAGTGCTGTTTGCTGATGCTTCTCTGAGTTATGACCACATTATCCTGGTGCTGCTGGGCATGGTGAGTGCAGCTGTGGGGATACAGATTCCTTAATGGCTCTGCTGTTCTGCACTGATCCACTCACTGGAAACCTTCCCATTTATTTCACTTGCTGCTTAGGCTCTCTGTTTTGGAAACTGTCACAGGGTATTTTCAGATTAATCTCTCTTCTCCCCCTGCAAACTCCTCATCCTCATCACAATTTGGTCTCTGGCTCTTTTTGTAGCTGTTTTGCTTCCTACATTGCTGAAGCAAAGGAAAAGCCACCTTCTGTAGGCTGGTTTCAGGCCAAGCCTGCCTTATTTAAAATTAGTGTGGGCATTTGCCAGAAAGGAATCCCAAGTGACAGTGTTTGAATTACCATGGTGCTGGCACTGGCTGTAAAGGGAAGAGTGAGAAGATACACAAAACAAGCTGATATTTTCATGTCTAGCTGTGTATTTCCAGGATGTGAAAGTTTATAGCCATGCAATGGGAACCAGCATGGGTAGGTAAGATATATTCTTCTGGCAGAAAAGAGCAGCAAGCACTGATTTTCCCAAAAGGATTTTATGAGGATATTTGTGGCATGTGTTGTGCCCATGTCAGTGGATGTGGAGAGCAGGTCAGCCCTCTGCTGACATCTGCCCAGGAGCAGTGTCTGTGCATACTGCAGGGCATGTCCAAAAAAGTATTTCATAGCCTTTTCCTTCATTTAGGATAGGGTAAGGAATGTAAGCAGCAGAGAAATTTTGTTAAATGGCTAGATGTGTTTTTTTGGGGTGGAAAGCTCCTTAATGATCAGATTTGTTGGTAATGGGGGGGTCTTTGCCTGCACAGGTAGGTCAGTCATTGTGGCAGATAATGAGGAATATGGTGGTGCTGTAGAAAATATACTCCTTTTACAGTGTCTGTGGCTCTCTGCCCTGGGGATTTCACATTTCAGGACAGTCCCTTTTTCCTGGGGGTGAGTTTGGCCCAGGTGGATGAGCAGCTTGCCAGGCATCAGGTGTTGGCCATTCCTGCTCCTGTGGGCAATGGGAACCCCGTGGCTTTGGACAGTTTGTGACATTCACTTGCTGCTGCACCTGTGGCAGTTTTACTTTCCTGCCCCTGATTTGCAAAGGACTGAACTTTTATTTTCCTCTCCAAAGAGACCTTGGGAGGACTGGTTTGCCTGGGCTGTCCCTTCAACATCTTTTGTTTAAAAGACACTGCTGTAGATGTTGCACCTCCTGCCACAACAACAGCTCCATACTCTGCACCTGTAGTGAAAACAGTGGGGGACAAGTGTCACTAATGTGCCACCAAGGCCAGCAAGTGCCCTTTCCTCCAGGATCCCTGCTCCTGGATCCCTGCACACGGAGAGCGAGTGCTGCTGTCTTTGTTTTGGGTTATTGGACCTGTCTGACAGCAGGGCTGGGATTTGCTCTGCCAGGGCTTCTTCTGTCTATTTAAGAGGTGCTTGTGGGCATCTAATAATCAAACCCAGAGTGAAATGCATGAGGAGGTGAGGCTGCAAGCAGGAGATGTATGAGCTCTCAACTGTGTCTGCGAGGGACTCGCGTCCCTGGGGATGTGTGTTCATAAATGCTGGGCTTGTTGATGGCACAACAGAGACATAATTACAGGTCTGTTCTCTGTCACAGCTGTGTTGTCCTCTTGTACAGCCCAGGCATAAATTTGGGGTTCCCAGGGGAAAATCTGAGTAATTATGTGTGTGTGTATTTTAATGTTACCCATGTAAGCTAAAAGGAAGAATTCCCCACTTTTTGCTACCACATGTCAAGCCTGTCTTTTTCTTCCTGTTCCTTTGCCAGTAGATGTGGAGTTTTAATATTTTGATTTAAAGTATTCTTTCCTCTCTACAATTTGATGTTCTGTGTTTCTAAACTTTAGAGGGTGCTTTTTTCTGAGTCAAACCAGCAGGATTTGTACTCTTTGCTCAATGCATCTGCCTGTCTCAGAAGTCAGCAAGTCATCTGATACTTTTTTCCCGAAAATATATTTTTCCAAAAAGGTCATGTAACAAAACTTCCTTTAGTAACAATGGCTTTAAATAGAAGCCCCACTTGGAGCTATTGAACCTCAAAGCATAATGCCACCAAAGACTGTAAAATAAGGAGGTGGGGTGGGGTGTCAATCTCCATGTTAAATCACATAAAGCCAGAGTCCCTTGAGTATCTCTAATGCTATGTGATGGATGAGAATTTCCCAAAATAGGCATTTGGATTTTTCTTTTTTGAAAGGACTTTGTCTCACCATGCAACTGCTGACAGTGATGCATAAAAGCAATACAGAGAGCAAGCTCTTCTCTTGGTTCTCTTCCTCTGGCAGAGGAATAGAATAAACACTGTGTTGAATTATGTGTCATATTTCTCACTGGGGCAAACAATTAAAACATTTGGGAGGAAATATTGAGCCTGAGTGCAGTTACCTCACGGTGGCTGTGCAGAGTACCTGGTTTGATTTCTGTGAAGCCACCCAGGACAGAAAATGGAGATTGAGCTCAGAGCATCCCCTTCCCAAAGACTGTGGTCACAGGAGCATTATACTGCAATTCTTTGTGTTGCTCTAATTGTGGAATATAGTTAAAAACACGAAATTAAAGCTACATCTGAATTTTTGCTTCATGTTCTCTCCTTTTCCTGTGACTTGACTTTACAAGCTTTGCCAAGACTTTGAGCTGTGTTGTTGGAAGTGCAGCAACATCAGGTCAGGCATCCCTGGGGAACAGGGAATTGCTTGTGGTCACCCAGCACAGAATGTGTTAAAAATATCACAATAGGCAGAACAGCAGCCAAGGCAAAGCACCATGGCTTGGTGCCTACTAATGGCAAATAAACACCTTGAACTCTCATGTCAGGTCCTAGAGGCTGAGTGTTCCAAACTATTCAACAAAGCACTTCATCAAACCATCCTTTGTCACAGTGTGTGCCCTGAATTCATGTCCCTTGATTCTAAATGCAATCAAGTGCAAATCTGAGGACATTGGCCACCCATTGTGAAAAATTAAAGTCATGTTCACTGACTGGGAAGTGGCCAGACAGAGGAGTGTGGGCCACAGAGCTTGGAGAGCTTCAGATAGAGAGAACCAAAGTTGCTGTCACCCATCAAACTTATAGACAGCTCAGAATCCAGACCCTGATTCTACTGAAATTAAAAAGGAGAAGCTTTTTTTCTTTATGAAAAACTGGGAAAACTTCTTACTGTGGTTGAGAGGAGCCTCGTGTGTGTGTAGGTGTTGTTTACATAATGCACTGTGTCAGGACACCTACTAAATCCAAAGTGGCATCCTCAGCTGCAGTCAGCCCCCTTCTTCTCTGCTATAAATAATGAATCTATTTTTTGCTGTAAAAGAAGTCCCATTGGGGAAAACTGATCAAGGCCATTTTCAGGGTCTTGGAGCTTTTAATGTGTTTTCCAGCTGGGGTGCTTTGTCTGCTGTGCTGGTCCTCAAGCTGAGCTGCTCCACAATTGGTGTGACACACCAATGACCACAGCAGTGCAGCGTGCTCACCCCATAAAGCTTGTGAGGGACTTGGTTTGTGTCACATCTCAGGCTAAGGACTGGAGAAATCCAGGAGCAGCTTCCCACCCCGTGCTTCCAGTGGGACAGCAGTAATCTGAAACACCCCTCTTTGCCTGTGTCAGGTATGTTTTATCTTTTAGACTTGAATGGATCCTTATTTCATTGTAGTTTGGTCTGTGAGGATTCACTGATTGTTTGTAAAGCAATCTGTGATCCTTTACTAAGATGAAATCACGTTTTCTCATAGCTGTGAAAATGTAGCTCATGTTGAGTTTGGAAGCAATAAGGCTTCTGTCAAGCAAGGTTTTCCTGACTCTGTTCTGAGGATAAATTACTTTGTAGGAGCATTCTGTTACATGGGGTCATGTGGGTGAGAAAACTCACAGCTCTGGTGCTGCATCAGTCTGAGAAATTAGAGATGCCTGGAGGTGCAGCAATTTTAAACTATTCTTGCAGGGAAGGTGTGGTGGTAGCTGGTAGCTCTTGCTGAGGGGCAGTTTGAGACCCTTTAGGTGTCACTTAAGTGTCAGGTTTCATGTTCAGGTGTCCTGGGAAAGGGCAGTAGGGGTGTGGAGAAGGTTGGGGCTGCAGAGATAGGTGCTTCAACCTGGCAGTAGCTGAAGACTTCTTTCAGACTTGGAGCACTTTTACTGACACTGCTGGAGACAGCAAAGCATGGCTTGGATGATCAGAAGCTCACTTAGCAAATTCAAATGAAAGGGAACAGTTTCTATTGTGTGTTGTGAGCAACCTCAGCCAATAAATAGTGGGTTTGTGGTTATAGGATGGTTTGGGTTGGAAGGGACATTAAAGATCATCTGGTTCCACTGGGCAGGGACACCTTCCACTATCCCAGGTTGTTCCAAGCCTGATCCAACCTGGCCTTGAACACTTCCAGGGATGAGCAGCCCCAGCTTCTCTGGGCAACCTGTGCCAGGGCTCCTCACCCTCACAATAAAGCATTTTTTATCAAAATCCCATCCAGCCCAGCCCTCTGTAAGTCTGCAGCCATCCCCCTTATCCTCTGCATCCTCTGGGTAGGCTGCAGAGCAGTGACACGTGCTGTGCTTGCTCATGGTGGTGGGTGCCATCACTTCTACTGCTTTTCTCATTTTAATTTGCTCTCCCACTCCAGCTCTGGGCTTTAAATACTTGCAACTGGAATGGGATGGGTTCTGATTAAAATAAACATGATACAGCAATTAAACATGTGATTATAGAATTTGTGCTCCCACCATTGGTAGGTGGGTTTAAACAAAACTGAGGTGGGTTAAAGTGGAACCAATTTGTATTTAAAAAAAAAAGTTCTCTTCAGGGCTGTAAATCAGTTTGTCAGATTTCTAAGTGCTTTGATTCAAACAAAAGTTTTCTTTTGCTGCCCTAAATTCAAAATGAAGCCAAAAATCACAGAACTGAATTAATTATCTTTGAGTTAAATCTTGCAAGTAATACTGTATAAACACTTCAGATCCAAAGGGGATTACAGGCAAGTACTGAGCTGATGGAACAGTTTAGGGATGTTCTGAATTGCAAAACAGGCATTTAGACAGCATTTCTGGAGCTGCACCTCTGGGCTGGGAGAGCATGGAGGGAAGGATGAGGGAGCTTAGGGCAAACAGCTGGGAATAAATTGGACTTGGCTGAGCCTGGAGAGACTGAATGAGAGCAGAGGACACAAGAGGAGAGAGAATGGCTGAATGTCTCTGTCAGGCTTTACCCCCTGCTCCATCCCATCCCTTCTCAGTGCTGCCAGTGGTGTTTGCAATGCTCCATTTGCTCGATGGGGTTTGGGGTGTTTTCTGTCAGGAGCTATGGCTGAGCAGGGTGGGTGGAAGCTCTGGAACTCAAATCAACTGATTGTCAAGTGCTGGGGATGGAATTTTACTTTGGATCCTTCTTGAAATAGAGTGGGGTGGTAAATTCTGTGTTACCCTGGTGTGACACAGTTCACCTCATTGTGACAGCAGGGGAGGGGAAGAGAGAACTTAGGTGGTTTTTGTGATGAAGGAGAATAATTAGTGTATTGCATCGGTTTTAATGCTATATTAGGACAGCTATAAAGTGCCAGATTCTTTCTTGTATAAGACAAATGAGTTCTTTATCTTCTCTCTGTCTGCAATAAGACTACACATGATTAAATAATGGCTTAATTTCCCAAAGAACAGTAGATTAATCTAAAATCTCTATTTTCTTCTGTATATGTACCTACACTGATTTTATATTTGTTATAGAAATAATTTGAAAGTTATTTGTTTTCCTAGAATTCTGGAGTTTTCCCTCTGAAATGCTTTGACTTCTCTATTCTCATTTTTACCTGCTGTGACTAGTGGTGCAAGCTCCCTGCACAGTTAATTTCCCTGGATGATTTATTTACCAGTGACACTGCAGAGCCCTTGACACAGTAATTGCAATGATGTGATCATCCAAACATCAAAGGCAGGAGCCCCTGGTTTCTCATCTCCCTCATGCTGCTGCAGTCCTCCCACCTCTCCCTTTGTGCTCCCTCTTTGTTGCTTTAATCCTTTAGGGGAAGGAGAGAATTATGTCATAATTGGATAAGAACTGGGGAGTGCTGGAGTAGGTTTCTGTCCATATTGCTGGGCAGAGAACAGAGGTGGTGCCTGCTCTGCCCTTCCTGGAGATGGAGTGGGGGTGGCTGAGTGGGGAGAGCCCTGGTTTTCTTCTTCCCCATCTGTTTTTGCATCTTCAGGGATCAGACAAGTCTTGTGCAAGAGGGGAAGGTGCTCACCCCATCCTGGGCTGAGCAGCACCTGGCTGTGCTCCACTCCTCCCTCTGCTCTCTGTGTCTGGTCTCAGAATCACTGAGGCTGGAAAAGCTCCCTGGGAGCATTGAGTCCCACCACTAACCCAGCACTGCCAGCTCCACCACTAAACCACATCCCTAAGCACCACACCTACATGTTTTCTGCACACTTCCAGGGATGAGGACTCCACCAGTTTCTTGGATTTTCTCTTTGCCTGCTGCCCAAGAGCCCAGCCTGGGCTCAGCCTCTGCAGGAGGAAAACTCTGCAAAGCCTGCAGCAAAGGCTCCTTGAGATGGGTGCCCAGCTCATACCCCTCTGTCCTTGTCACCTCTGCTCCATGGAGCCTGTCCCAGGCAGAAGGGATGTCACCTCTGCTCCATGGAGCCTGTCCCAGGCAGAAGTGATGCTCTCCCCGGCTGTGACTGACCCTGGCTGGGTCTTCAGAGCAGTCCCCAGTCCACTCCAGTGTGTGCAGCAGGTACCTGGTATGCTTATTGCTGCAAACCAGAACCTGAGTGTGCTGGATAAACACAACTGTGCAGCTCCAAGAAATGTTTTCTATTTCCCTAACCCTCCTCTCTTTGCTCTCTTCTTTCATATAAGAAAAGACATCTTGCAAGAGAAGATGCTGGTGGGATGAAGCAGAATCAGAACAGGCTTCACTGAGCAGGAAGGAATTTTAATTTTCAACCTGCTTCTGTAGGAGCTTTGATACCTCAGAAGTGAGGCTCCTTGCTGGTCTGATTGGAATTGAAGAGCTCACCTCTTGCCTGCTCTCCTGTCAGTCACTGTGGGGCTGGGCAGATGTTGCAGATGTTCATCCCTTTGCTGTCAGAGCGCAGGGCTGGTTCCCTCCCAGCCCACTCCAGCTCCTGAGCTCAGTGGAACCTGGGATGCTTCTGTCATGAGAACAAGCTCCCAGAGAGCTGAGTACTGGAAGAGGCCCCTCAGCAGGGAGCTCAGTGTTAATATGGGGGATTAAAGACTGCTTGGAAGGTGAAAGTCTGGCAGTGTTGAAGTGCTAAATCATTGCTCAAGGCATGCTGGTTTCACCAGTTTAGGCTGAGACCATTAATTAACTTGTTCTGTGAGTGTGCACATCTCATTTAAGCAGCTTTCTGTTATTTGGGAGGAGTACAGAAGGGGGAGAAGTACTAGTAAGTATACTGGTATTTCTTTATCGTTTGAAAAGCAACTGGAAGCTCCAGCTCCTGCTGAGAGCAGAGAGGGGTGAATTCCCACTCCCAGGATAATGTACTGTGGGATTTGGAGGGACCAGCTGACCCAAGGCAATGCACTTAGCTCTAGGCAGAAATTCTCTTCTCTTCCCAGACAGCAGGAGCCAAGGCTGCTGCTGCTCCATTACATGCTAATAGTCTGAGAAATAAAATACAATTATTAGTTGAATTGTTAAATGGAGCTAGAGCCTGAATCAGAAATTGCTTTCCAACAGTAACTGGAGCATAAAGTAACAAAGCAAAAAAAAAAAAAGAGGCAAAACAAGGATTACTGCAGGGTTAATTTTTTTTAATGTGATTGAGGACAGTGCAGTGGACTGTTTTGTAGAGGGGATGCAGCTCTGGGATGGGATGTAGCTGTGCTTCAAGCTCTGGAACTGTTTTTTTGTGTGCAGTCAGGTCTGTGCTTCAGTTCCTTCATTGTAAAGGATGGGGTCCATGAGAAGATAGCAAAATCTATCAATTTTCATGTGGTCTTTTGCATTGAAGCTGAGTATCACTGTGTTCAGCCCAATACATATCAAGTCCAGCACTGCCATCCTTTAGCAGAATGGATTTTGTTCTTCTGAATCTGACTGTTGAGTGCTTCAAAGCACACAGCAAGTCCTGGGGTTTTGTGGGCAAAGCTCCCCTCTCCTGGAGAATGACAGGAAGATGGGATGGGGTGGAAGCAGGTCCAGCATGGAAAAAGGCTGGGACTTTGCTAGGTGCTGGGTAGCCTTTGCTGCAAGTTTTGGTGTGGGTTATGTCCTTTTGTCACTTAGTGAAGGTGGTAGGACACAGGGAGCAGCCAGCTTCTACTTCTTCCCCTGCAATGGAAAGAAAGAGATTCTGTTTGTAGACAACTGCCCCTACTCTCTTCCAAAAGAAAATAGGAGTGGTTAAGCTTGTGCAGAACTGTGGGTCAGCATGGAATCTGCTCTTCCCAGAATGGAATGCACAGTGGGGTGTGCAGAGGGAGGATGTTTGCTTGTGAGGGTTTTGTTTATGCCAGAAGCTTGGCTGGGTGAAGGCAGATGGAAGTAATTTTAAGGGACAGGAGCCAGCTGACAGTTGCATCTTGGCTCAGAACAACTATGGGCGAGCCAGTCCTTGGAGGAGCTTTTACCCTAACCCTTGTCATTTGGTGGTTGTTCTGTGCCCTAAGAATGAGTTTTTATACTCCTTTACTGTCTGCCCATGGCATTTTTAGATGCTGCTGCAACTCCAGCCCTTCCTGGCAATCACAGATGATGGGGAATGATGATTTCCATGGTGTTTGCAGCTCTTAAAGCATTGTGGCCCTTTGCTTTTGATTTCTTTTCTCACATCTTAAAGTCCAGACTCTGAGTGTTGATATTTCAATAGCTGCCCTCCCTTTGGTTGGTTTGAGAATCTCAGGGCAGCTGAGGAGATCCTGGAAATAGGAACCTCAGAAGGCAAATGGAAAGAAGCCCAAATGATAACTCTATAATGCATTTCTCACTGCTTTATGCTGTCTTGTCCCAGACAAAGCTTTATCTTTCATCCCATAATTATGTGATTCCCTGTAGGCAGCTTAAAGTGAGCTTTCCAAAGGTCGATAATTTTATCTATTAGATGCCTCCTATGATCTCTAAGTGCAGACATGGGTACTTGAAGGAAGGTTTTGAGGGCAAATTCCTGTAGTTTCAGTGAACTTCACTAGGATTGCTTTGAGCCTGTTTAACAGGATTGTCCACTTTTGCATTTGTGATAGGGCTCAGTAATTCACTGCTGGAGGGGGCTGCTTCCTCTGCCACCTTCCCTTTCAGCTTAAGCTTTGAATGCATTCCTCCAAGATCCTTTTCTGTTTCTATACCTGTTCCAGAAAATGGGCAGAACCAACAGCTGGTGTTTTTTGATCTTGGAACTACTATTTTGAACTTAATAGACATTTAAAACTGTCCAGGCTTTTTTTTTTTGCTTGTCATTTTCTTCTAGGTTGTATTATATGCAATGGTTCATACTAAAGGAAAATAAACTTTCATAGGTGGTGAAGGGAATAGATGTTTTTCCAGGCTGAATTCAGCTGCAGCTGTGTAGGATAACACTTGCAAAGAGTGGCTCAGCAGTGTGATTCAGGGTGCAGAGATCACTCAGACCAGTGATTACAGAAACCACATCCATTCATTCCTCTGTGCTGCCTGAACCCACTGCCTGTGCTGGTACGTGGCCTTTCCCTCTGGAAAGGGAAAAAGAGCAAACTTGTGAGCTGCAGGCTAAAGCAAGCAGATAAGAAGCTTTGAAAACAGATGGGACTGTTTTGAGTCAAATCCTGGAAGGGGGAGTGAAAGGCATTGGGGGCTCATATTCGAGGGGGATGACTCACTGCTGTTCTCATCGAGGTCTCCCCTTACAGGATTAGTGATTATTGCCCAAGAACATCATTTATCAGAGCCCAAACTGGAGACAGAAGTCTCTAACCTGAGACCCCTTTGCTAAGGCACGTTTCTCCTCAAGGTCTCCCTGACTCTTGCTCCAGGGCTGTGGCAGGGGGACCCTCAGTGCTGCAGAGGGTCCTGCAGGCTCTCAGGGCTGGAGACTGGCCAGCCCTGCTCCCTGGAAAATTCCAGTCACTGGGAACCCCGTGGGGCTGCATCAGGGATTCATTTGGCTGGTGCAGAGATGAAGTGAAATCCTTGGATTCGTGTTTGGAGGGGAGAGTGCCTCTAATCCTGACACTGTGAGAAACTGGGTTTGGAGAGTGCTGCCAGCTGAGCCTCTGCACTCCTCTCTCAAAATATTTTCCTTCCTTTTGCCCCAGTAATGGGGAGTTTGGGTGTGGTACCCTGCAAGCTGGCCCATCACAGGGTACATGTGGATGTGTGCTGGAGAGGGACCCTAATGTCACCTTCTGGTCCTGGGGCAGGCCCTGGCTGTGTCTGATGGGCTTGTAGGAGCAGCTTGTCCTTGCTGAGTCTGTGCTAGATCTGATCTTGTGCATATCCTGAGCTTTTATTTAACTACAACAGAGCACAGCAGTGCTTTGGTTAGAAGAGTGTTTCTGGATGGAAAAATATCTGAAAATTTCTTTAAAAACTCCCCTATCAAAACCCCAAAAGAAATCACCAAACCCTTAGCTCTGGAGGAGAAATGAGGAGTTGTCAACCTCACCATTTCTGCACAGGTGCCTGTTCAGGAGGCATCACCTGCAGAATGTGACAGCCCCTGACACACAGAGCAGAGCCACAGCTCTGCAGGAACACAGATTTTTCCTCTCCTGGGGTAATATGGCACAGGATCCCAACTGGGCTGTGTATCAAAACATCCCCTTGAGAAGTTGTGCTCAAGCTCAGCTCCTTGTTGCCCTGTGGGGCACTGCAGATTAGTGCTGGTGCAAGACTGGGCTCTTACCACAATCTCAGCTGTTTAATTAAAGTAACATGGAACAAAACGGGGAGAATTAGTTAAAAATAACAATTCTCTGAAGTACAGCTTGTCTTTTTATTAGTCTTGTCCTCACTTTCTCTGCTGCTCTGATAAGGAGGATGTTCTCCCTCTGGGATGGAGGGAATAAACTGGGATGAAACTCATTTGTTGGGGCATTATCTGTTAATTAATTTTGAACACTAATCCTGTCTCCATACACTGTTTCTTTTTCTCCTGGTTTTAGATAGTAGAATGCAGTTCTGTTCAAGGAGAGGATGGGAGGTTGTGTTGTCCCCTTGTCCCCAGGGCTGGGGGAGGTTTTCCCTAGCTCTGTGCTGCAGCTCACTTTTGGGAAGGTGGGAGCTTTCCCAGGAGCCCACCCAGAACATGGAGAACTTAATATTCACCTCAAAGGGTGCCCTGAGCCTCAGCTGCAGCCTCTGGCTGGTGTGAGTCCCCTGAGAGCAGGGTGAAGGGTGATCCCATGGAGGATTTTGCCTCCCCAGTGGGTCATGAGCCCTGTGTCAGTCCCAGCAGTGTCTGTGGCCCTGCACTGGGCAGGAAAGCACTGCTAGAAAATGATTTCAGTTGAGGAAAAAGGAAAAGATACATCATCTTTTTACTATACATTTCTCTTTTTAGAATAAACTGAAATAATATGTGAGTCTCTGGACAATATGAGCTGGTTTCCTTTTTGTACCCAGCGTTCTGATGGAAGACATTCTGGTTTTAAGTGGTCTCTTTAATCTGATGGGAAGTTTGCCATTCAAACGGGGGAAAACGTGGACTCTCTTTAATCTTTTTTGATTAAGTGATATTATTTTTTCCCTATTCTTTTAGTCCTTTCTCTGGCCTCAGCTACTTCTGGCTGCCCCTGCATCCTGCTCATTTAGCTTTGCCCAGTCTTTCAAAATCAATATATGCTGCTAAATTACTGGAGTTGGAGAATAAAATAAAAAAAGAAATCCAATATGAGGTTTTGGCATGTAAGTATTCCTTATGAAGTCCTAGGATGGTCTTTAATACAAGCCATCTTGCTTTCTCATTTCTGGTGTATACATAAGTGTCCATAAGTGAAAATCCCTGTTCAAGGAAAGGAGTAATAATATTCAGCAATCCTGGAAAAGGGCTAATTCTCCATTCTGTCCAAGTTTCTAAGCTACTGCAGGTGTCTCAGGCAGTGACTTCATGTGCTGCCCTGCAGATTCTTTCCCACAGGGGCTCACTTTCTAGTAACAGAGTGAAGGGTGACCTCTGTCCTGTCATCCTGCTGTGAGTTCAGGTGGATTAAGAGACAGACTGGAAAAAATGTGCATGAAACAGATTCCAGCTTGCCAATGTGCTCTTGGAATACACAGAGCAGGAAAACATTAATTACATGGTGGCTATGGACAAGACTGATTTCTCACAGGGGAATTTTGGGATATGGTGTGTTTTACTCCTTAAAACAAGGAGACATTTGGGATCTGGGTATGGAATTGGGACCATGATGGCCTTGAAGAGCTGAGAGCAACTTATAAGGAGGAAAATTGTCCTCTTCTTAAAAACCAATGTTCTTTTTGGCAGTGCATTTTAAATTATGCTCCTTTCTAGTCAGAGAGCAATTTTCTTCTAACAGAGATCAATTTGTGAAGACTTTTATCTATAATAGAACTGAATTTGGTAGGTTAAAGCGTGGAGCAGAGCTGACTGAAGGGCAGTCCCTGCTGGGATGGGGTCATCCCCAGGCTGTGCTGGGTTCAAGCCCCTCCAGAACCATCTGTTGGCACTGGAGGGACTGACCCAGCCTGGAAAGGCTCCAGGAAGTTTTGGATCAGATTGCTGGTCCCTCACTTAAATAACATGCCATCAGAAATGGGTCCCCTGGGAATATTTGATCTGTTTAACTATTGATCTAAGCAAGTCAGTCCCAGTGGAGGTTATTAAATCCTGGTGAGAACTTACACTATCTACCTTAAATCTCTACTCCCATGATATTTCCTTATAGGATAAGGTATTGTTGCCATACAAAGGCAATTACACCATGGTAAGCATTAACAATAAATACCAAAAATGCAGAGCAGGTCTCCCAGCACTGGGGTTGGATCTCACTGTTTCTGTCATGAAGGAATTTAGCTGGTAATGTCTTGATATTCCCATGGGAAAGGGGAACTTTCCTGTGGTGCTGTTAGTTCATTGATTTATATTTGTCTGGTATAAGGAGAAGAAAATTAGGGCCTGGATTTTTTTCTGTGTGTGTGAATTGCTGGGATTTTTTTATGAATTGCTGTTTTTCCCCCCTGTATGTAGCCACATAACTCTCTGCCTCTTTCTCCTGGGGTTGTAGAGACAAATTTAGAAGTTCTGCTGAAAAACCTGCATTGTTCAGTAAATAATGGCACTTTAATGGGGAAAACCATAAAAAGCAGGGTTTAATATTGGAGTTGGTGGGGGGATTTGAGCAGTCAGGGTGCTGGGAGCAAGGAATGTGCCTTATACCTGTCTGAGCCACACCACATGCACAGAACAGAGTTGATAAAGTGTTTTGTTCCTCCCTCATGGCACTGAAATTGCTCAGTGCTGTTTCTCTGTTTCTCTTGGAGTGCTCTGAGCTGTGCTGTGAGCTTTGGGGTGTGGGAGCTGGGTGCTGGCTGCCCTCTAGTGAGGCACTGCCCACGTTGAATAAATAAATCAGTTTTATTTGATTTATGCTGCTCTCTGTCTGCAGCATCCCCAAGGTTTTGATCCCCAAGTTTTTGATCAGCCTGGTGATGCTCCCCTTGCTGGTGGGAGGCTGATCACGGGCCATTAGTGGGTGTGAAGTGAGAGGAGTAAATTTGCCTTTGCTGAAGAGCATCACCAGCACAGGGAGTGGGACAGCACCTGTGGGGACGTGGTATCTGTATAATAAAATGTAATGGAATTGTGGGGAGGCTTTGAAGGGCTGCAGGGGTGCATTGGGGCTGGGGCTTGAGTTTTATGTGTGAGTGCCCCCAAAACTGTAGCAATGCATGCTGCAGCTGCCAAGGAGAAAAGCCAGTGAGAGCAGGAGATTTTGGCAGCATTGGATGTTTTTAATGCTGGAGCTGCCCTCTCTAAGAACAGGTGTGTGGATGCAGGAGGGGAGAATTCCCCCAGGAGGGGAGTTGGACAGATTCCTTGCATAAGGACAGGCTTGAAACACTCCCCAGTGCCCTGGGCCATGGAAAGACCGGTCCTGCAGCAGCAGCAAAGTGCCTCTGCTTTTTGGGGATACCCAAGGGCTGGAGGAGGGAGATTGGATAAACAGAGTTAGAAGAGCTTAGTCAGGATGTGTTTGTTTAAAGGATCTGCTTCAGCCTGACTCCTGTAATTTGGTAACCAGTATGTTTTTGCTCCTTGGAAACACTTCATTCATTAGCCTAATGGGGGGAAGGATTATGCAGAGGGGAACCTACAAGATGCTAAGCAAGGAGGGGTTTGCATCTGGACTGAACCAAGGCGTGCAGCAGGAGTGGCTGCTGGGCTGGGGGCACAGGAATGTCACTATGGGGCTGTGCTGTGGTTGTCTGCACCAGGGTCTGGGCTCTTAACCTGGTGTTTGCTGTAATCCATGTCTGCTATTCCAGGCTGGGACATGGAGGTTGCTCTGTGTGATTGTGGGTAAAAATCTGGAAAAATGTTTCCATTTAGGATGCATGAGGTTTTTGCAAGGGAGAATAGATACTCAGCTTTGTAATGTCCCATAACAGTGAAACAGTGAAAAGTATGAAGTCCATACATGGTGTATAAAACTGAGGATGAGCAAAGACTGGAGAACTGTGAGTATGAATTGATTAGGCTTCTCCCAGCAGAGCAGTCCAACAGCAGGCCAGGAGTGCACTCATGCACAGATGCTTTAGGATGTTTTAAATCCTGGATGTCAGAATCTCCATGTTCTGGATGCTGTAGGCAAGGCAGTGGCTCCTTTGGGGGCTGATTTTCCACACACCCCTGGGATGCACAGTGGAGCAGGTGAATCTCTCCCCAAACAGCAGCAGGTCTCTGCTAGAGAGCTGAAATGCACAAAGCACAGGCACTAACAGTGCTGCAGTGATGGAACTGTCCAATGACTTCTCCCTAGGAGCTCATTTTACTGGGAGAAGTGAGAAGAAACATCCCAAGATCTGAGCTCATTGGGGCTCTCTTGAAGAACTGAAGTGAGATTGTGTTTCTGATGGCATCGAGGGGGAGTCCCACAGCCACAGGTGGGGCAGTGGTTGTTTGTAAAGTGATGCTATTGTCTTGATTTCTTACAGCCTGGATGGGGTTGGAGAAAAGAGAAGTGGAAACAAGACTCCCCATTCCTGACTGAACAATAAAATTAGGGCTGAAGAAGAGGAGGTGCTTGTATGTAAAAAGAAATCTGGGAGGAGCAAAGGTTTGTTTTGCTACAACTTTGCGATTGAAGTTCTAAGTCTTGTTTTGTCCTTATTTCACTCATCAAATAACCTCTTTGAAAGTAGTCAGGTGAAAGTCTTAAATCCTACGAAACTACCTGTTTTTTTTTTGTTGTTGTTGTTTTTTTTTTTTCCCAAGCCGGGGCAGGAGCAAACACATGACTTACACACCTCCTGTGCCGAGCTGCCTTCAGCAGAGGCAGCAACAGGCTGAACCAGTTTGCTGGTTGCGTGGTCTGCTGACAGGCACTCTCTTGTCCCGGTGCCCTGGGAGGTGCTTGGCTGCCGGTGCTGCAGGAATTCCCCTGCCTGCAGCCACAGCTCGGTGCCTGCTGTGTGGCCAGCAGCCTTTGGCCAGCGACAGCAGGAGCACCAAGCCAAGCTCGGGGTGCTGAGACATCTGGACACGGATTCAGGAGTTTATGGCGTGTGGCAGAGGGTGAGCTGGGCAAGCAGCTTTCCCTTCCAGGAGGTGCCTGTCTCTGAGTCTCAGGTGAGAGGAACTTCTTTGAGCTGATGAGTTAATTGGGAGACTGTTGCCACCTTAGGAGCTGGGGGGATGTGTCTGTGCCTGGATCAGAACTGACAGAGCATGCAGGGTGCTCAGAGGGCTCTCCCAAGTTTCTCTTGCATGGATGTTGCTCACGGCAGACTGCTCCTGCTGTGGCTCCCAGTGCTGGGCTGGCTGGTGGTCAGCTGTCCATTTGGACGTGATGTTGGCCATGGGTGTTGAGGGAATGCTGCCCTGCCCTGGGCCAGGTGCTGGAACCTGTTACCAGAACTCACAGCCCCAAAATGCAGCAGCCAGAGCCGCTCCAGCTGTGGAGGGCTCTGCTCCCCCTGCT
Organism: Oenanthe melanoleuca; assembly: GCF_029582105.1. NCBI lineage: Eukaryota > Metazoa > Chordata > Aves > Passeriformes > Muscicapidae > Oenanthe > Oenanthe melanoleuca. Next base: position 4,437,810 of record NC_079346.1, read on the forward strand.
GAGCACAGAGCCCACAGCTGCTCTGCAGGAGTCTGGGGCGAGTTGGGGGGTGGGTTGTGCTCTGCTGCCTGCAGGTCTGTCCAGCTGCAGTGGGGCAGCCCTGGGAGGGCTCTGCACCCCCAGCCCTGGGGCTTGGCCCCCTCAGCTGCCCCTGGGGATGCTCAACCTGGGGGTCTGCTCTGTACTGAGCTCTCTGCTGCTTTGCCACTGTTTCTGCCTGAAACCTTCACACACAAGGAGCTGGAAGCTGCCTGACTGACCTCTGAGCCTTTCACAAATACTCGTATACAAGTCCCTTAAATTTCAATCTAAGGATGTGGAGCTGTTGGCTGCTTTTCTCCTTCCACTTTATCATAGTGGAAAATTTGCAGCAACTCTCAGAATGTTTAGAAGAGAAATTGCTGATCTAAATGTGCTCTGGCACAAGGCACAAACAGCTGGAAAATGTGCCTTCCCCTGCAATATTTTAAGGATGTGTAGCATCATCAAGGGCTATTCACTGGAGCTGGCTCTGTGAGCCTGTGCTGTATGACAGAAAATAAATGTTCTGTCCCCACCTTTCAGTAGGTTGTGTCCCAAGCAGGCAGTGGGCAGGTGACAGATCCCTTTCTCTTGTGGCAGATGCTCTGCCCAACAGCTCAGCTCTGCCTTGGAAGGGCTGTGGGAGTAAATCCCTGCAATGGAAGCTGGCAGCAAGCATATTGAGAAACAGATGGTGCTGTGCTACAATTTTACCTGCTGTAAGGCCAGTGCCTCACTCAGCAATACAGAAGCAGGAACTGTATTCCTGTGGCTGCTGTGTTCTTGGTGGGGGAGACATTATTTGATTTAACACTCAGCAGCAGGGGAAGGGGGAAAGGATGTTCAATGTAACTTTTTTTTTTTTTAACTCCTGAGGATTTGAAAATGTAGCACCAGCTAGATTGGTTGTGAACCCCAGAATTTATTTTCCCCTCCTGTGTGAATTCTAGCCATGAGTGAGTTGTGTGCTGAAGGAGCTTGCTGTCTGTGCAGAAGGGACAGACATCCCCATGTCCCTGCCAAGGCCACTGAGTGCCTGGGGGGGGTGGGGAGGACAGTCCCCTGTATCTGTGCCCCTGAAGAGCAATGTTACTGTCTCTGCAGGCAGCCTGTGGGACATTTGAGCCCCTTTCAGCATTCAGCTGTTCTTTCTTTACCCTCCAAACCCCTAGTCCTGGAGTTGTTCCCACCCAGAAGCTACTCCCTGCCTTGGGGAACAGGTGTGTGGGGCAGGAGGGAATGAAACTGGGTGTAGCAGGGTCCAGTCAGAAGCAGCTGGGAGTTTTCCTTCCTCCTGATGTAGAAGTGTAGGGAGAGGAGGACCAGGTGCTCTGGTTTCCCTGGGCTGGATGTCCCCTGTCCCCCTCCAGCCACGTGCACAGGATGGAGTAGGTTTCTGGGAAGCATCCTCCAGGACCAGCTGGGCAGGACAGAGTGACCTGCTCAAACAGGCAGCAAAGGGCCTTTTGTGCTATGATTTTGTCCATTAATGTGAATGAGAACAGCAGACTCTAAAAAAAAAAAAAAAAAAAAAAAAAAAAAAAAAAAAAAAAAAAGTCAGTTTCTCCTCTGACCTCGGAATTGGCCTAATATAAGCACCCCAGTTCTACTTCCAAGCATCCTCTTCCTGCTCCAAATGGCTTCCTTTCCCTGGCTAAGGTCTCATGTCCTCTCCAAGGAGGAAGGGAAAAATGCATTATAATTCTGCGCTCTTGGCAAGTGAGGAATCACACCCATGAAAACAAATACCTGTTAATTGGGACCACGAAATGCTGATTGAATCACAGCTCTGATAATGGCAAGGGCAGTTTGCTTTACATCCCAAGGGTGTGGGGAGAGGGAAGCAATGGGATTTCTTCTTTTAGGAAACCATTTTAATCCTCTTCTCCATCTATTTAGAAATTTCTCTGCCAACAGGTACTGCTCAGTCCTGTTGTTTCCATTGGAAGCGAGGGGGAGACTGAAGTTATTGCCTGGGATAATTGTTAACAAATGCAGAATTCTCATTTGTGCCCATTATAGCAGGAATAACTTTTAAAGTGTATGAATGGTCTCAGCTTGACCCCCATTGGGGAGTTCATGCTGCTGCAGGATGGCCAGAAGAGAGATTAGGAAGCTGTGGGGAGCCTGGCTGGGCTAAAGCCTCACTCTCAGCATGTCTGCTCTGCTTCCCTTTTTGCCAAGGTGATGAGGGAAAAGTTGAGAGGAGTTAAAAACCAGAACAAAACACTGGATCCAAAGTATATTGAGTTTTAGCAGCCTGTTTTATCACCAATCCTTTGGCAAAATGGGAGAATGGGCCTTACCATTGCCTGTCCCCAGTTAGCTACAACATGAGTAACTGAGCTCTGGGCTGAGGTAACACCCTGCACAAGTACTGGGATAAGGGGTTGCACAGTTTTTCCTGTGGATCTGGCCATGGGCACCAGCTGTGGGGACAGATGTGCTGGCAGGGGGGAGTTGCTGTGCCCCTTGTGTCTAGTGGGGCTGTGAGAACAGGGCCAGGTGTGGGTGAGCCTCACCTGGCAGGGACAAGGCTCCATGCCCAGCACCTCACCCTGCTGACCTCAACAGGCTGAATCAGCCCCTGTGGCCATCCCAGCCACCCCTTCACCTTTCCCTCCCTCTTCCTTCCTCATTGTTTGTGTTTGACATTTCCCAACGTCACTGCTCCCACCCTGCCCCTGCTCCCACCCTGCAGCATCTGGCACTGCTGCTGGCGTCAGGCTTTTCTCCTGTGATTCCTTTAGGAAAAGGGAGGGGAAATTGCATCAGGACTCGTGGGTTTTGAAGGAGCTTTGCTCAGCTTGAAGGTGAAAAATGTGTTGTCTAAACTTGACCTGTCTTGGCAAGAAGAATTTGGGATTTCTGTAGTGTCAGTGCAGATTTCTTGTCCAACTCCTGGAAGCCCCAGGGCAAACACGAGGGTGGCAACTGGGACAGGACTGAGCTGTGTGGTGGCACAGAGTTATGGCAGATTTTATGGGCCACAGCTACATCAGCAATGGATTCACGACCCGTTTGAGTTCCTGGGGCTGGCTGAAAAAAAAGTTTATAGAAGTATATTCAGTATTATTTGGGTGGGTTGAATAGCTAATGGCTGCAGAATGCCTGCTGGGGCTGAGAACAGAGCAGCAGTGGCAGGGGGAGCTGCAGGAGGTGGGGGCAGCACGAGGGGCTCCCCAGGCATCCCCGGCCTCCCCTGAGCCATTGAGGGCAGCTGGAGCCTCTCCATGGATTTCTATGGGCTTTGGATCAAGCCCATGGCGTGCTGCTTGTTTGTTTTGGATGCCTTCTGAGGATGAAAACATCCTTTCAATGGCTGCTCTTTCTCCTTCTCCTTTGGATCAGCTGCTCCTTGCACCCCCCCAGCCACCAAGTGACCCCTTTTTGGGACAGTGCCATGAGCTGCTCAGCTGGTTTCCTTCTCCGTAACCAAACACCCTGAGCCCAGGCTCACCTTCAAGAGATGCTTTAACCACAGCTCATCTGGTCTAACAACAGGACATCCCAACCTGCCTCCTTTCAAATTTTAGATGGTTATTGCCCATTTATTTGTCCAGACCTGGCAAACGAGCACTGTGCAGGTACTTTGTTAATAAAATGAGGCACTAATTGTTGTAGCAACAGATGAGACATTGTGAAATGTTGTTTTTGTGTTTCTTAGCTCTGGAAGTGCAATTGCAGCAGACCTGTGTTCACAGAAAACACCAGTCCATAGCACCAAAAGTGCTAGCAATTTATTATGTAGATTTACAGTACCAATTTATTTTTGCCTCTTCTATTGACAAGTGCTTTCTCTTTCCACTGCTTAGTGATTCTCCCCTGGCTGGGAAAATGCACAGCTCTGCCTCAAAAGGATCTGAACTGACCTCACCTATAGCAGGTGCAACAAGATCTGTTGTTTCAGGTTGTGCAGGATAAGTCCCAGATAAGAACAGGACCATTCTCTTTGGCATGCAGGAGTGGTGGGGCTGGGGCCTGGGGGGGATGAAGTGAGTGCTGGTGGCCCTGGGAGAGCATCAGCTGCTCTGCTGTGCTGCTGCCCTCATCCCTGCCAGCCACCAGCCATGGGGATGGCTTGCTTTAAATAGGATTTTGATGGGATGCTTGTATCAGTACTGGTGCTCTGCTGTGCCAATGCTGAATGGACACACAAGTGAATCCTGCTCTGCTGGGTTTGTGACCTGGAACTGGGATAGGGAGAAGCACAAAGGCATCCAAGATGTTGTCTTGGTTCATGTTGGTATTTGGAATGCTGTGATCTGAACTCTGTCATCTGAGCAGGTACATGGGGAAGGGCAAGTCCTTTCTTAGGTGCTCACCTTCCCTGGGCTAGGCATGACCCACGAAGTCTAATCAAGGGCAGAGCATTGCTCTGAGTCATGATTTTTCTGGAGGCTACAGCATCCTGAGTTACTCATCCTGAGAGAATGAATGCACTGAGGATATAATTATAAGAGCTGGCTATCGCTTATTCTCACTCTTTAAAAGATTGTTGTCAGGAAACTGGTAGGTTTGGGTTCTTATTTTTGTCTTTGTGTCCATATATATCATGCAAAATGCTGAAACTTTACTATCTCATTTATGCTTCCTCTTACAGGGCTGTAGATCTCTGCCCAGTATTTGGGTTATGTAGTAATTCTGCCCCATTTGCCACAGATTAATGAGGCCATAAAATAATCATAAAGCTGGGGCAGCCGTGGCTTTTCACGCTCCTCACGTACTTCTATCTACTGTGAAATACTTCATCCAGAAATAATTACCTGGCTTCTCCAGGCTCCCTTTAATACTCCTTGATGGCTCAAAATGAAGGAGACGCTGGCCCATTTTTGTCTGGGGCATTAGCAGGGCAGTGGCAGCATCCATCGTGGTGCCTGAGGGAAGCTGAGCAGGTGTGGCACCTGCTGGGGAGCACAGTGTCCACCTGAGTGACCAGAGCTGGGCAGGGAACCCTCCTGCTGCCAGGGAGTGTGGGACAAACCAGTGGGGCTGGATGTGTCACCTGCCTGCAGCCCTTTGTTCCTCCTTTGAAGCCACTTCTCTGATAAGAGCCTGGAGCATCTCATGGCTCCAGTGAGGCGATGGACAGGAGTGTGCAGCCACAGAGCGGGGCTGGGCATTGCTGCAGGAATCTGCTGCAGCAGGGCTGGGTGGGACTGAAGGCACTCTACTGACTCACCTGAATAAGTGGGCACAGGAGGTAGAAATTTTGTCAGCATGGGGTGTCAGTTACTCTGTGTTACAGTTTTACCTCAAAAACTAGGATGCTGAAAGTATTTAGTGCACTTTATTGCTCTCCCCTGCCAGATTGAGGGAGTTAGAGGTACAGGACCACTGAGATTGGAGATGTAGAGGGTGTTTGTCTCTTTCTATGATTTATTTTCATGGGATGTGACAGCTGCTTGTCCCTTGCTCTTCAGGGTCTCAATCCCTCTTTGGAGGCTCCTTGTCCCCTGCCAGGCTTGGGGACCATCTCTGAGGGCTGCTGTTGGGGTGGGAGGCAGGGCACAGCCTGCATGGGACTGAGAATGACCTGCTGCAGGGCTGGGACCCAGTTAGGAAGCACTGAGGTGCAATCAGCAGCTTGGAGAGAAATTGCTTTTCCTGCCTCAGCTTCCAAGGGCAGCCACAGTCTCTCCCCCTGTGCCATCACTTCCTGAGGATGCTTCCCAGAAGGACAGCCCTGAGCTGGAGTCTCACAGGGGCTGTGAATCATTTCCTCTGGCAGCTCAGTCCCAGGGAGGCTCTAGGTGAAGCCCTCTCTGGGAGGGTGGTGGTGATGCCAGTCTCTGAGGATGCTCTTTGTTTCCACCCTGTGCTGTTTGATCTCTCCTTTCCTCCAGATGTGACTTGGGAGCAGCACCAAGTGCAGGGTGATTTCCCATGTCAAGGACTCTCCCCTCCTGAAGGAGCTTTCCTAGAGAAGGAAGCCCTTCCCATGAAGCAGAGAAAAGAGGGTGGTTTTCCAGAGTCCTGCCCCATCCTGGAGCAGTAAGGCAGTGCCACATCCTGACCTGCTGTGTCCCTGGGCAGGGCTACCCAGACAGTGGCTGGGTAGATGTTAGCCTTCCTGCCAGTCCCCACCTGCTCTGCTGGTCATCACCCATGTGGCTGAGGAAGGACATAAATATGTATTTGGAAAGCATTCACAGGCTCTGTGTGTGATAGACACAAATCCTCTTTTAGCTGGAGATCAAACTCTTTTCTCCCATTTTCTCATCCTTCTTTCCCCACAAGTCTGGGCTGGTGTTTCTCCCTGCTAGGTATCTTTTCAGTGCAAACTGACTTTGAGGCTGTTTACATGTTTACAAAAATCTGAATACAATTTGTGTGCAGGTATATGTTAATAGTGACCTGCATTAGAAGTCTGCTCCCTGCTGCCAGATGTCACGTAGGCTCCCTGAACATCCCCACCTGATTGTCTGGGCATGTGAGGTTCCACTGAAGCCAGTGGCTGTGCCAAATTACAGCCCTGCTGCACTGGCTATAGGGTCCTGGAGGAACTGGGGTTGTGCTCTGCAAACTGGGTGATGTTGTTCTGATGGTGTTAAGGTGGTAGTGCAAGATGATAAACCCTGACTTGTGAAACTGGAGCATCTGCTGCTTGTTTTGAACCTGACCTGATTTTGTAGTTCTGGGTATGGCAGGTATGAAATTTGCTGTTTGAGGAATCAGACAGCAGCTTCTTAATCATTTATGAAGTTAAAAGACTGTAGCACTTCATTTCTGATGTGAAGTGCTAATTAGTTTACTACGGGATCCAGACTGCAGGAAATTTGTGTTTCTGGCACAGTGGCTGTTCATCTTTAAAAATGTGTTTGTCACAGTGTTGTTTATATTATTAGTGTGGAGCAATATAATACAACCCAGGCTCTGTGAGAGGAGGAAAAACATCAGCACATCATTTAGAAATATGTAAGACTGCTGCTAAATAAGCTTATCAGAGGCTGTGCCTCATCCAGAGAGGAGAGCATTAGGTATCAGCCTCCCTCTGGAGCTGTGGATCATTTTGGGTGTAGTTGTGGCTTTCAGCTACATCAGACACTTGACATAGGTGCAGCTCAGTGGGCAAAAGCTGGGAGTTGAAATTCCTGGTGTAGAACCTGATAAATAAATAGCTACACTGGATTCTGCTGTTAGCCTTAAAGGAGAGTAGCACAGCCCTTTCATTCTTTCTAAATTGAAGTTTGATAATGTAAATGACAGTAAATAAATCTTTGTGGAAGTGTAGACTTAATTTCTGAGAGGTCCCCAGATTTCTGCTAATACAAAGATTAAGTGGGTTAGTTAGAGGCACATTATGATTAATTCTTTTTGATAATTTCAAGGAACCAAATTGGTTTGCAAACACTTTTACCAGAAGTTGAACCTTGTGTCAAAAGCTCTCGATCAGGGCAGGTTGGATTACAGATTTATCCTGTGCACTGGTGCTGCTGCTTAAGCATCTTATGTACTGAGAGGTTAGAACATCAAAGAGAGGGTGCCCAATGTCTGCTTTTCACTTTATATTTAAGTTGGTAATTAAGGGCCAGAGTGTAGCAAAACCGATTTTTGAAAAGTCACTTCATCTTTATTTGGGGTTAATTGCATTAATGCTCACAGCTTGACAGGCTTGGTTCATGACAGGAATTTAAAAAATAAAGTTGCAGGGGGCATGCAGCCTTCAGCATTGTCTGAAAGTCCTAATTCCCAAGTAATCCTGTTGTTCGTGCTCATGAAACCTCCTACAAAACAGCACCTTGGAGCAGTTCTTAGGTTTATTTTTAAAGGCAGTGTAATTGTGTGCTGTTGGCTTCTAACTTGAGCAAAATGGCAAGATTTTCATGCAGATCTGCACAGATTTGTACAGAAAGAAGAAACACCTCTGGGTGAGGCAGCTGAGGTGGGACTGCAGATGGTTCCTGGTGGGAATTCAGAGGACAATGAGGTTTTTGGGTCCTAGCAAGGATCTCAGTGCTGCTTCTCATTGCCCTGAGCCCACCAGGGGGTCAGGGCCTGAGGGATGGAGCCCCTGGAGTTGAGGTAACAGCAGATATCAATGTGGTGTGTGTCATGAAACAGAATTGTCTCTCACAACTTTGTGAGGGCTCTCTGTGGGTTTTTTTTTTTTTTTTTTTTGTTTTCCCTGAACTTTACTGCTCGCTCTACAATGAATGCTACAAATATTGGCTGCAATCAGGTGAAATCAATATGAGTGCTAATTATGGATTAGAGCATGGTTTAAAGCTCTGGTCAGGACAGATACCTGTGAGCCTGGAGAATTCAGCATTTTATGCATCTGCACAATAATTCACCTTTTTTGTGGAAGGTTCAGAGACTGAAAATGATCAAAGCTTTAATTTCATTAGCTGTCACCAGGGATTTTGTGTGTGTCCTTTCCTGTATGCCTAATCAAAAGTCCTATCTAGGAGCAATACTGCATTGTAGATTTAAAAGCAGATTGATGCTCTTGTCCTCTGGCCTCACAGGCAGATGAATTCTTTATTCATGTGAACTTCATATGAGCAACTTTGAAAAGAGGAGCAGCAATTCAGCTAAGTTCATTCCATTAATTTTGGCATAGAAGATAACATGCAAGGAAGCCTGAGAATCCACTTGGGATCATCTTTTCCTATTATGTTGGTAGCAAACCTTTGTTCTTTTTATTACTCATTATTCTGGATCTGCAGTCAATAATGTGAGGAGAAGCATGTCTGCCACACATCAAGTTTTCTATTGCCTTTTAAAGTGACATTCTCCTTAGATCACTGTTGTGTAGGCTTATTCCTTATCAGCAATGAGTGCTGTGTTGTTCATATGACTGTACATCAAACAGATCTGCAGGAGCTGTCTCTTGTGCTCCCCTGACAGTGGGACACACATCTACAAAGACGCTTTCTGAGAGCTCTCTCTCCCCCTCCTTCTCCTCACAGAATAGGAATCTGGATGGTACAGCCTTTGGAAACCACCTGGGTATTTATCCTGCTGAGTTTTGTTCTCTGTTCTGACTCTAAGGAGCCTGGGTTATTATTTAGGTATTTCAAACTAACCCACTTGCAATTAGGTTCTTAGAGTGGAAGTCAATAAAAGACTAAGACTGTGAATGGATAATTCATCAGCTACATATAACTCCACCAAAATTATCCTAAATTGCATTTAGCTGCTTTTTGCATCACAAACTTCCTTTACTTTTTTCTTCTGTGTGTGTTTATCCAGGTTCAAGGGACAGTGCATTCCTGTACTTGGGTCAGCTGAGAAGCTGATGGGACTTAATTCTTACTTGTTTCATCACCTACTCCATCTGCCAACGGGATGAAAAAATGGGTGAAGTTTCTATTCATGAAATTGGAGTTGAAGTCCATGTGCCCTGAATAAGGGTGGGGAGGGAGCACCTGAGTCCTGTGGCTCTGCCTTCTGAGATGGAGCATCTGAGGCCATTGCTCAGGAGCTTGTGAAGCATAAAGAGTAACTGTGCAGAACATGTGAGCTAAGTGTAAAGATACCATGGATCATGAGCAATTGAAAAAAAACCAAACACGCAAACAAACCCAAAACTGAAAAAACTTAGCACAAATCTGCTCTGTTACAGGAGAAAATCATCATCCTTATTTTTCAATCAAGTTAGGCAATAGGGGGAAAAAAGGCAAAACAAAAAGGCACTGAGGGCAGCAGGCACAGCACAAAACCACATAAACTTTTCCTAGTGGGTTGGTTGGATTTTCCTGGCACAGGACAGGGCTGTTCCCTGCACTTTTTCTTTAGCTACAAGGGTCCTTTTCTTTTCTTTTAGAAATGGCACTTGAAAACTGGATTTTTTTTTTTTTTATCTCTATGTTTAAATTTGGATATGACTTGACCGTAGTGAATGGAGATTTCCTGGCTGATTCTTCTCCAAAGCAGTGTTCTGTGATGGAATGGCAATTCCCTGCTGCCAAGCCTGGCACTGGTACTGGCTTAGGTTCTTGGAATAACCCTGTGGATATTTGTCACCATTCCCTCCCAGTGGAAGAGGGAAACCTTTTCTATTTAGTACCTGTGGATCGCTGTCAAAGTCCTCTAAACACAGTGGTGGACAACACTGGAGAAGGAGGAGGAAGATTTGTTTTGTGGCTACAGGCTCTATGTAATTCCAGGGGGGATGACAAAACCCTTTGAGTGGGAATGGGGATGCTGGATTTCCATGTAGAGCCCAAATCTTGTTTGTCTCTTGTTACAAGAAGCCATATCCTCCTCTGCTTCAGCTCACTTTGTAGCAGCTTCTTATCCATATGAAATATGGGTGTTGTTTTCCATGTGTGAAAGCAAGACTTGGAGGGAGCAAAACTCCCTGGCAACAGCACAGCCAAGGGATACCAGCACCAAGAGGACCAGGGCTGCTTTCACTCTGTTATGCATGAAAGGGAAGAGGGTGATCTTGGAGACAGAGGTCCAAAGTCTGTCTCAAACAGGCAGGCAGTCATCTGTCTGCAGAATGACATCACCAGCTGCCACAGCGGCTCTGTCCGAGCTCCTGCAGCACGGAGCAGGTTGATTAATAAGGAATGAGGTGGGGTTTGTGAACACTTCACTGTGCTGTGGGCACACAGGTGTCTTCCTCCCGTGGGGACCATTTGATGGGAATCAATGCCAGAAATGCCGTGGGATTTAGCTCTCCCACCCAGCCTGTGTGCAAACTGCTCCTGCCCCTTTTCACTCGTTGAACTGCACGAGACTTTACTCTTACACATCAGCCTTGCTGATAATTTTAGCCAAAATTCTGCTCCTTGCATAGTTTCTTCAACAAGGTGCTGATGGTTGTGTGTTGGGCTCCCCAAAGCTTCTGTCCCAAAAAGCTTAGAAAGTGTCAAATCCTCTAAGGGGTTTTTTTAAAAAAGATTAATCATTCTTTGTCTTCCACCCTCCTTTAGCTTGTAATAAGGAAAAGCACTCAAATGGAAGGTTCAGCTTGGGAGCTTTAACACTGTAAGCCCCAGAAGGGCAGGGTGCTGTTTAATTTCAAACTGGCTCGAGGCAAGGCTGGAGTCTCTTGTGGGTTATTATTGCAGTGTTTATTTGCTGTGGGCTGTTGTGAAGAGCTCGGCTACAATGCCCAGCTTTGTTTTTCTCATGCAGCAAGTGCTGTGTTAATGGAGTTAGTTTAAGAGTGGAGCAAATCATCTCTTCAGCACGTTTGGGGTGTTTTACCCTTATGATGCAACAAACAAGGGGAAGTGCTGAACAGAAGGATGGCTCTGTGCTGTTGGTGTTTGTTGGTATGAGCTGGAAGAGAAGTTAGTGCATCTCTTTTACTGTGAGGCACTGGCACAAGTTGTGTTCAAAGCCAGGCTGGATGGGGCTCTGAGTAACCTGCTCTAGTGGAAGGTGCTCCTGCCCATAGCCGGGGGTTTGGAGCAATATGAACTTTAAGGTATCTTTCAGGCTATTCTATTTCTGCAGGACTGATAGGACTGTTTTCCACACCCCTCCTTGCCCCCGCTTTCCTCCAGTCGCTGGTTCCCAGAAGTGCCTTTTTCAGTAGAAATCCTACTGTATAATTTGAGCACGGGCTCAGCCGGGAGAAAACGATGACAGCTTTGTTCCCTGTATAGCGGATAATGAGGTGTTGGAGGCAGGCAGCGCGGATTCGTGTGCGGAGCGCCTGCCCAGCTCACTCGAGTGCGGCAGCGCTCAACGCCGGCGAGCGCCTTCCTCTGCTCCCGCAGCATCTAAATGGGCTTGTTGTCAGGGCGTATGGCAAAAGGGTTAAAATTTAATTAGAAAACATAGTGCTAGCTACTGGAGCTTAACAGAGCTTTATATAAGCTGCTAAGGACAAGGCTGCTGTGTGAGCTGCTGGTAGGGCTGAGCTACTGCAGCCGCTGGCTGGGCGTCAGGAGCCGGGGCATGCCTGGGAATCTGCCCAGGAAGCGCCGTGAAAGAGGAGTTTGTTTGAAGGCTTGACCCCGGCTCTGTGCCGAATAAAGCCGGGCAGCCTCTCCCATGCCAGGCGCCTGAGCGGGAGCAGCCGGCGGGGCCGGGGGCTGCGTTGGAGCGGAGCAGTGCCATGGGCTCGGTGTTCATGTGCGGGGTGGAGGATGTGCTGTTCAGCGGCAGCCGCTTCGTCTGGACCGTGACGGTGGCAGCGCTGCGGCGGTGGTACGCGGCGCGGCTGCGGGCGTGCCGGCAGGCGCTGCGAGCCTGGTGCGGCCTCCGCGATGTCTACCAGGTAAATGGAACATAGGACAACCCCGCCTCATCGTCCCGGCTTTTTCCCGGAGCACCATGCCGGCACCTGGCTGTGTTAGTGCTGTCCCTGCGGGCTGGTTCCTCCGGCGCATCCCCGGCGAGGTGGCTGGGACGGGTGAGGAGCATCGAGGGAAGGTGCTCAGGGGATCCTGGCTCTGAGCTGATCCCGGCATTGCTTTCAAAGTGCCTGAATTCAGGGTTTGGGGGAGAGGTTTTCTGTGCCAGTTGTTTTATCAGTCAGTCAATCTACAGGTGTTTTGGCAGCTGGCTGCCCCCCTTACAGCACCTGCTGGGAGCCCCTCTTGCTGCTGTCAGCATCCTTGCCCTCGGGATCTGGGGCAGAGCCCCTCTCTGCCCGTGCACTCGGAGCACGACGCTCCCATGGGACAGACTGGCTGAGGCTTTTTCTGCTGTTTGTGTCACTGAATAGCGGCAGTTTGTAACGTGAGAGCCCTTTGCATGGCAGGGGATGGATTGCTGCTCGGGAGGGTGCAGCGAGTCCTGGAAGGGGAACTGGGGGGCTCCCCTTCGTGCAGGCAGGAAACACAGCCCTGTACTTGCAGTTATTGTGGTATTTAGTTGCAGTGAGGGTGGTGCCACTCTTTTTCCAATCTGTTTTTGTTTTTATTTATTTCTATGTGTCTGTATTTCTGTCTTGCATGTGAACTTGTGCTGCGTGCCTGCTCTCAGCCTCACTCTGTGTGTTTGCTACATCAGGGTGAATATTTCAAAGCAACTTCTCCCCTCTCCCTGTTGTGTTGCAATACAGAGAATGACACAGCTCGTAGCAAACAGCTCTCCAGAGCCACCAGGATGCACCTTCCACGGGAAAGTCGTGCTAACAGGACATCTGTGCCTGTTTAATCCTAAAGTGATCTGTTGGTGTTGAGCTTTAGGGCAGGCTCAGGAGTGGGAGAGCAGCTTTACAGGGCAGGATGTATCTTGGGCAGATGATGTATGGAAACACTGTGTGGTGTGTCTGGCACAGGTGTAACCATGGACATGGATCTGTACATGGATCATGACTAGTTAGGGATTGCAGGAGTAAAGGCATCATTGCTCTTCCTTTCCCACCTCTACTGACCTGTAGGAATGTGGTGACATGCAGTCCTGACTCTTCCTCCTCTCTGAGTAAAATCCAGCTACACCTGTGCCATGTGGGTGTTGTTTTAAGGGTCCATTCACATAAAGAGCATGCAGCTCAGGCTGCCTTCCCCCTCCATTGCATGCCCTTGGAGGTAAACCCCATCCTTCCAGGGCTGGAATAAAGGCTTGGTGAGGACCAACTCTGACAACAGCTGTATTCAGCCTGTTCAGCTGCCAAACTCTGATGGCTGGCTTGAGGTGAAAGGAGATTTTTTTCAAAACAAAGAGTAGCTGTATCTCTGCCCAAACTTACTGGGTCCTAGTGGTTGCTTTGTCTTGTCTTTTCTTTATGAAAAGCATCACTGACATGTGCCTGTGTCTGAAAGTGTGGATGTGAAAATGGGTGAAAAGAGAAGATTGGTCCTTCTCTCATCCTTCCAGGCAGACCCTGAGCCAGGGAAGTGGACAGGGAGTGCCCCTTTCCCTCTGCCCACAGCTTGTCCTGCTGGGGACCTGCAGGGACCTGTTGCTCTGAGAGTCTTCCTTGGGAGGTGAAACCTGGCAGGAGCAAGGCAGCTCTCACATTTAAACATCAGGAATTTGCTGGTGGTAATTTGGGATGTATTAAAGTGAGATGGCTGAAAGAATGCCCTGCAGCTCTTCCTTGTTGGGCTGAAGTCTTGGCTCTCAGCTGCTCAAACCTCTGGCTGAGTCCAGTGAGTGCAGGACTGAGCACACAGTGTTAAATGTCACCCAACTTCTCAGATACCAGAGCCCTGCAACAGCCTGAATAACACAGGTTTTCTTACTTTTTTAAGCACTTCAAGCTATGGAACCAGCTAGAGACAGTGGCTGGGTGTTCCTTGCATGAGCCACCCTGGGTTACATTTCCTCACCTCAGGCTCAGGAGCAGCACAAGCAGTGCAGAGCACTCCATGGGCTGTTCCTCTGAGAAGTGGATGTTGTAGTGTCTGTGGGACAGGACTCTAATCTTGGGTTTGAGATTTTTTTTGTCCCATCATTACTACAGATCATCCTGTATTGCCTTGAGCAAATTGTTTTCCTCTGTTCTTCCTTTCTTTGTAAGAAAGGTGTCACTGCCAGGGATGCTATTTGTCCTCTCAGATTTTTCCCCAGTACTCTGGTAGTTATTGCAGCCACGTGAAAACACCTTTTTGCCCTGTGTTCTTATTATAATGGACTTCTGGACAGGTGCTTAACATTTCCCACCTTGGTTTCATGGAGAACACTCATATTTCTGTAGCTCCTTTGCATTCATATTCCAGATGAGAAAAGTATCATGGGTTTCATATAGAGGTTCTTTTGGCTAAACATAGGCTTTTCCCCTCTCTGAGGGCTCCCTGGACTGTGCATGATGTGTCAGATCAGGACACCAGGCAGAACTTCCCTGAGCTGCATGCAAGGGACATGTGAGGTGACATGGACTGCTGATCAGCCCTGGAAGGCTCAGTTTCCTTTGATCAGTATTTGGGGATCACACTTTGTGGGCCAGTGGCTATCTTCATATGAGTTAGATGCTGCCAGTAAGTCTCTATTTAACCATCAGTACATTTTTGTGGAGAAAGGAGAGCAAGTAGGATTCCATCTCTTTGGGGTGAAGGAATCCTCCTACATGTGTTGCTGTGGTGGTGAGGGGGATTTTTAGTCTTTTTAAAACACAAAATGCTTGGTAGCCTGGTGGGAGAGCTGAGCCTGAGAGGCAGCAGGGAGAAGCCACAAACACCCCTGTGTGTCTGAGCAGGTCCCCACCTGGTGTGGCAGGTGTGGAGGTGGTCACGGGGCAGGGCAGCCTCAATCCTCTCTGCCAGCATAAAGCCCTTACCTGCCTTAGCAGCTTTAAGCACAACTAAAACCCACCCAACAAGCACAAACCAGCCTTGGTCAGTCACCTTCTCCTTAGCCTCTGTGTTTCTGGCACGTGTATGTGGGAAACCTTTTCCAAGGTTTTACCTGTTGTGTCACCAGGTCACTGGCACAGCTCCAGCCCAGGCACTTCCCAAGCTGATCCTTGCTCCAGGATGCTCCCCATCATCTGTCCCACCTACCAAAAGAAATGTCCCACTTGCCCAGAGCCCATTCCTCTGGAGGAGGTTGTGAGCCAAGCACTGCTGGGGTGTCCTGTCACACTCTGAAATAACCCCTGAACCCTCCCCAGGGGAAGGGCTGTGCCCTGTGAGTTGATTTTCTGAGCCCCTGGGTTGTATGCCAGGGAACATTGTCTTGTCCATGGCAGGGAGCATTTAAAGCCTGAACTAGAAATAACAGATTTGCAGAGACAACTGATAGAAAAGCTGGCACAGGTCTTTTTTTCTAACAGCAGCAAGTCAGTATGAATTATTTGGGCTCTTAGGGCTTGGGACAATTCCTGGATGAGAATTCAGCATAGAAGCCTTCACTCAAGGGTTCCCATTTCCTACCAGAGAAAGGAGTGAGGGCTGTATTTTGTTGTGGAGCTCTGGCACATAGTGCTGTGGCTTTGGGGGGTGTTCCCAGAGCCCCTCCTGATGCCTGAGATGGGACAACATGGCATTTCTAGGTGTCCTGATACTATTCCCAAAGAAAGCTTTCTGCAGGACCCTCCACATCCTGGTTTTATAGGCCACCTGTCTTAGATTTAATTATAGAGCAGTGAAACAAAGTGAAATTTTTATATAAATGAGGTTAATAAGCAGCTGCGAAGCCAAAAACTTCTGGAGTCAACATTTATCCTGTGTTTAGTTACCTATATTAGCACTGGCCTGGTTTTCACTGGGGTATTGACACAAAGTTTTCCTCTGAGATATCAATGCCAGTTGCCACCAGTACATCCCACAACACAGTGATTCCTCAGTATGGTTAAGCAGGAATGAGACATGGCATCAAAGTTTTATTTAATGGTGCAGCTAACTCTTATAAATTAAAAACTGGTCAAGCAAATGGTTTAGGGTCAGGGTTAAATGTGTGTCAGTCTGCTCCAGACAAAGTGATATAGAAATTGGGAAAACTCCCTGCAGAATACAATGGCATGTTGTGGTTAATCTGCTGGATGGCAGCATCTCTGTGATTAGGCAGTTTAGGAGTAACTGAAATTACCAATTGCACTGTAATTAGCTGATAAATTATGGCATTAAAGTATAAACTTTTCGTATGGGTCTGTTGGACAAAGTGCTTTTTAACCTCTGAAAGGTCATTTCCTCTGTATGAAGTGAACAAATGCTGCTGATGAAGCACAATGAATCAGCTTTGTTGGTGTGTCTGGCCCATGGTACCTGGGGTGGAGAGCAGGAGAGGAAGCTGCTGGCTTCTGTTTCCTCCAGTGCTAACGTAGTTGGTTTGGATAGTGAGCACCATGCTTCCTCTGCTACCACACCTCAGCTTTTCATTATGAAAAATGCTGACAACAAATTGAGATGCCTTTTTTTCCTTCTCTTTTCACAGTGATGAAAAGCAGTGCTGGAGTGGTGAGGGACAAAGCTGGGGTTGCATTGTCAGGGCAGAACTTTGTTCCCCACCAGGCAGACCCCAGGAGTGATGCTCAGCAGAAGCATCTCAGGTGTTCTTGCAGGTCAGGGCTTTCAAAGGGAGCTTGAAAACCTTTTTAGAGGGCACTGAATATGTGTCTGTGTTCTTTCAAAGGTTTAAACTTGTGCACTGGGGATTACCAGTTACCCTGGAAAAGCTTTGCTCTGGCTGCTTTCATCCAGCTGTTTTTCTTTTTGAAGGGATCTGATCTAATGCAGTGATGCTGATATGTCACCTGCAGAGCTTTGGCTCTGCTGAAACTCCCATCATGTCCAAACCTGGTGTGTGGATGTGTCCCCATTGCTGGGACTTTGGGGGAGCCTTCAGGAGGGCTGAGAACAGCCCCAGCCCTGGGCACTGCCTCCTGACAGCTTAGAGTTAAACTTGGCTCTGCACACTTCCAACAGCAGCTTTCCAGAGCTCTCTGCCAGATACATTTCCAGCTGAGCTCATGCTATAGTGTTTTCTGTTTGAGAGAGTTTATTCAAACAAAAATATGATTTTGATTTTTTTTTAATAGCTTCTCCCTCTTTCCTCACTGACAAACTTCACAACCAGACTGTGAACCTCATCTCATTTCCTTTGGCATGTCATGGTGCCAGTTTCAAACAGTGCCTTCTATTCACAAACCATTTGGGCCTGTATAAATATTTTTCCTCCTCGATGTGACGCAGCTCACAAAATACGTTGGATTTCGAATGTTGCTGGCACAGCTTCTCAGGGGCACAAAGTCCTGTACAAAGGTGTCACTGTGTGAGCTTGCCTGGATAAATCTCCATCCTGGCCTTTGCAGAGGCTGGCCAGCTTACTCTGCCTGGACACAAACTGTATGAAAAGGTAAATTTAAAAAGTAAATTAAAAGTGTTTCAGGCACGTGCTACTTTTTCTGAGCTTCATTTTTGTCCTTCTGAGTGTTTGTCTCTCTGTCACCCCTTTTGGTGGCGTTGTCATTGCAGCACTTTGTGATCTTGGATGGACTGTCCATGTGCTTAAAATAACACTGTGCTATCTTTGTCCTCTCATTTTCTGAAAATCAGGCCACCCCTTGTACAGTCTGCATTGCTCTTAAAACCTCTGAGTCATAATTAGTGATTAGTAATTCTACTAATCTTCTGTACAGATGGAGGCCAGTTCATTCTCAGAGACTGCAAAGAGGATAAAGCTATCAGTGCTGGAATATATTAGCTTAAATACCCTCCCACACACAAATACACATGTACAACTTTTCCCCACTAATTGGTCTGTCATTCATTTAAACATGCAGCAGTGGTGTGTTGGGGAAGGAGATGGGGAGTGTGTCATCAAAAAGCTGAGAAGAGCTTGAATGTGCTGGATTTAGCCTTTAAAAGTCATCTTTGACAGTCCAAGCAATGCTAGAATTAAGACTGTGGTGTTTCTGTTGCTTTTCCAGCTGATGTGGGGTAGGTGCTGTCCTAGGGATGGGTGCCCCAGTGTGCATCTCCCTGCTGGCCATCAGGGACAGGAGTGTGGTGCCTGCAGAGCTGGGAATGGGGCTGGAGAAGTCACTGCACTCCCACCCCTGGCCCTGCTGGTGATGTGCTGGTTCCTGAGCACCCTGGCTTCACCTTTGCTTGGGCCAGTGGTTTCTAGGCAGGGAGGTGTGGGCTGGGCAGAGGGTGTGAGGTTTGGAGCAGGGTGTGCTTGTTAAGCCATAGTGAAAGTGGCAGTAATTCCTCTCTCCTATCAAACTCTGCATCTGTTCACCTTGCTGGGGATGCTGGGGTGTGCTGCATTCCTGTAGGGTCACCCTTCAGTGAAGGGTTGTGGCACTGCTGTCCCCAAACTCAGCTCATTCTGCCTCAGAGTTGCAGAGATTTCCCTGTGCTCAGCTCCACCAGCTTCCTCCCTCTTACAGGTGTGCTGCATTTCTTTTAAACTCTATTTTTTCTCAGTTAAAAAAAGTTCTCTGTACAGCTGAATTATGCAGCCCTGTGTTTGTTTGGAAGCCATGGATCTCCAAGGAGCTGTGCTCTCTCCTCCAGCTATTCCTGTCCCTGTGGTTATCCCAGCAGGGCAGAAGCTGGCACCACCCAGGTAACCTTCACATCATTTCTCTAAGGAAACATGACTCACTGTCTGTTTTCCATCTTATTTTTGGGGCTTTGGAGTCTGTTTTGGAGACAAATGCAAGTTTGTTGCTCTGAAATCCTTTCCCAAATCTGTCTCACTGCCACCTCTTAGGTTGCTGGTTCAGTCTGGACCAGCTGGCTGGACCTGACCTGGCACCCCCCTGCCTGATGTGGGGCCAGCTTATGGTTTTTTCATGAAACCTGTGATATTGAGCATGGAGTGGAAAGCTTTTGTAGTCTCATGACTATGAGCATGTTGGCTTTTACAAAATAACTTTGGGAAAAAAGACAACTCTTTGTCTGCAGCTATTTAAGGGGTTTTTATTTGATCAAAGCTGGTTCCTCTGAATTAAACAAGGAGGGTGAGGCACCTCTGGCACCTCTCTGCATCCTGGGTGTGTCTGGGTGTCCACCTGCCCTCTGGAGGTGTCTGGATTGATGGTTATTTAGGGAGATGAGGGGAGCAGGGCTGACTCACCCTGTGATGGGTGGACCAGGCAGTGCTGCTTCTCTCCCCAGCGTTTTTGGGAAGATTCTGTCCTTACACAGTTCTCTGCAGCTTCATGGAACCTGCTGTTGACCTCAAACACTGAGCACAGAGCCCCCTGTATGGGGAACTCAGATCCTCTGAGAAGAGGGAGCCACATCTGGGGTGTCACTGTCCAAAATTTGACCTGGTTTCTTTCTGGGAAAAGCAAGTTAGCTTCTTCCAGGTGTTGAACTTCATATGTTTTTCTATTAAAATAGATGCCTGAATTTTAAAAATTGGACTGGGAGAGTGTTCATAGCTTGTCCTGTGTGCACAGTAACTGATCACTTGAGAGCATAACTAACTGAATAAGAGCATTCAGATTTTTGAAGTAACTCCAGGTGTAAATTTGAGACTTTGTGCCTCTTGTGTTCCTGCCTGAAGGTCAGGTTGGAACTCTGGAAGTTGCAGCTTCCTGGACTTGGGTGCACAGTTCTTTGTTGCTCTGTTTTTTCCATTTTCAGTGAAGGCAGTGTCAGTGGTTTGAGTTTTCTTTGAGGAGAGCTGTGTTGGTGCCTGTGTGACACCTGTGCTCTGCCTGACACAGTTACCCAGTTTGTGCTGCTGTGCCAGAGCTGGGGGTGTGTGAATCCTTGTGGGGAAGGAACAGGGAATCCAAGTAGAGCTCAGTGTTTTGCACTCAGAACAGCCTCAAAGGAGCAGCAGGGAGATGATTTACTCCTGTAGAGCAGGAGCACATTCAGATGGATGGCCAAGGCTGTGAACTGTGTCCATGCTCTCAGTTCTCTCCCCAGAGTGCAGCACCCACATCAGAGCAGCAGACCTGAGCTCTGGAAATCACTTTGGGAATGCTGTACCTGGGGATGTGCTGAGCACACAGGCTCTGGTTGTCTCTGCTCCTGCATCCCTTCAGATGGGCTGCTCCCTGCTGCCACAGGGCTCAGCCTTGCTCTGAGGGGCTCAGACTGGGGATGGCTTGAAGTGTTAGTGCTGTGCCAAGTTTTTACACAACTGCCCCTCCTCTCCCTGTGTGGGATGGAGAAGCTGGGAGGGATAATGAGAGCTGCCAGCATGGGGGTCCTCAGCCTCTGCTGTGACACAGGGATCATGATCCCACACTCAGGTGTCTCACTGCCCCAGGACTGGCACCTATTCTATGCCTTTGGTCAGTAACTGCTGGTTTTTCATTTGGTTTTGTTTTATAATAAAGGGGTTAATATCACAGACAGGGGAAAGAAAAAAAACAACAACAAAAAGAAACAAAAAAACCCCCATACAATTGTAATGCTTTCCCATTTTTAACAATCCCATTTCAACCCCTTGTGTCCCCTGACTCACTCTGGAAGGGCTTTTGTTTCTGAATCTGTAATCAAAGCAACAAATGCAGAGGTCACTTCCTTCAGATTATATGGCAACGGAAGAAGTCCGGGATCGTGTCTCCCTTCTTCCCCCAGCTCAGATGTGCAGAAATCATGAAGGCTTAGTGCATGCACACTGGGAGTACTTCTGGGGCTTCCCAAGTCCATTTAAACCAGCAGGGTGTGAGACTCATGTGGAGGTAAGAGGCTGTATTTTAATTTCTGATGCTCAGCAGTGACAGATGATTATTTAGAGCTCTTGCAGTGTGTCCTGGGTTAAACACTGTGCAGAGCTCGGAGCTGTGAGCCCCAGAGAGCCAGGAAGCAGAACAGAGCAAAGAAAGCTTGGGGTGGTGTAGGCTGAAACCTTTCTGCTTGCTCTTCTCTTTGCCTTGAAGGATCAGTCCATAAAAACTTCTTTCCATCTTTTGTACTCCATTGAGGAGATAAGGGGCTGTTTGTTTATCCCAGCATTTACAGCTGCTTTTTCCTGCCTTTGTTGTAAACGCTGCCTTGGCTGCTTTAGCAAAGGGCTAAATCCAAGCTGGATTCTGGTAACTTTGCTGCAGCTGGAGCAAAGATCTCTAACTTCTGCTTAGAGAGAAAACCTCTTTTCAGAGATTACCCTTACGGGCTGCTCTGAGATATGATTTAACCTGAACAAAGCACAGATTCATGAGCCCCGAGAAAAGGCAGTCAGTGCCTGGTACAGTAACTCCTTTCAGCATGCAACTATTAAATATCTCCTCATAAAGTCCCCTCCCCTCTCACCCCCCAAAGAACCCTTGTGAAGAGGTGGCCTGGAGATGCAGCAGTGCACACAGAGCTGGGGGTAACGGCTGCTGAGAAAGAGCCTTTGATCCAAAGCACTTGTTTTGCTTTAAAAGTGAAATGTGGAACCATCTGGATCAGCCCCCTGAGTGCCTGGCAAGCTGCTGGCACTGGGAATGTTGGCTCCTTTCCTCCACAGAAACGCTGCTTTCTGCCTGCTCCAGCCCATGCCCACTATTGTGACTTCTCTTGGTTTATTTATTTGCTCTCTGCAATTTTTTTTAAGAGTTGCAGATTTAAAGGATTTGTGCTTTAGCCTTCTTTTTAAATTATTTTTCATTTCCTTCTTACCTGATTGTCTGTCCAAGGCTGGCATCTGGGTTTCCTGAGGGGCTGCTGCCAAGCACGAGTGCTTGGAGAAGTCCAGGGGGGATGCTGAGTGCAGGGACCTGGATGGGGCAGGAGAAGAAGAGATTCAAGGTGACTTTAGAGGATGAGATGCTGTCTGGAGGACATGGCAATTATTTGGTCAGGGTTTGCTCTGCCTGTGTTTCCTGCTTTGAGAGCCTTCCCTCAAAAACCCAACTCAGGGGTGAGCAGGGAGGTGGTGGAGGGGACAGAGGAGCATCCTGTGAAAAGCCATCAGAACTGGGGGAGAGCTTCAGAGCTGGGGGGAGACAAAAAGGCATCAAGGGCAGGGTGTGGGTCTCCAGGGATGTTAAATTACTCTTCTATAAAGGTATTTTTTCATCTTCTGTAACTATTCCTGTAACAGGGAAAGCTGAGTTTGTTCAAGTGGGTCAGGGATGGCTTCTGAGGTGAGGTAAAACTCAGGAAAAGTTACCAGAAGCTCTGCAAAGAATAAACCCTGAGATTGGTGTTGTAGAGACTTAAGCAAAGAAGCTGGAGCTTAACTGCTTTGCCTCCTGGCAGAGGAGCAAAGGTCAGGACAGGTCACAGGAGGGTTGGTGCCACTCCTGCCCCACTGTGGGCACTGCTTACTCAGGGACAGAGGATGCTGCTGCCTTCAGGGGAGCCCCTGCATTTGTTCTGTCAGGTAGCATCAGGAAAGCACTCTGATCCCACAGGATACTTTTTTCCCCTGAATTCCCAGGAGATTGCACTGGAACAAACCAGCCCTGTGGGCTGTGTGCAGTAATGGCCTGCCTGCAGTGTCTCAGCACTGCTGGTGATAAGAATGTCTCCACCAGACACGAATTCACTGCCTGTGTGCTGCCAAGGAAAGCAGATGTTGGATTTCATTGACTTGATATTTGTGGCAGATTCATACTGATTGTTTCCTATTAATTTTCCTGATAGTTTTTTTTATAGCATTAGCTGTAGAGTTGCCTGCCTATTCTTTTCTTGCTTGAAAAATTATTTTCTATCTTGAGACACCTTTAAAGGGAACATTCCTGCAATAAAGGTGCTGATCCTTCAAGAGGGTAACTAACCTCTCTCCCTCTGTCAGAGGGACTAAGGAGCATCTGTGATAACACTGCCAGAGAGATCCTTTGGCAGTGCCAGGAGAGGTGAAATGCTGGCTGGGTGCTGCTTGGCAGCTGGGAAGTCTGGATCCAGCAGAGCCAGACTTTAGCAGCAGCTCTTCCCTCTGCCTCCTGCAATGGGGCTGATGCTGCCTGTGCACTTGAGTGTGCAGTGAACATGCACCCCCTGCACCCCCACGTGGAATGGAGCAAAGGCAAGTACAGGAAAAGCCATGGGCAGCATCAGGAAAGGCAGGAACACTGCAAGATTTCCTCATGGGGAGGAGAAGGGTGAGTTTTTCACATTGCACATTCCTGATAGGGAATTCTGCTGCTTACATTTTGCTCTTGGCAAAGAGCTCTAACTCCTGGCTGGGTCACTGGATTTATCATTTTGAGGAAGATTGAATTAATTTGTTTCCTGGATTTTAATTTATTGCTGTTCTTTGGTTTTATTCAGTTTTTCGGGGTCTTATTACAGCATGCTCATCATTATTTCTAAGGATTTTGGGAGATGAGGATGAGATTTAAAGCCCCATGACCTGCTCTGTTGAGTGGGATCTTTATAATGAACACAAGGCATCAATAGAGTGAATGAAAGAGTCCCTTAGATCTGCCATCCCCTGCAATGAGAAATAATAGAATCAATGGGAAAAGGAGGGCTGCATGGAAAGTCTGTTGGCACGTGGCCCTGCAAAGCCACAGTGCCTGCAGTGAGGGAGAGCACTTGGGCTGTTCCTGTGCCAGACCTTTTCACTGGCTCAGCTGGTGGGGCTTACATGAAAGTCAGTTGATGCTCTGCAGGAGCCAGTTTTTTCATCCTATCTCCAGCTCACATGGCTATTTTAGGAAGGTGCCATGCAACCCAGGCAGCCTCTCAGCCCCCTGTTCCAGGCACTGTGTTTTATCTCCAGCTCATTGCCAAACTTCAGCAGAGCCAACATTTCCATGTAGAGCATCATCAGAGGGGCATCAAAGTGCAGAGCTTGCACTCTTCTCCAGCCTGTCTCCTCTTAAAATGTTATTTCTGTGCATGTCATTCACTCATGGCTTTAAGTGTCTGTCCCTGCCTGGCTGGTCCTGAGAAAGAGAAAACCCTGAGGCCTGGGAATGGCTCTGCACAGTGCCTGCAGT
The DNA here is from genome assembly GCF_029582105.1 of Oenanthe melanoleuca. Taxonomy (NCBI): domain Eukaryota; kingdom Metazoa; phylum Chordata; class Aves; order Passeriformes; family Muscicapidae; genus Oenanthe; species Oenanthe melanoleuca. The sequence continues at coordinate 4,461,976 of NC_079346.1, forward strand.
TGTTGTGGGTAAACATCTCATGAGTGTGCAGAGCCAAGGTGGCCTCTGCAGCCCTTGGGAGGGGTGGGGGTGGCACCTGGACTCACCTGGTGGGTCCTACAGGGTGGGGGTGGCACCTGGACTCACCTGGTGGGTCCTACAGGGTGGTTTGCCAGGGCACAAAGAATGGAAGATGTAGCCAGCCACTGTGGAGCATCACTGGCTATTTAACATTAAGCAGATACTGGCTTCTGTTAAAGGTTAATAGTGAGAAAACAAATGATTTAAAGCAAAATCCTGACCCTAATAAAATTAATGACAAAATTAATTGACTACACTGGAGACAGGACTTCAGCCAAAGGCTTCTTTATGACTTAAGATTAGGAAGGAGAGGCAGTATGTCTGCAGACATGGTCTGCCCCATAAAGCTGGTGGGAGCTCTGCCACTGCCCTCCCAGGGATCACTGCAGGTTTATTGTGTCTGTGTGAGCCAGACTGTGGTGTCATGGCAGGAACCCACTGGCTGCCCTGGCTGATGGAGCAGACTGGGGATAAGGAGTTTTTGGATGCAGAGCTGACCCACTGGGCAGTGCAGGAGGTATCAGTGAGTCCAGAGGGAGGGCACTGCACTGCTCTGTGGCCAAGGAGCTGCTGGAGAGGCACACAGTGGGGTGGGATGTGGCAGTGGGCTGGGGCAGTGCTCCCCTTCCTCAGATCCTCACTCATGGGAGAGTGGAGCATTTCCAATCCTCATCCATCAGTTTCACCCTGAGCACCTCCCACCATGGGACACTGAGTGATGGCACCTACACTGCTCAGGGAAAAACTGTGGGTTTGCACACAGGGTCCCCAGAATGTGCATCATTTTTGGAGATCTGTGCAGATTGTTTAACAAGCTTCCACAGCAATGCTGGTATAGACCCAAACTTCTGTCTGTTCTTTTCCTGCTTATTCCTTAAAGTTCTGAGTGACTCCAAGTGCTGGAACATGATGAAGCTTTGCTTTCCCAACAGACACATCAGGAAACTCTGAGGTCATTTAAACCATTATAACTTTTTCCCTCTTCCCCCTAGCTGCATGCAGGCCCCTTCCTTCCAGGACAGGCAAAGGCTTTTATTTTCCTGAGATGTGCCTGGTTAGGGCAGCTCCTTATTGCAAGACATTCTTGCATGTGATTTCACATTTTGATCAGGCTGTGCATGTTCAGGGGCCAGATATAAGCTGGCTGGTTGGACCCAAGTCAGTGAAGCAGTGCTGATCTGAGGCAGCTGAGGAGCTGATCCTAAATGCCTTCAGAACCAGAGGGAAAAAAACCACTTAAATGCCAATGAAAATCTGAAGTGTAGGGGCTTCAGTATTAAGCTTTGAAATCTCTTGCAGGCTTATGAGTTACAGGAGAGAGGTTTGGATAAAAAACCAGAACCTTTACAAGAAATTAGTGATGCTTTAATGGGTGGTTAGGTGCAGCTCAGGTGGGGATTTGGACATGAAATCCTTTAAAGATCCAGGCTGGTGCTCTAGGCCTGTGCACCTGGAAAGCAGTGCTGCTGCCTCTGAGTCACTGCAAGAGCAGGATGGAAGCATTTTGGGATGCCCTGATGGCACAGGCTTAGTGAAGTTTGTGCAAAGGGACAGCATTGCCTTCTGGGAGAGGGAATTTTGCTCTTTGGCTTTTCATCTGTATTATTTTCTTCAGTGCTCTGAGTGCCTGAGCTGCTGTGGTATGCCTGTTTCAGGATAAATGAGCCAGTTTTTATAATCTATGTACTAATGAAGTACCACAGTCCAATTTCTCACTTTTCAAGCTGCAGGTTTAAGGCTGTGTGCTGGCCATTCATGTAGTGAAAATATCTCCCCTTTCTCTCTCATCACTGGGTGCATCAATACAGGTGGTTTTTTCCTGCCTATAAAATATCTTTTGGAGCTACTCATCTGCCAGTGAAGTTTAATTTCACATGGTTACTCTGCCAGGAGCTCATGGAAATAACATGCACAGCTCAGTGCATCTGGGACCAATTCCCTGGTGCCACACTGGATGTTTCCAGGAGCACCCAGGCCTGAACAAAAGGAAAAGGGAGGAAGAAGAACTGGGGGGAGAGGTTTGCTCCTTCCAAAATACTTCTTATGGAGTTCAGGGTATCAAAGGTGTGAAGCCTGGCTGGTTGTGGGTGAGGGTTTTGGTGTGCACACAAGGGCTGCTGATCCATGGCACATCCCCAGGGAGAGCAGCTGGGATGCACACACAGAGCTGAGCCTGCCCCTGGCACACACAGCTCCCAGTTTTGTCTTAATGATGTGCAGCTTATGTATAATCCTCTCTTCTTTGGCCAGAGAATTTTTAGGGTTTGGGTTTTATTGTTTTTTTGTTTTATGGGTTTTTTTTCTTTCTCTAGACCTTAAAACAAAAAAGGCTTAAAAGTAGAAGTCAGTGACAGATAGGCCAAGTGGCTTCTTTTTAACTTCTGGGAGGGAGAAATCTGACCTGGAGGGAATACAACACATTGGGGTTTGCTCCTGACCCAGACCCCTCATGTTCTCCATTCCTAAGCTTCCCTTCAGGAGATGTTATTCTGACAACTTTTTTTTTTTTTTTTTTTTTTTGGCTTAAGGGTTTTGGGTTTTTTTAGAGATTTCCTGTTTACACCCTGTCTAATTACTCTTTTCTTTTTCTTATTTTTTCTCTAACGTGATGACACACATGGATGTCTAAAAATATTGCATGTAAGGAGGACCAGCTTTGCATAGGGAGGATGTTTCTCTCCAAGAGAAATAGCATAAATATCCTGCATGTGCTTTTTTCCCCAAATAAACAGTCAGGCTCAGGATATTGTAGGGAATTGGTCTAAGTAGCCAAAAAGTAGGGTTTTTTTCTCTGCCTTGCTGATTATCTTTTTAAATGATGGATGTTTTCGAAAATCTGCTTTGATGATTTTGGGTGGAGAATTTGTTATAATTTTTTGTGACAAAAAGGGAGGACAAAATGCTGTTTCCTCCCAGCTAATGAAACCTTTATAATAATGCTAATTTTCTATGTAGAGTCACAATCTCACCATATGCTTTAATTTCCACACATGGATATTCTGAGAATTGTTTGTTTGTTTCCCTTCATTATCTGCCTTTTTTACTGAAGATGTGGGTGAATCAGATTTTTGCTGACAGCCTGTAAATTAGGAGAGCTGCAGTATTTTGATATAACTGTATTTCTGCAGTGGAAAGTGTCTCCTTTCAGCTCTCTCCATTTTTCAGGTTTTGCTGCTTACTTGTGTACAGAGAATACAAGTGACTTTGGGATGCTGGATTTTTATTGTTTCCCAGTCTCTCAGTATGGTTTTGCCAAAAATAAGGCTGTGTAATGTCTCTCTCCTAATTTCCTGTTGGGAATGAGATGAGACACAGAGATGCTTCATGAATTTTATGCTGCTACTTCTTTTACTGGATAATAGCTTAAATATTAGCAGGCTTTTAAAAATAACTGCTTAAGATGACCAATCTGGGGGGATGTACAAAAATTGCTCATTTATGCAGACAATGCCAAATCAATGAGAATAAGCTGAAAACAGATGTGTGTGTGTATAAATATCTCAAGACTGTTCACACCAGCTCTTGACTGAGCCAGACAACTGTGCTCATCTCGTGATGGATTGGTCCAACAGAGAGAGAATCAATTATATTGTTCAGATTAGCAGGGTGTCCTGAATTAAAGATGAAAGAAAATGTATCAGTGAGGGCTCCAGGGCTTTGGGTGTTGGAGGAGCCTGGTGCCCTGGGAGCTGGGACACAGCACAAGTCCCTTCCCACAGCCTGAGGAAACAGACCTGTGCTGTGGGGAATAAATCAAATCAATCCCACCAGTGTCATTTAAAGGGGGAGCCTTTTGCTGCTCTGGCTGTAGCAGCTCAGAGTCTTCAGTTGCTGAGCTGGAGGCACCTTTCCCTGGCCAAAATCCATTGATGAAAGTGATGGAAAGCTCTTTATGAAGCTTTGTTCCAGGCAAGAGGATGGGACCAGATTATTGGTACCTGTGACCATGCTGGAGCATTGCTGTGCCACAGTCACATCACACCTGGGACTGTACAGGGCTGGTGGAAGGAGATTGACACTCCAGAGCTTGTGAGGTGAGCTTGCAGCTGAAATAGCTTCCAAAGCTTTTGGTTCTGTGTCCTGTATAGAAAAGGCTTGTGAACTGTGAGTATTGCCTTGTACATCAGAGCCCTGTCTGCACAGGGAGGCAGCTGGATGTGAGGAGAGGGTTGTCTCCTGGAGATGACCTCTCTGGTGGGAGGCATTCCTGATGTAGGATGGGCTTGTGCTTCCCTGTGATAATAATTTGGAGTGATTTTCTTCTGATTGTAAGAATGGGGTGAGCCAAGTGAAGTGCTCTCTGCCCCATCAGGAATGGGGTGGGGATACTGGAGTGAGCTCCTGCACAGCTGCAGGGACAGGGGGTGCTGGTGGCTGGAGCTGTGGGTGTGCAGGAGGAGGAGAAGGGCTTGGACTGTTGGGGTTAACATTGCTTTGTTCAGGGACTGCAGCCTACAGATGCAAAGCTGATGGTCACACCAGCAGATGTGTGTTCCTTGAGCAGGCTGTGGTGACACACAGTGAGTATCCCTGTGTCTCATCCTGGATGGAGAAGGTGCCTTAGCAGGAATGTAACCCTCAGGTGTTCAGGAATGGGCTGGGGGGGCAGAGGGGTGCAAGCAGCTCTCCTCAGAGCTACAGCAACAGGCATTTCATGGCTCTGGACATTGCTGTCCTGTAGCTGTGTCCATGGGATGAAGTGTTCCTGGGGTGACCACAGAGCTCTGGGGATGCAGGTGGAGCTGCCAGGTTTGTCACAGCACAGGCATTTCACAGGGCTTTGTCACTGGGCACCTTGGCTGAGCTTTCCAGTGCTCTGGAAAGTGGATGTGTGATTTCTGGGGAAAGATTCCTGGTGTCTCAGGCTTTAAAATGTTGTCTGTATTTGTATTTGTAAATTGGACTTCTAAGATGCTTCCTTATGTTGTCTCATCAATAAAACAAGGGATAGTTGCATCTTGCCTGTCTTCAGGGGTGTTATGAGGTTTATTTACTTCTGAGGTGCTTTGCAGTTACCTTGGATAGCTGAATTGAAGCATGGATGATGCTCAGTATTTCTTTTATGTTTTAATCCTTCCAGATACCTTTCTTTCTCCTCAGCAAGAGGCTTTGTGGATGTGTTTGCTATAACAGAAACCTTTTTTACTTAACAGCACACAACCAAGGCAATTAAAACAGTCAGAAGTGATTGATGTGATTTCACTGGGTGAAAGCTAAAGCAGCTCGCAATTAAATAATGGCAACCTTCGTGCTATCTCAGAGCAACAGATGGGGAATGATTGAAAAACACCATTGGATTGGACACCTCACAACAGGGGCAGATTGGTAACAGTGTGTCAGAGCCAGAAATGTGTGCACCTTGGTGGGAGCGCTGATGAAATGATTAATTGGTGGGAACGGGCACTTAGTTATGAGCATGCCATGTTCCCTTCAGCTCTGGGGAACAAATGGACCTGGGAGTGGATCATAATGGGTTTAAGGGCTCTGGGTGCTGTGTTTAATAAATAAATAAATGTTGCTGTGAGGCTGGGAACCAGTGAAAGAATACAGCAACGTGACTCCTCTTCCAAGCAGCAGGAAAAAGAGATTTATTGAAAAGCCACGGCATAAAGGAGATCACAAAAAAAAAACAAAGTAGAAAAGACTCATTGAAAGCAACACCTCTTTGAAAACATGCTTTCTGCAAAATATCATGAGACACACGGCTCAGTGGTCAACACCAGGTGTCTGTTTTCTTTCTACCTTTCCTTGTTTTGTCTCTGAGAAAGATCCCCAGCCTGGGAAAGATCCAGGCTGGAACTTAGAAAAGTCAATAGCCCGGGAAAAAAACAGATTAGGTTTCCCCACGAGCCTTCAGCAGTGTCCACAGATAAATCTCGGGCTGCAAGCTGGAGCTGGGGTGGGACAGCTTTGCTTCCAGAGCCCGAGGGCTGGATGGCTGGAGGTGGTACCTTGAGGCAGTGCAGGCACAGGGATGATGCTCTGCAGGGTGCAGCACCAAGGGATGCAGCGTGAGATCGCTGCTGTCTCCAGGGAGGGGCAGCCCTGTGCTCGGAACTGCTGCGGGCACCATGTGCACTCCTCACCTGGCACAAATTCATGTTCGTAGCAGTAAGACAAAGGGGAAGGAAGGGATTTCTCTCCTCTAGACTCGCTCTGCAAGCGGTCCTGGCACCAGTGTTGCTGTTTTGGAGGCGGTGTGATGCTCAGCAGTGCCGAAAGTTGTTGCTGCAGTTGATGCCGCACGGATGCTGCAGCGCAGTTTCCCCGGACACTCCAGGGAGTTGTGCTCCTGTCTCATCTCTGCCCTGCTTGCAGAGCTCCTCAGGAGGGCACTCCCTCTCGGCTTTTGGCCCCAATGAGCTCTGTTAGTCGGAACAAAGGAGCTCTGTTGAGTGGGGTGCTCGGGGCAGAGCGGCTGTGTCCGGGCAGAGGTGGGAGGTCTCTGCGCTTGGAATCACGTATAAATTGTGTTTGTTTTAAAGCCTCTGTAAGGCTTGGGTGTGCAGCATGCACAGGAGGTGATGAGAGGTGCTGATGGCACTACAGCTCAGCGCTGTCCTTGTCCTATCCCCGTGGGATGTGAAAGGAGAAACCATTGCATGTTACTGCTCAATCCCCCTGGGAGCCCCTGTCTAAGCAAACCACCCCCGGTCTGCTCACAGCTCACAATTTATAGTCGGCTGGAAGCTTGTGCTGTCAGGAAAATGAGTTACTTTGAGGCTGGGAGAGCCAATATGAAAGCCAGGTTTCCTTCACCAGCTCTCACCCGGGGAGTGTTGCAAAGCTGGTCCTCACTGGAGCTGCTGAAAGGCCCAGAATTAGAACAGATATTAAATAATGTAAGAGCTTTCATTGAAATGTATTAGATTTCAAAGAGCAGATATTAAAAGGGCATAATGGGCAGCTATTTCTGAATTGCTTGCCTCCTAAAGAGAGGAAGAGACTTAGTTTGCAGGAGATAAATGTGACATGAAAGAGGTGGTTCAGATATAGCATCAGGGGCTGCAAAGCTCATCCCATTCTTAGCCATGCTGTTCAGGCACCTTCTTGATGTGTGCAGCTCCTATGCAAGAATCCCATGGAGGTGATGACTTTCAGTAGCTAAGTGAAAATGTTGCTCCATCTCTTGTAGACACAGGTCAATGGACCAGGTCTGGGCTGACCCATCTGCAGTGAGAGCTGGATGGATCTGGGTTTCCTGGGTCCCTGGTCAGCTACTCCTCACCAGAGCAAAAGCATGTGGCTGTGGCACTGGCCAGGCTGGTTCATCGTCACATTGAATTCTCACAGCATTTATGGGGTTTTTATCTGATCCTGAGTGCTGCTATGAACCCTTAATTCCAGCTTGAATTTGACAGGAACTGAGAGTGCTGAGGCAGCTCCCCAGACAGAGTCCTTGGAGAAGGACTCAGCTCCAGATGGAGTGAACTCCCTTCTCCATCAAAATCAGACACTTGCTTCACACTGCCCTTGTCCCCAAGCCTCACGTGCTCTGGTTCAAGCCAGGAAAGGCAGAACCCTGCCCTTCCTGACAGGGCTGTGCTGTGTCTTTGCAGATGACCGAGGGCCGGCACTGCCAGGTGCATCTCCTCGATGACAGGAACTTGGAGCTGCTGGTTCAGGTACACACCTCGCTCTTCTGGGCACTGGCAGCCACTGCCACGTTCCTCTGCTTGTTTTTTGGGAGGGTGAAGTGAGGGTTGGAGAAAAGTTATACTTCTTCCTGGAAAAACTCACAGGAGTGGAATAAGGCAATATGTGCTACTCCTGACACCTGGATTAGCTGAAGGAGTTCCCCGTGCATCGTGGGCAAAATATCTGCCATCAGTTCTGCATTCAGCTTTTGCTTTCACCAAAATTCATAAAGCATATCAAACACACCCCTTGTGGTGGTGCTTTCTGTCATTTAGGTGGAAAGAAAACTCTGTGGTTTTGAGGATGTTTTATTCCTGTAACAGAACTCAAAGCACAAGATCCTCCACCACACAATGTTCCTAATTAGAAAATCCTTCCTGCTCTAAGTGCAGGAAAGCCTGGCATGTGGCCTTCTCCCCCAGAAAGAGGAAAGCAGCACTCAAGCCTGTGCTGGCCAGCTGAATGTCATGGATTAAGCACAGAATTGCCTCCCCATGCTCCACACATCCCACACATCCCCATTGAGACACCCTGAGTCTGATATGTCTGTATTCAGTTGTACAGCAGGGTTTTAGCATGGCCATATGTACTCAAATACCAGTATTTGCATGGAAAATTTTTATTTTATATTAAAAGCCTGGACTGAAATGAATAAAACTATTTTTATTCTTTCAATAGCCCAAACTTTTGTCTCGGGAGTTACTGGATCTGGTGGCCTCGCACTTCAACCTGAAAGAAAAGGAATATTTTGGGATAACATTTATCGATGACACGTGAGTATGTTTATTTATTTTATACACCTGTGTCATTATTGCAATGTGAAACCTTGTCTCTGATACCATGGCAGCTTGGCTTGATGGAAAAATGACTTTTTGTTTTAAAGAAGAGTTTCCTACCCTGTGCTTGTGCTGCTTGGCTAGGGAAAGGGCAAGGCATGAAATAGAAAATATTTGGAAAATATGTTCTGGGCACAAACCAGAGAATCCTTGTAAAATACTTTCCCGGTGATTTCACATTTAATATTTGTCTCACATGGTGGGCTATCACTAGAATATTTTTGCCACATTCTTGTCCTTTCACTTGCTGGAAAATACTTCCCCCCAGCTCTTCTGTAAATCCCTTGAGGATACTGTTTGTACTTAGTTTATTTTTTTCACCCAGAAGAGCTTCCCTAAAATTCTTCTGGATGTTTTTGGTTGCTGGCACTGAGTCACAGTGAGGTTTAAAGTGCTGCCAGGGCATTATCTAAAAGCTGCCAGCTTCCCCAGAAACTCCAGTGCCATTCCAGGGCCTGCCTTGGTGTAGGACAGGGCTGGGTGCTTGGAGGAGTGTGTGGCCTCTGGAGGGCACCCATGGCTCAGCCTTGCAGGGTTAAGGGTTAGGGGAAAAAAAAAAAAAATTTTTTTGATGGGATGTTTGCCTGCCTTGGAGCTGAGTCTTGAACTTCTTAAAGTAACACCTGGAGTAAACAGGGGCACTGAAAAGAGCCAATTTCTGTGTTTTCCATCCCAGTTTTTAACTTTCTCCCCATCCTGTTTCCATAGAGGTCAGAGTGTCTGGCTGCAGCTGGATCACCGTGTCCTGGACCATGACTTGCCCAAAAAACCAGGGCCAGCAACTTTGTACTTTGCTGTTAGGTGAGTAATTGTTTCCACCAAGCAAACATTACCACTTGGGTTTATTTATCACCAGGGGGTTTTGTTTAAAGGAGCTGATTACAGATTTGATAAAGGAAATAAATGTCAAAGCAACGTGTTATTTTTAGAAGGAGACTAGGCCCTGGCTAAGTGCTGCTTTCTTTTTTATTTAACTATGAAATAAAGAAGGTTGGAACTTGCCACTTTTAAACTATTACTAGCACATTATTCCTAGGGTGGGTTTGGATTTTTTTTGTTTGCTTTGGAGGTTTTTTTGGTGTTTGGGTTTTTTTGTGTTTTTTTTTTTTAAACCTCATATTTTAAATATCTTCTTTGCCTGACTTGTCTTTGAGTGTGCTAAATTGCAATGCAGTTTATTCAAACAATTTTACTTACTTTTTTCCTTCTGTTTGCTTATGGGTTGTCTGTACTTTAAAGGGATTGCTGATGGCTGTTTTGCTCCAAGCTTAATCAGTCCCCAGGAAAGAATAAAATCCCTGGCAAAATGATGATTTTGGCCAATGTAATTGCATTACTTTAGGGCTGTTGCTGGCAATGCTCTGCTGGTTAAGGGCCTGAAAAAAGCTCCAGTCCTACAAAACAGAGCTGTGCTGGCAGAAAAGATCAAGCATTATATTCTTAATATTGTTGGAGTTTTTGTTTTCCTAGCAGTCTGTGAGGGAACGTGAGAGCAGACTGACCTCATTTGCTTTTCAGATCTGGGTAAATTTATGCCTTAATTATGTGAAGCACTTCCAAGGCAGAGCCTCTTGTTCAGCTGGGTGGGTTGGCAGCAGCTCCTCCCCATGTCCCCACTGCTCATCAGGGGAATGGGACAAACAAGGGGCACTTTGTTCTGCCTGAATATGTGCTGGGGTGTGATGGTGTCCAGAGCTCCTCTGCCACACTCAGCAGAAAGAAAAAGCTCCATCTGGAAGGGGATGATGGGCTCTTCACTGTGTTTGCAGTGTTTGGTCAGGATCTGGGAGGCCAAAGGCTGCCCAAGAAAGCTGTAAAGGCAATCCTATAACTTAGAGCATTCTTTGGTTGGAATTTATGTTGTTTGCTCATTTTGTGTTCATTTTGGCATTCTCTGTTGCAAAATGGTCCTCAACAGGACAGGGTGTGCAGAGACTTGGGCAAGAGTTTGTGTGAGGAGTGGGCTGGGAAAGATCAACTTTTAGAAGGGAATTTTAAGCCTGACTACTCTGGGGTCATGAGATCCAAACCAGGTAACCAAGGAGGTGGGCAGTGAGATGCAGAGCAGGAGGAGGAAGATAAAGAAATAATTAGCACTACAGAAACTGCCTGATCCACAGAAAATAGATATTCAAAACCTGCAGTTTCCAGTTGCATTACTGGAAATAGTGGAATCTCCAATTCCTGGTTTTTCTTCATTGCTTTTCATCCCTGAGCTTTTGCTGTTCAATAAGGAAATGTGATAATCCTTTGAGATTTTAATGATTGCCAGCTGGCATAAACTCCATCCAGTCACAGAGGTTTTTGGATGGTGCACTCAGCTGAAGGGGCTCTATGCTGCAGATTGAGGACTTTCAGAAATGTCCTTGTAGTTTCAAGAGTGCTGACAGCATTGGAAGTAGAAGTAGTAGAAGCAGAATGTGCATTTTATGGTGTTCCCAAATGTGCCTGCAGTGCCCTGAACATCCTTATCTCTGTGGTCCAGTGTTCCCCATCTGTACTGGGGTGATGAGAAGGTACAGCTTGTACCACAGAGGAAACAGAGCACAGGGACACAGCTGGGATTAGGGGCAGTGCCCCCCTGTGCCCTCACCCTAAATCCATAGATCCTACAGCTTCCTGCTTTGTACCAGGAGGGATGGGAGCTGCCTCTCTTCAGAACCAGAACTGTCAGCCACACCTGCCCCTGGCTGAAAGAAGTGCAAATGAGGTCACTAGCTGAAGAAAATCACATTTTGGTGCAGTGAAGGCTTTAGCAGGCTGAGGAAGGTCCACTCTGGGAAGGGCTGGTCTGGCAGCAGGCTGGGAAAGGATGGAGAGTGTGGATCCTGCCCTCTGCTCTGCATTTCTGAAGAGAACCACTCAAGGGTATTTAAAGTAAACTTTAGCAAAGCTGAAAAATGTATCAGGTGAGATCAATAGAGGGTGAAAATACCTGTGGCTCGTAGAGTTCATGGGGAAAGGTGAGTCATGGAAAAGTATAACAGCTTTTCAAAGTCTGGGGCAGGCTGCTGGGCTGCCCCTTGGACAGGCTGCATGCCTGTGAAATGGGTAAATTATCTGCAGAGGCGTTCTGGAGAGTGCTTTAAAATTAATTTGATGGAACATGCTGTAGGAATGTGAAATATTAAAGCAATTACTATTTAATGTATCACTTTTCTGAAATGACAGCACAAACAAATGCAAATGCTCCTGACACGTGTGGCAGGTCCCTTCACTGCTCCCTACCACGTGCTCTGTGCTGCTGGGGACTTGCTCAAATGTCCTGCAAATCATCCATGCCAGGGTGATCATCAGTGCAAAAGTCAGAGGATGGAGCTTGAGTGGGAGGGACTGGTCTGGTTCTGACTGCCCTGTGTGGGTCATCCAGCCCTCCTGCTATCAAGGAGGATATCAAGGATATCGAGGCACTGGGGAGCCCTGGGCTGACCTGCATTGCTGAGGCAGTGGTGCTCCAGCTTGCCTGGGAAAGTTGTGTCTTCTGCCCAGCATTTAGTGGGAGCATCTGGACCTGGAGCAAAGTTAATGGCTCTTATAAACATTTCTGCTCTCCTGCTGGAAGGAGGGTGGTCCTGCAGGGCTGCCAGCAACCTCCAGCAGAGTGTTGGATTGGCTTCCCCACCTGCAGCACTTTTGGAGTTTTTTCCACTGCTGTGACTTTTCCTGCAGAGAATGGATGAGCTTTGCTCCTGAACCTCTCAACAGGGTTTTCATCTCATATGAGAATTCATCAGATATCCAGGATGTATTGAACCAGCAGTCCCTGTTCCCTGTGTGCTGTCAGGCTCTGATTTCTGCTTGTTCCCTCCTAAAAGGCAGGAAATTAAGTGCAGTAGCTCATAGTTCCTCTGTGCTATGTTATTGCTAGAGAACAAAACACTGAGGAAATAAAATTACTTGGGAGGAAGATGAAACCTATTCAAGAGAGTAACTCATGGTTTTGGTTCTTTTTTTAATTTTCAGGTTCTACATTGAAAGCATTTCCTTTCTCAAGGACAAAACCACAGTAGAGCTGTTTTTTCTGAATGCCAAGTCCTGTGTACACCAGGTAAGACTTGGAGCTCCTTGTGCATCTCTCTTCTATTGCTCCTCTGCCACACACCCAGTCCTGAGAATTTGGTAGGAGCCATGTCTGATTTCTAGAACTAATTGAAGAATTAAGATCTCAGCATGCTTGAATGCTGATGCTTCATGCTAATGGATAAGGCTGCTGATGGTTTCCCATTCCTGCTTTCACAGCCCTGCTGTGTGCTCAGTGCTCTACAGTGAGTCTTAAAAGCTTTTGAGTTACTTGAAATCTGGGTTGTAACTTCCCAGGTAGGCTCTGCTCAGTGGCACATTTTCCTACACTCTGCATAGCAAACACTCAAGGCAAGCATCTCTTTACTGACCTTGAATCAAACTTTTCTTAACAAGAAAAGTCCTGTGAGGAAGGTCCTGTGTTGTGGATTTGGTCCCTAATTCCTTCATTTAAATCAGTGAGGTAGTAAAGCAACAGTAAATAGTAATAGCAAATCCTATAAAGTAGCAATCACAAGCAGTTGCTGGAATATTTTCTGTATTTACTTTCTGGTTGAAAAGCTTCCACTGTTACCCTAAAATATTCAGACTGGTAAAATACATGTTATAAAAAGTCACATCAGGATGTGATAATCAAAATCTTAAAGACTAAGGTTGATTTGCTGCAGATACATCTTGGTCTGCAGTAAGAGGGGTGTGACAGCCAACCTTGCCATGCCCCTACACACAGCTGCAGTTCAGTGAACTTTGATGCTTCTGAGATTTTCCAGTTAATGTCAAACTCTGGTGCCTTTTGTTCTCACTCACGGCTCAATCAGTCTGAGAGGGTCACTTGGTTATTACAACCTTTCCTTGGGAAACAATCCTGTGCCACTAACTGGTGGTGGAGATCAGTGTAGCCAGCCAAAGTTTTTACCTTTAATAAACTTCAGATTTTGGAGGATTCTTATTCAGATTCCAGTGTTCATTATTTTATGAAAGAATATAGAAACCTGAAAGGGGTAATAGCAGAGCTGTGACTCTGCTTTGTTCAGGAATTTGCTTTCTGGAAGAGTAAAGGAAATTGATTCATTTTTACAATATGCTGAACTTTGAAAGATGCTCAAAGAACTTGGGGCCTCACTGGTTATGGTTATTAAAAAGCAAATCTCCATTTGACATATCTGCCACTTAAAATGAAGGGTCTTGGCAGCTTGAAGTCATCCTTAAATTGCTCCTTAACTGGAGCAGTTTAACAAGACAGGTAGCACAAATAATTTTGGAATTGGAAAATGGGTCTCTTTTTGGGAGGGAATGTGGAAAATGCCACTGCTATTGAAACAAGCCCTAGTCAATATTAAAACATTTGGGTGCTAGTTTGTGTTTATGTGTATGTATAATGCATATTAGAAATCAAAGGAGAAGAAAAAGGAAAAAAAAAAAAAAAAAAAAGTTTGAAGGCAGACTGGCTCTTTCTTTCCCTGTGGCTTGCAAGGTATGTGCTCTAATTGTAGCAACCCAAAGTGTGGCATCCCTGTTCCTGCAAGCACAAGTGCCAGAAGCAGAGGTTTCTGTTGGGTCCAGTTTCTGTGGGCAGCAGAGGGATGAGGATGAGGAGCATCACTTCCTCCTGAGAGAAGGATCTCTGGGCAGCACCAGGTGATTCAGCTCACAGGGAAAGCTGGGGATGCCTGGCTCTGCCTGCAGCCCTCTGTGCTGGCAGTTTCACAGCCCAGCTTAAGCCTGTGGCTCCTTCAGCAAGAGCCAGTTCATCAACTCTCAATTAGCTTTTAACCTTCCAATTAACTCTTGAAAAAATATTCTTTCTACGTGACAAACTTCAGGTCAGTCTGTAGATTTCAAGTAGTCATGAAGGGCACGTGGGGCCAGCCCTCGTGCTGAGCTCCTGGGATGTGGACAGGAGGATACACCAAGGCTCCCTGGGTGTGCTCCCACAGCCTGCCCTCTTCTTTGGTGCTGCTGGCTCCTTTTTGGGGCAGGGAAGGAGCCACAAGATGAGCAGTGTCTGAATAGGAGCAGATCCCCAGCTCCATGAGACAAGTGGCTGATGCTCACTGCTGACAGCCAGGAATGTTCCCTGGCATTTCTCAGTCATTAATCCAGCTCCATGAGGTTAGACCTGCCTCAGCTTTGCTTTTTGCTTTTGCTCTTTTTTTTTTCCTCTCTCTTTCCTTTCCTTGCTTTTCCTTGCTGCATTCTTGGAGTGGGGAAACCCCAGTGTGTCAAAAAGCAGGAACCCACACCCATCCCAGGAGAGCTCCCCAGTGCACAGCAGTGCCAGGGGATGCCCTGCCAGGGCAATATCCTAACCTGCATCTCTGCATGAAGCCTGTGCTCTGTGTGGGCCAGGAATGTGGTTTGGGATTGATGCTGCAATACCTGGGGTGTGCTAAGACCTGTGTGGATAAGATTGCTTAAAAGTCAGTTGTGTTTTTTTGCTTTCACAAAGGTATTTCCAAAGTTTTCACTGCAGCTTTCCCCCATAGGGGAAACCCAAATCCAGGGTGGTGCAAATGCCTGATGCTTGAGTGCTCTTGTGACATTCCTGAGCACTGGCATGTGTTGACAGCACAGCAGTGTGCAGGTACCTGTGCTCCCATGGCTTCTGTCTTTGGAGGACAGTGATGTTTTTCTGAGCAGAGGGGGGACAGGCTGATGCTTCCCTGCATGTGCCATGTGCTCCTGCTGGCACATGGGACACACCAGGAGAGCCAGACAAAGGCTTGGGTGAGCACAGCCAGCACAATGGCACAGCTGTGTGCCAGCCCTTCCTGTGGAGGGGGCTTATCCTTGGCTTACAAGGTGCAGAGGCTGCATCAGAAATGTATTTACACTATTATTTGAGATGTCTGTGTGTGAAATCCTGGAAGTGGCTGCATCTAATCAAAGAGAATGGAATCCCCCTAATAGAGTCCAGCACCTCTGGGGTCAGGCTGGAGCTGCTGGGCCATGTGTGCTGGCCATCTTGTACCAGGTGAATCAAAATTTAGGGTAAATACTATAGCATAGTACTATATTCTTAGTTACATAATATATTACAAAATATGAGTAATAAATAATGAAATCAAAACCTGCATGACAGCTCTGAAAAGGGTGAAGGCTTGCTTGGTGTTTGCAGTGCACAGCCACGATTCCCTTCCTCACCTTTCAACCCCACATTCCTTCTTGCAAATCTCTCGGCTCCTTTCTGCAGATCAGGTACTGCTTTACCCTGCCAGGACTTGGAGGAATCTGGGGCTTGTGCATTTTGCAATCTCTGTAGACATTTTGGCAAGGAAGGGACAAGATAGACAATAAAACCTCAGCTGCCAAAAATTTACTTCTTTCTTCTCCCCACCCACTCCTCCACCTCTGTGCTCTTCTGTGCAGTCAGAGCTCCTTTGTGCCTCTGGGACCTTTGCTGGCACGTGCCAGGTTTGTGCATCCTCTGTGACCTGTTCTCTGTGCAGACTCCTGCCTGTGGAGCCAAGGCTGAGGGCTGAGAACTTTTGTGAAGCCTCCTTTGCATGTGAACAGAACACAGCATTTGCTGTTGCACTTGCAGAGTGTCTGGTGCCCCCTCACTGCACAAACCTTGGCATCCAGCTGAGACAGCCAATGCTGCCAGAGCTCCCATCCTGCCCTCCTTTCATGTCAAGCTGCCCATTTTCCTCCTGGTCTGGTGCTGCAGTCCCCAGCTCCTCTCAGTCCTGTGTGGTCCCAGCAGCTGCCTGGCTCCTGCTCTCCAGCATCCACACTCTTGGAGCTTGGAGAAGCCACATCCCTTGCCAGAAACAGCTTGGACCACCGAGCAGGAGGTGGGAGCTGGTGATAATTATATATCCAGGTCTGTGGAAGTGCATTCCAGTGAACTTGGTTAAAAACTCATTTATCCACATGTATTTTGGGAGCATGCAAAGGCTGGAAGTGCTTTGTGTACATCTGGGCTCTCCTTTTCTTCCTTGCCTCTCCTTTCCAAGGCTTTGAGCATCGCTGCCTGAAAACCTTCAGTGGTGGCAACTTCAGTTCTCTCCCAACCTTAACTCCAAGAAGCTGGGCTAAGATGTATAGCAGTCTGAAACCTACTGTGCAGCTGGAATTCAGGAGAGGGGAAGCCTGGTGCTTGGCTCCAGGTGAAGTGGGTATCTCAGAGTGGATGTGTTTGCACAGGGAGCTGTGTAACGTGCTCAGTGTGTTATTGCACAGCCCGTGACCATAGCTGGGATACTTTCAGGGAGGTGGGTCAGAACTGGTCATGCACATGCTGATGATAAATTTGGAAAGATAAATGAGTCTTTTCTTCTTTTGAAACAGCCAAGTTTGGAAAAATAACACCCTACTTGGCTAGCAAAGCACTGTCAAGTTTATTATGCATTAGGGCTAACCTCCATATAGCTCTGCAGCCACAGAGCTGAGTCTTTGCCAGGTCTTAAAATATGTTCTGTAAATGAAGATCTTGGTCAAGTTGGCTGTGTTCCCCTTTCCCTCTGTATCTTTGGATGTTGGGGGATTTAAGTTCCCATTTGTTTCAAGGACTGGTAAGAATTGCTTTAAAAAAAGAAAAAAAATAAAGGGAGAAGTTAAAAACATGTAAGTTTTCATGTAACTGTGATAGCTCCATGAACAGCAATGCTTGTGAGCACTTGGCTGCCTGAAGACCAGTGCTTACCAAGAAGAGCTGTTGAAACAGACCCCTGGTGTGAGCATAAAGCCTGGCTGGTTCCCAGCTCCTGGGGAGCAAAGTGCTCATATATCAGAGAGCTCTCGAAAGCTTTAAAATGGATATTTCCTAATTCTCCCCCACCTCAAGGGAGAGGGGAATGTTCCCATGTAGCCTTGTAACATGGTGTAGTCTGACCTAGCCGAGGCTGTTAAATACCCCCTGTCCACTGCTGAATTGGCTCTTCTGCTCCCAAGGACTGCACATGTGAAGCCCAGGCTGAGGTTCAGCAGGACCTTTTGCCCCTCCAGAGCTGTTCTGTCCTGTGAATTCTGCCATGGCAGGCACCTCCATGGCCCAGCCTTCACAGCAGATGAGGAGGATGGAGCCTGTGAACAAAACCTGACAGGAGGGGAGGCAGGACCCCACGCTGCTGTACTTTGGCAGATCTCCTTGGGGCATCTCATTACCCCCAGAGACCTCACATGGGGCTGTGCTGGTGGCTTTGGGGAGGGGCTTGGCCATGGTGTGGGGACAGTCCAGGGCCTCCTCTGAGTGCTGAGTGCTGCTGTAGAGGGTGATGGTGCCCCAGGCACTGTGAGGCTCTCGGGGAGGTGCAGGCTGTGTCCCAGCTGGGCTGGCCCAGTGCATGTGGAGATTCAGCTGATTTGCAGCCAGAGGTCTGTACCTCACATCCCTCCTCCTGGACTAATGACTGGGTTAATTGCCATGAAGAGTCCTGCACTTTTGATGTCCTGGCCACAGAGCAAAGGTGCTGTGACAGCTCAGCCAGGTCTGTTGTTGTGTGTGTTGGGTATCTCACTGTGATGCTGGGGTAGGAAAGCAAAAGGCTGTGATTATATTTTAAGGTAAATGACACTTGTTATGTACCCTGGCTTGCAAGCCAGGGAAGTCTTTATGCCTTTCCCCCATTCTTTGCTTTTACTCTTGTATTAATGAGAAAAAAGCAGCAGTAAATGTGTTCCTGTTACACTGTGCAGGGGAGTCTTGGAGTAGCTGCTCCCGTCCCTGGAGTTTCATCTAAGTGTTGGCTGAGGCACAAAAGGCAAAGGGAAATGGATGAGAGTGGCTGGCAGAGACAGCAAAATAAAGGGTGTAACAGGGAAACCCGAAGCTGTTCCTTACCACTAGGCACTAATAGCTTTTATTTTTGAGCTGGGTTGGCCTAAGCCCCTGAGGTGGGAAGCAGCAGGTCTGGCCAGGGAAGAGCTGTGTTTGCCTTTGCACATGCACTGAGCTGTGTTTGGTCTCAGGCTGTGCTCCCTTGTGCTTGTGTGAAGGGCTGTGGGGTTCCATGCATGAAATGGAAGATATCACAGACTGTGTAAATGCTGTGAAGCAGCTGTGAGGCTTTCTGAGCCACCCAGGCTGCAGGGCCCCGTGGGGGAAATGCAGCACAAGTGGAAATCTGAAATGCTCCTCTGAGGAAGGTCAGGAGGAGCAGACTTCCTTTTGCTCCTACAGCAGCTCATATTCTGCTGCTTTTGTGCTTTGCTTTACCTCCCTGAGCTGCTGGAGGCAGACACTTGCTTTGCTGTGCTTTTCTCAGCTCAGAGTTTCTGTCCTTGGGAATTGAGCCCCAGTTAAGATGCTCAGCAGAGCTTGGTGCATCCCGTGCAGAAGGGAGTGGGATGGTGGCTCCAGTGCATTGCAGGGCGTGTGGACAGCAGGTGCCACCAGCAGGACTGAGGTGTAGGTGTGAATGCTGATAATTGGGACAGGCAGTTAAAGCTGGAGGTTATCCCAGTGTTTGTGCAGTAATTAATTACCCAGCACAGCCACTCTGACAGGGCGAGGGACAGGATCTGCCTGACCCAGTTCCTCCTGCACAGCTCGTGTGGTGGAACAGGTTGTGGCCAACACCCACTGCCCTCCCCAGCCTGGCAAAAAAAAGCCTTAAACGGTGAAAAACTGCTGAAAAGAGCTTTCTGCACTGCTGGGGTCTGCCAGCCCAGCTCTCTGCCAGGACACACAGCAGGGATTCTGCATCCCTGCTGGGATAAGGTGCTGGATAAGGACACAGGGGCACAGGCACTGCTTTGTTCACTTGTGCTGGGTCCACACCCAGCTAATTGCCTGCCTCAGTTTCAATGGCTTGTAGACGTTTGGGCCCTTTCTTTCCCTCTGACTAATTGCACCCTTCTTTCAGCTTTTTTTAAAATCACCTTTCGGTAATCACTGGTAATTATATTCAATCTTGTGGCTGTCTCGAGGCTATTCAATCACAGTGTATGTGTTTTTGGGGGTGTCTTTGGCTAATACAAATTTTTAAGGAATTAGTTTGAGGGAACAAGTGTATTGGTATCTGAGATCTTCAGGTGAAATGATTTTGTTGTCAGCCTTTAACCTCTGGAGGTTACATGTGGTTTGAACAAACCATGTCCCCTTCTAGCTCTGGCTCTAAAGAGTTAAATATGACAGTTCCTGTGTGTGCTTATTTTAAATCTGCTTTAATCTGAGTTTACGGCCTAAAGATTTGCTTAACACAGTTAATGCTCATCTGACTATCATCACTCTTGATCTGAGTTTTCATCAGGATTTCAGACTTGTATCTCTATGGCAGTAAATTCTAGTGTTGTTGCTGTGTCTAATGAGGGTTCACTGCCCTATTCATGACCGAGCTTGTGATTTTTATCACATTCTAAGTCTGTGTCTGTGCAGCAAGATTTGAGCTCCTAGCTGAGCTGGGGGCTAAATTCTGCCCACAGGCACTGAAGGTGGAGTTGGTCTTTACCAGATGCTGAGACAGTGACCTACTCCTGCTCTACAGTAATTGCCAGCCAGTTTGGACACCTGCTGCAGCCTTTTATTACTCTGATGTTTATCAGGATGACAAAAGCCACCATCTGAATCTGCTGGGCCAAGTGCAGTGTTTAGATAAGCCAGTGGTCTTTTGGCTGGATCTACCACTGGTTAAAATGATCCATCCCTGTGCAAACTCTAATTGAAAAGTATCAGTTCCATGCCATCCCTGGAGCTGCAGTCACTAGTCTGTTTAAACTCATTTACATCTCAAATGTAGAAGACTCAGATTTCATTATCTGAATGACATACATCTACTTAACCTCATGCTGGTGACCTTGTTCCCACTTGGGATGAATCTAGGAAAACCTTCCACCTTCACCTTCAAACATGGCCATGGGAGCACTGGCTGCCCTGGCTCTCAGGGCCCCCCTCTTGCTAACTCAAGTCTGCTTGAATTACCCTGGTGATGGCAAGCATTGCAAATTAATCTTCTTACAGTCATTTTCCTCATCTATTTTTGAAATCTGACCTTGCTGATAAAGCTATGTTAAAACAGAAACCCCCATCTGCCAACCTCCAGGCTGAAGGATGATTATAAAATCAAAATATTGCCTGTGTGAGTGGGAAGAGTCACGGTCCTGCACTCCACAATGACACATATCACTGTCTGGATTTGTGTCAAGCCAAGGGCTGTCCAAACTCCATGACAGCCCAGGGCAGAGCTGGATTGCATTACAGCAATGGCAAATTGGGGAGCCAGATGGCAAATAATGTTATATTATGGTGAAAAATGCTTCCAGGCTCAGAGGGAATTGTCCAAGACACTGTCACTTGGAGAGCATTAGTCTGTCAGATACAGGCTGAGCTGGACTTTGGCATCTTTGCTTCAAATTCTTGCTCTGCTACTTAGCTACTGCAGGACTTCAGGGCAGTCCCTTCACTTCCTTGCACCTTTTTTCTGTGATTTTTATTCCCTTTAAAAGGTGAGTTGTTCTTTGGCTTGGTTGCTTTTTTCATTTTTTTCTCCTGAGCCTTGCTTTGAGTGGCCCCAGTCTCCTGCCCCTGTTACTGTGTGGTGACATGGATGATAAGTAGGGCTGATCACCCTGTTCTGAGGTTTGCAGCAGCTGGAGAGCCATGGTAGCCCCACTCCTGGGGTGATCTGTTTGTCTGCTTTGCTTGGTCAAGACACCTGCAACATCTTCAAGAGGTCAAGTTAGGGAGGACCCTCTTACCTCTTCACTCCTTCACAGCTTCTAAGCAAATGAGGGCACTGGCACAGCAAATCCCTCACCCTGAAAGCAAAGACTGAAACTTCCTCACCTGGACAAGCCAGGCCCTCTCTTTGGTCTCCTCTTTGCTCTCTTTGGTCTCTTAAAACCCTAAATGAAGTGGTTTGTGGGATCACTGTGAACACTTGTGGCCGTGCCATAGCAGCCAGTAGTGACCAGAGTTTAAGGCCAGTATCTAGGAAAAAGCAAATAAACACAGAGCCTGGTAATTACCATTGCTAATTAGCTAATGGCTGTGAGGTGCTTTCAAGAGGAAAAGTGAGGAGGTGCTTGGTTATTATTAAGTCCCAAACCCCCAGCAGCAGCTCTTGCTGTGGGTCAGCAGAGACTCTGCTCCAGCAGCTCATCGAGTCCTGCCGAGCTTATCTGGGAGCCAGCAATAAATCGAGAGGGCTTTGGAGAGTTAAATCTCCCTGAGGTTCTTGTAGGCTTGAAAGTCAATGAGCCACACCTAGCTGATTCTGCCTTGGGGCAGGGCAGTGGTCTTGATGAGCTTTTAAGGTCCCTTCTGTCCCTGTTTTCCCTGATTTTGTGATTCAGGGACAGCTTTGCTGAGCCAAGATCTCACCTTTCCTGCTGAGCTGAGCTTCCCAGTGATGGCATTTTCTCATATCTGAGTTCTTTGCTGCTACTGCAGGTCACTGTGGTGCTGGGGTGACCTGATCTCCTGTAATCCTCTCACCACCACAGCTGGCATCAGAGGTTGCTTGGGCAGATGCAATTTAAGCTTTCAAAAAGCCAGCTCAGATGTGCATGACAAAGACTAACCTGATACAGACCTGGAAGTAGCAAAGTGCCTTAAAATTGCACCTACATGAAGAGCTTCTGGGCTGCAATCTTGTCTCTTTTCTTAAGCACCAACATCAAAGAGATCTGAAGGAAGGATGCCCTTCAAGCTTTTTTTTTTTCCTCTTGTGATGCGCCCCTCCTCTTGTTCTAATAAAATATGTCTGGGAATGCTTTGGGGGCTACTCCTGCATAGCTGGTGCCACACCTGTTGGGAAGGGGAAATTCCTCTTGGTCTGCCTGTCAGAGAAGCCTGGGGGAGCTGCTGCTGCTGGAATGTTTTCTTGACAAAGCTGGCAAAAAAACTTCCTTTCCATGAAAATTGAATTATTTGTTTGTTCACTTTTGAATTTAGTCTCTGTGGGCCAGACCTGCAGCTGTGGTAAATTAGCTCAGCTCCAGATGTGCCCTAATATATTGTGAGATGTCATTTCCCTGTGTCTGTATGTAATTCTGTAGATCCTCCTGCTGCCCTGGTTTTGGCATTATTTCAGCTTTTGGTCTGCTTTATCTCCTCTTCAGCCAACAGATCCTAGGGACTAAGGATGTGTTGGGATCTCAGTGACATGAGGCAGGCATCATGTCCACTCTCTCTGTTTGCAGAAGGTCAATAAGAAGAATTTGTGTTCCTGAGCTGCTTCATGTGCTCAGTTTTGTGCTTTACCCAGGATGCAGGAGGAGTAAAGGGTGCAACTGTCAGTGCATCTCCTTTACTCTCCAGTGTCACTGCTGGTCCCAGAGTAAAACCAAGGCCAGGGGTTTTCCTGGTAAGAAACTAACCTGGAAAATTTGTATTTGAGCTTGTAATCAGGAGGAAAAAAAAAAAAAAGAATCGTCATGTAGTTTTGATACTTTGGCACCTGTAGAGTTTCTGAGGACATAGTGCAGGAGAGGGCTGGTTTTGGAGTGGGCCTAAGGCACAGGAGATTTCCAGCATGGGGCTCATGCTGTTTTTCTGAACATTGCTCTAGAGCTCCAGTGGAGTTGGAAGAAATGAAGGCTGTAGCATGCAGGCTGAGCAGGACAGGACTCAGTTATGCTGTCCTTGTGATTAATCAGGATAAGTGGTTTAGAATCAGGGGGCTGTGTACCACAGTTACAACAAACATAGAATGGTCCTAAATCTGTAAGCAATAAAACTCTTTCCAAGAGATGGATGTAGTTCCTTGGTTTTCTCTTGGCTGGGACAGGGCTGTCCCAGTGATGCCCTGGGACACACAGTGGATGCTCTGGAGAGCACAGAAATGAGCTGGGATATAACTTTTCTTGCAGATGGTGTCAGATCTTGTCAAACACTGATACTTGTCCAGCTGATGTGTGCTCCTGAGTGCCATCCAACCATGTATCTGCCATGCCCCATCCCTGCAAGTGTTGAATTCCAGGCTGGACAGGGCTCGGAATAAACCTGGGGCAGGGGACTTGGAACGAGATGGTTGTGAAGGTCCCAAACCCAACCAGCCTATAATTCCAACCCAAAACTCTGATTCTGTGACCTGTGAGCCTCGCCCTGAGGAGGGGATGTGCTTCTAGCCACTAAAATCCCTTCCTTGCTGCATGGCAAGGGCTGGCAGCGTGCGGGACCGCAGCCGCAGCATCCCGAGAAGCGCATCAACCGCAAGATCTGTAAAGAGAGCAGGCTGAGGGCAGGGCTCGGGGTGGGGAGGACGGGCTGTGTGGCTGTGTTTGTGGCTCTGTGGCTGTGTGTGTGGCTCTGTCAGCGGGGACTCGGGGCGGGGAGCTCCGGTCCCGGTCCCGCAGCCGGCGCCGCCTCTCGCGGTGCCCCCTCCCCTCCACCCCGGCTCACGCTCCGCTCTCTCCGGCACAGGGGCAGATCGAGGTGGACAGCGAGACCGTCTTCAAGTTGGCTGCCCTGGTGCTCCAGGTGAGTGGCTCCCCCGGCTCGGTTTGGCTCAGCGCTTTTCCCTTCCCGATGTTTTTTCCCCCCCCCCATTTCATACAGACAAGCCCCCGCAGGGTTGTTTATGGTCTGGGAGGTTGGAACTCTTAGGGGTTATTTTTCTCTAAGAGAAATATTTATCTCGGGAGTTTTAAATTGAAAGAATAAAAGCTAATCACGGGAAGTAATTTATCTGGGCAGGTTTCCATTCAATTTATCGCTTACCCTAATTTAAATACATTCCAGAGATCTGGGAAGAAAAGTGTAAATATTGTAGCTAAATCAGCTATATTATGCCTGTGAATCTTCTTTTCTGAGCATATGGTTTTGATACCTCTATGTTGAAATATACAGTGTCAGTTTTCCCTGTCATTAATCTAGTTTTGTTCTACAGAGACTTAAAACTCCAGTTATTTGCAGCTTTTTGTGAAACAAAATTCCACCGTTAAGAAACTGGGGGTTTTCCCTCATTGCACTGTCAGTGACAAAGTGGCACAGCAGAGCTGCAGCAGCAGCTTGATCTGCCTGAGCAGTTGTTTTCATCTCGAGCGAGCACAATTCCTCCCAACTGCTGACCTGACTGTTCAGCCAACCTTTGCCTGGATGAGAGAGGAGGGAGAATTGTATTTCACTTCTTGTGCAGTAAAAGCGACATTTGATTTGCAATGTGAAATGCATCCCCGTTTTGGAAGCAGTTTTATTTGTGCTGTAGGTGGATTATCCACAGCTGGGAGCTGGAGGAGCCAAGCCCAGCTCTCACATGCAGGCAGGCTCTGTGTTTTGCTCTGTGTGGGGGTCAGGATCTGCCTGCAGGGCTGTGGGAGTGGGAAGTGAACAATGCTGGGAAAATCGAGGGTTTTAAAGAGATCGTGTTTTAATTCTGTCACTGTTTTTCAATTGTAGGAAGCTAAAGGGGACTATTCCAGGTAATAACATTTTCCTTTCTAATACTGGTGTGCTTGATGGATGTGTTTTTCTGTGTTGGCATTGTATTCCAAACAATCACAAATGGGGGTAAAGTCCAGCTGCGAGCAGTGCTCGAAGAAAGTGAAATGTGCTGCTGGGCTGGATAAAATCTGAGTCTGCAGGGTGAGTAATGCCTTTTGTGAGCAAGCTCTGAGTCAAAACAATGTTTTGGGCCACCACGCTTTGCTCCCCTCCCAAACGTGGGTGCTGCAGTGGGAGAAGGGGAAAGCTCCCACACTTCCCTGCTGGAAAACGTGTTATTTGCCAAACTTTGGCCAAGCAAACAGTGTCCTGTGCTTGTGCAGCCCCGTGTTTGGGTCAATGGGGGTGACCTTGCCACAGCCCAGCACGTGCAGGACGTGGGGCCAGCTGCCCTGGATCAGTGAGCCGAGTTCTCCTGCAGCTGCCCCAGGGCCTCTCCCTCCCCACACTTGACCCAGCAGTTGTGTTGTGGCTGATGTGTGACCCCCTTGCTTAGCTTGAGCTGTTTAAAGCTGCATCATCAGGCCTGGCTTCCCCTTGGAGGTGCTTCTTACCCAGCTCTGGTGGTGGAAAGGGGCTGTGGGGAGCAGGTGGGGTCACACCTGGACCTGCTGGAGCCACGGGGAAAGACCTTCCATTAGAAACAGCTCACTAGGCAAATAGAGATTCAGAAGATTGGCTCTGGTCATGTTAATATTTTACTACTTGCTGAGTTTCCATGTGGGAAGAAAGGTGTGTTTTATGCTTTAGCTACACCAGTTTTGGAGAGTGTTCAGTACAGACCTGTCTGCCCAATTGCAGTTAAGTCATGCTTGGCTGCCAGAGTGACTCTGCTTTCCCTTGAGGGGGCAGTTGTCAAGTAAATGCCAGTGCCAGTCCCCAGACCCCTTCCCTTCAAAGGCCTGTCCTGTTCTCTGCCAAAGGACACGCTCTGTGAAGTCCATCAAACCTCCTCCTCATGTTTGTTGGCATGCTGTCAGACCTGCAGGGAGAAAAAGATGTCTTTGATCAGCTGGGTGGGCTGGCTGTGCAGACCATTTCTGTTCCTGTTCATGCTGTAGACCTGCTTTGTGACCCCCACTGTATTACTTATACCTGTAGTATGCTGCATTTTTTGCTAGAAGAACCCCTTATCTTGCCTGATCTCTACAGGGATGCCCTAAGCTTAGCTCAGCTTAGGCACAGATAACCAGAAAATCACTGCTGACTCCACAATAAGTAACCTGTTAAGCTGTAGCAACTAGTGGCACAGTTGTCTTGATTCTCAAAAACAGGGGTTAGTGTTAAAAATCACCTTAGTGGTGAAAAGCTCCTTATGTGGTTTAAACTTAACACTGTGTCCTTATCATTTGCCATAAATAGGTTTGTAAGTATGGCTTCATAGGCCCAAGAACTGTGCTTGTGGCTGTTTTCCATGGTTCCCTGGACACATTGAAAGGAGTGGATTGCCCGTGGTTACCTTCAGAAGTATTTAAAGAAAATTGTAGGGAAGAGTACTCTGCTACAGGAGTGATTTCCAAATGCAGCTCTTCCCTGAAGAGTTGCATGGAAATAGCTACAGCAATAGTTTCCTCTGTTAAACTGAGCATATGTTGTGTCCATGTAGCAACTGAGCACAGGCAGCTGTCCCAGGCCCAGTGAGCACACCAGGAGTGAAGGAATTCCATGTCACATATCACAAGTGGTCCTTTGGGCCAGTGCTGATAAAGCACTGGCTTAATTACCAGCATATCTTAACGATGATACTGAAGGACTGGCCTCTGCTGCACAGCTTGCTCCTGTGCAGTGTGATTTGCCTCCCTTTCCAGTTCCTTGAGTTCAGTGTGTTCTCTGCTCGCTGTCATTTGGACATTCTGCTTTGAATCACCTTCTGGAATGTGGCTCTTGCACCACCTCTGCTTCCGTGAGAACGGGCAGGTTGATTTTTTTGATACTGGATTAGTGCTGAATGGACGTGGGTAAATACAGGAATTGCCTGAAGTCCTGGAGATTAGCTCTGTGGAAGTGAGGGTTGGGCCAGTGCAGGCAGTGCTGGGGATCCCTTCCTGTCTGATTTTTCACACACATCCCGTGGCAGCTTTTCCGTGGGGACACATCCTGCACTGGGGTCACTGTTGGTGTTCCCACTGACGTCAGCTCCGTGCCAGGGCCCGAACACTCCTGTGCTTCTACAGGAACCTCTTTCCCAATCCACTGCTCAAATTCTCAGATAACACCCTGATGGCAGGGAGCAGCAGCCTCCTGAGAAACACCCTCCCCTGCCTCATGCTGAGTGGGTTAGCACATTCCTTGGAAATCTGTTTCTTTTCAGGGAGTGAACCTGACACGTGGGCGCTTGGAGAAAGTAAAAAACTTTTGATTTCTACACCACAAAGGTCACTCTGGAGGGGCTTTGCAGTCTGAGCACTGGAGCTTGGGAATACCAGGGACTTTGGGGTTTGGTCCTTGCAGGTGCTTTGCAGAAGGACCCCAAGGTCCTGAGCTGGGCTCTTTAGGACAGGGCTTTCACAGAATCATAAATGGTTTGGGTTGGAAGGGACCTTAAAGATCATTTAGTTTGTGCCTTATTATTCGAGAAGAGACTTTATGAAAGATGAACCACCCAAGTCCCACTTTGAGAGGACCCTGGTTTTGAGGACATCTTTATAAAACTTAAATGCATGCTTCAGAATTGACCTGCAGCTTGTCCTGATTTGGGCAACTCTGGGTTCTCAAAGGCAGCCTAAACTGTCTTTGGGACACAGGAGGAAGAGGTGGCAGCAGACCATGGCCAGTGTAGCTCACCATGTACCCATTTCCTGTTCCTGTTTACCCAACTGGTGATCCCAGCCAAGATAATTCCCTGCTGTGTGTGATGAAGAGGATGTCACAGGGATGCTCAGTGAGCTGTCCCCCTGCCTGGGATGGTGTCAGGGCTGCCCTGAGCAGGGCAGGACAGTCCTGCAGCTCTGCTGTCCCCGGGAAGGCTGGGATGCTGCAGATTCCTGCCCTCTGCCTTCCTGTGCAGCGCTGGGCACGCTTTGCTCAGAGGAAGGATGTAACACTGCCTTGTGTTTGCTTTTCACAACTCATCCATGGCTTCCAGTTGACTGCTCCTCTGTTTAGCCTAAATTCCCAGCACTTTTTACCCAGCTCCTGCAACAGGAACCCCAAGCAAGCATTAGTCATTGATTGGAGTTTTGAAACTCTGCGTGAGTTAATTGCATTTCTCCACTCTCCTATTTGCAAATGAAACAGAAAAATCTGCAAGCCTGGTTTTATGAAATCTTGGTTTTTAAACTCTATGCAAAGATTTTAGAAAGAGAATGTGATTCAAATTGCAGCTTCTGGCATGGCTCAGTTTTAGGGGAAAAACGTACATGCTCTGTTTATTTTAGGAATTTTATTTGAATTTTTAAAGAAACAATGTTTTGGCAGTCTGTTAATTATTCATCTTGTAAATATGCAACATATAAAGTCTGGCCTCCTTGGGAAATAAATGATTTAGCTGTATTTAGTTTATAAATTAAGCATCTGTCCTCAAAAATGCTATAAAATATTATATACTTTTATCTTTCTTTGTAGCTTGATGAGGGAGACAGTTTATAACTGAGAAGTCCTAAATGCTGTCCTGGCATTGGAAAAATGTTTATCAAAATCAGATTAGCTGCAGGGACTATATAAGGAAAGTAACTTGGGGATAAAAAAAAGTTTATTTTCTGACTGATAATCTTGGGCCACATTTTCCCCAGTACCATTTCCAGGACTGAAACCCAGCCGTGCTCCCTGGAAGTTAATTAAATTGCTGGAGGAGGGCTTCTATTTTCTTTAAATAGCTGACACATTCATTTTTGATTCTGGCCTGTGGGCTGCAAAGATAACTCCCGACTGGTATAACATAACACAGACAAAATAATGAATTCCTGATAGCTGACATGTGCGAGGCACCAGGGTTTATCGTTATGGGGGTGATAAAGGCAGTTTGTAAAAGGGAAAGGTTTGGGTGAGAGAGAGCCCTGCAACTGAGGCGATGGAATAACTGGCTCAGAAACTCCTGGATTCTAAAATTCTACTTAGGAAAAAAGTGAAGTTCTTGATCTAGGTGCAGAAAGCAGTATTAACAATTTGCTCTTAATTAAGAGTGCTCAGAGTGAGACTTTTGGGTAGTGTTTTGTTGGGAAGCTGAATATTTTGCCAGGCAAACGGAAAGATTTCTTGGTAGAAAAGAATGTGGGAAAGATAACGTGGGCAGTGCTAGAAATTAGCTCTTGGAAAGAAGTTAATAATTGTCTGATAGCACAGCACCTGCTCATTCTACCGCTAACCCCAAGATTAAGGTACCCTCAGGAACAGGACACACCTGAGGTCTGCTGGAGGTGGCTTGTCCAGCCTGTTTCTGGGAATTTTGCCAGATTCATGTGACCAGAATTCCAGGTGTGGCCATGCTCAGGACTGGGGTTGGAGCAGGAAGACAATTTTGGGGATGAGTTACAAGGGGAGCCAAAGACCAGAGCCCAGTCTGGATCCTGTTTCAGCCCCAGGTGTTTCCTCTCACCTGTGTCTGTGTGATACAGAAGAACTGGTGGGTCACCAGAGGATTCACTCTCAGAACATGATCTGGTGCCTGTAGCAGCACTGTAGTTTAGTTTCTGATGTTCTTTTCCATGCAAGTGCACTTTTAAAATGCCCATGCACTGGTACCCTCAGCGTTTTTCCAGGCTGCCCCCACTCCCCCTGGGCTGTGTCTGCCTGGCTATAATCAGTGCTCTGCACTGCTCAGCCTTGTGCCCCTTGTGCTCCTGGCCCTTGTTTGCCAAGTGACTCATTGTGTGCTTTGCCTTTCAGCTGTGACTCCCAGCACTTTTTCTTTAAATACCTGCTGAGGCACTGGCTCTGAACCATTAACTCTCTCGGTCAAACCCAGCTGTGTGCTTTCCTCAGCTCCCTCTTTTTCAACAAACAGCTCATTTAGGACAAGATGAGCAAAGATCTGCTTACTCACAGCCTGTTAGTTGAGGGGGTTGATTATTTATTTTGCTGTATTTGGGAACCTCTGAGGAGCCAAGCTAGTAAATAATCAAGTTTAGGGAAAGTCATGTTTCATGTCTCTTCCATACAATGATGATGATTGCCCTATGACAGGTATCAGATACCCACTTTCCCAAGAGCCTAATTGAATTTAATACTCTCTTCAAGGAAAGCTGGTTGAAGACTGCAGTAATTTTTCTCTAGCAGGGTGAAAATTTTGCAGTCCTTGGTGATTCCCTGCAGGTTTGCCAGGAACAGGAACAGGAGCAGAGGGAAGGCAGCAGGCAGAGGAGAGCCAGGCAGGGAACTGCTGAGCTCCATCTCCCTGAGTACTGAGGCAGCAATTAGGGGATGAAAACTTTACTTTCTCCTAGTGCTTTATTTTTCATGTAAACCAGGTGCAAATACAAAGAAAAAGTACTTAAGATGCCATTTCTTGGACAGTCTTTTCATAGCAACAGGGTTTTTTCCACTGGTGCTACTTGTAGATTCATCCAGTTCATGGCAGACTAAAGCATATACAGTCTGCAGTGATGTAATTGTAATGTGTTTTTACAATTACCTATTTTAAAGCAGTTCTCTAAGAACTCTCAAGGAATTTGTATAGAATGTTTTTTTTATGTAGCAGATTAATTAGGTGGAAGCACTGTGGGTGGAAATAAGCAAAAAGGATTAGACGAAGAAGGAAAAAAAAGGATGTTTGCAGTAATTTAATAACCTGATCTCATGGGATTTACTACTTGTATATAGCAATGTAATTCTTAATATTCACAGATAATTATGGCAGTTTGGTAAGGAACAGTAATTTTTAGATTTCATATGCATGATGTTTGTACAGTTTCCAGAGAGGCAGAAAAAAGGTTACTGTGTTTTGTCCTCTTTAATAGTCCCTCCACAGTACTTTCTTTTCTTTGGTTTTGCTTTTCTCTTTTGAATTATTTTTAACTCAGAGAGGAGAGCTAGAGTGGGTACAACCCAGCCATCTAGAGAGGTCTTTTGTGTGTGCTCTGCATCCAAAACAGATGAGAGATGAGGCAAGCAATGTGCCAGGAAATTCAACATCCACAGCCATAGGTAAAAGATGCTTTCCCCTTGTTCCTAGAAATTCTCTTAAATACAGGTTCAATATTAAAACACATGGAGCACAAAACACCTTTTCCTGTTGTAAAAATCATATTTCATGGGTTTTTTTTTGTAATGTATTTATCTGTCTTTTGTTGAATGTCTGAAAAACTTTGTCAGGTCTACAGGGATTTTTTCCAGTCTTGCACTCTGAGCTGTGAGCAGCAGTTTGGGCTCTGGTCTGATTCCTAACAACATCCTCACTCTAGAAAAGCAGAAGTAAATCTTTTGCTTTTCCTTCCCATGGTGGCTGAGATCTGTCATGTGAGGTGTATTTTGTGCTTTGAGGAAATGGAACGACAGCTTTTCAACCTCAGCTTTTTTTCTTTTGCAGATTTGTCAGGTCTTTATCATTATTTGGACACTTTATTTTTCTTGTGGTTCCATGTATCTCTGTATCAGCCAGGCTGTGATAACAAGCTTTAAACTTTGCTACTGTACTCAGACATGCTAAAAACCCACAACTAATATGGCTAAGCTGACCTTTGTGTGAACAGGAAGAAAGTGTGAATGTTAGAAATAACAGTCTGTTGTTGCAGGGAAGGGCTTGGGATCCTTCAAGCGTTGTATCAGCTGTGAATATCCAACTTTTGCTTGGCAGTAAATCCCCAGGTAAAGCAGAGCCATTCTGCTTTTGTCTGGTCTGTTAGGGAACACTGCTAATATGTGCTGTGGGTATGACCAAGCAGCTGTTTAAATGTGGATGCATCACAGCAGGTCTGTGGGATGGGATCCACTGCCCCTTGTAGGTGGTAGGTCTGAGGACCAAAAGGGTTTGTTTTCAAAACATTCATGTTTCACATCAAGAGCTGTAAAAGGTGATCTAAGGATTTATGGCAGCTCCAGGTCACAGGTTTTCTCTAGTCATGAGCAGCTGCTTCCTTGGCCCCCTGTTCCTTGTCTGCAAAGTGGAAGTTGTGGCATTGCCTGGTCTGCCAGGGTGGCTCTGGGAGCAGCTAATGTTCCATTTGTGTGCTCACCATGTCCTCATTTGGAAAGGTGTGTGCATACAGCTGATGGGAGAAATGTTGCATTTACCTTGGTGCTCTTGGCCCATCATCCAAAAACCAGTGTATGTGCTCACCAAACCCCAGCAGATCAGCAGGTGCTGCTGCTCTGCCCAAGGGCTGGGCAAGCAGAGAAATTTGGCTCAGGGAAAAGAGCTGGAGGTCAGGCCTGGGAGTCCAAGGCACTGGTCCAAGTAGGGGGAATGGTTGTTCAGTCCCAGCCACACTTTGTGTTTGGTGCAGGCCCCCCTTGAGATGTGGAACTAAAGCTGCACAAGGTGGGAACCCGCAGCATAGCCACAGCCTAAATATCCAACAAGTTGGAGTTGTAAAAACCATCTGCACTCCTTATCAGGGCCCTTCTCACAGGTGGGGTTGGAAGGCTCTTAAGTGCCCCTTCAAACACCTCTCTGAGCAGGCACTGCTTCTGTGTTCAAGTGCAGCCTCTGCAGCCCTGCCCAGCAAAGCTCCCCTGGCTGCAGGGAGAGTCAGGCTCTGGTGGTCCTGTACCAACGGGAGCCCCCTGTTCATGGCCTTTCCACATCCTGGGCTCCCTTCAATAGCAACATAACTTTCTTGAGTGTGCCAGCAGACCATAAACTGAAAGGTTGGGAAATGCTGGGAAACGTCTGGCGTTTGTCACAAAAGAGGATTTGTTGGAGAGCACATTTCAAGCTCCTGCTGCCAAAATCCTGCTGCTCTGGTGTGCTCAAGCTGCTCAGCCCATCGTCTCTCCCTGTACCTCCCCGTTCTCTCTTCCTTCCCCCCTTTTTCTCCTGCACTTTTAACCCTGCTCATTTTTTCCCCCTCCACTGCCTCACTGCTTGCTCCTCACACCTGTTTCTTGTGGTACCTCGAGGGGCAGAGCAGCCTCTAGGGGAGCCTGAGGTTGCCCTGCTCTTTATTTTATGACAAACCCAAAGCCTACAGAGGCTTCACCTGTTGCTGAAGCAGCCCAGCTGCAATGGGATGGTCCATGCTGCTGGTTCTCATCTATGGTGTAAGGAATGGGAGCACCTTGGAGACCTTGGTGATGTTTCCCTGGGTCTGGTCGCTTGGAGTCACTTTAGGACTAGCCTGGGGTGGGCAGCAGCACAAAATGTCCTTGTACAATTTTCTGCAAAGGTGGTCATTCTAAAGAAATAGGGCTGTTACTGACAACAGCTGAATAATCTGACTCTGAAACCCTTGATTGTCAAGCTCTCAAGCATCTGCTGTAATTGTGTGCTGTTTTGGAGTATTTATTTTGCTAGCTCTGAATGTTTTGAATGAAGTGGTGAATCCTAATGGAAATGTTTTGAATAATCTTCATGGTGTAGGGTAATAATGTATCTTCCTTTTGTTGTGCAGCTGCACATTTCCTTGAATTTCATATGTAATTCTCAGATTTGATAATATTTAGGTGTCCACAAAATAACTTTCAGGTTAATTTTGAGAGGCTGATTGACATTTTCTGAAGGCAAGGCCACTCTAAATTCTACCTGTGCTATGCCTAAAATTCATTTCAAGAATTAACTGAACATATGATAATGACATTCAGGAGAATCCAGGAGTTATTTATTTCAATGATCCTGTAGCAACACAAGAGAAAGTATTTTTATGAGGTCAAGAGGCTCCAAGAATAGAGGAAAGTTGCTATACAAAGCACTTTCCCTACTGATAAATTTGTACCTTATAACTTGTTATAAACACAGTTCAGCAGAGACAGACACACCTGCCCTTCTTTAGTCAGTTAAGAGTTGTCTGAAGTCCTGTCCTCATTGAGTTGTTAATATTTACAAAGAATCTGTGAGCTGATAAGCTTCTATGCTGTAGTCCAATATGTGGCTTTTGCTGCTGGGTGTGTCACTTGCTCTTCATGATTTTTTAATCTCATTAACTACATCTTACTCCATCTAAGCTCTTACCTGCATTAGCAAGGGGCATAAACTGGTTTTTGACAGTGGGTGCAGGGAAAACTCTTGACAAATGGTCCTAATTAGCACAGTTCTGTAAATCTTTGCCTGGCAGGGAGTGTTGTATCATTCCATTACAAGCTGTCAAGATGTACTTTCTGGGGGCATAAATATATAATTCTTTTTTAATTTTCAGTAATGTGCTCTAGGCAGAGCATCCCATGATGGTCTGGCTTGGTTCCTGATAGGGGTTTTATTAAGATGCCTAAAATTTCACTGTAGCATCAGTGGGTTGTAGGAAGCTCATGAGGTTGGTCCTGTTTTTCTGCTGGAGATAGTTTCAACTGGGAAGTCCTATTGATAGTTTGGTACATTATTAAATATTTTACTGGTTATTTTAGAGTCAAGCTGCCTTCCCTCTTCATAGAGCTAGCACTGACAAGCAGGGCATGCTGGGGACAGCATCTTGCCCAATGTTTGATCATGTTGGGACAGAGAATTAATTATGGGCAGTACCAGGAGTGCAAGTTGAGGTTCAGCATGAAGAGGCTTTGATGCAGATTTTCATTATTTCCATTTGCATTGCCCAGATTGATTCAAGTTCTGCTTTGTATCTGCCAGAGAGAAAACTCCTGTTTAGAGGGTGGAATAGGAAGGAAAGGGTCTGTCTGCTGCTTTTGTTTAATTCTTCTCCATAGTGGAAAAATACTTGAGATGAGAGTTTCCTATATTCTCCTCCTGGGGAATAAACAAACCTTTTGCCAAAAAATGTTCAGTCCCATTGACTCAGGGCGGTTTATGTATTGAAATTATGCCAAAAAACCACCACTCCAGAAACCCCCTCTGTATCAGGGGTCAGATTAAAGGCAAGCTGAGCCTCCCTGTCCCGACAGTCCTGCTCCTGGTGGGAACCCACCATGGACGTGCCAGATCCAGCACGGGCAGTTTGGCCGGCAGATAACGGGGGTGCTGGGACATCTGGAGCCGGGGCTGTCTGCCCTGGGCTTGCTCTATCGTCTCGTGGTCCTGGTGAAACCAAACAGGAACAGGTCATCATTCAAAGCTCGCTGCTGCTATCGGGAGTTGTCACCTCTAGGGAGCGGCTGGGTCTCGGAGGGCTTGGGAAAGTGATCCCGAAGGTCAAGGGCAGACTTGCTTGGTGCAGATGAAGTGATAATGGACTCTGGAAGGAGGGGGAGGACCATTTGAGGTTTTTATTATCCCTGAAGCCGTGAATCATCCTGAATGCTCATCCTGGGGCTGCAGTCAGCAGGTCCAGGTGCCAGCCTGTGCTGTCTGAAGGCATCAGCGCACAAGGAGCTGTGCCCTGACTCTCACAGGTCTTTTACATTTTTCTACGATTGCTTCATGCTTGATCTTACAATTATGAAGGAGGGAAAAAATATCCTCATGTGCTTCTCAGACTATTTTAAGCCTTATAAGTTCATTTTGTCAGACTTCTGTCAGTGCATGTGGATGGGATGGTGTCTGAACCTCAGGGTGTGGAGTTGGGTCCTGTCAGGAGGACAAGTCCCAGGGAACAATTCTGCCTCATAAAATCGGTGTATTCTCTGCTCTTGTAGGAAATTGGATGGGTTTGTAGAGGTTGGCAGGAGAAGAGAGGAGGCCCAGCTCTGCAGTGAATTGTCACAGCTCCGTGGCCCTGCCTGCTGACAGCCTGCAGCAGGGCTGTGGCTCTGGGTCAGTGCTGCAGGGATGTGTCCCCTGTCATGGCACAGACGTGGTGACAGCCCTTTGATCACTGCCTGTCCCAGCCCAGAGCCCACAGGCCCTGCTGAGATGGGTT
Source organism: Oenanthe melanoleuca (assembly GCF_029582105.1). NCBI lineage: Eukaryota > Metazoa > Chordata > Aves > Passeriformes > Muscicapidae > Oenanthe > Oenanthe melanoleuca. Next base: position 4,497,696 of record NC_079346.1, read on the forward strand.
TGCTGGCTGGCCCTCGAAATTTAAATTCAGTGGTAGACATTTTCATATTGATGAGCTGCTACTCATCACTCAGGCTTAACTAGCACCCTTCTTTTGGCACTGGTGAGGATGAAGTTGCTGCTCAGCCAGATCTAAAGAGCCGAGGAGCCCAAAAATCAGAGATGAGGGGCCCAAAAACCAAACAGGAAGGCGAGTAGTGCTGTTGGAGGTCACAAATGTTGCAGAAGGTGGCATTTCAGAGCAGGGGAGATGCAGCTGCCAGGATTTGTGGCATTTCTGCAGCCTCTCGATGATGGGGAGGCTCCTGGCCCTGTAAGGGTTGGTGAAGGAGGGTTTGGGACCTCTCCACCCATGTGTGGTGGTGACAGCTGGGTGTCAGCTGTCCCCTGTGCCCAGCTGCCTCTGCCACAGCTCAGCCCTTACCACCACGTCTCTAAATAGGGGTTTAATGACCACCCATTAAACCTCTGATCATGAATACTGCGGAGATGAGAATCCACATTTACAGAAACAGCCCTTTTGTTTGGTAAAAACGAGCTATTTTTTAGTACTTCCTTCCAAAACCTCTCCTATTTCACTGTAGTTCCCTGCCAACTCTGCCCGCTAGAGCAGCCATTGAGTGATGAGTCAGGTTTAAAAATAGGAGGAAAAATAGGTGTAATAAAAGGAGGTGTAATAATCAATTATCCTGTGAGTCTGTGACTGAAGTTGGACCTTAGGAGGTCATCTGGCCAAACCCTCCAGCTTCAAGAGGGAGTTCAGGCCAGGTTGCTCAGGGCTTTGTTTTGTTGTTTTGGAGTGGGGGGTTTTTTTGGTGTTTTTTTGTTTTGTTTTGGGGGTTTTTTTGTTTGTTTTGTTTTGTTTTTGTGTTTTGTTGGGTTTTTTTTGTTTTTTTTTTTTGTTTGTTTGTTTTGTTTTTGGGGGTTTTTTTGTTTGGTTTTTTTTTGTTGGTTTTTTGTTTGTTTGTTTTTTGGTTTGTTTTTGTTTTCTGAGGCCTCAGGAGGGTGTGCTCGGTGTCTGCATTTCCATGTGACCCTACAAGCCCCTGGTAATCTACCTTCTCTCTGCAATCCGAGATGTCCTGCAGCCTTTTGATCCCATCCAAATGGGTTTGTAAAGGAGTGAATAAAACTCAGCTTTTGTGAGCATTGGCTGTATTGAACGCTGGAAGGAGAGATCCTGATTCTCTACCCAGCTGTCCCCGTTTGTGGCACTTGGGTGCTGGCCAGCTTGCAAAGAAAAATGGATATTCCTGGCAGAAGTGTGCAGCAACCAGCACTCCTCGGTGCTAATTGACCCCTTGGCAGCTTCATCAAAGGCGTTGAAGAATAAATAGGCTGTTGATTGAACTGTTTGCTGTCCCCAGAGGTGGTCCCCCTTGCTCAGGGCTGAGGCTCATTGTCAGGGCTGGGGAAGAGCCTTGCAGAGCGATTAGCCCGTGCTCCCGAGGAACAAAAAAACCTTTCATCCCCTGCACTTTCCGTGTGGCATCTGGGAGATGGAATCCTGGGGGGATTTGCTGTGTCCTCCATGTACAAGCTCCATCCACAGTGCCCATGGATGCGCTCTGGGGATGTGGAGTTTGGGGGAGGCAAAGGGGGACCTAGCTCTGATGAAAACTCTAATAAAAACTCGGGTAGTTCAATCTGATGAGAGGAGAGTTTGGGAGCAGAAAAACACCTTCAAGGAAAGCCTGGACAAAGTTGAGGCAGATGCTGATGGACGTGAGTGGTGCATTCTTTGCATAGAGGAGTCGTGTTGGTGCTTGCTGGCGCTGCTGCGAAGGCACGCAGAAATCCTGCTGAAATGGGGCGTGCAGGTTTCAGCTGATTAATTAATGGACCGTGAGAGGAGAAAATATGAACCATTTTACTGATGCCTGTAAATAGCTTTAAAAATATTCTACCGGGGTTTTGTCATGGCAGATTGCATTCACATACTTCAACCCCTCTCTATTTCATTTCAGGTTGGGCATAGAGTCCAGAATATTTGAACTTTCTATAGAATGGGCAGTCCAGGAGAACTATTTTCAATAAAAATATTTCAAAGCATATGAACTGAAACCCTTTGTTTTGAATCAGATCACTGTTAAACTCTGGGATTTAACAAATACCACGCTGCTTCATGAAATGTATTGTTAAAGACAGAGCAAAACTTAGCACTACAAGCCTTACTTTTGGGGAGAGGCTTTCCTGCAGCTGTTGCAGGGCTCGTTCTGCTCAGCAAATAGAGTGAGGGTGTGCAGAATAAATATTGATACGGTGGTGGCCTGAGCATCACGTGTGTGTATAATGAGCCTGCATGACACCATATCCATCACTGTCATGTGAGAGGGCCTCTAGAGTTGCGTTGCTATGACAGCCTGGCGTGGGGCAACACGCCACCTTCATGAGCAGCAAATACAGCCCTTCCTTCTGCCCAAACTCATGAATCCACCTCTGATTCACCAGCACTGACTCTGGGCTGTTTTTGCTTTTCCAGTGATGAGAATGCTAGAAAAGACTTGAAGACGCTGCCTGTCTTTCCTACCAAGACACTGCAGGAGCATCCATCACTTGCTTACTGGTGAGCTGTTTAATTTAAAATGTAAATCATTGCTATGAATGATAACAACAAGATCACTTTTAAGCAGTCTGCAGACTTCTAAAAGTTTTCAGCCCAGGACATAGAGTTACTTGCTCATGTTCAAGCATTTCCAGTTTTTAGAAGATGATAAATTATGCAAGATCTGATGCAAATTCCTCCTTGAAAGTTTGCTCAAATTAAGTTGCTGTGTCAGAAACTGCTGGATCAGAGTATGTGGGGACCCTGCAATAGAAGGAGCTGAAGTCTGAGCTCCAGCCAAGCCTGGGTTTGCAGAGAGCACCTCAGTCTTCATCTGTCACACAGTGGAGCCTTTGTGGTGTGCTGACCTTTGCTGGCTGCCAGCTGCCCACCCAGCTCCTCTCAACAGGACAGAGGAAGAAAATCTAGAAAGGCTGGAAAGAGATGGTTCCAGTTCTGGGGCTTGAATTTGCTGTAAAGGAACACAGCATTTAGGATGAATCAGTGATATTGTTTCCTTGGAATTTATGCCCTTTGTGCAAATTCAACTCCCTCATTTGTTTTGTTTTTTTAGGCTTGATGTGTACGTGATGGATTTTCAAGTATACCATGCTTGCTTATTATTTGTTTGTCTCTGAATGAATACTGCTGGGGTTTTCTTTGCTTTCAAGTGTCTGACACAGAAATGCATATTTTATTTCACATTCCTCCGAAACAAAATGTTGAAATATGTAACAGGAAAAATGCAAAAAGGTCATTGCTGACAAATGTGTAGTTTTTTTCACCTGTGAAATGTCGGGGGGAAAAAATACATGGGAATGAAAACAGCTCTGGTTAAACTTCTTCTGTCTTACATATAGAGCATTAACCAGCCTTTGAAGATTTTGTCCTTTAGAAGGTTGAGATGAATTTACACAATTAGCACCATTCTTCTGCAGCAGAACAGGCTGATCCGAAATGGTTTGTTAATTAGTCTGGAAGGCAGGATGTGATGGTGGGGATCAGCCAGGCAGCTCCACGCTGCCTAATGAAGGGTGGGAAAGAAATCAGCAAGAACCAGAATGTAAACTAGAGCAAGGAGCATGCAGAGGGACCCTTGTCTGCATGCTGAGCAGGTGGCTGAGCTTCAGCAGATGCTGTCACACATGAACAGAGTCACTGAGCCTCTAAATTGGGTTTTGTGCTTGGTTTGCAGTGAGGACAGAGTAATTGAGCATTATACACAAATTAAAGGCCTGACCAGAGGACAAGCCATTGTTCAGTGAGTATGACACTTGTTAATTTGTGAAGATGATGTTTTTACTTTTCTCCTGTTCTTTTTTGTTGAGAAGTGGCAAGGCAGACTGTTTGGGTCATTACTGCCTGCAAATGATGTTATTTGTATCTGTCAGATTCTCTTTTTATTGACTTACACTGCAAAGTGGAATTATTTGAAATACCACATTGCAGAGTCTTGCAGTTCAGCATTTGTGTAGTCATTTGGGTACCTCAAATACAAAATAAATTGCTTGGATTTTATTTTTTGGAAGATTATTCTCCATACCTTGCTTGCCATCAGTTAATATTCACTCCAAACTCTTAAAGAGTGCATGTAAGTCCTAAGTCCTGTAAGAAATTCTGGAATGCTCAGAATTTGGCTTTCAAAACATGAAGGTCTTCCAAGCTGCCCCCTGAGCCTGTGGAATTGTATTTTTCATTTACCATTAATATTTACTGTTCTTCCTAGAAGCAGATGCAGTAGGATGTGTTATGAGATGTTGGAGATGATGGCCATGGCTGCACAGTGCAGGCTCCTTGCAGTTTTTCTCACATACCTCAGTGCCTGTAAATCTCTCTCAGTAATCTGTGGTCTTTTTTTTCAGTAGGAACAAGGGAAAAATGGTCTGTTCAGTGGTTTTCTGAATTGCCTCATGAAACAGTTGTACAATGGCACAAACACATTCATTTGGAGCCTATCCTTTGTAACCAGAGCTCCATAATGGAATAATTATAGGCAGGTCTTTACTGCCAGCATTTCCCAAAAGGCTCACATGTTCATTTCAGGATTTTTGCTTTCAGTTCTATGATCTGCTGATAAGAGATTGAATGTTCTGTTGCATGAGAGATTTTCCTTTTGCTTTAGCTGGGCCAAAATACCCTGTCTTTCCCCAAGCCAAGATGCTAAGTTTTTTCTAAAAACATGGGCCTTCAATTATGAAGGCCTTCAAAATATGCAAATGATAAATGATGTGTCCTTGGATGTATGTGTGAAAAAAATATGTTAATAGATATTACTCCCTCCAGAGAAAATAATCTGATATGCTATAAATCTGTCTGCAGGTACATGAAAGTGGTAGAAGCTTTGCCAACATATGGAGTTCATTACTATGGAGTAAAGGTCAGTAACTGCCTATAGATAATGTGATTGCTGAGCTTATTATGTGGGATTGCATTCCTAAAGGAGCAGTTGGATGATTCAGTGCCCTTCTATCAGTATGAAACCCCACATTTTTCAACCTCTGTATTTTTCCCTATTCAATGTACTTCAGAAATTGTTTCCAGAGAGCAGAAAGGAATCTTTGTAAAACTGTATGTAATCCTATCAGGAGCTAAATTCCTTTCATCTTAATTAAACTGGATATCACTTCTAGACTTGAAGCAGTTAATAGTTTCCCCAGAGACATTAATCAAGATTAGAAAAATAAAATGTGGAAAAGAACTCCTCCTAAGTGGCAGGTGATTAGTGGTGCATGCTTGGAGTGGGGAAATGCTGAGAAATTCTTTTGGAGAGTGATGGAAATGCACCATTTATTCCCATCTGTAGAGCAGAGTCGGGGCCAAAGTGTTTTGTGCTGAAGAGCTCAGCAGAGATGCCTCCTGACTTTTGAGTCATGGCCATGGCTGTGGTACCTGAAAAGCTGATGTTCTGTGCTGGTGTGTCCTCCTGTGGCTGTCCATGCCTGAGTTTAGTGGATGCAGTCATTGGCCACAGATTTTTTTCTGTCCTCTCCCTTCACAGCCACTCCTCCAGCCAGTGACACCCATTGTTTCAGCAGCACTGTTGCTTTTCTGTCACCTTGCACAGCCACCACCTGGTTTTGTGCCTCTGCCTCAGAAGGCAGAGGGAGAAGTTTTCCACATTCACCCCAGCAGTCCACTTCACCTCAATTTGTTTGCCAGAAAATCTTTGTTCTGTACCTACTTGTGCTTGTCACAGAGTGAAAAGGGCTGTAATCTTGGAATTGCCTAATTCTTAAGTGGCTCTTGGTTGATGCAGAAATCCATTTTTCAGGATAAACAAGGAATCCCATGGTGGCTTGGAATAAGTTACAAAGGAATTGGCCAGTACGACTTACAAGACAAAGTTAAGCCCAGAAAAGTAAGTTTTTTTCATCTGATTTTTTGTGAGGGGAGCATGGTGTGGTGTTGCATGTCAGAATATACTCTTTTAAGCTGCTGCTTATTAGACTGGTGGGCAAAAGACCAAAGGCTGGAGGCAAAAGGAGATTTCTGCTGGCACTGAGGCAGTAAATCTCTCCTAGATAGTGGAAACTCCCTTTGGGAGCTTTGGCTTGTGTCTCTTGAGTTTGGTGGTCTCAGGATGGGAATTTTGGCAGCCCCCAGGGATAACTACAGGAATACGAAGCAGTTGTGTTTCTGCAAGGCCCTGTACTCAGGCACTGTTTTCACTTTTGTAGGTGGTTTTTTTTGTGCATGAAGCATGAAAGGCTCCACTGATACAGGCAGAGTAGAGGGGAACCAAGTGAAAATGAAGGATTGTTGAAGCAGCTGTGTGTTTCCATAAATTCCAAGGGGGAATTGAGAATAAATGCCAAGTACTGGAGGTCGTTCTTCTCCAAGCCATTGCTTCCCATGTGTCTGCTGCAGAGTGAGCTCTGCCCCTGTGCTGGTGGAGCAGGGCAGAGGGTCCTGCCTTGTTCTGCTGGCTCCCTGCAGTGAGCCCAGGCTGCAGCCTTGGGGACCCACCAGGCACCCAAGGCCTGGGGTGGTGGGAGCTCCCCCCATCCTGCAGCCACCTGTGTGTCCTTGGGACAGGACTGAGCCCTGGAAGGCTTTGAAGGGTTATTTAACCCCCATGGCTGGTGCTGGGGCTGTCATTTCTGGTCGTGTCTTCATTGAAACATCTAAGCCATGAGGGGATAGAGACCTGGGAGTTTGCTGTTCTTCTTCCCCCTGGAATGATCTGGGCAGGAGTTCACATGAAGTTGTGCTCCCCGCCAGGGAATTTTTACATTTGCAAAATGATATTGTTTAGTGTATTGGTGCCAAAAAGCACAGCTTAAACTTCCTTCTTAAAGAGTAATCCCCCCCCTTCAAGCTTCCAACTTGATCTTCTCTTTTTCCAGAGCAGGCTCTGACTTGGTTTCTTTTGGTGTATTTATGTACTGGTGTGTCCAAGGGCGAGCTCTCATGTCCTTCCTTCACTTGGTTCAGTAAAATACAGTTTTATCCCAGGTGTCTCTTCCCATGCCTTCACTAAAAGACAGTAACACAAGAGGAACCCTTTGCAAATCAAGTGAACTTGATGAAGCCACTGAATGTCAAAGGAGAGCATCAAGGAGGTCTCCTTGCCCTTGAGCACTTCCCTGATTTCAGGCATCATCTATAAGATTTTCCAGCCAGGAAAGGATCATTCTGCAGCCAAGATGTCCAGCTGTGACCAGCAAAGCTCTCCAAGAAGATGGAGCCTGCCTGGCTGGAAGCATTGCTTGGCCAAGCATTTTTTATGCTTGTGAGATTTCAGTTTACAACATCAACCAGGCAGATTAAGAAAATTTTTTTAAGGTCAGCAGGGCCCAGATACCAAGTCACACCCTGCAACAGTTAGTTACAAGGCGTTGTCTTTGAATGCAGGAGTTGTGTTTAAGAAAAATAAAGCAAAAACCAGAGGTCATCTCAGCAGTGGAAATATTACAATGGAAATGAGAGTAGTTGTTGGCTTCACTGAAATTGTAATTGTACAACTGAGGATAGAGATTAAAAGGGAAGGTGAGAGAGAGGAGCCTAAATGCAGGTGGAAGATTTAATTACAGTAAGCTCATTGAAACTGTGGGGATGGATATGGCTGTAGTATCCCTAAGGATTTTTCTGGTGTCATGCAAAGGGACACAAAGGATGTCAGCCACAGCTTGTCCTGAGCCGTGACTGCCTTTAACAAGTGGCTAAACCGTTTATTTATATGGAAAATGTTCCAGAGTTGAAATACAGAGTACATTTTGGGTAAGTGATTAGAATCAGATCTTTTGGGAGGAAAACCAGATACCAGGTGTAGAGGGGCACCCACACCCAGACTTTGGTTTGGAGTTGAAATGCTGAGATACTGCTGCTTCTTCCAGTGTAACTGCAGCCCTGCTGCCTGAGATGCAGCAGGAAGAAGTTCCTTTCAATCAATATTGTTATTTGTTCATATTTATGAATGTATCAGAATTTATTTCAGAGAAAGAAAGGTATGTACAGCTTGCCTGAATCTCCCAGGAGTCTCTCTGGAGCAGCAGGCAGGAGGCAATAGGCATGTAAACTATGCCTGTCTTTTGGAGCACTGGTGCTAGTTTTGCTGGATTTAGCAGAATTTTCTTGCTTTGCTTTTTGGGAATGGAGCCAGACTCACAACTGCTGTGTGCTGGTGTTATCCAGCTGTTTATACTGTGGATCAAAATGCTGTTGTGTTTATCCCCAGCCATCTGGGGAAGAGCATCCTCATTGTGCTCCACTTCTCCAGTTGATGATGTTTAAATATACATGCAGCTGATTAATAAATAGAGAATAGTAAGAGGGAAAGGCTGAGTCCAAGTCTAATGGAGGCTGAGTTGGCCTTCCTGAATTTTAAAGCTACAAGGATCTCTGTGTGTGCAAACCTCTCTGATACTGGTTCTGGTGGGAGAGCTGCAGCATTTTGGATGGGAGGCTTTTAACAGGAATTGGTGTCTGTGCCCCAGTGAATTCACACCTGGGGATTTATTCTGCTCCCCATGGCTTTTCTGCAGTGCTATCAGTTTGCTTCACCATAGAATCATAGGCTTCTTGCAAGAGCCAAGTCCATATTTAGAATAAAATGTTACTATTAATAATAGAAATAAAATATCTATTAGCTGCACCCATTAATGGAGGGTCAGTTAAAGCCAAAGAAATGCAACCACCCTCTTCCAAAAGTGAAATCTTTTGGCTTTAGCCAGGTAGCTCTTCAGGCAGAGACACCTAAATCCGAGCCTTGGAGCGCAGTGGTTATCCCAAGATTTTGTTATTGGATCAACACCAGTGCATGAAGTCCAGGGCTGAGAGCTCCTCACAGGAAGCAGCTTGCAGGAGAGGGGTGGATGAGGCAATCTCCAGATCCCAATCACCCAGCCCTGGCAGGGCTCTGTCACCACCAGGGCAGTGCTCTGTGACTGGGGCTGGACCTGGAGAACCTGCCCTGGCTGTGTACAGCTGGCTGGGGAGGTTTGGCTCCAGCTATTAATATTTTGCTGGTTGACCTGAGATGGTTTGGACAAGGGAGTTTTATTGCTCCAAGTCACTCCTAGAAGCTTGTATTGCTTTGGGAGCAGTTTCCAGCAAAGCCCAAGTGTTACCCATCACCCAGGGCTGCCAGCTGAGGCACTGGGGGAAGCACTGTGCTCCAGCTCCTAACAGACTGAAAAGGGAGAATTATTTGGTGTGTCATGAATGAAAATTGTAGATAAAAGCAGTGGCTCCACACTGGCTGGAGGTTATACTGAGCTCACTTGATTATCATCCTGAAGTCTCACAGGGCATTAAAACAGACTGGATTTGGCAACCCTTGTTCAGGTTTGAGCTCAGACCTGGGATTAGCTCTGCAGTCCTGCTGCTTTGCAAACATATTCTCTTTCAATTGCAGTTCATGTTGAGAGTCACCTCCTGCTTGGAGAAGTGCCTCTTGCTTGCTGTGGGGTGGCATGCCAAGATCCTGTCCTTGCTATCCTCTGAATCAATTAGGAAAAGTATAAAACAGGTCCCAGGACTTTGTTTGTCATTTCAAGCCAGAATAGATCTCCCTTTATCTCTGCCCCATTCTTCTCACTGGTGAGAAAAGCAGTGTATGTCCTGTAGATGAAGGGTGTATTAAGGCAGAGTTGAGTTTATTCTGCGTTCAGCCAGTGTGTGGGGATCCTCTGAGGGCTGCAGAAGGCAGCTTGCTGCCTCTTTGACTTGTTCTCCCACTTCATTGTGTTTCTGTGGGCGACTCCCTTGTGATAAATTAACTATGTTATCTGAAGAGAAGAACTAACCTTGCTGTGGTATTGTTTCAAATGTCCAAGAATATCGGTGCTACTGCTTGATGTCTTGACTGCATTGTGTTCTCAGAAGTGTTTTTGTTAGCATATACTTGTTTTGAAATGGGTAATGTTTATCACAGGGTGGTGTGGGCTGGCAGATCATCTCATTTCAACCTCTCTGCCATGGGCAGGGATACCTTTCACTATCCCAGGTTGCTCCAAACCCCATCCAGCCTGGATCCAGGCATCCAGGGGCAGCCCCAGCTTCTCTGGGCAGCCTGTGCCTCATCACCTTCACAATATCCCTGGCTGGATTTAATACTTTCAGGGCTTTAGCTTTCCAAACCAGACCCCTATCTGCTCAGACAATTTATCTGTATTTCTCCCACCCTCTGTAAGGGTCTTTTTGTGTGAGTTTGTCCAGGAGCTCCTTGTTCATCCTTGCAAGCCTCCTGACACTTCTGCCTGACTTTCTCTTTGTTGGGATGCATTGCTCCTGGGCTGTGAGGAGGAGGTATTATGATGGTTCTTACTTAATTCAGCATATACTAAGAATTGATGCTGAAAGTTTTCCCTTGCAGAACATTTACTTCATGTAAATTTGGTGTCCTGCTTTGCTGAATAGTTCAGAACACAGCAGCATTGGAACAGCCTTCTCAGCAGGCAGCTCTAATTAGGCAGAGATTTCTTTTATGGTGTTTATTTCTCACCAAGCCATTGATTTGGATAGAAGATACTAAGCTCACGTAATTACTTAAAATAAACACAGAGCTTTTATGAGACTGCTCTGAAATTCAGTTCTTTCCAGATGTGCAAAAAGTTGCTTGAATGTCATCTGCTGCAAAACACAAACTTTTGGGGCAGTTTGATGTTGAGACATTTCTCAGTCTTATGATGCTGATGCTAGTGAGGATCAGGCAAAAAAGGATCATAAGGTATTAGAAAAATATATGATCAAAGAGGCTTTTAGAGGACTGGCTTAATATTTTATGGATAAAGGATGCCTGCAGGAGAGCTCTGCCAAGTTATGCTGGCACAGGTGGGAGCTGTCTGCCTCCTTCCCTCAGAAGGTGCTGCAGGTGGGGCAGTTTGGCTCTCCTGCCATCTCCTCAGGTGCCTCCCTCCCTGGGCAGGCACAGCAGTGAAACACAGGATTCCAGCTGAAGGCAGGGTGCCAGACAGCTGAATGCAGCAGAGGGGCTAAAACTGCTCCCAGTGCTGCTGCCAGCGTGGTAATTTCCCTCCTCGGGTGGGGTGCATTCCTGTGGGCAGAAATCTTTTATGTTTCCTTGCTCTGAATTGCCAGATGTGTCTGCAGATTGCTGTTCCCAGCCAGTTCCTGAGGTGCTGCTTGCTGAGCCTCCTTGCAGGCACTGCACGTACCACGAGGTGCTTTGGAAGTGCTTCCCCAGGGAAAGCTGCTGCAAGCACTCTGGCATGGCTTGCACTTCCATGCTGACCTTACCCAAAGACCCCCTGGGTGGAAAGCCAGAGATGTGGGTAATTTAGCTCTTGGTCAGAATTTGTTGTCCCTAACCTTGGAAACGTCCCAGGTGCAGTTCTGGCAGGTGGGCTGGTGCAGCAGCATGTGGCCACACAGCCCCTGCACTCAGCTGCTCTCCACATTTTCACCTCCTTGCAAAAAGAAGCTTTGTAAAAAAATACTAAAATATTATTTTTTTAAACAAAACCCCTCAGGCTCACAGCAATATTGAGCCAGGAGCCTGAGCAGCTCTCCTGCAGGTCTCTTTGGGCAGGGTCTCTGTGATCCTGACAGGGCTGTTTTTCTGAGCCAGTTTGCTCCTGCTGTCAGGCTGGGACAAACTTGCATTTTATTCAAAACTGGCTGCAAGATCAGCCAGGTAAAAAAACAGCTGCTTCTTTTAAGGTGTTTCAACATTTAGGCAAGTCATATCTCTTTGGGTCACCTTAGACTATTACTGTTCTTTTTGTGCAGAAAGGAGGGCAGTTCCTTTTTGTTCAGTACTCCTGGTATCTGGAATTGAATCATAGTAGAAATTCAGGGAAGCCTAAACTCGTGGGCTGGAAAAGCAGCAGCTGGGTGGTAGGAGTCTGGCTGGTGCACAGAGGTGCCTGGATAATGAGCTGTGATCAGAGCTGCACCTCCGCCTTCTACAAAAATAAAAAATCAGAAAAACAACCTTGACCAGGCCAAGTTGTACTCAGAGTCAGACAGGCAGCCCCTGGGATGCTCAGTAGTTTTCAGGAGCATTTAAGGATCTGACAACCTACATGGATGGGAAGGCTATTAAGAAAACATTAATTAGCTCAGGTGGACTTAATCATCTGGTTAAAGGGAACATACATTGCAAAACTTCCACAAAAACATTTTAATTATTCCTAATTGTTCTTCCAACCCTCAAAAACCAGTTCCAGATTTCCAGATTTTTTTTTTTTTTGCCACTCTTTTGTCTTTAAATATGCATGTAGTTTAGGTAAGATTGAAATTAGGAATTATTTAGGAACATGTCTGTACAGGGTAGGGAGTATTTGAAGGGAGCAGGATATCTCTAGAGCAGTGATGGTTTCCTGAGTGTTGCCTTTTGACCACGAGCTAGAAAAATTTCAGTTAAAGTTATTACTTTATTGCTTTGTCCTTGTTTGTATTGTATTTTTTCCCCTCTTGTCTTCATGAATCCAAGTGTGTTAGGCAGAAACTTGTAATACTTTCCTTCAGGATTATTTTTATGCACATCTGTGTAAATATTATTAGCTCACAACTTATTCTGAAGCTGATCATTTAATCACCAGCCTTTTTTATAGAAATCTGAGTTAGGAGGGTTTGTCAGATGAGGTGATAGCTAAGGAGCTTATATTGTTCTTAAGCGAGATATTTGAGGTCAGGGCACTTTTCAGTCCTCAAGAGCAAAGAGTGTCTCGGGTACAACACCAATTCCCATCTCTCCTGCTGTGGAACAGCAGAGGGGGGAGCTGGAGTTATCCCGGACTTTGGGCAGGGATGTCTTTGTGCTGAATGTGCCCCACTGCGAATGCTTGGGGCTCCCGTCAGCTCCTTTTGGGCTGGGATGGATCTCACAGGGTGGGGAGGAAATGGGGCAAAGCTCTACCCACATCCTGAGGCAATTCCGTGCAGGTTTTCTTACAAATGCAAACGCCGTTTTGAAATGATCCTTTCTCGGCACGGCGAGTGATCCTGGCGTGGGATTTGCACAGACCCCTGTGTCCCTGTGCCTGGGCAGGAGGCTGCTCCGGGTGCTGGGGCTGCTGCGTTTTGTCCTCCTGCCAAAGGCGACCCTCCTCACCTTGGGACAGGTGCCCCCTTCTCCCGCAAATGTGCGGAATGTCGAGCACGTCCGGAGGGAAAAAAACCCAGAGGAAGTGATAAAAGGGACGGGGACTCATCCCCCGCCACGATGAGAGGCAGCAGGGCAGTGTTGTTTCCAGAGGTCATGTTTGAAGCACACCCATGGTTTTTACGAGCGTGGGAGCGGGCCGGGAACGCCGGGATGATGCTTCTGGTCGAACCTGTTGCCTCTGGGTGTGAGTCAAGGCTGGCGGGGCCGGGACACGGCACGGCGGGGACCCCGGGCAGCCCCCACGCCACTGCCCCCGTCCTGTCCCCGCAGGGACACCCGGGGCGCTCCAAGGGCTGCAGCCCCTCGGCAGAGCCCTCCCCGTTCGCTCCGCTGTCGGGTTTCCCCTTTATCTGGGCGAAGGGGTGCGGGAGGCGTCGCCGCGGAGCGGGTGGGTGGTGATGTCAGGCGTGTGTCAGCAGTGGGAGGCGAAGCTGCCAAGGCAGAGCAGCAGGACGGAGGGACAGACGGACGGCACGGCTCTGCCCTGCCCATGCCACCCCCGGCTCTGATCCGGGGAGCCGGGATCGCCATCGGGATCGGGATCGGGGCTGCGGCCGGGTGAGTGCGGGGCACAGTGCGGGGAGGCGCCGCGGCTGTGCCGGGATCCCGGCTGGGATCGTGCTCAGCACCCACAGGCGCCTGTTGCTCAATGTCCTGACAGACTGCTTAGGTTGTTTCCTCTTGCGTTTTTCTGAGTGTATTTTCTGTCAAAGTTCGGTGCGGAGTTGTAAAGAGGCGCTTCTGACTAGGCGGGAGGGCTGTGAGACAAACATAAACTTAAGCACAGAGGGAAACTGCCACAATCGTCTAGAAAATAACTTATTAACTCAAGTAAATTACATTTCCACTTGGCTTCACTTTTTCTACATCAGGTTCTAATAGTCAGTTGTAGTCCTAGGAAAGTTTTAATTAAACAGAGGGAAGGAAGGCTGCTGAAAGAGCCACTTTTCCCTGAAACACGAATGCGCTGGGTTATGTTTCATTGTGTTATAAGTGTTTCAGATGCATCCCAGCATAACAACGTCATTTTTTAGTTTCTGTAGTGGCAGGTAGCATGGCATGTCAGGTTTTGGCAGAGGCCAGCTGGAATGTTGTGTGTCCCGGGGGTTTCTGGTGTGGTGGCTGCACCCTTGGCAGCTTTGGAAAAACTCCGGTGGGGGAAGGAGGGAGTTGCTATGATGGCCTGGGTGCCTCTGCTGGATCATCCCTGGTGTCAGAGGCTGATCTCTCACTGAGCCCTGTCCCTGCCCAGCTGATGGAGGCACCTCTGGTACCTCCATGTGGGCTGCAGCTCTGGAAAGCAGCTGATGTAAATTCCAGCGTGCTGCTGCTCCTGTGGGGGACACCACATGGACCCCCCTGTGCATCCAGGCACCCTGGCACTGCTGGAGAAGGGGGCAGGAGGTGATGCTGCCAAAACCTGCGAGGCTGGGCTGGGAGGATGCAGCCCCCAGTGGCTCATCCCCAGGGGCTGGCTGGTGCTGCTGCAAAAGGAGGGTGAATTCATATGAAATCCTGATCCCACGGGTGCAGCTGCCAAGCCCTGACTGACTTTGATCTCTTCTCCCAGCTGGCATTTTGCAGGAAATATGTGGGTTTCTAGCAGGAGGATGTGCTGGGGGTGGCTTCCTCCTGTAGCTGCTGCTGTTCTGTACATGCTGTAGCTCTGCTCCAAAATGTAACACTGGGTGTCTCACACAGTGTCTTTACAAGAGGAAGGTCTTGGCTTTTCCAAGCTGCTGTCATTCCCTGGGGATGCCCTGACTCAGGGAAGTAGACCATAGCTGTCTATACAATTACTTTGTAAAGAGATTTTTGCGTTTAATCAGAGAGAAAATGACTTTAGCTGCCCTGCCAAGATCTCTGGGAACTTCTAGCAGTGAAATTAAATGTGCTGCTGTTGGAGGCAGATGTTGTCACTGGCAAAATCCTCAATTTGTAACACATTGTCTGTAGGAGTGTGAAATTACTGAGGGGCCATCCTATATTTATGTGCTCCTTTTAATTGATGTTATGAATGTAGTTACTGCTCAGTCCATGCCATAGCTGAGGATACACAGGAATTGTAATTTCCTGAAATTATATCACCTTGGGGTGAGAGGACTGGTGATTTAGTGACCATGTACTGTTTCTTTCTCCCAATTCTCCTAGCTATTCCAATGGAAACAGCTGGAAAATCTCTATTTCCGTGAGAAGAAGTTTGCAGTGGAAGTGCACGATCCCCGCAGGTGAGGCTGCAGGAGCAGCTCTGCCGTCGGGTTAATCTTTACCCAGAGTGGGAACTCACCCTCACGTGTTATGGATGGGGTGGGAGGTGCCCCAGAGCTAACACCTGAGTTTACTCTGGGCTTTGGGATGATCCTGACCCAGCGTTTGGCAGGGCAGACTGGGGCTGTCTCAGCTCTGGGTGTCCTCTCAGATTCCCTTTTTGTGTCCATTCGGGGAATTCTTGGAGCAGGGGGAGGACTGTTTGTCATGGCCAAATCTGCAGCAGCACTTGGTGATGGGATGAAGGAAATTGAGTTTTTGCATGCCTAAAATAAAGGTTAAGAGAGAGGCATTGTGGACTTTTAACCTCAAAGACCTGTCTTGAAATTGCATTTCTTTTCATCTCCTCAGAATTTCGGTGTCCAGAAGGACCTTTGGTCAGAGTGGGCTGGTGGTGCAGACCTGGTATGCAAACACTTCCCTGATCAAGTCCATCTGGGTGATGGCAATCAGTCAGCACCAGTTCTACTTGGACAGGAAACAAAGCAAAGTAAGTTGTGAGGCATTTTACTGCAAGCATGGGTTTCAACACCTTTCCTGTATATCCTTCAGCATATGTTTTTCCACGGATGGACTACTCTCCAGAGAAAAACTACAAATTGTGTTTGTCAGCTTTTTGAGCAGTCTGTTACTGGTGGTATTGTTATTTGATCCATTTTAGCCTGCCTGCAGTTAAGGCCTATGGAAATGTAATTATGGAAGAGGGAATTCCCATGTCTGGGTGTCTAATCTGTCTTTCCTTTTGTCTCCTTTCCTGTGTTTGTTTTGAAAGCTGCAGAGATTTTGAGCTGGGAGATGGTTCAGGTTTTGGGGGAGAGGAGAAAGGAATGCCAAACAGCCCTTGTATACCACAGGCACCTGTGTGATGCTGTTGCTTTAGCCTTAATTTTGTGGGAGATGAGGTTTGAAATGTCATCTTCTGTGATGTGTTCTGAAGTTAATTAGAGGCAACTCAACGAGGTTGGATTTTTTTTTTTAACTCCTTCAGGCAAAAATTCCGTCAGCCAGAAGTTTGGATGATATCGCCATGGATCTCACAGAGATGGGAACACCAAAAGTGTCAAAGCTGGTGACTTTGGAGGCCAAGAATCAGCTTATTATGGCCAGCAATGGCAGTTTGATCTCATCAGGTAATACTGCTTGTAGATGTGAAGTAGCCAACTATAATGGAGCTTGTGTTTATTAAAAGGGAAGTGAGACTACCAGGCAATAAAAATGGCCTTTACCTGGAAATCCTCTGATACAGAGTGTGTTTCCCAGGCTCTCAGGATTCAGAGGTCAGTGAAGAACAAAAGAAGGAGAAAATTATGGAGCTAAAGAAGAAAGAGAAACTCCTTCAGGAAAAACTGCTTCAGAAAGTTGAGGAGCTGAAGAAAATCTGCCTGCGGGAAGCGGTGAGAGCTGCACCTTACACGGGGCAGGGGGAGCCCCTTTGTCCCCCTGAGCCTTACCTGGAGCCTCTCTGTTCCCCAGGAGCTGACAGGCAAGATGCCCAAGGAGTATCCCCTGGGTGCTGGAGAGGAGCCTCCCCAGGTGAGAAGGCGTGTTGGCACGGCGTTCAAGCTGGATGACAACCTGCTGCCCACTGAGGAGGTGAGCTGGCAGCTCGTGGGCACAGCAGGGCTGGGTGGCCAGAGCCACTTGAGATAATCCAGCTCTTCCTGGCTGTTTTAAGAGGAGGCAGCTGGGACAGCTTCTTGCATGGAGTGGGAAATTTGGTGGGTTCTGCAAGTTCACCCCATCCAAACCCCTGATTTGGCCATGGCTGTATGAATTTTAATGGAATTAATGAATTTTTCTGCTAATTAGAGAAGATAAGGTGCATAATGCCATTTGGCAGCCCATGGCTCTGAGTGTTTCTGGAGCATTGGCTTGTTTTGTGTTGGGATGGTGTTTGAACCCAGAAGGGGTGTGCACTGTCCCCCTTGCAAAATCAGCTGTCTGTGAGCATAGTTGTGTGACAGGTGACAGGAGGAGGAGTTTTACCTGTGGCTTAATGAAGGTTCCACCTGAGTAAAACCTCCCTGCATTGCTCAAGAAGCTAAAATGAACTTTGCTGGCAGAGGCTGACTAGGGTGATATGGTAATTCAGGTGTTTGCAGTTTCTGGACACACTCCATTCCCCCTCATTCCTTCTGAGATTTGTTAACAAGCTGTTATCCAAGTAAGTAGGTGTTGGGCACTTGGCATCTGTCTTTCACCAGAAACTCACTGCCCTGCCTCACAGGGCTGGTGTGCTCCTTGTCTGCAGCAAAGTGATTTTGTGGACTGCTTAAATGCTGTTAAACCAAAATCCTGCTGACCAGATTTAATAACGTGTTGCTTAGCACTTCTGCAGTGCCTTTCATCTGAGCTTCTCAAAGTAGTTTACAAACAATTAATTAAAGCCTGAAACTCCCTCTTACATAGGTATGGTGATACCAATTTCCATTTTTATTTTCTCTGAACTAGGGAGAGATTTTGAAAAGATCTTTTCAGGGTTGGACTCGTAGCAGGAGGTTTAGCAGCCTAAACCTGAATTTAAGAGCCTGTGTTATGTCACCTGGGCTTCAGAACTTTGGACCTTGCCTGAGAAATCTCAAAATTGTGCACTAGTCAGAAATAAGATCTAAGACTTTCATATGCTGTGATTGTCTTGTGTATAAACTTTTCTCATTTTTGTTTTTTGTGCTCAAGATTTCACTTCATCACCACAAAAATAGATCTTCTTTCTAATGACTTTCATTGATAATTTCTCTCTGGAGTACAAGAAAATAACGTATCTCATGAATTTGCAGGATCCTACTTTGCAGGACTTGGAGAGCAATTTTATCATACACCAAAAGCTGGTGGAAGCTGCCAAGAAACTTGCCAGTGAGCCAGACCTCTGCAAAAACGTGAAGAAGAAAAGAAAGCAGGAGTATGCTGATGCTGTAAAAAAGCTGCAAGAGATAGAAAACTCCATAAATGAATATAGAATCAAGTGTGGTAAAAAACCAACCCAGAAATCAACTCTGGCTCTACCAGGTGAGAGAATTCCCCATGTTCTGGTGCAAACAGGAGGGAAAAAGAGCAATTTGGCTTACTTATAAACTTTGTTTGCATCTTCTCTATATGGTTTATCTTCTCCAAGGCAGTTAAATAAGAAAAAAGAGATGAAACTGCTGCATCTGATACTCAGTGCACTGCTGTAGGCTGGGGGCAGAGTTGGCCACAGTTTTAGGAGCAAGCACAGACATGTTCCAGCACCAGATATGGGCTGAAGGTGCTGTGCACAGAAAGGTTGGCAGCAGCACCTTGGATGAAGCTTTTCTGGTGCCTGAATTCCTGGTGTGCTGAGTGCAGTTGCATATCTGAGATGCCACATGCAGCATCTCTCCCCTGTCCTTCCTATGGTGCCTCAGTTCCAGCAGAAATAGAGCAGGCAGGATTGAGGAAATAGGATGAAAGACATTGCTTCTTGATTCAAAATTTCCAGGATGTCATATAAGTAAAGTTTAGGAGTTTATGAATGCAGTTACTGGCAAACATATTTTTTACTTAATTATTTACCTCTGAGCACAGTGAAAGCAGATACTCTTGGCCCCTCCATTCTGAGAGTGTGATTCTCCTAAATGAAGTGAGGTTCCTGCTGCTTCACAGGACACAGGATAATGTGTGAAAACCTGTTAGTATCCAAGCCATTGAAGCAGTTTTGGATCCTTACCCCTGACACATCACTGGGCTATCCATCATCACAAAGTGATTATTCTGAAAGGCTGATGATCAGTATTTAATGTGGCCCAGCTTGTTCCTGACTGACAGAGGGGAGGGAAACATCTGTTCTTCCAGTCTCTTGCTCACCAGTCTAGATACAGGTTGTGGAAAGTCCTGTATTACCTGGGGCACCTGGTGTGTGGTAATGACCAGGAGGGCTGGTGAGCAGAGACATCCATCCATCCATCCATCCATCCATCCATCCATCCATCCATCCATCCATCCATCCATCCATGTTGTTTGCTGCAGGCAGTGTCTTGCCTTGTTGTCCAAGCCAGCAATAAGCAGCTGCATTCCCTTCCAGTCCCAGGCTGTCACCCTGCAGCATGTGTTTGTTTATCAGTAATTGGTTTTGTGTGTAACCTTGTCACTATCAGCAGCAGTGCTCTCGAGTCTGGGTTTCAGAAGGCTGAGCAGTGATGAGTCACTTGTCTGTGAATTTGGGGAATGACTTGTTGGAAGTAATATGTTAAATATTCCCATTGATTTATTGAATCAAACCATAGCTATTTCCATCCCAGCCCCTAGGGGTAGGAGGTGAAGGACATATTGGACTGCTTTCTGTGTTCTACTTCCCTTTCCTCCCTCTCTAGCCCAGAGTTTCTTCCTCCCTTGCAGGGAGTTGCACAGACCTGGGATTTAAATTCAGGTATGTCACCATATCCGAATATGTCAGCATTGCACACCCCCCCTGAATCCAGCACTGTAGCTTTAGGCTGGCTTTTTTCTTTTCCTCAGCAGGCTTTGTTCCTCCCCGCACTGGGCCCAGTTCCACATTTTACCACCCTGTGGTCAAATCCACATAAATCAGCTCCCCTGGAGCTTTTTCCCAGTGTCAGGTTGCAAGCCCATCCTCGGTGGTCTGACAAATCCCCCTAGGGCAGGGACCAGTCCTGATTTTTGCTGTTCCTGAACAGCTGCTCTGTTTACTCCATTCTTGTAACCAGACCTTTCCTGGCAGCAAACTGTGACAGCAGGAGCAGCACACATTGCACGTGCTCCTGGTGGCTGAGGGTACAAACAGGTGTCTTACACAAAGTGGCTGCCACTGTCATTTTTTGTTGCTTCATTTCTCTCATGCTTGAAGATTCATGGAGATTTTTCACCCCACCAGTGCAATATCTTGCCAGAAACAGCCTAGGGATTTAACTGGCTGTGGGTTAATTATCTCTAGTTCAGCCTCATTTCTCTGCTGCTGCTGGTCTGCTGCAAACCTGAGTGAGGACAGGCTGTTTCTCAGTGAGGACAGTGTGTAGCATCAAGGTGAGACAGGTATAGTGAAGTGCTGTGAATAAGTAACAGAATGTAAAAAGAAACAAAATATTAGCGTGCCCATGCAACAGCTTCTGTTTTCTGTGTTGTTGGAATTTGCAATACCTTGATGGAAATCAGTGGAATTATTTTGGATTGATCTTAATTTAATTGAAACAGGATCTGTATGCTGATGAAACATTCAAAAGCCAATGCCAAATTTTACAAGGCTTTTTGTACCTACCTGGTGGGGTTTCAGGTGTACCTGGAGGAGATTAGCTGCTAACAGCCAAGATCTACATGTCTGTGTAGGCTCCTGACTCCTACTGAAACACCAAAACACCCTCTGAGATCTGTTGGAAGTGGGGTGGAAAACACCTTTGTAAATCTTGGCTTGATTCCTGCTGCAGATTAAAAAAAAAAAAAAAAGGAATCTCTTTGATAATTACCTGGGTCGCTTGCTGAGCTGCAGTGAACACGCAGAGTGATGATGTACCAGGACTGTCTTCAGGCTGTGAGGGCTAAAGAATACAGATTGCTTGTTATAAGTATCAGCTGGCTCTGAAACTCTAGAAAATAAACTGTGTTAAGATACTTGTAAGTTGATGTTGGCTCTTTTGTGCTTAAAGTGTTTGTTTTTATTCACAGATGATATAATTCCATCCGAGAGCAGCTCCCTGTCAGACACAACCACCTATGATGATGGTATGATGCTTATCCTTTTTTTCCCCTAAGAAGTTTGTCCATTCAGAGATATTTCTTTGACTTAATATCCTTTAGCATGTCCCATCCCTGGAAGTGTTCAAGGCCAGGCTGGATAGGGCTTTGAGCAAAACCTTTTTAGAGGAAGGTGTCCGTGCCCATGGCAGGGAATTGGAATTAGATGAGCTTTCAGGTTCCTTCCAATACAAGTCATTATATGAATCCATAATTTTGGTGGCTTTTGATGATAAGTTACTTTTTAGCAGAGGGAAAAAATAGCTACTCAGCAATGTCTTTCCTCTTTATGGGTTAGTTATTGAAAGTTTCTGTGTTGTGAGCTGACTTGAGTCATCTTTAGAGAAGGAAGTTGGTTTTAACATGACCACCTGCAAGCTGAGGACACTGTGGGTATCAAATATGTTGTCTGTAGGGCCTGGCCTAGAACTGAAGGACTTATAAATTGGGAGAATTAGCCCAGCCTTTCTGATCTCACAGCTACCATAAAACTTAGAGAAAAGTGGAATAGTCACAGATACCAACGCTCTATTTAGGTTTATCTGTTCCCTAGTGAGCTTGCATCTTGCATGGGTTGGTGTTTGCTCAGCTTACTCATTTCACACACACACCCACAGACACACTCACACCCTGTTCCACAAGGTGGAAAGGACTTGGCCTGCCTCTCCCTTAAACTGGATAATCGTCATTTGGGGACAAACATTATCTAAATTATTACTCACTTTTCAGTTCGGGCCTGACTCTGATCTCACTTTTTCCCAGTTTTAGATTGTACAAACCAGGTGGTGCTATAAAATGAGTTTACACCTGATTCCTGCTTATACAAGTAGAAGTGGAGCCAGGCTTGTGAACATGTTCTCTGTGATGCTCATCCTGCATTTATATGTATTAGTTGGAGTTTCCTGTTGGCTCTGTCGGGACCTGGTTGTGCCCTAAGCAAAGTGAGAACAAGGATCAAACCAGCATCTTCCCAATTGCCTTCAGCCAAATGTGTCTGTCAGTTGTCTCTGCTCATTCAGTTGCTTTTGAAGTCAGTCTCTTTTAGGTTGTGCTTCAAAACTAATTCTTAAAATGTCATTTTCAAGAGCTGGAAGGTGAGGGACAGGAACTGGCCTCTGCAGGGGCTGAGCTTGCCTGCTTGGCTCTGGAAAGGATTGCTCTGCAAGCAGATGTTTTCCCAGGAAGTTCCATTCTGGGATCTGGCACAGCCCCAAGCTGGGTGTAGTCTCCATAGGAGTCGGTGCTGCTGGGATCTGAGGAGCCTCCACCATGTCCTGTCTGTGGAGAGAGCTCAGTGCAGGCAGGAAATCTTTTCTGGATCCACAGCTCCTGTCATTGTCTTTGTACTGCAAAGTGCTTCTCCTTAGGGGCCATAGATTTGCACCCAGGGCAAAAATATCACTGATTTTGCTTTAACAAAATGCATATTCCTTTCCAACAGTCAATGAATCACTTCCTGCAGCAGCACAGAGACCCAGCTCTGCACAGCTTTCTCCAAGACTTCCACCACCAAAGTCTCTTGGGGTGGAGAGAATTCATCTCAGGAAGTCATCCATAAACGAGCAGCTCTTGGAAAGCAGACACTCCAGGTAGGCACATCTCACTGCTGCTGCACTCTGCACCTGCTGCCATGAGCTGCATCCTGCCCCTGCTGAGCATTCCAGCAGAGCCACTGCCCCTGTGCTCTTCTGGGCTTTCAGGATTTGGTGATGGGGACTGAATTTTCTGGTTAGGAACAAAAGAGTGAATATGTAGTTGACACAGTATCTCAAACCAGAGAGTAGCATAGTTTTTGTGAAGAGGTTTGAAATGGGTGAGAAATTTAATAGCAAGGGCTGTATTTAAGGAGTTGCTTGTGCCTACCACTGCTGTCATTCTTTGTGTCAGTTTCTGAGTTTTTTTCAGTGTTAATTTAACAACTTGTCATTTTCCTGATGACTGTGCTTAGTGGATTCAGGCAGCACCAAACCCTACCCATCCCTCCTGATGGTATCAGTATTCCAGCAGGTACATTGTCAAAGCAGACATAATTCATGTAAGGTCTGATGGAGAATTCTCTATTTACAAGCAGAGTTACTGGGATTCAGCCAGCCTCCATCATTAGTGTGTGTATCTGTGGGATATGGGCACTTCAGGAGCTAGAACAGCTCCATGGAGCACATCAATAGCAGTAGATTTGCAGGTGATTGTGTGATTGTGTCGTGTGTGATCATGTCAGATCTGGTGCTAGCAGCTGTTCCCAGTGTAGGGATTCCCACTGATCCTGAGATTTCTTGGCCTGTCTTTGTGAGCAGGCTGTTTAAGACACACTTAAGAATGTTTCAGAGTTTTGAGCAATTGAGTCTTTGCTTTTTTCTCGTCACTCAAGATAAGCAGACCACTCCTCCATATGAAGTTCAGAAGTCAAATTATAGCCATATGTACCCATTCAACCGTGATGTGCTTAATTTAAAAACCTAATTCATTTGCTTCTGTGTTACCTGCTCTGTCTCTCCTCGATGGTTCTGTCCTTGGGCAGCAGCTTGCCCTGTGAAGACCTCATTCTGACCACAGGAACGTGTTGAATTTCCTTTCCTACTTAACAGCTCTGCTTTTCACACATTTGCTTATGTTTGCTCTGCTCTTTCCTCTGTCTCTCCAAGACTTCAGGCACCCATAGTCGGTGTGCTGTGCCTTGTGTGATGTTGAAGCTCACAGGCTCTTTCCTTTGCTGCAGGGAGGTGCTGTCCACGCACAGCAGCCCGTTCCGGACGCTGGAGCGGCCGGCGCAGCCCCACGGCGGCAGGAGCATGCCCACCACCCCCGTGCTCACACGCAACGCCTACAGCAGCAGCCACCTGCAGTAAGGGACCCCTGCTTGCTGCCATGCCCAGCTGGGGAAACATGACAATA
This sequence comes from Oenanthe melanoleuca, assembly GCF_029582105.1. NCBI lineage: Eukaryota > Metazoa > Chordata > Aves > Passeriformes > Muscicapidae > Oenanthe > Oenanthe melanoleuca. The sequence goes on from NC_079346.1 coordinate 4,521,676, forward strand.
AAAGCAAATGGTGCTAAGAGGGCAAAGAGTCATTTGCTGTTCAGTGTTCCCACAGCAGGCTCTCAAAATGTTGGTTAGAGCCATCACTTTGGGAAGCCAGCTGTAATATGAACTCAGCTGTGCTGTGAGACAGCTGACAGTCCGTGCTGGAGCAGGAGAGATGCTAAGAATCTTTAAATGTTATCAAGAGCTGAAGGGTTGGTTGGTTGGGATAGTGCAGCCTGGAGAGACAGATCCAAAGGAAACCCATCTTTCCATGTTGTGCTCCCAGCTCGTTACTTGTGTAGGCTTTACTTTTCTAAATGCTGAGAGAGCCCTCCTGTAAATCATTACCAAATGTGTGGTTTTTGACCTTAGCTCTATGTGTCCCTGTCACAGATTAACCTTGCTCGCCCTGACAGATTATTATAAGTCAGATCTACTGTTGCAGCCAGTACAAAATTCAGCCAAGCTGAGTTCTGTGCATCGCAAATACTCTGTGTGGAAAGATAAGGCAGGATTTGTGTTGTGCTTGGATTGGGGAGGCAGCTGACCTGTCTGTGTGTGCTCTCTCCATCTCTGTTGTGTGAGACTGTCTTTAACCAGCCAACATCTGTGTTGTTCTAGGCCAGATGTTTCCCCACACCACTGCCGGCAGCGCAGCGGAAGTCTGGAATCCCAGACCCACCTGCTGTCCGAGGCTCCTGCTGACAAGACAGCCTTCTCCCTCTCCAAATCCCAGCGGAGCAGCAGCACAGAGATCCTGGACGACGGATCATCCTACACCAGCCAGTCCAGCACAGAGTATTACTGTGTGACACCCACTCCCAATCCCTATTACACCACCCAGACGCTCGACAACAGGACCAGGGGTCGGAGACGGTCGAAGAAACACAACATTTCTGCTGCAAGTTCAGGGAGCATGCCAAACCTGGCCCATAAGGACGTCCGCAGCGCTGTCTTCCACAAAAGCCAGGAGCAGCCTGCCTCTAATTACTATATATCTGCTTACTCCCCGTACACGGAGCCTGACGTTTACTACAACGGGGGATACGTGTACGAGAGCGACACGGAGGGGCAGTACAGCGTCAATCCCTCCTTCCGCTCCTCGGCTCACTACGGATACGAGCGCTACCGGGAGCTCCGCTCCTACCACGAGGACGAGGTGGACAGAGTGCCACACAACCCCTACGCCACCCTGAGGCTCCCCAGGAAGCAGGTGGCTAAAACGGAGCACATAACCAAAAACATTCACAAGGCCTTAGTAGCAGAGCATCTGCGGGGCTGGTACCAGCGTGCCTCCAGCCAGAAGGAGCAGGGTCACAGCCTGCAGGCAGGCTTGGAGCCGGAGCGAGGCTCTCAGAGGAGTTTGGGCTTTGCTGGGCTGCAGACGCCGTGCTCGCCGAGCAGCCGCGTGTCGTCCTTCTCCTCGGGTAATGCCTGATTTCAGCTGTGCTCAGTTCCTTGTGGGTCCCTGCTGTGCTTTCAGCTCTGCCCCCTGTCACTGCCTCGGTGACAGCAGAGCTCTGTCCTGATTCTCTGGATCTTGTTCCACCTTTCAGGACCCAAGTAGGATCTTGTTCCATACTTGGAAGGAAAGTCTTGCTTCTTATCTCCTCCTAAGGGTAAAACAACCTTTTGCTCGTAACCCAGAGAAGGACAAAGAACATCTGAGTTTCAGACAGGTGTATTTAGCAACCAGAAGCAGTGTACAAAGCTTCATGCCATGTAAATGCAGTTTGGTTTTCAAAATACAGTCCAGTGAGCATCACTGAATGTGTCAAAAAGCACTTTAAAAGCTCCAGAATACCACCTGTACAGTGCCTGCCTCCCTACAGGGCTTGTAAATCAGATTTTGTGTTTACATTGTCTGCCTGTGTCCTGCAAAACCCCATAGAATGGCTAATGAGAATTGTCTTGTTTGCCTCAGCTGATTTACCTGAAGAAAGGTCTAATTTGTTGCAATCCTTTTTTTAATTCCAGCATCTTCTACAAACACTGCTGGGAACTGGAGAACCCCCATTGCACTGGGTCTTCCAGACTATGACACCTTGTCTCATTCCTCCTATGCCAGCTGTTATGGGAATGTTTATGGCAACCTTCCTTTGCAGAGCAGGTGAGTAGAACAGATGAAAATTTTCTGCCCCTGCTTATGGGGGCTCTCCCAAGGGCTGCAGAGAGCCCAGGGTCTGCTTGGTCCCTGCAGGAAATCCTGCAGCTCTTGCTGCTTCTGCGTGGCATTTTTGATGTGTCCCCCCACTGTAGAACATTGTGCTGTGAGGACAGAAAGCTGCTGCCCTGGGGAATGACTCTGCCCCCACAAATGCCATCACATTTAAATGCACTTATGCTCAGTGTAATAAGTACCCCACGTGTGCCTCCTGCTTTGTGGGTTGCAGTTTGTGCTTGCTGCCAGACCGACTTGTGTGAAAATACTGAATTTTTAATTCTGTTTGTTTTGAAATAAATGGAAGTGTAAGGGAATACATAAAAGCTGCTCCTAGATCCTTTTTTTTTTCTAAACTACATGCTATGGGCTGTTTTACTGAAGTGATTTAAAACATCTATGGCAACAGTGTTTAAAAATACTGTTCCTACTAATTTTTTAATTTCTTATAATGGAGCTTTGAAAATTCTGCTTGTGTTAGCAACTTTATCTAAATGAGGTTCATTAGCTATTAATTTTCCATATTCTGAATCACTTGTCTGATTGTTCATCTGCTTTATTGACTGTTTTAATGTGCTCATGGCAAACAAGCAATCAGTACACCCAACAGTGTTGGCAGAGCTCAGGGCCAGGTTGGATGGGGCTTGGAGCATCCTGGTGTAGTGGAAGGTGTCCCTGCCTGGAACAAGATGAGCTTTAAGATCCCACCTAGATAAGATCCCATACTATGACAGTTTTGAGCAGCTGAGATTCCTCTTGCGCACAATTTTACAAATTACAGCACAAAAAATGTGTTTGTCTTTGGAGGCAAACTCAAAATAACCAGCATAGCTCTGAGCCCTTTGAGGTGCATGAATTGGGGGTCTCAGCTGATCCTGGTGCCGTGTGTGTGTTGCAGGACGTACGTGGAGCCGAGCCAGCTGTGCGGTGATGAGGAGGATGGCTTGGAGGAAGAGCTGCCCAGCAGTGAGCAGAGGCTGTACTGGCACGAGGACTCCAAGCCTGGGACCCTGGTGTAGCCCCCTGCAGCCCCTCTTCCCTACCCCTGCGTGCCTTGCACAAAACACGGCGGCTCCGAGGCGACCCTCGGGTGGAACTGGCGAAAGGAGCAAAAAGAGGAAGCAGGCTGCTCTGCTGGGAAGGGCTGAGTTCAGCATGAAGAGGGACTGCAGCAAACTGACAGACTCTTACCACAAATGGAGTTTCTCTGTGAATCCATACAGCCCACGGGAGCCAGGGCAAGCCACAGTTCATCTATGACCAGATGCAGCACTTGGTTGGAGTATTTATATTTAGCAAGCACTTTTTGGGAAGATTGGAAGGTGTTGAAGGCAAACCTCAGAGAAAAAAAAAAATGTGAAAAGGAGACTCTTATGGAAAAACCAGGAATTCTAGGAGCACAAGTCTGATGTCTGAAAGAAGAAGAAAAAATGAAAATTTATTCTGCCATGGTTTATGAGGACCTAGAAGAGGTTTCATAGGCTTATGAAGGATAGATACTGTGTGTGTGAGTGAGGCAAAGGGTGACTGAATCAGTTTTGGAACATTACTTGAAGGAAGTCTGGAGTTTTTTTGTTATGGAGGTTTGAATGAGTCTGTCCAGTTTTTGAGGTATTGTTAAGAGTGTTTGTTAGCACCACAAGCAAGTTCTGGAAAGAAAAAAATGTGCTGACACATTGTGTAAAACTATAGGTAGTTGTGGATTTGGAAACAGAAGCAGTAAACTTTGAACTCTTTTCCATGATAAAAATAATTAATAACAGCCCATTTAATGACCTTTCCATGGTACAACTTCACAGTGTGGAGGAGTAGGCAAATTTTCACCGTGGCTGCATGGTGACCCCTGCACATTGCTGTGCCACAGTGGGTCCAGGATCCCAGGGGTTGTTTCCCAGGGAACAATTTGGTAGCAATGGCCAGTATTTTAAAGTGGATACAAACACAAACAGCCAAGTGGGTGCCTTAAGATGAGGGGCATTAGGATTGTACCGTGAGCCACCTGAACTCCCAGGTGTGTTGCGAAGTCACTGAGTGACAGAAGAGCGCTTTCACAGAACCATTTGTGTAGGAATAGCATGTGACTGCAGTCTTGGTTTAAGAGGGATAAACCTACCTCAGGTCATCCATCTGTAGGAACAAACTGGCACGGGTTATCCTGCCTGATTCCTGATGACTCGTCTGCAAACGGTAAAATCTCTCTCGTTTCTCAGCTGTACTGTGCTTCAGGATTCCAGAAATGGTGCTCTTTTGTTCTTTTATACAAAAGATTAGTTACTCCTTGTTCATATTGTGAATAGAAAGGTTTCTGATAAACTTTTTTGACGTTTTTTACCAGTATTCCAGAGCATGTAATATATACAGAAGGACACACTTGTTAAGCTGGTACTTAGTTGTTTGTATTATTAGAGTCGCAATTTGGAGTTAAAGGAACAAAAACAAAATAAAAAAATAACTTATTTCCTTGGTTTTGCATATTTGTATAGCCTTCTAGAAATGCAAAAGCTCTTTTTGCTTATTCTTTTACTACTCCTGAATTTTTTAGACCTATTATTTTGTATAGGTCAATAAACTAAAAAGTGTGCTACCAAAACCACTTCAGCATTTCTCCTGTTTCTCCTTGAGTGCTTGGGAAAGTGCAGTGTCTGTTATTTCAGGGCTTTGAAGTAAATCACTGTGGTCTGATTTCTTTTGGCCTGTGGTGTTGGGTGGAGTGCAGAGGGTCAGTGGCCTCATCTGAAGGAAGTTTGGCCCCAGGCAGGTCAGAGATCTGAGTGAAAACATCAGAATATCAGGCCAGAATTTCTGTTTCATTATCAGCTGTACTGAGGGAGCCAAGCTGGGCTCACTCAGCATCCCTTCAGTGATACAGAGACAGAGGTGTCCTTGTGTTGTTGAAAATGCTTCTTGCTCATCTCTCCTTGCACCTAGGAATTGCCAGAGCCTCTCCCATTTGGAACGTGCCTTTTGGGGTCCAATTTGGAGTTTGTGCTGCCTGAGACACTCACCAATCTGTAAGAGTGACAGCTGCTACTGCAGCCTGGTCACCCAGTACTTGAGATTATTCAGTCTCAGTCTCCTCTCTTCAGAGTTATTTGTCATTCCCTACTTTTTGTGGTGTCCATAAACTTGACAACCACCACTGAATTTTATTCTTACTTCCAGGTTGCTGGTAAAAATAGGTATTAAAAAAACCTGCAGGTGTGCCCATTAAAATTACCCCCATGACATTGTACTTTTGCATTTTTCCCAGCAGCATTTGAGGGTTTTCTGGTGGCAAGTTCTTCATAAATTGACTGTGCACCAGTGCTTTGAGCAGGAAGCTGAGTGGGCCCAAGTCCAGAAGCTTTTCCTACAAAAAGGAAATGAGATGTGTAACCAGGCCTGTACCCCATTTAAAGCTTGCTTTGCTTTCCTTTATTTTAATGCTGTAGCCATGAAGTTTTGTATTGGCTTTTCCATCATCAGTCAGGATTTAGCTCAGCCCAGCACATTCATGTTGGCACAATGCTGGCACTCCCAGCTTGCTGGGACACAGCTGGGGTGATTTTGGATGAAATGGTTGAGAAGATGGGAATTTGAGATGGGTTTGGGTTGAGGATGGTCTGCTGTGTTTGGGGGTATTGTGTATAAAATCTCTAGGGCCAGAGTTCAGAGCCTGGTTGCAGTTTCCAGTTAGCAAGAGCTGAGCAGAGGAACTGGGAATCCAAGTGGGGTGGTGGAGCTGTAGCACTTGAGCCCCTCTTGTCATTCTCCACATGCCTGGCTCTGCAAGAGTTTTGTTTTTAGAAACTTCCATGAAGAGTGGAAGTACAGCGTGAAGGAGGAGACCCAGAAGAAGAGAAAAACAGGGTGGGAAGGGAGACCATGACATCCCTGTGGCACCTCCTGTAACTCAAGGGAGCTGCTGCTGCACCCAGTTGTTCCCCAGAAACTTTAACTTTGCCCTTTGCAGATTTCCAGCTTGCCTTATTGCATTTCTGGAGTGATGTTTTGTTGCAGATGTTCAGCTGTTCACAGTGTGTATAATGCAGCTGAGGGGGTAATAAAGACATACTTGTAATCATTATCTTATTTGTTCACAGCTGAAATACAAATTGCCTGTGCTTTGTTTGAATTCCTATCTCATCTGTGTGTTGCTGTTTAACCACAGCCTGCCTCACCAGGGGAACTGAGGACATCTAGTGCCTGACAGCAGGGTTGGAGAGAGGAGCCTTCTGCCTCTTGTGCTCCTCTGCAATCCTTCCTGGACTTGCAGTATGAAGAAATACCTAGAAATTCTGATTTGGTAATATCAGAACAAAGCCAAGAGGTGAACAAGGTGAAACACCAGACCCACAGGGTTTGATTTTACAAACATCTCTCTCTTCAGAAGGTGGATGCTGCTGATGGGAGTGTGGAGGGAAAATACAACCCCACTTAAATCTGTATGTAGTGGAGTGTTTTTGAGTGCTTTTAGTTAAAAAGGAGACCCACTCCTTGCCAGGAATCCTTAAAAAAGAATTTGGGCACTGAGCTAAAATAAGCATGCCTGATATTTTTAATTGCTGTCTGCTTTTTCTCTGCTGTTTTGAACAAAAATATTCTGAGATATGGGAGGACAAACACTGATGGGAGTTGCCATGAGCCCTGTGGGAAGCTGGTGTTGGACATTCCTTCAGTGCAGGGACCAGGAGGAAAATCTACACAGGAAAATCTTTTAAGATCACTAACCTTTAAAATTCACCTGACTATACTTACATGAAACTTTCTGGCCGAGGTGACTCAGTATGTGACTGTTTCAGGTTTCTGCTGATTTCTCATTTATGATCTTGGACTTGCTCAGCTGAAGTGTGAAAAACACAACAGCAATGTTTGCAGCTCTTGGGTGGGTGAGAAGCCTCCACCGTGACCCAGCCCATCCCAAAATGTGTGAAGGAAACTGTAAAGACTGAAGGTTTGCTCCATCTTCTGGGCTTTGGGATGATTGCAGGAGAGCTGCTCCTGAGCCTGGGGAGAAGCTCCCTTGCCTGGCACTGTCTGGGTGTGTCCACACTACTCCTAGGAAGATTTCTGCATTCTACATTATTCTTCCATCTTCTTAGTGCTTTTCTCTTGTATTGAATAAATTTCTGGTGTATAAAACTGACAGTCTCAGCTACAGCAGGGCCTCACACAAGTAGTGAAATCTCTCTCAGTGAAATCTCTCCCAGGGCAGGATTTTTCATCAAAATCTTTTACCCTGTGCTCTGAGGTGACATTTCCTTCTTGGAAGAAGGGGCAGTGCAAGTTGTGCTCAGTGCTGGTAGCCCAGGAGGACACATGGCACAAAGGTCAGGCCCTAAATGACAGAGAAGCTCCTTTCAACAAGAAGCATCTCCTTGCCATCCATCCAACTTTGTTATCCCTGTCTGTCACTCATGATGAATGGAATCACCATAAATCCTTCAGCAAGTCCTTGACTGCAGAGGGATATGCTCTGCCTCCCAGGACATCTCCTGCCCCATTCCAGCACAGCAGGAATGAGTCTCAATTTCTATTTAATCATTAGAGTGCCATCAAAGAGCTGCAGATGGAGAAGAGTTTGCAGCCAGCCAGGGCTCAGCTGGAGTAACTCTAGAAGAAATCCTTCCACCTGTTGCCAGCATGGGGTTAGGGAAGGACGTGTCCCATGTGTACAGAAGGAGGTGGCCATGTGGCCTCTGCATCATCACTGCCTGTGGGCACCTTCTGGTGGCAGGAGGATATGAGCTGTGGGGCTGGGGTAGGTTTGGATGCTGTAAAAGAAAGTTAACACCCTATTTCAATGTGAGGGGTGACATTATTCCCTAGGACAGCTCTGTTTCTTATCTGATCTGCTTGTGCTGCATTCAGTGTTTTGTATAAATGTGGAGGTGATTGCTCCTTGCAAAGTTTTTGGTGTTGCTTCTTGAAGAATCCTTGACATCCTGTTATTGCAGTTCTGATTTAATGGTGCTGCCAGGCAACATTGGGAGTGAAACTGTAGATTTAGCCTAAAAAGAGAGGGTACATTTAAACACTTAATTTTAGCCACTGATTTTAGTGTGAGGCTTTTGTCACTCCTAGGGTTCTGCCCTGCAAACCCAGAGCACAGATAAATTGTGAGAATAAAGGTAGAGTTAGCAGTAAATAATTGCTGAATTGCATATGCTGTCACAGATGAGCTCTTCCACAGTTTTCAAGAAGATTAATGTCTTCTCTCAAGGTCTGAGCTTGCATTTCTGATGCAAGTATTGAATCTCTGAGCCTGTTCTGCACACAGATTTGCAATAACAAGCCCTCTGTTAATAGTAATAAACATTTGGGTAAATGCCCATGGGTGGTGTGAGATTCAGCACCATGTTTGCCTTGTCTGGGCGAGCTGTGCCCATCAGAGAGGAGCCTCTGCTGCCCCAGGGTCTCTGTCCCCAGGCAGTCCCTGTGCAGGGCTCAGTGTCCCCTTTGGATGGCCATAGCCAGCCTCAGCCCTGTCCCAAAGCAGGTGCAGCCACACTGAGGCAGTTCAGGGCACATTTTGGGTTTGCCCATTGGTGAAAAGCCCCAGGTAGAGCCGTAGCTCAGTCCCTGAAGTCATGGTCAGAAAACAAACATCATAAATTGCCTGCTCCCCATAAAATAACAGAATTACTCATGGTCTCTCACAAACCTGTTTTTATTCACCACAGGCTGGTTTTCTACTCCTTTTGGCAGCTGTTAGCACTTTGCTTTGGGAGGAAGAGGTAACAAACCACCAGCCAGGGATGAAAACATTCAGGTATTTAGAAATGCTTCACCAAGGTCACATAAATAACAAGCTGGGAAAGGAAAATACCAAGTTAGCAGAAACACTGAGTGTTTCAGCATTCTGCCCATGTTTGTGCTATAAATGATTCCTGGGAGCAGAAACTCCCTCCTGTAGCCACAGAACTGAGCATGGTGCAGAACCCTGGGGGCTGGGGGTGCTGCTCCAGCCACTTCAGAATGTGGTCAATAAAAAAAAGAGCTGGGAGGTGGCAGGGGAGGTGTAGTATTGTTCAGTGGCAAGCAGGCAGAAGAAGTCAGTCTTTGGGGGTCAGATTTGGAACAGGTTTTGGCTCTGAGTTGGGCAAGGTTTGTCCTGGGTCAGCCCAGACCTTTTGTGTCATCTCCAGACCCCCACCAGCAAAATCTCAGTGTCAAGATTCATTTGTGGGGCTGTCTCCTACCCCAAAATCATGGGTCTTTTGATATTTTTGAATGGTTCAAAACAGTTGAAATAATTTAGAAATCCATCTGCTGATTATTTAACCCTTTTTGATACAAACCAAGGCATACACATCTGACTTGCCAATGCATTTCCCTACAGGATTGCTTTGAACAGGCCACTGTGGGTGGTCAGTGCCCTGTCCCAGGCTGAAATGTTCTGTCCTTGATTTCTGTCATGACCAAAGTCTTCTCCATGCTCCCCTTTTCTCCCTACACTTGTTAAGGTTTTCTTTTCCCTGTAATCAAGAAGGTGGATGATGGCAGAGGTTGTTTCCTAATGCATAGGTACTCAGACTTCTCTAAAAATGGAAACAAAAGAAAAATCACCAAGTTCTTTTTGGGGGGGCCAAATTAGAAGCATCCAGGTCCCACTGAAACAGGAGATGCAGCTCTTCTTCCTTCTCTAGAGGCAGAGAAATTACAAGGCATCAACACAGTGATGATGGGAGAAGATGAGAGATCTCAGCACAGCGAGATGTGGTGATAGGTTGAGCTGGGGCAGCAGTGGAGGGCTCAAATCCCCCTCCCTGCTGCTCCATCCTGCCCTGATCCAGCCATTGCTGTGCCTGCTGCTTCTCCCAGGGTTTGCCTTTGCAGCTCCCTGTCAAGCGACTTGGGCAAATGCTTCCAAAGTCAGATGTCCTTACTCTATTTAAGCAACAAACTTCATCTGATATATTTATATCTGGAAGAGTTTGGAGGTGTGGTGGGTGATTTTTTTTCCCCTTGGTATTTTTCCCACAGGGTGTCTCTCTATGACTGCTCCTGTTCCTTAGTTGTTGTTATTGTTCAGATCCCATCATCTGACCCTTTATAATCCCTGTATTGGGTTACACTGCATTGCTGGACATGCTTGGTATATGCTACTGATTGTCAATTTTAGACTCTCCCATCAGCCTATGAGTTTCTTAAAAGTGATGCAAGGTTATGTTACATGGGCACATTCCCTGACTCGTTCCAGCTGCACTTGGAAATGCCATGAATAGAGGGAAATGAGTGTGGGGAGGGTTTATGAGCAAAAAACCTGAAAGTCAGTTATAGAAATTGCTCTCCAATATTTGGCCAGCATGTGTCCCATCAATTTTCTTAAAAATAGAACAGTTTGAGGCACTCCAAACATGGGTTCATGGGCTGCCTCCTGTCAAAGGGTGGCACAGTGGCCAGGCCTTCCTGACATTCAAGTTAAGATCTTGTCAGCCTTTGGTCTTTCAAGAGGGATAGGTTGGGACTTTTGAAGAGAATGTGTAAATGTGTAAAAATCAGTGAAGTGAAGCAATCCTGCAGAAGAGGCTGGTGGGTTTCATTCCAGAGTTCATCCATATGTGAGTACCTGCCTTACAAACTGAGCAGCGAGTCAGAATGGTTCATTACCAAGGGCAGAACTCTTCTTCTGTCAGTGTGCTCCTAAAGTGCTTTTGTTTAATGCTTCTTGGGTTCCTACTTAGAGTGAATTTTGAGCTGCTGCTACCTGCAGGAACTGCTCTGTGACTGCTGCAGGTACATCCTGTTTTCTGCTGGGGCTCTGGCACAGCACAGCTCTGCCCTCTGCTAACAGGGCACCTCGTGCAGCAGCTTGTTAGTCCAGGGATTCCTGAGCAAGTGTCAAATTGGTGTGGAAATAGCAAGTGTCACCAGTGGAAGTGTCTTTCCTGTCTTAATGAAGGTTGAGAAATGTGTGATTATTTTGGAAAGCTCTGAGGGGAACGCCAACAAATGCTCCTGGGAAGAAGATGGGAGTTTAGATTTGGAAAAGTGTTTTAGACCCACCGTGAGGGTGTCCTCACCTCAAGGGTGTTGTTTGTTGTTCTAATGTGCTGTTACCACAACACCAAAACACTAAGCAGTGTGTTAGGAAAGGAAGTACATCCTGGAAACATAATTTATGGAGGAGAGACCTAAAGTAGGCAAAATATGATCCCCACCTTGGAAATCTGTGGGATTAGCACCCGTGTCACCAGGAGAGGTGTCACCAGGCAGCCCCTTGCTCTGCATCTGGTGGGGAACACATCATTCCCAGTGTAGTGTTTCCTAATCGTGGTCTTGACAAGTGATATATTTCTGCTTAAGAGAAAAAGTGGTTTTTAAATACCTGATAGTGTTCTCAGTACCCCTGTTTTCCTTCTCAAGAGGACTTCATGGGTTTGACCCTGCTTAACTTAGATGATCTGACAAGACCATGGCCCAAGGTAGCCTGGCTGAGGATCATGGAAACCCAAGAAGGTGCCATGGGGCTTTATTTACAGTCAAGAAATTAGCAAGTGAGAAGTAAGCACTGAACACACAGCTTCTGTGGCCCAAACTGCATCGTTTGGGAGAGCAGCATACCAGCTACTGAAGAGCACTGATTTATTTGATAACATCAGGAAACCATTTATGGGCTCTATTATGGCAGCAATCGCTGAGGGTTAGAGCTGCTGGGGCAGATAGATTGATGTGTGGGTCTGCTGTTGTGCTTGCTACTGCAAAATATAAAACAAGGATGAGGACATCCCTGAAATACCAAAGGGGCAAATGGAGCCATTGCATTCTTGGCTTGGGTTTTTATTATCTTTTCCTTTACCACTTATTCCGTTCTTAAATTTTTGCCCTCTTCCCTGCTGTGTAACAGCATGAATCAAATGAGGACATTTGGATAACAGACTTTTAATAGAGGTTAACAGGGTTTAGAACCCCATGTTTCATGTTACAAAACACAGCAAAGAGGCACCATCATCATGCAGAGCCTGTTTTGCTGTTGGCAGGCTCCAGCAGAGCGTGGCTGAGACTGTGATGAGAAATATGGCTTAAAATTGGCAGGGCATGGTCTCACTGCCTCTCCTCCATGGTTTTGCTCCTATGGAAACTGCATTTGCAAGGTGAGGATTTGATTTGAGACCCCTGCAAAGAAAATTTGAAATTATGGGAGGAAATCTTCCTAATCTAATGAATGTCCCAAACTGTGAGTAGCAAAATTAGCCACCCTTGTTACCCTGCTGTTAGAAAGAAACCATGCACATGGTGATGTTGGAGGTGTGGCTTTCTGGTTTGCTGTGTGAATTTAGCAGCCTATAGAATATTCTGAGGAAAGAAGGAGGCACTTAGATGAAATGGACACCTAACAAAAAAAGGAGTTTGGGGAGTTACATCAGGTCTACAAGTATAGCAAAGTAAATCTTTGTAGTTGCTTATTAATTTTGGGAAAAAAAAGAAAAAAAAAAAAAGGTAAAAAGTAGAAGGATGAGCCTGAGATGAACTGTTAGCCAAGAAGAGTTGATGGTGCAAATGATGCTCATGGCAGGGACAGGCAAGTCAAGCAGGCACTGGCATTGCCCCTGGGTGGGAAATGCTTCCCCAGGAGCACTCAGGCTGCTTCAGAGGGCTGGTGCCTGTCCTTGCATGGACCTCTGTCCCCAGGCACAAGGTGCATATTGTACTAGCCCTAGCTGCTTTTTTCCATCTTGCAGGACTTTCCCCTGACCAGGATGTGAGGCTTGGGAGAGGCCACCAGCTGAGGGGGCTGCACTCACACCAAAACCCCCTGTGATGGTCAGTCAGACCTGGCCAAAGGCAGTGCAGGGCCTGTGATCTTTGGCTCTTTTGAGATAAATTGTAGATGTTATGGATATAGAGACCTTTCTGGTTCTTCCCAGAGGCTGGATTTCCCCTGCACATCTCACAGGTACCAGTAATGTCCCTTCCTCCTGCTCTGGTGACTCCAGCACAGGATAAAGCCCTGGGCAGGGCAGTGTCCTGGGAATCCTCTGGAACATGTCTCTCTTCTGCCTCCCTCAGTGGGGGACACACCAGCTGCACTGAAATGTCAGAAGGGTTTGCACAGCTGACAGGTTGCTGAAAATGGAGCATGGCCATAAATTCTCTTTATCCAGCCAAGTGCAGCTTAATATAGACTTAGCTGCACGGGCTGTGTCCCACACTGAGCCCGGGAGCTGCCACAGCTCATGGCCAAAACATGAACTTGTCCATTTGACTGGATCAGCCACTGCTAGTGAGGGGAAAAAAAAGAAAATCCTTTGAAATTTATCTTTCTCTTTAGGTTTAAAAAAGTACCAGAGGAAGGAGGGAAGAATGAACATGTCTGAACTTGGCCAAAACTCCGATGAAGACGTGTGCCCTGAGGACATTGATGAGGATGAAATCCTGGCTAACCTGTCCCCTGAGGAACTGAAGGAGCTGCAGAGTGAGATGGAAGTCATGGCCCCAGACCCTGAAATCCCGACTGGGATGATACAGAGGGATCAGACGGAGAAACCCCCCACGGGGAGCTTCGACCACAGGTCCCTGGTTGACTACCTGTACTGGCAGAAGGCATCCAGACGCATGCTCGAGGATGAGAGAGTTCCTGTCACCCTCTTGCCCTCTGAGGTAACAAGCAAAAAATCACAAATATTTGTTATGCATCAGCAGGGGGATCTGTTTAATAGCTTTAATACCTTAACCTGCCTCTGCTTCTGTCCCTTACGTAAGGTAGAGTACAAACAAAAGTAGATTAATCCTAAAAGCCTCATCAGCAATAGAATCCAGCTTGGACTGATGTCAGGGTTAGTAATTTTTTAATTGCTTTTCCCAAATATTTACTTAAGCTTTTGAATAAAAAAAAATAAATCTAATTCTTATTTGAGTGAAGCAAATCACTGAGAAACTATTACAAGATCAGTTTTGGAGGATGTAACTCTAATTTGTTTGAGTTTGCATATGGAAGAACACCATGTTGCTTTTCCATGGAAGATTAGATTAATCATACAAATTAAACTATTAACTGACAGAATTTAATGACATATTGGAGAAAAATCCCAAACCACTATATTTTAACAGGGTGAAACATTCACTAACAGCCAAGCATGCAAACTCTGTGAACAAGTTCAACCCCACTCAATACAGTGCTTAAATTTATTTGACTATCCCTATGACTTTGAAATAAAGTTAAGGTCATACTTATATATCTTTCAGGATGAGGGCTACACTTAAAAATAGTTTAATAGAATTGAAACTTGGCCAGATGAAATGCATCCATACTTGCTTGTGAAGTTCACTAGAAGTTAATTTGAGGTAACTGATTTATTTTATTTTTGTTTTAAATATCAGTGGTTTGCTAATACACACCAGTGTGGCACATCCCAGACTTCCCAGGGCAGGTTTCATGGCCTTTGGAGACCAGGGGGAATCTCTGGGATTTTTCTCCTCCTACAACACTCTTACACTCAAAGAAACAATTTTTTAAACACTTCTGAGGTTAAATCTGAAATCTGGGCGTGGAGCTGGCTTCTGCATTCACAGCTGGTCAAGCAATCCCCACACCAAACCCGTTCACCACCACAACTCCATGGGCAGAAGTGCCTGGGACCATTTTGTCTGACTTTGGGTGCAGCACAAGCCATGACACTGTCCTGCCTGAACAGCTCAAATCTCAAGGAAATAGCTTTGGTTTATTAGTGCTTTATTAGCACTTCTCTGTGATGGAGGAATCACTTGCAAAAAGATGCTTGACAAAGAAAAATCTCAGTGAGGAGCGTCTCTGAAATTGGTAGACATTTGCAACTAATTTATTTGGATGGTAGAAGCCTCACTGCCCTGCAACTGCTTTGTGCAGGGGCTGCTTTCTTATCTCTGATCTCCAAACTGAGCTAACATTTTATCTTCAGTGAGGTGCTGCCTTAGGTGTGATGCTCTGGGACTGCCAGAGCAGGTGGCCTGGCTGTCCCTTGTGCTGCACAGTCAAGGCACTTGATTCCACAGTGGTCACAATGTGCTCTCTTCACTCCTCCCTGGGCTGAGCAAACCTTCAGGGACTCTGATGTCCAGTGCTTTGTGGCATACAAAGGAAACTTTCTCTCTTGTCAAATAAATCTAAATCCAGAAAGAGACTTTGGAACAGAAACCCTTAAACCCCCAGAAGGGTTCAAAGACCATCTTAACATATCATTAAATATGTTAAGGATTTAATTGTCAGGACTTAATTTAGTAGGCAAAGATGAGAAACTGGTTTGCAGCCTCTTTAGGAACAAACTGTTCCTGTGCTCCCAAGCAAACTGGTACAGCCTGAATTTACAGTCATGACACTTTTAAGGATTATTCTCTATTGTATGGGCATAGAGGGATCTAAATCCAGCTGCTACGTGTTTATTTGAGCAGAAAGTTATTGTAACAAAGATGTTTTGCAACTATTTCAGCTGTGAGGTTTTGTCTTCCTCAGAGAAGTGCTGCAGAGGAGATGGAAGGAGAGGCTGGCAGCAGTGGTGAGATGGCTGGCAGGAGGATGCCAGGACCAGAGGGAAAAGAGAGACATTACCAAAATGAGCACGTGTCTGAGTCAAGAACACAACCTGGGGAGAAAAAGAAAGATGGAAGTGATAAGGAGAGAGTGGTGGAGGATGATGAGAAAGAAGAAGCAGAGGAGGAAGAGGAAGAGGAAGATAGTGAAGAGGAGGAGGAGGAAGAAGAAAATGAGACTGAATTGGAAACAAAGAAGAATTACACCAATGAGAACAGTCACAGCAACCAGATAAGTCAGAAGCCAGGTACAGAACCAGGAGAAACCAAAGAAAAGCCTAAAGAAAATGAAAAGAAAATATCGAAATTGAACATCCCCCAGAAGTTAGCACTGGATACCAGCTTCATGAAGCTAAGTGCCAGGCCTTCAGGAAATCAAACCAATTTAGAAGACAGTTTGGAGAAAGTCCGAAAAAACAATCCAGATGTGAAGGAGCTCAACCTCAACAACATAGAAAACGTCCCCAAGGAAATGCTAATAGATTTTGTCAACGCCATGAAAAAGAATAAGAACATAAAAACGTTCAGCTTGGCCAACGTGGGGGCTGATGACAACGTGGCGTTCGCGCTGGCCAACATGCTGAGGGAGAACAGGAGCATCACCACCCTGAACATCGACTCCAACTTCATCTCTGGCAAGGGCATCGTCGCCATCATGCGCTGCCTGCAGTACAACGAGACCCTGACCGAGCTCCGCTTCCACAACCAGCGGGGGCTGCTGGGCCACCAGGCGGAGATGGAGATCGCCAGGCTGCTCAAAGCCAACACCACCCTCCTGAAAATGGGGTACCACTTCGAGCTGCCAGGGCCCAGGATGGTGGTGACCAACCTGCTCAGCAGGAACCTGGACAAGCAGAGGCAAAAGAGGCAAGAAGGGCAAAGGCAGCAGCAAATGAAAGAGCAGAAAGAGTTGATAGCGATGCTGGAAAATGGACTTGGGTTGCACCCTGGGATGTGGGAAATGCTGGGGGTACCGCTGCCCCAGCTGAGGATGCAGGAGCCCCCACAAGCCCCCAAACCCCCCATCCCTGCAGCTGTGTCACTGAGCAAAAGGCAGGAGAACATGAGGCCACCAGCACCCGAGCAGCCGTGCAGAGAGAAACCCATCAGCTTCAAAGTGGTCAAGCTGAAGAAGACTCAGCGCAAACCCCCCGTGCCGGAGTACGTGGAGCCTGCTGAGAAAACCAACCTTAAAGACGTCATCAAGACACTCAAACCAGTTCCCAGGAGAAGACCCCCTCCCCTGGTGGAAATAACCCCGAGGGATCAGCTCCTCAACGACATCCGCCAGAGCAACGTCGCTTATCTCAAGCCGGTAAGTGCCGAGCGGTGGCTCTGGGGTGGGGGACAGCAGTCACTGCTGGGCTCTGAGCTCTGGCTGGAAATGCTGGGCATTGCCAGGGCTGGCAAATGCACCTGCACGTGGCATTGTCACCCTTTTGTGTCAGGCTGCCCCTCCTGGCATGCAGGTGGTGTTTTCCAGCAGCACTGAGCTATGGCATGTGCAGGGAACTCACTGCAAGCACCACGGCTGCAGAATCTCTGTACTCCACAAAGTAAAAGAAAGGAAATTCACTCAGGAGGTGAGCAAACCCACAGAAACTCAACCTTACTGAACTCAAAATACTGTATTAGTTGTGACAGGCATGTGCTGTTATAAGACAGTTGTTTCAGGAGTACAACAGGCATTATTTTTCATGTGAGTACCCCATAAGCCCCATATTTTTCTCTTCAATAGCTGTGTCTTTCCAAGAGAGCACTGTCACTTGGCACACACTGAAATCCAGCCTGGACTCACAGTCTGCAGCCCAGCTCCTGCCTGCCTCACCCAGGAACAAGGAGTGTATTATTTTAGTGATTCTTTGCTGCTCATCCTTTTGTTTGTCCTTATGTAGATCAATTGCAAAATTCTAGTGCTATCAGGAAAAAAGAAATTACATCCACCAGCAGTGAAGATGGAATAAGGTTGTGGGAAGAAAGTAGTGGTACTGTAGGGGATTTTATATTTGTTTTCAACTAAAATTTTGCAACTGAAAATTGGCTCAGTGGTCAACTCAGGTGAGCTCAACATCATCCTGACTTTGAGAATGCCTGTCCAGAACTGAACACTGGCACTTGGGTACCAAATCCATGTGTTGCTTCTCAAAATGCTGGCCATCAGATTTAACCTCTTGCTCTCCTGACCTGTTATATTCCCTTGCATTGATTCAAGAAATCCTAAAATCTGGCTGATGTATTTGTAGCTTGACGCCTGTTTGTGTTGCCAAGGCTCGAGGAAGAGGACAGAAATTCCCTTGTAATTAAAAATAGTCAAGTAGTACTTTGTAATTATTTTTTCTTTCAATATTGACATTTTAATATAGCAGGCCTAATTTTGCTTTCATTTATACCTACAAAGAAATAATTATTTCCTCACTAATTCCAGACAGAGTAGTCTGTCTTGATATTTTGTCAGGGGCAGGTCCTGCAGTGACCTCGGATCCTGGTTCAGGATTACCCTGAACATTCTGTCCCCTAGGCAAGTTTTGGTGTTCTGAGTTTCTGCTGGCCAGTGCAACTTGGCTGCAGCCAAGGCCTCTCCTCAGGGCGTTTCTGGCCTTTCTAGGCTGCAGTTTTGGTTCCACATCCCAGACAACAAGACCTGCTTGTGGGAAAGCTCACAAACTGTGCTGGTGACAGCAGGCTGGTCCTGCACAGCCATGGGACCTGCTGCCCCCCCAGTTCCTCAGGAAGGTGGAGGACAATGGCACTTGTTCTCTGCCAGGCACAGCCCTTACTTTGCACAGCAGTGGTTCAGAAACCTGGGTGCTGCCACGTGCCAGGGGCAATACTGACCCCAGCCATTCCCCCCAAAATGATCAGGAGGATTTTATCCATGAGAACTGTGGGGTTAAAGGTAGAGGGATCAATTCATGGTGCATTGATAACAATTGCTATCACAGGCCATGGAAAGATGAAACAATGGACACGTACTGGGGGCTTGGGGTGGTTTGTTTTGGTGGATTGTTTGGGGATTTTCTGGGTTGAGTCTTTTTTGGCCTCTGTCATCAGACCATTTGGCATGGATGTGGAACATTAGAGTGTTATTCTCCCCATGATCTTGGTACCTCCTTTTTGCCTCAATTCCCTCAGCTTCATTTCTAAAATAGAGTTTTACTGCTTGAGCTGAGTGGGGTGTTCTCTCTATGGTGGGACTCAATGCCTTCAAATTGATTTCCTGGACCTTAAGCATTGCAAACATCAAATGGGGCATTCCAAACAAAAGAGAGCTCCCAACCAGAGCTCCTTGGAGCTCCCAGCTGTTATATTTTTAGTTCCTGAGGGTTTGTATTAGACTAAACTGGCCTGGTAAATAAGACTGAGAAATTTCCTCCTCCTAATACTTCATGTCCTTGTCCAGGTGCCGTTGCCAAAGCAGCTGGAGTGAGAGACCAGACTGACCTGAAGAAAACAACTTGGAATAAGGACTATTCAAGTTTTCTGCAGAACCCAGGTGGTGGATTCAACTCTTTGGGAACAAAGCTTGCAATGCACACTTGTATAAGTGTGGTGAAAACGGCTGGCATGGGAAAAGTCAGTGCTAAGCATTTCCATCAGGTATCAAACAATCCCACTGCCATCTGTCTGCCAAGGGGATTTGAGGCTTCAGTTTGTTGTGGGAGTATTTTCTCAGAGGCATCAATAACCTTGTCTTTCTAGTTTGTCAGCAAACTATTTTGCTTCCACGTTGTCCTTCTGCTGCCAGATTCTGCAGGAACATGCTGTGCTTTATCTTATCTTTCTTTTCACACACATGCTACTTTATTACTCTCTTGTCCATGAGAAATGTATTTGGTTTCCATGTATACAGCTTCATTTTTTAGGCTAAGGAAACAGAACTGAAATAAAGCTCTCTCTGTAAGATGTGTGCAGCACTTCCATTGCTTACAAAGCCCTCACAGACAGAATGACTGCTCTGGCACAACAAACACCTTCCAAGCTCCCTCTATTGCAGAACAATGTCCAGTGGGTATTGTACCTGATCAGCATTTAAGAGATGATGCCATGCTCTGCTTTGAGGACTGTGATGTTCAATCCCTGTGATTCACCTCTGTCTTACTGCAATCCTTAATTGCAGCCACCTTGGAGAGCACTGATGTGCCATTTTAGGTCTCCATGCTGTTTTTGTGGCAGGAAGAGGAGCTTCACCTCTTTTCCAGGGATTTAAGCAACTCCTCATTCCTCCTAGTATGATGTGTGAAGAGCATGTCACATCCTGCCAGGGCTGGTTTTGAAAACCTGTATATACACAACTTCGTTTTTCCTTAGTATTTTTGTGATTATTTTTTTTTCTCCTCCCTCTTTATAACCACATCAAATTTTTCTGATGTCCTTCCTGTAAAGCAGCTACAGGTAAGTCACACTCTTGTGAAATACATCCACAAGAGACCAATTGTTTTAGGGGCTTTTTTATTTGTTTTTTAAAGCCATAAGGCACAGGGAAAGAACAAAGGCTCTCCCTGTGCTAAAATGCACCTTCCTGTGGCTGCTTGACCCAAAGCTTTGTAGCTCCTGGCAGGATTTCCTTCAGGTGAGTTAATCTCTGAGTGGTAACTCTTAGCAACCTTCCCCTGGCAGCTAAATCCCAGCTCCACCCTGCTCCCCCTTCCCATGTTTATTTAATAGTCCTGAAGTATCAGCAATGTCCAGGACCTCTTGAATCTAAGATTGTCTCTACTATCACTTTTTCAAATTTTCACTTGTGCTTGTCCTTTTGGTACCTATCACCTGGTCTCTTTCCAATCTCCTTGTAAAGCTCTTTCTTAGCTCTACTTCTGTTTGCAAATGTAATGTCCCAAATTTGGGAAAGCTGGTTTTAGTACTGCCCAAGAGAGAGCAAGTAGCTTTAAAATATCACACAACAGGGAAGTGACATAAAAAAATGAAAATAATTTTCATTGCAGTCTTCTCTTTTTGTAAAGGAGAAGAGTAGGAAAGGAAGAAGCTTGGCACTTCCAACAAAGCCCTTGCACAGAGCACAGCAGCAAGTGACAAATACACCAAGTAACTCCCCAGGAAAGCTCTTGGAGCACACTGCTCACCAGACTGGCTTCAAGGCCAGGCTGCTGCAGCTCAGACTGCAGCAGTTGGGATAGAGAAGCACAAAGGAGTATGTAATATAGTGCTTTACAATCTCCAATTCAAGCTGCCAGACACCAATTACTGCTACACCCAGAAGCTGCCAAACATGAATTTCCAGGGTGGATAGAGCCTGGCCTGTGAAATTCTATTCTGATCCATGTTCTCCCACCAAGCAGCCTCTCAGTGATCACAGGAGGAGGGAGGCAGACACAGAGATCACACCATTACTTTGACTGCAGCAGAACTGGTATTAGTACTGCTCAAGGCACAGCTCCCAGTAATCCTAGAAGCAGAAATCCCTCTCAGGTAATTAACAGAAATGTGAAATCCCAGTTAAGTAGAGTTATGTAAGAGACCAAAACTGCATGAAGAAATACCCTAAGTATTCCACCTCTGTAGAGCAGCTGTTTTAAGGATGCAAGAGCAAGGCTAGAATATTTCAGCTCAGAGGTCCCTTGGACCTCAACACAGCTGACACAGAGCAGTCAGAGCCAGCAGCTTCATCCCCAGCACGGGCCTGTGGCATGAGCCACAGGGTGACAGCAGATCTCCCACCACCCCAGCCAGAGACACAGGCACAAGCTCAAGTTTCCAACCATTAGAATTTATTTTTCTTCATAACTGTGCAGTTTTTAAAATGCTACTGTAATGATGAAGTCATAGGCTACTATGTTCTTTAGGTGTGGAAACAGTTTTTGGAAAACAAAGACCATGCGCTACAAGTGAGGAACAGGCCATTGACTCTTCAGCTGGAATATACAGACACTTTTGATAAATACTGATCACCTTAACACTTAAATGGAATGACATGTTCAGAGTTCTACACAGTTCACTATGGAAACAGCATGGCAAGTTACATAAAAGCTTCAACTTCAAGGATCCTTGCTTTTTTGTTAAATTAATTACTTGGTTAGAAAAGAGAAATGCAAGAATATTTGAAATGGAGTCTCACCTGGACAACTTTCCCCCCCTGCTGTTGGTAAGCTCCTGTCATCAAGATGATTCCATCAGAGCTGGCAGTTAAGTTGTGTATGTATAAAATAATCCCCCACACTGCTTTCAACATCAGGAGTTTTAACAGGCAATTATCTTCATGAATTTGGAATGGGTTTTCAAAAATTGTATCTTGACATTTATTGCTTTTACTTGTAAACCTGAATTCCAGTTTATTCCTTTGAGGAGTGTTGGAAGTACAGAGTCAACAGATGCATGTTTGACCTGTATCTTTGCATTCTGGGTGAGAAGAAAGAAAAAGATGACCCACGCTCAAGAACACACTTACACCTCCATCTACAAACAGCCTGTGCAGACTAAAGCAGGTAAGTCCTAAAGTAGCAGTATTTAAAAACATCAATGGGGTAGAAATCAAGCTCATCCAAACTCTCTCTCTTTCTCCCATGCTTAGCCAGTTTAGCTGGTATACAAGGAAGTTTGGCTCTCCTACAGAGGGGAGCAGTTCTACAGATGAGGATTTTGGAGAGCCTGAAGGTAAATGTTACTGGGACTGGCAGGCAGTGCCACGTATACTTTTCATGCTTACAGCTATTTAGACTGTTTCAGGGCTGCTAAAGGAGGGCTGTGAGGTGAGGACAGGAGCCCAGACTGGGTACAAGCACTGCAGAGTTTTACCACATCCCAGTTAAGCTGGTAATGTGGTCTCTGTAATACAGAGCACTCGAGGGAGGGATTTGGAGGATGCAAGAGATACCTGCTTGTGATACATTCCAACTCATCTGAGCATCACCAGGCTGAAAAGTGCTACCCAGCATTACCTGGCCAAACTGCAATATTTTAGAACTGAGATGAAAGGGATGTTGCTTTAATAGACCAATTTGCTACAAGACAGTTTGAGAGACTGCATTCCATATGTTTCCACTCTTCCTCCTCTACCCCCAGAAGAAGAGACAAGCAAACATGGTTAAGTTAGTATGTATTTGTGTAAACACCAGAACATTTTGCTATACAATAGAAAAAAAGTTGCTGTTCTTATGTTCTTAGAGGAGCCCTGAAGACCTTGGAATACCTGTATCCTGCAACTATTAACCTGTACCACATGCATTTCCTGTTTTGTACATAAACTGAAAGCAAGCTTGAACAATAGTAAATAGCAACTACACTCCTGCAACAGGCAGAAATGCCAGGTTGCAGCTGCTTACTCCTTCACTTTAGATATGTAGTCAGCCAGTTTGTTGATACTATCCTCTTGCTGTTCCAGAGCATCCAGTATGAAGCCCATCGGGGTCTTCTTCAAGCCTATCCCCTCCATCTTGTTCTGCAGCTTGTTCTGTATGTTCCTGAGCCTCAGGGAAGCATGGACAAACATCACTGCATGACAGAAACACACTCATTAATTGTTAATGCCCAAGGAATGCATAGCTCTTGCAGCACTTAAGCCACATCCCAGCACCATGACATCACTGGAAGATGATGACGTATCAATGACTGCTTGAGTAACCACAGGTACCCATTTAATAATAACATTAAAGATGGCTTGTGCTCCTTTGTGTCCCCTCCCCCAGTTCAGTTTTGGGACCATTTAAACACAGATAGCAAAGTTAACAGCCGACTTAGACTCTGCAGACTTGTTTAAGAAAGCTCAAGTCACACAGCTCTATCCTCCCAGAGAAGAGAACAAATACTTACAGAGGAGAGGAAGCGTGATCCCAAACATGAACACCATGACATCCCCCAGGTAGGAGATCAAGAAGTAGCTAGACAGCATGATGGCCACAACAAAGGTGGTTGGGTACTGCTTCTTCATCTTGCGGAGTATATCCTTGTTGTGTGACATCCACACAAAGCCCAGGAAAACCAGCACCACCACTGTGCCACCAATGAGCATGTTCAGGGGACTCAGGAACCTGCAGAGAAGAGGAACAGAGTTCATATGTGTCCATATAGGATCAGCCAGCTCAATGGTAATGTAACTAAGGAGGTAAGGCATTGAAAGGCAGTTGCTGCTGTCAAGACCTTCACCAAGGTCTTTAGCAGGAGCTAAAAAAAGTAAAAAGTACAACAAAGGAGAAATCCTTAGTGTTGAATTCAGATAATCTTTGTCTTTATGTTCTCTTCCTGAGCTTAGTTCAATATGATGAGTTTCTGCAGTGCATCATTACAGAAGCACTGCCCACCAGGACCCCTCCTACCTCTGCAATCAATTCATTTGATATCACACCCAGAGTCCAGTATATCCAGATGAATACAACATTGACTGATCTCTTCCCTTCACATGACCAAGACCAGGCTCAGGCTAGGCTTCAGATGAACGAGCTCTTCATGTTGTCTTGTCTAGGTTTGCAAATTGGGAAAGGTAGAACACTGAGTAAAGGAAGTTACTTCACTACTTCTCGTTTCTGAATAAACCCTCTCATTGGTTTGCATTCAAACAAAAGAATTGCATGAAGAATTGTAATGCAAAAGAATTGCATTACATTCAAACCAAAGAATTGCAAAAGGAGCTTGCCACTGTTAGCACAACAGATGGAAGCCCAGTACAAGCAAGCACACCTGAGAGTCAGAAGGAACTAGAGTTTGTGATTAAGGCTTTACAGGAGGAAGAGCCAGGCCTGGCAAGAGAGCCACTGCTGAGGTTTGTGTTCTGTTATTGTTATCAGTCTCCAAGCAAACCAATCCATCGAGTGGATCAGCTTTGGACTATAAACAGCAAGTCCCTTTTTTGGACAAAGGCAAGAATGTCATCTGCTCAAACCACTTTCCAAGCATTTAGAGCTTGTTCAGAATCAAGTGTTCAGCAATGACTGCTGAGCTTGTTTCTTTACTCACCCAGAGTCCAGCCTCTATGGTATTTCACTTAAATAGTATTAAGTTATGTGCATTCTGATGTTCTGGCTTTCACATGCACTGATCTGATTACACAGCAGCTGAGGCCTCTGGGCTATTACAACTATGGCAGCAGCATGACAGCACCCTGATAAAGCCAGACATGCTCAAGGTTTACTCTTGCAGACTTTGCAGCTCATCCTGCTGCTCCAAAGCTACCATGCCCAGTGACTCACCACTCCTCCCCACTGCCAAGGAGGATGTTATGGTTTGTGGTCTGTGCTTCATATCCGGCCCAGGCGGAAGAAATCTGCTGCTGGATTGGTACTGCCAACACTCTACCTGCAGTGTGAAGGAGCCTCTTCCTGCAGCAGGAAGAACCCCCAAGAGCTATTTCAGAGCAAGGACTGGCTCTTGATTCTTCAAGTCAGCTGTGCCAACAGGAGACAGGACAACTGGACAGAAAAAGATTAAAATTCAGAGTAGTTCCCACCTGCTTCTGCTACTCATGCTGAAAAGCCAATCGGGCTTTTTGTAAGTGGTGACAGGCCAGACTTGCCTGTTGCATTTGAGTCACTCCCTGTAGCCAGCCAGATTATATTTAGCTCTGAATTGTCAATCTAAAGTTTCCAGGCTGGAAAAAGTGAACAGCATTGCTCTGGAAAGAAATCAGTTTCATCTGTGCTCCTTTGCAGCAGGAGCAGGGTGACTCATGACTGGACCACACTGGTGCCTGGGTTATATATGTACTGGACATATGGGATTCTTAAAGCTGTCTTGGAGCAGAAATGGCTAAACCTGCACAACTCACAGCAGTCTTTTTTTTTCGTTGCTAAAAATCCATGGACAAGATAATCCTGGAAGCAACAAAGATCTAGGCAGAGCTCCACACTACAATTTCCATGTGCTTGGAAAATACTCTCAAAGCCTTATCACCCCTACGCTTCCCGTTACTCTTATTACAACTTCAGAAACTTGTGGTGAAGAACCATCCCTCCATATTTATAAGGAAGAAACCAAAGACTTCTCTGCTCTACATTTCTTTCTGGTATTACACAAGTTCTGTACAACTGACTGGCTGTAAGGGATATGAGGAGGGGTGAGGGGAGAATGCATTCAGAAGATCCCTCTTTTCTGAGCAAAGTGATTTGCATCACATGTTTTCTGAAGTGGGCTGCATTCCAACACGTACAAGGGAGCAGTGAACAGAAGTATCAAGTGAAGGCATTCAGAGCCACACGAACACAGATGGGGATCGCAGTTGCCACTGAAAACCAGTATTCAAATTATCAGCCATGTGTCCATGGACTTCACTACTGGTGATTACTGTGCTGGACAGGGTGTCTTATGCCAAAGCCTTTACTGCCTGACCCACAGCATAATTTGCAGCACTATCTGAGATTATCCTAGAAATTCATATACAGAAAATTCTCCTACAACAATGGCAGTTTTCAGGAAGGCAGAACTCCATTATCCAGTTTTGCTCAGATCTGTTGGCATGCTGCTCTCAATAACACAATAGCTAAAAACTAAAAAGGAAAAAACAGGGATATGTAATTTTAGAACAACAAAGACTGGGGGAAAAGAGAGCTGTGTAACAGCTCTAGAAGTCACCTTACTGTTGAACCACTGATATTTGCCTTATTTAAACAGGTCAGAACACGAGGAGACAAATTTGTGCTCAGGCAAGGAGGCTGGAAGTCTTTCAGAGATGCAGAGAAAAGGTGAGTGACCAGCCATTAAGTATGTTACAAGATACTTTCTAAATATAATTCCTTTAGCAGGGATTTATGAGACATCAAATACCTAAAAATGTAATGCAAAGAACTATCAGCATGGCAAGGGTACAGTGACTTGAGTTTATATTGCTCAGAGGACTTAGGGGAAGAAAAACTCTTTTGGGGTTGGACATAAAACCCACTAACTTCTCTGACCCTGAAAGCAGTGAGTGTGGCAGGACTGACAGCATTTAGGGATGCCAACAGAGCACCCCAGATGGATAATCTCCTTTTTTTTCTGGGGTGACAAGGTACAACCCTGGTGGGATGCTGTGACCTCCAGTACAGCTGGGACAATGTGACAAAGAAAAATCATCACCCAGATTCAGTTTCCTGCTGCCCTGCAGATACCAGACTTCCTTCAGCATCCACCTAGATACAAAGTAGAGAAAAGGAAAATAAATACACTAAAGAAACGTCCTGGATGGCTGCAGAGACAAGGGCACTGTTCTGTGTCAAGCAGGACCACAGGACACTTTGTATTGGTAGATGCACCTCAGGAGAGCAGAGATGCTGGGGGTGCAGTTGTGTGGGAAGAAGTATTGGAAGTACTGGCAGCTACCCCTGGCCAGCTAAAACAGATGAAATTCTTTTTTTAAACTAGATTCATATTTCTAGGCTCTGCCCTACATGCATCAAAAAACAGGTCAGAATTCTCACATAGGAGCAGGAAAATACAAAAAACTCTGCTTTCAGTGAGTTATCACATCACCTCTTCTTGTCAGGTTCTTTCATACCTGTGCACTTGTGCACAGTCTTACAGCAGGAGAGGGGGAGGACATACAGCTGTAGCATAAGGAAAAAAGAGCTTGGCAAGGCACATCCTTTGTGTAAGGCAAGTAGCCTCCAGCAGCACAAACCCAGAAATAGGATAGGCCACATAAAAAGCAAAAGATAGCCCCACACTCGTATCATGTCCATTTTAGATGACTGTCTTGGGGTGATTATTCAGCAGTTGCTGTCACATCTGTTTCTTCTGTATGTGACCAGGCAAGTCCGAACAAAGGCACTGAGTAGGAGACTGGCAGTCATTGAGAACATTTTCTTATTTAGAGCAGCTCAGTTAGGCTGAAATAAGCATGAAAATTCCTTTTGCTCCACCACGGCCCAAGCACTGGGCAGGTTAGAGCACTAAAATGTGCTCATTTGTATTAATTTAAATAACTTGAAAGATGAAGTTCTGCCTCCTCTCTCCCTGTACTTGGAGCTTCTCTGAGGTTATACAGCTGTAACTACAGGTAGCACATAAAACTATAAATAGCACATTGTCTCAAGGGATAGTCCTCAGCATCCATGGATTTAGCAATGCTTCTGTACCTACTGTTGTTCACTTGCATGGTTTTGGGAGACAGCTTCCTGCCTGCAAACCTGCCAGACCTTTATGAAGCTATGCACCAATATTATTATGCAACATGTTTTAAAATTATGTGTTTTGCTCGCTCATTCCTATTCTCTCATCAAGCATGAGAGAAACCAAACATTTTGCTGCCCTGAAGCTTTTGTTTCAGCAAAGGGAATCACTGCAAGTACATCAGCTAAGGTCTAGGGAAGAAACAAAGAAAAAAAATATGACACAGTTGTGGACTGCTGGAGTTGTACAGATGGACAGTAGATGCTTTGAAGAAGTGGGAAAGGAGAGACACCAAACCTGAGGCTGCAAGGAGAACATTATTCCAAGACAGAACGAGCACTCTGATGCAGCATTCCGAAATTCAGCACGCTCTTTTAAAACTGTCACATTTAGAAGCTAATTTTTAGCAAGTACATGGCAACAAAAGCCTAGATGAAATTACATTAATTCAAAGTAGTTAAGTTTGAACTACATGATAGAGAGGCCTTGTTAGAGTAGGTGGAAGAACAGAAAAATCTCACTTATTAACCACATTGACTGTTTGAGGGAAGTTGCAAGATGTGGGAGGCTCTGAAGGTCCTGATTTTAATAAAAATTCATACAGGACTCACAATGACAGGGCCCTGGCTCAGAGTAAGAACAGGGAGTCCAGTTCCTTTATAACTGGGAGAAAGGGCAGAATTTTGTCAAGATCCTTATCAGCAATCTACTGCAACAGAGTTGTAGGGGGGAAAAAAAGAAAAAGCAGACAAGTCCAGAGTCCCTCTTAAAAGAATTTGCAGGGAGGGAGCTTTGCTGTAGGAGGAGCAGTAAACTAAAGCTGTGGCACAAAGCACTCTATTTCCAGTATCAAGAAAGCTCTGGGCTACAATTTCTGTGTCAGCCCAGCACAACCACAGTACTGCAATAGCTGAAAATATTATCTTTGCATTTCAAGTCTGTCTATATAATTAGATGGTTTATGAGCAGGTAGAGTTGGTCATGGGAGAAATTTAGTTTTGATCACAGGAGGACCATTCCATTAGTGGTTCCCAATTATCCTGCCCTTAGGCCTGGACACAGCCCTGGAGTTCCTAAAAAGTCATGATTCATCATATATCAGGGGTTCCTGCCCATTATAGAATGAAGTGCAAGACAACTTAGTCATCAATTTAAATTTATCAAAAGAACTTTCTTTACCTTTCTCCCAAAACTAGTCTGGCCAAATGAAAAATATTCCTGTTAAAAGAAATGGATACTTCTTCTCTATTGAGGTATTATCCCATTTCCTTTAGAAGTCTTCTCCCATCTGATTTTACTTCTGTATTAAAAGAATCAGGTTCATCATATACCAAAGACTCTAAGGAGATGAAGATCCCACTCCAGGTCTTCTTCATCCATAAGTTTTCAACACTGAGGGTTATCACTCAATATTAAGATATTATAATTGCAGTTCTGATATTAGTTTCCATCTTCTGTGGCTCTCGTCCTCCTCCACCTCCCACCTCAGCATATTAGCAGGAAATAAGTGGGAGACAAATCTCCCTTGATCTGAAGAAAAGCAATCAGAGTTCAAAAGGAAGAATTTAGGAGGGTGAATAAAAACTGCTGCCCTCTCTATTTTACGACTGGAGATACCAAAATTATTTACATTCTTTTTCCATCTTCTTGGGCAGAAGAGCTGTCTCTCTGCTTTCCAGGGACACTGAGAGCTGTGATTTACTGAGAGCTGGCTACAACATTGTGCTGCTAAACAAGACTAATGAACACACAAGTCTAGAACAAAGTAGCAGAAGAACAGCAAGACCATGGAAGTCTCATTTTACCAGTCTCATTTGTAAAGATCACTGCAACATATCCCCACCAAAATGCACAAAAACAAGGCCTGTGCCACTATACTGAACCTGAAACCATCATATGCATCAAGAAAAAATGCAGGATTCTGAGCCTATCCTTCCACAGACCACAGGTCAAAGTCCCCTGTGAGCCAGAGAATTTTTATCAACTTAGATGCTGGGTCAACAGCTTCAGAAGCCCTAACAGGATGCAGAATGCTTACCCCCCACCAAAAAAAATTGATTTAGGGGAATCATTTTAAGCCTCTGCAACATAAGAGATAAGATGTACTTCAGCCAAAGCCACTCTGGCCTGGTGGCTGGGCAGTTCTCCAATTTAAGCATTTGTGCTTGCTCTTTGAGAAGAGTGGAGTATTTCAGTTTCCAAATTATGGAAATGCTGCATATCTTGCTTAAGAGCTTTCTGATCAAAGATCCTAGAGCAGTACCTGAAATAGAGTCACATAGCCTTTGATTCAGAAGGTGATTATAAGGTTATTTCCTGATTCCCTTCAGGAACGCTGGGTGTGACACAACATTGTACCAGCAGATGGTCCCACCTCGAATGTCTGAATTCTGCCCACAAAAACGAAATGAAAGGGTACCTTATTTATTTCATAGTGAAGTTTTCCGGTATGAGCTAGCTCAGAAATAAGAACGGCTTGTCTCGAACATTACTCTAGAACACTAACAGAGAGCATTTTTTAAAATTCAAAGCTGAGCGTGTCTCAGCCGGAGCAGCCCCGCTGGGCAGGTTCAGGAAGAAGCGCGGATCCTGCGCAGGACGCGGCTCCGCGCTCAGCGACATCCCGCACTCGCAGCATCGCCGCCTCCTGCCAGCGCGGTGCCCGCAGCCTCGCCTCGGCACAGCGCCGGAGGAGCAGCCCGTGGGAAAGGGAGATAACAAACAGCGAGTCCTCAGAGCGGGCACACCCCACCACTACACCACAAACACGACCGCAACCCAGCCCCCCGCCAAGGGAGGCTGTAGAGCAGGCCTCTACATTTTTTAACGACACCAGAGGTGTAAGGAAGGGTGGGAAGGGGAATGGGGAGTGGAAGAGGGTAAGGGGAAAAGAGGGGAAAGGGCAGAAGGAGAAAAGAGGAAGAGAAAAAGCAGCTCCCCCGCCCCTGTGCTCTGACATCTGGCCCGGGCCCTTTCCCGGCAGAGCCCCCGCCCAGAACCGGGACCGGGACCGGGACCGGGAGCGGGGCCACCGCACCCCGCCTGCCCGGCCGCACCGCCAGGCCGCCACTGACCCCACGATGGAGACGAGCGCGGCGGCCACCATCAGGTAGTTGGTCTGGTAGTAGAGCAGGTTGCTGACCACCCGGTTGTTCCATTTCGAGATGTCCTTGAGGTCGGGCAGGGCGAAGCGGTCCGAGCCGGGGAAGAAATCGTCCCAGGCCCGCAGCGGGGCCACCTGCACCTCCATGGCCGCCGCCGCCGCCGCGCAGGCTCGGGAGCGCTGGGCACCGCCCCGGGGCGGCTCCGGCACCGGCACCGGCACCGACAGCGACCTCGGTACCGGCACAGCGGCACTGGCACCGACACTGGCCCCGCTCCGGCACGGCCCCGCCGCTCCGCGCTGCTGAACCCGCCAGAGAACGGCCAGCAGCACGAGCGACAGGCGTGTGTCACCGCCCAGGGCTGGCAGCTGACAGGGGCTGCTGTCAATAATCGCTGCGAGTTCATTGTTCCTTCAGCAAGTGGTGATGCACGTTGAGCACTCACGTGGCGAAGCCACTTGGCATCATCTGTGAGGCAAAGGATGAGTGGGGAGGGCACCACGAGAAGTGTCAGCCCCAGCCAAGATGGTCCTGCGGGTGTCAGGGGGGCTCTGCTAGTGGGCTTGATGTCTTCAAGCTGAATTTTCTGTCTTCAGGCTGAATTTTCTCACCTTTTGAAAAGTAACTGTTGTAGTCTGATAATTTCTACAATAGAATTTACCTCATAAAAAAAAGAACTTTGCGTTTCAGGCATTGCGTAAGATTACATCACCTAAATAAATATGCATTAGGAGGGTGGAGAATGTGTAGTATATAGGCGGGTTCATGTAAATTATGCTACATAATAGACGGAACTTTTTACCCCTTGGGGTGCTTGATTTGTGGAAACTTCCGCCTGTGCAGAGTAAACAATGTCCCCTTTCTAAACCACTCTGTGTTTAGAGAGCTCCTAAAATGGGCAACAGGGTGACTGTGCCTTTGGAGGGAAAGTTTGGTGCCAGCTGCTGTGGTGTTCTGACCACAGCAGTCCGTGTTGGAGCACTCTTGTTTTCAGGCTTTCACACTCCAGCCACCCTGGCCTAAGCACAGGCTGTCTGAGCATCGCACAGCACCCTGGGTTTGCTGTGCTACCATGCCAAGCATCAAAATCCTTCTCAAAACATAAGCAGGCTGGCACTTGCTCCTCACAGCTCCATCCATGAAGGATTTATATCCCTAAATTTGGGAGCTCAAGATTAAGTGCAGACCAAGTTAGTCCTGCTCATCTGCTTCCTGGCCTGCACTCGTTCTGGTTTATGAGTGGTCCCTGTCCAGGACCACTATCACATAAAACAAAAGCTATTGTGGCAGGCAGCGACCAGCCCGAGCCTGATTCTGATCATATTTGGGTTCCAGCCTTCCTGAAGGCTTTAAGGCACCATAATCTCCACACACTTTGTTCCTGAGGATGCCCTCCAAGGCTCCCAGAAAGTTCTGAGTCTGGAGGAGGCCACCAAGATGATTCAAGGGATGGAGCAGCTCTGCTATGAGGAAAGGCTGAGAGAATTGGGATGGCTCAGCTGTAGTAGAGGAGGCTCTAGGATATCCTAATTGTGGCCTTCCAGTACCTGAAGAGAGGCTGCAAAAAGATGGAGAGAGACCATTTACAAGGGCCTGGAGTGACAAGACAAAGGAGAATGGCTTCAAACTGTTGGACAGTAGGTTTAGATTAAATATTAGGAAGAAGTGCTTCCCTGTGAGGGTGGTGAGGCCCTGGCACAAACTGTGCAGAGAAACTGCCCAGATGGCTGTTCCATCCCTGGAAATGTTCAAGGCCAGGTTGGGGCAGTGAAAAGTGTCCCTGCCATGGCAGGGGTGACACTGGATGGGCTTTGAGGTCCTTTTGAAGCCAAACCATTTCATGACTCTGTGCCCATGAGAGGCGGGCACAGGGAAATCCCTCGGGTGCGGGCAGCACGGGAGGGGGGGCTCTGTGTCAGCGATCGGGGGTGCCCGGAGGGTCCCCGCCGTGTGTCCCTGCCGGTTATCGCCACGACGGCCACGAAGGCCACCATGCCCACCGTGCCCACCACGGCCACCGCTCCCGCTGCCCTCAGCCCTCAGCCCGGGCCGCCCCGCCCCGCCCCGCGCGGGGCACTGTGGGAAGCAGAGGGAACTATGGCGGATGGTGAGGAACCGTAAGTGCCCTGTATGTGTGTGCTCGGCCGGCCCTGCCCCGGGCCCGGGGTCCCCTCTCCCTCCTCCCCGGTCTCTGTAGCGCGATACTGACCCTTCTTTTATTCTCTCTCTTTTAGGGAGAAGAAAAGAAGGAGGCTAGAGGAGCTGCTGGCGGATGGGTTAGTGCGGGGCTGCGGGCGAGCGGGGCAGGGGCAGCGCTTGCTGGGGCGGGGGTAGGTGAGGGCGAGCCGCAGCCCCGCAGGAGCTGAGGGCTGGGAGGAGCTGCGGGGCCCGCGGGAGGCAGGAGGGAAGCCCAGGAAAGGTGGCGTAGGTGGGGCAGGGCCCTTGAGCAGCCAGGACTGGAGGAGAGGAAAGTCCCGGGGAGAGGAGCAAGGGGTGGGATTGCGGGCTCGCGGCTTGGCATGGTGTGCTGAAGAGCTTGGTGACCAGAGCGGGGAAAGCTGCCTTGCCGGTCAGGGACCTGGGAGGGCCTCTAGGCTAGAAGCAGGTGACTTAAGTTTTGGCTTAAAATTAAAAATTCACACTGCAGAACAGTTGTTTCTGCACATGAAAACTCCTTAAAATCTACACACCTGCCTTAAAGGCCGTGAAAATTAATATTGAGAAATCTTTAACATCATCTGCTTCCATCCCTTAACTGCTCCGTTCCATGTGCTTGCGTCCCTCTGCCCCAGGTCACAGGCAGGCTGCCTGGGCACTGGCGGTGCATGTGTGCCGGGATGAGGGTCACAGCATTCCCTGGGCATGTGGGATGGGAGGGCTGCATGCCAAGTCCCCCAAAAGCATGGAGCTTTGGAGATGTGAAGGTGGCAGGGAAAAGTCTGAGCTTAAAGCAATGTAAGGACTGTGGTGCTCTGATATTTCAAACAAAATTTAAAAAGAAAATAACTCAAATAATAATGTTGTTGAACTCTTATACCTGGTCACAGCACAAAAAAAAAAAAAAAAAACCACAAAAAAGAAAAAAAACTGTCTCTGAAATAAAACATAAAATCTCAGGTTGAGTTACTGATGTTTTTCAGATCTCCACAATGTCCAACCCTCTAAAAATGAACTGTAGTGTAATTGCAGAAGTGAAACTAGATTTTATAATTTTTATCACTTAGGAAGGAAAATACACATCTAAACGGAAATGCTCATCTAAACAGAAAATGAGTGCTGTTGTTTAGTAGCTGTTTATAGGGACTATATAAAAAAAATAAAAAAATGTTTTTAATGTCACCAAACACACCTTCTACACTCATTTCCAGAAATGCTGAAAACTATAATATCCATATAAGCAGTTTCTGTGATGTCTGTTGACCCGTTTTATTTGCTTAAGTCAGTGCTTAATGCACCTGAAATCTGGTGTACCACAGATGAGGGTTTCTGCAGAGGGGGTGTTGTGTTTATTTACACCATTTCCCATCATGTGAAATATGTGTATTTTCACATTACTGTGAGAACTGAAGGAGATATGAAGGTGCATCTGAGGTCAAAAGACCCTTATGAATTGAAATAATTTTTGTAGGTTTTATTTAACTTCTCATGTAGCAAATAACTTCCCTCAACAGTTATTGAGGAGAGTTCAGTCTGCAGTCAAATTGTCACAGAATCCTAGAATGGTTTGGGTTGGAAGGGACCTTAAAGATCATCTCATTCCAACCCTCTGCCATGGGCAGGGACATCACACATGAATTATGATTTATTTATTCCTGCAGAGAAGTTTTTCCCTGTTACTGAAAATCTTTTGCAAAATCAGTTGCCTGTAAGTTCATTTACAGTCAGCATACCGTGTTGTCCAGGGTTTAAATTCTGTGAAGATAAAGGAACTCGCTGTAGATGTTTTCACATTTTCATTTGATTTTGAGATGAGTTAGAAGGAAGTTCTAATAAATTCTAAACATTACCAAGAGTAATTAGACAAGAACTTTTCATAGTGCTTCATAGAAGAAAACAGCTAACACTTTGTTACTCAGGATTAGCAGAGCTGTTCTATAATGAGCTTAGTTTTATATTAATATAGAACATAATCATATTTATTGAGTGGAGCTCCTCTTTATTTAATAAGGAAGTAGGTATTGATCTTATAGTAGAAAATTACTTGAGAGCTGATTTTTAACTATTCCAGTAAGTTTCTTAAAAATTTAAGTCTATGCATATGTACTATTAAAAGTGACCTGCAAATAGGGAGAAGGGTAGTGGAGTATTTGATGCAAAATTCTGCCTTGAAAAATTTAAAGGAACATAACTGCAAACATTTATATTTTTTCAAGTGAGACTGTTACTGCAGACAGGCTCGGAGATGCCTGAAAAATGGGGAAGTTCTAATTTCATGGTACCACTTGAGGGTGACGAACATTCAGGGTTCATGTCTTTTAAAAATATTTGTCTAAATAAACTACCCTGAATATTCAGAGGATGATGTTGGGGCATGTTACTGTAATTCATTCAGAGCCTCACAACTGCAGTTACAGACTGATGAGTCTGTCAAAAAAAGATACAAGACTTGACTGATGAAAAACCATCACCCTCAAAATCTAGAGGAACAAGCTCTTTTTCTGTGTCCTCTTCAAATCTGAGGGAAATAAAAGTAGTAAGACTAGACCCTTTTTTCACTGCAGGTCAACTTTTACTAGTAACAGTTAAATCAGTGGATTTATTAAAATGCCTGGGTTGTTTTTCCTCTCTGTGCATATTTATATTATTGCTTTCTAGATCCACAAATAAAATCCACTCCTGCAAATGCTCATGTGCATATGAAGAATATGCAGATGCATTTGTATGAATGGTCAATAATTAAGGTGTGCTTTGTGTAGAAAGTTGGAGGTGTGGCTTTTCCTGTCTGATTTTGCAGCTGAATTTACTGTGTTCTGTGCAGAATGGCTGTTGATGGTGGGTGTGGGGACTCTGGAGACTGGGAAGGTCGCTGGAACCATGTAAAGAAGTTCCTCGAGCGATCTGGACCATTCACACATCCCGATTTCGAGCCAGGCACTCAAGTGAGAAAGACTTCATTTCAATCAAATATTTGTAGAGTGTGTTGCAATTAATGTAAACAGGTTCATTAATTGACCACCAGCAATGTGTGAGTACTAAAGCTGCATGAAAAGCTTGTGTTTTAATCAATTGATCATTGTGGTCCTAGGAGAAGATGTGTACTTTTCATAAGTTTGTATTTTTAAGTTGTACCCTGTCAACTTCAAGCTCACTGTCATCATATATAAATACATAGTAATGTATGAATTATGCTGGTTTTGAGTTTCACATGAAAAATAGCAGCATTTATATCTCCATTTTAAAGTAATTTGATACAGTGAGGAATTTATTGTACTTAAGGAAGAAATTAGTGTTAATATGAGTACTTTGAGAACTGAATAGGATGTGTAGTAGGGTAGACTGTTTTAAGTATTTCTTCTGCTTTTCTTCTTTTGTTGTACATTTTGTTTCAGAACTTATGGTTGAAAGTATTTTTCTGTTATCTTTTTAATGTACTGTTCCATTATTTACTAGTTGGAGACAAGTCACAGAAAGCAATTATATACTTAACATTTTCAGTTCTTTCTGTTCAGCAACACTTTCTATCTGTTTAGATTTATTTTGTATTATATATCAGTGAAATATTTGAAGAAGGAAAGCATTATCACCTTAAACCAAATAATAATGAGTGGACCTTGCTATTTTCATAGTCAAAAGGATTATAAAAGTAATATACTAATATCAGCAAAGGTCTTGATTCTCTCTAAGTGAGGATATGGGAACTGCATGAAGTCAACAACTGATTAAAGTCTGATATGTAATTACTCCTGCAAGTGCGAAGTTGCTTTATCTGTAACTCACTAGGCACTGAAAATTTATGGTAACATGTTTGTAAGGGTTATGAAACAAAGGAAAAATTGTACTAATTTTTTGGTTTATGTTTTCTGCAGGCTCTTGATTTTTTATTAAGCACATGTAAAGTACTAGTTATTGGAGCAGGAGGATTAGGATGTGAACTCCTGAAAAACCTGGTAATTACTCTGTTTTAACCCTTTTTTTAGAATCTTCTCTGTTTCTTTTTCTTTTTTTCCTTGACAAAACTATCTTTTTCAGTTTACTAATTTTGCAGTTTTGGTTGTATGCAGTTACTAGAATTTTAAGTTCTAATCAACATGTGTAAAATACATGTTGATACAGACAATAAAGATGAAGAATGTACTTGAAAGGTGGTATTTTCATATGTTGCATGTTATTTATTCAGCTATCTCAAAGCTTGTCTGGAGGTACAACAGGCTGCTTTGTATGAAGAGTAGCCAAAAGTTCATGTGCAGCCTTAGTGATTCTCCCTAATTGCCAGAACTGGGGAAATGAAGTGAACTTCATGAGCAAATCATGCTCCTAATGCTACAAGGAAGCGTGGTTTCAAATGCAAGAGTTTAATTACCCTTTTATTGTGGTTTTTATCCTCACAAGCACTCATATTTATCTCAGTGTACCACTGTTATGAACCATTTGAGTTTGGTAGTTTGGACTATTACTCTACTTCCCCATATTTCTATTTAAGAACAGGGATTTCTGTGCATCCCTTGTTATGCATGGAATAGCTCTGTTCAGATAGCGTAAAGGAAAAAGTTTCAAAATCTTTATGTATAAACAGATGGAGTCTTAAAGGAAAAAACATTCTGTATATGATTCAAATTTTTTAGTCACTTCAGGACATCACAACTCCTTTATTTTCTCTAAACCCTGTGTTTTACAGTATTTGTTTCCCTTTAACTGCAGTTCACATTGTTTCTTTGTGTGTGACTGATGTTACTACTTTATCAGATCAGACCCACAATACAGTTTTAAGGCAATTTTACTATAAAGTTATTTCCCAGATGTATTGATGGCCTGCATGCAAATGGAGACAAGGCAGAGCTTCTGTCAGAGGTTTAGTGTGTTCTTAGGGAGGTGATTTTTGTGTTTGCCACCTCCTTCAGCATTGAATGCCATGAGGAATGCTGCCTTGTTTTGAACTGTGATATCTGGGTCAATATGCCAGACTCTTTTGTGCCAACTGTGAAAATGGTCAATGTCTCAAACCTTAAAAGGAATTTGAAAAAAGCCTTTTAAAGGAATTTTGTTTTTTCTAGTCCTGCCAAGCATGGAAGTGCTCATGGTATTTGTTTAAATTCTGTGCTCTTTATTCCCAGTGGACCCTTTTGATTTACTCTAGCCACGAAGGAATAGTGCAGCTTCCCCTTATAGATCAGCCTATTGTTGGCTTCCCTGTGTTAGCATTAGGTAGGCCAAAGCAATATTGCCTTCAGGAAAGCATTGTCTTTGTGTGAAAGTTATTAATTCCATCTGTCTAAATACCAGCATTAGCAGCCCCACAAAACCCCTTTGAACAGAGAATGACCATGTACCTGTCTGCACAGGCAATGAGGAGCAAATACATTTGTTCCTCCAAAGGTTGCTGTTTTGGCATGAGGAGGGAATTCTGGAGCTTTGTGTGCATTTAATTTCCTGTTAAATGAAGCTGACTTTCTCTTTTCCCAGGCACTGTCTGGCTTCAGACAGATCCATGTTATTGACATGGATACTATAGATGTTTCTAACCTTAATCGACAGTTTTTGTTTCGGTGAGTGATACTTTATATTTCCACAGTTTAACTTCTGGGGTTTTTTAAATGTACCTAAATAAATATGTTAATACATTCATTATTTTGGTTGGACAAGAGGTCATTAAAGATTGCTGGACCTTCATGTCACAATAGTACTCAGAATTAACTAAATATTTCTTCTTGTTTTGGGATCTGTGGCATGAAGAAAATCAATTTATGTTCCTTGCCATTCCAGTACAGCTAATGACTGCTGGAAAAGGTGACACCAAGGAATAAATGCACACAGACTGAGATCTCAGATTTTCTGGTACCTTTTTCATCCAAGTACAGTGAAAAATCATGAGATCTTTTTTGGTGCTGATAACTGTAGTTAATTCTGAGGCTCTCAGATCTTTACAGGGATCATGGAATGGTTTGGGTTGGATGCCTTAATATTATCCAATTAAATAAATGATCCTAAAGTAACAATTAGCCACTTAATTTAATATTGCAATAGATATTGGAAAGATGAAATCTGATAAAATAAAGCATTTGGAATTGCTTGGTTTTTCCCAGACCGAAGGATGTGGGGCGACCAAAAGCAGAAGTTGCAGCAGAATTCCTGAACAGTCGCATTCCCGACTGTGCTGTTGTACCGTATCCTTTCACAGGGAAGCCCTGAAGGCTTCAATATCCTAGAAAACTCTGGAGGTGGTAAGAGTATCTAAAGTATTTTGCTGCCATTCTGTTTCTCATACAATAAAGAACACTTTCATTCAGCTGGTGAGTTTCAGAATTCTTTCTCTATGCCATTAGCATATAGGGAATCTGCATGGGAAAGGCTCAGAAATTATTTTGTATTTTTCCACTGAGTCTTTTTATTTGGCTGCAATATTGTAATTTTCACTGAGATACTGGAATTATTCACCAGAGAGCTTTGAGTAAGCACTGGTAGGAGGCATTGCTTTATAAACATAGAGCAGCACTTAATGGTTAAGAACTTTGTGAGAGCACATATTTTGAGCTTCCTAAATATTTCACCTGCTGAACTTTGCCATTTAGGAGTATTCCATTGTGCCCTTTACTAGTTTTGTGAGATGTTACAGCTTCAGCTTTGGGAATTTCATCTCAGATCACATAGTTTTTTTGAAGGTTTTATATAGAATTACAGTAATAAATTAGATAATATTTTGGCTTTAGGTTAGCAAATAGAAAACAGTAAACTTAACTATAAATATATTCCTTTACTGGTCTTGAATTCAGATATTTTAAAAAGATTCAGGACATGGATGAAAGCTTCTATCGACGTAAGTGGAATTTGTTTGCCTGACAAACACTCATTGGTGCTTTAGGGGGGACCCTCACAGATGTTGCTGCTCACTGCTTTTCCTGGTAGTTTGCTTTGCTTTGCTTGCTTGGTCTTCCACAGTATACTGGAAATAACACGTAGTCAAAATTTAAATACATCTGTGATACAGGTAATCTAGGGGAGATAGCTAAGCTTCAGTCACTGTCCCTGTTATGGACAGAATGCTTTGCTTGTCTTAGGAAGTCTGCATTAATATAGATTTTCAATAATGTTTTTTTCTCCCTAGAGTTCCATATTATTGTTTGTGGGCTGGACTCTATAATTGCAAGAAGATGGATAAATGGCATGCTGGTAAAGTTTTCAATTTTCTTAATGCCTGATTATTGCTTGAGTTTAGATGACTAAAACTAAACATACTTGTGTAGAATGTGTCATGGAAATGAATGAGGGCTGTTGAAACTCACAGCTTTCTGCAGCTATTTCTGTTTTCTTTCTGTGAGCAGGATGAAATGCAGGCTGTCTTACCTGCCCTTCTCTTGAGGGGTGTTAGCCAACATTGGTGCAGTGCCCTGCAGGGATAATTTCAAAGTTAGGTTACATTGCTTGTGGTGTTCTGCAGTCAGTTTTTGAAAATCACAAAAGAAAGCTCCAGAGCTGCTCTGGGTGCTCTCACTGTGAATTTTTTCTTCATTAGCCAAACAGTATTTATCATGCTGCAGCTTGTAAATGCCATTATTTGGAGCTCCACTGTTACAGAATTCAGTGACCAGAAAGCTGGTAGCTTTATCATTGTGAATTTGTTTATAGAACAATGATCTGGACTATCTACCTGTATTAAAAAAAAGAAAAAGACAAAAGCAAAACAACCAATCAAGAATGAAACCTTCAACCAACCAACGAACCAACCAACCATCCATTTGTTCTGATGAACTATAAGAACATGTATAGCAAATAATAGCATTTATAAGGGGAATAAGGGGAGGAGGTAGAAGGTGAAGGTGGTTGATAAAGTTTTGTGCACTGACAAACAAGTGTTTTATATACCCTTAAAATAAACTGTATATTAAGCACTCAATAGTTGGATGTACATTTAAGATTAAAATGTTAGGATTTTTTTCTTGCTGCAACTTGTTTAAAAACGCAAACCAAACACAACCCAATACCCCGCTCCCCCTTTATTTGTTAGATGTCATTTTTGCATTATGAAGATGGTGTCCTGGATCCAAGTTCCATCATACCTCTAATAGATGGAGGGACAGAAGGTTTCAAAGGAAATGTTCGTGTGATTATTCCTGGTATGACAGCATGTGTTGAGTGCACACTTGCACTTTACCCACCACAGGTAATTCAGCCAGTGAAATTGCCATTTTTTCATATTCCTCTGCTTTGCTGATTTCTTTTCTTAGTACTATACCTAATGTATCATGCTTTCTTCTGGTTTTCCTCCCCTGACCAACCAGGTCAATTTTCCCATGTGCACCATTGCATCCATGCCCAGACTGCCAGAGCATTGCATTGAGTATGTCAGGATATTGCAGTGGCCAAAGGAACAGCCTTTTGGAGGTAATTAATGTGTTGTACTGGTGCTAAGTGAACATTTTTCCTTTTAATTAACTTGAGTGTATGCTCTTAATAAATCCCGCCTCTTAACCTCGTGTGGTTCATATTGAGTCTAAGCCTCCTCTGAGCTGGAGGTGAATTTTATCTTCTTGAACTCACTCTCTAGGTCCATATTTTCTCATGTTTCTCACACTGCACAGTGTCTTTCCTGAATTAAAATGTAACCTGTAACAGCTCTGTAAATTGTGCAGTGATGATAGTTTGTGTATAGGATGTGTTAAAACTAAAGATGTTTGTAAAAATAATACTTTGGTTATTTAAAATGTCAAGTTTCAAGTTTTAAATTAAAACTGGTGGGTTTTTTAGACAAAAAGAATACTGTATTTCTGGAGAACTTTTATAATTGCAATTTTCCTGTAAATTCTTTACTGTAGAAGGTATTGCACTGGATGGAGATGACCCTGAACATATACAGTGGATTTACCAGAAGTCTTTAGAAAGAGCATCACAATTTAATATTAAAGGTGTTACCTACAGACTCACCCAAGGTAAGAGGATGGCATTTCACCAAGTTGTGGCATTTCCACCTAGGCTGGATTGGCATTCTTTGTGTTTGTTATGACTAAGCTGGCAGCTGTGCTGAGATAGTTCTCAGCCTTAAATCAGAAACAAGCAGCTCGTTTCCTGTGCCAGCATAAATATTTTTATGACAAATCAGATGTTCGGGCATTCGTGATGAATCAGAGGAACTTACTGAGATAAAACTGAACGTTCTTTTAGCTATTTTATTTTTAACTTGGAGCAGCTCCAGAGTGCACATTACACAGTGACCACTCTTGCTGGGCCGAAGAGTAGAAACAAAAGGACTTGATTGTCTTTTTTAGCAATAGCAACATTTTGTGCCAGTTCACGCTGGTTAAGTCTATAGCATCTGTTCCTCTCTGCTGTCCCTGCCTCTGTTCACATGCAGGTGCTGTATGCTGACACTCATTTAATCACATTTTAAACCTCAACTGTCTTTCCTTTATGCATTTCTTCAGTTAAACAGAAATAGAACAGAGATCTAATTTCCAGTGCTAAATACAGAATACTTGCTTTCAGTTTGTTCAATAGTTCTCTTTGATACTTGCTTTTTTTCAATGTGCTTTATTCATTCCTGAAATAAAGGGCTCAAGTAATGCAGCAGCATGCCATTATATCTGTTTGTTAGAGAAATTTCTGGACACTTTAAAGTGTTCTTTAGAGTACTTTTGGACATTTTAAATTATTCTATCTAGAAGTAGTCTCTCAATGGAGTTTCTTGGAAAACCCAGAGCTGTATGTTTTGTTTTTACAGGGGTGGTTAAACGAATTATTCCAGCAGTAGCTTCTACAAATGCAGTAATTGCAGGTATGCTGAAAGAACTCATTTCACTTCTGCTTTACTGACTTGAGAGTTTTGTGGGGCAACAATTTGGAATTGACAATGTGGAGAGAATAATAGTAATTTTTAAATGTCTCTGATTTATACTTACAGTCTCATTTCTGTTTTCCTTAGAGAAACTGTATATGACTGGATAAATGCTATGACTCTGGGAGAGAGCAAAAGCATTTATGACTGGGGAGAAAAATTGAAAATCACAGTACATAGGCTTGACATAGTCTCAGATTAGTGCCAAATCTATGGTGTTAATGTACAGAACTACCAGCTGCCTTCAGATGTTTACTTTTCTCTTCGTAGACCGTTATACTTCATTGTTTTTGTCACTTTGGTACAACTGTGTGATGTTTGCCTGTCTGGTAGAGCTAGGTAACAATTTTTTTTTCTCATTCCAGCTGTTTGCGCCACGGAAGTTTTTAAAATAGCCACAAGGTATTTAATTTCTTATTAATAACAGACATGGTTTCCAGCAGACGGCCATGTATCAACACTGACATATTTGTCATTACAGTGCATATGTTCCTCTTAACAACTACTTGGTGTTCAATGATGTGGATGGATTATATACATACAGTTTTGAAGCTGAAAGAAAGGTTAGTGCTGTTAAAGGCTTGAAGAATTTTTTCCTTGATTTGTATTTATGCACTTTGTGTGTGTTTCTGAACCTCAGTATTGAATCAGTTCGCCCTAGCACTGAATATTTCTGAAGTTTAAAAAGTGGAAACTACAGCTTTAATGGTCTGCTGCTTCTGCAGAGTAGAACTACAAAATAAGATCCTCAAACCTAAGATGACTCATGGGCAGATCTTCTCAAAAAGAGGTGATGGCAAAAACTGATCTGAAAGTTTAGAGTACTGGATTTTGTCACATGAAATTTGTTATTCCTAAATACTTAAGTGCTGTTGGGAGTCAGTCAGTGACAGACTTCAGAAGGAAATTAATTTTATCATTAATATTTGCAACTATTAATATTTCTAGAGCTAAAACTTTAAAAAAAACACAACATAAACGCTCTTGAGACCTTACTAGCAGCATTTTTAAAATCATCTTTAACATAATGTGTATCCTTGTCCTGTTTTGTGGTAGGAGAACTGTCCAGCCTGCAGCCAGCTTCCCCAAAACATAGAGATTTCCCCATCAGCTAAATTGCAGGAGATCCTGGATTACTTGACAAATAATGCTTCATTGTAAGTTGCAACCATTCTAAATAATTTGATAATTTGTTAGTTTAGTGCTTTAAAAAGGTAATTTCTAAATGTATTTTTAACCTGATTGCCTTGTTTGTGTTTTGTTTGTTTTAAAATGTTTATATATAGGCAGATGAAATCTCCTGCAATCACAGCAACTATGTATGGAGGAAATAAAACACTTTATTTACAGGTAATCTGAATAAACATAATTGACTTTAATATTCTGAATTTACTTAAATTTACTGAATTTGAAAAAAAAAACCCAAACAACCAAATTGGCCTTTTTTTTTTTTTTTTTAATTTGCAGACTGTAGCTTCAATTGAAGAACGAACAAGGCCAAATCTTTCCAAGACACTAAAAGGTATCATGGAGCTGTCAGATGTAGATTTTCAAGTTAGAGGAAGTCAGTTTCACTCCTCTA
This sequence comes from Oenanthe melanoleuca, assembly GCF_029582105.1. NCBI lineage: Eukaryota > Metazoa > Chordata > Aves > Passeriformes > Muscicapidae > Oenanthe > Oenanthe melanoleuca. The sequence continues at coordinate 4,566,009 of NC_079346.1, forward strand.
TGTGGATATTTACCTTTATCTTGCATTATGCAGTAGAATGTGCTTCACTGTCCTTTTACATTAAATACACATTCAATTTCAGTTTCACGTTTCTCAGGTGCATGAGTTGTTTAAAGGTGAAGTGCAGGCAGATGCACAGAACATTGCAGCAAAGCAACAAAATAACTGCTGTAAATTTAAGCATACTTCTGTAGAGTTTTATATATATTTCCCAACAAGGTTTGTTTCCTGGTTAAATTGGATTAATATTAATTTAGCCAGTGAGCTGTTCGCAGCTTTATTTAATCATATTTACAGTTTGTGGGAATAGCATTTCTAATTTTTTGGGGCTGCTTGAAAAGGCAAAGCACATGGGTTTAATTAAATTAATTAAGCTTTTCTTTCTGTTTCAGAACTGGGGCTTGTGGATGGCCAGGAACTTGCAGTTGCTGATGTTACTACACCACAGACTATGTTGTTCAAGCTTCACTTTACCACTTAATTTATTCATAAGTAAAGTGCAAATACAGCAAGAGAAATTTGTGCCCACCTTATAAAACAAACATACTCTGTGGGTGTTCAAGCAGCCTGAAATGTTCCTGTTAGTGCCAGCATGGTTGGAGGTTAGGAAATCTAAATGAATCACCATATTTCAGAATTGTACGTAGAAGCCAATATTTGGTGGATTATATTTGTATAAATGCTTATTCATGTACAGACCTCTGATGTATAGAAATACACTTTTCTCTGGTTTTGTTGTCAAAATGTTCATGCTAATGTACTTTCAAATATATGGAACTTTAAGGTGGCCAAAAGTCTTGTTTTCAACGTGTGTGCACACATATATGCAAAGAAAAGATGTTTTTAAAAGGAATCAAAACAATCTGGTTTGAAGTTGTAGCACTCCTGAGACTTACTGAGTCACCTTAAACCAAAGGAGGCAGTAGATTAAAATGAGCATTTCCCTCTTATTTGGTATTGACTTGATCAATTTTATAGAAGGTGTTAAATATGAAAGAGATGGCTTTGTTTACAAGAAACACAACAGGAGAATATGATCAGCTGTACATGAAAATACAGATTTGTCTCCTCACTGTCCCCAAGCAGCTGCCGTTCACAGCATTGCAAGATTATGTTCAAATATCATTGGTGCTGTTAAGGTATTTATTAATAAAAAAATCAGAAAGACACCTGAGTTTGTGGCTTTTCTGTGGACATTGAAGAGCATTTATAACCTCCATTACAAAACCTGGGGCCTCATTTGGCTGTTTTAGTCAGACTTAAACAATGTCCGGTGCCACAACCTGAATTCTAGTTTAGTGTGTTAGCTGTGTTTGAAGCTTACAGTTTTTAAACTATGAACTGCATATTTTAAAAGGACAAAGAGTAGTGGGTGCAAATTGAACGAGGGGGGGGGATAAGACAAAGAGTAGTGGGTACAAATTGGGAAAGGGGAAATTCATGCTAGATACTCGGAAGAAATACTTTCCTATGAAGGTAGTGAGGGGCTGGCAGAGGTTGCCCAGAGAAGCTGTGGCTGCCCCAGCCCTGGCAGTGTTCCAGGCCAGTTCGGACGGGGCTTGCAGCGGGAGGTACCTGTTCCCATGGCAGGGCCCGGCACCGGACGCTCTCTAAACTCCATTCTCCCGTCGAGCTGGAGCGTTCCCCGCTCCGGGGTGCTGGGAGGGCGGGCGCGGTGCCGGTCCCCGCTCCGGGGCGCTGTGAGGGCGGGCGCGGTGCCGGTCCCCGCTCCGGGGCGCTGTGAGGGCGGCGCGGTGCCGGTCCCCGCTCCGGGGCGCTGTGAGGGCGGCGCGGTGCCGGTCCCGCCTCCCGGACGTGTCGGGCCGGCCGCGGCTGCGCCGGGCCCGGGTGCGACGTGGATCCGGCGGCGCCTGCGCGGGGCCCGCTCGCTCCGCTGCGCTCGGCCGCTCTCCCTCAGCGCCGGCCCGGCCCGGCCCGGCCCCGCCGGCAGCGGGGGAACCGCCGAGCCGCCGAGGATGAGCTGGTTCAACGCCTCGCAGCTCTCCAGCTTCGCCAAGCAGGCGCTGTCGCAGGCGCAGAAATCCATCGACCGGGTGCTGGACATCCAGGCCGAGGAGAGCCCCTGGCCCGACGCCGTCATCCCCGACTACGGTGACGGTAAGGGCGGACCGTGCCGAGCCTCGCGGCCCTTCGCCTCGCCCGCCTCCTCTGCTGAGTCCCGCTTACCTTGGGGAGGTTTAACCCCCGCCCTAAACCCCGGTTTATAAAATTCAGAGCCGCCCCGGTTTATATAATTTAGAGCCCCCCGGTTTATACAATTCATAGCCCCCCAGTTTATATAATCCACATTCTGCTCCCTCCCGCTGCCCCCGTGCGCAGTGATGCCGGCACCAAGCCGGGACAGGCTCAGCTCGGTGTCACCAATGTCCTGCTTTAATCGTACGGGTAGCACTGAGCTTCATAGCTCTGCTTCTCGAGGCACTATTTATTTAATTTTTTTCCCTGAGTAAAAACTGCTCAGTACGAAAAAAAGGTGAATCGTTCTTTTCAGAGGTGTGCGTCCTTCAGAGAAGATTTGCTCTTTGCAGCAGGAAGGGCAGAATAGAAGCTGAAAGTCTGGTCCGTGTAAACCAAATAAAGTTTCCACTTTTTATTGCTCCCAGTTCATAATCCTCCAACATCTGTTGAACGTGCTGGTGGAAAAGTTGTCATGGCTATGAGGAAGTGTCTCCCCTGTGCGTGTGCTAATGGAGAACCTGAAGGAATGGACAGCCCTAAGGTGCTGTTTGGAAAGGAAAGAGCAAAAAGGAGCCCTCTTATTAGAAACTCCACCTAAATAATATTTTAAAGATAATAATAATAAAAGGATGGGAAACTGAATCATCTGGAATCAGTGTCATTGTTGCAATTATATCTAGAACTATGTGTATTTGGAGGAGGAGGAGGTTGTTTCCAGGTGAAGCCACAGCAGAGTGAGATTTCTGAAAACTGAAAGCTGGAGCAACTGAAAATGTTTTCCAGGCTGGTTGCTCAGCAAAGGTCAGTTTGGGATGTCTTTGTCCCTTTGAGGGCTTGGCAGTCATATAAGTAGTCTGGTGTCATCTTAAAATGCAAGAATTGTTTAAGGAATACTCTGTCATGCTTAATATCTCAAAGCTTTAGACATGTCCAATTGCTTTTAAAATTTGATTTATATCTTAGTACTTATGGCAGCCCTGTAATTCATAAGAAGAGCAGCAAAGGTCAGCCTGCATCTGGTTTTCAGAGAAAACAGACTTGTTTTTAAGAGATGTCAAAATATGTTCTGAATGTTATAGTTAACTCAGCTTTTTCTGAAGCTGTTGAATCATGGACAAGGTAGCAATAAGTCAGATGCTTGTAGTAATAAATCACACATTTGTAGTATTTTGGGCAATGAAAACAGTAATTATCTGAATTTGAGATTTGAGGCCAACAGCTGTCAACTGTTCTGAAAGTAGAAGCCAGCTTTAAGTATTATAACTCAGTGTTTTTAATAGATGCTGCTGTATAGAGTTTGTTTTAAAGTGATTTGAAATAGTTATGTTACCCGGATTATGTTTTTAGGTACAAAACTGGATATTTTTGATTTCTCTTTTTTACTTCAGATGCTACTGAAATTTGATGCTGAAATTCTTGTTCCTGCTGTTGACAAGTCCTGGAAAACCTGCAAGAAATACAATAATTGGACTTGTTGATGTTGTTTTAGGGCAGCTTCAGAACTGAACAATTCAGTATTTCTCTACAGAAGAGAAGCTGACCTACTGCTGATTTTTATTGTCAGCTCCATGCTGATGCTTGGTGTCTGAGGAAAAATGAAGTCAGTCAGAAACTGAAGGGCAAGAACCCTGAAAATACTTTAAGCTTTCCCCTTTGTTTTCTGTAATGGTGTGCTACTTGCAGATAACTTGTAAGACCTTGTAATTTTTTCCTCCTGTTTTAATCAGTATAATTCTTTTAACTACAGCTTTTCAGGTTGCTTTGCCTGAACTCCTTTCACTGTAGGGAAGCAGGAGGCCACATTTGCATTTTCTTGTAGCCTTCAAATTATTTTGGGTTTTTTTGCCTATCTCCCTTTTTTCCTTTTTTTTTAGGAACAAATTCTCTCATAAGTGGAGGATGGGACACATCTTCCTGGGGCTTGAGCTCAAATACAGAACCCCAGAATCAGCCAGTATCACCCACAGCCATCACCAAGCCAGTGAGGAGAACAGTAGTGGATGAATCTGAAAACTTCTTCAGTGCCTTTCTCTCCCCCACAGACGTTCAGAGCATACAGAAAAACCCAGTGGTGTCCAAACCTCCAGCCAAATCACAGCGACCCAAAGAGGAGGTGAAAAGCACTTTAAAGGAGTCTCAACACTCCAGTCAGCTGGAAGGGCCAGTGACAACAGAGGAAGAAGTGAAGGATTCCTCTGTAGCTGTCCTGGACTTGAAAAGCCTTGATATTCCCAAGGAGAAATCAGAAGAAAATGCTGTGCCTAAATCTGATGCACAGTGTGAAGCAAGCACAAATGAAGTTACTGACCAAAAGGTGTCTGCTTTAAATTTTGAAGAACCTGAAGATTCTCCTACTGAAAAATCCAGTGTAGAAGGGGATGGAGCAGCAGGTGCACCCGAGGGCACTTCTCAGCCCCTTGGAGCAGGCACCAAAGACCTGGGTTTGGAAGGGAAGGAGAGAAAGACTGAGGACAGACAAAGCAATACCCCATCACCTCCCATCAGCACCTTCTCCTCAGGCACTTCCACAACCAGTGATATTGAAGTTCTGGACCATGAAAGTGTGATAAGTGAGAGCTCAGTAAGTTCCAGGCAAGAAGCTGCAGATTCCAAATCCAGCCTTCACCTGATGCAGACGTCGTTCCAGCTCTTATCCGCGTCTGCCTGTGTGGATTATAATCGCTTAGATGACTTCCAGAAAATGACTGAGAGCTGCAGCTCCTCGGATGCTTTTGAAAGAATTGATTCATTCAGTGTGCAGTCCTTGGATAGCAGGAGTGTCAGTGAAATAAATTCAGATGATGAGTTATCAGGCAGGGCTTCTGCTTCAGCGTCTGTCGCTGTCAGTCCTTCCGTGCCAAAGACAGAAACGGTTGACGCCCTGAAAAATAAATCTGAAAACTTGAACGATGCTCCTGTGTTACATGCTGAGGAGGCTGAGATGGAAGAGAGTGGGAGAAGTGCAACCCCTGTTAATTCTGAGCAGCCAGATGTTGTTTTGGTTGCTGCTGTGCAAACTGTTGAAGAGCAGGTTGTGAAGGAGGAGGCCGAGCCCCAGCAGGGTGCTGGGGAACAGTTGGAAGAAGAGGACAGTGAGAAGCAAGAGCTTAAAAAGGTGAGTGAAACATGTATTGTAAACACACATTTTAATTGCAAATGAGACTCCTGACATTTTCTTACATTGTCCTGTATCTCTTGTATCAGCTTGTTTGAATGAATTATTCGATGCTGAGCTATCTGACCCTGTAGAAAACTGTCCCTGATATCCTGCAGTGAACAGTACTGGTAAAATTTCTGATCAGGTAGTTGTGAGTTTCACCTGATCTCCCTGGTTGTCATTGTTGTGAATTGTAAGTAGGGGTGGCAAACAGGAAGCCTAATAGGTCAAATGTGTTATTTTAATTCTTTGGTGTTTGCATTTGTATATTTTCTTGTATTTTTGTTATATATCTATATTCAGCTTTCCAAAACCTTTTATTAAGAAATTATTTTGAGGATGTGAGCTAAGAGCTTTTGACCTGGAGCAAAACTTTTCTTCCCTCACCTGAGGCAATTCTGCTTTTTGCTAATGTTTCACAGAAGAGACCTTCCCATAGAGATTATTCTGTAAAGAGCATTGGGAGTCTTAATACTTAATGTAAACCATGGTTTTGTAGACTATCATCTCTAGTTAAAAACTTAGTGTATAATTAAATATCACTGTTGATGATATTGTTGAGGAACTTTCTTGAGCCACATGTGCTGATTTAGTAGGATTTCTACACCTGTAGAAAACAGATTTCTTTATGTTCAGGTATATGGCAGAAACATGATAATCCTCACTGACTTCTGCCTCAAATTCCTGGAAACACTGACCAGTTCAACTTTAAATAATCTTGTGGGGGAAAGGGAAAGCTTCCCTCCTGTGTGTTTTAATTGTCCCATTCATCTGATCTTTATTTATAAAATCTCCAGATGATTGATTCATTAACTGAGAAGCTGGAGAAGAGGGAAATACAGTTATTAAGTACTAGTAAAGAAAGGGCTCGCTTGGAAGAAGCTTATGATAACCTCAAAGAGTAAGTATGAAAATACACTCAGTGCTCTGTGACTTTGCTGTAATAAAATCTTAGATAATAGATAAAACAAGGAACTTTATGACTGGAACAAAGGTAACAGGGATGTGCACTGTTTGGGAAAGGTGGAAATAATGATTGCATGTGCTGTGATGGGATTTCTATAAAGACATATTATTTAATGGGGCCAAAATGTCTTTTAGGAAGTGGCTGGGGAAAGATTTTTCAGTAAGCAAGCAGTAGGAATGACAAATGTGAAGGATCAATCTTGGTTATTAATACAGATCTTTCTTATAAGACTGGATTCAGCTATTAAGAGAAACTTTCCTGATACAGAGGCTTGAACTTGATTTACTAAGTAATTTGTTGGCTAAAATATAGGCTGTGAAAGTATGGAAGAAGGGTTGGTTGTAGGGAAAAACCTGAAATTATTTAATTTGGTTAAAAGGGGAAAAAATTGAAAATTGTATTTACCAGCTCATTGATCAAATATTGAATTATAAAATTTAGAGATATATGATGCTGTTGTTTAATGACTAAATTGATCCTAATTTAAAAAATGATTTATTTATGCTTTCTGTTATATAGATTATGGTTAAAAGGACTTTATCGAGGGGCAAAACATTTAAGATAAATCAAGCATTTAGTTGTTCTTAGGGGTAAACTACTGAATTAGTAATGATCTTTGATTAGGACTTCTAATACAGATGTGAGGTTTTTTTGACTTTTGCTTATGTGTAATACAACTAAAATACTTTTTAAAAGCATTTGAGAGAACCTGTTGCAAACAGTTTGGAGTGTCACCTAAACGTGCAGCTGTTCTTAAATGTTCATTTTAAATACAGTGAAATGTTTAGGATGAAGGAAGAGAGCAGCAGCCTTTCATCTCTTAAAGAGGAGTTTGCTCAGAGAATTGCAGATGCTGAGAAGAAGCTCCAACTAGCCTGCAAAGAGAGAGATGCAGCTAAAAAGGTAATTTGGTTTTTTAATGAAATTAATATTTATTAGTTTATGACACAACTGAATTTGAGGAAAAAAAAATAGTAAACATTAACCCAGGGAAAAGCATTACATCTGTGTAACATCTGTTTACAGCTGTGCTCTTGCATCTGTGCTGTGAACTTGGGGAACTCATTTAAGCTGGTCTGGTTTGGGAAAAAAAAAAAGATTTAATGAGTGCTCTCATTTACCTTGTACCAAATATGTATTTGCATTGATGAGGGAGAATGGCCTGAGGATGTGAGGAAGGGGTGGAGAATGAGAATGGCTTCTTTAGAGGATTAACTGGTAGGAAAATTAAAGGCTGATGACAGATTGATTTGGAGCAAGCAAAGAAATCTACAGCAGCAAAGTTGGTGGGGTTTAAATGTTCTTGACCTGATGTCACAGCATTTCATTTCTCTAGCTTAATGCAAAAAGAAAACTCAAATCTAACTGGAAAACAAATACCTTGCAACTGTTTGTCACTGTGTTGGCATAGGAATGAGTTGGACTAGAAACAATATTCAGTATCTACATTTGAATAGGACAGGTTGGTTTTTCTCTATTGCAAAAGCTTTGAGAAAATTAAATGGATGGGGAAGTTGGAATAAATTGTGCAGAGGATTTACAGAGTCTTGATGCTTGGAGGTTTTTAAAACTTGGTGCAATAAGGCTCTGAGCAATCTGTTTTGATCAGATAATCTCCAGAGTTCCCTTCCAACCTAAATTGTTTTCCAAGCAAAGCATTTTGAGAGGAAGGGCAGAAGAAAAAGGTAATCAGTGTAACTTACTCTGTGTTTTTCCCTACACGTATTTTAATAAACAGTCTTAAGTATTTTATATTATTATTTAGGAAGTAAAGACTGTTAAAGAGGAATTGGCTGTGAGACTTAATACCAATGAAACTGCTGAATTACTGAAAGAAAAAGAAGAGCAAATCAAAGGATTGATGGAGGAAGGTGAGAATTAACTTCTTTTTTTGATAGTAAAAGTGTGTAGAATAATTGGAAATGTACTGGCCTTGCATACACGCCTTCCTTGTGTGGGGAAAAAGTGCTAAATTTGGAGCATGTTGGACATTTCTGAATGTTTGAAGCATTTAGTGAGTAGCAAAGAGTAACAGGAAGGGTCAGGCAGGTTCAGATGGCTGGAGAGGTACTTCCTGCAAGATGCATTAAAAGGTGCTGAGAGATAAAACCAGTGTGTTCCATGTTCCATTCAGAAGAAATCTAACAAGGACATTATTCATGGAATTTCTACAGTGTTCCTTTAATGCTTTTTAATTTTGGAAGTAAAGTATGCATACTAAATGAGAAGGTAATTTTATTTTTTTTCCTAACGTGGTGAGTTCACTTGCTTTATTTTCAAAGCCTTTTACATCCTATCCTATCTCACTGTAGCTCAGTGTAACAAGAATGTATCAGGTTTAGATATATTTAAACTTAAGAACTTGCCTGAAAAATTGTAAGAATAAGTATTTCCATATTTGCTGGAGTATTATTTTCATGTGATTAAAGAGCAAGGCTGGTGTGAATAGTGAGAATCCATAGAATGTCACCACTATGCACTAGCTTCATGTTCAATTTCTTCACAGGAGAAAAACTTTCCAAACAGCAGCTGCACAATTCCAACATTATTAAGAAATTAAGAGCCAAAGAGAAAGAGAGAGAAAATACTAACACAAAACAGAGCAAAAAGATTAAGGAATTGGAAGAGGAGTTGCAGCATTTAAAACAGGTGAGATATTTGTTGATTTTTTTTTTTTTTTTAAGCTTTATATATTAGCTGCAAAATTGCCTTTTGGGGGGCCTCTTGATAAATTGACTTTTTTTTTTTTTATTTTCTGGAGACTTCCGTATTTCATAGAATCCCAGAATGGTTTGGGTTGGAAGGGACCCTTAAGCTCATCCAGCCCCTCCCTGCCATGGGTAGGGACACTTTCCACTATCCCAGGCTGCCCCAAGCCCTGTCCAGCCTGGCCTTGGGCACTTCCAGGGATGGAGTAGCCACAGCTTCTCTGGGCATCCTGTGCCAGGGTCTCTCACCATTTCACTTTATTGGAGCACTGAGTTTGATTTATGTGTGTACTCCTTAAACTGCAGTGAGGGATCTGCTTGTTTGCCTTTGTGCTGCTGTAACCATGAGAGCTGGAAAACCTGTCTCACCAAAATTTGGGCTGTTAATGACTGAGTCAAGACCTTACAAATTTCAGACCCAGAATGTGGAGTTGTCATGAAGAGCAGCTCCCTCCTCTGGGGAAGGCAGGGAAGCAAAACTTTCTCTTTTTGCCAAGTGTTAGATGGGTTTAGTCACTTTTTCCCAGATTGGTTGCCACTGTTGTCACTGTCCTGAGGCTGTGTTGTCAGCCCCACTTCCTGGAGTTTGTTTCATGTTTCTTCTTTGTACTGACAGGTACTTGATGGCAAAGAAGACCTTGAGAAGCAGCACCGAGACAGCATTAAACAACTGAACAGTGTTGTGGAGAGACAAGAAAAGGACCTTGCTAAACTTCAGGCAGAAGTGGAGGAACTTGAAGAAAGGAACAGGAGTGTGCAGGCAGCACTCGACAGTGCATACAAGTAAGCAAAGTGATTACACCTTCAGATTGTGGCTCTTTCTTGTGCAATGCTTGTGAAATATTTAAATGTAACAAAGTTATTTGCCAAGATGCTGTTGGCATTTAAATGTACTGGGGTTTGTTTATTTGTTTATTTGTTTATTTGTTTATTTTTTCTCCCCAGGGAACTTGCAGATCTTCATAAAGCTAATGCTACAAAGGACAGTGAGGCTCAGGAAGCAGCCCTCAGTCGGGAAATGAAGGCAAAGGAGGAGCTTGGGTTAGCACTGGAAAAGGCCCAGGAGGAGGCGCGGCAGCAGCAGGAGGCTTTGGCAATTCAGGTGGGTCTGAAATGCAGTCAATAAACTCCTTAATTCAACAAGTGACTGTGCTGAGGTGCTGTGTACACCTGATGTAATGAACAGGGTAGAACTCGTTTCTGTGTACTTAGCAAATACCCAGAGGATTTCTTCCCCAAGGAGCTAGTTCCGTATTAAGGGGTGGTTGTGCTAACCTTTAAAATACTGGTTTTATTGAAAAGTACTTACAATTTTACTTGTCTAAATGTAATTACTTAGACAGGCTCAGTGTTAAGTTTGTAGTGCTCTTACCTCTTCAAATTTTTAGTGATAAATAAATCAGTGTAACTGTGTGCGTGCAAATATGGAGCCTTTACTTGTAAACAAATGTCCTGTCTAACACTGAAAATGGTGTGGCAAGGAATAGCTGATGATAAAACTTTTGGAAGAGTTTAGTAACAACTTCTTGTTTATTTAGGTGGCAGACCTGAGGCTGGCACTGCAACGTGCAGAGCAGCAGGCAGCAAGAAAAGAAGATTATTTACGGCAGGAAATTGGTGAACTACAGCAGGTACATAACTATAACAAACAGATGATGCCAACTTGCATCTGCAAGGAGGACTTCCAGAAACCAAAAATAAAATGCTACCATGACATGAACAGTCTAAAAGAGAGGCTTTATTTTCCTGGTTACCTGCAGTAGTTGCCCTTTACAGAGGAGTAATAAAAATATTAAAGGAGACCTTTTTTTAAATCACATAGTGGAAAAAAAGTCATAATTTTTAATGATGCCTCTTAAATAGAATGCTGTTCTTTTTAAATACGAGACAAAATACAGACATTAATTTTGTGATCATCGTCTAAAATTGCTGGCAAATACACTTTTAAATGACTCTTTATCTGCTTCTCAAGAATATTTTTATTGTTCTTAAGGGCCAGAATATAGATTGTTGCCAAAATGTTTCAAATTATGTCCAGAGCTTTGGAATTTCTGGGCCCTTGCTCTATTATCTAAGAATGTTTAACTTCTCCCTTGTAATTTCACGCTTTACCATGAGTTTTAACCACAATAATGTTAGATTGTAAAGCAGTAATTTTAGAATGTAAAGCAGCTGCTATTTATTTAGATGAATTCTATATGAATCTTTCAATCCATCATATGATTTGAATTATATTTAATTTATGATTTCAGAGACTCCAAGAAGCAGAGGGCAGGAACCAAGAACTGAGCCAAAGTGTTACCTCTGCTACACGGCCCCTTCTGCGGCAGATAGAGAACCTGCAGGCCACGCTGGGAGCACAGACCTCTGCATGGGAAAAACTGGAAAAGAACCTTTCTGACAGGCTGGGTATGATGGTTTAGCTTGTACTAAACTGTGAGGCTCTGGGGGAAGATGTGAGATGTGTGCAGGTAAATCCAAAGGGATTAACACTTGCCCAAAGTGTAGATGGTGGATCAGGAGAGATGAGCACCAAATGCTTTCCTGTAAGGAACTGGTGTGGAGGGAGGGGGGGTTATGCCAAGATTCTTGGACAGGTAATCAATCCACTGGTTCTCTGTAGAACACATTCTTAACACAAGATTTTAAGTTGGAGGGGGTAAGGTGCACGTGTCCTTACAGCATCTAAAGGCATTGAGAAGCTGAAAGTATTCCAGTATGGAGCCTGGTGCTGAGATGCCAAATTGTAGTTTAGAATCACTTACCTAATGCATAGATGATGATACATATGTTTGATACAGTTGATACACTTGTTTGATACAGTAGTAACCTATAGTTTTAAATTAAAAAAACATTAAAAGCCCAAAAGTGGACTCAAAGAAATTATTTCCTTTCTGGAGGCAGTTGTGGTTGTCTATTGCATTCTAAAAGAGTTTGAAATCTCTTCACTCTGCATTGCTTTGATCCTCTGTCTGTATGTGGCAAATATTTGATTTCCTTTACAAAACAGGATGTATTTTTTAACAAAGATTAGTTGCATATTAAAAAAACCTTCTAATTCAATTTTGATGTGTAAGTAAATATATTATTTACTCATATTCTAGGTGTTTGATCAAAAAAGATTTAATTCCATGCTGTTCTTACTATTAGGTGAGTCTCAAACTCTCCTGGCAGCAGCTGCTGAGAGAGAACGGGCTGCTACAGAAGAACTTCTGGCTAACAAAATTCAGATGTCTTCTTCTGAATCTCAGAATAGTCTTTTAAGGCAAGAAAATACCCGTCTTCAGGCTCAGCTGGAAGTGGAGAGAAACAAATTGAAGAAAATGGAAAATGAAAACAGCAGGTGAGTTCATTTTTGGTTAAGAGCATCTTTATAACTAGTGAAATGGAGTGTTGATATGTGTCTGCAACATGTTGGCAAAAAGTTACAAAAATGTTGATACTTTGTTCCATACTGAAGATAGAAAAGGGTTACATTCATAACATTTTGTAGCTTTGCAGCTGTGTTTGTTTTAAAAGTATCTGAATATACAAAGAATAGAAGGGAGAATACTTGTTTAGTGACTTTACCTTTCCTTCCTCTCTGTAGGTATGAGGTTGAACTAGAAGGGCTCAAAGATGAGTATGCAAAAACCTTAGAAGATGCAAAGAAAGAAAAGGTATTGCCTAGTTCAGCTTTAATCTCTGGTTGAAATCTGAGCTAGCAGGAATTTAATAGCTTGTATTTATCTTTACAGGCACTGCTGGCTACTCAGTTAGAAATGGAGAAGATGAAGGTTGAACAGGAGAGGAAGAAGGCTATTCTTGTGCAAGAAGCAGCAAAGGAGAAGGTGCCAAAACCTAACATTTCTAAGTCTTACTGATATTGTCTTTATTTTAGTAGATATCTATACTTGAAACTTTTAGTACCTGGCAGTATCTTCCCAGTGAAATAGGTGTTGTGTTAGACTCATTGAAATAAGTTTTGAGATTTAGTCTATTTAACCTGAGAAGAGGTAAAATATGGATTGTTGTCTTAGTCCTCTGTGTTCTTTGAGCACTCTTGGAACCTTTTTCTTCTGAAGCTACTTGTTTTCTTTGCTTAGGCTACCAGCATTGCTGCCACTGAATTCCTGTTTTGTTTCACATGACTGTGTGTAATGTTCCACATGCTTTCTAGCTGAAGTCACAAGTCACAGAACAATCCTCAGTAGTCATTAAATTAATTACCACTAATTAACAGTTAGTATTCAAGTAATACAATTTCTGTTGTTTGTTCCTTACTGTCTCCAGTCCTAAAATCTAAGTGCTTTCCCCTTCAGAGGTTAACATTCTTGTAGGTGCTGCCTATAAGAAGGGGCCAGTCTGTTTTGAAGAGGTATCAGTTAATTATTAGCATATGAAAAATCCTGGAATTTAATTCATACACTTTATTTAAAAAGAAGAAAAAGGCCTTAACATTCATTCTAAGAAGAGATTTCTTCTAGGTGTGAGGTATTCTTTCTGTGATACATTTGGACATACAAGACTGCCTCTGAGTCTCTCTTGGCTACTTGAAAAAGAACCTTTTTTTGGTGTAATTTGCAGCTTCTGTCTTAATTTCCTGCAAGGTCTGAGATCTTGAACATAGGCTCTGTTACAGCACAGAAATTCTTTGGTTTTGATCTTTCATATGTTTTAGGTATGGGGCAGGTAGAAATCTATCACATAGTGTTCTATAGTTGTTTGGTGGAAAAGGGAGGCTATTGATAGAATCTCTTTTAGCATGTTGTGAACATTTTTTCTTTTTCTGACTGGTGATAGTGGATGTCTCTGTTTTTAAGGACCGAAAATCATTTACAGTTGAAACTGTATCAAGTACACCTTCAATGTCCCGCTCCAGTTCCATGAGTGGGGTGGACATGGCAGGTCTGCAGACCTCTTTCCTCTCACAGGTAGGATAGATCACCTATAATGGCTTTTTTCTTCTTGACAGACCACTTACTTTCCTTCTCAAGAACTTCTAGTAAGATAGAAAATGGCTTTTCAAGAGTATATTTGCCTTAGGCAAAGTAACATCCTGTTAGATACAAAGACATCTGCTTATAAGATGTCTGTGTAAAACATACAACTGGTTTATTTTTATTTGCACTCCTGGCTTAGGGCACTCCAGTTCATGCTGCCAATGTTAAATGGCACCTGAATAGATGTCAGGAGAAACTTCCCAGTAGGGAGCTATCCCAAATTGTACCTATTCACCTCAAGCTTTTGTTTTAAAAACAAGTTTTAATGCTTGCCTAGCACACTGTAATTTTAAATATTAAATGATGTCATATTTAGGAAAGGGAAGATTCCAAAATGGGCATGTTTTTGTCTTATTTTCAGCTTCTCTAACCTTCTGTTTATAGGATGATCCTCATGATCACTCGTTTGGACCAATAGCTACCAGTGGGAGCAATCTCTATGATGCAATAAGGATGGGATCAGGTTCAAGTGTAATTGAAAACCTACAGTCACAGCTAAAACTAAGAGAAGGAGAGATTTCACATCTACAGGTATATTTTTAGAAAACTTGGTCAGTGTTGTGATAATTCTGTGAACCAGTACAGCTGTGTAGGGATGAGCACAAAAAGGATTTGTTGGTTCCTTTGTTGTTTTAGCAAGGACCTATCCCTTATTTGTCTGAAAAGTAAAAAAAGCCAAGACACTGAGATTTGAGGAGAAAATGAGAGTGGATCTAAGATGTGCTGTTTCACAGTCTGGCTTAAGAATAAGCCTTAATTACTGTGTATTTTGATATGATGTTTTATAAATACGTCTTGTACTTGTTATGTATGTTTACATTAGCTGGAAATTGGAAATCTGGAGAAAACTCGATCAATAATGGCAGAAGAGCTGGTTAAATTAACAAATCAAAATGATGAACTTGAAGAAAAAGTGAAGGAAATACCCAAATTACGCACACAGTTAAAGGTAAGTGCACTTCTGGTGTAAATCCACCATAAAATGTAGATAATTGCATATCTTTAGCAATAGTCCTATCAGGTTAAGAATATATTCAAATCTATCTCTAAGCATAGGTGACTGAAGAGCCTGGGTTTTTTTTGTTTTTTTCTTAAATATAGTAGAGTCTAAAAATGCCCACACCATGGTTAGAGAGTCACTTCAAAACACAGTTGTTGGAAACGTGTGCTGTGCTACATCAGGGAGAGACCATTTTTGTTTCTATCATTCAGGCACTTGTCTGGAACTGGATTTTTTAGTAGAGGGAGGATTTTGATAAATACCATGGGCTTATGAGAGGTTGATGCAGAAGCTGAATATGTGTCCAGTAGAGATACAGGAAATAAGAAAAATGATTGAATCTTATTGAATTGAAACTGAAGTAGCTGAAAAAGTTTTGGAATAACTTTTGAATACAGAATGTTCAATTTTCTCATGGAACATTTCCCAAACTGGTCATTCCTGTGGTGAAATAATGGAATAATGGAATGTCTTCCTTTAACATCTAGAATATAAATCTAGCTCTATTCAAATCTCAAAGTACTTTTGAAGAGTTTAATGTGTGTTTCACTGTAGTTACACTTTGATGACATAATGCTGAGGTAATTTATTTCCCCTGGTAGTGTAAAACACTGTCCCAGCAGCAGCTTGCTTGAAGCTGGAAAACCAGTGAGATAACAAAGTGTGTCCTTGCAGGATTTGGATCAGAGGTACAACACCATTCTGCAGATGTATGGGGAGAAGGCAGAGGAGGCTGAGGAACTCCGACTGGATCTGGAAGATGTGAAAAACATGTACAAGACTCAGATAGATGAACTTTTAAAACAAAGACAAAATTAATTCCTCATGGAACTCTTAACACTATATGGTGACAGACTGTAAAAATAACTGCTTATGTAAATGCTGAATTTAAGTGTCCTGTAAAAAAACCCTGTATTATAGAAAATGTGACTATATAAGAGAGTTCATATGTTGACAGAAGAATCAATGCTTTAAGTGTCCTGTTCTGTCTGCAGTTAAATTATTTGTGCAATATTTAATTTTTTTTTCTTCAGTCATCCCTTTATTTAAGGTTTTGCTAAATGGTGGGTCATTTTACATAAACAGCAGAAATAATGGTTGTTGGTTGCTTGTGAGACAGCCCTGGAAGGCATGAGTAGTACTAAAGCAGCCCTTGATTCATAATCTTTGTAAACCTATGAAAATCACATTAGAAGTCTTTCTCAAGTGTTCATATGAGTTTTTCTAAAATCTCATCAGGTAATTTTTAATAACTAAGTAGCAAGAACTTGCTGTCCTAAAGCATAACTGGTGGATATTTTTATGACAGGAAAACCTTAGATTTGTGCTTACAACATCTGAATGTGTCAGGGTGATTATTCTTAGACAAATCCGATTACTCTGACTACACTAAATCCTCTAAAGCAGAGTGTGAGACTCAGATGAGACTTCAAATGACAGCTTCATTTTGTATATTGCTGTACTCATGAGCAGTCTGGAGACAACAGCTCTGCTTGTAATGATAAATGTGTTCAACTTTTAACACCAGAAATATGATATTAAATATCTGTTCTAGATTTAGTAGCTGATTTTTGACTGTAGCTAGAACAGTTCAGAAAAATGCAGGAAACTGATTTTTTAAAAATAAATTGCTGCAGATCTCATGGTTCCTTTTATAAAAGTGGCAAGGGTTAGACTTCTCGTAGAATTGAACTGTGGCTTAATAATAGTTTTCCAGTAAGTCTCCAGTGGCTGCAGAGTATTTCTCATGGCATTCCTTAAGCAAGGTATTGGTCAAGCAGCCCTCACGTGACTTGGGGCTGAGCTGCATTTCTGGTAATGTCAGAGGAAATGTTCCAACGGGACCCTTGGGAATGCTGAGAAGAAGCTTTTGTCTTCCTCTCTGCATTCCAGAGAGCAAATATTTTGCTGCATCTCAGAACCTACTCGTGTGAAATACTGGACAGTTGAAATTCTTTGCTTATCACACCAGTGCCTCTGTTGGGAGAGGGTTTTTTTACCCAGACTGCACGTTGTAATTTGGGAGCTCTTTTCCTGCTTGGGTATTCAGTGGCCTGACA
The DNA here is from genome assembly GCF_029582105.1 of Oenanthe melanoleuca. Lineage (NCBI taxonomy): Eukaryota > Metazoa > Chordata > Aves > Passeriformes > Muscicapidae > Oenanthe > Oenanthe melanoleuca. The sequence continues at coordinate 4,583,082 of NC_079346.1, forward strand.
GACAAAGGATGTGAAGGATGAGGAGTTGCTTCTGGGGAAATGCCTCTTGGTAATATGATTTTACTATGGGTGTTAAGGATTTATTCCTCACTGGGAGAACAGTTAGTATCTGAAGTTACACAGGCAAGGGAGGGTTAATGGAAAATCCTAATGTGATTTGAGATTCAGGCAGTTACTCTGTGAGGATTTCATTAAAGTCATAGAGCCAGAACACTTTAATTTGTTGTAACTCCCTATCTGTCATAGAAAATTCTAACTGCTTTAATAAAAATACTCTTTTCTCATTCTTCTTTTTTTTTTTTTTTCATTGGGAGGTGGGAGGGAATCACCCTCTTGTTGTGTTCATTTCAGTTTTGGAAACCAATGGTGGTACAATTTTTCTTCTAAAAACTCAGAATTTAAAACTTCACCTTCATATTAAAAACCTCAGAATTTAACATTTACCTTCATATTAAAGCATAGTTGGTTGCTCTAAGTTTCTGAGAAACTCCACAACTAAGCAAATCAATCGTAAGCAAAATCAATCAAACCTAGGCAAAAATCAGTCCATATAAAAACACTTGCTGGAATTTTACTGATTTGGAATTATGATGTACAAGGGTTAGTTCAGCCTTTTCTTAAGAAAAGAAATTCAGCTTTTATCTACTATAGTGAATCAATAACTTCCTGGTTTTCACCTTTTTTCTTTACAATCTTGGCAGACACATGCAGCAGCAAAGAAAAATAAATTATCCTTTGAACTTTTATTGGGATCTCTTACTGCCAGTGCTTTTGAAGGTAACATTTCCTGTGTAATGTGAGCAGATGCTCCTGGAGGGCTGAAAGGCAGCTGTATGTCTTGGGCTATCTTGGTTTCAGGAAGAACTTAGGTAAAAGGGAAATTTTAACATGCAATCAGCATTAACTATTCTAGACATAAAAACACAAAAGGTATTAGATTTTTAAATTTTACTAAAGTAGGTGTAAATATTTGCATTGACTACTTTTGGATTCTATATTCCCTTGTAGTGCAACTTTTACTATCACCTGAGAATCAGATGGCCTTCTGTGTCTTAATCATCAAAGCCTTAGAAAAAAAAGTGGCTGTTGGAAGGTAACATAGACTTTAAAATAGCCTGGTTTGCTCATTTTTGATATAATTGTATGCTTGTTTTGAAGAAACCTTAATGTCTGCTTGAACACAACTCATCACTCTTACTGAGATTGCCTAGAAGACTAACATGCAAAATGAAAGGAATTAGGTTAGAATTCTAGTACTCACTTTTGTCTAAATTTATTATTTTAGAACATTCCTTCTGAAAGCAACTCATTTATCTTTCATTTTCACTGCATATGCAAGTATAAAGAAAGGTTATTTAAGGGTTAGTCAATGTAGTGTTCAGAGGGAGCTGAATTGCTCATGGAAAGACCTCTGTGGATGTAGGTGGGTTTGAATGAGGAATAGATTACTCTGGTACTCACTTCCTTTAGGAACTCAAGAGCCCATATTCAAAATCTCATGTCAAAATCACATGAGAGAAGGGTTAGTTCTATTTCTTTTCCAGCTACACATTTCTTGTAATTTATGTGCTTACATTTTACTAAGGGCTATAATGATCTTTAATATGAGGTGAAATTGTTATCACAGAAATTAAACCCCTTGGTTTCTAGCTGTAAAATATGTATAAACTGTAAAAAGCACTGGTCAGCATAAAATAAAATTTTCCGCTAACAGTGTGCTCTGGTTCTCTTTGAGAAAATACTTAAAAATAGTTCTGGGGAGGGAGGGTGGGTGTGAACCTAGTGCTGGGAAAGGAAAATATTACTTAAGGTAGAAGACACCAGATGTAGTTGGAACACAGTTACAGATGCCAGTTGAAGTCTTGCAGTACCGTGGGTATTTACGTACGAGGGGCTGGTTTGTTTCTAAATGCACCGCAGCGATGGAGTTGTGGATAATGTGACATTTCCACCAATTTCCTTTATTCAGATGAGCGGTGTCCCTGCGGGGCCAGCTCCTGCCGGCGCCCGCAGCTTCCTGGCTCGGGCTGAGCGTTTGTTCCTCGTTTCCCACCTGGGAACGCGGGGAGAAGAGGTCTGGGCTGTGCTGGAGGCTTCAAAGCTCTTTAGTGCCGGTGCCTGTGCCTCCCCCGGCGCTCGTCCCTGCGGGAATTGGGTCAAGGCGAAGGCGGGTGCGGGATGAACCTCTGTCCCTGCGCCTGGGGCTGTCCGTGAGCGCGGCGGTCCCGGCCCGCTGGGCTCGGGGGGACGCCTGGAACAATGGGGTGCCGGAGCCTGCGCTTCCTGCCGGGCCGCGGCAGGAAAAGGCCCTTTTCCTCCGCATCCTGCGCTCGCCGCTCCCGGGGCGGCAGCGTTTAATTTCCGGCAGCAGAAGGAAGACGCGGCTGCTCCGGCGCTGCTCCCCCCGGGCAGGTGCCCTTCGCTGCGGGCCCCACCTGAGCCGCGCCGCCCGGGCGCTGCGGGCAGGCTCCTCCTTCCCTGCTCCTTCCCTGCTTTCCTTCCCTGCTTTCCTTCCCTGCCTCCTTCCCTGCCTCCTTCCCTGCCTCCTTGCCCGGTCCCGCCGCCCCGGGCGGGGCGGTCCCGGCGGTGCCGCCCGTCCCTCCCTCGCACCCGCACGGCGCTTCCCCCGGAGCCCGGCGGGGCCGGGCCGAGCGCTGCCCCGGACATGAGGATTGCGGCCGGCGGCGAGCGCCGAGCAGGAGCAGCGGCCGCTCCCCTGGGCCGCGGGGCTCCTCGGGGCCGGCGGGGCTGAGGCGCGCTGAGATACGCGGTGAGATATGCGGTGAGATGCGCGGTGAGATGCGCGGTGAGATACGCGGTGATATATGCGGTGAAATACGCTGAGATACGCGGTGAGATGTGCGGTGAGGTGCGCGGTGAGATGCGCGCTGAGATGCGCGCTGAGATGCGATGCGATGCGGTGCCGGGTCCAGCACGGGCATGGCAAGCGTGGGTCAGGCACCAGGTCCGGTTCTGGGTCCGGGTCCGGGTCCGGGTCCGGGTCCGGGTCGGTCCCCAGCACGGCCTGGCGCAGGGTGCCGGCACCTCGCCGCAGTGACAGCCCCACAGCCGGCGCTCAGCCGCGTGTTCCGGGCACACCGCAGGGTTTGTGCTGGCAGAGGTGTGATCCCTGGGAAATTCCCCGTGTCCCGGGGGAGGGACCCGAGTCACGATCGGCACGGGCTGAGGGAGCTGCTCTCTCTGCTGGGAACGTGTCCCCAGGGACAGGACAGTGTCCTGAGGACATCTCCTTCTGCAGCACGTTTATAACTCCACCTTCCTCCCCCACTCTAGCTTTCTGTACCTGGGAAATTCGAAGTGGTTCCTCTCAAACCAAACAGGTAAAACTACTTGTATCGTAGGAATTTTGCTAAAGGCTTTGGTTGAAAGCAAGCATGCAAATTTTAGCAAATTATAACACCAAAAAAAGGTGGAGTTTAGATACAGGCCATACATTTTTTTCCTCAGGAAGCTGAGTGGTTCAAAGCAGGGGTGTTATATGAGAAGGTTGTATTAGCAGGAAGGTATGCAGTCAGCTTTAGGGTATACAGATGTGTGTGTACATGTATATATATAAATATACTTCTATTATATATAAAATTATATATAGAATATACTCAGTAGTCAAGTTTCTTTAACATGATATTAAGTACTAAAAACAGGCATCCTATAACAGACTTATCTGTCACCCTCTATTGGTGTCTGCCTATTTTTCCCTCAGCTAATGATTAGTTCAAAGTGGAGAATGTATTATTTTCATACTTTAAAAATAAAAATCCTTCTTTTCTCACCCCTCCCCCCAGTTTTCTACTTTTTCTCCCTTCTCATTGGATATTACATGCTCTATACTTAGTTTCCACATGGAACTCTCAGGATCCCTTGGCATTTAGCTAAAGTAAACACACCCATTTTAGCTTGACTGGGAGTTTGTAGTGCGTAATAACGCTCAATGACTAATGATTCAAAGATAATCCTGAGGTTGTGCAGTCTGGCCTCTCAGTGAAAGTTTGGTCTTCACAGGAAAAAGAAACCACCCCAGAAATGCAAGTACAAATTCTTTGACTATATGTCTGACTCTGACTGAATTTTGTCTTGTGAGCTTGAAATGCTGCAAATATGTTAATTTAATTTTTTCCTATTTTATTTATAAAGTACAGAACTCACAGGTTGCCATGTTTATGTTGCTTGTGTTTGGATTGCTACTGCAAGAAATTCTGGCTAATTCCCAAGCTGAAAATCCTGCTGAATTCCCAAACATTCCAGAAGAGCCATTCTACAGCTACAAAGCCATCAACTTGCCAGATGAGCATATCCCCTACTTTCTGCACAATAACCAGCATGTTGCTGACATCTGTAAGCAGGATGCTCTTTGCCCATATAAAGTAAGTTTGTTTTTTTCTGTTTGTTCAAATATGCTATTGGGGTGGTTTATTCTTGGGAGTTGTAGATGGTGATTAATTGGTCTCCTTGCTAATTAGTCAGTGAAAGGTTTTGTTTCAGAACATATAAAAGACAAGAGTAATATTGTTGTGCATTGTGTCCTCTTTGGAGCCTCTGCTGTGCATGAAGAATCTGGCTGTTGTTTCTCAAACTCTGAAAACAGACCAAACCAAAAGCCTTTTATGCAAGATTTATGAGCAAGATGTAATTTAAAAGCCAACAACTTACTTAAATCATTTCCCATTTTCCTGTTGCAAAATCTGATTCAGTCATTCTGTGTTGCAGAAACACTTGAAGAAACTTAAATTGTGCTGGGGTTATGAGAAATCTTGCAGATCAGAGAACAGGTTCAGTTATCCAGTGTGTGATTATATTGAAACTGGATGGTGAGTTTAATTTTAAATGTCTACTGTACATTATGGTAAAAAAATAGCATAGTACTCACTTTGATATAGCTGTGAAGTAAACATTATTGTGATATTTAGAATTTAAAGAGTGATTTTTTGTGGACACCTGTGTATATATATAAATGTATGCATTTATGCATAATGAGACTTTCAATGTGATTTTAAAAATTTAGCTTTTTAAGGAAGAAAATACTGCTAGAAATACTTCCTGACAGAATGTTTTCATTATTCTGATATAGCCTTGAATTCAGATTCCTAAAATAACTGTATTTCCTTTCTTAGCTTTAAAAACAGAGGAAAAAATGTGAAAAAAAATTCTACCCTTTTAGGGGAGAATAGCTTTAAATTGTCATTGATGTTTTCACTCACATGCAGCTGATAAGTGTTTCCTGTTTTGGCATCTTAAATGCCAATAAAATAACTGGCTGGTCCTTCTGTTCCACTTCCAGTGGAAAAATGTTATCTGTTGAAGTTATTACTAGAATTGAGCAACAGACCTTGATTTGTTTCTTCTGTCCTTCTCTCATCAGGGCAAGTGACATTGAGACAGCCCAGCAGATATTCTGGAAACAAGCAGATTTTGGATACGTTCGAGAGAGGCTCAGTGAAGTGAAAACCCATTGCAAGCCTGCAGCAACAGTAGGTATTTCTGGTAGGTGTGATACTTTGCACTTGTTTTAAAAAATAGTTTTTGTTATTGACAGAATTCTACTTGTTCTTAACAGGGGGATTCATCTCTGACCTGCTCCCAGTACCTTCAGCATTGCAGAGCAACAAACTTGTACATTGATTTACGAGCTGTGAAGAGAAACCATGACAGGTCTCTGATTTGCCTGTGTTGTAGCAAAAACTGGGTGGCAGGGAAAAGGATTTGAGAATTTCTTTAACAAAGCTGGTTTGCTTGTTGCCATGGGTTTTACTGCTGATCAGAGGCTTGTTGCTGAAGCCCTGTAAAGGTTTACACCTCTTTACTGCTGACTGCTGCTGGTGGTGTAAAAACCCAAGTTCTCAGTTTTATGGAATCATGATGGGTGATTGAGATCCTCCCTGATGGAAGAGAGGAAGACATTTCTGTGTCTTCAGCCATGCCCTTCCTTGGTCAGATGATACAAAATAAGTTGTTTTTGTCTGAGGAACCAAGGCCTTTCCTGTGCCTTTATAGATCCAGGAGCTGCAATTTTAGATACTGAGTGACTGAGGAGAGATCTGAACCTGGATCTTCCACATCCTGAATTAAAAAGCTACATATTTGAAACTGGATGAAAAAATTATGTCTGTGGTGCTGGCATGACCCTCTGCCTTGTCTTTGAAATCAGTATCTTGGTCTGGTTCATGTCTGAGACTGATATTACCCTCCAAAATGGGTTTTGCATCATTACAGCCTGTCCTGGAAGCTAATTTAGACAGTGCTTTTAGCTAGCAGCTTGTGTTCAGGAAATTTATTCTTATACCTCACTCTTCATACATCGTATAAAATCCTTGGGTAGCAAAGTGGTTTGTGAAGTAAGGTAAGTGAAGTGAGGTAAATTTAAATTTACCTGTTTTCTTTTAATAAAAACCCAAAAACTACAACCAGAGATGGTCCCTGTCATACAGTGAGGCATCACTGTCATGAAGCAAAATTTAATTAAAATACTCATGTGGGTATGTGTAAATATTTCTTAATAACACTCTGGGTGGATTATATGATATCTAGACCTTCAAAGACACCACTATCTTTATTTGGGAGTTATGGGAAATTCTTGATTTACACTGAGGAAAATACTCAGGTTTTAGATATGTATGAAGTGCCCTGCTGAACTGAGACTAAGTAGCACTGGCTTGAGTATGTAATTGAGCTTGCAGGGCACTATAGCCCTGTTGCACAAAAGTTGATAGACCTTTTCTAATTTGCATTAGATTCAAAGAAGACTTTTTCCAGAAGGGAGAAATTGGTGGTCATTGCACCCTCGACGTTCAGGCATTTTTGGCTGAAGGTCAGCGCAAGAGCCCTCTGCAATCTTGGTAAGAATCTCTTGTCAAGGCTGCTTCCAAGTTCTCTTGCTAATTATTTCAGATTTTTGTCATTGGCATTACCAGCTGTGTGTAGGGGATTTCATACTGAGGAAAGACCTGCTCCTCTTAAGGTCAATTTGAGAGTTCATGTTAGAAACCTCTGACAGTTACATCTGTGCAGAAAGTCTGAACCACACTGTGTGTAATTGTGTCCTGCCTCATTTGCAGCAGCAAAAGGTGTGAAATCATCTTGCAGCTGGAAGTTCTAACCTCCAGGTGTTTTCTGGGCAAGGTGCTGGTGCTGTGCCTAATCTGTGTGTACAAGGGGTGATGGTTCTGTGGTGAGGTGCCTTGAAGTGAGTTCAGAGTCCTTGGTGAGGATGATCTGGATATGTGCTCACATGGAGCTTGTGCTGGGAATGTGGGGTGGGCTGAGTCCACAGGCTGAGTAGGAAGTGCAGAGCATCACAGTTTGCATGTTAGCACTTCAAAGCTGCCTTGCCAGTTAATTGATGAAGGAACTGGAGCCATTAACATCCATATAATAATTTATTCTTATCCTTTGCTTGTAGTTTCTTTTTCTTTCCCCATTTCTCATTGATGTTTAATTTAAGTCAAGAACTGCTGCAGAGGAGGAAGACTTCTCCTCTACCTGCTACTGTCATCACAAGTGCTCATCCTTGTTTAGATGCAGGAGCAATAAATACTGCCTCTGCATTCAGTATTCCAACCAAAGCATGGAAATCTCTGCTTAAGTCTCTTTGGCAAGGCAGATCAGGTTGGGTGGAGCCACAGATCCAGGCTCTGAGGCTCTGCTACATCCCTGCTGCCTTGATTTGGAGATCAAAGGTGCTGTTCACTCCAGAGATCAAAGGCAATGTTTAACCTCTAGAAGCCCTGAAGAACCTTCTGTTATAATTTCAAATCATTTTAATTGTCAGACTCTATCAGTTTGCAGCAGTCCTGCTAACTGAAATGGGCTGGAAGGACAGTTACTAAACCTGAGACATGAGAAGTACATTTGTTTAAATGTGTTGATGTCAAAGGACATTCTGTGTGATTGAATCTTTCTAGGTTTGCAGAACTCCAGACATTCACTGCATTAGACTTCAGGCCTCTAGAAGATGGGATGTGTGACATTGTTATTGAAAAGCCAACATACTTCATGAAATTAGATGCAGGTAATTGGTATCTTTAGTTTATTTTTTTTGGTACTGCAGTAAAAAAACTCATTCAACTTGTCCATCTACATTATGCCTTTGTGATAGTTAAGCTCACTTGTAAAATGAAAAATGATGTGTTTGTTAGCTCCTTTTTAGTTCTTCTTTTTGGTGTAGTTCCAGTGATGAACTTGGAAACCAAAATTTGAAAATCTTATAATTTCCCACAGATGATTTAAAAAAAAAATCAGAATGATTTCCTGTTTTTGCCCTACATGGCTGTTCTCTGGACTGTGGTTTGGCAGAGTCTGACTTTGTGCCAAGGGCTGTTCTGACTGTGTTTCTGCATGGTTCCATCCCATCAAACACAGTGGGTGTCTGTGTCCTGCAGCAGGTGCTCAGCAGCAGGACTGGGGGCACTGATGACAGGGAAGAGAAGTGCTGCTCCAAGAGGGGCAGCACTCAGAAACCTTCAGGAATCTGACATTTTTGAGCTTCACCAGCCTTTTTGTTGGTGGAGGAGGTGTTGAGGATGTGGCCAGACCAAGCAGCTGCAGGGGCTGAGCTGTGTTTGGGCTGGGTGCCCATGTCCTGTCCCAGCTGTGGTTCAATTCCTCCTCCTCCCCTGCCACTGCCTGACATTTTAAGCCAAGCTTGAATGGAACTGGACTGTGTTACCTCCTTTGTGCTCCCTCCTTTGTTTCATGGGAGGTTTTTGTGCACCAGGGATGAGCAAGAGAGAAGAGCTGAGGAGTGATTTGGGCTTTGGCTTGTGTGAAAATACAAGTTCTGTCTTGAGCTTCCCTCAGCCCCACTAAAGCAGAGCCCAGACCTGTGCTGGAGTTCTCATGTTTCCTTGTGTCTGACTGGGCTGTGTTAAAGCAGGAGATGCTTTCATATCCTTCAGAAATCAGCTGCAGACTGTAAAGAGAAATAGCACATGAAGCTCATCTTATTCTTTCTTTTGGCCACTCTTCTAACTCTTTTGTACTTTTAAAAAACACATTTTACCTCAGATTTCCTTCCTTGATCCCTTCCTTTTAGAGGTTCCTTTTTTTAGGTTGTATTAGGAGGATTCAAGGTGGCAGAAGCAGAGGAGGCTAATATAAAATGCAGGATGCTAATCAGGAAAAATGCATAAACCAATAAAAGTGGAGCAAGTAATGCAGTGTTTTGCTAACAGTTCTTTCTTTTTCAGGTGTTAATATGTACCATCACTTCTGTGATTTTGTCAATCTTTACATTACCCAGCATATCAATAATTCCTTCAGTACTGATGTCAACATAGTCATGTGGGACACTGTAAGTCTGCTGTGCTTTCAACATATTTGTGATGGGTTTTACTTCTGCTTTATAGAGACTCTGAAGGTTTTAGTAGCCAATCCTCAGCTCTCTCATGGGCATAGCCATGTGCAACTGATAAATTTCTGAATCCTTTTATTACAGGGGCATGAGTAATAGTTAGAAAACAGATTTTCTACGATAAACCATGTGCTGTTGGAATGCTCAGCTATGCTAGTACATATACCTTATTTTTTGGTGTAACCTCAAAAATAACCTGATCAATATTTCTAATCTGTAGCATTTGAAGTTTTAACTGGTTTTTGTAGGCTCTTTTCTCTTGGAATATTGAAGTAGATTTGCTCAACTGTTTCTCCTGTATTTAAAATGAAATGCAGTCTTGCATTTTTTGCAGTCTTGTAAATCAGCAGTGTGCAGCCTGCAGTAAAGAAAACAGCTAAATTAAATCCTTATATATTAAAACAGTGTTTAATATTTAATTCCTTTAAGTAGCCTTCTTGCAGTTCCCTCAATCACCTCTCATATTGCCATGATAATATTAAACAAGTTTTTAAGTGGGGCTGCTGAGTTGAAACCATGACTGTGTTTGGGTAATATTAGTTTTATTGGACAGTGTTTAAGTTGTGTAGGAGGGTATTAAACTAAATAAAACACGACTGGGCAATATGTAATATGCCAGATATTATATGGTCCAGAAACAACAGTTTTTGAATATGACACTGTCCCACACCTCTTTTGTGATCATAAAGTGCTGAGTTTTCTCTCTCAGCATTTTGTGCTAGGACAACTAAACTTCAATAGAGAATGGTAAATATTCCCTGCTTGCTGTTTAATGAGAAACCTGTTTGGCCAGAAGAAACTCTTTTTTCTAACTCTATTGTATTTTAAAGCTAAAATCAGTGCCATCTGTCAGGTGAGTGAGCCCTCTAGGTGTTGCACAGGGAGCTGTTAATCCAGCTCTGATGGCTTTCTGAAAAGATCAGGTGTCTTTCAGCATGGTAAATTACTCTGAAAAGCAACTCTTTGTCTTATATCGTGTTGCAGAATCAAATAACTCTTTCAAATGCACCATTCAAAGTTTGTAGAGCCACACTGTTACAATTTTAAATGAGCATTACCTGCTCAGGCAGCTGGAGTTCATTGCTGTGTAAAACCAGGTGATGGCACCAGTCAACTGCTGATGAACTGTCTGTACTCATCTAAAGGTGGACTTGAGCTTATTATTAATTCTCTTTTTTTTACCTTGATGTAATTAGATTTGGCCACACTTCCTAGCTACTGTTCTTATTAAAGAGTAATGCCCTTAGATGTAGGTTAAACAAAGCAGAAAATGAGTAGGAATTCCACTGGGTGTTGGTGTGCAGGGAAGAAATGTTTATAAAGCACTTTTAAGGAGACCAGAGAGGGTTAGAAAGTGGTGCTTTCATCAGTTCTCCACTTCTAATCTGGGAGAGCAGTTCTTGTAATACATGGCCAGAAGGGAGTCTGGAATGTAAAATTCATTAAAACCTAATGGCAGAACAAGAGGAAGGCCTCTTGAACCGAAGGAAATCTGAGCCCTTTAGATTCCTTTACATTTCACCAGATATCTGTTCTCTCCTGCTATCATTTGCAGTCCTATTTTCAAATTTCCTATTTAGAGTGTTCCCAGACAACTTCCCAAGCAGCCTGAGCCAGCCCCAGAGCTGAAAGGAAGCTTTGGTGAGAATCTGCACCGGGGCTGCTGGGGGCAGATTTAATTGCATTCAGAGAGCAGGAGGTGGTGGCTCAGCCCTGGGGGGTGCAGGAAAGGTGCAGATTGAAGGCAGGAGCCCCTGCTGCTGGGATCATGCTCTAGGGAGTACATGGCTCTCTAAAAGTTCCCCACAGAACTTTTAAAGGAGGAACTTTTTTACTGCTCTGAATAGAAACCTCTTGGCTGTTCCTTCCACCAAATCAGACAGTTTCCTTCAATTTGTGATACATGTGACATATACAAATGACAATCCCAAAACAGGCAAAGGCAAAACCAGCTTGTTGTGGCGTTTTACCTCAAACTTCAGTGCTGAACTTGAATTCCCAGGGTTGTTTTTTTTTTTTTTAATCTCAGATGTTGAAATTTAGGTTTTCTACCATCCCTGTGTTTGTGCAACTTCAGATTTAACTTGTGTTCTGTTGACCCTGGGAAAAGTAGTAAGGAATTCTCACTCTTAACTCAGAAATTATAATCTGCTATTGAAGGAATTGTCTAGTTGGCTAATTTATAGAAGTTTTTATTAAATATTAACCACCTGAGAGGTAATTTGAGTTACCTGCCAGTGCAAACACAGTTTGGTGCTGTGTTCTGTTCTAGGCTACCTTGGGTCCTGTGGTGGTGTTGCACATATTAACTGTATTAAAACTGATATACAGAACCTGTAAATCATGAAGAGAGGCTCTAATATGCATTTATGTAACTGTTGTACCCTTGTTTTTCTTGCTTTCCTCCTAGAGCTCATATGGCTATGGTGACCTGTTCAGTGAGACATGGAAGGCATTTACTGACTATGAAATAATTCACTTGAAAACCTTTGACTCTAAAAGGGTATGGGATTCTATATTTTGTTTTAATTTAGAGTCACTTGGGAGAAAATATGACAACTTCTCAAGCTGCTTGGGGTCATGGGTGTTCCAGAGGAAAGCATTAATGCTTTCCATGCATGTTTAATTTGTGTAGTATAACATTCTACCTCAGAAACAAGAACTGTAATCTGATTCTGTCTATCCTTTATATGGATGGACCTAACTTTTATGTCCTGTGAGGTGGTATTTCTGGATAGGTTTTGCTTCTGCAGGACTCCTAACTGAAGTTAAGGGTTATCAAATAGTCTTTCTAAAGTCTTCTGATTCCTCCTGAGGTAACTATTGGCATTCCTGCTGCTTATCATTAAAAAAAAAAATTACACAAAAAAATGCATCCATTCATTCAGAGCTCATTTTTGCCTCTTCAATCTAGTAGTGAACTCATTAACTCTTTTCCCTCTCTTTAGTCCGTGTTTGTTCTGATTCGGGGTGTTTTCACCACCTCTTCCCACACTTGCACGTCCCTAGGGAGAGCTGTTTTGGGATCTTTGTTCTATTCATCTGCACAGCCAGGAAGCCAGGCTGTCCTTGGCAGGAATTGCTGGCTCATTAGGAGCAGGCTGCAGGGAATGGCTGGGGAAGGCAGCAGTGGGCTGGCTGTAACTCCATGATCCCCTTGCCAGGTGTGCTTTAAGGAAGCCGTGTTCTCCTTGCTGCCCCGGATGAGATATGGATTGTTCTACAACACACCCCTGGTGAGTCCCTTTGTCCATCCATTCTCACCAGGAGGGTGTGGCAGGGTGGAATCTGAGCTGGGGAATCCCTCCAGCATCATGAAATACACTGCAGTGAAAGTTCCAACATCTAATGGAATGATCTTCCCTAAAGATTGGGATTTTAAAGTTATTCCAGCTGGTTGTGTGCAGCCTCCTGTGTCACAGCTCAGGAGGTGCAAATTATTCTACTTTAATGGGTGGGCACTGTGAACTAACTGGTATTTTTGCAGAGCACAAGAGCCTGAGCACAGTCAGACTTCCCTGAGGGTATTAGCTCACACACTCAGGCTCTAGCACTAGAGAGTTTTATTTCTTTTTAAGTGAAAGTGCCACTTGTGTTGCAGTGAATAGCACAGTGCATGATACTGGGCTTTTGTTCCACAGAATGGTAAAAACCTGGTCACAAAGCTCAGTTTTCTGAGCAAAATAACTCTGTATATTAACAATTGCTTTTTTAATTTCAGATCTCTGGCTGTCATGGTACAGGGCTGTTCAGAGCCTTTTCTCAGCATGTGCTACACAGATTAAATATTACCCAGGAAGGACCCAAGGTGTGAAAGCTGCATAATGCAACTGTAATATGGAGCTGGTGCTTCTGCCAGAGAACATCAGTAGCAAACTGAACCCAGTGGGGAATGGGGGTGTATCTGTGGACCTTTTGTGCTTTCCTGTCATGTTTAGGGTTTGGGTTTTCCATGTTAAGGCCTTCAGAGAACATTTGTGCATGTTTGTGGAAGTTACCCTTATGTTTTATTTCTGTAGGACAGACCTTAAAGCGTTCTCCTTTCCCCCCTTAGGGTCTCTGTATCCATTCTCTGTGCCTTTGTGTCCTTCCTAGCCGAGTCAGACACGTTGCAGGGAGCAGCAGTGGGGATCCTGCAGAGCAGAGCTTTTCCTTTATCATCCCCTTGGATACTGCTGAGCTCAGATGTGGGATCTGGTCCTTCCCTGCTTGCCCAGCACCCTCTGTCTGGTCTGGGCTTCTCTGTTGCTTACTCTGATGGTTTTTGCCCCTTGCCTTGGTGGCCAGAGCAGTTCTGGGCTAGTTGGAGAGTAGCCCACATATTATTGCTGAGGAGCACATTCAGAGCTCTGCACAGGCATTTAGTTATGCTTCTCCTGCTGACACTAATGGGAGCCATGCAGTTAAATCTCTTTATTTCACTTGGAATGCTCACCCCTGTGAGCCCAATTAATTAAAAGAGGTAAAAGGAGGAACTGTTATAGAAGTAAAATATTTTTTTTTTCCCAAGGAACTTGTGCACAAGCCATCCAGAAAGCTGCTTTCCTGCTTTAAAAAACTGCCATATAATGTGTAATACAAAGGCTCTTTTGTACTGAACAAAATAAATCTTGCAGAAAATATTTAGTTCTTAGTTAATAATCAGACTTTCACAAAGTTTTTGTTGCTTTGAATCTGTCAGAAAATACGATGTGAATTTTAAGGTGGTTACATCATCTATTTATTACATGTGGAAGGAGCATATTTAGTTGCTCCTAATAATTGCCAGAAGTAAATATGGCAGAGTTTGGGATTGTTTTTTTTGTGAGGGCTGCCTCTCAGCTAATACACTGCTGCTTCTTTCTTTTCAGGATGGGAAAATTCGAGTCACCATCCTCGCCCGCAGCACAGATTACCGGAAAATATTAAACCAGAATGAGGTGTGGTCCTTTTTATCTTTAAAAGAGATTTATTAGAAGTTAAATTTTGCTCATTGGATTGTTGGTTTTTTTTCAGGTGCAGCCAAAACATCTATTTTCTGGCAAATCTTGGACAAATATGTCCAATGTTTATATTAATTTGTTCTAAAATGTCTTCTAAGCAGTCTCCATTTTATACCCCAGACACTGAACCTTGCTGCCCTTTCTAAATATCCAGTGGAAGACTACAAATGTAATACTAAAAGTATTTCCTCTGAGCAAACAGACACTGCAGATCTTCTGATAAAATGAAATTATTTCACTTTCAGATTATTCCTTTTATTTGTAGCATCTATTTGAAGTCTAACAAAACCCTTTGCAATGCCTGCAGACTGGAGTGCACAAGCCCTTGTATCAGAGTTTGTGCACTCAGAATATAATGAATTTTCATATTGATTTATGGTTTTGAATCGTGCAACTTCATGGACTTGTGTAAAACTTCTTTCATGCTAAAATGATAATATTTAATATTTTCATAATGTTTTCATTCTCTGCTGTTAGTGCCTGACAAAAATGAATTTGGATTATCATCCCCACCTTATGTAGGGAGAAACTGAGGCTTGTGTGATGCAGTAGCTCAGTGGCAGAGCAGACAGAGCAAAGGATTTGTGCTTTGTCTGCTGGGCTGTCCTCAGCTGATGCACACAATTTGTGTTCTGGTACCATGGCAAAGAGAGAAGTTGGTTTTATCTTTGCCAGGTCAGGAGTGCAAGGGAGCAATTAACTGAAGGAGGACACCAAATCCTTGTCTTTTTATTGTTCTCCCCAGCTTGTGAATGCTTTGAAAACAGTGTCAACGCTGGAGGTGAGAGTGGTGGACTACAAGTACAAGTGAGTTGGTGGAGGAAGCTGGTGTGAGCTGGTGCTGCTGACAGCTCTGTCTGTCCCAGGTCCAACCTGGGCAAAACCCAAGGGTTGGGAAGGAAAGTGTTGGGTCAGGTAGTCAAGCACACCCATTCCATAATGCACTGCTTAGGGTCAGCAGGCTCAGGTTAAAGGTTTGAAATCCCTTTTGCTCCCTCTCCCAGAGCCAGCTGTGCTCCCATCAACTTTGTGCAAATGGCTCTGCAATAACTGTTAACAGGAGTTTCCCTTGTATGATGCCAAAGTCTTATTTTATCAGCCTTAGTTCAGTAATCAATAATAACTCTGATTATTTGCTGTCAGTTTGTGGTGCCAGGTGTAGTAGGCACTGTGCCAGGGAGAAATGGATTGAAGGAAAAGTTCCCAAACCATGCATGCCTGTCCCAAATGGCAGCAGCTCCACCTGCAGCTGTCATGAATCATGCAGGAAGAGTGAGAAACTGGAGCAGCACTGAGACATCCGTGTTCTGGCCAAACACAGACAGTGGGAGGAAGTTTATTTGTGTATTTTACTGAATGCACTTCAGAAACAGGTCTTTTCTGCTGGGTTTTAGGTTTTGTTTGGGGTATTTTGTTCATGGTTTTTGGTTTTTTTAAGATGATGCATTTTTTTTTAAAAAGGAAGTAAAAAGAGAAAAACCCCTTAAACTTACAAAAACTTTAAGTTGACAAAAATATTTTTGAAACAAATTCTTGTGAAGTTTTGAAACATGCCTGCATTTCTTTTACTTCCATGCTGAGTTACTGCTGGCTGCACATTTGTGATTCTCAGTATTGTTCCTTGAAAAATCACTTCTCTCTTTCAGTATTCCCTTTAGCCAATTTTGTGTTTTCTGCTGGGGTGGGTAGAGCTGCCACATCATCACCACTTTTGGTGTGTTGTCTGCAGGGAACTTGAATTTTCGGAGCAATTGAGGATTACCCACAACTCTGATATATTCATTGGGATCCATGGAGCTGGACTGACCCACCTGCTCTTTCTGCCAGACTGGGCTGTTGTGTTTGAGCTGTAAGTCTGTCTGTCCCTCCTTCCCCCTCTGTTTGTTGCTGTGTGTTAGTGAAGCCTCTCCCTTCCTGGTATTTGACCATGAATGTTTGTCTTGCAGCCTTGTTTAGAGTTCATATTTGGCAGCCTCTTCTCCTGGGGATCAAAACAGAGAAAGCTTTCGTTATAAAATGCAGTGTAATTATATCATGCAGGCTAAGCCTGTGATTTCTTAATCTTCCATGGTATAAATATAATGGGAAAATGGCAAACCATGAGAAAACCTCATTGTTCAGGTTCTGCTTGGTGAGTCTGAGATCCAATGATGTTTTAGTGATCCAGGTGAATTGATTATGTGCATGTCCAGGACTATTATTGATATTAATTGATTATGTGCTAGCAAGCCCCTGGAGATTTTTCTATCCTCCTTGTTCTGCTCAGGACATGAGCTCCAACTTGCTGGCCAAGGTCAGTTCTGTGCTGTGTTTTGCCTAAATTTCTCTTGTAGCTTCCTTTTAAACTTATTTTGTCACAAGGTGGGGTGTTAGCAGACACTCCAACCTACAGAAGAAAGCAGAAATCCAGAATGCTTGTTAGAAGAACTCTGAATTCTCCATCCTGGGAAATTCTGCTGTGGGAAGGCTGCAGAACTGGTGTTTTGCAGCATAGTCCTGGCTCAAGAATGTTTTGTCCAGTCTCCAAACAAGTTCAGAAACTCAGGGTTGGGTTGTTTTTCACATGTCCAAGAGCTGCTGCAGCTGGACAGGGACATGTCTGACATGCAGATGTTCCTCAAACTGCCTCCAAGGCCACATCCTGAGAGCAGAAGGCAGCCCTTGCTGTTTCAGTGGAGCAGAACTTGTCCATGGTTCTGGTACCTTAGAACTGGACAACAGACATTTCATTTTTCCACCCTGGTAACTTCAGCATAATCTCTGTAGGTAAATATGTTTTTCCTGCCTGTCCCTAGATACAACTGTGAGGATGAACGTTGTTACCTGGATTTGGCAAGGCTGAGAGGCATTCATTACATCACTTGGAGGAAAAGGAATAAAGTATTCCCTCAAGACAAGGTAAGGATGGCCCCACTGGAAGGTGCTGTAACTGAAGGACTTCACAGCTATCCTGCTTTACCTACCCATGTTCTGGTATTTGAAAGATGATATTAATTCTTCAGGCCAAATTAACTTCCCTGTTAAGATTAAGAAATCATTTGATATTAATGGCTGAGGGAAGAAGAGCAATGAAATTAATTGGCCATGAACCATTCATAGCATGGCTGTTATGCAGTTCCTTTGCTGATTTTTTTGCCTCAGATCAGTAGATCAGAAATAATAAATTAAAATGGCAGATCCTCCATTTTTTTCTTGCTTTTTTGAATGGAAGATGTATTGGTCTTTTTTTTTTTTCTTCTTCTGTCTGAAAGTCCTTATCTTGTTTTTCTAGGGACACCACCCAACACTGGGAGAACATCCAAAATTTACAAACTACTCCTTTGATGTGGAAGAATTTATGTATTTGGTGCTTCTGGCTGCAAATCATGTTTCACAGCATTCCAAGTGGCCGTTTAGGGTAAAACACGATGAATTCTGAATTAGACTTCTGACTGAAACACTGTTTTTAATTAATCACAGAATTACCTGTGTTGGAAGGGATTTTAAAGACCATCTCATTTCACCCCCTGCCATGGCAGGGACACCTTCCACTGTCCCAGGCTGCTCCAAGCTCTGTCCAGCTTGGCTTTGGACACTTCCAGGGATCCAGGGGCAGCCACAGCTTCTCTGGGCACCCTGTGCCAGGGCTCACCACCCTCACATTAAAGAATTTATCCCTTGTATCCAATCTAAACCCACTCCCTGTCAGTTTGAAGCCATTCCCCCTTGCCCTGTAAAAAAAAAAATTCCCCCTATGAGGGAAATAACCCATTGTTAATTTGTCAAACCACTTCTTAGCACTGTACCTTGTCTTTATAATTCCTTTCTAATCTGGGAGGTTTTAATATGTAAAAACTATTTTTTCAGACTGTTTCTAGTTTTTTTTTTTGCACTGTATTTCTACATTCCAGATTCTGAAATGCTCTTTATACAAAGATATGTCCACCCATTTCATGTAAGGTTTTCTGAGGTAGATCCAGGGTCAACAGACACTTCAAGCTTGTACTTTAAATTTAGAAACATTTTCACATTAGAGAGCACAGTCTTATGATTTTGCATTTAAATGTAAACTTTGACTCTTGTCCCTGTAGTTATAAATGCTCCAATACAAGAGGTTCACACACAGGTAGGTGCACAGTAGGTTCAGTCAGTTTTCTCTCTCAGAGCAGGTAAATATTTTCCTAAGTGAGTATTTCAAATTTCAGGTAATCTGGGCATTTTCTATTTTCACAAAAACCAGCACTCTGCATTGGAAAACTTGGGCAAATTGGAATAAAACTTGATTTTTTTGAGGATTCTAAAGGGAATGGCCTTCTAGTTTTTTTAAGGACAAATGATAAAATGTGTAGAGTGTCTTTCAGCTGCAGCTGAAAGGAAATGCATTGATGAAGATCATTTTTCTTGGAGTCACTAAAAGCCTAATTTTTAATATTCTTGTTTCTTCAAAATTTTGAAGAGTTAATCCAGAAAACTTTTTAAATGAAATCTTTCCAAATCCAGTAGCATAGTTCACTGTTTTCAGTGAAGGGAATATTAAACCAAAGCTGAGTTATTTTTGAAATTCCCCCTGAAGCTGAGATGTTCTAGTGAGGAAAATAAAGGTAGTAGCAAGTTCAGTGGGATAAAACCTAGAGTTCCATGTTAAATTATGGATTTTTGGGGAATGTGTCCCCATTCAGCCATACAGTCCTGGTGGTTTGGGGCAGGCACTCATTTGTATGGAAAAGCAGGAGAGTTCTGGTAAATACAAACATTTCACTGCTCTAATTGTAGATGGTATTGACTTCCCTTCCCCAGCAATTTCACAGAGTGTGGCTGCATTTACAGACCTGTCTGTACTGCTGGGGATGAGTTACTGTAAGCACAATTTTCATATAGATCTCTCATGACCTTAATCAGTGCACAGGGGAAGCTGGCTAGAGCTGAGACCTTCATATATTTTGTGTATGTGGTGCAATTCTTCCTGGAGAGTGTTGTTTTACTGAGGGGGAAAACTGTTTCACTTTAAAGGACCATAGAAGCAAAATTGCACTTCTTAATATGAGGGGGAAAAAACCCCAAACCCTTGAGCAATACCTGTATTTGTATGTGTCTGTTGGGGTTTTTACCTTGTGTGGTTTTTTTTTAAAGTAAAAAAAAGTGTAAAACTTAAGCCAGTAAAATGTCTGTGTTTGAATGAAACCAATCAAAGGAAAGAAGACATTTAATTATGAACTGTGCACATATTTTTTTTAATAAAAAAGCTTTTTAATTAAAAAAAAAAAAAAAAATTAAAATGTTTTGGTAGTTTGCCAGGTTTTAGAGGCAAATGTTTTAAATACTATTAATTTCTTGGAGTCACATGTTTCTTTTTCCTGCCATGACAAGTTGATGTTCTGAGGTCCAAAGTGATATTCAGGTCTATTTACTTAAGAGTCATTCAGAGGTGATCCTGCTGGCTTTAGTGCTGGGCATTTGAAGATTGGTGTGTGAAAATCTCTGTATATATTGAACTTCCTGGGGTGCAGGTGATGCTGCTGAAGCAGTGAGTGAGTGCTTGAGGCTGCACAGGAGCAGCTAATGAGGAGCTGCTCTTTCAAGTGATCACTAAAACAAATGGTTGAACATATGTGTGCAGGATGGGCTGCAGGGACTTAATCCAAGGGCAAAATATCCTGCCAGCATTCACCAGTTTCAGCAAATTTGAGTGCAGTGTCAACAGTTGATGGCCAACATGTTATTCAGCCTTTATGGCTTAATATTGCTAGGATGAAAAGACTGATTGTGTTGATGAACTTTACAAATAGTACAAGGTTTTCTTGGCAGCAGAAGAGGTTGGGTTGGAGTTTTGGGTTTTGCCAATAAATCCTGAGGGAGTTTGGACAGCAGCAGAGCTCTGGATTGTGGCTTGAAGAGCATCTGGACCATCTTGGGTCTGTCTGGATGTTGGAATTTGAGGGAAGCCATGAGACTCTTGGGCCACTTGGCCTTAAGGCAGGATACAGCTCTGGGTTAAGTTTTCCTAACAGATCATGGGACTCTTGTTCCTTGCTACTTCTGATTTTTTTTTAATTTCTTTTTGGTCTCTCCAGTTCACCCAAGTTTAGAGTCTAAGGAGCACCTTGGCATCAGTGTGATGGATTCAGTTTTGGGACTTAGTGTAATGTTGCAAGTCCTGAATGCTTTTGGGATTGCCTGTTTCCTGTACAATGTAAACCAAGAGTTGGATTTGGAATAAAAAATAATTTATGGATGAATGTTGTTTCTTTCCTTTTTACTTCAGAACTGGTCAAGATGTAATTTCAGGTGTAATTTTTTTCTTTGGAAAGTTCTGTGGAATTTGGGTAAGTGTGAGCAATGGTTTGTGATAGGGAGGTGGCAAATCAGCATTATTAATCTTAAGAGTCTGATTGTAAATATTAAGGCAATACATTTTTAAAAGCCATTAAGTAATAACAGAAATGTTTAATTTTTGCTGTTAATCTTAACAGTATCATTAATGAGATAACTCAGGGTTTAGCATATCATTTAATCCTGAATTTTTAAGGAGAAAAACTGAAGAAAACCTTCTCCTTGAGAGCTTTTTATGTGCTCAGAAGGGTAAAATGTTTGATTTCCATGCTGAATAATTGTTTCAATTTGCAGTGCTTGCCTTAAGTTGAGCTCTTCTATTCCTCTGAACACACATTTCTCATGGATTGGGCTTTTTGCCTGAAGTAAATGAACTGCTCTTGAATCCCCTCTGGCTTTGGCCCAGCAATGGCTGCAGAATGTTGGGTTTTGTTGCTCATCCATGAACTCTCCCCATTCTTGCATTTCAGGTCCTCACCTCAGGCCTGGGTGTGATCCCTTAGGATTTTACTTTTATATTTTTCAAATCCTGTGCTGGTATAATTCCGAACTCCATATAGAGTGTTAGTTAACTCTCTTTACATTTTGGTCAGACAAAGCAATCCCTCCAGGCCTGGAACTAAAGGAGACCCTTGAGCTGGAATTCTTCATTACCTGAGGGTGTAATTGAAGGATTAACCCCTGATAAGTAAACAGACCAAACTTATAATTGTTTGAAAAACTGGTGACCATAGGTCTTGGTGTAGCCTTGGAGGCTTTGGGCTGCCCAAGGTGGATCTGCTGAAGGTCTTTAATAAATACCTGCTCCTATTCCCTTAGTCCTGCCCTGCCTCTGGTCTAGGCAGCCACTCCAAGCCCTGCCCAGAATGGGAACCCTCCTGGGTCAGTGCCAGGGCTCAGCTCATCCCAGCCCAGTCCAAAACCCAAACCTGCAGCTTGAACTGTCCCAGCAGTGCAGCTGAAAACAGCATTTTGTGTTTGGGGGGACAGATGCACTCAGGGAGCAAGAGAGTTGAGGAGAGAGGAACCAGTGTAAGGTTTCAGATGAGTAAAACAGGCAGAGAGCCATTCTCAAGCTCAGAGCTCAGGAGACCTCTGGGAATGTGGTTATGAATCAAGTGAAATGTGTGGAAAACTGGTTGGGACAGAGCCAAAAATGAGAGGAGTGAAAATACTCATGTCACAAACTGCAGGGAGTACAGAGGGGGAAAAGGAAAAGTCCTGAATTCCCCTGAGTCTGAGCCAGGAGAAGGGAGCATCCCTGACCAGGGGGCTGTGTGGAGAAGGGACAGGGCTGGAAAACTGGTGGTGACCTGGGAGTTGTGCTGGAGAGATGAAGAAAAGGGCAGGGCAGGATGAAAGGAGGTGTTGCCATAGTGGGATAGGGCTGACAGCACATACACAGTAATTTTTTATTGGCTGCTGTCCTCTCTTGGAATACTGAAATATTTTTATAATATAACAATATGATATAGATAAAATACAAAAATAACCTTTGCATATAAATATAATGGAATAAATAATATATAAATATATATAGTATAACATTAAGTATTTGTTGTTACCATTATCTTTTGGATAGGGGAATAAAACTCGAATAATAAACTATCTCTTAATTTCCTTTATGGTTTTTTGATTTCCCTTTCCAATCATTCCATGGCAAATCAAAAAGGAGAAGTAGAAAGGTAAATTGCACTATTACTGAGAATAAA
The DNA here is from genome assembly GCF_029582105.1 of Oenanthe melanoleuca. Taxonomy (NCBI): domain Eukaryota; kingdom Metazoa; phylum Chordata; class Aves; order Passeriformes; family Muscicapidae; genus Oenanthe; species Oenanthe melanoleuca. Next base: position 4,605,449 of record NC_079346.1, read on the forward strand.
TTTGTTTTGAATATGTATAACTTCGACAGTGACATTGTTCTTTTGACTTTTTTTTTTTTTTTTAAATCAGACCTTCTTTTGGCCTTTAGAAAAGTATTTATTAATGTTGTACACAAAGGGCATAAAGCTTTCGAGTAGTGGGTGAGAAATCAATTGTCTGGAGCTCTGCTCCCCCATCACCTGGGAACAAAAGAGTGTCAGGAATGTTAATTTTGGTTGCCAGGTGTTTGAGGGCTGGGTTTGTTGAAAGCTGAACAAAAGATGACGTTCAACCAGGATTTTAAAAGAGAAGGTTGGGAATGCGTCAGTTATTTTCTAGATCCAGCTGATAATAAAGTCACCCTCGAATACAAATAGTCTCAGTAGAGAAAACAAACAGAAAACAATGAAATTTTACCATATCAGTCATCACTGATAATTGATGAATTATGGAGAAATACTGATGCTGATGAATTATGACGAATTATGATGAATTATGATGAATTATGATGAATTATGATGAATTATGATGAATTACTGGAGCAAAGGAGGCTTGGGGGGCCCTTGTGGCTCTGCACAGCTCCCTGACAGGAGGGGACAGCCAGGGGTGGGTCAGGCTCAGCTCCCAGGGAACCATGAAGAGGGAACAGCTTTAAGTTGTGCCAGTGGAGGATAAAATGGATATTAGTGAAATTTTTTCACCAAAAGTGTTAAATGTTAGAAGGGGCTGTGCAGGGAGGTGGTGGAGTCCCCATCCCTGGGGGTGTGTAACAGACACGGGGATGTGGCACCTGGGGACGTGGTTTGGTTGTGTCTTGGCAGTGCTGGGGTAAAGCTGGACTCGATGTAAAATCTCTTTTCTGATTCACAGGCCGATCATCCCCATTTCAGAACCCGAAATCTGCTCTCTGCCCGCACTCTGTTTCAGGGTCCCGGTGCTTTCAGAGGGTCACAGCGGCCCCAGCTCGGGGCTGTGCAGGCTGGAAATGCCCCTTTCCTCGGGGGACACCCGTTCCAGGGAAGGCAGCAGAGCTCTCACCGCCTATTGCCGCAGAGTGCAGTAGGTGTCACTAGAGCCCTTCCCAATCGAGGGAATCTCATTCCAGATGCACGATCTGCTCACTGCAACTGCTCCTGCAGTCGTGGTTTTGTTTCTCCTCCTTCCTGTTTGTAGAAGCAAAAAATTAATATGTGGAGATTTTAGCTTTTAGCCTAGGATGATTCAGATGCTGTAATATTGGTGTATTTTTCTTCAGTTTTTCTTTAAGCAACTTAGTTGGTGTTGGAAAATAATTTTCAGGTAACCTTTCATAATAAAATCCTGCTTCATGTTTTGTTCTAAAATCACTTTGTGCTGAACTTTCACCTTTTAGTAGTTAATGAAATTCCTGTTTTGCTGCAAATTTTCACTTCTGCAGCACATCACCCAACCGTGCAATATATCCTGCACCTTCCACTACCTTATCACTTCTCCAGTGCAGTTCACTAGGAAGGGTGGTTGAGTACACATGCACCTGCTGTCATGGAAATATGGGCCATTGACACTTGAAAAATAGTAAAAAAATATTGAAAAATGATGAAGTTGTTATTCTGGTTTTTTTTTTTTTAAAAAAAGTAACCACTATGAAGACAGTTGTTTTTTAAGAAAAATATTTGAGCTTTGCAGATTGCCCCTTTTCCAAATTTATCCCCCCAGCTGGTCACCAAAGATGGGATTGGTTGACTTTTCAGCTCTGGGAAGCTTTGGCACAGGGCTCTGGCTGCCCAAGGAGGGCTGTGGTGTCCAGCATTTTCCCTTTGCATGGGCTAAAGCCAGAGGAGATGATTTGTCTGCCTGACATCTGATCCACAGCTTCCAGCAGCTGAGCAAAATAAAAATAAGCTGTACAGGTTAATTCAGGGTAGGAATTGTTTGAGTTGCCATGGGAGAAGGGTGGAAAGCAGGTGAGGTTTGTAACATGATGGAAGCATTGAAATAAGGCTGATGTGATGCAAGGTGTCCCTCATCAGCTTTGGTGGTTGAATCAGAGCTGGTTGGCATCCCCATCTGTGAGGAAACACCTAAACTCTCATTTTGCTTTCAGTGATGCACTGCTGGGTTAATGGTTGGACTCCATGGGGTGAAAGGTCTTTTCTAACTAGAGAATTCCATGCTAACACCAGTTCAGAGCTGCCTGGTGGCAGATCCTGTGAGAAGACAAGGGTGCCCTGGACAATGAAGGTCAGTAAATGACTGGTACAATTCATCATTTCTCAGCCATTCTCCATGGATCTGTGTCAGCTGAGCAACACAGGCAGACCCTGGATGTGCAGTGAAGGGTGGGCAGCTCTGCCTGTTTGGGGTTTGATTCCTTGTGCATCTTGCAGGTAATTAAAATCCTCACCATGCTCACATGTTGGGTGCCCTTGGGAGAGGCAGGAGGGGGCTGAGGGGGCTGTGAGGGACAGGGAGGGGTGGCTGTGCTGGTCAGGGCTCTGGGAGGAGCCTGGCACCAGTAAGAGGGTAGTGGTGACCACAGTGAGCGTCACTCATTACCCACCCAGGGCTCTGCACAGCAGTCAGCACCAGGGCGTGTGTTTCCAGCTGACAGCTCCCAATTGTTTCCTCACCAATTACCGTGCCCAGGCCTTGATAGCACAATGAAATGTGCCTCCTACCCATCACTTCATCTCTGTCACACTGACTGGGTGCTCTGCCTTTGTTATGGCTGGGAGAACTCCAGCGGCATCAGAAAAATAAGCAAGCCTGTCTCTGGTGTGAAAAGCTTAAAGACAGGGTGGATGCTGTTCAATAAAAATGCCTCAGTCCAGATGAAAATGTACATGGAAAGAAAACCTCACAGACCAGCTGAGCCCTCTCAGCTCTGTCTTCATTTGGGACCCAGTAGGGGATGAAAAGAGCAGGAACTTTTCTTTTGCTAGACATCTTTATACTTAGTAAAGTATTCAGCCTTTCTTATAATTTATTCATTGTGGCCTAGCATAGTCTAAAATATCAGCCCTTCCCTCTCTGTCCTTTTACATACGCATTTTTGATGCCTCTTAATTCATTATTTAAGCAGCCTGCGTTCTGCTTTACAAAACACCCTCCTCCCTGGTACCTTAATGCTCTCGGTTATTTGTGCATCTGTGTCAGCAGCTTTCCAGCAGGGAGAGGGAAGGGGCAGGGTGGGATGCTGATCCTCCAGCTTTCATCTCCTGCACCCATCCCAGCTCTCTGCTTGGGCAGGAGCAGAGGGCTGGGCAGTGGAAGGAGCTGAGCAGCCCGAGGATGTGCTGAAGTGATGCCCCATGTGCTGCTTTGAGGGCTCAGTGCCACTTTAGGGAGGGTGGGACAATGGGACACTGCAGCTCTTGGTCCTGCTGGGACCCGGAATCCCCTCCTGGCATTCCGTGAAAATCCATTTGGGCAGCACATCCCACCCTGCAGAAATGTCTGAGTCAGCGCTGGTGAGAGGCACGGGACCCCTTTGACGGAGATGCACCTGGAGTGCAAAGAATTCCCTGTCTTGCGGCCAATTACAGAGTTGGATAGCTGTCAACAGGAGCATTTGCAGCTGAAGAACGAGTGTGTGCATTGTGAAGTGTGAGCGATGCTCTGATTGGAATTCCTGCAGCAATCTGTTTGCTTCCTGGATGAGGTGTTTGAAATGCTGCCAAAGGTGTCATTCCCCCCAGATTCCAGGGGTGATGTCTGCACCCAGGAACGGAGGGTCGTGTTCCCAGCACTGCCTTTCCCTAACAAAAGAAATCTGGGTAGATAGCTCAGTTCAGAGTATTATAGCACTCCCTTAAGAAAAAGAAGTAAAGGTTAAGTAAATTGAGAGGAACACAGATGTTCCAAACCTCCTGATTACTGCCTTGGTTGCAAAAATGCCCTGGACATTATCTGTTCAATGCTTTTAACATTCCAGCCAAAGAAAAAGTTGGGAATATTTGACCTGTTAGTGCATACTTCAGAGAGAACATTTTCAAATGCTGTGTGATAAATCAAGCTTTGCTAACTAAATAGCCATAATGTTTTCTTTTTGAGTCAGGAACCCAGGAGAGAATCTAGGACTACAAAAACAGAGCTGAGAGCCTTCTGGCAGTTTAATGCAAGTTCTGTTGTATTGATCAGATTTGAAAGCATTTAATATTAGCTTTGTGCAATGACATCAGCTGAGGATGCTGCTGTCACTTTGGGGACAGCAGGAGGAAGCACAACCCCTGCAAGGCAGGAGCTTGTTCTCAGCAGGAGGAACTTGGCTGAGGACACCCCAGCTCCCACGGACTCAGTGCTTGGCTAAACACTTCTACCTTATGTTTTGCAAATAATAAACAATTTTGCTTGTTTCTGTGGCTTTGGGGGTTTGCCCCCTCCTGACAAAACAGAGTTTGCTTGTAGCCATATTTACTTTCTCCCAGCTCTCCAATATCATATTTACACAGTCAATACTCTTCTGCTGGCAGATTATTTTTAATGGAGTGCTTTATTAAAGTGTCTTTCAGGAGAGTATTTGCACTGCAATGCACATCAGAGCACTGCTGTGTGAGAAGGGTTTCTCCTGAATGCACCAGTACAGTCACTTCCTTATCAAATTTTGTGCTTGGAACATTTAGGTGAAGGAGGATGAAAAGGAAGGTGACTGCAGACCCTGTGTGGATCCTTGTGCAAATTCCACCATGGGCAGGGTCTTGCTGGACACTGACATGTTGTGAAGTAAATACAGAACGTTGCATGAACCTGCTTTTGTCCCCCAAATTACCTGTCCATAACATTTAAATTCCTGACACCCAAATTATTATTTTTTTAATTTTCTATTTTCTTATGAGAAGAAATCCCAAGTTTCTCTCCTTTGGGAGCAAGTGTCAATTAACCTCCAGTATATTCTGGGGGTTACTCTTGGAGTTAACCAGACCTCAACTGCTTCTTTCTGATCTTATTTTTTGGTTATCCTTGGGACTTTTGCCCTCAGCCTGGGATGGAGGGTTGTGGCTGGCACTGCCCATGCTGAAACCCACAACTCATCCCTCCTGAGACTTCAGTGGCACTGAGATAACTTGAGGGGAAGGGTCTGATGGCACTGGAAGTGGGAACATTTCTGCTCACCACTCTCCCAGCCAGCACTCCACAAAGAAAAGTTTAGGTCTGCTGTAAGCAGTTCCATTTAATTCTGCTCTTTTTCCACTATTAATTATCACTGGGAGCAGTTTCCAGTGAATTAAAATCCTCATGTCTATGGAGGAGTAGGGCTGCTCTGGGTGGGTTTATTTTTCTATATGTCTGCTCATGCAGATTTCCTGAACCCCTGCAATTTTCCTAGCTTCTCTCTGCTATTTGACATTTATTCTTTGTGTACTTTTCCATCTCATTAATTTATTAAACATCAATGATGATGCAGGTCTTTGATCCACTTAAAAATTAACCACCTACGCCTGTCTCCTATCCAGCTCTTGAGCCATGGCAATATTCTCTCTCTCCTGGATCTTTTGGCTCATCAACAGACCCTTGCCAGTGCCTGTGCCTGAGATGATTTTAAAGATAATGTGTTTTCTTTTTTGAGTTTCCCATATTATTTTCAGATTTGCTTGCAGAAAGGCACAGTTTTGCTCTGTAGAAATGTGTTGTTCAGCAAGGTGTGTGTAACTTTTGCTGACTTCCCAAAAAAAGCCAGTTTTTTTGGCAAGGAAAAAAAAAAACATAGCTGGGAAATGGATTTGTCTTGAGCATTTCTCAAAGAAGGGGGTTAATGGGAAGGGATCTCCATGCTAGCAGCTCTGTTGCTCTCTTCTTGCAGAGCTTTTGGGTGAAACCATCTGGCCCTGAGAATCTGCACTTTTCTCTGTGCTGCTGACTCAGCAGATGCTGCACCCCTCCTCTGCCAAGCTCCTGGTGTCCCTCATGCCAAATCCATTACTTCAATATCCTTCTTTACAGGGCTGCTGCATTCCTGTCCACATTCCCAGATTTATTTATTTTTTTGATGCCTGCTCTCTTTGTACAGGAGGCAAAATACATCACTCCAATGTACCACAGCCCCTAAAACCTGATGGTGCAGTCAGAGTTCACTGCTGAACTTTGGTCCCCAGAGGGTGGGAGCTTCCCTCCTTGGAAGGAGCCCTTCCAAAAGCTGCCTCTGAGTTGCTAAGGAACAGCTTGTCACTGTGGCATGGGCTGTAGGCAGTTCTGTACAGGTAATTAGAAGTCACTCCTGCTTTATTATTAACTATTTGTTGACTTCTTTTTCTTTTAAATAATTTTCCTCCCCGTCCCCAGAGCGTTCAGCGCTCCTGGTACATCTGCATCAATTATGCATCATCTGTGTGATTTTTCTTCCTGTGGAAACTTGGCTTGCAAAGGCTCTTTGTGATGCTCCAGCCATGACCTAACCCTCCTGTGCTGAATAATTCCTACCGAGACAACACAGTTTCCCCGCTGTGTTTTCCACGCTGCTGTGTCTCAGCAAGGCAAATAAATCAGGCTGTCTCCCACCACCAGGCAGCCTTGTTTGCTCAATTTTGCCGTTCCATTTCTTGCTTTATTGAATAAGCATGTATTTATGTACCTTGTGTCCTTTCTCTGCCTGCCCATTTTTTATTGAGCTCCTCTCTCCAGCCACACGGTTGGGTTTTCCTGACAGAGTTTTGGATCTTAAAATGCTATTTCTTCAGACCAGCTGTCACTTCTGTCCTAACCTTGTCCCATGAGGTCTCTGTGCACTGCTTATGTGTCTAGCTCTGCCTGCCCCTTCACCTTCTCCTCAGCTCTTTTAGTTTTAATACCTCACACATGAAATCTGGTGGGGGTTTTCCCCCCCCACCTTCTCTTTAATTAGGGTGACTCTTCAAAAACCAGCAACCCTACAATGAGAACCCCTCCACAGCCTTTATGTTGACTCCTCTTTTTGCTGCTACAGCACCAAGCTTTGGGGATTAGCAGGGTGATGCTGCTGCACCAGCCCCAGCCTTAAATCTCTTCCCCAGCAGTAGAAGCAGTTTCCAGCCAGGCTGAGGGGTTTATTTCAGCTCACCTCAGCCTGCTCTGGAGCTCTGAGTGTGGTTCTGGGGCAGCTCTCTTGCCTGGAGCCCAGGCTGGGGTGGCTGGGGAGAGATGTGGGAGGGCAGCCCCAGAGAGGATCTGCTCCCACCCCACACTCTGTCATCCCCCACCTGAGGAGCTCAGGCTTTAGGACTGGAGAGGGAGGTTTTTGTGCTGAATCACCCATTTGGGAACACTCCACTTGTCAGGATTTCCCCCACACACCCCGAACCCCATTTCTCTCAGGAGAGCACTATGGGGCTTTGGGGATGTGGGGGAACAGAAAAACCTTTTCCCTGGGGGCTCATATTGCTGCTCAGTGACCAGCTGCCAAGTTCAATGTCAGGAGATGCTGAGACCTGTGGGGCTGGGAGCTGGTGCCTAATGAAGGCACGTCGGGCTGGGAATGAGGTTTTTATACCCCTCACAGCAGAACTCTGGGATGTTATTTATAGCTGCTCACTTGCACCTCAAGCACCTGTAGAGACTTTATTCTCCAGCCCCTCAGTGGAATCACAAATGACAGAAAGAGCTGAAGATGTAATGACCCTTGAAGTAGGAGAAATTATTTACCAAACCGTAGATAAGACGACAGATCTCTCCTGCACTGTGTTTAGGGCATTCAATCTATTGCAGATGTTACCATAGTCATGCTGTTTAATTTAAAATTGCCCTGCCTTCCTTGTGTCTCAAATTCTTTTCTTGGGAAACTAAATCCTTTCATAACCTAAATGCAGCAGAGGAGATGAAAGTGGCTGGTCTGGGGATGTGTATGGCCATTCCAAGGCAGCTCTATGTAATTGTTTTTTAAATGGACATGCTTGCTCAATTTTTTTTGGTCTGCTTCATCCTGGTTTTGTTGTTTGTGATATGTCTTCTGACATATGCTCCTTGTCTAGCAATGAAAAGCTACCAAGATTAAAAACCTTTATTAATTTATAACTGGCATAGTAAGAGCTCTTCTCATTTTACTGACTTTGTGACCTCCATAGCAGATATAATGCAGGGATTAAAGAGGAATGGTCACTGTTGCTTTCCTGGAATAATTTTCTTTGTGTATGGATCAAAAGAATAAGGATTAACAAAATTATTAGATATTGGAGACAATAGCCCAATCTGTCTGCCTTTAGCTTTTAAAATCTGTCTCTTAACAGGATAGGTGACTCTGAAATAGAAGACTTGCCACTCTCTTGAACTGAACAGGGCCCCTACTCCCAAAAATCTTGTTCACTTTAGACCAGTTCCTCACTACCAAATACCCAATAGTTCTTTTTCCACTGAATTCAGACCTGGCTTCATTTTCCTATGAAGGAATCTGATTTACATTTGCAAGACATAATATGGTTGGTCCTAATTTTTCATGTGTGCTTTTAGCTGCAATGCTAAGCAGGGAGTTGTGTAAATCTCTCCAGGGTGAGCTTTGCTTATCATTTATCAACCACGTGTGAGCACTAATTTTAGATTTTCCCCTGCTGAGACAAGGTTTTGGAAGTGCTCAGTGGAGTCCAACACATGCAGGTGGAGATAACCCTGGGGATTAATTTACCTGTGACTTTATCAGGGCTCAGTGAGACCCACGGGACAAGAGAGGCCTTTTACCCACAGCTCCTGCATTGTCCTTCCTGGTGGTGCTGCAATCAAGGCTGTCAAGGAAAATGATCTACAGGCAGCAGCTTGATTATATTTGTCCTGAGATGCTTCTACACTAAAGGATTTTCAAGTTTTAATCAGTCTGCATTAACTGTGGTGCTCTTGTAGTTGATCATGGAAAGAAAGCAACTGTTGATTGCACTAAAAGCATTAAGTGACCTCTGCTAATTAAAAGATAATGTCAGTGCAACTGAGTGGAGTGCCTGGGTCTTTAGCCTTTTAGATAGACACTAAATGAAAATCAAAGAGTTTGGAGGAAATATTTGTGGTAAAGTTAAGAGACTTGTTTGTGGAAATAGCAGGTCATGTTTCATAAAAGTTATTTAATCCATTAATGATACCTAATATGCCATAGAACCAGCAATTTGCTGAAAGAGAACAAGCTCCCTCCCCAGTTGTGGGATGCCTTTACTTACTCTGCCTTAACTGGGGCATTTTGCTTGGGAAGCCTGTGATATAGTGAATCCAGTGTCCCTCTGCTGTCCATAAATAAACCAAATACTTTTTCTCACCTTTTAAATGACCCAGACGTTCAGGGTTAAGTTCTGTGTTCAGTAATAGCGTAGTCAGTGTCTACAAATGCAGTCTTGCCTTTTTTTCTTTAATCTAGGTGTCTGGGAGTGAAAAAAAACCAGGCGGAATGAATAACTATGTACAGGCACATCTCATGCTCCTTGGAGACCATTGCTGGTAAATATTATCTTCTGCTTTCTATATTTATATAGATGCAGAATGGAAGCCCTTTGGACAGAGAGGCAGTGGCACAAATTCTCTATGAAATCACATGGAGATGTTGCTGTGTTTCCCAAGGAGCACCAGTGTCCAGAGAGCTCTTGGAGGAGGTGCCAAACCAGTTGGTAAAAGTGTGGGATAATTTTTCAGCTGTGTGCCTCACTCTGACTCTTTGTGAGAAGAAACAGAAAGAATGAAAGTGAATTTTTTTTTTCTTTCATGTGGAAGAAGTTAAATCTCACATGGGAATAGAGAAGGGAACTTAATGGTTCAAATTTTAGTGTTGAGAATGAGGTTGACTCCATGCACAAAGCAGAGGCTTCACGGGGAGGAGAGGGGAGGTGTCTGCTTCTCTTCAGATTAAAAGAAATGTTCTGGAAGCTGAAGGTAATTTCTTCCAAGGCATTTGTAACCGAGCTTCACAGCTGCCAGATTGCATTTGATCACATCCAGCAGCCCAGGGTGAGGAGCAGCACACACCGGGTGTGAGCCAGCCCTGGCTGAGCTCTCTCCATCCAAAGGGTCTCTCCAGGCAGGAGGTGCCTGATTTCCCACCATCCCAAAAGCTACAGGACGAGCTGGGCTCTGCCTCCAGGGTATCAAGATTAGAGGGGAATTTTCAGACAAGAAATACTGATTTTTCTCAGTGTCAGCCACCCACTTCACAAAAAATATTGTTCATCTGAAGGGAAATGTAAATGCAAGCCTTTGACACAAATATCCCATTTAAAGAAACCTTCCTACATCCCCCACCCCCACTGGCAATAGAAAGTTACATTTACTTGTGTGAAACTGGAAAAATTTTAACTTTGAAAACTTTCAGCTTTGAGAAAATGCCCTTTCTGTTCGCCCTTAGCACTGAACTTTGTGGAATCCACCCTTTGTTGTACTGAGGTCTCAGCAGTGCCTGATGCCCCATTTCTCTCTTTTCTGTTTTACAATTAACCATTATTTTCAGTATTTTTAAGAGCAATATGCACACCTGAAAATATTTTAAAGAAACTATTTTAAAAGGTTATAAAAAATAAAATAAATACTTGGCATGGAGATTCTTGGAGTGCATGATGAATATTTTAACAGTAAAAAATCTAGCCAGAGAGAAATGAAAGGATTTAGTGCTCTAAATAAAACTCTTTGTGGGTTTTAATGTGCAAAAATGGACAACAATGGCTTTAAAGCCTCTCCACAATTACTTACATCTCTGCCCTGGTGCACTCTGTATATGTTATATCCATAGCCAGTAATGGTCTGTTATGTCTTTTTAGGTGCTGAGGGAAGGTATTACACCAGTTTTCTCCTCTAGGACTTTGCATAATAACCTTTAGGCTTTGAGCAGAGAGTTTGGACCTTTGGGAAGACAACTGTGGATGTAAAGCTCAGGTTTTGTATCCTGTGATGGAAAGTGGAGACCAGAGAGAGGGGAGGGAAGGGATATTTGGGAATGTGATCGTTCCCCACAGGCTCAGCCAGCACAAACTGGGGAAAGCTGTGTGCCCACAGAACTTCTAATTGTCTTGTGGCTGCTGTGAGGCTTCAGACCAACGTGGGATAAGGTTTGGTGGTGTCACTGCTTAATGTTTCCATTTCTTCCCCTCCCTCACACACATCCCCACACAGCTGGAAAAGAGAAGCTTTCTGTAATATCAGCTCTGACAGAGGTGGAGCATTACTGGAGTTTTATTTGTGTAATTGATCAATTCACTAGCTAAGAAAGCCTTTATTATTTTTTAAATTAACCAAATGTATTAGTGTCCATGAAACAGGTATTTCTGTAATTATTTCTGCAAAATAATATCTTTGGCCTGAGCAGGAGCCCTTCAGTCCTGCTGCAAGGTTGCCTTTCTGCAAACCCTCCTGCTAATCCAATCTCATGTATTTTCTTCCTTGCTGTTATAGAAACTCCTATTGCTAAATGTAGTGAATGCAGTTGTTAAAGTGATGGTGCCAGTATAAATTATTAAAATTACATGGAGTAATAAAAATGTGTTGTGTATAAAAAGATACAGAATAAGGCAATAGGACTCAAGCTTTCAAGTTACTTCAGAAAATTCTGTATATCTATAATCTGCTGTACAAGTGGTACAGTAACTAAAGTTGGTTTTGTCTTTACATGTTTTCTAAAGCAGAATATTTGGATGCCATATTTTTCAGGCTTCCAGCTTTCCTTGAAGAAAATTAGATTGTCTGAAGAAAAGAGATCTGCTCACTGGAATTTTATAATTTTTGGAAGAATCTTGGGTTGGAACATTAAAAACATAATGCCAAAATTGTAAGTTACTTCTGAAAATCTATGTGGTTGGTTTTTAACAAGAAGCATTGATAGAATTTGACTGTGAAGATCACTTTGCATCAAATATATTAATTAATTAAGTATGTAATGTCTGTTTTCTTGTTATCAAAACAGAGGAGTTTTGAGAAACATGAGAAAGCTCTTTCCCCTTCACTATAAATTAATAAAAATAATTCATTTGAGTTTTTTCTGCAGCAGGCACTCAGAGTATAGACATGGTAAGTGCCATGGAAAGTTGGAAAGAGACCCTAAACAGCACAGATGCAAGGTTAGTGCTATACAGAAAAAAAAAAAAAAGAGTTCAGTGCATAATCTCAGCCCTTGATGGAGAAGATATAGTGAAATGTTGACTTTAATTGCCATGGGACATAGATTAGCAGATGGTCCCATGGATAGACTGCTCTCCATGTCTATAAATAGCATAAGTTAATTTATGCAAGATCTTCCTTTTCTTTTACAGCTATCTCCCAATGTGTCAATATCTTATTGGCATGGAAGCATCCAGCCCTGGAGAGGGAATGGAGACCCTGTTTCCATCCCTGCTATCGTGTGATTATGTTACAGCAAAAAAACCCTCTGATCAAATAACTCCTGATTGAACAGGCAGGCTGTGACAGCCTGATCTGAACGCACCTTCATTTCAGAAATAACTATCAGGTATCTGCAAGTCAGCTGGAATAATGGCTGGGAGAGTGGGGGAGCTCAGAGCACAGCTCAGAGCAGGTCAGGGAGCTTCTCCCAGCTCCATCTCAGCCTGCTGATGGTTTTTGCTTTGCACACCTCATCTTCCTTCAGCTCCCACCTCCCCACTGCTGGGTCAGCTCCTCTGCTTGAGATCTCTCTGCCACAGTCACAGGTAAGTGGCCAAAGGTTTTGGGAGCTGCTATGACTGTGTGCAGCCAGCAACCTTCATCCTGGCCCCTCTGTGCCAAGTCTGACCTCCCTGACCTGCAGACCCTGGTGTCACAGCTGCCTTTGGCTCCTTGTCACTGGAGCTCTTTTTCCTCTTTACTGGGCTTTCCCAGGCCTCCCACTCTGTGTCTCTCTGTCCAGTTTCTGTAATGAAAATCTCTCTTTTTGGTTCACAGCTTTGGCTTCTCTGTCATGCAGGAAGCCTCATGTTTGGGACTGCCATGGAGTAATTTAGTACCAGAATCTCATGGATATTTCTGCTTCTGGGCTTGTTAAGCCATTTGTGCCTTGTCCAAAGAACTCCTAGAGTCCCTCACTTTTAAGCTCTTAATCCATCATTGTGCAAATATTGTCATTATAAATCAGGGTCCAAGCAACCTTTTTGTCCAGCTCTCCCTTGCTACTACAATGAATTAAATTCCTAAGCACAGGAAGTATTTTAAGGCAGAGCACTTTCTTTTCTAACAGTGCCATGGTATCTCTAAGCCCCACAGAAGGGTTGAGCCATCCCCCTTCACCACCTGGACAGGTAACTGAAGATGTAACAGAGCACCTGCAGTGACTGTGCCCTTTTGAGCCTGATATCCATCAAAATCAGCCACCAGAAATATTGATAGATCAAGGTCCACAACCTGCTCCATGATAAATCTGAACCCCCTTTGGTTCTGCAGGGATATTCTGGATTTACCTACATGTAATTTAGAGCAGATTTTGGACCCTGCCCATGAGCATTATGCCTTTCCCTACAGGAAGGAAGATTGATTCTGACCTTACTTAAACTAAGCAGCTTTAATCATTTGGTATAGAAACACCAAGACTGGGCTGGGGGTTGGGGACACAGACATGGGAATCCTATAATCTTTGGTTAAGTTGTAATGAAATTGTCCAGGATGAGAAGGAAACAGATGGATTCTGATTAATTTCTCACAAGTGTAGACCTCAGCATCCGATGTAACATATGTGGTGAGCAAATGTCACTCATGCCTCCAAAGTGCAGAAAAAATCACTATTGTCAGGATATATTCATTGGCATATTGGCTGCTGAACTCCCAAGGGTGCAAGGATGCTGTGCATTACATTTAGTCCTGAATTAAATATTCAGAGGCAGAGATACCTAACCCTTTCCTGTATGCCTCACTGGTTATCACAGTTGAGCTTAATGAATTGAAAGAGGGAGGGGAAGGGAGATTTCCCCCCCTCCTTTGTAAATCATTATTTACTGTGGAAAGAATATCAAGATGAGTTGGTATTTCTGCTTTAGAGTGTTCAGCTGACTACCAATAGAGCCTGAGTTAGGGAAAATAATGCAGCTTTGAGCTGTAAATGAGCAACTACACGACTTTCATCTTGTATTGATAGAAATCAGAGCCCAGCTCTGTGTTTGTGGAGTTGTTCTGGGTTTTGTCACTTCTATAATCTATTCCATGTAATTGCATATTTAAAGAAAATGTAGTTCATTTATTGATTGCCACTATATTGTTTCAGGCAGGTAAGATAAGAGGCCAGAGCTGCTTTCTCTTGTCTCCACATAGTCTTAGGGAGTGGAAGGAGCAATGCATGTGAGTAAAGCGAGGCCCCATCTGTGCTGAGGAAAGAGATTCATTACAGCTGACTTGTCCTGTCAGAATTACTGCCCCAGACTGTTTCTGGGAAAAGGATGTCACTAAGATATCTATTAGAGTATTTCAACCACAAACTTGAGAAACAAATATTGAGCAGTGGGGCTCCTCTGAGGCTCAGGCTCTGCCCTTGGGTGCAGCTCCCCACTTCCAGTCACTCCCTCTGCAAAATCAAGCAATGTGTCTGTCTGTCTTCTCTTCTAAAAATTAATTCTTCATTACCAAAATGGGGGAAAATGAATATTTTTCTCTCTAGCTCACTGTTGGTTGAAATTTAATGTCCATCTTAACTTGCACATTTTACTCTTCACCTTTGACAAACACTGCTGCACTCACGTTATGAGCTGGTTTGTTTGTCTCATGATCTCCCACTTAACAAGTGAGAGGGCATTTTTTCTTTTGGTGGAGAAGATGAATCATCTCAAAAAGAACTTTATTTCTGATTGAGGAAGATGTGTCTGATAACTCTGTGAGACAGTCTCTGTGCTTAAACCTTTAAAAATTCTAATGAGACAAACACACTCTGATTTCTCAGGAAGCTGATATGAAATTTACTGTTGGTTTTGCTAAAATTCCTGTTTTTTCTTTTCTGGGTTGTTTCCAACATTTTTTTCCTGTCATTGCCTTGACTATGTACTAAAAGGAAGTAACAATTTGTTCATCTGCAAAGCTTGTGAACACAGTGCTCTTCTTTGTCAGATGGAAACTCTTGTTTTCACTTTTTCTTTTTTTTTCCATGGTGCCTGACAATGCATCACTTACAGTTCCCTCCTTTAAGCTGCAGTCAGTGCAATGAGTCTAAGTTTGATAATTGCTTATTGCATCCAGGCTGCACAAGGCAAAATCACTTAAATCCTCCAAAGTCACTGAAAGAGACTAAACTCTCTCATTTTTCCTTGTTTACCACATGGCACTGGAATTCCTTATAAATGTTAGTGTCTGCTTTGCTGTCCTGGAGACCAGGAGCTGTGCTGGGACTCCTTGGCCCATAAAAGTGACATTGCAAAGCTACACCAGGACTTTTTGACCCAGCTTGTGTTGCATGAAAAGCACAGTCTCATGATGCCACCCCAGCTAAATACATGGTTTGCTGGACAAACTCACTCACTGCTTTGCTTGGCAGAGGTTTTTGTGGACAGCCAGGCAAGCCTGAAGCCACAGGAGGAGGTAAAGCCAAGGAGAGTGGTGGGAGATGGATTTGTAGGGAAGATAAAATGGTAGGTGTGGAGCTTTGTGTTAATTAATTGCAAAGCTAGAGAGAAAATGAATATAGAACCAATACAGAATTATCTAGTGACCAAAAAGATTTCCCTAAATCAGATAAATGAGGATCTAGTCGCTCAAGTGAAGCTGTTTTCAAGGAGCAGAGATGAGGATGGGACCTGAGTGCACGTTGCCTTTGTCTCTCCAGCTGAGGCATCACACATGAAAGTCCCAGTCCCTGCTTCCTGTGTACAGCAAACCAGTAGAGATATAAAATTGGGGCATAATGATGAATGAAACTGTGGGATGTGTCCTGATTATCCCAGGTTTCTAATGTATAATTGAATTATTTTCTTAAGTGTATTTCAAGCCCTTTGATTTCTGGCCTCTGTTTTTAATTACTCAGCCCCCTCTTGCCCTTGTGCATTATTATTCTGCTCATTAGCATTCAGTGAGACTACAGAAGTTTGACTTCTGAATAAAGTAGCGTACAAAAGGGAAGGAATGCTTTTTATCTTACCACTTAATAATTTAAATGGAACCCTTTTCTTTAATCAATGTTTAATAGTACAATAGTTGTTTGTTTAAACTGTGCTTTGCCTAATTTTGCAAACAAAAAAGAGAGGCAGGATAAACATGTTTAGAAATAATAAGCTTTGTAACCATTTTAATCTTCAGAAGACTTAAAATATCTCCAGCACTTCTAATGTTGGTTCATCTCAACAAGGCAGGAACGTGGGCCCTGGATGTCTCTGTATCATTTCTGCAGTGTTAAGAAGCACCAGCCTATTTTTTATTTGAGGGAAGCAGAAAACCTTGCTAATTGCAAAACTGAAAGCTACTCAGCAGCGTTAATATTGTTGGCATGGCCGCCAGCTGTGATGATTAGGATGTGTGACAGAGGGAGAGATAATTTGATCACAGGCCTGGGGACCAGAAGCTCCTGTGTCCTGCTCCTTCACAGTGCACCTGCAAAGGCAAGGAAAATACAGGGGGAGGTTTAGTCCAGCCCCAGAGCTCCCAGGCTTTCTGGGAGGGTGCAGGGCACAGTGGATGCCAGAAATATGGGTGTAATTCCAGGGTGAGGGAGGGGATGGGAGCTCAAGCCTGAGCATTGACTTGCCAGAGGAAAGAGCTTTCTGGGGGGTAGTAATTTATTACTAATAGGATAGTAATTAATAATCAGGTGTGAAGGCTCTGCATGCATGGAGTCTGTTCTGTGTCACCAGCAAAATGTGGCTCTGGATGGGATCAGACACTGTGGGACAAAAACTGGGAACCTGAGCCGTGGCAAGGTCAGGGAGACGCTCAGAACACAACATAAAAGAGATGGACTAAATCCTCTGTCCCTCTGCCTGGCTTCCTCCTATGCAAAACAGGAATTGATCAGGGATGTGTTGAGGATTTAGAGATATCTGGAGAGCGCTTTGGAGACATTAAAACTAGTGAGCATTATATCTGCATTTCAAAGTACTCTTTGGACCTCTTAATTCGTTTTGACAGCAACCCAGTGGTAGAAATGGGGCTGTCTCTGCTGTCTGGATGGGAAAACTGAGGCTAAGAGATGGGAAGGAATTACGAGCAGAGGACAGCAGCAGGCCAGGGAGAGCTGTGAACTGCTGTCTCCCATGGATCAACAGCCCAGTAAAAACACCCACAGCTGGTAAACTGCTCCATCCACATGTATCAGGGGGTTGTTGATCCTACATAATCCCTGTCTGATGTCCTGACCAGCCTACTTTCAACAAACTGTACCCCAGCCAGCAAGATGAGACCTTTCTTCCTCCTAATTTGTGTCTCCTGTCCTCGAAATCCTTCCATTTCCCATCAGTACATCCAGTTCTCCCCCTTTTACCCACACCTACTTCTCACATTTCTTCATGCAACCTCGGAGCTCCTTCCTGCGTCTGCCTTTTCTCTCTCCCCTTTCCTAGGCTTGCTAGAGGTCTGGAGGGGTTTTAAGTGTCAGGAACAGCAAGCAAGAAGGTGACAGCTCCTCAGGTAAGGAATGAGATGGAGAGATGTGGTCTCAGGCTGTGGGCTTGTTCCCTCCTATTTTAACTATATTGCAACTCCTGCTTTTTGAAAGAGTGTAGCTGTGTTGTGCTAACATGAGATGAGGGAGAGCTGAGGCTGGAGATTTGGACCCTTTCTTTCAGTCTAAGTGAATTTATCCAGTATATCAGAGTCTGCTCCTAGATTATTAATTTACTATGAACAGTGGTGTGGAAGCTGCTGAGATTTTTACTGCTTTTTACATGTGGACTAGAGAACTTGCACAAAGACAACTTGAAAGACAATTTGTAATTCCACAACAGTAGCCAACGAGTGTTTTCCTGTGATAAAAGTAGCCTGATCTGTTCCACAAGGCATTTTTTACAGTGATTCTTCCAATTTAAGGAATGTTTGTCCAGGAGGATGACGATTTGTATCACAACAGGATTTAGGTAACATAGCTGAGATCAACCTACTGTTGCACTGAGCCCTGTGGTTACCTGCGGTGAGACACTGCCCTCTCTCACAGAAATGAGACTCGATTCTACACGTATTTAAATACCTGACAGCCACCGAAGCATTTATTTGGACGTCACTGTGAGCAGCAGAGCTGCGGGAGAATCTGAGGGTGTAAAGTGGGGGGAAAAAAGGTTGTACAGAGAGTCAGTGGCAGAGCAAGAAGGAGATTCCATTTCCCGGTGGCTGCTGGAAAGGCAAAGTGACCCCGACTTTGTAGCCAGGGAAACACCAGCTTTCATTTTGAACATTTAAACCAAATTTGCGAAGATGATGATTTATTGATAACCCGCAGGACCGTGGATATGCGGTGAGAGGAGTGGGGAGGTCACGGCCTGAGCCTCCTCTCCCTCCTCAAGTTGCAGCTGTTTCCGAACGACGCTGCGAACTCCGGCCCGGCTGCGATGCAAACATCTCCCGTGTCCTCCCTCGGCTGGGCAGCGATCACTCGGATGCTGAAATAAGGTCAGGACTCCGTCAGGCCATTAAAAGCCCGGGCTGAGCCAAGGCTCTGTCTCTGGAAGGCAGCACGATCTTCCCTGGGAGCAGCATCCCGGCTGCCGGTGCGGAGGGAGGGAAGGAGAGGGAGGAGAGCGCTCCCCGCCCGACTGCTCCGCTCCGCGCTCCCCGTGCGCGGTGGGGCAGGGGCCGGCGGGAGCCAAGGGAGGATGCTCCGAGACACCGTAACACCGTGCTTCCTCCCCAGGCTCTGAGGAGGAGGAGGAGGAAGAGTGGGAGGGGAGTTCCGAAGCCACTTTGGGCGCTGCGCCGCTACGTGCGGGAGTCTGTGCGGAGCATCCTCCCCGCAGCCTGAGCGGCGGGTGCTCTCCCCTCTGCTCTGTGGGTGATTCCCCCTTCCCCGCACGCTGCTCCTGCCTCTGCAGCCGCTCCCGGGCGAGACGGCGGCCAGGTGAGCGGGACCGGGCTGGGCTGCGGCCGGGGCTCCCCTCCCGGTGCTCGGTGCCGGGGGTGCCGGGCCGGGAGCTGAGAGTCCGCTCCAGGAGGTGCCGGGCCGGGCTGGAGCCGGGGGTCACCTCTGGGAGGTGTCTGATCAGGAGCCAGGGTCCCCTCTGGGAGGTGTCTGAACAGGAGCCGGGGTCCCCTCTGGGAGGTGTCTGATCAGGAGCCGGGGTCCCCTCTGGGAGGTGTCTGATCAGGAGCCGGGGGTCCCCTCTGGGAGGTGTCTGAACAGGAGCCGGGGGTCCCCTCTGGGAGGTGTCTGATCAGGAGCCGGGGTCACCTCTGGGAGGTGTTTGATCAGGAGCCGGGGTCCCCTCTGGGAGGTGTTTGATCAGGAGCCGGGGGTCCCCGCCGGCTGTCGGGGCCAGCGCTGCGCGTCCCGGGCGCTGGGTGTGTGATGTGTGCCCGGGGGGAGGCAGCTGGCAGAGAAGCATCGCTCCAGCTGCGATGTAACTTGTGTTTCGGAGCGCAATTAGTGGCTGGCAGCGAATTATCTGTTCCCCAAGAGGCCACGGAGGGCAGCGGGATCCCCACAGCGGGCACCCCCCGTGCCGGCAGCGCCCGCGGTGTCCGCGCTCCGCAGAGCGGCTGCAGAGAGCCCCGGGGCTGTGTCAGTGTCAGTCCGGAGCACTCCAAGTATCGCTCCTGGAGTTAAATCTGTCTCTGCACTGGGGCGTGTGCGCGAAATTCATTTACTGCCCCCGCTACTCCAGTGATGAGGGCGCCGCTAGCAAAGAGTCAAGCTTGCTCCTTAAATGTCATTCTTTTCCCCCCTTCTTTTTATTTAAAAAAGTGTTTATAATTTCAGCTACCGATTTTATAGATCCTGAAATACTTTCATTTCCCAGAGCAGTTGGTTTCCCACGACTGGCACTTTCACCTTTTTGAGTGGGAGGATTTACTTTCTTTAAAACAGAGCTGTAATATCACCCACTCAGCGAGGCACGTGTTGTCTCCTGACCCCAGCAACTTCACTTTGACAAAAGAAAAGCTGGAAATAATCACTTAAGAGATGCGACTTTGCCTGTTTCAACAAGTTGCTTTATTCTCTGCTCGAGTAATTTCCTCCAAGGCGCGTGGTCATTGTCGTTAGCAGAGGATGGGGTGATACGGGTGATGTTAAACCTGCAGTCACCGGGGATTAATGCACGGGCATGACATCACCGACAGCCAATGGAGGGATGGGTTTGGACACGTACTGACCCAAACTGTCTCCCAAACTGGTGATGCTGCCGTGCTCCTGGGGAATATCGCCAGTTTGAGCGTGGTTTCCTAGCACGGTGTCACTGCGTCCTCCTCTGAGACAGCCAACAATTCATTCAGAGCCACACGTGTGTGGTTAGTCTGGCTGGTTAAAGGTTTCACTTCTCGGGAAGAGATTACTGAAAATGGGTGTATCAGTGCCCTGGCACAGACAGAGCTGGATGCTGGCAGTGTAAACAGCCGAAGAGTTCCCAGCCCTTGTGGCAGGAGAGCTGCCGGAGCAGTGTTTGAGCACACAGTGCTTTCACCTGTAGTAAATTGCTTTCCTTTGCCGGATTGCTTGGAGAAGAGCTGCTCCCCTGGAGGTGGGCACAGACTCCGTGCCAGGAGAGTGAGGAGGGACACGGTGCAGGCAGCTGGATGCTGCCGTGGCTGCTGAGACAGGAAAGTAAGTGCCTTGTCCTGCTGTGCTCTCACCCTCAGCTTGGTGCCTCCGTGCTGCCAAGGTCCAGCAGGTCTGAAGCCTTTGGCCTCAGTTCCCGTCACTTTGCCTTAGGTTTTCTCAAAAACTCGGGGTAGCTTTTGGAGAATCACAACAGATGTTTCCTGACATGGTCTGGCTCCTGGAATGTTCATTTCAGAGTTCAGGCTGCCTCTTCTGTCTGATGTTTTCTTAACCTTCATCATTTGCTGCAGATCCATCCAATTCCCCTGCAGGTCAGGCAGGGGCTTCCCCACAGGCTGTGCAAGACCTTTTTGGTCACTATCACAAATATTTGCACTCAAATCACTTATATTTCTGTTTGCTAGAATTCTCAATGCTAAACCAGAAATGTTTGGGTCCAGACTTCATCCCTGAAGTCTTTCAATATTTTTGGTTGTGATTTGTATGTAGGTACACACACACAGTCCCTTATCAGTGCCATTGCATCGATAGCCCTTTGCATTGAGGGACCCACACAGAATATTAGCAATATGACTGACATGCCTCAGAGCTCTGTGTAAGATCCTTATGCCTTCATTGCCAATAAGACGTGACAGGATACATCTAATGAATTACCTTTAAATTAGAAAGCAGTAAACAAGCCATTATTGGATTAGAGGAATATTAAAATTAGAAGAACGTAACCATCTTTTGATATCCTGTGGCACATTTTTACCAGCTAGGAAATGACATGGGGAGCTGCAGAGATAGAGAGAGGGTCTCTAGAGAACTGTAATGATTTTCATCTGTGTGAAATAGATTTTTTTTTAAATGCTATTACTTAGTGTCTTATGTTTAGATGATGCTGTAGCTGATTTCCTCTTTTTTTTTTTCCCCTTTTAGTTTCATATTGATGTTTGATATATTTGTCTAAGTAACTTCAGTGTTTGTGGAAGGTACAGGTTTGATGCACTCTGATAGCTAAAATTTCACAATTATTGAAGAAAAACAGAGGCAAAAGGAAACAAGAGTCTTGGTGATAGATTTTAGTCCAGTACTGAAGAGCTTTCTGCCTTTCCTGAGTGCAGAGATTGTCTGGGTTCATGACACTTATTCCATAGCCCTTTTCCTCAGCTGTTTAGAAGGCTGCTCCAGCTCTGGCGATTGTGTAATGTTATTTAAATTGCACAGAAAAAAATCACCTTGACTTCCCTGAGTTTTATATAAATTGCTAAGACTCCACCAGTTCTCCTGGTCACACAGCTCAGGTGCAGGTGTTAGTTGGTGTTGCCTTCCAGATGTGACTGCTCTGGATTGGATCTGAATTGGCAACTGGTTGGTGGTACTGGGGAGCAGCCCCTGATCTCCCAATGCCAATCTTTTATTAATTGAAGGCCAGCACCTGCTGTCCTCTCTCAGGCAAAGCTTCCCAATTAAGGACTGGGCTGAGAGTGAAAAGGGCAGAATATTGCCAGTACTCCTGCAGTGTTAGGAAAAATTGTACACGGGGAAGTAAATAGTAAAATCCTTGATGGAAAGCAATTTATTCTCAGCCTTGTGTAAAATGAAGTTTCTTATAACACCTTGAAATTGTGGTTTTGTCATTCCACCTACCTCGGTTGGCCATTGAAAAAATAAGCTCTTAATCTAGAACTAAACTGGAATTTGTGAGTGCAAAAAATCGTTTTCTTTGGACTATCCATGTTTTATAACTCTATAAGACCAATCTTTTATTCTTTTAAACTCACTATCAATATGAATACGGAGCAGAAAGGTGCCTTTGAGACCTAAGGCTCATTCCAGCCTCTGAAGGAAAATCTTGAGTTTTGTCCTGGATTTTGGAAGCACACTCAGAATAAAGATCTCTCCTATGCAAATACTTTTCATCCGAGGTATTGGATTTTCCTTGTCTCTCTCTCAGAGTTTATGGCCCTGGGACTCCTTTTCTCAAGGTCTAGTAGAACTCCTTCAGCATCTCTTTTCCCTTTGAAAAGGCGATAAGCATCGCTAGGCGGCTGCTTTGAAGCCGGTGCCAGCCCTGCAGATCAGGAGATCACAGCGCACTTTCACCTGGGGTCAGGCAGCTCCAGCTCAGCCGCTCTGCAGTGCCAGAGCATCCTGAGCACTTGCAAGGACGGGGATTTCTATCGGGCTGGGGCACCCGAGCCTCTTTGCTATTCTGAAGAGGCTTGTAAGGAGGAACAAAGGCTGTGGATTTCACCCATTTTACTCTGCTTTATATTTCCCAGCAGTTATTTTGGAAAGGCTGTGAGCTGAAAGGCTGATTTTTCTCAGACTTAGTACAACTGTGCCAGAGTAAAGCTCAAATGAGGGAAAGTAGCACCAGGTATCTCTGTGACTCCAAAGGTGACCTGTTGTTTTTATTCCCCTTTCTGCTATGTTTCAATTTCAGTTACACTTTACAGGGAACATCAGTGAATAAAAACTCTGGTGGGGTCAGGTCTTTCTCCTAGAAGGATATTTCCCTCTTCACAGCACCAGTACAAGTTTTTTCCCTCCCTCCACAGCAGTTGTGCTATATGTGCTGTGAAGTATAACAGGACCAATATATTGGGGGCAGCAATCCCACCCTTGTTGTTACAGGATGGTAAAATATGGTTAAAGAACATACACTCCAATCCTCAGTGCGGAGCTCTTGCCCCTTTTTTCTTCTCCAGCCTCTTGCCAAGCATGACTCAGTCATGTGCTACATCCCTTTGAGCTGAAGAACAAGGAATCAGCTTGGACTTTCTGGTTCTGGAAGCAACAAACCTTTTCCTTATAGAGGAGAGAGCAGAACTCGGTGCTTTAGCTCTTAGAGCATTTGTAGGCTTTTTTTCTGAGCCTGCAAGAGGCTGCTAACTACTAAACCAGAATCATTTGAGTAATGCCTAGACATGGATAAACCAATTAAGAGGAGTTCTCTCAGCTTTTTGAAACAAATTGCAAATTTCAGGTTCGTACTTGCATAATTCAGGTTATTAATTCATGTGTTTGCATTTCCTAAACTGTGTGCCAGATTCCCATTTGGCACAAGTTTCAGAGTGTTGATCTCAGTGTAAAGAGGAAAAGGTGGAAATTGAGTTGTTGCAGGAAGCACTCAGTGATTTTTCTTTTCAACAAAATTAAATGAGCTTCTTTTTTTATTTTTTTATTTTTTTATTTGCTGTGTCAATTCATTCTCACCTTAAGCATTCAGTGAGAAATCCAGAAATTCTTAATTGATCAGGTACCCAACCTCTCCTTTGTGCATCTCTGGGGTTTATATAAAATGCAAGTTAATAAAGCTTCCAGCATACCTCCTGTGCATGTGTAATTAAGGAGTGCCTGTACCTCGATGTCCTTTGCTGTGCTATGTGAATTCCAGGGTGAGGATGATGGTATTTCATGCTGTCTAACACAAGCAGGAACATCCCTGCACGAGTGAATCTGTCTGAAGGGCCAGGCTGTGGCTGCTTTAGTCTGGAGAGCAGTTACCCTCGGATTTTCTTGCTGCTTCCATTATTCACTGAGAGTTATGTGTGTTTATGATAGTCTGATCAGCAAACACAAGTGTGTTGCAGATGCAGATATATTGGGAAGTACAGCAGTTTACATTAATAGGAAGGATTTATCTTGTTGCAGTGTTGAATTTATGATGCCAAGCCTTGATATTTCCCTGTTTCAAAAATGTTTTATTACAGCAGGCTGATATCAGGGTGATAAAATAAATGTTTCTTTTTTAATTCAAGCCACTGTAAGATGCTAATAATGTTAGAGACAGGAAAAGAAATGCCATGTTTCAGAATTTAATGCAATGCGTCCATATTACAATTTCCTGGCAAAATTAACTTAGCTCGGACTCCTAAATGAAACTTCTTGTTATGTTTAAACTATTAAAAAAGTGTGGTTGAGTTCTTTAATGGAAGTATGGTTCTATGACAGGTAGGGGGGTGAATGTGCCCTGCTTAAATTAGTCTTTGAGACTCTGTTCCCTATAATTTAGGGCTTATAGTGACAGGAAAAGGGGGAATGGCTTTAAACTGAAAGAGGACAGGTTTAGTTTGAATATTGAGAAGAAATTCTTCACAGTAAGGGTGGTGAAGCCCTGGTACAGGTTGCCCAGGGAAGATGTGGCTGCTCCATCCCTGGAAATGTGCAGGACCAGGCTGGATGGGGCTTGGAGCAGCCTGGTGGAAGGTGTCCCTGCCCATTCTGGAGTGGGGTTTGGAACTCTAAGGTCCCTTTCAGCCCATACTATTCCATGGTTCTGGGATAATTTTGAAAAGAAAATAGAGAAGCTTTGTTTGCTGCTGATGGTTTTTTCACTGGGTATTTGGGAAGCTCGTGTTCCTTGCTGGTTTCCTTCCAATTTGCTGGCAAATGCTCAGCAGGCAGGGTTATTAAGGACAAAGGAGGGCTCATCCCTTCTTCTCTGCTGTTATCTCCTCCTCTGGCCAGTGCCAGAGTCCATGGCAATGCCAGGGCAGTATTCAGGATACCCATTTGCTTTATTCCTAGAAAAAATAAGAGTGTGAAGGAAATCTTCATAATCTTTATGACAGAAGTTGTGGCTGCCCTGCTTTGAGGCATTGCTTCCTTCCCGAGGAAAACTGGGATGCAACTGGAATTGGCCCAGGCAGGTGATTGCCTGATCCTGCTGTCTGGTGGGCTCGTGTTGGCTGTGTCACAGCTTGTGTTGGGCACTGCCAGTTCAGTGGCTCTGGAGCACCATGGTTAGAAGTCAAGTGCTATGAAAATTTCCCCAAACACAGACCTACAGCAGTGAGTGGACTGCACACAAAACAGTCTCAAAAAGGAATAGTTGTTTTGTGGAACACAGAGAGATTGTCGTGTGTGTGTGTTCCTGTTACACTGCTCAGTTAAACAGTGCCTCTGAACCTCTGAGTTAATGCCTGGTGTTTGGAAGCACAGCACAGAGTAATTGAAATTGGGTTATTTAACTGCAAAGTACTACTGGAGTGAGAGCTTAACTGTAGAAATACAAGTTATGTGGAGTATGGGCTTAACTGGGACTGAAGGAGGAAAAAGCAAAAGAATTATTTTAGTACTAACTATCCCTGTATTTTTGATGCGCTGCTGAAATGGTTAATTCTGCTTTTGTTTACTAATAGATCTGTTTCTGTTCAGGGACCACTGAAAGAAAAAAAATTTTATTAGATCAAATACCTTTTGAAAACCTGTGCTGCTTGTCTTGATTTGAGAGAATAGCAGATAAAAAAGGATTATCCCTCCTTTTCTACACCAAAATTGTCAGGGAGAGATGGATCTGAGGTGAACTGGGACAACTTCTGGCAGAATGAATGTAACCTTCCACCTGAGAAATAATACTTGGTTAAGTGTTAGAAATTAATTGGCACATTGAGCTCATCCACACACTTAAGAGCATTTCCCTCCAGAACATTTCCTCCTTACAATATTTCTAGTGTATTTTTGTGACATATATTTCAGTTTAATAATAGATGGTCACAGAAACTGTAAACATTAAGAAAAATTACAGTTTATAACTCTGGAAAAGGGGCAGCCACTTCAAATACAATTAGTGCAGCCACTTTAAATACAATTACTCACCCTCCAGTGTGTGTCAGTCACCTGTGAAATGCTCCAGGTGAGGTTTCCTCACTGGTAGCACCCCAAACTGAGATAGGTGGTGGTTTTGGGTGGATGAACAGGGAGCTGCTTCCTCCCAGTGTCTTTGCAGACAGCTCTAGGAATGAGAAAGAAAAATAATTCAAGCAAAATTCCTGGGTTTTGAATGTGCTAAACATCCTTTTTCTTGAACATGTTCTTCAGCAATGGATAAATTATTACTGCTAAATCTTGCTTGGAAATGCAGTGGAGACAGCTCTTTGCAATTAGTATATTTAAAATATACATAATTGTATTATGGCTAAAGATCTGATCTACCTTTTGTGTTTTCCTCATGTAAGAGGAAAAATAAAGCCTGAATAAAGCCAAATTAGTCTTATTTTAAATGCTTTTTTCCCCCCAACAGAAGAAACATCTTCTGTTACAGTTAATGAGCACTGTTGTCTTTTGTTTAAAGTCTTTGTTACAGAGGCTTAGAGCAAAAGGGCTTTAATAATAAAAAGGCCTTCTTCTCTGGAATGTCTGTCTGATAATAACCTGTATGATTTAAGAATAATGCTGTAAAATAATTGGCTTTCAAACGAATAATTTTGTATAACTAATCGGAGGGCAAGTGGAAAATCTGCATCCTCCAAACAAATGTATTGTGTCTCTTTAAATACCCAAACATTTTTTTCCTCCTACTTTTCCGCCCTCAAGACAAAAATAATATCAAATCTCATTCAGGTTGTACTTAAATATGACCAAACTGATAATTACATTATTACAGAGAAGGGCAGGATAGCTGGAGGATATGTACAAGGTGCATTAGTACTGCAAATAGAAGCTGATTTACTTATTGATAGTGGAGACACGTTTTAGTCACTTTATAGAATTAACAATTGATCAGCTTGTTAGGTTCTAGTTCTTCATAAGCACAGCATGTTTATTCATTATTGTCATTACATGGTGCAGGCAGCCGAGGTCATGATTAGCAAGGCAAAATCTAAAAAAATTTAAACTTCATTAAATATAACTTCTGCAATGGGCAGTTACTGAGCAATGCACCAATTCTCCCTTCTCTGACATAAATATAACTTCTACCTGCCTGGCTAATTTGCATTTCATTAGCATTTTTCAGAACCATCAGATCTATTTGTTTTGCCAAATGCCAGCGATTCAGGCTTGTAAAATTGTAATAAGAAGGGCAACATAAAAACATTTCTTTCAAATTGCCTTGGTCACTGTAAATATCCCCCAATCTGCAGCACTGGAACTGATAAACGAAACACGCTGCTGGAGGAGAATGGGAAGATGTTATTCCAATAAATATATCCATGATTGTTTGTTACTAAGGGTAAGTTATGTTTTGTAAATCAGCATTGACTTAGGCTTGAGCAAACCAATAGCAAAAATTCCCACAGAGGCTTCTCCTGCTATATATGACTAATACATTAAAGAAGATAAATAGTCATTTTTAAAACTTATTACACAGAAGAATTGAACACAAGAGAAAACCATTTCACAAATCTGAAACTTAAGGTCACCTTGAGAAGAAAAGGACACTCTAGATGACTAGAAAAAGTCTGTTTCCTCCAGAAATTGAGATTCAAAGTTTACTCTTTTCATAGTGTCTTTTATAAAGCTTTAGAATCCCAAGTGTAAAACCAGAGTCTGTTTTGATGTGCAAATATTTCCAAACTGTGTAGTGGATAGGCACTTAGACACTCGCATCTAACCAGTGCTACAGATGAGCCTCCAGTCTCAGTAATAAATAAAACACAGTATAATAATTAATAAATAATAAAACCCAGAATACGAAGCTTTTTTGTTAGTGGTTTTTATAATATAATCCAGAATTAGGACTGAACTTTTCAAAACGTTTCATTAGACTATTTTAATAATTTCCTACCTTTTCCTTCTTTGTTTATAAGAATTTAAACAATGTCTGTTTTAGTCATACTGAACACTATTGAGCTTTTGGTTCATAATTCAGATTTTTAGGAGTATGAAAATGTGCTCAATAGCATTTTCTTAGGGCTTGCTAATAAAGTTAATGAATTTTTTTTTGTATTAGTCAGTCCTAGCATAGATAATACTGCTCCCTTGTTTGAGCTGTAGCAAATCAGGACAGCATTGATTTTCTTTAAGAGATGAATAATGAAAGACCTACATTCCTAAATATGTAGATAAAGATAAGTAACTTAATTAAAAAATTATCAGTGGAAGGTAGTAAGATGAATTAGCTGTTTTAATTTGTTGTATATGTCAATAAGCTGTACCATAACCCAGAGTTTTACACAAAATCCATTTCTGATATCTTTTTCCTCAATTTTCAGTGTAATTTCATAGTGTCTTCGGCTGCTAATTCTTTGGGAAATTGCTCATGTCTCGGGAACATTAAATTCTTGGGGCTATCTGCCCTAACTTCAGCTGTGCAGGTGTTGGCTCTGCAGATGTTTAATGTCCAGGGCAGTGCAGGCTGATGAAAATAGTCCTGCCCCGATCAATAGCGATGTTTACAGGCTCTGTCCTAGCGGTGCAGTCTGCTTATGGAGCCTGATTGTTTTTCCAGTGACTGGCAAATTCTGCTGTTTGATCACATGTGCTATGAATATCCCAGCTGGAGAAATTCCAGGCTAAATTGCTTGCTATTTTTTGACTAGCTTTACAAATTATACAAGATGAAAAAAGGGACGTCTCGGGGCCTCCGCTTTTCATCCGACGCCGCTTTTGATATCGAGGAGGCATCATCAGGGTACCCAGGGTAGAGGAGGAGCTGGGGGGAGGAGCTGCTCTATTAAGATGTGGTGGCTGATGTTATTAAAGCAGGAGACAAACAGCCTGGTGCTGGAAGGGCTCCTCTGTGTCTCACACTCAGGGTTTTTCAGCCTCGTGTTAATGGAGCAGGCACCCACACTAGTGCCACGGGTGGGTTCTCTGGGGAGAATAATGATGTGCATGGCACTGCACCTGGAATCAGACTTTCAGTCCTCATGCTGCAATTCTAAGGGACTCCTGAGCCCTGCTGGTTTTCCAGCTTGAATCTCAGATCTCAGTGCAGCTACAAATGCATCATTTGACAAGCATGGCTGAGCTTCTGCCTCAGGCCCTTGGGTCACTGCCCTTCTGTGGCAAACACAGTGTCCACTGGCTGGGCTGGAATTTAGTTATTCCTGTCTTTTTTAGACATCTCTGTTTGGTTTCCAGGCTAGGACAGAGATGCTTCACAAAGATCTGCAGGTTTTGCTTTCTCCTAACTCAGGGCTGTCCTGTGAGAAGTGACTCAGCTGGGTGCTGAGGAAAAAGGGGCAGCTTGTCAGTGGGCTGTGCATATAATGGGAGGGGGCTGGGGAGGCTTTATAAGAGCTCTGGGTGAAGCATTGCTTGGCAGACAGCACATGATGTGAGCAGGATGCTCTGTAGAGCTCCCACAGGATGGCTTGACAGCAAAGTGTGATTTGGGCAGCAAACTTTACTCTTTCTGCTCCACCCAGCAATGCCCTGCCAAACTGCAAAGTGCTGGGGATACTCTGGTGCTTCAGGCTCTGCTTTATTTTACATTTCTTTATTAATTTAATCTTACCTCAGCTCTTGGTTAAACATAATATTTGTGCCTCTGAGATGAGTAACAAACACTGTGCCACACTGTGGGTCTTGCTCAGTTAGGAGTAATGGATGGGAGTCCGTGTTTCTTGACCAGAACAAGATTTCAGAATCAAGGATGTAAATAAGAGCCAAGGAAAATTAGTTGTCTGTATTTTTATTGCATAGTGTTTGGCAAATCTTTCTTAGAGATTTTTTTTTTTTTTAAATCCCTGTTCCTACTGCAAGATCACTGAAACTTGCCCAATCAAAGCAGAGATTGTTCCTGATCCTCTGCGCCAGGCGAGCAACTTCTGGATTTTCCCTTTCATTCATGGTTTTTGCCCAACACTGTTCAACACACAGACAGGAGCTGGCTGTGGTTCTGTGTTTTGGGACATGCAAAAGGACATGAGTGGCCAGGACTGTCTGGCAGGTGAGATCCCCAGAGGATCCCAAATAACTTCCAGCTGTTTCCAGACTGTTGAATTGGAGCTTAAGTTGGGTTTGAGCTCTGTATCCAGAGAACTCTGCTGACTTCTCCTGAGTGGAGAACAGGAAACTTCAGAAATCAATACTTCCCAGTTAGGGTGATTGTCACAGGAACATTCCATTATTAAATTAAAAATTTTTCATATTCTTGAAGACTAAATGCTGAGACCTTCAGGTTACAAAGGCAATAGATTATTTATGCTATGCTGCTGTTCTCAGGTGATAAATTGAATGGGGCCATTGCAAGCAGTGAAATAATTAAGAATTCTGGTACAATTGAGAAGTTAAATTAGAAAGGATAAAATCATGACTTAAGAAACCAACTGTCTTTGGCTAGAGAGCAAAAATAATTTAAAATGATAAACCATACCCTCCACTGGCCATTTATTCTGGTTTATGCAGCAATATCTGTGTTCCAAGTGGGTTCTTCTGTCTTTCTGACACAGCTGCTACAAGATATTTCATACTCACAAGAACTCTTCAAAATCATACAATCTGAATGAAGCTGAACAAATAAATACCCAAGTAGATATTCTATTGGCCCAGAACCATCAGACTAGAAAAAGGACCAGGAAGGTAAAATAAGGGTGGTTGCACTCTCTGGAAAATGTCCTTTGGGTTTGGCTCACCAAAGAATTTCTGTGAGCAGAGAAGTGAATTTTTGCCACTGTCTGTCAATTGTAAGGGAGGATAGAAGTGGACAGGACTTCATCCATGGTTTAAAAATTATGAATTAGACTAAACTGGCAGTACAAAACTATGCGAAAATGTAGGGTTTGCTTAGTGCCAGGCACAGCTCTAAATTAGAAATCTGTATCTTCCTTTTTGGATGTGGTGGTACCCTCTGGTGAGTGAAGGTTTGGCTGCCTGCAGCCTCTCTTGCTAATCTTAGCCAAAATATTTGTCATTTGCAAGGAGGTGTTTCAATTGGTGAGGGGAAAATATAAATCCAGTAACTTTTTCCATATTTTATTTAAACCAGTGTTGCCATTTCTCATCTAATTGGTGGCCAGTACTAAAGCAAAAGACTTAAATTCCTGACTTAAAATCCTGCTCTGGTCCTGAGATGTAGCACATTCTTAATGTGAGCAGTTTTTAATGTAAAGCAGTCCTGGGACTATGTCCTGTGTGCAATAACCCTGGAATTTGAACCAGTGGTGCAACCACTCCATGGGCCTCTTTAAAAACTATCTCACAGGGCAGGGAACTCAGGTGGGAACACTTAAACTGAGAGGGCTCCACTTTTGTGTTCCAGCTCATCAATCTTTAAAGAGACTCTAGTAGGTCAAATGGGTGCAACACTGATCGATGGACAAGAGGAATCCCTTTTTAAGTAATCACAATTCATCTCCAATGGGCAATAGAGACAGCAAAAAAAAAGATACAGGTCCTGCTGGGGGAGAACTTAATTAGCTGAGCAGTCACACACTCTTTAGAGAGCTGTCCCTTAGAGTCCATGAGGGATTTGCAGTCCATTACTTTTTTGGAGGGCAGGTTCCCTGCAGTGTGACAAAACCTGTGTCCCCCCAGTATCTCACCAAAGGCTCCTTGTTGTGTAACTGCACCTCAGAACACCCAGGACATTGCTTGGCCACCACCTGACAGGCAAATACCTCCTGGGCAGGGCAGCAGCAGCAGTCCCAGGACCCTGCAAAGTGCTCAGGTTGATTTTATTTGAGTTATGTTTGAGTTACAAGCAGTGTGCTATCGAAACTCTGTGTGGTAGCAGCAAATGAGGCACATTGAGGGGATATTTTCATGACATTTTTGGTAAGGAAACCTTCTGAAAGGTTGTACATGAGCTGAAATGACTATTTAATTGCTCATCTGAAATCACAAAAAGTGATATCAGAGATGTTTCATACCTATTGCTAATTCCAACATAATTGAAATTTGGAGGTTGCTCTTTTTATTGTAAGTTTGTTAAGTTTGAGTACTATTTTCCCTAGGACAGAAAATCAGACAATTTACTCAAAAATGGAAAAAAATATGTGCTGTGGGAATCTGAAAGCCAGGGCTCTGTGAACAGTCAGAAATCAGAGAAATGGAAGGCTTGTGCATCCATTTCCTTAAACAAAAATGTTCAGCAGAAATATCTGAGTATCTGCCTAAGGTGACTGAAAATACTGCTTCTTATTCAGGTGCCAATATCCATAACCTTGTACAAACTCAGGAAGCACAATCTAACTTCTGGCAAACAATAACTCATTGCTAAAAGAGAGAACTTAATGTGCCACTACCTTAACTTTTTTTTTTTTTTTTCTGTGAATCTTGAGGTGTCTTTTTTTCCCCCCATAAAATCTCAGTTTCCTGGATAAAAATAATTGGAGAAGATTTTTCTTTTCTCTTTTCTAATTATTTTTAGGAGAGTTAATAGCTTTCTAGTGGTGATGAGAAGCTGATTAAAAGCTGATTATTGTCTACCCTGAAAATAAACAGTCGACGATTTGTTACTTTCAACAGATCTCCCATCTTTAAGGCAATCATAATTGCATTCAAGAGAGGCAGGGGAAGTGGGGGGAATCTCATATTTCATTTCCAACCCTGAGCATTTCAAAGCATAATCAAAATTATGCCACTTGCCCTCCCCCTTGCTCTTTCCATCGTGCACACGGTTACATGAAGAGGTTTTTGCATGAATGAAGGACAGGAAAAGAAAAATCCATCCTAGGCAGATTGGGAACTGAAAGCCTGAAGTTCAGGCTTCTCTGATCTTTGTGAAACTGAAAATTATTATTATTATAAAAACAAAAAAACAAGAGACAAAAAAAACCCCCATATTAAAAAGAAAGTTTCTAGCCTTAGCCAGGGGGATGACATGGTGTTACTCATTCAAACCTGGCTGGGCTCAGGTTTCCTGCATGGAAACATGTTCCCTCAGTTGTGACAGGTGCTGGAAGGGGGACCCTCTTACAGTTCAGGTATTTGAGAAGGAATTACTATATTAACATCTCTCTTGCTGTTTCTGAAGAGCAGTTACCAGCTTTTTGTGGTTGCTGCTCTCCTCTCCTGCTATGCAGCCACAGGAAGGCGTCTGGGACCTTTAGGGGTTTGCTCCTTTTCCCCTGCATCAGTACCCAGAGCTCTGTGTGGCTTCCCTGGGGCTGTGAAGGGATGCAAACAGCACCCAGCAGATGATTAAGCTGCCAGGGAAGACCTTTTTCATGATTTCCCCTGCCTCTCAGCCCTTTTTTGGGGATTCACATGTGGGCTGCTGCCAAGCAGGAGAACTTCCCAGAGGAGGCAGGGAGAGGGGCTGTGAAAGCAAGAAATACAGAGGGCTGAGATTGACAGGGATGGAGGAATGAAGGATTGGGCAGGAAGAGGAAAGGAAGGAAAGGATGGGGGAAATTCCTTCTGGGAGCGAGGAGCAAAATTTATGGGACTTCTGAAATTTTCTTGCAAAGGGAATGCAGTTCCTGGTGTGTCTGGAAATGAGAAGAGCTGAGAGGGTTGCTTTCTGTACTCCTGGATTTGGGGTTTTCCTGGTTACCAGGAGAAAGGCAGGACCTGCTGGAGGGAAGTAGGACCTGTGCACAAACATGTGTGGGTACACTGGGTGTCATGGGCAGGGCTGCCATCCAGCATGAGCTACCAAACCATAAAAAACAAAACCTCTGAGATTGGTTCTAAATATGCTTTTGCCCAGTTAATGAGAATCCAGACTGAACAAGACTGGGCTCTCCTTTAAATGCAGTTGTTTATTGACCCAAGTCTAAGTCCCCATGCCACACAATTGCCTCGTTTTTGTCAATCTGCGATGTGACACATTTTACTTTTGAGTAACAATTCCCAAACTGGTGAGTCAGAAATCCTGTTCTGGAATTCTCCTGCTTAGTAGAGCAATGTTTTTCAAGAGTAACTTGAGGAAGTTTTTGATAAGCAGATAATGTTTTCTAACATTGAGTAAGAAATTGATCCTATAGCATCAAAGTCAAGTGACAAAACCATATCAAGAATCTGTGTGATGGCTGTTTGGTCTGGGCTTCCCTCACCCTGTGCAAGATTTTATCCTTCATTATGGAGATGATGTATGTTAGAGACAGAACTTTAAACTAGCCCAAGATGACTGTGTTGTTTTTGTTACCAAAATGGGAATACCAAAAACCTTCCTTTTCAATTTCCTGGTAATTATCCTGTCCTGCCCCAAGCCTGCCAGAGAACAGAGACAGCACAGAACAAGGTACTTTGCTATTGGCTCATGCAGTGGATAACACAGGTGCTAAAAAATGTGTGTTCAGCCTGTAATTACACTTCTGGAAATTTAGTGCTGTATTTATGAAATGCTTTTCCTTAGAATCTTTAAATAATTAGCTAATGAGTCCCAAGTGGAACAATTATCCCATATACCCAGACAGTCAGGATTCTTCATCAGCCAACATGCATCCAGTGCTCATAAAACATGCTTGTGCTGTGTTCTGTGCTTTCCTCTTGGAGTGCTTTGGGAACTGAAACAAAAGCAGGGGCCAGGTTACATTGGAGACAGAGAAATGGACAGGTCCTGCTGCTGTCAGGGACTGATGCAGGTTAGGGAAGCACAAGTGGACATGCTGTAACTGTGAGTGAGGTGTTTTGGGGAATAACAAGAGAATAAAATATTCTAATGCAGTAGAATCAGAAAGAACCAAATTTGGTTGCATGAGGACCCTAAGAATCACCAGAAAGATATCAAAATACAGCACACCCTGACTCTGCCTACATGAAAAACCCAACATGTGCAGGAGGCATTTCAGTTTGTTTCTGCCAGGATTTTCCTCCAGTAACCCCTGGCTTGATTCAGGGTATTGAGGATGACACTGAACAGTGACTGACTTCCTCACATTTATATATCCCAGTGGTTTTTTTGCTCCAGGGCACAAAGGATATTTTGTTCTGTTACATACCCTGAGCAAACATGTAATCCAACCCTGTGGATGGAGAGTGGAGCCTTGACTATCCCACAGGTGTTGATCCAATTTAAAGAAATCTCCACTTACCAGGCTCCATGAGATTTTGAGCAATTTGTACCACTAGTTTCCCCCATTTAGATACAGAAGTTTCTCTTCACACACACAACAATTAATCTTTTCAGGACACTGAATTTATTTTTATGCTATTTGCAGTAGCTACAGAGAACCACTTTAAATCCTGCCCTTCTTTAAAGCAAGCCTCTTCAAGGAGACAGTTGACATGACTAAACAAACAGTTACTTCCACTTTTCCTTAGCACTTGCATTTACTGGCTCCTCTAATTTTCATGTTATTTCCCTTGTATTGCCTCTTGTTCCTAGTTTGAACAGTCACCCTTAGGAATTACCTGCTTCTTGCATGTGAGCCCTGGGCTGGCCACCTCACACCCAGAGTACAAATGGACAGGAGTTTTCTTCCTCCATCCCTTCCATCCATTCCTCCCTCCTCTGAGCAACCTCTGCAAAATAACCACGATCTCAACAGGGTCCCTGGTGAGAGGGAAGGAAGGTGAGTGACCTGCTCTACAGCAGGTCAGTTGTCTTTGCCTTCCATGGGAGAAATTAAATTCCTCCCTCAGTTCAGGGTATAGAAAACAGTGATTTATGGCTCAAGATAACCTGTGCAACAACTTTAATGCTTTGCTACCTGTCAGGCAAAGTTTACAGTAGGGGAAAATGTGTTTTTGCTGTGTCTGAAACATTCTGCTGCAGAGATTTCCTTCAAAGACATTTCTCTCCATGTTTTTTTGGTGTGCTGCCTGCTTTAGATGAGAACTGCTCTGCTCTGGGAGGGCAGCTGGGAGTGGAGCAGGGCACTGTCTCTGCTCTGTGTCCTCTTTGAACAGGGCTGGAGTAATTCCTGCTCTTCCTTGAAAAAAGTGCCTGGAGCCTGCACATCTCTTAAGCAGGGCTTGCACAAGGGGGTGGAGAAGATTTTGAGCTTCAGTGAGGGACTGAAAGAACCTGGATAATCACAAGGAAAAATTCTTTCTGATAAAGGTAATTGAAAGAGTTGAAGCTCTGTGCTGTAATGAGATCTCCTGTGTTGGATGTCCACATTGGTAAGTCTGTGCAACCTTTAAAATGAAACCTTGATGGTGATACCTCCCATTTCTGGAGTTTGGCAGAATGGTCCTTAGTGGGGTGGTGATGAATAATAAATAATGCTGTATGGAGAAGAGGGTCTGCTCTGCCTCCACTTGACAGTCAGAATAGCTGCACTTGGCTCTCTGAGCAGTCCTCTTGGTCTTGGTGGATTTTATCCTGGAGGAAAGATGAGAATTCACTTTGTGTTGAGAGAGCAGAGGAAGCAACAGCTTTGATTTTAAACTCCTCCTTACTCTGTGTGGACTTTGGGTTTTCTGGCAGTCAGTCCTCTGTTCCTTGCCCTCAGTCCCTTGCTTGAATTTACTTCCAGATCCTGTGCACTGCTCTTTCTGCTTCTGTGTGACCTGAGCTCTGCTGGCTCAAACTTGGAGCCACAGACTCTCACTTAAAATGAGTCCAACTGAAAAGCCTTTTCAACAGATCATCCACCCAAGTCACTGCTGTGACTCTAGCACCATTAACTAATGAAGCCTGTGGTGTCTGGGCTAGAAAATCAGGGTGACTTAGGCATGTTTTGCAGGATATCCTCCCAGACACGTGGCCACAACAGACAAAAGGTTTGTTCTCATGTTTAAAGGAGGTGGTGAGGACAGATTTACCCTAGAGAACTCTGAATGCTGCTGAAGACAGACCCAAACCCAGGGCACAGAGGATGTGTCTGTGTGGATGGTCTGGCTGCTGCTGTGGTCGATACCTCGTGTTATGTGGATATAACAGCAGCTCTGTTCTCCCTCCTCAGGAGGATGTGGGGTTTATTTCCTCTAGCTCTCATTGGCATTGTTTTCCTCCCCATCACCCCCAGCTCCTGCTAAGTGAGATTTTGAAAAATTCCTGTGGAAAGGCCTGACTAGAGGTGACAGACTGAGCTGCTGCCAGCAGAGACTGATGTTGTAAATGGAACGTGATGTCATAAAAAAACAGCTCAAAAATTGCCCATGAAGTGTGTAGGGAGTCTGCCAGGGTCTGAGAGGGCTGGGCACTGCTGCAGTGACCCTGTGGTTTTTTGGATACCTGCCTGGATGATTTTTGTGTGGTCCAAAGAGCCTTCTCACTTCACTTTGCTGTGGGGAGCTCGATGTGACCAAACCTCCATCCCTCAGAGATTCCTGTAGGGAAGCAGAAGAGCTGATGTCAACTCTGGGAGAAAAGGGAAGAGGGAATAGACCCAACAAAAGTTTTATTTTCTTGCGTGGTGAGCTTAGTCTGGTGCTACCTTCCAGTACCTGAAAGGAGTCCACAGGAAAGGTGGAGAGGGACTTTTTACGAGTGCATGAAGTGACAGGACAGGAAAAGGGGGATGGATTCAAATTAGCAGAAAGTAGGTTTAGATTGTATATTAGGAAAAAACCTAATTACCTGGTGTAATCCTTACTTGGTGTGAGTAAAGACCGGCAGAACCGAGGCCTTTAGAGAGCTGACACATCCCCGTGGGGTGTGCCAGCTGGGAAAACAAGCAGAATGTATCAGGAGGTACAAGCTGGAAGGGGCAGTGTTTAAGGTGAGGTTAATTAACTGTTGGAATAACTCTGCCGAGGTGGATTTACTGGCACTCAAAGCCTTCAGATCAAGCTGCAGCTACGTGAGCTGATGCCGAGATTTCTGGGCGAGGTTAAGGGACCAAACCCGGGCTGTGAGCCGCGTTATTCCCCGCATGCTGTGGGGCACCGGGAGGACACGGCAGTCACCGAGAAGTGAAGACCAGCACGTCCCACCTCCGAGGCAGGGCAGCCCGGGCTCCCGGGGGCTCCCTGGGGCTCCCTGGGGCTCCCGGGGGCTCCGGAGGGAGAGGCTGGCAGCGATTCCCGAGCGCTGCCGGGCTGGGAGCGGCTCCGGATCCGCACGGACGGAGAGAGGCGCGGCCGCCAGGCGGCAGCACCGCCCCGAGGCAGCCCCGGGAGCGGCGGGAGCGGCCCCGCGCCGCCGCAGGGACATCGGGACACGGCCTGTATCGCGACAGGGACACCGGGATATCGCCTGTATACTGATAGACAGGGACATTGGGACATCGCCTGTATACTGATAGACAGGGACATCGGGACACGGCCTGTATCGCGACAGGGACACCGGGATATCGCCTGCATACTGATAGACAGGGACATCGGGACACGGCCTGTATCGCGACAGGGACACCGGGATGTCACCTGTATACTGATAGACAGGGACATCGGGACACGGCCTGTATCGCGACAGGGACACAGGGATATCGCCTGCGTACTGATAGACAGGGACATCGGGACATCGCCTGTATCGCGACAGGGACACCGGGATATCGCCTGTATACCGATAGACAGGGACATCGGGACACGGCCTGTATCGCGACAGGGACACAGGGATATCGCCTGCATACTGATAGACAGGGACATTGGGACATCGCCTGTATACTGATAGACAGGGACATCAGGACATCAGCTGTATCACGACAGGGACATCAGGATATCACCTGTACCGAGAGGGGGGCACAGGGACATCACCTGTATCGTGATAGAGACATCAGGATATCACCTGTATACTGATGGACAGGGACATAGGGACATCACCTGTATTGCAGCAGAGACATCTGGACATCACCTGTATACTGATAGACAGGGACATCAGGACATCACCTGTATCACGACAGAGACATTGGGATATCACCTGTATTGCAACAGAGACAGTAATCTATATCCTGACAGGGACATCGGGACATCACTGGTATCGTGACAGGGACAGTGATCTGTATCCTGACACAGACATCGGGACATCACCTGTATCCTGATAGACAGGGAGATCAGGATATCACCTGTATTGCGACAGGGACATTGGGACATCACCTGTATTAGGACAGGGACACAGGGACATCGGGACTTCGTGACAGAGACATCGAGACATCGCCTGTATCCCGACAGGGACAGTGATCTGTATCCCAACATGGATATTGGGACAGGGACACAGGGACATTGGGGCTGTATCGTGACAGAGACATTGAGACATCGCCTGTATCCCGACAGGGACAGTGATCTGTATCCCGACAGGGACAGTCACCCACCCAGGGCCCTGGAGCAGCATCAGAATCACGATCTGGGATGGTTTGGGCTGGAAGGGGCCTTAAGGCCCATCCTGTGTCACCCCCTGTCGTGGGCAGCGACACCTTCCACTGTCCCAGGTTATTCCAGGTCCCATCCAGCCTGGCCTTGGACACTTCCAGGGATGGGGCAGCCACAGCTTCCCTGAGCAGCTTGTGCCAGCCCCTTCCCACTCTCACAGGGAAAAAAACTTTTATATAACATCTAATACAAATCTCTCCTCTTTTCATTTAAAACCATTCCCTCTTGTCCTGTCAATACTTGCCCGTGTAAAAAGTTGCTCTTCCTTTTTTTTTATACAGCCCCTTCAAGTACTCTCCCTGAATACTTACATTGTGAGAGTGATTTACCCTGTGTATAGTGATTTAGCCCCAAAATGGGGCTCTGGGTTGGTCACCCAGTGTGTAGGTGTTTGCTTTAGTTCTCTCTTTTGTCTCTAGTTCCCCTCAAACAGCAGCAGTTTTCAAATACACACAGTGACCTAATCAGATCTTTTCCCCCCTGTTCTAAGAAATGTCAGATATTGCTCTATTTTCCCTTTGTCCTTTATTCAGTAGGAGATAAAAGTTTGGCCAGGCTGACAGTGGGGTTAAAGTCAGGCTGGCAAATCCCCTGAACAGTACATGGCTCCCAAATTTCTTTCCTTCTCATGCCTTGCTTTACAGAAGAGGAGTCTTTAAGAGATGCACGGTTGTATTTTAAGTGAGGAATTATTCAGAATGGAGAAATTAAGGCCTTTTAAATATTTAATGAAAGAAGGTTTTCTAAATTATTTAATAGCTTATTATAAAAGATGGCACAAAATGGTTTAGGAATTTATTCTTTGCAGAAAGTAGCCATAAAAAGCATTTTACAACATGTAAATATTGGTAGGAAATGCAGCTAATTTAAAATGTTATCTTATTCCATCTGTCAAAGGAATTATACAGTGCCTATAGAGTTTTCAAATAACTTTAGACCTTTATTGTTTCTGTTCCTGAAACACTTCCCTGGCACAGGGAAATGCTGTTTATACCTATTTTACTAGAGTGCAGAGGCACAGAGAGCAGACTGTGCTGGGACTGAGGAGCAGCAGACCTGACCATTGCAATTCCCTCCAGAACCCACAATCTTCATTTGCCCTAAATATTGACCCAGGGGGGTGGTTTAGCCTCTGGGGAACTCCTGTGCAAAGCAGGAGCTGCTCACAGCCAGTCCATGCACAAATACTGAAAATGGAGCCCTTCCCCTCTCCCATTCCCTCTTCCTTCTTCTCTGTGTCTTTGCTGGAGATGGAGGTGGGGTTCAGCTGCTCACTGGCTGGAGCTCATTGTATAAAAATAAACAAGCAGCTCTGTTTTCCAAAGTGATGTGTCACCCTGAGACAAGACAGGAGCCAGCAGTTAAACCCACTGTTCACAAAACACACACAAAGCTTTTGCCTTGAAAAGCCTGGAATTCCTTTTGCAGTTATTAACCAGGTGAGCCTCTTGTTTCTGTTCTGATCTGTCTCCATTATTGACATAAACCAGCTGAAGCTGGTTTCAGGAGTTTGCCTTAATCTCCCCTAACACAACTCTGTTTTTAAAAGAAATATCACTGCCTGGAAGGCATCAGAAAGCCTGGAGATATCAGGTGGATGTATCATCTGTCACTTTTGCTGCATCCACTTAATTAGAATGAGTTGGACTAATCAATACTCCCTTGCCTTTTACCAGTGTTTAACATGTGTTTACAGAACAGGTTACAGTGATATTTGTATTTACCTGTAGATGCATCTGCACAGGGTTTTATTTTCCTCTCTAATAAAAATTATGGAACAGATAAGCACTAAAACCCAAGTTAGTGTATTGCAGTATTGATTTCTACAAGAGCACTGTAAGAATATATTTATCTACCTGTCCTATTTTGAAATGGGTAAAAATGTACCACATAACCATTTCAGTCAGTCAATGCTATATTGAAAATCCTGTTTGTCTGCTTCTTCTTAATAGGTCTTTTGAGACACACTGTTGTTTTATTTTTATTTTTTTATTTTATGTGTATTTGTGGAAGAAAGGATTAATGCAGGGTGGCAGTGCTTTTTCTTAAGACAACTCTTTGCCTGTGTTTTGTTTTGATTTCCACTGCTGATTTGATAGAACCACTGATTTTGGCTCACTCTGGAACTCCACCTTGGAAAGAGAAGAGAATAAAATGTGATTAATTATAGAATGCTGGCCTAGTGCCTCTTTAATTCCAGCAATTACTCTATTTTCTCATGGCATTCTGAACAAAAAGGAGCTGTTAAGGCCAGGTTGGATGGGACTTCAGGCAGCCTGGTCCAGTGGAAGGTGTCCTTGCCCATGGTTTGGAACAAGATGAGTTTTAAGGTTCTTTCCAACCTGATTGAAAGGTTCTGTGATTGTATGAGTGTGTTGAGCCAGGGGTTTCCCCATCCTGATCTGCTGAAAGGTGTTTGTCTGCCCCTGTGCTTTTATGACCCCAGACATGCTGTGCCCTCCAATATGGTGCTGTAATTTTGTGTTTCTTGAAAGCAAATTTCTAATTGGTCAAAGGAGGAGTGAAATGAAAAGAATGGTGGATAAGGTGAGAAAAGGTTGTAGTGATTGCTGTGTAGGTGAA
This sequence comes from Oenanthe melanoleuca, assembly GCF_029582105.1. Taxonomy (NCBI): domain Eukaryota; kingdom Metazoa; phylum Chordata; class Aves; order Passeriformes; family Muscicapidae; genus Oenanthe; species Oenanthe melanoleuca. The sequence continues at coordinate 4,647,319 of NC_079346.1, forward strand.
GACCACATTATTATTACTCTCACAAATTGTTCTGTGTCACGTTTTCAACAGCAGAAGGTCAAGTTGTGCCCAGGGATGGAAGTGAGAGAACAAATATAAACAGCAAAGAGGCCTGAATGTCTATAAAGTGGAGAGTTTGAGCTGGTTATTCTGTGGAATGTGTCAGTGTTGCTGCAAAGGTGTTTCCATGTGGAGATTTCAAAGTGCAGCTCCTGGGTGTGAGAGGGGATGCTGGAAGCAGGGAGAGGCAGCAGAGGTGCAATAATGAGTAATCCCAGACACCCTCCTGTGGGTGTGACCCTCTGCTGCTGAGGCAGGCTGCAGGACCTGGTCCAGATCCTTATGAAGACAGATTTTCCCCACTATCCTGAATAATCTCTGCATTCAAACTTCATGGAACCATGTGGAAATGTGTTTGCTCAGACCTTACAGCTTTCCCAGCAGCTGGGTGGTGAGAGGGCACGTGGTGATGAGGCTGCACACATTCTGTTTGCAGTCCCTAGAGCAGCAAACTCTGCCTTTGGTGAATGTAGTGACACCACAGCTTCTCTGTGCTCTCAGAAAGAAAAGAGCAATGCCAAGCTGCCTTCTGCCCCAGACTGCACTGTAGATGGCACTGTGAAACTGAGGTTTTGGTAACAAAGATGTGTTTTACAGCACCTTTCCAGACGTTAATTGCAGTGTAATGTGGCTTTCTTTCTAGGTCCCCGAAGTGAAGGAAAGATTCTGAGATGCAGAAAGGCTTATTTGCTGCTGCAAATGGGAATCTGGAATAACTATGAAAAACACACTGAAATAATTGTGTTTGACTGGAACAAAATTCTTGCAAAGTCCCCAAGGTAAGAGCACTTTTTATCTTTCAAATGACACTGAAGATTCTCTGTTCTGGTTAGCAACAATATCCACTTGAATCCAATAGAGAATGAGGGCTTGACATTTCTGAAAGCAGCAGCCCACTGAGGCTGAAGGGCTCAGCACCCCTTGCTGCATCTGTCTGCCAAATTTCATTTTTGTCTCTGCCTTTTCAAAGATCCCCTTGTATTTCTTTACTTTAGCAGGCTGAAAACCTGCATCCTGTCTACCTGCAAGGCAGACTAAAGTCTGCAGATGTGCCATTTAAATTGTACTGGATGCTTTTAGCAGCCTTTCAGTTTGGATATGATCAGATGGATGCTTTGTAGTGATACACTTATTCCTGGACTGGAACATTCTTACACAGGGGTAAGGTTACCCTGTCAACCTGATGAGCCCTGCTTTCACATTCCTTGTTTAATGTCTCAAAAGAGTCAAACTCAGCCGGGGAAAACTTTTGAAAACAGGTCAGTACACGACCATTTCCACTGAAATCAGTTTTGCTGCTGCACTGGGAATGATGGGAACACCTGAGTTTGTTCACTTAAGTGCAGGAACAGCAGCTGCTGAGCTTGATTCATGATCTGGGACCTGCCCATCATCACACCTGTCCCTTCCACCAACTCCCACCAGGAATGGCATGCTCAGAATGCCTGGGCTGGGGTATTTAATTCCACAGGTTAAATCCAGGAAACCTGAAGGAAGGTTTCTGTCTTCATGGTGATATATCATAGTGAAACCAGAGCTGGGGTATCCAGTGATCAGATCTGAGTGTTTGCATTCACATCAACAGAAGGATGGGATTGGAACCTGAGCAGATGATGGCATCCTGTTCAGTGATAACAGGTCCATGAACTGTAACCTGTGTGCTTCTCATGGAGAGGCCAAGAAAACTAAGGTTAAAACTAAGGTTAAATTCAGCTTTCTCCTAAAAAAAAAATAAAAAAAAAATAAATAAAAAATTCAGTCACCTGGGAAAGATTTGGATAACCAAAATCTGAAATGGTACACTGATTTACAAAGAACTTACCAGGCAGTTTTCTCAGGCTAGTACTGGATCAACAGCACTAGTGACATTTATGTTGGTTTCACAGTGACTCAATCCCATTAGCTGCAGTGACATGATGTGGTTCAGCAGGATGCAAGATGAGAATTAGGTTCATTTGCTCTGAATAAACCTGGGAGGGCTCCAGAAGAGAGTGCTCATAGGGTAGGTGAGGAGTAGTGATGTCTTTATCTTCTGGGCTTGATTCATGCTCACAGAAGTTTCCTATGCACAGCTGAAAAGGCCACCAGGGTGTTTGTGCCTGTGTTCAGGGTAGCAATATATTGGCTCAAAACAGAGCATCTTAAAGCCAGAAAAGGTAATATTTTCTAAATCAGTGCTTTAAGTATGGCTTCTTTCCACATAATCTTCATTCTCTGAAACCTGTAGGCATGGTGAGGTTTTTTTCACAATATTTATGTAATTAAAAAAAAAAAAAAATTGAAGGCTGAAGGTGCTGGGGTTTGCACCAAGGCATTTATTTCTGAAGTGTAAGCCAGCATTTTTTGCTAAAATACATTGATATGCAGCAGGCTTCTAGTCTTTTCACTTTTGATATTAGTAAATGCATTTTTTTATTTGTTTGGACTTTATCAACACTTACAATTAGAAAAAAAAGTATTGTTTAGCAAAGTGTGAAAAGGGAAATCATGCAAACAATTTTAAATGAAAAAACATGGCCTCTGTTTTGGTTTCATTGGTAGATGTTTATCAAATTTAAACAGCATCCAAGTGTGTCACCTGGTTGTGACATGCTAAGGCATGTGTTGCTTGGGATTTCTTTTCATAAACTTGTCTCTTGAGCACTGGAACATTGGATTAGCTGAATAGTCTTAGGCATTTTTCAAGATATACAGATAATTTTTTTTAGAAAATACTTGGAAGACTCAGAACTGGAATGTGCAGAGGGAAAGTAGTTCCCAAAAGACCTTTTGGTGCAAATAAACTGTGATAGGCTTGCACAAATCCCAGCATGCTGATTAACTGCAGACTAATATCACTGCCATGAAAACAGTATTTGGTTCAATTTATGCAAATCTATAAATTGCCTTTAATTAATTTGATGTATTCCTGCTTGCAGAATTTGCTGAAAATGTGGAACGTGGTGTCTAAGGGTTCAAGAACATAACACCCATTTATGTATCATGCAAGCAATAAATCACCATAACTGAGTTTAAAAAGATGATTAGATTCCCTTTCTATATGATGAATGGCATAACATAAGCTATTGAGGGATTTAATTGTAGATATTTGCAGAAAAATTACTGAGGATTTGGGATCTTAGTTCTGAGAATAACATGAATAAGAGTAACAACACCTTCTTTAGAGCAAATGTTTTCTGAAATGCGGTTTCCAACAATCTGGCAGAGAAGTGAGTCCTTGCATGTTTGACTGAGGTGCTACTTCATGTTTTACCCTCAGCAAACTGGCTGATCTCCAGGAAATCTCCCAAATATTGTGTGTTTGGGTAACCCAGCCAAGTCTATGGCTATGGTAGAGCTGGTAGCTTTAGTAAATATGTCCTGAGAAGTGTTAAGTAAAAATAGCATTTTTTTTCTGTAATTGGGGGAGATGGCAGTTTTAAAATAGTAACACAACTCATAAATATGTATGTTTAAATTTGAGTATGGCTGTATATTAATAAAAAAGAGCCTATCCCTTATCTCAAATTCATAGAACTGTATTGCACTCATAATGTGTTATTATAAACATGTGTTTGTGGGTAATGTGATGTGTGATAGACATTGCTTCTAATTATGAAATGTCCTTAACAAAGAATTGATCCCAACCAAATAATGAATATGATTTTGTGAGTGTTGCCTTGCAATAATCCACATCAGTTATTCTTCAGCATCCTTTCAGCTTCTCCTTCCCCACATCATTTTTATGTTATTCCCTACTCACATTGTTCTTTCACTCAACTGCTTCCTTTTCTGCCTCCAGGATGAGATTCTGTGCCAAATCAATGCTTCTGTCTGACTGGCTCTTTCTGCTCTATGTGTTAATGGTCTGCTGTAAATTGTTGTCCGCCTCTAGTCACCATCCCCGGGGGCACACAGGTAGGAGCTTTTAAACTCATTATGTGCTACTGAGACCAATTAATACCACTTGCAGCATGTTAGAGCCCACTTTCTAGCAATGGATAATTGATGAGGCTGTTGACAGAGCGTTATAATCAGTGCAATAGGTTAAAAATACACCACCAACAAGGAAAAAAAGAGTTATTGTAAATTTTCATGGCTTTTCTCTAGTTATTTATGTACTGAAGCTCGCCAGGAGGGTTTTGGAGTGACTTCATGACTGCTAGGACTTTGGGATTTGTTTGTGTCATTTTGCTTTATCCTTATCCAAAGACGTTCTGAGATGTATCTTTATCTTCACCCTCTTAATCCTGTTGTTATCAACTGACTTTACAGCGGTATCATTTGCTCTGGTGGGCAATAAATCGAAGGCCTCAGACTCATGTTAGCCAGTTCCTTCACTGACTGACACAAATTCTGACCTGTACTCAGATCAGCCTGTGACACTCCCCTTCTTTTCCTAACTGGAATAGTGAGAAAAACAAGGACCTTGCATTTAAGGGGATGTACTATTGTAGAAGGGAAATACCTACCAGGCATGATGTTTTATTGTATTATAAATGTCAGAAAAAAGCTCAGAAAAAAGCTGGACTGGCTTCCAGACTGGATTTTTGTAGCAACTTCTCTGGTAGGATCATGGAAACATCAGCTTGAAAGCAGAAAGGGATAAAGATGTACCAGTGCTGATGCAAAAGTATCTGTGCAAGCCCTAAATAAAACAGGTAGCTGTGCTACGGCTGTGCCACCTTTGATCCCTCTATAGAGAGGCAAGGTAACAAAATACCCCGTCAGTGCTGCTTTACAGGAGAGGCCAAGGGTCTGCCTGCAAGCTCCACACTGGGTCTGTGCTCTCAGCACCATGGTCAGCCTCTTGCTGGCTTGGGGATTTCTGCAGTGTTGCTCTTTGTGATGTGGTGCTGTTCTTAAATTAGGTGTTAGTCCTCAAACCCATATGCAGTGTTCTTAGCTCTGAGCCAGACTCTTGTGGGTCCAGGTCTAATGTTTGAATCCACTCCTCTCAGGGCTGGGAAGTGAGGATGCATTTGTAGAGGTTCCATCCTCCAGAAGAGACAAACTATTGATCTCTTTGCTGGCTGCTTCCAGTGGTTGTCTAGGTAGAGCTGAAGGCTCCTCCTCTGCTCACCAAAATATCTTCAGAACTGGCAAGAAGGACTGACTGACCTGTACACAGCTCCTCCTTGCCTTGCCCATCACCAGCTCTGCTTTCCTGGCTGTGCAACCCTTGTGCTTGCTATAAAATACAGCCACAGCTTATGCAGAGTAACTGCATTGTGAGGCAGAAGCCTGAGGAGTGATTCCAGTGAATGCAGTGGTGCGGGATGACCCATATTGCTGCTTTATTCTGGGAATTAGCTGTACCTCTTCCATAAGGGAGGGGGTCTGTGAACAACCACAAGTTAATAGCAGAGCACTTCAGACCTGACCCTGCAGAAAAACCTGGAGAAAAGCCTTCTGCAGCATTTGTCATTTGGGGAGTGGTCTTGTCAGAAGAAATGTTATTTTTGTCCTTTCAAGATGCACTTTGCCTGTGTACCTAAGGGAAATACCTTAAATTGAGAGCAGGAATACTTTCCACCCTATCAAAGAGATATCACAAACACAGTTGCATCACTTCAAGCCTATTTGTGTGCTGTGATTTCTCTGTTGAGCTAAAAGAAGGTTCTGCTCCTCATCAATAGTTTGGTCCAACTGTGGAGCTGTTTTTCACATGGACACCCTTGAAGCTGGAGCCTTCATGCACCTTTTTAGACTGTGGTGTCCTGTTCTTCCCCAAATGTGAGTTTCCCTCCTTTGTGCACTGAAGTGACCCCCATCCCACTTTGATTCCATGTGGTAGATGAAGCAGTGATCCCATTTTTGCTTCTCCAGCTCCCCACATGTGACTCTTGGCCCCACAGAGGATACAGAGGGTTTAGGGTCTGTCCTCAAGGGGCCTGTGTTTCCCAGCCTCATCTTATCTTTGCTGCTTGACACAACACATGGATTGATCTTCCAATGGATAATCAAACCTCTGATGGAGTCTATTATGTGAGCAAGGTGCTGCCTTGTTCATCAGGAAAGCAAATAATTCAGAGCTTTTAGCAGAGCCTGCTTTGTGGAAAGCAAATAATTAGCCTCATTTATTTCACACAAATTAGCACGTTCTTGGATAGCAATTGAGATAAAATTTTTGCAGTCAATAGGCAGCATTCACATTTTTCAAAGTAAAATGTCCTGAAGCACATTAGAGGGATGACTCAAGCTTTGGGTTCAGCAAAGACTTTGTCCTTTAGGTCCAGCAGCTGTCATCTGGCAGGTCCTGCTGAGCTGGACATGAGGTGCCAGCCTGGGATGTTTTGGGAGGAGCTGGTTTTAGGAACAGGTTGTGTCTGCTCCTGACAATCAGTGTGTTTCAGTGATTTACTTTACATCATCAGCACTTTCAAGTAAATGTGTACTTGCTACAGCTAAGAAACTTTTTAAAGCAGGAGCAGACAAGGGAATTTAAGAAGAAAAGTGGGAATTGACTTTTTCTTTTCAAAATACTGCTATTTTTAAGGAGGCTAATCTGGGAAAAGACAATTATTGACCTAGGTCATGTTGAGAAAATGACATTTGACAGCTGTCTGGCCTATTCAGGCAGGGACAGAAACTGGATCTTATGGACCCAATAGCCATCCTGCTCCTGAAAAGTGGGAGGGAATGGCATTGAGAAATCCCTTTGGCAATGGAGGCCTCTTCACTGAAATGAAGTGTAAGACAGACCTGGTTCTTTCTTTTGCTCTGTGAAATATTCACCACCATCAAATACCTGTCAGGGGAGATAATGTTCAATCCTGCTGCCTTGGAGAAGTTTGGATCTTGGATCCAGCTTGGAGGCCACAGCCTGTTCTTCGTTGGGATTGCTCTGGCTGGCAGAGTCAAAAGGCAAAAGCTAGAGGAGAAATCTTCCTTCTCATCACTATTAGATCACTGAAGATGCTGCTTGTGCAGATTATTTTAGCAGCCTCCTTGTATATCTGTGTGGAGAAGAAAAGTGAAAATGTTCATCTGACTTTGTTGCTGTGAATTCCCTTCTGAAGAGTTTCTCCTTTGGTCTGACAATAACTGAGGGAAGCATCAGCACCAATTTTACTTTTTCTTTAAAAGCTGGGCAGTATTTCAGACTCTTGAGTACCTAACACCAATATAATGATCAATTATATGCTGCATGAAGCATCACACATTTAGTACCAGAAAAGATTTGTTTCTACCTCCCTGCTCTAAGCCACAAATGAAGAAGCATTGAAAAGACATTTTGTCAGGTCAGCTCACGTAGGGCTGGCCCTGCAGACCCTGAGCTGGCACAGCCAGCTGAGCAGTTTCTGCCATGAATTACTGGTGCATCTTGGCTTTTTTGAGACTGTTTTGTGATGATGGTCACCTGAAATGTCCCCAGCTTTGCTGAAGGGTCTAAATTTTCGGCCAGAATATTCCACATCAATTTCAGTTTTTCACAACCTTAAGGACTTTTTTTCTCTGCTTTCAGGGCCTTATGGACAGACTCTGTCCCCACTGGAGTCAGAGGAAAAAAAAATCTTTTCTTACACAGGCTCCAGGATTTAATCTTCTTAAAGGAGAGCTGAAAAATGCAGCTTTGTCTCAGAAATATTGCTGCTTTCAAGAAATCGGGGAAAACCCATGCTGCTTGTTGTCCCCTTATTTTCCTGGCAGTGCTGTTGGGCCGTGAGATGATTTCCCATTTCCACCAGAGGGCCCTGCAAGGCTGTGGAAGGGGCTCCAGCACTCAGCCACCACCAGCTCCCTGCTGATTTAAATCCCAGCTCTGCATTTTGCTAACTAGAATTATGAGTCCTTTGTATTTCCACGGGTCAGACATGGTAACTGCACTATAAGCTTTAGCCCTTGGTTCTATTTAACTCCTTTTATGTCTTAATGTTTTATTCAGTGTGCTATTTATGTGGTTTATTACCCAGCTTCTAAATATAGGGTAGCTACAATATACAACCCTGACTGTAATCTCTTCAAGTAATAAGGTAGGGAAGGCAATTCACTTGAGAAATGGGTTCCCTTTAAGACAAAAAGAAGCAGAATTCTCTGTGTGAAGTTTGCTGGTATACTTATTTTTGAGGAGAAAAAAGCATAAGAAATATTTATTTTCCTTTTTTTTTTTTTTTTTTTTTCCCCTTAAATAACAATGTAAGCTTTTAATATATGTCTGACAGACTTTGACAATGACTTCAAATTAGATGCATAGCTGTGTTACCAGTAAGTAACAATTCAGTGTTGATTTACTCTTTTATAGGGTGAAATGTAGCTTCTGGTGTCATTTCCCAAAAATGTACACTTAACTGTGTGGAATAGGATTGCATATGAAAAGATTTGTGTATTCTGGGGAGTTGAGGGGTAGGAGGGAGAGAATTATAGACAAGCTGGTAAATGTGCAGATATATGTATCAAATGTCATTATTTCAAAAGTGGAGGGGAAATTCTGTTATAAAAAGGAGACAGAGTCTCATTTAATACAAATGGCCAAGCCCAGTGTCAAACTGTAGAGCAGGAGGCTGATACCAAACTCTTTCCTGCAGCATCAAAGTGACCTTATTTTAAAACCATTGGGGAAAGCTTGTGAAAATATTCTCTTTATTTTATTCATTTTGCATTGGCACCATCATTTTTCTTTTTACATAGCTGCTGCCTGCTGTAAATGATAATCTTGATATTCCATTGACCAAAATTCTAACCAGGAAAGCTTTCTTTACTCTATGTCTTTTCTTTCAAATCTACTTCTCCCAAACTTAGGTCTGATAACAGAAAAGAAATATTACATTGCAAATGGATAGTGCTGTGCTAGTGTGAGAAAGAAATGGTTGGATAAGTGTAAATCCAGAAACAGAACAGAAAAGATCTTGTCCTTGGTGTTCACTTGAGTGAAGTGATGCAGCAAAAGGTGGCACATGCTCTGTTCTGGGTTTACAGGGAGGTCAGCACACTGAGTCCTTGGGAGGATGGATGCCAGAGTGATGAAGGCAAGAGATTGAGATGTAAAGGGCTTGCATCGAGTTCCTTGCTCTGAGATGATTAAAAGATGAAGTCCTGACCCCACTGAAGTGGGAGTTTGTGATTCTTCTGTGATTTAGTTTCCAGCCCACTCAGGATATGTCTCAGCAGAAAAGTTAAACATCATAGTTATGGTTTTATTAAAGCTTTAACCAGTCACTCTCACATAATTCACCATTCAGTGCTTGGCAAATCACTGCCATTCTGAAGGATGGAAACTCTTTTTAGGGCCTGTTCTTCTATTGATCACCATACCTGTGCTCCCTGGCTGGGCTGCACTGCCAAGCCTCTCAGTTACCCTGACTGTGACAGCAGTGCAGAGCCTGCCCCAGACTCCAAGTCCCATTTCAGCATAATTGTGAGGCCTTTCATCACAAATGGCTGGCTGCACAGGCTGAATAAATGTCCATGGAAATAGGCAGCAGTTTCTGTGATTTAGGCTGGTTTTCTCTGTGCTACCTGATGAAGGGTTCAGAGGCAGCCTAGGGTGGGCTGACTCTCCATGGTGGCTTTCATTTGCACACTTGGCTGTGGGTGGGTAGAAAATATTCACCTTGTATTTAGGAGCAGAAGCTCTGTTGTCATCCTTGGCTGTAGCATCAAACGTACCCCACCTGTGCCTGGTGCTCTCAGACTCCAAGAAATGCCCAGCTCTGCTCCCCTGCCAAGCACAGCGCTCTCCCCTCCGGAGAGCTGCCCCTCAATTTAACTTTCAAAGTCTGTGGTGTTGATGTGCCTGATTTCAAGGACATATTTGAGAAAGCATTTCTTCTTGGAACCCAGAAAATGTTTAATTAATAATGGAAGAACCTGGATGGAATTTTTGTTTTTTTACTGCCATTTAAGTGTTTTGTTGGCAGAGCACCTCGGTGCTGCTGTTGGTAGCCCTTTGCTGCTGCTGTTCTCCAGTGTTTGGCAGCACTCTTGAATTCCTTCAGGAGAGTGACAACTGATAGCAGAGAATGGATTCTAAATCAGGAGATTAAAGATGTCTTGTAGGTTTCAGCAGGGTAATCTCTCCTCATCACACTGGAGATGGAAGCTGCTCCTGACATTCACTGCCTTCCAGGGTGACCATCTTTAACTACTCCTCCAGAAATGCCAGAAGTTATGAGTGGGAAATTCTAGGATCAACAGTTCTTTTGCTTAGTGTTTGGTCTTTATTTATTATTTATTTCCTTTCTTTATTTCCACCTATTTTTTTTCTCCTTATGAATATCATCCATATATTTTGCAATCTGTGAATGGTCACTAGTCTTTTGATTCATGTTGTTATTTTGAGAAATAATGACCAGGTAAGTGTGAAGCAAGGTTTCTCTGAGCTTTACCTCCTGCTTGCATCCTCCTGATACCAGTTCTGTTTTTTTACCTGTATTTCCTTCAAGTAGAATTTTAAGATGCAGTGAATATTTTGGAATAAGCAGATTTCTTTTGATGTTCTTTTTCTGCACAAACTGTTGCAAATTAGCTGGGGTGGAATGGCAGGATCTGTGTTTAACAGACCAGGGATGTGTTAACAGCTGTTTGTAGAGTGTTACATCATGTTGGCTGGTTGTGCCTGATAGCAAAAACAAAATTGTAAGTGATTGTAAAACAAAAATCTAAATGTACCAAGGTAGCCTTTTGGGTTCATTTGATTTTCAGATTGGGTGTAAAACCTTAAAGCATCTTTTTGTGCTATGTATATCCCATCTTCTACAGCTTCCTTTCTTTTCTCAGGAGATTTCCTTCTGCATAACAGGAAATAAGGCTGATAGAGAGCAGACACTGACCTTCCCTGTTTGTGGCATCCCTGGATTGTCTCTGAAAGGGACATGAAGTCTCTCCTGACTTCCCATGTTGAGGAGATGCCCTTTCCAGAGATCAAACAGAAGATCTTAGGACTGTGTGTCAGCACTGACACTTGTTACTAAGCTTTCTCAGATTTGTCTTTAGAAAACATAATTTATTAAAAATATTAAAATCAGGTCATAATATAACTTGAGAAAAGAGCATATGATGTCACTTGGCTTCAGTCACCACAGCTACAAGAGTGTCTGGCATGACTTGTGGCTGTGCTAATGATTTCTGTCCATTGAGTCCTTTCAGCAGATGCTGCTATCCTTCCAACTGGAAAAAATAAAGCAAAACAAAACAAAAAAACCACAAAACAACTCAACCAAAACTAAGTCAACTGAAATTTCTCATCTAAAAGAGTCTGAATGCAGAAGGAGCTCCTTGCTGTTCTCTACATGCACCCTATTGAAGTTAGTACTGTTGTGTCACTGAGGAAAAAATGTAGCTGATAATTTTATTTTCAGTGTTTCTAAATGCATATTGTTAAAAGAAAGTCTGATTGCTCTGCAAGTTGCTCTTTAGGGTTGCCACTTGCTTGGTTGGATGTCCAACTCTGTTGTCTGTTTTTAGGAATAGCTGCTGACAATAGAATTTAACAATTTACTTGCACAGAGTTAATTTTTCAGCTTTTGTTCTTCTTCCAAGGTTTTAGAAATATGGAGACAGTATAATGGGTTTTATTATCAGACCTCAGTTCAATGTTGTTGTTTGAATTACATAGAAAAAAGCATTAATTTGATATTTCATTCAGAAATACTGTGACAAATGGGCTATTTTTCTCCCCCCACCACACACTATTTTTAATATTTTATTTGGAAATACAAAAGACCCTGCAACTTTGTGTTGACATTCTGTTAGAAATGGAGTAAAATTGCTTCCCTCAGCAAAATGCAATTTACTGCAAGGGATGTCACAGTCCCCAAACAAGGAGCCAAGATAATTAGTCTGCAACTGACAAATAAGTCTGCTATGCTAATGTAATGAAACATCCTTTTATCAGACTGCATCACATGGTGTTTGTGCCAAGCTAGAGAGAAAAGAGAGTTTACTCTGAAAACGTGTCCTCTTCTGGGGAGACAAATCTAATCCAGCAGTGACTGTGAAACAGTTTTCCTGACCCTTCCCTAGTATCAAGGGATTTGGATTGACTGAATTCTGGATCAAACCCAAAGCCTGAGTCGGGTTCTTTCCAAAATAATTTCCATTTTTCTTTTGGCTGTAGCAAATACAGCATCAAAGCAGCATTAATAAGAACTATGGCTGCAGAAGGACCAGGGAATAAAGGTGATTCAGCATTTTCTCTGTATCTTCTCCAAAAGAGAGAAGGATCTTTGCCCCAGATTCTGCAGCCTAAATAATTAGTGATCTGCTTGGGTAACTCCTCTGGCAGCCAAATCAAAGCAATATAAGGTGTTTGTCAGCAGCATGAACTGCTTTCCAAAGGAAGTGTGATTAATCTCATTTAAGAGATGGGGGATAAACCCTTGTGTGCATGTGGAACACTTCCATGTCTTGGGAGCCAACAGGTCCCAGCTGCAGAGCAGAGCCAGGGGTCAGGTTTAGATTATTTTACCTGGGACTTGGTGGCTGGGCTGTGATTTATGCAAACAGCACACTTGTTTTTAAATGCCATCCTTGCAGTGTGCTGGCCAGCACAGGCACACATCTGTCAGAGCTGGCAAGTGACTGCAGAGCTCCTTCCCAGACTTATTTCCAGCATTTCTTGGTGCAGAGTCTGTTAGCTGAGTTGGTCAAAAGGCACTGCAAAGAAAGCACATTAATTCTTACTTATTTATAGGTTTTGCTCACTATATTTTTTTTGTGAAATATGACATGACCTTTCAGTCTGAGATCTGTTAGACAATAAATATTATTAGCAGGGTCACTCCTTGACCAGGGGAAAGCTGCCTGTTGTGCAGTGATGAATTCAGTCAGGGGACAAACTGTGGAAAGGTGTCTGGTTTGTGGCAGCCTCAGCAGATGGTTGTACTCAGTGGCTATTGCTAATTGCCACTGCTTTTATATTAGCATGGTGAGTAGGAACTGGTTTGTGACTGGGCTGTGGGGAGGGGGAGAGAAGAAATGAGGTCACAGTGTGTCAGGTGAGTGAGGTGAGAGCACAGGCATTGTGCACCCATTGGCTGACCTCCTTTCATGCACAGGTAACACCAAGGTACCTGGAGCTGAGGGGCAGCATGTGCTGGCCTCCAGCAGAGAAGGGATCAGTGATGATATACTATAAATAAAGAATTAAACAAAGTAATTCTGATATAAAAATATCAGTATGAAAATCACAAGGATAAATGCTGTGCTTCAGCAGGAGTGTGTGTAAAACCAGCATCCAATTGCAAAGTGCTCTCTGGGGCAATGAGAGCTACTCAGTCTTTTTTTGCATAAATCTGATGACTTAAGCTATCTGCTTTGTGAAAGGACTGCATGATAGAGTGAGCAGGATGTGAGTCTTCAAGGAAGAAGAAAGACAGAAATCTCTTTCAGTGGAGACAGGATCTCATGATGTCACTGAGCACTTGACAGGCCAATTGAAATTCAAAAATCACATTTAATGATGAAACGAGGGGAGATAGATAGGTCTGCACTAATGATTACATGACCTCTTGACTAGACTCAAATAATTTATTGTACATTTTCAGTTAAGTCTGTAGTCCTATATCCAAACAAGTGCTCAAGTTTAAAATGGTAGAAATGTGCAAAGCTGAGCTTTTTCTTCAAGTCAGGTGCTGTGCAAGTCTTGTTTGTAGGGGTGTGTGAATTATCAGGGCTTTAATGCTCCAGTTAACTTTTTTAACAGGTAAATGGTCATATTGTGTTTTGGGATAGAGGCAAATCAAGCATGTCTCTTTACTGACAGAGCTATCCTAAATGAGTCTCACCCAGAGCTGAACTGGACACATGGCAGCAAATCCAGGCAGATACCCTTGCAGACTCTCTGTAAAAATAGACTTGTACAGCCTGTAATCACAGGGCAGCCCTGGCTGGTGCCTGTGACTCTTGTGGAGTGGTTTTTATAGCACTCAGGACTTTCTGGAGAGTGGAGGAGTTCTGGTTGTGCCCCTGCTTTTGTGAGAGGTTGACTGTACGGGCAAGACAGCATGTCAGGCTTTCCAACTCGTATTAAAACCCCAAGATAATCAAACCAGATGAAATATGGATTATGATTCTCCCATTCTGTCAGTGTGTAGTTGAATATCAGGTACTGGTTAAGTGGTGTTTATCAGTCACAGTTCACCTGTTTCCTCCCATACACCAGGAACAAAGCATCATCCCCTTCTTTCTTGACTCTACACCACTGCCACTCTTTGGGAATTCTGTGTAGTGGGATTTAAAGATGAGTGAAATTAAAGGTAGATGAAATATCATTTTATGTTTCTTGTAGCAATTTTATAGGAATACAAAAGTATGAAAAAGTGACTGACATTTGTTCCTCTGTCTCAGCAGCACCTCACAGAGAGAGTACTGATTGTGCAGCTAAACTGCTGAGGAAATCTTTGTCTTTTCCTCTTTCCTGGTCCCAAGTCAGCCCACTTGTCCCCTCTCCCCTCCCATCCTCCTTGATTTGGAGGAGTTTGTGCCACTGATGTCTTGCTGTAGATTCCTAATAGCATCAGAAATTTATCTTCTTCATAAATTGCCCTGTAGACGGTACTCTGACAATTTGAGCTGGCTTTAAATTGTTGTCACTGTCTCTGCTTCATCATCCACAAGTAATGATGTTGATAATGAAAATGTTATGCTATCATTTACAAATTTTTAGCCCCTCTGTTATCTATGAGGAGATGATGAGTAGATAGCAGAATATCAAAGCCTCATTTTGCTCTACACATATTCTGAGCTCCCAAGTAATGAAACAAGGCAGACACAGGATTTTAAAGCTAGATTTAACAAGATATTTAGATACCAATCACAGCAGATTAGCAGCCAGTAGGATTTTTCACATGGTTTTATGCAAGGTATGTGCTGAACCTCTACTTTAAGTGCAATGAAATTCTAGATCTGAAGACTTGTGCTTGTAAAAGATAGGTAAGATCCTGCACTTCACAAAGCTCTGTGTCACCATTCCTCTCTCAGCTCCAGCACCTTAAACCAGCTAAAGAGCTGCAGGATGGAGTGGGTTGAGCCCATGGAGTGATTTCTCAGCGTCCAGGCAGGAGGTGCCTCTTCTGTCCTAGTGCAGAAGGAGCAGACTCTTACAAAGGCTGTTTGTCCATTGCCTGCTTTATTTTACTTTCTCTGTATACTTCAGCCTTGCTGGGCACTGACAGGGAGGTCGGAAGGAGCATCCCTGTGCCCGTGGCTCTTTCTCTCAGCTCTGTCCCTGTGCTGAGCCCGCTGGATGGCAGCAGTGTGACAGCCACAGTCCTGCCTGAGCTCCCACTTAGAGCTCATTCTCCCAGATTTCCACGGGATTTTCTCCCTACTTCATCTTCTATTTGCCTCTCTGTATCCAGGAGAGGCACAGCTTGGTTTGTAGTTTCCTCAATGTCCAAGCATGTTTGTTGCTGTTCCAGATTTTCCAAGACCAGGTCAGGCAGTGGGAAGAGGACATGTCCCTCCTGTGACCTGGGAAGTGAAATGAAATTGAGCCTGAGCATTCCCTTCCCAAGTTTTATTAGGCTGTATCAATAGCAATTAAAGCAGGCAGGTATTTACTGCCTGATAGTGCTGACAAATAATTTAATTTCTCATGGCTTAAAAAATGATCCTCCTTTTAGCAGGCTTTGTAATTAGGTTTGACCTGAAGCAGCCCCACGTTCCTCATGTTAGTATCATCATGTTAGGAGCAGTATCTGAATTTCTGAGTCTATTTAAGATGTAAATTATGTTTCTTAAAATTTGCAACAACGTCTCATATAGCATCGAGATGTTTAGCATTTATGTTATAAAGATATGTAATAATGTGTCAGAACCAAATATCCTGATTTTATGCTGAGTGCTGGGACCTGCAATACTTTATATGTGTGCCAGTATTTAAATGAGATCCAGCTCACCTTCAAGGCTAACAATCTATTAGGATGAAAGTGTGGGCAGTTCACCTCAGTGTCACTGCTGTATTTTTTAGCTATTTGTGTGTGGACTCTGTACTGTGAGAGAAAATATATCTTGCTGTCAGCTACACTTTTTACTAATTAGCCAAGAATAATTTAAAAAAATGCATTGACTCTCAACATTTAGTTGCAAGAGACCAGATGTTAAAAATTAAAAAGCTCTGTTTTGTTGATTGAAGTTCAGGCTCTACCTAGATACCCAAAATGTTGCTGTCATTTGAATTTTAATTTTTGTGGGACCTTCTCATGTTGAGGAGAGAGCCTTAACTGTACATATTTCTATTTTAGGAAATATCACACCTGCTTTCTTTGGAGGTGATTCTAAGTTTAAGAGAAAATATTTGTGTTTATTAGGGTGTGAATATGGCATTAAGTGGTTGCAATAAGGACAGTGCTGCCACAAGCAGGAAATATGAGATCAGAACAGATTATTTCCCTAGAACAGCAGGGTTATAAGTGCTGAATTATTAACAGCAAATCCACAGTGTTTCCTTTTGGATATGTGGAAGAGACTTAATCCCAGCCACAGGTCTTTATGATGGTTTTAGGCAAGAATATGGAGACAATGAAGTGAGGAAAATTGCTATATTGAAAAAAAAATGCAAGCTTGGAGCTGGTGCAGGCTTGACCTCTGTTATAGCCCTTAATCTTAGAATGAAACAAGATTTTGGCAACTTGTTCACCTCCCTCTGAACTTGCTTGCAGATTCAGTGACACAAAACTCTTTCAAACTTATCAACACCAGCACTGGCTGAACGTATTATCTGATGCTGCACTATGGAAATTGGGGCTGTTTGATTTACATGACTCTCCCAGCTGTTGGATTTATCTGGTTGGCTTAAAACCTGAAGCAAAAATTGCTTTGAAGCAGAATTTTTTTAAAGTAAAGAGATCCCTTAGTTTGGGTTAATTGTGCCATCCAGGGAGGATATTTCATTAGCATTATTAATCTAGGTCTGTGCCTGACCCTGTGGGAGAGAGCTGTGCATGCTCCAGGTGACAGAAGATGGAATATCCATGCAGAGGTCTAGCTGGCAGACACACAGAATAATCCACAGGAAACCAGGGAGTTTTAGGGGAGTTTGGAAGTTTTAAGGGCACAACATAGAAGTGTACTGGGATTTGGTACTGTACATTCATTATGAAATGATACAGTATAATCAAGAGATGATTTATGCACTTGTAACAGGGGTGTAGACAGGCTGCTGTCAAGAATATACTGATGTTGGTGTCTTGTTCCAAGTGTTGGGATTGGCTACAGGTGATAAGAACAATACTTTGTTTTCTGTCCTAAGCAAGATATTCCTTCTCTTTAGCTGGTTCTATTTCAATTTGCTCTTGTTTATTATGATGTTTGTCAATCCAACAGTCCAGCATGTTCTGAATTAATAAAGAGATGCTTCAGAGTAAATGGAACTGGAGAGAACAGGAGATTGCTGTGGTTTGCTGAGTTTAGTGAGACTCTATATTTCACAATGCTCTCCTAAAGGGCAACCACGTGTGCACCTTGGATTTCAAACACTTAACCCTGAAGGACTGGAAGTTCTAAAGGAGCAGGACAGATGTTTTACACTGCCAGTTTTACACTGCCTCCACCTGTCACTGATCCCCCAATTATTTTTGGGCCAGCAGAGGCTGCTGGCAGTGCAGACTGTGACCCAAACTCTGGGGCCATCCCTCCAGCACAACCTGTGCTGCTCCCAGGTGGGAGTGTCCAGCTCACACCCGGTTTCACTTCCATTAGATTTTGATTATTAGATATCCCTTTGAGATATCACGCATTAGATATCATCCATTGGGTTAAATATCATCCATTAGATATCATCAGTAAATGAGAACTGGAAAGGTCATTGTTTTCAGTGTTCCCTTAAGACTCTTCTGAAAATCCCACCTGAAATATCTCTTGTTAGTCACATTAGTTACATGAACAATGTCATCCCTCATTCTCAAATGACAGGGAAACACCAATAGTAGCTCACCTTTAATTTTTGTGTTCAGTGATAAAGTTGCAAAATATGCTTACCAGGATCTCATAAATAATTGCAAGCTGAGAACAGAATAATGATGGAAAGCAACTAGTTAGTCAGATCACAAAGTGCAATGCTTTGTACTGCCAGGAAGGACTTACACCAGCTTGCTTGCAGAGTTGCTGCTTTGAACCTTCTTGAAACCTGGAAGGTGTGTAATTTGAGAACTTTTATGGATTTCTTTATGTAATAGTTCTAAGAAGCCTTGCCCCCAGTGACCTAATTATGTCACCTACATGCTGCACAACTTTGTACTCAAGCAAGACTGCCATGGGCATGTGAGCTTTGTGCTGAATTTTTTTTAAAATTGGACTTCATCTTTTCTTCCCTCCTCTCCCAGTACAAGCTGCTGACTTCAACATTCTACCTTTAGGTTGGATGCTCCACTGCTGTGTTTTTTTTCTTTCCTTTGGGGTTTTCTTTATGTTTTTGTTGAGTGTGGTTTTGGTTTTTTTCCCCCTTTTTTTTTTTTTTTCCCAAAAGGCCAAGGATGCAATGGTAGAACTAATTTGTGTTTTAAATCTGTACCTTGTAATTAGAGCTAGGAGAGGCTGGAGGGAGATGCCAAGCAAGTAAGAGCTTTTCCTTTAAAACTCTCCAGGCACAAAACCCAATCCTAGGAGAGCTTTAAAGGAAAGCACTAATGAAATTCCTGCAGAAAAGGAAAAAAAAAGCCAACAAAATTAAGACTTAAGCATGCTAATTTTATTTGGGGGTTAAAAAAGACTTTGCTACCCCCTGGGTTCACTCTCAGATAAAACATTTAAATCACTAATTATTATATTCTTTTTGTGTGGATGAGTTTCTGCCCCACTGATTTCCCCAGTACTGAGATTTTTAGGTGATTGAAGATGATGTTGATGTTACTTGGAGGATTTGCATCGTTTTACCTCAGCTTTGTTTGAAAATCAGGTTGTTTTTACTGTGAGATCAGTAATTTTCATAAAGTTTTGCCTTTCTAGAGGACAAAGCTCCAGAGCACAAACCCCAATTTATTTAAATCTTGGAAATTGAATAGCTGTGGAATTTAGGCACCTAGATCTCTTGAAGGTTTAAAACCACCACACCTTTCACTCAAGCAGAGCAATGAGTTAGAAACAAAAGAGAGTCATGGTCACTCATGTTTACAACCTCCAAGAAGGTGATGGTGGTGAGAAAGGGTCGAGGTGGCAGAGCAGGTCTCTTGTGGAGCTGAAATAGGTGTTTGCCATCCTCTTGGGCAGGATTCTGCAGTTTTACACCAGCAGGTCTCCAATGGTAAAGCAGCACAGAGCTTTGTGCATGCATCTGCTGATAGGATTGCTCTAGCACAGAGGATTCTTTGTTTCTAGGAAACACATATGCAAAATTTTCATTATATCTGAGTGCCTATGACTCCATCAGCACAGTGAACTCCAGAGCCTTCCTTCTGCCAGCTGCTGCTCTAAGGGCCCCCTGATTTCTGCTCTCAGTGGCTTTTCTCCTTAGCCTGTAACAACCTTTATTTCATAAATAACCAGTTTATAGAATCAAAATGATGGCTCTGAACATTTCTTTGAAGCAGAGACATTGCAGAGCTGAGCCATGTTGTTCATTGGCACGTTGTGCTGTGCATGAGATGGATGATTTTGCATTCCATGTACAAGCAGGAACATAAGCCTCAGCTTGTGCTGGCATTCCCAAGGACAAATGAAAACAAATGTTTTGATAAAGAAGACATCCAGTTAAAATGAATCTGAAGCCTTTTACTTATGCAGGACTAGGTTTTAGTCTTTCTAAAGAAGAGAATTCCAGGTGTATATGCTGGGTCTTGCTTAAAACTGGATTATTCCCCCTCTTTCCTGGTGGAAGCCATGGATAGTTGTCTTTCACTCATCTCCTTTTTGTATGGGTATGGAAGACTGCAAAGCTGGTTTTGTCTCCATAATATTTAGTACCTATCCTCTGTCACTGGAGTTTTCCAGGGTGGTTTGAGTTATTTCTTTGTTTTCTGTGGCTCAGTGAAGGCAGTTTTCTCTCCTGTTGTAGCTGGAGGACCAGGCTGAAGATCCAAGTAAAGTATCATCCATAGTCTGAAAAAGAGAAGGCCCACTAGCTATTAGGATTTGTGAGCAAATGATGGGGATTTTTATATTTCTAAAACTAGATTTTGGAAATGAGCAACATACCCCATCATCCAGGGCGTTCTCAGCTATACCTCTAACTTAAGTATATCAGTTTTCCAAGTGATGTAAATAAAGGTAATGGTCCTGACTTTGTTTATGGGCTGTGTCTCCATGCAGGCACAGCCCTGGTGCAAACACTCCCATCCTGGTGTTGGCACGAGTTGTAAACCTCTGTTCCTTATGGCTCCCTTGTAGCTCTGTGCTCTGATGCAGCTCAGCATGCAGATTTTTGAGTAAGGAGAAGCAATAGTTTTCAACATAAACAAGTCCACTGGGTCACATTAACCTCCTTCAGTCTTGTGTTAAATAATTAAAATAAACTAGGTAATGTTTAACTATACGTATTTAGAGGCTTACTGGAGGAGCTTATTAGTCCAATATTCTAACAGAGTGTCTTAAACCTTCCTGAGCTCCAGGATCTCTTATTAAATATTTAGTGCATATTGCTGAAAAAGTCAAGATTTGCTTTATTTTTAGAGGAAATTTCTATCCTCAAAACTCATTCAGCCTTTAAAATACTGGCCATCTATAAATACTACTTTTCTCAAGTTGTCATTTCTTGCCACCAAGGAGTATTTTTCATTTGTACCAATCTTAATAGCACCCCAAGAACTAATACTTGCAGGAGGCTCTGCAGTGCATCCTTGCTGTAGAACCACCTCAAATACCTTTTTAAGCAATTCATTTGACAGCAGCTCCTTTGGATAGAAAGAAGATGTGTGTCAGCTGCTGACTGTGCTTTGGAGACATCAATATTTCTCCTCTTCTGCTTCTAAAACTGTCAAAATGAAATTAGTTAATTGGTGGGTACTTTAGTGTAGTTGCTGTGGGATAGTAATTATTGGTGACAAGAGCTGCTGGATGTGCACTAATACAGTACAGCAAACCCTAAACTTTGAAAATATAAGGCATTATCTTGCACTGCTATTATGACTAGTAATTTTGCCACTGTCTGTTTTGCTAGAGATTCAAAACCTTCAAGTTCAAGGACTTCTTGCCAGGAGAGAGAAGCTTTTGCTTTGTGCAGAGCAGAGTTTTATAAGACTTGCCACACAGCTAAGCAACAGCAGCTTAGTGGATTAAAATAGCATCAGTGATATCTCCAGTCTCTGGGGTAATGAGTTCTAAGCAAAGCAAAGACCTCCAGGAAGGGATTTTGTTTCTGTGGAGTCTCTATCAGATGTCAGTGAATAATAAACAAATAACAAATTGTTTCACCGAGTCCATTCTCATTTTGCCTTATTGCCTGTCCTGGTTCAGTACTTCTGAAGAAAAGACACAAACCTTGTTGCATTTACCTTTATACCAGGCCTGATTTCTTACTGAAAGCAGCACAGGTCCTGTGTTCTCTCTGCCTCTTGACAGAAACTGGTCACTCCCTGCTCCAGAATTGTCTTTCAGTATTTTAATTCATCACTTTCCATGTTTTTGTGAGTTTGTCTGAGGTATCAGCTGAGAGAAAAGTGTCCCCATGAAAGCAGTACCTTCCAGTGTGAATGTATCTGAGGAAACCATTTACAGAATCCTGCAAACAAAGCTGTTTTCTTCTTCTAACAAACTCCCCATAAATGGTCTGTGTGCCATAAAACATAAATTACCTAATAATCCACCCCTACAGAGATGGTTAAAATTACTCAGAAGCTGACAAAGGACAAGGTGTTGGACTGGCAGCATGTTGGATCTCTAACACAGGATCTATTCATCCTGGTAATTGCCATCCACCTCTCACATGGAACTCACCTGTGCTTTAAGCTGTGAATCGTGATCAGTCACAGCTCTGTTCTCATAATGCTAGGAAGGAGAAATTTGAGGTGAGAAACTCTTTTAAAGAGGGTAGTCCTAATTTTGACAAGGTGTTTCATGCACAAATATGCCTGTTTCTTCACTTGCAGTGTTTTCAGGTTTTATGGGGTCTAGATTAACAGATTTTTCTTCTCTACTGACTGGAATTTTTTTCTGAAATTTGATGGACATGTAAAAAGTTAACTAAAAAAAATAACCTTCTGGTTTGAACTGACAGGAATGTTAGAAAAAATAGAAATCTATTCTTTCTTACCCAGCTTCAGTGTTTTTTGAATAACAATATATTACTGAAGTTCCTGATAAAATGGTAATGATTTAAAATAAATAAAAGGAGAATTGACTTAAGATTTTCAAAATACTGCACCCTTTAATCTTAAAGAGAAAAATGCATTCTTGAAGGAGAAATAATGCTGTTTTTTTTTCTAGACCATTCCAAATAGATGTCAGGTTTGTTGCCAAATAACATGTCTGATTTCGTGTCTAATAGTTAGTGGAATTTAATGAGTACAAAGTGAAAAGTGGAATAGTTCTCAGTAGGAAGGGAGCTGAGTTCTTCTTTTGACACACCCTGCTGTTCACTCGATTGTAAAAGATTCCCACAGGTGGCAATTCAGTGCTCTCAGTGCCTTGCCTGTGTGAAAAAATAAATATAAAACCAGGGCATACTGGGAACAGACCCACCCTGACTCACAGGCTCAATAGGTTTAAGAGGAGTGAAAAAGGGCAGCCTTTGTAGCTAAAGGAGGGTGTTGGTGGTCTGAGATTTTACTATTGGTATTTAAGGTACTTGATATTTAAGGTAATTATACTAAAACTAATGCAGGGAATGAAATTTATACTGAATTCAGTGGTTCAGGCCTTCAGGTGCCCCACTGCTGCAGTTTGGAAGATTTACTTGAAACCTCCTCCAAGTTCTTTTCTGGAAATCATTTTCCAGCTGGGTCCATCAGAGCTGTGGGCTCTGTGGAGACACAGCAGAGACACCTTGTGAGGACTGAAGGGGGCTCTGAGAGAGATGGAGATTAATTCACAAGGGCCTGTAGTGCCAAGACAAAGGGGAATTGCTTCAAACTGAAACACAGCAGCTTTAGATGGGACATTGGGAAGGAATTCTTGACTGTGGAGGTGTTTGCCCAAAGAAGCTGTGGCTGCCTCATCCCTGGAAGTGTCCAAGGCCAGATTGGATGGGGCTTGGAGCAGCCTGGTGTGGAGAAAGGAGTCCCTGCCCATGGCAGGCAGGTTGGAACTAGGTGATTTTTCAGGTCCCTTCTAGTCCAATTCTATCTATGATTCGATGATTTTATGATTATTACACTTTCCTTCAACTGTCCCATCCACCACCAGTGCAGAATGTTTGGCTCAGGGACTCTCATGTGGATGTTCCTTTCCTTGGAGTTGTCCTGGGGGGAATCACATCTTTGTGATGGTTCTCTTGTCCAGCTCCTGTCTCTAGGATGTGTCAGAGTTGAGTCTCTGAGGAACAGGTGATGCTGAAATGTGTAATTTACTCACCCCACGTGAAACTGTAGGTGCTGGCAGTGGATGTGGTTTCTGGTGCTTCCCTGCTTTTTTAGGAAACTTGCATGGCAAATTTCCTTCAGGTAAAAGTAGGACACTCTAAGTGAAGTGTCAGATGTTTTTAATATCTGAATGTCTAATTCTGTCTGGTGCTGACCTTTGTAACCATTGCTTTGTATGACTTGGAGTTAGGAACACTCTACATGGCCAGGTCAAATTATGAACATGTTTGCTGTCAGCTTGCTGGTCTGGTTTGCTGTGTAGTTTTGAATTGTAATTAAAGATAAATCATTATTTTGCAGCCTCACAGAACACAGAGTGATTGGAACAGGATAGTGAGAAATCTGTTTTCTTCTTTGTAAGTGAATTCTTCTGGGGTTTTGTTGCTGAAGCTGGATCCCTTCTCAGCTAAGGCTACTTCCAAAGTGCACATATTTATGATAACCTCAGGCCATCCACCACTGATTTCAGAATGAATTAAAATATCCATTCTAGATGTATCCTGCCTTATCACAGCCACTGATTCACAGTGGAATGTATCTTTTGCTGTATTTTCTTGTTTTAAACCCAGTAAGTTTTCTACACTCATTTCAGAACTTTTGAAGTCTTCCACATTTTCTGTCTCTCCCTTAACCTTTGGCCAAAAATAAAGAGGAAATTTTACCTTAGATTCTGTCCTGCCATTTTTGCATTCTCAGAAGCAGTACTTGTTGGAGACTGCAATTAAATGCAATTAAAATTATTACATATTTCACCTGTAATTCAGGAGTAAAAAGTAAATGACTTTGTTAGAAGTATTTAAAAAGAAACCTGGCAGGCACTTAATCATGTAGGAAATAACAAAACACTTTTGAAAAGCCATTTCTATTTCTACATTGTCATGTTGAATACCACCATGCCTGTTCCCTAACAATAAAATTTTATAATATTTGTTAAGCAAAACTCTTATTTTATTAAATGCAGAAATGTAGGTATTTTTACATTACAGGCCTCAGACCATTTCATTAAAGACAAGTCACAGCAGTTCAGGTGGGTGAATTATTTTCCTTGAAAGTTCTGTTTGCCAAGGTAGAATTAAACTGGGCTAGCCAGGACTGTCAGTGTGCTGACAATTGAGTTCTCTTCAGGGAAGTGGTAGTGCAGAAACCAACCTGTTAATTATCTTGTTTGATCTCAACTGGTCAGGTTTGCATGCTCTGAAGGTGGCTATAAAAAAAAGTCTTGTAATTTCTTGTGCTTGAGAAGAATGAGATGCAATCACATAAGATGAGGAGGCCTTGATGGATTAGCAATGAGGTACAGAGCCTTTACCTCAAGGTGGTTTTTCCTAAGCCAGATCTGCCTGCTGCTGTTGGGAAGTGCCCTCAGACTGTGCTTGGTCTGTACTGAGCTGGGGCTCTCAGGGCTGTTGATAAGAACAAATTCACTGAAGAAAAATTGCCACAGCTGTGTATTTCTCTCTGGCTGTCTCCTTCCCTCTTATCCAGTTAGGAGACAGAATTTCTGCTGTTTTCTTGGGCTGTGCTGCCTGAGGGAGATTAATGTGATTCCAGCCAGGTTGTGCTGCTGGGAGCTGCCTGCTGGGCAGTGATGATGCTGCTGGACATGAGTCCTCTGGTGTGGGCACTGGAGGGAGCCCAGCAGCAGGAGGCAGGGCAGCAGCTCGTGTTTAAAGCAGAGACTGCTAGAAGTTCATGTTTAAAGGCTCAAAGAACCGTGTGAGGGAGGCAGTCCAACCCCACACAGCATCCTAAGAGGCTTTGAAAATAACAGGAACTGAGCAGGTGTGAATGGGAGGGAAGTCTTTTTCCATGGGCTGTCCAGCAAGTGTGCTGTACAGGGCTGTGGAGCACCTGGAGCTCATTACAGACAGTGGCACTGTCTGCTGCTGCTGGGATTCACTGCAGATTAAACTGACCTTTTCTTGGGTTCCCAGGACCTTCAAGCAAGGGGTCTTGCAGAGGAATGTGCCTTTATGGAACTGCTGCTGCTCTGTAGGAACAGCTCTGGCAAACAATAGTTGCTTCCCACCCTGTCCCTGCTGAGACACTGAGCTGAAGCAAATATCAAAAGGATGCTGAATATAATCTCACAATGTCCATGGATGTTCAAAGGTATCTACTATTCTGGCAATTTATATTGCAAGGCAATGTGTGTTTTGAGATCAAGAAAATCCAACCACACTGGCAGAAACTGTTTCCTAGTGAGTTAAAGCCAACACAATTTTTAAGGGTAGAAAACCTCCGCATAAACTGTGGGTTGAATTTTTTTTTTTTTTTTGAGAATATAATCAGAAGAAACCTATTAAAAGTTTCCCCCTTTTAATATGCTGACTTCAAGAGGAAAACCCAACTGCTTTATTTAGAGTGCCATCCTTGTGGAAAGAGTGAAACTAATGACAACTGTGCCAGGTCACCTTTAACTTTCTCAGATGGGAGATGTTGGAGCACTTCTGTTAAAGTCAATGGCTCTTGGGGGAGCCTAACCAGCACTGCAGAAGGTAATGACATGTCCTCTCCTGCCACCTCTGGCTGCTCCATTATCCTTGAAAGCAGCCATGAAATTTTCAAGGCTTTAACAGGAACATCTGCTTCTCTCCCTTGGTTGTTTCCTTCACATCTGCAGTGTGGTGACAGGGCATGTGCTCTTCTTCATTCACCCTCGTTGCTCTGACCTTTCCTGTGGCTCATTTTTTATGCTCTGTCTCCTTAATGACTATTCTAATTCATCTCTGCATTTGCTGATAGTCTTATTAGGGCCAAGGGAAAATTCACCAGGTGAGGGAGCCTGTTGTTTTCCAGTAAGAATGAAACTCTGTCAAACCTGACAAGCTGGCTGGGATTCTTTCAAGGGACAATTTCACTACATTGTTTCTGCAACTTGCCCACTTGTGGCAAGTGTTCCTACTAAAAAGACCAATCCCTCTCTTCTGTGGTCAATGAAGTAAATCTCCTTTTCAGACTCACATGCATGATTTATTTTTTTCTGGCCAACATCTAGAAAAATATCCGAGTGTCTTCCTGCTATCTAAGCATCTAATTGCTGTTGATTTCAAATAGATTTCACTGCCAACATAAGAACAGGACATTTAAAAGCCCTTAGGAATTTGAGACTTCCCCTTCAATTCTAGCTCCTCTGAGCTTCTAATCCAAATATGCTTTGTCAAGTGTCCTGGAGCTAAGCCAGTGTCTGTCTGGTTTCCTACAGGCACTGGAAATGCTATTATTGCATCTGCTGCATCACAAATAAATGTGCTCAGTTATTGGGGAGCAAATTTCCATCTCATGGTCAAAAACCCCCTTCCAAATACAATAATCTGCAAGAGTCAAGAGCTCTCTTAGTCCTTTGAGTGATGGCAGTGAGTTTAATTCAAGTATTAAACTCAGATTTCTCCCAGAGCTGTGGTCTCTTTCTGTCAAAGCTATGACATGGTGTGGGGGGAGGCTTTTGATGCTACTCTCCAGTTTGTTCCTGTGGTACATCTTACAGGATACAGTGGCTTCTGTGCCATTGCAAAGTTATGTTTTAGCTTTAAGCTGAATGGCTGAATTAAAATGGAAAATCTACCTAATTGTTGTCAAGGACTGCAAATTTTAACAAAAATGGAAGAAGAGCTGGATTCTTGGGTACTTGGAATAAAAAAATAATGTTTTAACTGATAGTTCTTTCATTTCTGAGAAGGGTGTGTTAACACTCTGTGTTACTGATTCAAGCAGCCTTTTTGTACTAATTCACATTTTAAGCCTGGGTGAAATATCTTTATTGTTGTTAGTTTCCAAATGAAAAAAACTAAATTTATGTAAAGCTAGCTGTACACTGACTTCAAAACCAAGTTTATGCTGCATAAAATAATAGGGTTAATAATATAAATGGAGGAAATAAGGTGAGAGATCAGCAGTTTGTGTGTTGTGGCAGCACCCATTTGTGCATGCCCAGTTACAGAGCAGAGATCTCCACATTTGGCTCTTTGAACTGCATTTTTCTGAGATTTTTTTGGGTTACAGCCTGTGACTGGCATGTTAAAATTTTAGTATTGCACCTTTATTCTTTGGCAAAGAAGATTAAAAAGTGAAAAACTTGAGAGGCTCAAGAGAGCTGCAGAATCTTGAAAAGGAAAAGAAGTATTAATGGTGAAGCTTTGACAGAGAGTCCTCAGTATAAAATAGGAATGTACAGAGCCTAACAACTTCTGAATTCTCACCTTTAAATTATTATTCTATCATTAGCAGTGTAAGTTGGGGTCAGCAGTTTAAATGTGGGCCAATGAGAAACACCAGATTAATTCTCATTTTATTTCATTGTGGTTATATTTTACTGTGTGTGTGTTTCAGTGCAGCATCAAGTGGTGGGCAGTCTGCAGTGGGTTTTTTATGTAAGAAATCCCCCCATATTTCAACAATGCTGACTAAAAAAATATCTGTTGACATTCTGGAAACCTCACTTCTGCTTTGCACTTCTAGATACAGCAGCTAAAACAACTTTAGTTCAATTTATTGTTCAGCCAGGTTGGACAGAGTCTATACATGCTGAAAGCACTTAAAGTCCTCATGCCACTCAGAGTTAAAAATGCATTTGTTCAATTTAATTTTATGACCTGTTATTGCTTAACTGGCAGCTGCTTCTTATACTTGGACTGCTGTGATGCTTTCCTCGTCTATTCCATTGAATAAACCCAAGGTAATCATTACAGCTGTTCAAAACCTGATATAAAATGAGACAAACTTTGAAAATAAATAATCAATGGTGATCAAGACATAGGGTTTTTCCCAGGGATTAAAGACCAGCTGAGGAGCTGATGGCCTGGTGCCCAGTGCATTAACTGATCTGATTGCTTGTAACATTCCTCAGAATTCCATTTGCCTGATTTGCCCATTGCATGAAAACTTCATCCCACTTCAGCACTGAAATCTATCATTCAAATGCAGTTTCATCTGCTGGTTCTGCTTTTTGCAAAAGGCAGCTCATCCAGTGGCAACAAATGCTGCTCTATGATTTTAATAAACACAGAGCAATTAGTGGAAAGAGGGATT
Organism: Oenanthe melanoleuca; assembly: GCF_029582105.1. Taxonomy (NCBI): domain Eukaryota; kingdom Metazoa; phylum Chordata; class Aves; order Passeriformes; family Muscicapidae; genus Oenanthe; species Oenanthe melanoleuca. Next base: position 4,675,779 of record NC_079346.1, read on the forward strand.
TACTGCCCATCTTTTAAATTAAGAATATCAAACAAGACAACCAGAAGAGTTTAATAAACCACACCATTTAATGATAGCAGTTATGTCTAGATCTTTCTAGAACAGATTGTCAAATGAGGGTTAATTAATGAATAATTATTTTTTTGCCTACCTCTAACTGTCAAATTCAGGCAAATCCTATTATTCTATAGTCCCATCAAAGTAATTTAAGGAGGGAAATATACTTTTGCATTATAAAAATAACCCCCAGAAAAGCAGTTCTTTCTTCCTTGTAAGTGTGAGCTGTTTCGAGCAGGAAATGGAGTGCAGTACATGTTTCCTTGGTTGCTCTCCCCAGTTTTACTGATTCTATTTGGACATGAGAATAAAGATTCAATTTTCACTCAAAATGAAGAGAATGCTTTTTTCCCAAACATCTACTTTGTTTTCTGGCAGCTTCCATTTACTTAATCTGCAGAGCCTAATGACTTAGATGACAATTAGTGTTTCATATTCTCTAAACAAATATCATTCTTGTCTGATGAACGACCTTGAACTGGGTTAAAAATACCTCTGGTATTTAGTAGATTACAAATGTTTGTTTTACACAAGTAAGCCTGAAATGATCATTAGATATTTCAGGTGATGGAAGAAAGGCACAAGGCTTAATCCTCAAAATATATTTTGTTGCATGCATGAGACAGACTAGGTTTTTTTTTTTTATTATTTATTTTTTGAATTTCTTGAAGATTATGATGCTATTAAATGAACTTCTGTCATGCTATAGATGAGCAGCTCTGAGACAGCAAGCACAGCCCTGAGACTGGGTGTGGAGAGCAACTGCAAATGGCAGTGAGCTCCTGGTGCCTGCAAGGGCTGTGTTAGTGACACCTTGGGCAGGATGCCTTTATTATTGGTGTGGATGGGACTGCCTTTCTCAGTCTGTGGTCCCAATTATGCTATTTTTGCTTTCCTATGGCAAGAATAACCTTGTTTTAAGAAGAAATCAGCTCTCACACTTGAGGCAGAAAATTTAATTTTTGCTTACAAAGTGGTGAGTAACAGTAAGGCTGGCCTGTATGGATGTGTGTGTACCTGCTTTCTTCAGGCAAGCAGAAACCTCTCCAGGGAGCTGGTTTCATTCTCTTTCCCTTTCTCTCATGATAAATTTGTGAAGCAAGGAACAAATGAGAGAAAAATAGTGGTCTGCATGTAATAGCAAGAGTGAATGTTAATGGGACACCTGGGAAATACTCCTATATTAGAGAGCACAATGTTGCTCATTTGCTACAAGTTATGATTGAAAACCAAATCTTTCCTTTGTATTTTCTCCTCTGCCTCACCTAAAATAGCCCCACAGTAGGAAGCTCCCTGTAGGAAATTATTAACACTGCTTTACTCTGAGGTGCCTTATGAGGTTTTATGCTCTTGGATTCTGTCTGGACAAGTGATGAGTGTGTTTGAACCAGGATGAATATTGGTGCCCAGCAGTTCTCATTGATCGACTTCAGTGAGATAGAGACACTCATGTTTTAATTTGTTTTTGCTTCCAGGTCACCCTTCATCCACCTTCCCATTTGCAGCAGCTTTTCCCTCCTCCCCCCTGCATTTCCAGCACCTTCTCAGCTGTTTTGATTTATTGACTGCTCAGATTTAATGTTTCATTCCTTGGAGAAGTCTCCTGCTTGTGTCTGATCTAAGGTCACCTGTGCTACTTATTAAGGGGGACTTTAATCTCCATATGGATGTGACCTCTGACACTCACTGCAGAATTCTCTGTGTTACCTGGTTCTCTCCAGCTGTGTCAGCAGGTTCCTCCACCTGCTCTGAAGGGTTGTGGTTTCATTAACTCTTTGGGTCTCATTATCAGGGTTTGAGGTCACTATATTTTTAAATATAGAGGTACACCTACTGTACCCTGGTGTTCCTCTCTACTTAGTTGCTTATTTTGGGAGTTTTTTTTTGTTTTTTTTTTTTTTTTACCCCACATGTCACTTCTCACCTGTTAAAGTGATTCAGGGCTGGTCCCCTGATTCCCCAGTTAAAATCTTGATTGTGATCTTGCACATACCACACTGCTGGTTTCCACAAGAAAAAAAAGCACAAATGTCTTGATGAGAATAAAATCTGTAACTTATAAGTTGTGGGAAAAACTTTTTGGTTTGAAACCTGCACTTTGTGGAAGCTCCAACCTCTCTTCCTACATCTGGAAAATGGCTGTATCTTTGCTTGCTTTCTTTTACAGATGTTGGCACTAGGAATCATGATCCTGCAGTGTATTTGAGGATTGTAAGAGTAATGGTTAGCAAATAGGATTCCTTTTTTCCTTGTTTGTTTTTGTTTGATTTTTTTTTTTGTGTGTTGCATCTTACTTTGTCTACTATCATGGGCAGATATTATGGGAAGATATTTCTTGCCTATTTATTCCTGGAACAGCTGAACTGGGCTTTTGTGGCAGTTCTGGACTATCTCTGGGCACTCCCTTACTGCCCATAAGTGGAAAGGTTGAATTTTAAAAGTGGAACTGGACTGATTTGTATATTCAGAGGCAATTTCTGAGGAAGTGTGTGTGTGTACATATATGTGCTGTATATCCTTGAAGGAGGAGAGCATCTAAGATAGAACCTTGTGACATGAATGTGAAATTATGAAAAGAATCCAGTAGCTGATGGAATGGTGGTAGAGAAAAAGCTCTGCTGATACTATCAGCCTCTAAGATGGTGTGTAAACTACTTTCCAAGTGACTTTTAGCTTCTTTTCTGGAGAAGAATCGTCATCTTTAGAAATGCACCTTTTCCCCTTTTAACCCTCAAAAAACCCTGCCATGAGAGCTGAACTGGTTCTTGCAAACATGTTTGGCAAAGAATATGAAAAATAGAAAGTGTTATTTCCTCTAATATTTGTGTTTTTCTAACAATATTTGCCTTCTGGTGTGTGCTTCCTATGCTCATGTATTTGTAAGCAAAAGCCAGCATGAGATAAAGGCAGATGATGAACTGGCACCAAGCTTTCCTCTTTCAAACAGCATCAGTGCTGACTTCTAAACTCATTTGTTTCTCTTAATGTTGGCTGCAATATTTAGTTCCATAGCTGTTCATCCTCCTATTGACATCCATCCTCTTACCCTTTAAATAAATGATGCAGTTGATTTTGTGCAGACCAGGCCTGCTGCTTTTGAGGCTTTCTGAGGAATGTGCTGAGCTGGGCTCATCCTACTCCAGATTTGCTGCTCTCCACAGTAGCTCTCTTCATCAGAGGTGGCAGATTATGAAACAGAGATAAAAACTCCCTTTAAATTTTTCTTTTCCTTATGTTTCTTAGCCAAGAGTTTAGAAAGAAGAGGTGGTTGTTCAGGATTTCTGGTAGAGGCGTGCTGCCTGCATGTGAATTGCATTGAGACAGCACTCCCTGGGAGTGATCAGAATTAGTCACAGAGATGAAATGGATGTGGACAGAATTGGTTAGCAAACTTCTAAAAGTCTCCTTCTTTCTTTGATATGTTCCTTGTGGTTTTGAAATGCATCACTACCATGTTTGGTATTTTATTAATAATAATTGTATTTCCCTCTTTTCCTTTTGAGCATTTCAAAGAGTTTTAGAAGTATTAATTGAGTATCTGCCCTCTGACATCTATGAAGAAAGTGAAAATAAGGTCTTGTCAAATATATTTGTTGAGAAAAACACATGCCTGGCTGGCCCCTGTTCTCCCTTCAATGTAAAGCAGGTTCTGTCTCTGGGACAGAGACCTTTCTGTGGTGGTGTTGCTGATAAAGGGTTTCTCCCTTCAGAGAGTTTTCTTATTTAAAAGGGAAGATGTTACTGAATTTCAACTGCAAACACCAATAGCCCTTAAGCTGCAGATCTCAATAGGTTTGCAGGTGATGAGTTATAAATTTCTCTCCACAGCTTTTCTCCCTCTTTCTCACTGCATTTCTCCCTGAAATGGCTTTCCTGATGTGTCCAGCATAGAATTCACTTACTGTGATCTTCACATTTTAAAAACTCTTCAGTTCCAGCTCTTCTAATGCTTCCAGAGAATCCATCAATTATAAAATATTTTAAGGCATTTTTTAAGTGTTTCTGTCAGTATAATCTCAGCTGCACATTAAGTGTACTTCAAACCTGAGATGAAGGTTTATTTAATGCAAAATTAATGGTAAAACATACAGGAAAGAATTGTTATGTTCCTTCTTTTTGCAGCTGTTGGGCACCTGAATACAGCTACAACAGATTTCAGTAGATCTAGGGAGGAATAGATGGAGTTAGGGCTGGTTAAGATTTTCTGTGGGTTTTCTTAAATGTGAAAGCCACTCTGTAAATGAATGTTTATCCTCTGGATTTCTGAACACTGGCAAAAATAGGGCTGAAAGGCACCACACTAACCCTCAGCATTTGTTCAGCACCTGCTCACAGATGTGTCTGAATACTAAGGAGAAATTCATATGGTGCTCAACAGCATAAAAAGTGTCAGGATGTGTGTGAACAAGCAGGAGGAAATATCGATGTGAGCGTGTAGGAGGGGAAAGACAATTACAAGGGCAATCCAATTAATGCAAATGATGCATGCAGATGTCTGTGGTGTTAGTGCCTCCACTCTCCATGAGCTGTGCATTGGGGATGAGAGAGGGGACTGCTGCCTCCCCTTGTGTGGCACTGGTGTTTTCAAACCTGGGCATCCCACTCCTGCCAGATGAGGAGGGGACACCTTTCCTTACCTGCTTGTGCCAAACAGTGAAACAGCTCCTAAACCAAGGGCTGCTTCCATGAGTAACTTCATCTCAGCTTCTGCAAACAGCAGTGTGTCTGTTGACTCCAGGGCAGCACTGTCACTGCTCTAAAAGTCAAACAAGATAATTGAAAGAGAGCCCCAGGTTTTTGGGGCTGTATGCTCAGGGCCAGTGTGTTTGATTTCCTTTGGTATTGGCTTAGCAGGACTGTTCACCTAAAGGAAGCAGGGTTTGAGCTGGAAAATAGACATCCTTGCAGCTACATATTGATCCTTGGAGCTGGATCTTGTCCATCCTTATGATGTACCTTCTGGAAAAAAAGGCTTCTTCTCTTATCTCAGCATCTGGTGAATAGTGACTTTGATTAAACCTGGCCACTCGGTTTTTCAGATGAGATACATGGCAAACACAAATATGTGGCCTGAGCAGCTCAAAACTTTTGCTTTTTATTGCTTCCCTTATAAAATCTTGTTCTCAAGAGACAAACCAGACTGACCCTGCTCTCCTGAAGTGAATAGAAACTCTGCTGTTGATTCCAGTGAATGCAGAACCACCACAGTGGGCACTGTAGGAAACCAATGGAAACTTCCTCCTGTTTACTCCAAAGAGTTTTGATTCAGGCTGTAGCACTAATAAACAGATGATTAAATAAACACTAAATTTATTTAATAAATAAATTAACAACCTCATTAAATTAACAATCTCTCTTAAGTATCAATCTCATTTTACAAAATCTTTCCTGTCAGGACTTGTGCCACCTTTTCTCCAAGCATTGCCATGTCAGCATCTTGAGGAACAATACTTTGGGATGAAGTGGCAAATTTACTTTCTATTTTCTGTGTTTGTTTTCCATATTGACTTACAGAAAACTGCTGTCCTCCTGATTAGTAGCTGTTTTAATTTTTTTCTTTTTTTATGATAATAATATATTATATTATTAGATACTTGCATGAAAATCAGAGTCTGCCAATAAACTTATTACAGTGGCTCTGTAAAGTACTTTTATGTTATCTTCAGCATTTTACCAACTTGCTGTAAAATACTTTATGCATTTTTCTGCTGTAGCACATCTTGCTTAAAAGTAGTGTAGCTTTGTCCTCAGGGGAAAAAAAAAGGAAAAGAACCCAAAAATCTCTGTATATATAATTTTTTTAAAAAGTTGAGTGCTCAAGTAGAACACTACATTTCCACTCCAAGATTGAATATGCATAGTTTCTTGTCCATTGAGGTTGTTATGAATACAAATTTGGCAACAAAATTCAGGCAGCCAAGTGTTTTCACAAGTATTTCAGCTGTGCTTGAAATACTTGTGAAACCAAAACATACACAGCAAGGAACACTGCCAAGCCAACTTTTTAAAAAGTTATATGTATGTATTTAATACTTTTTTTTTTTTAAGAACCCCCACAGAAGCCTAAATTGCATTGCTAACTCTTCCTGAAAGTTAAGTTTTCCCACCTAATCAAGTAATAACATTTTCTGGACAAAAATTACAGTGATCTTATTCCCTCAGGAAAATTTCATTTATAAAGGTGTACCTGATGTTAATTTAGCAGCAGATACTGTAAAAAAAAAAAAAAACCAAAACAACTAGACCAACCCAAAATACCCAAACAAAAATCTCCAAACACAGAGGAGAAGCAGGATAACTCTCAGGTTTGTCACTTGGAGGACTGTCTGTTTGTGGGAGTTCTCTCCCTTCTCCCTGCATTTCTTTGTTCTCTGTGCCTTTGATATCAGCCACACCTACACCAATATCTGCTCTGTCTCTCTTCTCACAGTTTGTGCTGCTTTGATGGTGACTATTTTTATTATTCTCAGTGTTGTCTCTCTGTCTCACTCTCTTATGAAATAACTCACCCTGCTCTGTAGTGCTGTTAATTTACAAGGTGCTTTACAAACACAGATAAGAGCCATCCAAGGCTCTGCTCTAAATAAGACAAGACAAACGCAAGATGAAGCACTTGAAGATGTTCAGGAAAGTGAGGACATGGAAATGACTTATGCAAGGAGCTGAGGGGCTTGTGAAGTGGAGTTTCTGAGAGAAGGTTTAGGCAGGATGGAGAGGAGGTTTGGCAGTGGAGGAAAATGATCAGCTGCAAGGAGCAGTGAGGTGAGACGTGAAGGCAAGAGCAAGAAGAGAAGGGGAGGGGGAAAAGAGACTTGGAGAAATAGGGACAGTGAATCTTGAGAGTAGCAGGACAGAGGTTTGTACAGAATGGTCTGGTAGGGAACTGAATAAATCCATACAGTTTGGGTATGTTTTTTTTTTGTTTGTTTGTTTTGGACAAAACTTGACTATCCATGACAGCTTTACAGCCTTCCTTGTTCTCAGCCTGTCTGTGATGACAAGCATAGCAAGCAGTGCTTACAAGTTGGTATGTTAAAAAGTTTCCCTACTGTTTAAGATGTGTCTTGTATTAAATATTATCCTCTCTATTGTGCCCATTTATGAGGGGAAAGAATTAGACATAAAACCTAATGGATGTCAGGAAGGCAAAGAGGGGTGTGTTCTGTCTGCCTGTCTTTTTGCCTTCATCATCTGAATGAATACTCCCACCTGCTCTTCTCCCTGTGGCTTTGTAAGGGGGAAGAAAGACTGGAAAACTGACTTACAAAATTTTATAAGAAAGAATAGTTTATAAACTCAGGGAATGAGCCATATCCTACAAGACTCTTTGCTTTTGCATTGCTGTAATTTAAGCTGGCACTGGGGACATTCCATATCTTGTAGGACTGCACAACCTGACTCCTCCTTAAGGCACTGATGGATTTTTTTTCAGTCCAACTGTGGGGGGTTATATTGTTGGTTGGATGGTCACTGGACAGACTCAGGAGCTCTCTATTTCCTGTTCTTCAGGTTTGTAGTTTATTATAAGGGCGTGGGTGTAAGAGAGAGGGTAGAACATGAAGAGTAAGAGAGTAAGAGCAAGGGGGTAAGAGAGTAAGAGGTAAGAGCAAAAAGAGCAATTTCCCATTTACAATACAATAAGTATTCTTCTATGATAAATATTCTAATTCCCATTAACCAATCTAATACAATATACTAATTTCCTAATATTTGCATGCAACCTGTAAAAACTACTAAATTACCATGTTTTAGGGCTTTCTTATCTGCAACCCTTATCTTCAGACCTTTCCTGCCCGGCTTAGAACAGAATGTCTCTTTGGTATTTGTGGCATTTGGTATCATCTAAACAAAAGAAGAGGCCTCAAACCTTCACACGACTGTTTTCAGCCTCTACGTTGAAAATTGCTAATATCTCTATTTCATCAGAACTACTTGCTAGGCACTCATAAATTTTTTTCTGTTTCCTTCCCGACACCCACCCTTCCCTCTGGACCTCTCAGGCCAGGTGAAGCAGGGCACGTGCGAGGTGGTGGCCGTGCACAGGTGCTGCAACAAGAACCGCATCGAGGAGCGCTCGCAGACGGTGAAGTGCTCCTGCTTCCCGGGGCAGGTGGCGGGCACCACGCGGGCACAGCCCTCCTGCGTGGAAGGTGAGACCCTGCCCTGCCCTGCCCTGCCCAATCCTGCCTCCTCAACACTGCAGGAGAAGTTTATTCCCCCTGCTGGCTGATTTCCCACCGCCTCCAAAAAGCGTAAATCCTTCCTGTTGGTAATTTCGGAAACGTCTCTGGGAGTTGATGATAATGAGCCTGTGCATAAATCTTGGTGTAATTAATCCTCTTAATATATGTACTGGTCCATTTCATGTCTGTGCCAATAAAACTTCTTAATTTTTTTCACACAAGAATTCTCCTCTAAAACTAGTTTGAAAACAGTATAAGCCAAGAAATTCAAGCTTATGATATTAACTCTTCCAGATGCCTTAATACTTAGTAGCTTGGCTAAAAATTCACTGGATAATAAATGCAACCCTAAGGCTGGGCATGCAGATTGTGCTGGGACATCTGATATGGAGAGCTTTTCTCTGGATCAATACTGCACCATTTAAGGTGCCTATTTTTTCACAGAGGTTGCTGCTCTTGTTAATTTAGTAACCAAGACAGACTTTTATTAAAGTTACCAGATCCCTCATTTCATTAATTCATAAGCAAGATCCTGTTTTCGTTCTTTTGCACGTAAAATTGCAACTGGTTTACTCAAACATAAAACAAAAAGCTTCAAAGTCCAATTCTAATCTAATATTCAGAAATATTTAGTCTCTGACATAAAACTCTAAATGCATGTGAATCTGTTTTTTGAAGTTTTTTTACCTATTATGAAGCTGTCAAAACAGACATTTTAAAAAGTGGATTTAAAAAAAGAATTAGATTCCTAGTATTTTTATGCTTTGTAATTTAGCAATGCATTTAATTTTAACTGTGCATTTTCTTAGAGAGTTTTCTTTTTACATCAGAAGCGTCTTCTGCATTTTTAGGTGACACATCTAATAGCAGAGATACTTTTACATATAACAGATATAAAAAGCCAGGCATTATTTTAAACTCACTTAAAGATTGCAAAGGTGACACTGTCATTCTATGGCAGAAATATATAAATCCTCTAAAGGCTTGATCCAGTCAGCAGTTGCTGAAGGAATTCAATAGCTGTTTTTTTCTTCAAGTATAGTTGCAATTAAGTACAACAAAATATTATGAATGTAAGATTTTGACTTTTAAAGTGAGAGCCTTTGATTCTCCCTCATTCCTCAGGGTAATGCTTTAGCAGACTTTGCTTATTTTTGCAAGCATCTGGGACTACAGTGAGTTGCTGCAGCACAGAAATTGTAACTCTCTTTCCTTAGCCTCAGGATTAGATGTGTTTTTCTCCCACTCTAGACATACCCTTCAGTAGACTCCTACACTGTGAAAGCAGGAAACTGTTCAGATCTTAAATTTGCACATTACAGATTGATTAATACAGACATTTAGGGTCTTTTTCCAGCACCTTTGTCCTGAATGCAGGCTTGTTTAATTTTTAATTTGCCTATAATTTTCCCTGAATTTAAAGAGAGTAATGAACCCAAAGCATAGAGTTACTTGGCCAAAAAAAAATATAAAATTATAAGGCAATTGGTTTGTAGCTATTTTTCATATTCATTGAGCTTCAGACCTTATCCAGTAGTGGTGATAATTTGCATTAGGGCAATTCTCTCTGCTGTTGGTCTCTGCTGTGGTTGGTACCTGGTGTCCCCACCCCAAATCACCCAGCCCTAGTTGCCCAGCAGACCTGTGGCTTGCCATTCCTGATTCCCTCCCCTCCAGGAATGATCTTGGTTCTTCCTTCCAACCCAAAACAATCCCTTGTTTTGAGTTTTTCTCTGTGCCAGGAGCCCTGGTGGGTTCTGCCATCTTCTCTGGGTGTTTTGCACTCCATCCTTACTGACTTTATCAGAAATGATCTCTCACCTCCCAGGAAGCACAGTCAGGTTTCACCCATTTTTTATGCCCAACCTGATGTCCACAATCAATCAGTATCAATGCAAATGATCTGAGACCCAAATGAATGGTGGAAGTTCATACATTTATTTTATAATGTTATAAGACTGAAATATTAGTTTATAAAAGCCAAAGCAGTGCTCCAAAAGTGAATTTTTGCATTATGCTTTTCAGTAAAAGTACAAACCAAAAGTAATTGAATGAGCATTTCAGCAATATCCTGATGTCAGCTTGCCTGCTTGACACCCTAATTTTAAGGTTGCAGAAGAACAAATATGTCTTGAAATTAAAAGGAAAAAAAAGTGCTTTACAAGAAGGAGGCTCCATTATTTTTGTTCATCTTTTCTGAATGTGTTATATTTTAAGGCATGCAATTGAACAGCTCGTGCTCATAGTAGCATAATGCAGACTAGCTGAATCAATATTTTAAGCCATACTTTATTTTGAAATCCAATATAGATTATGTAGGATTGTGTACTGATATATTTCATAATAATTTTCTGGGATTTGATGAGTGCCATGAACAATGCAAAACTGAGAAATGCATGCAGATGCTGTTAACAGCAGGTTTATAAAGTCATGGCTACATATCTAAAAATAATAGATCTTAACAGAAATTGGCTTAGGGGTAAAATATTAATAAATTTGCCCAGTTAGGGTGAACAACTGTAGCCTTCCAAAACATATTGCAAAAGTGGCACTGTGACTGCAAGTAGCTGGTATTCCAGTGCTTGCCAGAGGTTTCCCCATTCTTACCTGCAGTATTTGCAGACATACCCCACATGTTTACATCTCTGTGCAGTTCTGTTTTCTCACCCAGTGGAGGAAGAAACTGTCATTTCTCTGCCCAGTCTCCCATATTCATATATGGGTTAAACAAGAATCCTCAGCTTCATTCCTCCTTACAGGAGGTACTTGACTGAAGCATGCAAATGAAGGAAAAAAGTAATTTTTGTAGTCAGTGGAGATGGAAAGGCACTTCCAGAGGTCAATTCAAGCTTTGGAGTCAGCCTCTGGTGGTGCCTGCCTCTTTACAATTTCCATATGGCATTTACCCTTCTGAGGACTGGTGAAGTGTTCAGCCACATTTTTACCTCAAACATACTTCATGTAATTCACTATTGAACCAGAAATTGTTGTTTATACCTTTTGAAATCAACAAATTGAACATGGCAGAGACAACCTCCCTTAAAAAAAATCAAACCAAAAAAACAGCCTCTCTTCAAAAAAAAACCTAAAAACAACAGCTATAAAAAAAATATTGTTTCTCTTTCCTGCTTCTTTTTTTTTTCTAGCTTCCATTGTCCTGCAGAAGTGGTGGTGTCACATGAACCCCTGTTTGGATGGAGAGGACTGTAAAGTACTACCAGACTATTCAGGTTGGTCTTGCAGCAGTGGGAATAAAGTCAAAACCACAAAGGCAAGTACAGAGATCACCTATCTTTAAAAGTGCCAGTGTTCTGATTGCTCTTATTGCATTGTGTCTGAAAATGGTCCTGATTCAGTCTTCAGTGAGCCAAAGAAACTATTTTGTTGTGCTCAGTGCCAGAGAGATAATCATGTTCCAGAATCAGTTCTTCAATTTGCAGACTGAGTACAGGGATCCAAGAACTTTACCACTGTCACACAAAGTTAGATTCCTGTGCTGGGCAGCCTTTTATCTTTTGAAAGTACCAGCCTGGCTTGGGAATGTTGGAAATCTTCACTGATGCACTGATGCCACTGAGCACCACTGGAAATCAGGTTGGTTCAGAATATTTCTAATTACAGACCACCCTGTAGCTGGCCTGATTTATTTTTTTTTAATCCAAACCTTTGCTGTTTCATCTTATTTCCTAATTAATGTAGAGAAAATATAATGTCCTCTGTCTGCTTGGCAATTTAAAACGAGTTCAGTGCATTGAAGTTCAACAAGTCACAGCAAACTGCATGACTAAATACATCATAAACCAGGAGTCTTTAGCAGGCAGTAGCAAGGAGAGACATATGCTCAGCTTTTCCCTTTACAGCCTCTTCTAGCTGGGAAAGAATGTTGTTCATTAGGTTACAGTCTGAGTTAATAAGCAATACTGTCATCAAATGTTCTTTAGTAAAGGCAGCTCTGAGGAGTGAAAACTGCAGTAATTTCTGGATGGATGAGAGGAAATTGGATGTTTTGGGCAGCTGTGGTTTTTAGTGGTGCTCTATAGACACTGCACAGTGGTACAGAGGAAGTGGCATCCCTGCATGTGGCAGAGAGGTTGGAACTAGAAGAACTTCAGGAACATTTTAAACCCAAACCTTCCTAAGACTTTTATGTTGTCACTGATGACTGAAGGCCTGAGTGTCAAATCCTCATTCATGCAGCTGCCTTTTCCTTCCTAGGGACAGTAGTAAGGAAACTAGAATGGAAATACAAGTTCCCTTGTCACAGGGAAAAGGGAAGTATGGCATAACTTACATTTTTATTTCAAAAACGAACCAAAGATTTGTCTCAGATCAATAAGCAAAAAATTTCTTAGGTCTATTGTTACACTTATACACAAAGAGGACTATTTGAACTGTCAGACCAGTAGCCCACACTCTCCAGCCACCTGTGAGCCTCAGCAACGGGACACAGCAAAACCCTTTGGGACAATTACAAAAAGTGTACACATCCCTGATTTTTTTCCAATTTAATAGTTGCTTTATGTGTAAAATACAATAGTTGAGATCCATTTCATACTAATTTTTTTCTGTGTTATTATGCACCAGAGATGATCTCATTACCATTTAAATTTGTAATCAATTTTTTAAAGCTTTTTAAGACCCTGGGATCAGTGCTACGTGGGACAGTGGCTTCCACAGGTTAATTGTACACTGAAAGAGGAAATGTCATTTAATCAACTTTAACTCCTCTATCTTTTCATTCCATGAAAATAAGGAAAAATGGTGTAACTAAAATATTTGAAGCACAGGAGACTGCTGACACTACTCAGTATTTAGATGAATAGTTAGTGTCTGAGTGGGACAGTTAAAATGTGCAAAGCTGAGGAATTTGCATCTTCCATCAGTTCCCTCAGGGAAGGAAATAAAATCTCTCTGCTGAGTGTCTGTTTAGTTTTGTGACACATGTAGACACTGCAGAGCAGAGCTGACAAAGCTTTCCTCCTTCCAGCTGCCTGCTCTCATCCATTTCCAGGACAGGAAATCCAACAGGACCCTCCTCCCTGTGCAGCCAGAGCTGCTGGGTTTGTCCCTGTGTGTGCATTGAGCCCCTTCAGGGTCCTGGGGGAGTTCTGCTGTCTGGGAGAGATTTCTGCTGCTAGAACAATTTATTCCCTCCATGTGCTGCCTGGTCCCTGATTCCCTCCCACAGGATGGACCACAGGGAATGGGCAGCAGTTTGCATGAATGGCCCCTTGGGATGGAAATCCCACACTTGTGCTGGAGGCATTGGTGCTGGAATGACATGAAGCAAAGTAAAATAGCAGATTTCCAGGAGATGCTGGTGGCAAATTCAATGATGAACTACCATTTCTCTATCTGCAAATCCATCTCATGCTAGGAAATAACTGTGTAATTAACATTATTTAGAGATTCTGCTCCTCTGTGTGGTATAAAGCTGTGGCTAGGGCGAGTTAATTCATTGTCTATTTGTGTGCACAGTTCTTTTGCAGTAACAATGCACCTGATATAATTTTTTTTTGTTAATTCTGTGTGAGTAGAATTTCTCTTTCCTCTTCTTTCATAGGTAACACGGTAGCAAAGGCTAAACCTGAGGGTCACTCCCAGGACTATGGCATGTGGAACTTGGCTGTTACACAGAGACCCTTTTTTGTCATGATGTTATTGACTTCATCCTTCAAACTTTCAACAAAGGAGTTGGGAAAAGGGACAGCACTTCTTCTTTCAACTGTGGCTGCAATTCCTGAACCTGGATTTTGCTATTCAGTGGTACATTGTGATTTCACAAGAAAAAACAAGGAGATTTGGTTCTACCTGAAATGCACCTTGGATTCCCAAGGATCTGAGACCTGGAAATTGTGGAAGAACACACCTGAACTTCTTGTGGTGCACCAAGGATAAGACTTTCTCAATGACACAAAGATATGTAAAATTGTTTTAAATGAGTTTAGGTCATGAATGTAACTTAGGGGATCATAGAAAGAAAATGCTGACATTAGAACTGGTACAGATGAGCTCTAAGTTCTTTTCAACCTATATGATTCTATGGATTTGTCTGAGGTGATTCTTGCATACAGTACAACATAAATATACAAAGCTGATCCCAGTGAATTGATGGGACCATGTTATAAATTATGTCTTAGTGTATTTTCAACTGTAATTCAGTACCTATCAAGGTGGTATGAAGGTGAAAAGATGGAACTTATAGAATTAGTAGCAATTATTGTAGGGCAAACTTTGGTTATAGCTGTGCAATTAGATTTATTTCCTTAGATAGTTCTAGGTAGTTTAACCTTTACATTCATAAGTGATGGCAGAAAAGCATGAGGAAGAGATAAAATTTGAAAGCAGGCATAGATTTTCTTGTCTTAAAATAAATCCATTCTCTAGGGGAATAGCAAAGTATACATATTCCTTGCCTCTTTGAATCTAGATATGGAAAAGAATTTAGCCATTAGCTAGAAATATTCATTGAGATGCCTCAAAAAAAGGAGAGCAGGCTTGTACTGCGTAAGGAAGGCTTACTGGAAGGGGAATAATTTGTTTGGATTTTCATAGCTTTGGTTATATCCTAATAGGTAACATACTTAAAATTCATAAGCAAAATTCTAGATAAAAGTGAATCTTCAGTTTCAATTAGTTCTTGTTTAGAATGATTATAATAATTAAATGTCCAGTTCCTTGACAGACTGAATTTCCAAGTGGTTACATTTTGAGACACATAATTGCTCCCTATTATTGTAGATGCATTTCATGCTCTTTTTCTTATTTGCCTGTTAGAGCTTCTTGTCATCAGTCTTCATAAATAGAATAGAGGGTAGAGGTGAAGCTGTAGCCAGTCTGTCCCCCCTGACATTGCAGCAGACTGAAGTGCAGTGGTGCAGATGAACTGCTGGTGACCCAGAGACAGAAGTCATTGTTGTGCTTTATGTAAATATTGGGGTAACAATGCACATCCAATTTTTATGTAGACAGAAAGGTGGGGGGAAAAAAAGTGTCTTGTACTATTGTAAGTCATTTTGCATAAGCTTCTTGTGTATGGGAAAGATCCCATCAGCAGTGGGAAGCTGTTCAGGGTCATAATTATTAACTTCTGATTATCTGGAGTGAGTGGGAGAATTCAGCCTGTTAATTCCACCAGAGTCAGTGGTGGAAAGATCTGGGCCTGTGTTTCTTGGTTTCGATTTCCTTGGTTTAGGTCACTTTCAATTATGTATTTGATTACAGCTGGGATCATAGTGGTCATTGTACTCAGTGATAAGCAAACAAGAGATTTTCTGCTCTGTGCTTGGACAGCTGAACAGTTAATAGACTCTGCTTGCCCTAATGAGCTCTACATGTCCAATATTTTTCCATTGTTTTGATTTTCTGATTAAATTTTAAAATTACCTTTACTACTTCTGTTGTTTCTCTGCATATATATTCATGGTGTCATCAGGGAAGTTCCTTTTCATTTGCTCTTTGTACAGTGTTGACCTGTAATGGGAATTTCTTTATTTTGGTAAGTGCACTATGGTGATGCTTAGTTAAAACCATTCCTCAGATGTTCTAGGTGGGAAAAAATTTAGAGAAAATTTTTCTATTTTTGAAGGTAAATACAAAGAAAATAAGTTACTTTCCAGTGGTCATACACTGTATTTGTGATGGAATTGAGAACAAAACCAAAACTTCTCTAATTCAGTCCTACCCCAAGGGGTGCAATCGGTCACATGCCCTGAAACAGCCCCCTGGAAGGTGCTTTTGCTGTCACTGAGGAAGGGGAGAAACTATAACTAATGGGATTATGAAATATGTCCCACATGAATGACTTGCCTTCCTAGAAGCCCAGCCCATGACAGAGATTTTATATTCCCAAAGAAGCTTTGTTCCAGAGGATCTTGGGTTGATTTACAGCCTTTTCTGACTCATTGCACAAACGCTGTGATGTGTGCCTGCCTCTATTTTTTGGAGGATTGCTGCTGCTACTGATGCTGTTGTCTGGCATCTGACACCAGCTCTGCCCTTCTGCTGAGAGGCAGCAGAATCAAAGTCTGTGCCAGCTGCTCTGTTGGTGGGAGAGATCAGTGCCTCAGACCCTTGGGCTCTCTCTGGAGCAGTTTGTGTTTAACTACTGCTTCTAGAAGAGCAGTTTTTGTAAGCAGCAATCCTCTCCCCCTCTGCAACCCCAGTGTGCTTCCACTGTTCAGTTTCTGAGGGGTTAAATCCTGTGGGTCATCATGCCCAGGGTTTTGTTTGGACAGGCTCTCTCCTGTCCTGGTTCAGAGAATAATCCTCTTGCTCTAAACGTGGCAATGTCTTGCCAAACAATTACAAAGAAAGATTATTGCAGATACTCACTTCTCTGATGATATATTAATATCCAAGCTGATTCATATCCTGGTTATACCTATATCTTATTTCTTAACTGTGTTCTTTTTGTCCCTCCTCAGGATGATCCTGATGCCTTTCTTTTCATCCAGGTGACTTTTCAGTAGGTGTAAAATAACTGTGGCTTCTCCATGTCCTTTTTTCTCCCCTCTGCCTGTCTTTGTAGCCCTCCTTGCAGTTTTGCTGAATGTTTTTGTACACAGATTGCAGAATTATGTGCTTTATTTGGCATCTGCCATTGCTGTTTCTCAGGAGTGTTAAACACTGCCAGGACTGACTGGTGAGGAGTTCCATCCTGTCTCACTTTGAGCAGAAAGTGCCACTGTTCTCTCCTCAGCCATTCCTTCCCACCATCCCTGTCTTCCCCAGTTAGATAAGGAAACATTTGTGGTATCAAAATAAATGCTCGGATATACAGATTAAACTAGATATATGACATTTTATTTATCTAGAAATTAAATTATCATAATATAACTCCCTTCAAGGTTTCCTTTGCATCCTACAAATCTGTTAAATTCATGATAGATTTTTTCCATTTTCCATTTACCTCTAAGTCTGTTATCTTCAAGGATTTTTGTTCAAATCTGGATCTAAAGAGAGTGGATAAATTTTTTACACTTGCTGTAAATTTTCTCAAGGGTTAGTTTATAACAAACCTACAACAATAGAAAATGGCTTTGAAGACTCACAATTTGCTTGCAGACTGAAAAGACCCTGAGGTAAGAGAACAGTTAAGACTTCTGTCATAACAACAGATGCTTCTATATCTATAGAGATAGAGATGATCCTGTAACAAACATTTGGGATAAATTAGGACCTCTAAACTGTAGTAATGTCATTTAAAGGGCTGCTTTTTGCAGCACAGTGCCTCTCAGCAATGCATTGGGGTAATAATTCTGGACAAACTCAGAAATGGATCTGCTCACCTTGGAATTTGGAATATATTGGTTATGTTCAGGAGGGTGGTTTTTTTGAAGGTTAAGGTTGCAGGGATTCTCCCTGCCTGGAAATGAGAATCCTACACCTGAAAATATGAAGTAGGCAGTGTTTTCCTCTTCAGTTACCTTTTTGTTGAGAAATGAGAATCCCATTTGCAAAAGCAGGATTAACTAAACAATGATAAAACTAGGAGCTTTTTTTCCAAATGATGACTTTGCCTTGATGAATAAGCAGAATATCTCCAAATAATTTCCTTTATGTCTTCTGCAGTTAAATTACTCAAAAAGGCAAACAATGAAGAGTTAACAACTTATACTTTAGAGTCTGGAACTCCACTGTGGGAATATATCTCAGTTGCCAGATTTTTTTAATTTGGATGAAATTTCACAAATGGGGATTAGAATAGCAGCCTGTACCAACTTCAGGAGACCTTTAGCATTTTATAAAGTACCACAGCTTTATTATGGTTATGAGGACAAAGTCACCCACCAGGAAAAATTGAGTAAAAACACTTCAGGGGCCATTCTGCCCTGCTCTGTGTGTGAGTGTGACATTCCCATCAATACACAGAAATCACATCACTCAAAAGAAGAGTAGTTTTGATAGCATGTTTTATTGGTAGCATATTGTTATTACAATCGTTTATGCAAAATGACAGTCAGTGAAATGTTGCCAGAAAAATCACTACAGGCTGCTCTGAATGAGGAGGCTCAGGCCTGTGAAATGCCACTGTTGCATTTTGCCAGCCCAAGATGGGTCCTGGAAATGAATATATATTTCTGGTCCTTTGAGATGCAATGATTTGTAAAAGGTGCAGACATGAGGGAGACTTTAGTGGAGAATCAGCTCTGTTTTCACTCTCCTGTCCCATTCCATAATAGAGAAGAAAACACTTGCACCTACAGCAGTGGAAGAACAGCCTCAAAGACAGCACAAAATTAGGTGCAGAATCTATTTGTCTGCTGTACAGTACCATGCAGATCCACCCAAGCTTGTGCTCTGGGTGGTTTTCCAGTTTACAGAATCATGGTGATTTCTTCTTTACCATGTTTTTCAACAAATATGCCCATTGCTTAAAATTCACTGGAACAAGTGATTTGCAAGCAAAATTGTCAGCTGTTTGCTTACCCTTTAAATTAAGTGGCTCACAAAGTAATCTACTAGAGTGGTAAAATCAATGTAAAATGCATTACTCTAACTCCCAACAAAATGAAATCAGTGCTTTGTGAAACAGCCCTGCTATTCACAGGACTAAACTCTGCTGTCACTCGGATTCCTGTGGAGCTCCTGGAGCTGAGGAGTTCACGTGGGTGCAGATGAATGCACAATGATGTTCTCTAGCTGCCTTTTGAAGATGTGCCTGCAGCCAGCAGGAGGCATTAGCAAATCCTTGAGGAATATTGCAGGAAGGGCAGAGGAATGTTCTGCTGCTTTCAACAACTTTTCCAGGGCCTTTGGAAAGCCATGGGAAAACTGCTTCTTTCTGCAGTAGCCCATGGCTTTCACAGCCTGAGGATTAGCCCCTACCCTTGCAGAGTGCCTGCCCAAGGTTAGGAGTGAGCTCAGGGTTTGCTGGGTCTGGTTAACGTGAATATTTTACACAGGGATGGTGCAAGATGTGATGTGGCTGTGCTGTGTCTAAATGTGAATTCCAGGCCTTGTAAAGCTTGGGGTTAAATGGGGGTACTCTGAGGGAGCAGGGTGTGTGTGGAAGAACTGAGCTTTCCCCCCACGTTGTGCTGTGTCCAGAGACACTCTCTCTGTTCCTGTGCTAGGAATCCAACCTTCTGGCAGTAGGAAAGCACAAGCAGTTGCAGAGGGGATGTGAATTCCTGCAGCAAGGGCTAGAAAGAACATTTTTTGTCACTTCAAGCAAAGCAGACAAGGTAGCACATCCCACAGGACACTAATGAGCCACCTGATAACACCAAGTGCACACCTGACCTCTTGACACGGGAAGCAAGGATGACAGATGTACTGTCAAAATACAAATCTATCAACTTCATCATGTAAATCTACCCACAGATGCTTTATAGTAGAGATCTGAGGGCAAACAAACATTTTAACTTACAGAGTAACCTTGTAAACAGGAACTTTTTACAAAAGATCCAGTTAATAATTTATGAATTGTAACAGAGTCAGGAGAAAAGGATACTGAGCATTGATTTTTGGCATTGAATGACAACAAAGCCAATCCCCCAGTTTCCACAGTAATGATGCCCTCACTGTTCTAGTGTTGGGGTGTATTGATATTCATACTGCATTTGCATAAAATCCTGTCTCTCATATTTTATATTATTTACTTGGTGCTTTCCATCTCTTTCCCAAATGTGTTGAGTTGTTCCCTTTAACACACACAGATTTCTATTCTGCAAGTGGGGAGGCATCTCAGAGTCACTTCAGGATGCTGATTTTTGCTCTTTAATTAGGTCTGTAAAGAATTTGGTGCTTAGATCAGGAATTAATTTTGTTTTCTTGTTTATAAGTAATTTATTGTGACCTCTTGAAATGATAGCATTTGCCTGTGTGAAGACAGCTAATTTTCCAAGATGTGACAAGCACAGTTTTTAATTAGATTAGGGTAATCATGTCAAAAAAAGGAACTTTCTTTTATGAAGCACAGGGATATTTGCATTCTTTTAGTAAAAGCTTTTTTTATTCACGATTGAAAATTAAGCATAGCAATGAATAGATGTGGAGTGTTGGAGTTCATGCAAGAAGAAATTTTTTTAAGCTGTTTATAATACCTTTCAAGACTCTTCTCACAAAACTGCATTTGTGGTACATGTTTATTTATGATTAATGTATCAATATTTTAGTTTCTATTTTAGGGAGGCTTTATTCAAATATCTGTAAGCATTTTTGCAGAGAAACCTTTAAAATATGGGTTTGGTATAGCTGTAAATGTTGTGTCTTTTCCCCCTTGTACCCTTGAGCAGTGATGGCACAAATCCAGTCCAGTCTGGACATCCTCTCTTTGGGGAAAGACCCTGGTGGATGGGGAAGGCTGGCTGGGCTGTGTGGGTTTTTCTGTGTTGTGTTTCTGTGTTGTGTTGACATGAATTCATGAACAGAATCTTGGTTATCCATTGGAGTTCTGGATTCATGGCATGAAAAAAAGTGTGGGGTTTTCAATAAGATCTAAAGCCCCCATAAGCACCTTTGAGGATATTTAGTTAATAGTTCTGATGAGGCTATTTGAGCCTGCCAAATCAAATCAGATGTTGCTCCTGCTTTAGAGAAAGGTACTTCTGTAGAGCTGTGCTTTAATGGGCTGATGGCAGTTTCAGAGATGCTACAGTTTTCTGAATTGCTGCAGGTGCACTGATGGGTGAGACCCTATAGGCCTATTCTGAGCCATTAATGCTCACCACATCAAGAATATTTCAACAGAGTTATGTTCCTGGATCATTGATCTGCTGATCCATAGGTGTGCAGAATTATGTTCTGTCAGACAAGCTGAAAGAAGCAGGAATGTTTTCTATATTCTCCAACAATATTTTTTTCCCTTATGGGAGGCTCAATTCAAAGACTGCTTTGTAGATTCTAGAGGTGTTTTTAATGAAGGAATGACATTATTGAGCCTACCAATTGTGTTTTCTCTGCTTGATAAGTAGCTATATATATATATAGCTGCCATTCATATATATATATATGGATAAATAGCCTGTGAAATTATAAAGTATTTCCCTTCTTAATGCTTTTTCCCACTGCACATTTTGTTCTAGAGTGTGATTCCTTGTACCCTCAGATATAGGACAGATCAATATTTGATGAATGACAAAGTCAGTCCTTTAAATTTTTTTTTATCTGTCAAGTTCATAAATGTCCTGTTCTGCACCAATGGGGTTTGGTTCTCAGGGAGTGGCCAAGCAGGAGGCTGGGAGAGAGTGTCACCAGCTTGAGATGAATCCTGGATTTGGTGCTGCTCCTAGCCAGAGTCCTGCCTTGGAGACTGTGTTTGAGATCCAGCTGCAGTGCCAAGCTGGTTGAATAAATGCAGCCAGGTTGGTAAATGCAGTGGATATCCTGGTGTGCACCTTTATCCATAGAAATCCTGCATGAATGACGGAGCCCAAATGTTTTCCATCAGTGTTGGAAAGCAGTTCTACCCCTCTCTGCTTTATTGCTTGTGACAGTGAGAGCTGAGAATCCAGGGCTGCTCCCATCCTGTCCCCAGGGCACAGGTCCAAGGGAGAAGCCAGACTGTGCTGTTTCCCTAGTGTGGATTCCTGCAGCCCTGCTGCCTACAACCCAGTCTGCTGTGTAGCAAGCAGGTAATGTGAGATGGAAGAGCTTTGCCAACTTGTCTGTCAAATATTGACTGTGTGCAGCTACTGTGAGGCTTCACAGGCAGTGGAAAACTTGGCTGTGTGGTAAAAGCTGCTGCTATGCTCAGTCAGGATGGAGATCTAAATTTTCCTCACTTCTGTTCTCCTTTTCCTTCCACTCCTTATATCCAAACTGTGCATAAACACACATTCAAAAGGCAATGGAGAGATAGCCATTAAAGCCTCCTGCACTGCTCTTGCATGGACAGAATTAAATGAGAGTCACTTATCCTTCCCAAACAGCACAATTTGTTCCTCAGGAATGTTTATAGCATTGTGCAGCTTCATGAGAGCATTTGGTTCTCACAGACAGGTTCTGCAGGATGGTTTCCTGTAAAGGGCTAAAGGTTTGCCAACTGCTCTGTAGCTGCCATCCTGACAGAGCAGAGCCATCCTGAGAGGTGTGGGAGGCTGGTGGCTCACTGACACCCTCTCAGCTGTCTGTGGTGGTAGAGCTCACAACAAACCTCTGTGGAAGGATTTCTTTTCATGCTGCTGGCAAGGCTGGGACACTCTGAGGCTGCAGCATGTGTGGCACAGCAGATCCTGCATTATCACTTTTGCTGTTTATAGCTCCTGCTGGGATGGATTTGCATTTGGTAGAAGAAATCATGACTGGCATGTAACAGAGAGCCAGTGTCAGGAGGGAGACAGGTGGAGACTTTCCAGTGGCAGAGGAATCAGCTGCTGGCTTTCATCCCTCTCCAGCACTGCCTTAGCCAGTTGTGTGCTGCAAAGGGACAAGGAGGACTCCATTGATCAGTATTTTGCTTATATGTGTGGCAGAGAAGGATTGAATGCACAAATGAAGGGACAGAAAGGTAATGCTAGATGAGAAACAGTAATGCAAGCACTATTTTTTAAACTTCTTTCTAATTTTCCTAAATTATCTTGATATTCAGAGGTATAATCATACAATAGCCTGAGCTGGAAGAGACCCTGAAGGATCATCAAAGTCCAACTCCTGGCCCTGTACAGGACAGCCCCAGAAATCACACCATGTTCTTGAGAGAGTTGTTCAAACACTTCTTTATTCTTCAATCTTGTAGGTTAAAGTAGTGTTAACTGAAGGTAAAATGTAATACTTTATTAGAGATTACAAATGACAACCCTTTCATTTTCATGTGTTTACTAAATAAAATGTTGGATTTGCAGAGGTATTCCTTTATAATCGAAATTATTACTAAAATCTAAAATAATTTTATTCAGCTTTATAAGCCAACAAGAACTTTTCTTACTTTGTATTTAGTTTCTGCAACCCAAGGAGACTGTCTTCTGTGGCCCTGGAGATGTCTCTGCAAATCTTAATAAATCCTCAAACTTCAGTTAATGTCTAATGTGTATTAGTCACATGTGAGTTTAATTGCCATTATGAGAGCCTATCATGGGTCATGGTGAGCCATTTCCCTTGGAAATAATTACCCTCAGTTGCAGCATAATGTGTTAATAGAAGTGCTTTAAAGCAGGAGAGCAGCCCCATTAGCACTTGTCAGTGCTCCCTGTATTTTCAGGATGTCTCTCTCTTCTATTGTGAGCCATCAGAATGCACAGGGCTGGGATGCAGTAAATAGTGTGGTGCACACTGGCAGCTGTGAGCAATGAGCTGACAAGTGATTTATTCCAAAGGAGGCACCTAACACTCCAAAGGGAATGCTTCCCAGTCCTGCTCTGGGCCCTGGTGAGCTGGTCTGTGTCTGCTCCTTCCTGGCTCTGCTTGGGATGTCAGAGCTGCTCAACCAGGAGTGCAGCTGCACACGCCAGCAGTGGTCCACAGTGAGCTTTTCTTAGATCAAATCACCTCAAAACCAGAAAATGGAAAGGAAGAGTGAGCAGGAGGCTTCTCAAACACACAGGGGAGTGTACAGGTGCTGTGCCAGCAATCCTGGACCTGCCTGAGCAGTGTGCAGCTGGTTGGAGTGAGGATGTCTGTCCCAAACCTGCACCAAGTGGCCCAAGGTGTGTCCTGGGGAGCTCTGGGCTGGGCTCCTTCACATGGAGAAAGTGACTGACCCATGTCCCACACACTGTGGAAGAAATGAGCAGTGCAAGAGGTGCAAGCAAAGGGGAGAGTTGGCAGTGTGATGGTATTGCTCAGAAACAATTTATTTTCTGTGGCATCTGCAATGTTCCTTCACAAAACTCTCTGTTCATTGCATTAAATTGGAAGCAAATGTGGAAAATACGTGACAGTGGTTCAGTGTATATTTTCATTGCTTTTCTTTTGCAATTAACTTGTTGGCATAAAAGTCATTATCTGATGACATTTGGGAACAACAAACCAATATTGTCTGAGGCAGAGGAACCCTACCCATCTTTGCAGCAACTATTAAGACAAACACTTCTCTGGTTTTGTGCAAACAACCTGATTGGCAATTTAAATCAGCCAATATCATCACCATGCTCCAGACTCCATCCCAATGCCAAAGGTTGATAAGTAATAAATGTTCAAGTCTAAGCTGACCTAATGCAGGCCTCCCAGAGCTTCAAAAAAGCTCACAATATTTCAGCCACAGCAGGTGCATTCTGTAATCCTTTATTAAAAACTCCTGCCACACATCCCCCCAACATGTGGTGGGGCCTTATGCAGATTAAATCTGACATGCTATGAAGTCACTACAACCTTTTCCTTACTCCTAATTAAAGGAAAGAAAGCCAAGAAGAGAATGAAATACTCCTAAAGAGAAATGTGAGGCAGGTGGGTAGAAATGATTGTTTTGTGTGGCAATCACTAAGCCTGAGGTTCACAAGATGGGGAAGGTGTTTGACCTGCTGTTCTTCCTGTGTGTGTGCTTAAATTAAATCGTAGGCTTTCTGTGAAAGGTAACTGGCTTTGTTTAATTAAAAGACTCTCTCCTGTTCTACCTGGACTTCTAATTCCAGTGTGATGTGTAGGCACACGGTGCTTTGTCTTCTCAGGGTAATTAGACTTAGTAATGCAGCTGTCCTGTTTACAGTGTAAATCCCCCTAATGATGAATGGAGTAGACTTTTGGAGAAACCCTGATGATACTTCAGACAGGGAGAGTGGATGATCTTTGCATATAACTGGTGGGTATAAAGTAAATCATTATCTGCTAATAAGCCTCTGATTGCTGGGTGTTTTATACTGTAGAAGATTAGAGAATTTGACTTTGCTTTATTTTAGTCCTGGCTGTGGAGCTGGAGCACAAACAGGAGTAACTGGTTTGTTTATGGGTGAGATTCTGACCTTGTGTCTTGAGAACCTCTCTGAGAGTTTACACTATGGCAGAAGTGTAAACTCTTCTATGGTGCTGCTGAGAAAAAAGTGACAAAAAGGCTTTAGAAATGGACAGTAGTAATATGGGGGGCAGATTCTGTGCTGTGAAGCACCCAGTGACCTCAACCAGATGAGAGGATGTGCTTAAACACTGTATAGCCAAATAACAGGAGACCTCTGTGTCCCAAAAACCCACAGCATCAGGAGAGAGAGCTGATTAAGGGTGGAATGAGGACGTGCTTTTAGCCCTGTTTGCAGGTGTGTTCTGGGGAGAGCAGAGTGTGCCAACTGCAGTCCCTGACTTCTGCTGAGACAGGGACCAGGAGGGGAGGTCACTTCAGCTGTCAGATTTCAGAGACTGAGACTGCTCAGCAGGGAAGAGAGGAGGAACATATGGTGTGGTGGGAGGAGGTGACAGTGGCAGTGAAGATCAAGAAATATAATGAGAAACAAACTTTTTGTGGGGTGCTGCCTTTAGGAATGTGGTGTCAGAGGGCAGGAACTGGTGAGAGCAGGGCTGTTTGTGCAAAGGGAAATAAAATAGGGCAAAGACAGGAGCTGTGAGAAGAAATGAGCCTTGGTAAGGAAATTCAAAAAAGAATTCTTCACAAAAAAATTCTCTCTGCAATGTCTGATGCTGGTCCCAGGTGTGTTCAGCCCACCAAAGAGAACTTGAACTGATCCTCACCATATTCACTGACCATGCTCCAGAATTTCTGGACATCTGAATATCTGCTACAATTTCTTGTAGAGTTCTTGTGGCTGTTATGGCACCATGGGAATTGTTTCCTAATGCTGAGAAATTCAAGATTTGAAAAACTGCTGTTGTCTTAAATTAAGGCAGAAACCCCAAATCTCAACCATTCTTATTCATCAGCTGAGGAAATTTAAAGGAAAGAACTGGCTTAGTTGAAAAAACTTGTTTCAGTAAATTGCAATTACTGCACTTTGAGTTCAAACTTTTAAAAATGTAAATGAAGTATTTGCTGATCATTATAAATTTCAAAGGAAGAAAGCAGGTCTATGTGAAATTTGGTCTGTTTCAAGTAAAAAGTATATTAAGAAGTAGTTTAGGTTACAGATGTTTTTTTCCCCAGCTAAGAAATTTTTGAACAATTCTTCATTTGCAATGTTTTGAATTAGGTGAAATGGCATTTTCTGATCTTTCCTCAAAAAATTCCCAAATTGTTTTAATGATCTAACCAACAACACTCTTCTGTGGCTTTTTGCCAATATGGTGGTTTATGTATAATTATACTGGAATTATATTAAAAGTTTATTTTATAATGAAAATAACCTCAAGAGGAATGAAAATGGAGATGGAGTTGCAAATGAAACACTGCAAAAAGTGAAATTTGCTCTGCAAGGAAATCTGTGCTCCACTTTCAGGTCTGAGACGGTAATAAATTGAACACAGAACATTTCACAGACAGTGTCAGATATAAAACATATTAATCTTGTCAGAGAGTGTACTAACTCTCCCAGATTTATGATCAGGTGCATTTAAGTGCTGTTCTTCTCATTAATCTTGATTTACAAACAGTAGCCTTCAGAACAAGGGTCAGAAGAGACGAGAGACTCACGGATGTGTTGCTTGGATAACTCACCTTCCCCTGCTGCCCTGTCTTTAATTACTGAAAGGTCTTTAATCTTGTCTGGGTAAGGGCAGAATATGATCAATGTGAAGGGCTGCCTGTGCTACTCTGGGTTTGTTTTTTAACAAGAGATGTCATGGATGTTGGTGGGAACAGCAAGATAATCACATCCACCACTAGCAGGACTTGATGCTGAGAAAGTTCAAGAGGAGAGGGATGCACTGGGAAGGGGGGAAGAACAGCAGGAGAATTATTGAGTGAAAAACAGCCATGTAGAAAAAATACAATTCATGAAGAAAAGGCATTTTAAAGTCTGCTCAACACACATAATGTGTATAAAATCCTGTTCATCTGCAAATAATTCTTAAAATTATGGAGAGCTGGAAAACCAAGCTTTCACAGGAAATAAGCCTGGTAATTCCACTAGGTGATACTGGAGACAAGTCAGTCTGCCTGCAGGCAGGTGTGCTAGGTAGGATAACATCACCCTGGTTTTGTCAAGGTGCTTCACCTGGAGGAGTAAATAACAAACCTCCCAAACCTACTTGTACTTTGTAATAGGAGTGGAACAAAAGAATCCATCTGATGAAGCTGCAAAACTGCTAGATGTGAGAAGGTAGGTGTATACCAAATGGAAATAATTTCTAACTTCCTCTCTGGTATGGTCTGTCATCTAAAAAAATGTCAAGGATGGATTGAAGCATTCAGCATGTTGTTCCTGCTCTTGTTTTTCTCTACTTTCTCTATGGGAATTGAGAATCTGTATGTTGGGGGCAAGGTCAGTGGCAGTGTGGACTGATGGACTTTGTAGGGCCTCTTCCAGTTCTTCCAAACTGGAGCAGAATCTCATGACATTTGATATGATGAGGGCTTTGGGAAGAGTTTTGGCATGAAACAGTTATCTGAGTTGTGAATTTAGGTCAGGAAGTAAATCCACCTTAAAGAAATACGCCTGAAGTGTACCAGAGTCTGGACTTGCTTGATATCCACAGGAAAAAATATTTCAGAGCTATAGATAAACCCACCTTGTTTTCTTCACAGCTCTCCTAGATGCTTTGTTCTGAGCTTTAAGACCTCTGGAAGGCTCACAGATGCCATGGGGGTTCATGGATGAGAATTCAGACTTTGATGTGGTTGGAACTTGAGACACTAATTGCTTTGAAAAATAGAACCGAGGCCTTAAGCTGGCATCACATGCTGGCTGGGAGCCATGGGGAAGACTTGAGCACAAACCAGATATGCCCTTGGCAACATAAGCCATGAAATAAGCAGTTGTTCCCCATTCCCAACCAGCTGGAGCTGGTGTACAGTTTCCACACTGAGTTTCAAAACACATTGAGTTATTATAATCCAGCCCAGAGGTGACAAATTCATGGATTACTGATGCCACCTAAGCAGCCAGACTTTGCAAGGTGTCAGACCCAAGGCACAGCCCTGACAAATGTGAGCAGAGTGCTTTTCCACAGAGGGGGAGATGATGCTTCCACGAGCTGTTCAAAGAAATCCTTCCCCTCATCCTGCATTTTGGCTGTGCTTGCATTCATTCACTTCAGCCTCCTTGGATGCAGTTCAAGCCATCTGCTCCTCTCCACGAGCTGTGTTTGGAGGGGCTCTGTGTGCTCTGAGAGTCAGTGGTGGAGAGTGAGGACACTCTCATCTGCAGGCTGCTGGTAACCAAGCCTGCATCACCTTCCCCATCTCTCCCAATCATCCTTCCTAATTAAAGAGAGGAAGAAGGGTTATGTGGATGTCTATGGGCTGTTCACGGATGGGAGAACAGAGCCTGCCTCCAGCTCTGCTGGACACCAGTGACAGCAGATATGTTGGAGTTGAGCTGTTCACTGCTGGGGTTATTGTTATTAATAATTCCTTCAATTTTTGTGTCAAAGGCTGCAGGCTAATCTAGGAGTGGAAAGGAGGTGGTGGCAATAAGAACTGGGTGTCACAGAGCTCTCTGTGCTGTTTCAGGGGCTGCATCCCTGTAATGTGCAGAGTGTTGACTAAAGTGAGACAGCTGGCAGGGAGCAGAGAGGTGTCAACAGGAGAACACGTCAGAATCTTCAAGGTCAAGGATCAGCTTTTGAAAAGATCGAAGAAGGACTTTGAACACTTTAATTTTTTGCTAATTATTTTGAATCCTGGCATTTTTTTGGGAAAAAAAAAAAGAACTTTGCTGGAGCACAGAAACACAGACATCAGTTTGGTTGTAGGTGAAAGTTCCTTTTCCAGGGAGAGCCATATGTACTTGATTAATAAGCTGACACTTCTCCATGACTTTTTCTTTTGCTGGCTTAAGATTCATGGAGTGACCTTCTTGATAGGGATGAAGGGAATGGGCAGAGTGAGGGCATCTAAACAGTAGAAGAAAATACATAATCTTTTTTTTTTTTTACTGGTTTGCTAATTTAGGATAAGTTGGAGACTTCTTTGAAAGGCAAAGCAGTTGTTCTCAACCATGCTGGTGTGTAGTTTAACCTCTTGATCTCTGCTCTCATTAGTTGGTAATAATTCCAACAGTCTGAGGTTCCTAATGCTTCCAGAATACAAGATTTCAGATTTTGTATTGAAAATATGATGCAAAATATGTTCACCTCATAAGAAAATCCAGACAATAACATGATAGCTGAAGGTCTTCATATAAAGTTTCCATGTAGTGGTAGGCAGCTGATCTATAATTTCATTGAGACAGTCTGAGGTCTTTCTTTTTGGAGGAGAACATGCTGCTGATTATCTTATTTTCTTGCTGTATGGGTTTTCTTCATGTATTTATTTTAATTCTGATTATTCAATGCAGGAATGCTTTCTGCATCTGAAACTGAGGAACAGTTAACCTCTCCTCTTCATTCGTCTGGTATGCACTGAAATACATCCTAGAGTGTGGAATGCATCCTAGACTTCCTGATGAGGAGGAGTAAAGGTGAGAGAGGTGTCTTTTCAAGAGTCTATAGCATTGAGTCACATCTCAGTGAGGCAGCCATGACTAAATACAGGAGCCAAATTGAAATCCTGCCCAGTCTGGCTCGTTTCTTTGGCATCTGATCCTGCAGTCACCTGACAGTGTCAGGCTTTCCCCCTTTCTGTTCTGTTTAAAGGTGTTGCAGAATGAGCAACTGTCTTCAGAGCTGATTCAACAAATGGTGAAGTTGGAAGGAATATTTTATGCAACTTGAGAAGGCACTGCTATCACAGCAACTTCACCTGGTGGTTTCTATTTCCTGAGCCCTAGTGGGATTGGCTTCTCTCTGCTCTGCTGGACTCTGTGCAGGATTTGCATTTCTTCCTCAACTGGGTGCAACTGATTTAACAAATTATACACCAAAGAATCTGATGTTCTTGTAAGGTGACAGAGTCAAATGCTCAAAAGCTTTCCTCCCACGAATATCACCAAGGCCAGAGCTGGGTGGAAGGAGATGGCCATCTCTGGTTGGGAAAACCAATTTTTCAGCAAAATTAAATTAGCAAGTGTTGGTAGTAACTGCAAATGCACCATGCTCAGTGCTTCTCTGTGTATTGCCCAAGTGTCACTCAGAGTGAGAAGCAATAGCAGGTTTCCAAGTTAAAAATTCAGTTTTTTTAAATATGTAAAGCATAAATTAACACATATAATGAAAAGATGGATTTTTATCCCTTAGAACTTCTGCTCAGAATGTTTCTTTGTTTTGTCAGATTGGAAAAGCATCAAATTGTTTTATTCATTATTTCTCCCCATAGATTACTTTCCAACTTCATGTGTTTTGCACTGCATAGTTTGGAATCTTTTCATATTGAAAAGTGCAGAAAAGGAGACTCCCAGCTTGTTTTGACAGTGTCTCGTGTATTTTATGCACCAGTTTAAAGCAAACACCACCCCTTGACACCCCCTCAAAAATAATGATCTTGATTCAATTCACTCTATGGACCTAGAATTGATATGAAAACCATGTGAACAATTAAAAAATTGTGTCTAAATACAAATGCATCAGGGTTCACCCCTGGAAACTCTCAGAGCTTAAAGAAGACCTTTCATGAATAGTTTAAGAAGATATGGTTCTCTGGTGGGACTGGGGGAACAGGTTGGTAACCTTTTCTGTCCCCTTGTGGATCTGTCTTCCACAATTATCTAATTCATTGCTTTAAATTTATTTCCAAATAAGGAAGGATTGTTTTTAGATGGAAAGCTTAGGAACACTTCAGCTTACTTGGTCAGAGAAGCATGACAGCAGGATAAAGAAGAATATGCCTAGTGCCAGAGGTTTCCCAGGAGTTTCAGTCAGGCCTGGGTTAGGCTCAGTGTGAGAGGGATCAGCAGGGAACAGGCTGAGCTGGATTTATGGGTGTAGTTATCCAGCAGCAGCTTCTGCCTCTCAAGGTCAGCCCACCTGAGGTGTGTGCACACTGTGATGTTGCAGAGGAATCAGCCATAAAACCATAAAATGTACAGCAGACTGAGGAGATGTCAAGTGGATGATTACTTTGACAGACTCAGGAGACCAAAGCACAGGTGCAGCCCAACAGCAGCTGATAAAGTAAGTGCTGACTGCTGATGAGAGCTCCCAAAGCTCCACGAGACCATGCCCTGGGTAGGAGCTGCCCTTCCAAGGATAAGGGTGGGCTAAGACCCCCTGAATGGTGGATAGCCCTAATTCAAACCCAGCTTGCTCTCCCCATCCTTGTGCAGCTGTGTGATTTCACCAGAGCTGTGTAATCCCTGGTATGAGTGAGCATTCCTTCAGAAGTTTGGGAAGGCTGAGGATGGCATCCCCTTGGTGGACTTTAACCATTAGTAATGGAAAACCTGTGGGCAGAGAGAGCACTAGGGAGAGAAAAAGGAGCTGTGGTTTTTGGTTTGTTTGTTTCTATCAGTAGGGGTGTGTTACATGTGCAGCACCATCCTGGCACCTCTGTGCCAGAGGAAGGTGGTGTCTGCTGAGCCTTTTCCTGCACACCCTCCCCCTGCAGGAGCTGGTTAAATTTGTCAAATTAAAAAAAAAAAAAAAAAAAAAAGACACTGAGAGGTGGTGTTTCTGTCTTCAGCTGTTCCTGAGTGTAGGTTTTACCAGCAGTAGCTGTACCATGTACCTCACTGACTAATTTGATGGAATGAGCTTTGTAAAACCAGATTAAACTATTTTCCATTCACTTCGGGAAGGGATAATTAGGTGGGAACAGAACAGACAGGAACAAGTCACAAGTACTGTGCTATCAGACACTGCCTTTGATCATCCTGTTACTCCCAGGTTTGCAGTCACAAATTAGGGTGTTCTATTTGCAGTGGATGGGGCTTCAAGCACGTTGTGCTCAAAGCTGCATTTTTCCTTGATTTCCTCTTCAAACACCTTTTTTTCTCATGCAGAAATTTTCAGGCTACTCTGGACTCAGAGAAACTGTGCTATCTCCAAAAGGTGTTCACAGGGGAAAAGGCAGCTTTCCCAGTCTCCAGGAACATAAAGTTTGCCTTCACTGAGTTTGAACTAAAAAGTAGGCTCTCATTTGGGCTTCTTTGAGGTGCTTTCTCAGAACCCAAATTAATTATTTAATCCTCTGTTCTTTGAGCCCTGTCTCTGCTCTGTATACTAAGTTTCCTTTCCACACAGCTGTGACTGTGAAGGCTGTGTGGCTCTTGAAGGTCTAATAAAAGCAGAAAATGTAGTAACATTCAGCAAATTCATTCAGTGGCCTGGGCTGTGAGTGGTGAGATACACCTGGGAGTCCTGGAACTGAGCTGGACAGACTTACAGACCTGTCTTGTGTGGTTTGCTCTGTTCCCTCTGCAAGTCCTCAATCAGTGGGATAAGGAAAACCTTCATTTCTGTCCTTTAGGTATCTTCAGGTTTGTCTTCAGGGGAAGGTCTTGATGACAAATGCACTCCAACACAGGAGTGAAAAATAACCAGGTTGCTTTTGTAGTGTGTGAGTTAGAAAGGAGGAAGGTGAAGGAGAGACTCTGGGGCTGCTTTATCCTATTGCTTTTGAAACTGTGAAGGAAAACTCTGATAAGTCTGAGTCTGCCAGGTCTGGCAGACAGATCCTCTGTTATCGAGTCTCTTGAAACTAAATGTGATGCCTTGGTTCCCTGGTGAGGGCCCTGGAGGGAAGCGAAGACACTGTAAGGCTCTCAAGGAAAACACAGTGAGGCTGTGCCAGGGTGAAAGTCCCCACAGCCTTTGAGAGAAGGCTCAAATAAATGCTTGAAGAGAAAATCTTAAAGGGAATCAAAGGCAGGGAGGCCTTCAAGTACTAGGAGAGATGGAGGAGAGCACTTGTAATGCTTTGTCAGTTTAGCATATGGAAAATTTCCCTCTGGGACCAGTGTGGGGGAGGCTGGGTTTGAAGTATAGGGCTCAGCTCAAGCTCTTGGCACCTCTCCTTCAGTGCTGGGTGAGTGTGGTGATGTCCTGTGCCTGCTAGGTCAGCCAAAAGGATGATTTTCATGTTTCCTCCAGAAAAATACTGATCTGTGTGCCCCAAGCACAGGTCATTTCTACAGCCAGTGCTCACCTTAGGAGTGAAGACTGCCCAAAATATTAATTTGATTTGAAACAAGGAATATTTTCTATCCAAACACCTGGGCTCTGTTT
This sequence comes from Oenanthe melanoleuca, assembly GCF_029582105.1. Taxonomy (NCBI): domain Eukaryota; kingdom Metazoa; phylum Chordata; class Aves; order Passeriformes; family Muscicapidae; genus Oenanthe; species Oenanthe melanoleuca. The sequence goes on from NC_079346.1 coordinate 4,709,042, forward strand.
TTCTAAAAATTAAATCCAGACACTTAGCTACATAAAAAATATCCCCTCTAGGTAGAGGTGTGATAGAGTTCTTCATGGAATTTGTCATTTCACATTATTGCTGGAAAACAAGGAGACAGGTTGCATTGAAGCCGTGGGGAGATGCTGATGGAAGCAATTTGTGCTGTGGGAAAGTGAGAGAAGTGTGGTGGAAATGAGAGGGCTGTGGGCTGAGAGGGGCTCACACCTTCCTCTTGTCTGGTGTCCCAGTGAGAGGCTGCAAGGAGCAGAACTCTGGATCCATGGTGCTTTCCATGGGTGAATTCCAGCTCAAGCTCTCAGCTCTCTGCTGGGGAGCACAGGAAGCTCCAGGTGCTCACTGGACAGGGGGTTTGTCACCTTCCTGTGCCTCACCTTGCTCAGCCATCCTCATGCCAGCCCTTCACTGGGTGACCAAATCCCTGGATAGGAGAAGGGCCTGAGGCAGCAGGTTGACTTTGTATCATTTTCCATTCTTTTTGCCTCATTCCCATGACAGAGATTGCATTAGAAGCTGAGAGGCTTGTAAATTCTGAGTTATAGCTGTAGGCAGTGCAGGAAGGGGAAATTGGGACTGAGGAGGGTTTGCAATTTGCATATATACCACACCCACTGCTATTTAATTTGCATTTTGTTTGCATATATCATGGTTAAATAATACCCATGCAGTACTTTTAAGGGGTAAGGACTGTATCAGTTTGTCTATGATTTATATAATTTTTGCTTTAAGTGTAATTTTATTGAGTAGTTTGGAGAGCATGCAGTATGAACTTAAATTTAATTTCACAAAAATGATCAAATGACACTTATCAGCCATAAATATAGAGTTCTATTTGAAAATAATGTTGTTTTCATAAAGATCTTAGATTAACAGCACTGCAGTCTGCTGGTTGACAGCTGAAAAACCACGATCCAATGCAACAGCAAATTTCCCCACACACTGGGATTGCAGGGGCATCTGCCCTGAGCTGGGTGGGAACTCAGGACTTGTCTGTTCAGTGGTGTGTGATGCCTCCAGCTTTAGGGACTGTGAGCCTGGATAGTCTTTTGAAGCATCTTCCTTCCCTGTTTGCATCACATGAATGGTTTTCCAGGATGAGTGCAGCAGCACAGTGAGTGTCTGTCCTTCCCAGGATGGCAAATGGCTGTAACATAGTTATTAGATAATTGTGACTAGTGTCTCATGTGGGAAGAGAGAAGCCAAAGATATTTTAAGTTGCTTTTCATATTTTTTTTTTTACCATGAGCTTGTCACAAATTCAAATGTAAGATGTAAACCCCCCTGACACTCTTTGCTTTACACCTGCCCCAAAGGCACAGGAATTACACATCCTATTTAAAATTTGTTTTCTTCTTTTAGTTTTGCAACCATTCTTCAGCACAAAGACCAGTTCTGCAGAGCTATTTCTGCAATGTTAAGAAGCAGAGAGCTGCCGTGCTCTTGTCATTGCATTTCCCTTGACTGGAAGGACTTGGAAATTCCTCTAATCCCATCCCAGGAGAAACTTTCTGCCTCAGAGATCTGCTCCCATATGTTTCTCTGCACTTTTAGTCATCTTCTAGCAGTAAGTACATTTTGGTCATGTATGAAAACCCTTGGAGTACCATGTGCTGCCACCTCCTCTGCTCACCCTGTACCCACCCTCTCTGCTCCTCTTCATTAGGGACAGCTCTTCCCCGGCAGCCCAGCCATAAATCTGCTCTGAGGCAGAGGATATTTCTCTGTGGCAGCACAGAGCTCTTTTTGTGTCCTTCTGGTGGCAGTGGCCTCTGACCTGCAGTGCTGCAGCCTCACATGAGCCCCTCTCTGTGCTGGGCTGCCCACAGGCAGCCTGCAGGGCTCCAGTTTGCCTTGAATGATCTCTCAGCTAAGGAATAGCAACGTGTCACTCTGGCAACCTGAGCTCAAATTGGTTTGAGTCGGTAAGGAATGCTCTTGGTTTCTCTCTAACCTCCCAGCACAGGCAATAATCCAGTCCTGAATGTGCAGCCTGTTATTACTGTGGGCTTTTGACACATGGATGTGAAACCTCCTCTTAACCTGGCTGAGCCTTGCCAGCATGATGGACATCAGGAGGGTCTACTCTGTTTGGATCAGCACCACAGTGCTTGGGAGCACATCCCTGGTCAGCCACCTCTGCCAGGGTCTGAGTGCTCCAGCACAGCCTCAGGAGCCACTGGGGGATCTCACCCATCTCCATGTTCTCCCCAACCTCAGGCACATGCAGATCTCACCCATCTCCATGTTCTCCCCAACCTCAGGCTCATGCAGATCTCACCCATCTCCATGTTCTCCCCAACCTCAGGCACATGCAGATCTCACCCATCTCCATGTTCTCCCTAACCTCAGGCACATGCAGATCTCACCCATCTCCATGTTCTCCCCAACCTCAGGCACATGCAGATCTCACCCATCTCCCATTTTCTCCCTAACCTCAGGCACATGCAGATCTCACCCATCTCCCATTTTCTCCCTAGCCTCAGGCACATGCAGATCTCACCCATCTCCATGTTCTCCCCAACCTCAGGCACATGCAGATCTCACCCATCTCCATTTTCTCCCTAACCTCAGGCACTTGCACAAACTTTATCTGGAGGGGAGGCTGGAGATGTGCTGTTACACAAGTTGCAGACATTCTATTTAGCAAAATGGACCAAGTGTGGGTTTGTGTGTTTGAGATCCAAGCATTTTCCTTAGAACTTTATATATTACTTGTTGTTTTATAGCATTCAGAAGCAATTACAATTTCTCCTGCTTCTTGATCTTTCTCATAGTCTTCCAGCTTTGTTGCTTTGTTTCTGTGGCATCAAAACCAGTGCACTTGCTTCTTGCCTTTGTCCAGACTGCTCAGATGGCCTCCAGCCCCTCTGCAAATTACAAATGAGTGTCAGTCCTCTGTCTTGCTTTGTCTTGATGGGAAAACAGGTATGCTCATGTAAGCTCTGAACAAATCCTTTAGTCTATCATGGGTTTGCACTTGAATGACTATTTTTAAATTTGAGATGTGAACTATCAAAGCTGTGGAAGAATACAAGCATGGATTTGCTTGGTAGGCTGCTAAATAGGATTTCTGAGTAAAGCCTCAGTGCTTCAGGAGCCCTGGAGCACCTTTAGAGATCTGAGCCCTCGGAAATATCTGTATGGAATGTACTGAACACCGAGGACATCACCCTGTGTGATTCTACCCTGTCATCTGCTGGCTGTGGTTTTTCAAGCTTGCTCAGGTGTTGCTACAACCTTAAAATCCCCTTGTTTACCTGCAGCATCCTTGGTGCCAGCAGCAGCTGCCTGGCCTGATGATCTCCTGAGCCCACAGCGATGGAGTGGAGCTGCTTTCTGCCTCCATCTGTGTTTGCTCATGGCTGAGGCTGTGGCTGTGGCTGTGTGTGCATGGCAGTGAGGCTCAGAGTCTGAAAGCCAGCAGGCTCTGTCTGCTGAGCAACAGGAGCGTGCCACGAGCACGAGCCCTTCCAGTTTGAGTGAGATGGAGCAAGACACCAGGTCAAGGAGAGACATGTGCAGCAGAGGAGCAAGTGGGAAAGAAATCCATAAATATTCATTGAAGGAAGCAGGAAAACACGTTCTGATTACAACTCTGGCTCTAATGTATGCAAATGTAACAGTTTCCACCCCTACTAAGGAATCATGTATTACATACATTACATGATGTAGTACTGTGTAGCAACATAGTTTATGACTCCTAGGAGAAGCAAATCATAATTCACTGCCATTAACAAAAATAATAGTGCTTTCACCCAGAGGAGCTTTCCTTGGAAAGCCTGTGCAGATTCTATCTAACCTAATTTAAGCAATGTCATGAGTTGGAACAGATCGCTATCAAGTCTGTCATGCTTGTCATAACATGGCACTTGAATCGAAGACATCCCCTCCCAGGAGAAATCCCTCTGAAGGAACTGTATTATTTAATGGAGTTTAAGATTCCTTTTAAGTTTCAGAGCTTGTTTGTTGGAAAATTGCTCCAGTAAAACTCAACCGTTATCCAGGTTTCATTTAGAGAGAAATGAGTTTGCAGGTCCATGATTACAGGCTGCTGTTCCTCAGAGCTGTAATTAACTGGGGGTGCAGAGGGGAGGCTGCTGAAGAGGAGCAGGGCACACACCACGTGCTTTGCAGCTGGCATTTATTTTCTTAGGGACAAGGTTTTCTGGAGCCTGTGAATGGGCACCAGCCTTTATGGGAAGAGACATTCCCTGGTGACAGCCACCTGTCTCTGTCACACCTTCTCTCATCCCTCCTGCATTCTATGCAAGCTGCTAATTAGCTTTCAGTTTTTAGTGTGTAACGAGGCAGAAAACCTAAGAAGGAAATGAGACTGTGGTCTCACCCCCCAAAAATACGTGGAGTCAAACAGCATCTTAATGAGTTGAAATCCTTGGATGGTCACAGGCTCAGGCTCACGATGCTCATTTAATTTGTGATTTAAAGCAGCCACAGTGGCTGTTGGGAGGTGTGGAAGTTCACATGCACTGCTCCAGTGCTGCTCCCATTGCCAGGCTTTTCCCCCCTGTTTGTCCCCCTGCTCCTGGTGCCGAGGGAGGCAGGCTGTGGGCACAGCTCTGGGCTCATTCATTAGGAGCACGTGTGGGCTGTCCTCCTTTGGTGAGGCTGCTCAGGAAGCTCCTGTGTGCAGAAACTTTGGCAGCTTGTCACAGCGTGTCAAGATCTGCTCCTCTCCCCGGATAGCAGAGTTTATGCATAATGCAATAAATAGGGACGGGGAGAATTGCGTTCGTGCATTTAGCAGATCTCAGGCTGTGTGAGAGAGGAGTTACACTAATGCCTTCCTGTCAACTTCTCAAAGCATTTAATCATCTTTTTTTTTTTTGTGTTTACTTTCTTCACTCCCCTCATATTTATTTGTTTATCTATACAAAATCTTTTGGGTTTTCTATCTGTTAAAAAATGACTTGATGTCTTTTTTCTTTTTTGGATGCTTTAGGAGATGTTGGGGAATAGTTGAAAAATAAATATATTGGGAGAGGCATGAGAAAAGTGTTTAAGGAACTGAAAGCAGAGGGAAAAAGAAAGATTCTTTTCTCCCTTGCTTTCCTGGCTGTTCTCAAACTTCTGTGACCGAGCCACATGGTGGCCTTTGGAAGCTTTGGTGTCTGATGCTGAAGCTGTGTTCAAAGCAAAGCCTGCCCAGTCCTATGTGAGGCACAGAGCTGATCAAACCCCACTGAAGTCAATGAAAAGGCTTTCTCTAAAGGCAGTGGGCTTTGGCTCAGATGCTAAAAGCATTATCATCACTCTCTGGCTGATCCTCTTGATACCAGCTCTCTCATCAAACCCTCTGACAGAAAAGGAGAGAAAATCCAGTCCCTGCTGGTTAAACCAGCAGCTAAACACAAAGTTTTGACAGATCTAAACCACTCCCATGGAAAAATCAGAGTTTTTCATCACAGAGGTACAAGTGCTAGAAGCTACACCGATCTTCAAAGCATCTGTTCCCCCCCCCAGACTCCTAAGGTGCAGCTTTTTCATGACCAGGAGAGCAGTAAATGCTGCAGGGTTTTGTCTTGCATCCTGCCCAGCCTGTGGGACTGTGGCAGGGTGTGGGGATGTGCCATGATCCAGGAGCAGGGCTGTCCCTGGGGGGAGGCTGAAAGGTGGGGCAGTGGGGGATATCAGCTCGGGAGAGGGGAGTCAGAGCTGCTGAGCCATTGCCAGGGAGAGGCAGGGAAACAGAGCCCAGAGCCCCAGGGGAAGAGATGTTTGATGAATATGATTAATCAGGACTGGCCTTATTTCTAGTCCTGGGATCTGGTACTAAGTGAAAGTGTAGCAGAGGGAACTTGAATCCTGACTCTTGTGCCTGTTCTTACTGCAAAGACTCAGCTCACAGGTTCAGTCACCAGTAACCAAGAGCCAACAGTCAGGTGGTGGATGCAGGGACACCAACCATGGCTACACAGTTTTAAGCAGCTTCTAACTCAAACAAGAAGACAGAGCTCAAAGACCCTCCTGATTCAATCAAATATCTCCTTCCAGCCAGCAAGAGTAACAGGCTTTGGGTGTTAGATGGCCAGTCTGAGTGGATTAATAACTTGCTTTATATTATCAGCTGACTTTCATCTAGAAATAAATCCTGCCTGATCTCTGTGAACATGACACAAGATTATTCCAGCAAGTTCAGAGGTTGGGATTTGTGCATTGAAACTGGTGGTGAGAGGGCTGGGAGAGGACCTGTGCCAGGGGGGGTGCACTGGGCCAGGGTTTTGGGAGCAGAGAGGGAGGATTTAAAGATGCTCCATGCTCCTGACCTGCAGAATCCCTGGGAAAAATTACACTGAAAAGTTGTATGAGGAGCAGGTGAGTGAGCTGAGGGTGTTAACTCTGGAGAAAAGCAGACTCAGGGAGAAGATTGTAGCAGGGTGAGGGCAGTTTCTTCTCCCAGGAACAAGTAATAGGATAAGAAGAAATGGCCTGAAGTTGTGGCAGAGGAGATTAAGACTGGATTGTAGGAAACATTTCTTCACTGAAGGGGTGGACAGTGTGTGAGGTGTGTGGGAAGCAGGACTGAGAGAGCATGGTGGAAAGCAGGCAGAGGATTTTGTCTGGGGGGAGGCAGTTTATCCTACTTGTCTATCACATTTGTGCCACAAGGCTCAATTTCCATGGTTCTGCCCATGGGAAATTCTGCAAGGTGTTTTAATTAGCAATAGAAAGACATTTAAAGGAGCTCCTAAAGAGGTTTCTTATTAAACTCATGCTTTACTTATTCACTAGACTCACACCTCACAGTTTTTTTTTCTTGGTCCACATTTGAAATTTCTGTTGTTTGTCTTTTGTTTTGTTTAGTTTAGGTCTTTTTTCTTTTCTGCTTTGAAAAAAAGAAATATAGAGCAAAATTTAAAATTATCTGCTTAAAGTAATATACTTGGGTTTTCAGCTAATTTTTGTATTATGCTTTCCCTGTGTTTATATGGCAGTGGTGCCTAGTTCTGGGGGTTAAGCCTTGTGTGACTCCCAGGCAGAGCTTTTTGATCCTGCAGTGATGGCAGGCCTAGTCCCTGCTGGTGCTGAGGATTTTCACAGGATTTTTGGCCACTACTGAGAACAAGCAGCAGGACTTGGTGTGCTAAACCCATCCTGGACTTGTATGACAAGATTTGCATCCCAACTGGCAGGACCACTGAGGTGAGAAACATCCCTTAGACTGCAAACTTTTTACTTTTAATCCCCCACCCCCAAGTCAATACAAAACAAAAATGTTTAATAATACCATTTTTTTACTGCATTAAAAAAAGAGATTTTTCCTCATTGGAATATTTCCCCTTCCACAGCAAGTTGCTGTCTGGTTTGGAAATGCTTTCACAGATGTCAGTTGAAATGTCAGAGGCTTCTGGTCTGATCTGTGCCTTCTGAAGGACACCTGTGTTTATTTTTATCCTGTCTCTCACCTCACCTCCTTTTGCCTGTGGAGCCCTCCAGCAGAAGCTGTGCTCCAGCCCTCTGTCTTTTGGTGTTCCATGTGATTCTGCTCAATGGTGTTTTTGGCTGTCATTGCCTCAGAACCTGCCTGTCCAGAGCTGTGGGTGATGCTGGAGCTGCTCTGACCTGGTGCCAACCCTCAACCCCTGAGCAGGAGCTGGGAAAAGGAAGGAGGATGAACTGCTCAGTGTGAGATGGAACTGCTCAGTGTGAGGATGAACTGCTCAGTGTGAGATGGAACTGCTCAGTGTGAGATGGAACTGCTCAGTGTGAGGAGGAACTGCTCAGTGTGAGGAGGAACTGCTCAGTGTGAGATGGAACTGCTCAGTGTGAGGAGGAACTGCTCAGTGTGAGGAGGAACTGCTCAGTGTGAGATGGAACTGCTCAGTGTGAGATGGAACTGCTCAGTGTGAGGAGGAACTGCTCAGTGTGAGATGGAACTGCTCAGTGTGAGGAGGAATTGCTCAGTGTGAGATGGAACTGCTCAGTGTGAGGAAGAACTGCTCAGTGTGAGGAGGAACTGCTCAGTGTGAGGAGGAACTGCTCAGTGTGAGGAAGAACTGCTCAGTGTGAGATGGAACTGCTCAGTGTGAGGAGGAACTGCTCAGTGTGAGGAGGAACTGCTCAGTGTGAGATGGAACTGCTCAGTGTGAGGAGGAACTGCTCAGTGTGAGGAGGAACTGCTCAGTGTGAGCTGGAACTGCTCAGTGTGAGATGGAACTGCTCAGTGTGAGGAGGAACTGCTCAGTGTGAGATGGAACTGCTCAGTGTGAGGAGGAACTGCTCAGTGTGAGGATGAACTGCTCAGTGTGAGATGGAACTGCTCAGTGTGAGATGGAACTGCTCAGTGTGAGGAGGAACTGCTCAGTGTGAGGAGGAACTGCTCAGTGTGAGGAGGAACTGCTCAGTGTGAGATGGAACTGCTCAGTGTGAGGAGGAACTGCTCAGTGTGAGGAGGAACTGCTCAGTGTGAGATGGAACTGCTCAGTGTGAGATGGAACTGCTCAGTGTGAGGAAGAACTGCTCAGTGTGAGGAGGAACTGCTCAGTGTGAGGAGGAACTGCTCAGTGTGAGATGGAACTGCTCAGTGTGAGCTGGAACTGCTCAGTGTGAGGAGGAACTGCTCAGTGTGAGGAGGAACTGCCCAGTGTGAGATGGAACTGCTGAGTGTGAGATGGAACTGCTCAGTGTGAGGAGGAACTGCTCAGTGTGAGGAGGAACTGCTCAGTGTGAGATGGAACTGCTCAGTGTGAGGAGGAACTGCTCAGTGTGAGGAGGAACTGCTCAGTGTGAGATGGAACTGCTCAGTGTGAGGAGGAACTGCTCAGTGTGAGGAGGAAGTGCTCAGTGTGAGATGGAACTGCTCAGTGTGAGATGGAACTGCTCAGTGTGAGGAGGAACTGCTCAGTGTGAGGAGGAACTGCTCAGTGTGAGATGGAACTGCTCAGTGTGAGGAGGAACTGCTCAGTGTGAGGAGGAACTGCTCAGTGTGAGATGGAACTGCTCAGTGTGAGGAGGAACTGCTCAGTGTGAGGAGGAACTGCTCAGTGTGAGGAGGAACTGCTCAGTGTGAGGTGGAAGAGGAGGGGATTGTGTCATGGGAGACCTGGGGCATGAGACATGGGAGTGGGGCAGAAAGGGAGCAAGATGAGCAAGATAAAAACAGGGATGAAAAGTGAATGGGTGCCCAGCCCAGCTTTGGTGCAACTGGTGGCAGAGGGTGAATCTGTGCAGGTCAGGTAAGCATCCATCTCTTCTTGCTCCTGCACCAAGGGAACACCAGGGGCTGGGGAAGATTGCTGCAATGATACAAGCAAATAAAACTCAGTTCCCTTTTCCCACGTTTTTGAGCCTCATTTTGGCAAAACTTCAATCTTACCCTGACTAGTCCAGCAAACCTGATTGAGATTACACAGCAGGATTTTTTTCCTTTCCAGCTGGAAAAATAGAATTTTTTCTCTGTCCAAATGGAATGGGTGATTTTCTTGTCAGTGTTTAAATTGGCCTCCTTGGGAACATACTCTGAGATGGTGATGTCTACATTCCTTGGGAACATACTCTGAGATATGATGTCTACATTATAGAGTAAAGACTTGACAAAAGGAAAGAAAGATGGTGGTTAATGGAATAAAAACTGTGTTCAAAAGACATTATAAGAAAATCTTACAGAGTTTTCTGACTGTGCCTTTCCTTAGCTATGAGTTCTTCAGGGATTCTCAATCCAGATTAAACCCCCAGAGAGATTTATATATATATGTATGTATTTCTATGTGTGTGTGTATATATATAAATACCACATAAGCCTGTAAAAAATCCATAAGAATCTCTCTATTGACTTCAAAGGCATTTAAATCCATGGTAGTAATGCAACTATATATTTGTAGCTGATTTAAGGATTTAGGGAATCTCTCTCTGAACAGTTTATGAAGGCTGTTTGAGATTATAGCATTACTCCAGGTAGCTCTATTAAATTACAAACACTGTTCTGATTTCACTCCCAGTCTGCCTGTGCTGCTGTCTTTTAATTTCTGCCTTGGACTCAAAGTCCCAGACACAGTGATGCTGGATTAATAATGGATCACTCTGTTGTTGGAGCAAGGCTTTTTTACTGCCCAGAGGGGGCTTGGGGTTGGGAAGTGAGAGGTCATTTTAAGGGGAGGGAGTTAAAAGGTCAGGTAGGGTGGCTTGCTACCTGCCCAAGGGAGCTGAAGGGAGCCCAGGGTCCTGAGCATTTTTTCTAGCAGCAGAAAGTGGTGAGTCAGTGTTGTGGTGGAGGGGGAAGAGCCAGGAGATTCAGTACTGTTATGTTTTTAATGGAGCAACACAGAATCATAGAGAGGTTTAGGTTGGAAGGGACATTAAAGACCATCTTGTTCCTCCCCCTGCCATAGCAGAGACACTCTCCATTACCCCAGTTTGCTCCAAGCTCTGTCCATCCTGACCTGGGACACTCCCAGGGATGGGGCAGCCGCAGCTTCTCTGTGCCATAAGGCTCAATTTCCCCACCCTCACATGAAGAATTTCTTCCTAATATCTAATCTAAACCTGTTATCTTTCAGTTTAAAGCCATTTCCCCTTGTGGAGATAACAGGGAATTAAACAGTGTCTGAAAACTCAGAACCATGCCTGTGCTGGCACAAATCCACAGGTAGTGGCATCTCACAGAGTCCCTTTGCTAGGCTGGGACACCTGGGACACAGCAGCAGCACAGGAATGAGCTCTCCTGGCTATTTGCATATGGATGAAGTGGACACGTGCTCCTCCTGCAAACCATCATCTTTTTATCCATGAACTTATTCCAGAGAGCTCTCCAATATTAATGGTTTTGCCTGAGCACCTGCAAAATGAGCTCCACAGGATGAAAATCTTGTAAGTAAATACAGGGACTGTTGGTCTGTGCTGTCACTGCCCTGGTGTGCTGTTTGGCAGGAATAAAGTTTCCTTCTCTGTCTTCCTGGGCCTAGTTTTGAATAGCTTTTATAAAACAGAGCAGCCTCCTGAGCCTTAGGTAATTTTACTATATTAGATATTGAAGTATTGCTGATCCTGTTAAGCAAATGCAGGCCAAAGAATACAAAACAAAACAATATGTTCTAAATCTAAAAGTCAATTCTCTTCAGAGATTTCACCTGCTTCTAGTCAGTGGTACAGGACTGTTTTTCTGGGGGTAAGTCCTGCCTCTGAATGGGTAACATATGTGTTAATCACAGTCATATAGGACATAGGTTGCACCCAAATCACTAGGTTGAGTCTTGTTTCCTGCGGGGAAACAGGGGATTTTTTCATTCCACTGAGCTCAAGTTTGTTGGTTTTTTTTCCTATTAGCTGATTTATGCCTTTCAACATGAGTTGTATCAAAGTCAGCATTTAGTACTGTATATTTACTTTGGTTTTCATGCAATTTGCAAATGATATACTGTACTTTTATACAGTTAATGTGTTCATTTTAGTGTATAATGCATGTGTGAACTTTCTGGATTTTGAGCTGAAAATATGATAAGTGGGTTATATTATGCAGTGAAGGAGTTGTTATATGAAAACACTTCCCTATCATCAATTATGTACCAGCTTAATACAAAATGGTATTAATACATGAATCAGTGAAGGAAGTTGTATAATAAGATTCTCATGAGAACATGAGGCTGATATTTATTAAAGATGTAAGTTCCATGTTAAGAAGGAATACTTTGTTTTATTCATTTATTTGATAATCAGCTCTTCTGCCCAGAAAGGAACAATTTCATTGTATATTCACAAGCAACTCTCACGTGTGTTTCTCATATTTCTCACAGAGTTCAGAAGTTTGATAAGCAACATAGATATCCTAAAATCCAGCAGGAGGTTTATAGTCCACAAGTATTGCTTTCATTTGAGCACAGAGAAGCTCAGTGGTCTTAGAAATTTAGAAATGACTCCTCAGACAGCTGTAGTGCTGAGTGTGATCCCATCCTGGTAGAGCTGCCTGGAATGCTCAGTGGGATCCCTCCTGTGCTGATGCACAGTGTGGTCCAAGCAGCTTCAATGTTATTGTTACCTGGCTGCTCTTCAATTTATTTCACCTGGATCCCAAACTGCAAACATCCCTCCACCTCCCAAGGGTATTTCAGAGCAGGCAGCACACCCAGAGAGCCCAGACCTGTTAAAGTCAGAGGTGGATCTGGAGGTAAGAGTGTGCTTGAAGTGTGTGTCATGTCTGGGTTGGGTGTTCAGGGTCAGCTGCAATGTTTTGTGTAGAAATGGTTGCAGCTTATTTATTATTTATCAGCATGGAATGGAATGGAATGGAATGGAATGGAATGGAATGGAATGGAATGGAATGGAATGGAATGGAAATAGTTCACTTCTAAGGGTCCTGTGATGTTCATTTAGTCCAACTGCAAATAGACCCAGTGTAAAACCCAGCACAAGTGGAGAGCAAGGGATGATCCTGGGAACATCACCTCCTGGTGGCTCCCCTTCCAGGTAGGAATGGAATTTTATGGAATATTGGACAGAGGCTCATGTCAAAACAGTTCTTGAGATTGGAGGAAGATGGGGACTCATTTCTATGTATTTATACTAAGAAGTTAAAGTCTCTATTGCTCCAAGGCACAGGCTTTCCCTTAAAACCCCCTGATGGGTGGGCATTATAGTCTGAGCTGCTTTAAGAGTGATCAGGAGCCAAGAGCTGACTCTGCCAGTGCTCTCAGTAGTTCACATTCATCTCACTTTCAGCAATGTTTGGAGCCAGCATTAAGATGCCTCAAGATGAATGGGAGCCACTATGTACTGCCTTTGTTCCCATTTGATTAAAATCCAATAGGTTTTTGAGTACTACATTTGATGAGAGAGTGCTTATTATTGTTTTTAACAAACATTTAGATGATCTGGTGATTTAAAGGCTGGCACAACCCCTTCATCTGTCTGCAGCTCACAACTGAATTATTTTCCCCCATTTATTTTAATGTGCTACAGGCACCAGGATGCCAAGAAGAATCAGGAATATTTTGGAAGAAAACCCTACACTGCTGGAGGAGCTGAGAAAAGCAGTCCTGTAAGGGAACAGTGTGAGATGCTGCACAGACAGCCATGGCAAGAGAGCAAAACTTTGGAAACTACAGCAAGAATTCAGGGGAACTTGAGGCACCCACACATTGCAGAGATTTTATAGCACGGATTCAATCTAGAAGAGTCTTTTACTGAATAATAGAAAATAGAAAGAAAAGCTTATACAATACCTAAACCCAAAAAGTAAGAGTAGAGACACAACTGTAGGATGAAAGGGAAAGGGAGAGAAGTCAGTCTGTGTGTGAGAGAAAGAAGAATGGTGATCAATATTAACAACTGCACCCTGTTTGTTGTAAAAAGTAATGGGATATACAGGAAAACATAAGCAGGGTGATGAAAGCATGGATGAGGTGATAAAAGAGCCCATGAAAGTCAGAGGGAATTTGTCTTCAAATTTCCCAGGCATTTGGTAAGACTGACTCTGCAGAGAGCTCCAGGGTAGCAGTCTGGCAGTTTGTTTGCTTAATATGGCACTGAAATTAAACAAATCCAATAATAATAATAATTAATAATTAATAATAATAATAATAATAATAATAATAATAATAATAATAATAATAATAATAATAATAATAATAATAATAAAAATAAATGCCCTGCTCCTCCCAGGAACTTTAGATGTAGTTATTATCTTTTCTAACCAAAACCACTCCATGATTTTGTGATTTCCAGCCATGTTGAAGCTGGAAGCAGAGACTGGTCCCAACAGTGTCACCAGAGCAAATGTTACTGGAAATACCATCTTTCCATGCAGCCCTTGAATCAGGCATGAGAGGTGGCCAAATCGTAAGAAATCTCAGTTCTTCCTGTAAGTTTATGTCCAATTTCTTGTCTACAGTGTGATGGATAAACATCCAAACCTCAGACAAACCTGAAGCAAGGGAGCACTCCTACCACTAATGAAGACACATTGTCACTGGGCTTGGTTCAAAGACCATTAAAGTTTCCAAGTGGTTCCAGTGGGGACCAGAACAAGCCTTTTCCTGAAGAAATCGAGGCATATATTAACCTTAATTGGGAACAGTCTCCACCAGGATTTTCCCTCTGAGGAAAAGGAGCATTTTGCAGATATAATTGTTTTGGAGGGAGTAATTATTCTGTGGATGCTTCCTGAGGTGAATGATAGTTCTTGTTATGTTTTCCCCCTGAAACTGGAAGAGCTGTAAGAGTCTTGTCAAAGACCAGTGGCATTACCTGGCAAGCAGGGGCCAGGCTGCTGCTCCAACACAGACACACACCAGCAGGAGAAACATTTGTACAGTTTGACTGAATATTTCTCTATTATTCTTTACCCTGCAGCACAACACAGTTTGCAGCAATTGATTGACTTAGCTGGACAGTGAGATAAAAAACTACAATTAAGACTGTGTGGGAGCTGTTCTTCTGCTGTGATCAGATGTAAAACAGCCCAGCCAGAGCCATGTTTTGCCTGGGGTCAGATTAACAGAACACAGATCCTGGGGTTTCTAAGTGTTGATTTTTATTCAATTTCAGGAAGGCTGGGAATCATCACCCTAAAAAAACCTTTCAAGTGATGGGGTGTGAGGGTTAGAGGGAGCCACAGGATAATCACTTTTTCCTCCTTGTCAGGAAGATGATGCAGAGAGATGATGGGAAGTAGGGAGAGGCTGACTAAGGAAAGAAAAAGGAATATAAATCAAATCAGGGATGGGACAGACAGAATCAGACAAAACATAGCAGGGAGGAAGATCCCCAGAAAGAGAGTTATCTTCTCCATACTGCTCTGTGGTCAAGTCCTGCTTACAGCTTCAAGCAAAGTGTGTGAAATCCTAAAGGTGCCTCCCCATTCTGGGTGGGGAAAGCTGCCCTTGGGAGATTGCCTGAATAAGGGATGAGTCAGGGCTGATCAGCACAACTCACCCCTCCTGAAAGAGCCACTGTGAGATGTGGTGGAGGTAAAAGACACAAGTGAGATAACTTAAAATCATGTTGGATAAAATTTGCAGCAAAGTTTTCTGTCATCATTTCCCTCTTTTCTGCCCCAGCTTTCCTATTTGTCTTACCAGCTCTTGGCAGAGATATTTGGATTGAACAGGGAGCTGCTGTTGAGAAACTGTGGTTTCAGCACTGCAATAAAACAGTCTTACCCCAATGAATTTTAAAGGCTATTTTGGCTTGAGAAATGCTGATTTATGACTTGAAAGCGTCAGATTTCTTGCAATTAGCAGGACACTGTCTAGAAGTTATAGACCATCTTAGGAAGAAATAGGCAATTGTCTTTTTTCCAAGCTATTTTTATGAAACATTTTCCTTCATTCAAGCAGCAAGTTAAATACTCTCTGTTAATAAAGTGGCTTCCACATTCAGATGAAGAAAATTTTGTTAGATTTCTCTTCAGAGTTGACATTATCACCAAGTATTGCTCTCTGCAAGAAATTAAAGCTGTGGGCAGGTTGGTTGATTTGTTGGTATCATGCATAATATCCCCTTGGACAATTCCATAAGCCTCATCCTGAAACCTTGTGAAACTCAGTTGCATTACATGATAATACAGCAATTTTAAAAATAGTGGGGTCAAATATTATATATCTATAGATGTGAGAGGCTGTCTGTACCACATGGCATTATCAGATACAAGAGCAGACAGTGAGGTTAGCTTGAATGCCACACAATTCATTATGCAAAATAATTTCCATTTGGAGACATTCAGACCTGTCACATTTCTTTTAATGAAAGTCTGCATTTTTTTTTTTTTTTAATAAAAAAGCTTAGTAAGAATAGAATTTCAGTAATGATTCGGATAACATATTCAAGCAGATATCAATTAAAATTTTAATTATTAGGAGCAGTTTTTCTTGAATTTTTCACAAGATGTTAAATTTTTAATCAGTTATTTCTGGGGAGGAAAAAAAACGGTTTTCTCAGAAGAGAACTTTGAAAAATTTAGACAAGAACTGTGTATAAATCCTGAATCATGATAAAGAAAATATACTTAGGAGATCATGGTGATCTAAAGGACAGAACCTGCCTAAATGAGACTCAAAACTTCACCTTGTGTGAGCCACCAAGGTCCAATTGTTGGACCAACCTACATTATTTCATTCCTGAAAACAGGTTGAAAATCCCAAAAATTCAACTTTTTAAGGTGTTTTCTGTTCCATTTTGGGATGGGAAGGATGTCAAAAAGCTTTTCATTTTCCCAAGGACAGGAATTCTAAATAAGCACGTTTTGCTGAATGGCACAAAAAAAGAACATCAAGGAAGCAGCACCCACTTGATACATTTTCAGCAACTGCACATCCACGAGGGCCATACAGCTCTGAATAAGGCTTTGCTCTTGTTACAGGCAAGTGTTCCTGAATTTTCCTGAATTTGCTGCTAAAATGCTCCCACTAATGCTTGGTGCTGGCATTTCTAGGAGATACCACAGGATGAGGAGAAAGAGGTGAGGACAAAGCAGAGAACAGGATGTGTGCCTCAAGTGTGATATTTGGGAACTGGTGAGTAAGGAGGAGGTGGGTCAGCTGGGCAAGGCTAACACAATAACTAAATCATTTGCTTGTGCTCCATCTTAGTGTTAATTATTACAAATATATTAAAAAAAGATGTTTTCTGGCCCCTTAGAATTATGGGGTGGGAATGCAGCCCATTTTGGCATTTGAAATAAACACATTACCCTTTGCTTTGCTATTTATAGTAGGAATCACTCACAGTTATTCCAATAGCATTTGTCCTTGGTGAAGGCACCTTTTGGTTTACTGGTAATGCACATTGCCTCAATGATTAACTTCATAAAGAGGGAATAACTGAAAGCCCAATTTTAAATTGTGTTGGTTTATCAGACTCCTGCTGTGTCTGCTATGTGCAGATTTTGGTGTAGACAAGTGTAGTAATGGGCAGTGTAGAACATGCAAACCTTAATGATGGCTCTGGCTCAGCATTCACCCTATTTACAGCAAAAAGTCCCATTTTAAAAGCAAAGTGTGACCTCAGGAAATAGAAGGTTTATATTCCTGCCAATTCCTCCTGCACTTTCCCAGGGAGGTGTTAAACCCATTATCGGCCATCATGGGCAAAATCAGCATTTCCACCTTTCAATGCCATTTGATTGAGGGATGTGGTGAATGGAGGCTGAAGTACAAAGTGGGTACTTTGCACTGCTGTCCACATGTCCTGCAGCCCATGGAGATGAAAGGCTCAGCCTAAGCTCCACGTGTTATTCATCATGCAGGATTGCTCCATAAAGCTGATTTTCCTTTGCTTCTTTGAAAGCCTCCTGTAATTGAGGCTTCGACTCTTTTCTTCCTAGGTCTGTAGTGAGTATAAAAAAAGACAAATTACGGTGTTGAAAAATGAAGATTTTATAAATTTCCCAATTTTGTGACAGAAATAAAGCAAGGAAATATCAGAATTCTTTATAGATATGCTGCTGCATGGGCTGTGAGTTTTGTCGGTATTTCTTGTATATATATATGGATTTTATCCTTTGGCCATTTTATAATTGCATTGCTTGGAAAACTTGGTTCAGGGAACATCATCTTTCTGTTGTTTTCATAGAAATAGGACAATACAGAGCAGACTGTGGACTTCTCATGCCTGCCACGGAGATCCAATTGCCATGTTTCATTTCCAAACCCTCTGCTGCCTGAGGCACGTGCAGCTTGTGAGGCAGGTAATGAAGTTTTTGGGAATAAAGGAGTTGGCCAGCAGCTGGCACAGCAGCCTGCCAGGGATGCACTGCTGTGGGATCACATGTGGGGTCTGCAGCAGGATTCCGTGAGACTGAGCAGGAGTGTCAATGTTAAAGTGCTTTTTTCGAGGGAAATCAAAGCCCGGTGGAAGTGTTGGTTGATAACACGCTCCGTCATTCTTTGAGGTAGGCAAGAAACATCCTGTTACCGCCTGACACGGAGATACATCCAAGTGCACTTACACTTGTACTTTAAAGACTCGGTAAGCCAGAGTGGTACAAAGCAGTCGTAGCATCAGAGAATTAAGCCCTGAGGCACAAAGGCCAGATCTGTACTTGAAAAGGCTCCTTTGTGTTGCTGTGCTGGCAAACCCTCCAAGAAGGAACGAGGCGTTTGTAATCCCACACAGAGCAGGGAGAGATCTGAGACAGGGGTGCCCGGTTTTGTATGCCAGGGCTGTGTGGCTAACACGGAGGGCTCACAGAGGATGTGAGGGTCACCGAGCGACCTTGCTGTGCAGACAGAAACTTGTGAGTGCCTTAGCAGAGGCAGATACCAGCAAACCAGGCTCTTGCCAGCCTGTGCACTGAAAACCCTCTCAGCAGCAGCCTCCACACCCCAGCATCTCTCTAACGAGGCGCTTGTTCTTATTCCTACACTGCTTTCCATATCCTTCCCACCTTTGCAGCTATGAAAATTTTCCTGTTTGTTTCACCTCTTTGTTCTCTCACGTCTCCATTCCAAATGGCTTTGTTTCAGTCCTTTCCTACTAAGTGAGATTCAGAGCTTTTCTGCTGAGTAAGAACCAGCAACCTTTTCAGGCATCAGCCACCACACAGCCCCTGTGCCAGACACTCCAGAGCAGAAGCTGTCTCAAAGGGTGGGTTTATTGAGGAAAAGGAGGTGGCTAAAGTTATTTCCTCTTGAGAATCTCTGCAAGTTCCTGTCTGCTTTTTAGAGCCACAACTCTGTAGAAACAAAGGAGCAACCAAACAAGTGACAAACAAGGCTGCTTGTTTTATGCAGAGCTCAGAGCTTTTGGGTTTGTGCCTGCAGAGTCACCATATTTTAAACATGGTAATTTCTGAGACCAATCTAAAAAGGCTAATTGTTGCTGTTACTGATCTGCTTTAAAAGCCATGATTAAAGCTGAAGAGAACAGTCACAATTCCTGCCAGCTGTGGGAAGCTTTGTGGCTGCCTTGTCCCAATTACAGGGTTTTTTGTGGAGAGCACAGTGTATTAGCATAGCTGCAGCTCCCTTCTAACAAGCAATCATGAGAAACATTGAATGGCAGGCTTTGGACCATGTCTTTGTTTTCTGTACAGTGTGAGTAGTGAGGGTATATGGTGACTATAAAACATATTTTTCCCCCCTGGTTAATTAACAGGTTTGGAAAATGAAAGTCAGGGTTCAAGTTGATGTATTCACTGTATTTATTTATTTTTCCAGAAAGAAGTAGCTGTCCAAAAATTTATGTGGCAGTTTCTATTTGTTTATCTCAAGTGGCATCGTGTTCTGCTTTGATAGTAAGGGTAGAAGAAGCAGAGAGGAGAACTTGCTTAGTGCTCACAAAAACCCTCCAGGTCTCTGCTCTCATGAAGTCCTATCCAGATACTTCAAGGCAGGGAAAACAACTGTGAGAAAATGTGGTTAATAACACCTAGGGTTGACTAGGTCACAGTAAAAGGAAGATTGGACTAGACCAAACTGTCTGCTCCCTGTCTGGCTCTTTCTTTCAAGAGCCAGCAGCTCAAGAAGCTGCTTCAAAAACCAGCCAGACAATCCTCCCAGTGCCCCAGGCTCTCCATTAGAAAGCAGTTCACTAGAAACCCTTCTGTCATGGACAAGGAAATCTAGGAACAACATTTTGAGGTAACACTGTCTAGTTTGTTCATACTCTTCCTGGGAATTGATCCAAAGCCCACCAAGGTCAATCAGAACCTCCCAGTGACTTTATAATGGCTTAAGCTCTGTTTAGTGGGAGCTACTAATCCAATTTCCATGCCAGTGCTACTGTGAAGTTCCAGTGCTGAGACATGAAGTTTAGCTCAGTGCCAGCAGTAGCATCATTACAGTTCCTGCTGCTCTCAGCTCTCTGTTGCAGATTTGGTCACAAATCTGCAGCCACAGAAGCTTGGGCAGAAGTCCTGCAAGGCAAGCTGGTTTGGGCTTTGTCCATTGTGAATGGAAGACTCCAGGAACAGCCTGGGTGCAGGTGAAGTGCCCATGTAATCCCATGAGGTGGCACTCAGTGCTGGGCCCATGGCCAGGGGCAGGTTCCTCTGCTGTGAGCAATGTCACCAAAGGGAGGGGTGTGAAATATGTCAGTAAAAACCACTGAACACCTTTTCCAGAACAGTGGCCATCTCTAACCAGGTTTGTCCCCAGTTTCCTCAGCCTTTTGAGCAGAGAGAACTGAAAGATGTTTTAGTAGTTGATGGTGCAGCACTTGACAGTCAAATAGGGATGCACTAACCACATGGGCTCATGCAGCCTTTTCCCAGAGACCTTGCAAAACTACACTCATCTGTGCTGGAGGTCAAGAGTGGTGATGGGTTTCTCAAATTTATTCTTGCTTTAGATGTAGTTTTATCTTCTAGTGTGACTTACAGATTTTGAAATTTCCTCTCCCTTTTTTTTGACTGTGGTTACCCTCAGTCCCACCCAGCTGGGTGCACAACTCTAGGGCTCAATAGTTGGTGTTTTCTCATTAAAATTCCCTTCCTGCAAGCCATTAAGGTGTGAGATTGATCTTTTCAGTGTTCATGGAGAGTTAAAACACAGGAGGATAGACAAGAACTGAAAATATATTTATGTGGGGACCTGGGCCAGTACTGAGGAATATGATTCAGCTACGTTGTCCAGCTGGATGTGAGATAAAGCACACCAGAGCTTATATCTTGCTTTCCAGACCAGCTGTGCAGAACCACAGCAATGAAGTTTCCCATAGGTAACACCATACATTAGGGATTTTTGAAAATTAAAAGGTCTTACGACTAGAAATAATTATAATTCACAAAAGAAGGATTTGCTTCCACAGCAAAATGGTCATTGAGCTGTGCAGAGTCCTTAAATTTAGCTGAAATTGTGTTAAATCTTGCATTTCAAGATTTCCTGTGTTTCTTCTAATTTCCAAGAAAACTGGAGATGAAACAGCCACTATAAATCCTGTAAGCCCAAAAGTGCCAGGTGTGTAGCAGTTTATCAGCTTCTGTTTATCTGTGTTCTCTTAAACCTTGTCAGATGCAATGATGATCAGCACTGACTTCCTACCAAACAGGTCAATAGAGGCTTCAGTCTCTGATCCAGATGCCAGATGAGTTGTCCACGAAACATCCATTAGGACACAGACCTCAGGTGTAGGAAAACACAACAAACAATTACAGAGACTTCCTGGAATGAAAGAATTTAAGCCATGACCACCTGCTTGCTCAGAAATAACTGATGAAATTGGTGATATGATTTCTTGTGATGGCCTGCCTGTTGTGTGTCAGGAAGATTCACATATGTAATGTCTCATCTGATGTTTTAAGCCTGCAGCACTGTGCTGAGATGAGGTTTTAGCAAGAGTGTTGTGCCACCCTTGTCCAGGGAAGGAGGGAAATGCTGAGCCCTGAGAGGGGCTGGCCAGGGTGCTGTGCATGGAAAGGAAAGGAAATATTTCTGTGGAGGAAATCTGCATCTGGTGCTGCTGGGCTGAGCAGGAGGTGAAGGCTGGACCTCCAGAGTAGTTGTAACGTGTGCTGTGGGCACAGGAGGGTTGAGTGGCAGTGGGATAAGATATTCTGTAGTCTGAAAACACATTTGTCTGTTGAGTCATCTATTATGTTGTTAAAATGTGATAATTGGAATCCACACATTACCAAGCCAAAAAGACAATAATTAAAGCCAAGGCACAAAAGGGAGTTAATGCTCCAAAATTATTTTGTGCAGAGTTATTTGATAAAGTAAGTCTTTGTGTTTCTGTATGAAAACCCCTGCTCTACAATGAATCTTTCTAACTCTCTGGAAAATAATCTAATTATAGTTAACACTATTATGTTCTTTGGTGCTTTGAATGGAGCTGTGGGTAATATTGTGCTTACTCCAAAGCAAATAGCTGCATGTTTCAGTCTGACATTTCTTATTGATAGGAACAAAAACATTTTGTTAAAAACAATGGTTAAGGGAAATAATTCATTTTCTAGATAATATAACAAAAGAGGAAAAGCCACATCATGTTCTCCACAACAGCAGAAATATGCTTTGCCAGACATTCTTCTATAAATATATAAATATAAATTTAATTAGAACATTGTATTCTCCTTCTCTAGGAGAAAGCTGGTGAAA
Organism: Oenanthe melanoleuca; assembly: GCF_029582105.1. Taxonomy (NCBI): domain Eukaryota; kingdom Metazoa; phylum Chordata; class Aves; order Passeriformes; family Muscicapidae; genus Oenanthe; species Oenanthe melanoleuca. The sequence continues at coordinate 4,731,047 of NC_079346.1, forward strand.
CCTAACTTTCTCTTTCCCAAAATCTTCCCATATACTTTCCCAAACAAATGAGTGTCTTAAGACTCAGGCATTGTGATCACTTGAAAGCTTATTACAACACTGGAAAAGAGAAAGATTAAATATGAAAGAATGGTATAAAGTCTGAAAATGTGCATTTAAATCTTCCAGTTCAATCTCAAACAGACAAGCCCCATCTTTATTTTTCATCTTTTTGGTTTAGTAAAGCCCCAACTGGAAGCCAGTGAAATTGGAAATGCATTGACTTTGTTTCATTTCTGGTATAATTAGTCACCTATAGATGAATGCTGATGTTAGATGCACAATAACCACCCTCAGCCTCTCTACAGGAATGGAAATGCAATTGGAATTTGCTGCTGTCTCTGAAACAGGTTTTGTTGTTTTTCACAGCAAACCTGTTGCTAAATGTTGGACCAGGGAGGTTAAGTAGCCTGATGTAACCCATGTTCATGTAGGCATGGCTGCACAGAGAAATTTCTGGTAATTTGAGTCACAAACCCAACAATTTTTGCTGGTTATGGAGTGAGAAATGTGTCAGGAAACTGGGCTAGGGATGCTCAAGGGGCTGGCAGTGTGGGAAACTCTTAGCAATCCCTTTTTTTCCCTGTGGGACACCATGGAGATGGTATTGAGGGAGGGACAAACCCACTGAGGGCACCCTGTGCAGCCCCACGAGCACCTCAGCCCTGCCAGAGCAGCCTGTGAGCTGCCCACGGTGGGTGAGCTCCTCCTGGGCATGTTTTAAAAAAGAACAGACGTTTCTAAAACTGGCAGTCCTGCCCACTCTGCCCTGTCTGACCCATTCCATTTGCACCAGGAGATCTTGGAGGTGTTTGCCCAGGGCCTGTGTTCATGTGCTGGGAAATGTGTGATAGAGTCAAACCAGACTTTGCTGAATTGCTGCTGGAGTGGAAGCTTGCCTGTCTGCTCTCTGACTAGAGGACTGACACATTATATCTCCCTCTGTGAAAGCAAATATTTTTTTCTGTCAAAATACCTGCAATACAATCCATTCTCACTCTTTCCTTGGTGTAGAAGCAAAAGCTCCAATGATTTTAATCAGTGCAGGATTCTGTGCTCCTGTTAGTATTAGAAATCCAAGAACACACAAAGCTGTACTCCAAAGACAACTGGAGCTATTCCTTTTTGAGGTCACAGCAAATGTAATAATGCCAACAGCTCATAGTGCTCTTCATTAGGCTGTGTAACTTCCCAACACATCAATCACTCAGTGGAGGGTGTTTACTTACTTTCTTTAACAGGATGAGTGTATTTTTAAATTGGTAACCTAGTTTAATTCTCCCTTGTGAGACAGATGTGTCTGACCCTGTTGCTGTGGGAATTCAGTGATGGAGAACAAGAGGCAGAGTTGGGATTTCCCTACCCCAAAGAGGTAAAGCCAGACAGGTACCCAGAGCCCTGAGCATCCCCCTGTCCCTCCCTTCCATTATGTGGCTCAGCACTGGGTGGATGATAATTGAATATGTGGGATTTGCACTTGAAAATGTCTTCTCTCTGTGCAGGTCAGCTCTACACCAAGTCTCAGCTGTACCCCAGGAGTTCCTGAAACTTTGGAAGGAAGGTTTTGGTCTGTTACAAACCCTGATTTGGTTTTTTACCTCTAGGCTGGGTAAAACCTCAGAGGAATTTAGCAGAGTGTCACTCAAACTGGTGAAATGGGGCCCATTAGATGCTGGTGAGGATGAGCACTGGGTGTTGCTGCTCCAGCTCTGTCTCCTGAGTGTTCTCTGGATGCCTTCTGCTCCTGCAGGAGCTCCTCTTCCTGTCCCCTGGCCAAGAGCAGGGACACCCTTGCATCCCAGAGGCTGCCCACCTTCCAGGGTACTTGGCACACTGCACTTTGGATTATGTGCACTTTAGTGTGATTTCATTTGGGCTCAGGGGGTCCTTTTGGGTTTGTTTGCCCTTGTTTTCTAATGGAGCTTGCTGTGGGCAGCCACACTGACAGCTCTGGGCTGTGGTGTGTCCTGGGGCTCGCTGCTCACTTTCCTTAATTGAAGGTTGGGATGAGGACAAGGCTTGGCTCACACCTCACACATGCAGAGAGACAAAAACAGCAGACTCCACCTGAGCCTTGGCTTTTTCCCCCAGCCCCTCCTCGGGAAGCAGGGAAGATGTAAAGGTGCTCTGTGAGCAGCAGGAGGGGAGACCTTGCTGCTTCCCAATGTAGGGATTATATATTAATACATCAGGCTTCAGTGGCTTCTTCTGGTTACACAAAAACTCACAGAGAGCAGCAGAGGGGCTGGGAAAAACACTGAGCCTCAACAGCTCTGTGATCCTCTGGCAGCACAGGCACACATCCCTGCTGCCAGGTGAACTCAGAGAGGCAGGGACAGGGAGAAAGGGGAGAGAAACCAAACCCTCAGCTACATGTCATGGCAACCAGAGCCCCCACATCACTGCAACCTGAGGAGCTCCCCATCTTCAGGTGTGTCCTTGGGCTCACCAGATCCCTTTGGAGAGCTCCCCATCCTCAGGTGTGTCCTTGGGCTCATCCAGGTCCCTTTGGAGGGCTCCCCATCCCTCAAATGTATCCTTGGGCTCACCCAGGTCCCTTTGGAGGGCTTCCCATCCTCAGGTGTATCCTTGGGCTCACCCAGGTCCCTTTGGAGGGCTCCCCATCCTCAGGTGTGTCCTTGGGCTCACCAGATCCCTTTGGAGAGCTCCCCATCCCTCAAATGTATCCTTGGGCTCACCCAGGTCCCTTTGGAGGGCTCCCCATCCCTCAGGTGTGTCCTTGGGCTCACCCAGGTCCCTTTGGAGGGCTCCCCATCCCTCAGGTGTATCCTTGGGCTCACCCAGGTCCCTTTGGAGGGCTCCCCATCCCTCAGGTGTGTCACACACCCACAGCAGACTGGCAGAGGCTGATAAGAAAAGGAGATGTGTGTTGTGCAGACCTGCTCTGCAGAGCTCTGTTTAATGCACCAGCACTCGTGGGTGTGTGGTTGGGATGTGAGCTGCTCCCAAACCACATCTGTTGTCTGACAAGTGTGGCAGTGTCCCTAGAGCAGCTGGGCAAGCAAAGAGAAGAGCAATTTTCTGAATACCTTGTGCTGAGAGGACAGGGCTACAACACAGCACAAGCACTCCATCTACCTGAAGTGCAGACCTACTGCTGCCAGAGATTAGCCTTAATGCCCCTGGAACGTTTCATTCAAATAAACAACCTTGTTTCTGGCTGTATGCTGAAACATCTCTTTGTGGGGGAAATCTCCTTTTTGTGGAGATTATGTTTGTGAGTGCCAGGAGGTACTTGGCACTGAGTGCCTCATGCATTTGTATCCCTGCATAATCCACACGTTGCCTGAAGATGGTCTTCAGCTGCAAAATTCAGATCCTCATCTTAAAACACTTTGCTGTCCTGACATTCTCAGTTCCAGAAGTTTGGGTTTATCTGCTCAGTGTTTCTCCACCGTGGGAATTTGGTTTGGGACCAGCTGTTAATAAATTAAATAGCACTTTTTTTTTTTTTTTTTTTTTTTTTTTTTTTTTTAATTCTTTTGCAACAAAGGCCCATCAGGGAATATGGAGATAATCAGCTTGAAGAAAATCCTGAGAAATCTGTCTGCACCTCTCCAAATAGGTCACCCACCAGGCAACATCCCTGAAAATTGTATGGGGTGCCTCTGAGAGCCTCCAGATTATTTATGGTGTTATAATTCAATTAAGTAGTGGCAGGGGATCAGTGAGGGTGGCTGTGAGATCCTCATGTGCTAGATATTTTTGGACCCTACAGAGGAAGAAATGAGAGTATTTAGGACTGAGCAATTACAGGATTTAACAGGGAATTTATGCTGCAATCTGTGATATGAGTCTAGATGGGTTGTTTCATATGGAGGCATAGGAATGAAAGCACTTGTCAAACAGGTAGCTGGGATTCTGCCTATAAATAACCAGTAAATGATCTCTGGGAAAAGAGAGTGGATATGCTTGGACAATGTTTTATGACCTTCCCTAAGTTATGGAGATAGATGCTCTAAAATGTGAGTCTGTCTTGCAGTCAGGAGAATTTTAGGTCACTAAAGTAAAAAAAGGTTATGGGTTAAAGCCTGACAGATTCCTTTCTGCAAGATACTGAGAGCAGATTTTCCTTGAGTCATTTAAAAGGAATGGGGGAAAATTATGTAGCTGAGAGGATAACATGGTGCTTTAGTGTAAGGCACGGAAATGCTGGCAAAACACTTTTGTGGGGAGAGAGCCTGAACTCTCAGGGTCAGAATAGTCCCACTGGAGGAGCAGATGAATCTTGACTGAGCTGAGAAAACAAGCAGAATGTTGCCTTGGTTCAGCTACAACAGACAAATTGTGAAACACTTGTAAAATTGGTTCTTTTACACTCTGGCCAAGTTGAAGACACCTCTTTCAGAGGTGTTAAAGCTCTTTCAAACCTTCATCTCAGTGCAAGCCATCTTAGAGTAGTAATACACAATCCTCATTTTCTTAAACCATGAGGTTTCACTACTGAGGGCTCTTCAACTGGTGTGTGAGAGCTCTCTGCCTTTCCTCATAAGCAATCAAAAATCTATGGCTCCATAAAATGTTGGAGTCTTATCCTCACCTTCCCCAGCTCCAAGTGAACAGAAATTGTTTCCATTTGTTAGATCTGCCTGGTGGGGTGAGAGGGATGGCATGGATGGCCCTTCTGCAGTGACATTTCTGTCTGTGCCTGCAGAGGATGTTAATGACACCATCCAGTGCTCTGGGATTGAATCGTGACAGGAGTGGCTGTGTGCTTCCAGACAGAGGGATGGCTGAGCTGACCCCTCTTCCCTGGGCTCTTTGGGGTGCCCTGCTCCACACAGCAGCCCAGGCTGTGCTCCTCCTCTGCAGATTCACTCCTTGGTGATTCCTTTTGCCTTCCCTGCAGAGGTACTGGCATCATCTGTTTCCTATTTAAATTCAAGGGTATAGTTTTGATCAATTGTTGAATGCAGTCGTGGAGATGGGGGATTCTTACTCTCCTGCCAGGATTTGCAGCCATAGTATCTGTTATTCTGTGTGAGAAACCCACATTTCTAAGCTCCATTTCTAAGCCATCATTAGAAACCAGAAAATTCCATTTATCACTTGGAAAGCTGTGAGCAGGCACCCTTTGGATTGGAAAGCAGTATTTAGCATTTGGGGCACTAAGATACTAATCTGGGTTCAGGTGTCCTGCAGCCAGGGCAGGATCCAGAAGCAGGATGAACCCTCCAAAGATGGCTCTGCAGAATATTTGGGACACTTCATTGTGATGTTCACTGAGGTACAATGTAATTGTGAAGCCCACTGGTTTCCATGTCAGGTTGCAGCAAAGGGATGGAAAGGAAGCTGAAAATCTGATTTTGAATTACCATGAGCAGAAAAGAAAAAAACCAAATGTATACCTGGACCCAAATCTCCTAATATCCAGTAGCATATCTGGATTTCTTCAGTGGCAATAACTTCTGTATCAAAAGAAGAAACTAGAAGGAGAATAGCAAATTCCTGGTATAAACCAGGAAATTTTTCTTGTTTAATGCTCCCTGTGGCAGGGGCATATAGCTCTGCCATGCTTCACACACCAAGAGAAGTCACTCCTGTTTCTCATTTCCTCCTATCTCTGGTCACTATTAATCATTAGGTAATTACATTCTTTAAGATAAATCACCACAAGTTTCTCTTCTGTAAACAGAGAAACAGCTTTTCTTTGTAAAGATTGATTTAGTTGCCCTGCAATTTCCTGTTTAATTAAACAGGATCAGTCTGACAAATGCAGGTTTTAAGCACTTTGTTTCTGGCTTTTTTTCATTCTTCTAGGAATATAAAAAGGATGGAATTATTTTTCATGGCATTGAGAGGGCAGCTGGGTTAATACCAGTCACTTTGCCTTTGGGCATCAATTATTATCAGCTGTGCCAGATAATCTCCTACAAGAGAACTCCAAGAGTGATTCTCTACCATCATTTGTGGCCTCCAGCTGACAAAAAGTGAGTGCAGACCTTCCTGAGGCAGCAGATGTGTTTTGTCCAGATGTGGGGCAGCTTTTCTCTCCTCAGCCACATTGAGAGAGGAAGTTTGAGGGATACTTGTGTGTGGGTTACCAAATATGAGAGTGGGAGATGCAGCTGGTGTGGGGCTCCAAAATCAGGACTATGTCTGCCTTGTGAATGAGGCTGAATTTTAAAGAGAATTAATTTGCACACAGGACAGGGAGGTGCTGGCACATTCCAGAGTGAGAGCTCTGGGAATGGATGGACAGGTCCAGAAAAGGATCAGCCAAATTGATGAGTCTCGTGGGGATAATGGGGAGAGTGGCAGGAAGAGGCTGGGCAGTCAGAGGGGTGATGCAACCCAAGCCTTGGGTTTTCCCTGTGGGAGCTGCCTGGGGCTGAAGGAAGCAGCAGTGCTGCTCTCCCAGGGCTGTGCAGATGTGAGCAGATGTGAGCAGATGTGCCCTCCTGCATCGACTGGTCTCAGCTGCACACACTCATCAAGGTGATGTTATACAGCCTGGGAAAACAGGAGACAGCACATTTTTACTGGCTTTCAGATAAATGCTCCCTGACATTGGAGCCATCTGCAGATTCAGTCCTGACACTCCTTCCATTCACGCCTCTGTTTAAATGACTTCTTGAAAGGAGAAATCCAAAGAATTGCTTTTCCCCTTTCAACCTCTGCCTTTGCAGCCACCTGGGAATATCACTGATCACCCAATGCACAATTAGCCCTCAGCCTTGCCATCCTCTCAGTACCATTATTACACCAACAAGGCAAAGGTGTCATGTTCCTTCTTCCTGAAATGGTAACAAGAGCAGGGATTTTTCTGGAAGACATTTTCTTAAATACTCCCTTTGGGGTTTTTCAAATGATACTCTTTAGCTGCTGTGACATGAGCTAACCCTACCTTTTGTTGAAAACTGCTTGTCTTTTTTTATTAGCTCTGTTGCAGAGTAAACAGATGGAAATGTCCTCCTGGTTCATATTAATGTCAGGTTTCACATTTGTGGATAGAGGCTGTGTCAGAGTAAGTTCTGATAAGTGTACATGGAATAAAGAGTGTTTTGATGCTTTTAGGAGAAAAGAGGGGTAGAATTTCTTTCAGAGATGAAGGCTGTGATCACCCAGTTGTCTTTTACCCCTTTGTGATCAAAAACAAAAGCCAAAATGTGTGTGAAGGTCCTGCAAACACTCTCGTGGGGTGGGAAAAAAGCAGGAATTATAGAGATCGGCACATCTGTGGCATCACTTCTCTGATCAACAAAACCATAGTCCCACCAGCCTGTAGTGCCCTCTCCTTGCTCCCTGCAGGGAATTTAGGACTATCAGCATATCAGCACTCCTGCTGTGTGTCACACAAATGTTGGCAGCAGCTCAGGGCTGTCCTGGCACAGAGGTGCTGATAAACCCCAGGTACAGCCACAGCCCATCCAGGGGGTGTGGGATCTCTGCCCACAGAGCAGCACTAACAGAAGTGACTCCCATCTTCCCAAGGGCTCAGCCTCTGCAGGAATGCAAAGGTGAAGAGCAGGAGCTGTCAGGCTGGGTGGGAATTCTGCAGGCTGGGAGAGCTGCCCTACACCACAGCAGCTGGAGCTGGAAGGGAGCATCACCCTTCTCTTTGAGGCTTCCCTTGCTGCTCACCCTGCTGAAACATCTTCTCCCCCAGGCTAAGTGGTTCATGGCTCTTGGCTTGTTGCTATTACAAGACATTTATGTTTCATGGCAGATGGTTTACTGCACAACTTGTTTTGCTTTTTTTTTTTTTTTTTAAACCAAGGTAGATCAGCGGGCAGCAGTTCAGTCTCAGGCAGCTCTGGGTTGAGACATCAGTTTTATCCCACATTTCTTTAAAGCAAATGAAAGAAGGAAAAAAAAAGCTTGGGAAAGAAATATTTTTGTAGTCACAATATTTGTCAGTTTTATAGTCTAGTTGGCACTTATTTTGTGATGGCCAAAGCAGGATGTCCCAAGCACCTTTAGAAAACTGCTAAGGTACAAAATAATGAGTGAACAGAACAAACCTTTGTGACAATGCATGAAAACACACTGGCTTTAAGCTAAGCTGCATGGAACTTGACCTTGGCACAAATGATGGTGATTCTCCACCTCCTTCCTGACCTGCACCTTTTCAGACAATTTGCAGATTTAATTTACAATGCATTTCCATCTACACAGGAAAAGTGCTACAACTTTATCTGTCCGTGGAGTCCCAGTAGTCTCAGCTCACCAGATGTTCCTCACTCATTTAAACAGTGCATTGAGCTTTGCTTAGTGTGATAATTTTGAAATGCAACGAGTATGGGGACACATAATGAGGAGTTAGAGGTAGTGGCTGTAAGGGTAAAAAGTTTCAAGGAAAAGATCAATTGCCTTGTGTCCAGCTGCATTACCATAGCTGTGGGTATTAATTGTTGTGCAAACACCTACAGGTCACTCTGAGCATAAATTACATCTTGATTTCTTTTATTAAGGCCAGAAACTTGATCAATAACCTTCATTTGAAAACAGGACCTCATTGCAAGCAAAGTCTTTAAGTGAAAACCTTGTGATTACCAGCTGGGTTTGCTGCAGCAGGGCTGCACCTGGCTCTGGGGTGAGAAGGAGTGTAAAGGACATTTTTTCAGCCATGCCTTCTTATCCCCAGGAGCAGGAACAGCTGAAGTGTTTTTTCTGGGGACTGACTCCTTTTGCAGCACTTCCTTCAGGAGCTTTGCCAGGGAGTCTCTCACTCATTGTCCCACCAGGGATGGGGAAGGCAGAGGGAGAATATTCACAGCTACCCTGCAGAGACCTTGCCTTAGAGACTTCACTGAGAGGTTCCACTCCAAGAAATAAAATAGAGAGAGATATTTATGTGTAGAACAACAGCCCACGGTGTGGCAGGACCCTCTGAAGGACACAGAGAGGTTAAGGGACACCGACAGTGGCTGCTGAGGGTGATTCTAACAAGTGGAATGACCCTTGTGTCACTGCCAGGTGTGTCCCATCCCTGAGTAGGCACAACCTGGGATGAAAGATGGAAAGGTAGATGCACTGCCAGCCCCTGGCCAGACTTCTTGAAAAAAGAAAAAAGAAATTTCATTAAAAAAAAAAAAAAAAAAAAAAAAAAATAGCAGCATTTTCACCAGCTGAAAGGCAAATCAAGAGTTCATGTTTCCTAAAGAAGTTGAAATCTAAGAATCCACATAGTTACATGAATGCTTTCCCCTTAAGGAATGTCGGGGTTTTGTTTTTTAAAGCTTAAAATAGTTTCACCTCCCCACCAATATCTTGCTGAAATAGTAAAAAAATTCTCAATCTCACTCAAGCTCACAGTAAATTATTTTTGCCCTATATTTACAGCAAGGTCAATTTTTTCTCCCCGGATTTCTTGCATATAATTCATTTGAATGGGATGGCTTCTATGTCATCTTTAATCTTCTAAATGTATCTTAGAGTCCAAATTACAAATCCTAGAAATGAGTGACCCATAATGAATTCTTAACCACAACTTTATGGCAGAACAAATATACTTCTCAAATATGCAAACCGTTAAATGTTTTCTTATCATACTGAAAGTGTGAATTAAATTATAATATGATGAAAAAGTAGCAGTTTGCAGTAATTCCAAAAGTGGCAAATCTTCAGTAGTGCATAAAATTATTCAGTGAACTGTGGAAAACATCAGAGCAATTCTAGCCTTAAAGCTTTTTTTTCCCAACAACCAAAAAGTGCCAAAAACAAGCAAGCATAGCTAAGCATTTCATCTTGGAAGCAGCTTATTGAATTAATAAGACAAGTCAATTAATGTAATGCTCTGTTGCTTCAGGATAAAACATGAAAAGGAAAAATATGGGGCTGTTTACTGTAGTGAGATCAAGCAACCATGAAGTCTGTAAAGTTGTTCATTTCTCTGAAACCTAAGGAAATGATCAGCACAGCCATTGTACAGACTCACTTTGTATGGGAGTCTTGAGTGAGATGTGGATCTTCTGCTGTCCAGACAGGATTTTCATACCAATTGGCCCCTGGCAAGGGTCTGGTTTGCCTCTCTTGAAACTGAATTGCTGGTTTCATTCACACTGGGCAAACACTGGAGCAGCCTACCAGGGGAGTGGTGGAATCACCAGCCCTGGAAGTGCTCAAAAAACGTGTGGATGTGGCACTCAGGGACATGGCTTAGTGGTGGATCTGGCAGTGTTGGGTTAATGGTTGGACTTGATGACTGTAGAGGCCTTTTCCAACCCTAATGATTCTCCATAGGTTATGTTTTATATGCTCCCTGTGTCTGAGGGTGCTGACTGCTGAGGAAAGTCACCTCAGCTGTGCAGGGTGTTTCCAACATTTAACCCCTGCATTGTAGAGCACTGAAGAAAATCAAGAGCTGCAGGTAGAAACTCTCTGTATTTCAGCAGAGCAGCCTGTGTTTAAATCATGGCAAGGTCCTGATAAATTGAAAGTTAAGGTTGGTAATCTTTGCTTTCAGGTCAGTTCCTCAATTTTCATTTAACTTAATGCTAGGCTTGTATGTGCTCAGAAATCCTGATTCCAGGTGTCTGTGAAAAAGTGTCTGAGAAGGATGGAGTCAATTAATGGTGAGCAGCTGGTTTTCCTGTGTAATAGACCCTATCTTCCCAGAAATCCTCATTATGCAAACTTTGGGTTTGATTTTACAAAAATTACAATAATCCTGATGAAGAACTTTACCAGTTATGAATTCCCATTTTTCAAGTCTTCTGCCCAAACCACCACCTTTGATTGCAAGGGACTAATTAGATCAGTTTAAACAGGGCTGCTGGGGGTTGAGGAGGGCTGCAGAAATGCCTGGCTGTTGGTAGAGATGAGTGCCTGGATTATTCAGGCACAAGATGACTTTCATGTCTGACAGCAATTTGGGAAGAACAACTTTCTCATGGCTATTCTGTAAAATTCTGTAGGGTGTGAAGGCAGCAGGTGAAAGGGAGACAGCAGCACACTGAGCAGCCCTACACTCTTTTCTGTCAGCTTGGTTTTTGGGGCTCCTTTTCTTTGTCCAGGCTTCAAATGCTACAGCTAGAGAAGGTGCTTAAAGGTGGAGCTGCTGTAGTCTCCAAGAAGATATTAAAGGAAGATCACAAGGACTAGAAATCAATGACAACTCTGTGTTAAACCAGGTTTAGTTTTGGGGCTAAACCATTCTAGCAGCTTTAGGCTGCTCTTCTTGATTTCACCATCAGGTCTTCAAGAGCACTGACTGTAAGAAATCTTTTCACTCTTATTTTCCTTTGCAGCTTCTTTCCTTGGTGGAAAAAGGGATGTATTGTGCAAATATTTTTTGTAGATTGCTGTTAGATGCACAGTGGAGATGATATTGTTGAGAAAAGCCATTGAGACTCTTCTAAGAGTTTTTGAGCGACATCTTTAACTCCAGGGTCTCACAGATCATGTGCAACGACCAGCCTCAAAAGTAAAAATTAAATTAGTAAAAATTAAATTAAAAATATTTTTAAGTCAGCAGTGGGGCTGCAAACCAACATTATGAACCAGTAAACACTGTGGGTCAGATTAAGTGATGAGGAAAACTGAGGTATCTGCAGAAAGCAGATATTGACCCTTACTATCCACTCTTTTGGAGTGAGTTCAGAAACTTCAGCCCAGAAAATCTTCCTAGGCAGCTGGTACAATGTGTATGGGTTTTGATCCTGTCCCAGCTGTTCTCCTTGCCTTGCTGGGCATTGGTGAAATTTTTGCCATGCTCTCCTTGAAGTCAGTGCCTGAAGGATAAAGACTAGCAAAAATATGAAAGAATCTAACATGCATTTTAATTTGTCTAATATATGAATACCTGAATATAATTTCAGAGTTGGCTGTTTCAGTTTTTGTTGGTGTTGACTGTAACAATGCACTGCTGGAAAGAGCATTTTGAGGTGGAAGTTGCAGGTTAGATGGATACAACATCTGCAGGGGAAAATGGTAGGATTGGGCCCACTATTTTGAAAACTGCATTCAATTCTGCTCAAATCAGAGAAATAGACACAGGTTACATGAGCTAGAGCTGTGAACAAATCAAGGTAGTCTGATGATAGTAAAAAGAAAAATTGATATAAAAAGGTCTTTCAGTTATGGGAATAGATTGGAGTACTGTTTATAATCCAACAGTGAAGAAAATGAGAGGAATTTTGCTGAATAAAATCAACAGGCTCTTATCCCTGTCTTGTTTTGTGTGCCAAGTAAAATAACAGGTTTTTGTGTAAGCAGAGTATAATTTTTTCTGCCTTGGACAAAGGCAGAGTAGAGATGAGCTGAAAGGGAGATAGTCTATAACAACATTTAGAAATCAGGTGCTGAGAGAGTATAAAAGCTAACTGAGAATGTGATATTCTTGTAATAATCACATCTCAGCACAGATGAGCAGAAAATATCACTTCGGGCTTGTAAGAGTCTCACATCTTTGGGTGCCAGAACTTCCCTGTCCTTGTGTTTATGAGTTTTCCCTCTCTCTTATTCCAGATGAGGAGAAAGCAGTTCTAGGACATACCAACAACTGCTATGATTTGTTTTGCTTTGTTTTCCATCCAGTCACTGTTCTTTTGTGAGACTGCAAATTTTGGGGAGTCAGAGTGAGAAGAAAATGAAGCCAAATGAGTGAGGTGCTCATGGAAGCTGCCTCTGGCAGGAGCACATCCAGACTTTTGAGACTCCTTTGTTGCACTGCCTGCTGCTACTTAGCTGATGTGTCTTTGAAAGTCTGGTGGCCAAATAGAATGGGGAGATATAGCCAAGCTGCTGAGGAAAAACAAACATTGCAGCCTGGTTGTTCCTCTTGAGCAGCTTTGAACATAAATGCCACCAAACTGCTCAAAGAGCAGGTAACTCAGCTGAGGTGGAAATGCCTTCCTCAGTAGGAAAGCTTTATTTGGACTGTTGTGCTGTGTTGTGAAGACATAAGTGCTGTTATCACACATAGTCAAACCCAGACTAGACCAAGAGCAGGGAAAGCTGATGGAATACAAATGTGCTTACTGTGGATCCAGTGCTAAATGATAAACTTGCCTGTGGCAGAATTAAAGAAAAGCTGTGGAGTGCCTGGAGGGAACACTGCAAGGCAGTGACATCTTTGTGACAGGTTTCCTGCCCTGCTTACGTTCATTACTAAGATTTAAGTGGGTCTCAGTGTGACCCATCAGCTCCTATTCCAGAAGTAAAGCTGGTGGAAGATCTGCCTAAGGGCTTGAATTCAAGAGCCAAGTGCATTTTTTATTTTAAGACATTTTTAGCTGATCTTCAGAATTAATTCAGTACTGAGGTTCTTCAGGTTGCAGAATGCTTGAAAGGCTGTTCAATTTCAAAAATACTTTCAGGGAGTATTTTCTTCAAGCAGGAAAGGACAGAGAGACCATTGTCTTTAGCCTGTAATGTTTCCTAACTTTTTCTCTGCTCTATATCAGTGTCTGTGAGACACCAGGAGGGCTTTAGAGACCTGGGATCAAATCTGTAAAAACTCTGGATCGTTCTACATGAACATCATGAATGCTCTACTAGTCTAGATAGCAGAGTCTTTTAGAGAGAAAAATGTAATTGAAACAGCACCAGAGAAAAAAGCTCAGAAAAAGCATTGGAACAGGCTTCCCAGAGAAGTGGTGGAATCACTGTCCCTGGAAATGTTCAAAAGTAGATGTGGTGCTCAGAGACAGGGTTTAGTGCTGGACTTAGTGCTGGGTTAATGGGATTGAGTGATTTTAGAGGTCTTTTCCAATCTAAATGATTCTGTGTCTGTGCTTGGATCCCACACTGTGCATTCCACTGTGGCTTGGCCAATTCTTCACTTTTTGAGTCTGAAAAAAGTCTGATCAAATCAATAGTGGTAAATTCTCCTCCTGCAGAGGCTTAAACTGATGGCAAGCCCCCAATAACCAGCGTGCAGAGCTCTCAGATCTGCTCAAGGCAGAGGAGACCTTCAGAAAAGCAACAAACAGAACAGGTTCAGGGAAGGTGAGGAGCTGACACTCAACTGCTCTGCTGCAAATCAAGCAGCAGCAGCACCTGCTTTGTACCCAGGGCACTCCTGAGAGGGACCCTGTGGCCCTGAGCTGGGGGTTGCTGGTCTGGGCAGGGAGCTGCTGGCACAGATTGGCATCTCACCTTCCAAAGTACAGAGAAAAAAGGAAAAGAGAGATCACATAAATCACTGTTGATGTGGGGACAGCTCCCCAAAAGGGGTCTCTTCTTTAGTCTGTGGGGCAGTAGTGGTGTGAAAAGGCTAATGGAGATGGATGAATCTAATTGAGTGGTGTGAAAGAGAGGAGATGAGATGAAATGAAACAGGAAATGAAGAGGAATGGCAGGTGGGAGGAAGAAATTGCATATTCCCCTGAGCAATATTGTAGGTTATGGGTAGTTTGCTTCATATCTAGGTGGGCTGTAGCCCTCACTTCTAACTGAATCAAGGACAGTAATCTGAGAAATAAAACAGATGAGAAATAATGTGAAACAGGTTAGTAACCTGATGCTCAACATGTATTTTGTTTCTGGTCAGACAAATTTCATCATATTGCTTCATGGTGGGAAAGCAAGAAAAATCCAACCATGAGTGTTGGATGAAAAGATGCCATATCCAGGTCTGTTATGTGGAAAGACCTCTGCACATTTCTGAGCTGCACACAGGAATTAGAGGTACACATCAAACAACAGCAAAAGGTTTAGCAAAGATCTGCCAAGTGCACCCACACAGGAATATTTGTCAAATTTTCTTTTTCCATGACTGAGTTGCTCTGCATGCCCTCCCATGGCATGGTGCTCACACTTTAAGGTGAGACTCAGTTATTTGTGCTCCTCATTGGCTAGTTCACCGTTTTTCTGGTGGAAAGCAATGTTGGCTTTCTCTCCTTGAAGTCAGCTTTTACATGAAAATCATTCTCCCAGATGGACATCTCTAAAAAATCGTGACCTCCAAAAGAAGAACTGTTGGTCACTTTTTTCAGGGTCATGCACAGCTGTTTTCTATCTCTGCTCTCATCTGAAAGGCTCAGAGCAGCTTCTGCTATGGAGCCATGAAGCCAAAGTAAGGCAGGACTGTGGAGTAGAGCTAGTGGTGATCTTCCATCAGTGGTTTGAAAATCCCAGCTGAAGAGAGATGCACAAGCTCTGGTCAGCTGCTGTTTGCACATGATTGTCCACAGTTGACTGCAGACTCCCTAATTCTGCTCTCTGGGACTCAAGCTCAAAGCCAGTGTCTGCTCTCAGCAAAATTTCACTGATGTGAATCACAGATGAACCATCCTCAGTGATGACCTGAAACCCAGGAGCCCTCAGTTCTACTGCTGGGTCTGCTGCAGGTGTTTAGCATCACCTTGGGCAGGTCTCAGGTCTTATGAGTTTCAGTTTCCTGCCTGGAAAGCAGAGGATTCAGTTTCTTTCCTCAGAGCAGCATGGTTTTATAAAGTACAAATATTTGTGAAGTTAAGTGCTTTGACTGTGTGAGCCTCTGAGAAAAGAAACCATAAATATGTGTCAGGCCTATGATCTGAATTCAAACCGGTGAACTAGAAAAAGTGTTGACAGCCTGAAACCAACTGCCCTGTACACACATCTCCTTCTGTCTACCTGAAAGATTATTTGTGGAATGTGTTTCTATTTTTCTCTGACAAAAAAATAGAATACCAAACAAAGAAGCATGACCCATTTCTTTGTCAGGCAAGCTCTAAACCCTGCTTACTGGGATGTGACTGAGGTATTGATAAAAGAGAAGCTCATTTTAGGCCACAAAATTCATCCTGCCCTTGAAGAAGAAACAAAGCCTGCCACCTTCAGATGAAATGGATGTGCTTTCCAAGCCAAACTATGTTTGTCTCCTCCACAGCTTCTCTATGATCTGTAATTATGTTTGGACCAGCCAGTGAAACAGGTAAGTAGCAAATGAGGAGAGTTAGAAATGTAAATATTAATTTTATAACAGGAAAACATGCAAGCAGTTTGCAGTTTGCACTACCTGTAAACTCTGCTAATAGTCAATCAATAGGTCTGATAAGAGCATCACTCATCATGGATTTCTTCACCCTCAGAAAGTTTTCATGGTCCTTTCTCTGTGTACTGCCAAGTACAGGTGCACATCATGCTGCTCCTGATGTTGGCCATAGGAGTGAACTTCCTCCAAAGTTCTGTTTCTGTCTTTTTCATATAGCACATAGTATATTCAAAACAATATCAAGTCATACCACACTGAGCTTTTTATTACCAGAGATTTTTGGACAGAAGCACATAATCTAAATTTTCTGAATTAATAGGCAGATGGTAGCTACTCTTTTTTTTTGGTATTTTTTCCCAACTTGTACAGTTTAGATTCACAGAACTTGATTTCACACATCTGAAGAAACACTGACATAAATCTAAATTTATCTTTGATGCATTTACAAGTATTTTTTTCTTCAAATTTCCTGAAGTGTCTCTGTCTAGACTTCTGCCAAAAAGCAGGAACTTTCACTTTCTCCTCTGTTAACATAAATGCCTTTTAACATTATGCAGAGAATGGCATGACTGTCACTTTGCCATGAGGATATGAGGACCATTCATTCCACCACTGAAACTCATCTACTTTCCATTGGCCAGGACAAGTAACATCTTTCTGCTACACACTGTGCTACTGTGAATATCCCTGAAATTCAGAATATTTGTGACTCTAGGCTTGTTGAATTCCTTTTTCTTATTGTTTTCAATTTGGTTCCCTGAAACAATGAAGGTTAGTTGCATCCGACTCTTAATTGGACCTCACATTCTATTAGTCATTATTTTTGCACAGGCCTTAATTCCCCTCTAAAACATTTTAATTAAAACAGCAATTTCTCAGTGCTGCCCTTCACGAGCAGATTTTCGCAGCAACTTCAAAGGGACGCAGATGTTTACTGAATTTGGTGGGGTGGTATTTGAGGCTGCCCACTGGCAAAGAAAAATGCATAAACATCTCAAAGAAACTTTCCTGTGGTAATGACAACATTTCCTTCTGATATTTTAGCAAGTCTAATATTTCCCAATCTCAACAGGCATGTTTCCCAGGCACAGCACAGGCAGAGTTATCTGCTCCCAGAACGAGCCATGGCAGCTGCTCTGCTGTGGGGTAAAAACCTCCCAGTGGGGATACCTTGGGCTTTGGCAGAGGGTACAAGACACCACACATTAGTTTGTTTGTGGGGCTCCTTTAACAGAATAGCAGTAGGCTGGGAATAAGGAAACCAAAGTTCAATTTCTGCTGGATTTTCCACAGCCCCCAGTGTGATTGTGGGAGGCCATTTAGTTTTGTGTGCCTCAGTTCCAGCTGGTAAAAGGCTGATAACATGTCCTGGCTTTGACTGGACTTACCTGCTGCTCTATCTCCTACTGCACCAAGGGGGTCTTGGGGTTTATAAAGTGCTGTTTGAGTAAAATTCAGAAATGCTCCTATTTTGGAGGAGTTTCTATTTGCTAGTGGCAGCTGAGCCTGGAGCTGACCTTATAATCCATTTGGGGGTAACCAGGCAGGCAGTGTTCCCCTGTGAGCTGAGATGATGGTAATGGGGACACATGGCCATGGCAGAGTACATCTAAAATACAGAGTAGGGTCCAGGCATCTCCTGTGGTTTGGGCAGGTGGCTGTCCCCAGAAAATGCCTGGCCTGTCCAGCTGAGCCACCAAGGAAGGTGGTCTCCATCACTCACAAGTGATGGTGAGGCTCATGCTCCTTTCTGTGCACAGAACCAGAATTCTTAATGCTGGAAATGACCTCTAAAATCATCAAGTCCTACTGTTAACCTCACACTGCCATCTTCACCACTAAACCATGTCCCCAAGAGCCACATTGAGGCCTTTTCTTGAACATTCCAGGGATAGTGATTCTACCACTCTTTGGATAGTCTGTTTCTTCCCTGGATACCCTTCACCAGTATTTTTGAAGGGGAATAATACAAGTATTTGAAAACAGCTTATCCATTTCCACTGCGAGCACTGGGAAAAGACCAGCATGGAAAGCCAGCATGGAACATGGCGTGACACGTCATGTAGCTGCTTTAATCTGCACTGTAATTACAGTGACAATTTCTGCCTCTTGAAGCATCAGGATTGAAGTGGTTGCCCTGAAGGAGAAAGAAACTTAGTGGGAGAATTTCAACCAAATCTAGGATGGGAAGTGCAGCACTTCCTTTGCATTGGATTAAAAGTGATCAGCATGGCCAAAGGCATCCTGTGAGAGACAGGTAAGCAGGCTGAATGGAAATTGGAAATATTAAAGGAATGAAGCTGGACTGGACAGAACTAGTTTTAAAATTCCCGATTCCTCTTTGATTTGGTAGCATCAGGGGACTGAAGGGGAGATTGCACAGACTTATGCGTGACAGCAAGACACTTTTCCACACCAATAAACCCCCTGAAATTAATTGGACCTCTCACAAAAGTGCCTGGGAATGTGAACTAGGCTTGCACATTTCAGCCCTCAGATTTGATCTTTCTTCAGCAGTGCCAGGGCCAGACTGCCTGGTGAACAGCCACAGCTCAGCCAGAAACAGGAGCTCAGTGACTGGGTCAAGGTCTTTGGACACATCCCTGCTGAGCAGCATCTCAGCCTAGCTTAGCTCACCATAGCAAGAAACAGATTGAAAATAAACCAAAGGAAATGATTCTGAAGCAAAAGTGGGGATCAGCCACAAGTTTGTGCTCACCACAAACTGTTGTGCATTTGCTATTCTGTATGTATGCTTTTAGCTGGTGGCAAATGCTCTCAATGAGAATTAGCCTGGCCTGCAATGAGAGAAACTTAAATTTAGGTTCTTCTCCCATGTGTGCTGTGGGATAAGAGCACACAGCCAGGTGTCCACAGAGACATGCTCAAGCTGAGGTGCCTGTTCACCAGTTGCAAATGGGCTCCTGGAAAACCAAACCACATGAAAAATTCCTCTCACGTGCTTGGTCTGGAAAGAAATAGCTTTGTTGTTGTTTCAAAGAATTAGTGAGCCAACAAGTCAAAGCTTTGGAGGTGGTTACTGGGTTTTTACTGGAGTCTCTACGAGCTATACAAAGTCTGAAGACATTGTACGTACAGTACATCTTTAATAAGGGAGCTCACAGTCTACCAAACTCTGCCAAATAAACTTTTAATACATACTGTACTTCACTCAGTAGTTGTCCATCTCTTCTTCATGGAATATCTAGCAACTCTAAAAATATTTTCTTGGAGGAGGATAGAATTATCATTGTTATATATCAATCAAGTATGGTTAATGAAGCAAAGCCAGCATGCTAGTATTGCACAAGGGGAAAAGCCTCCAGAACACAAAGTGGAACAACAAATGCCCTCAAAATTCTGCTGAAGGGAACAAGAAGCTCTGGATGCTGCATCAGCAGGGTTCATGTAGCTCTCAGGCGTCCTTGTACCACAGCAGGTTTGCTTTGCCTCTTCACTGCCACGTTTCTCTCTCAAACAGGTAGGGAACTTCCAGACCATTGCAAAAAAGGAAAAAAAAAAAAAAATACAGCAGCTGCAGCAAAGTGTGGTACTATTCAATTTCTTGAAGAGAGGGGCTTTTATTTCAAAATATCATATATTAATATATATATATTTCTATATATATATATACTTTAACTGGTATAAAGTAAATTGTAGATCCAAACTTATACTGTTGCTTGTACTTTGCAATCTCAGAAACTTTACCAAAGGAACCACTTTCTTCATTTTTTATTTTCAGCTGTCAAAAATCAGGGCCATTATTTCCACCGAATCCTTTCTTTCACACAGTAAAGCCACTGTTGTTTTCTGGTAAACAGTCAAAGTGCAAATAAGAAATCCATTTGGCTTGTAAATGCTGAGATGGTTTTAAACTTTCAATACTTTGTCCTCATAAATCAGCAGGGCTTTCACTGTCTCCGTGCAGACGTGGGCGCTCTGTTAAGTCCTTGGGTGGATCTGCAGTGAGAAATGGGAAAGAGTCAGTTATGCAGAATATGTTCTTTTTAAAATATAGTCTTTTGGAAAAGAAAGGCCCAGGCTCTGTGGGATATAGCTGATTGATATAGCTGAGTTAAATGCAATACTAGAGGAGTGTGTGTCTTTTAGCACTGCAGGGGTGTAAAAATATGCAAGAGACAGATCCTGAGCAAAATCCTCCTTCTGCCTTGGGAGATATTGAATGTTCATTTACCACCTGGGCTGGTGATGCTGGACATCACAGAATCATAAAATGTCTTGGTTTGGCAGAGACACCTTCCACTACCTCAGGTTGCTCCAAGCCCTGTCCAATTGGCCTTGGACATTTCCAGGGATGAGGCAGCCACAGCTGGCCTGGGCACGGTGTGCCAGGGCCTTACCACCCTTACAGGGAAGAATTCCCTCCTAATACCCAATCTGAACTTACTGCCTGTCAGTCTGAAGCTATTCTCCCTCGTGCTGCTCCCTAATGCCCTTCTAAAGACTCTCTCCATCTTCCTGGTAGGAGCTCTTCAAGTAAGGAGATGCCAGGACAGCTTTGTGCCAGGGCTGTGCTCACCCCAGCCTTCCACCCTGCCCTTCCCAGAGTGATTCCAGTGACTTCTGCTGACAAAACAGGCAGGAGCACCCACCTTTCAGGTTTGTTTGGAACCCCAGAAACACACTTACCCAGAGGGCAGGGTAGTGACTGACCACAGCAGCTCCTCCATCTACTCACCCTGCAACAGACCAAAACCCTTCTTGTGCCTACCATCAAAACTGATCTGAGTGCTGCACTAATGCTGCACCAGTGCCCAGGAGGTTTTTTCAGGATGCTGAAATATTTTTGCTGTCGGTCACTTTTTCTTATTAAACTTGAATATGATCAGGCTTGGCCATTCAATCAGGGCTACAGATGATTATCTAAGCATGAGGTGACTAAATACAGCAGTAAATATTAGAGCAAGAGAGATTTCTAAGATACCCAGATGGTTCAAACTCAATGAAACTGAATCCCACCAGTTAAAACTGAAACAAATAATTTAAACTAGATTAAACCAGTCAAAACCAGTTCAAAACAGATTAAACTGGTCAGAACAGGATAAAAATGGTAGAAATCAGTTTAAAGCAGTTCAAACCAAATCAAACCCACCAAAGCCAGTTCAAACTGGCTCAAAGTGGTCAGAACTAGTTAAGATGGGTCAAAACTTGTTCAAACTGGTTAAACCTGATCAAACCAGGCTAAGAAACTGGAGAGGGGCTTTGATCTGAGCTCCTCTGCCCGTTCCCAGCTGATCAACACTTCAATTTCCATGCCCCAGAATCTCAGCAGCATCCAGCCTGAGATGCTGCTCTTCTATTTCCACTGGTGCCAGTTGCTGTGCTGAAATGTCAATGTGACCTCCAGCAGGTCCTAGTACAGCTCCAAGGGCCCCACATGTTTAAGGGAAGCATTGAAAATTCTTAAATAAATTAAAAAAAAAAAAAAAAAAAACCAAAACAGAAGAAAAAAAAAAGAAGAGTGACAAGGGATTAAAAAAACACTGAAACTGCTCAAAAATTGAATGCCAAAATGATTTCCTTCCAATGTTTGTCACCTGCCTGACCATCAATAGAAAATAAATCAATTTATGGAAGCTGAGAGCTTTATAATTTTGGCCTTAAAAACTTAATTAGTGAGGTATGCTAAAGGGCTAAACACAAAAATAAATGCATGAAAATGAAGGAATGAAAAAAGTGCTGGTAAATACTTCACTGAATCTGTTGTCCACCTCCTGTAGCACTAATCAGTACTGACTACATCTGAAACCCAGCCATGACGTTATGCACTATCCTAGAAAAGTACATATATTGTGTATATCCATGTATTCATAAATATTCACCACAGAGAGAACTGAGATGTTGACTGATTTGTCTTGTTTCTTCTGTTTTAACTTCCTTAACTACTCAAGTTAGACACACACAGCCCAATCTTGGAACCTGGACTGTGGTCAGAGCAGATTACATTGTAATTTCATTCTCTGCTGCAATCTGAAATGGCAGAACAAAGGAGGAAAAAAAAAATCCTGTTTCTGGATCTGATTGCTTCCATTATTTTATATGTATATCATGTTTCTAGACTTGACACAGTGGTACAGATTCCAGCAAAGTTTCAGGGACTTAGAAATAAAATTTTTCCCTAGAAAATGCAAGAGACAGTTGCTGAGTGCATCATGTCATGTTGCCTTTGTCAGTTGGGTTCTGTAATGATATTTTAAAGCAACAAAGCAAAATTCTACTGGAAGCAGCACCATAAGGTACTCCCCTCACATGCTAATTAAAATAACTCCTGTGGGTAAATGAAGAAATATTTTTTTCAGTTATGAGCACTCACTCTGCAAGTATTTAATTCAAATGAAATACAATAATGCATACTGAATAGATTGGACTATACATCTGCATATTAATGAAGCTGCTAAATTTCTAGCAATCACTTCCATTGCCTAAAACTAGTTTATATGATGAGGACTGGGGGACTTAAGAGAAGGACAGCTTCACTGAAGAAAGAAAATGCAATTCCTCAATTATATAACTTGTAGACAGACTGCAGAAGGACTGAATTATTGTATAAGTTATTGCACGAGTATGTAGAATTTCTTATCAAATAGGGAAAAAATTATGGAAAATTTGCTCTTTTTCATTTAGCAGGTTTCAAAAGCCATTTTCCAATTCACAGAAAATGAAAATCTATATATTTATAAAAGCATTTTGAGTTGGCAACCATGTAATTTTCTTGGAAAAAATCAATTGTTATATGAAAATTTGTTAATTAAAAATTGTTAATTGTTGAATACAGTTATGGGTGACAATTTTAAGACAATGGTTGTGAAACAGTTGCACCATGCAAAAGAAAAGCTAGAGCCTATGTCTGAAAAACACTTTTATTCCCAAGGTAATGCCATAGTGAGAGTTTAGGCAGCTCATTCACACCCTGTCACCTGTTGGCCTGTGTTACCTGAACCTGCAGCATCACAAGGGCTTGTCACTAATGAGTTCATGGGGTTGGAGCTGTTCTGAAATGAGACCTGCAGTGCAAGCAGAGGGTTGAGTCCTTTGCCACAAAGCATTTGTACAGCTGCTTATCCAGATGTGGCCTGGAACAGCCAAGGAATGGATACAGGATCCAGCAGATCCCTCTGAGCTGACATTCGTCCCTTTAGCCACCAGAAAAGGACCAGTGATGTGCAGCAGGGGTATTTTGGGGTGGCAATGTCTGTAAGAAGGTGACCTGGAAATTCAGCAGCTCCAACCTGCTGGGTACCAAGCCTGGAGCCAGCTGACTAGTCTAATCCATCTGAGTTTTCACCAAATTATGGCCAGAAGCCACTGGGTGATCATGACAGTGGTCTTTAAGACTTTTCCAGAAGGCACGATGATGGAAAAGAAATGGCTGAGCAGTCATTAGTGATTCCCTTTGCTATTAAGATCTCCTGGGTGCAGACAGAATGGAGACTTACTCTGGTGGTCTTGATTTTATTGCCAGTTGCACACATCCATCCAGAATTATCAGGCAATGTCTTACATTCCTCTCCTTCTAGGCAGGGCTCCATCTCACACCACCATTTCCCAATCACTATAGAAGCTAAAAGAGAAAAGACAATGTTCACAACTATGTTAAAATGACCAAATCTAATTAAATAATATCTCAAGGGTCTAACACTGCAGTTAAAAGGCAGAGTGTCCCTTCAGCTGGAGTTCAGGTGTAAGGATTTCATATTTAATTACTTGTTTGGCATGCTATATTGCCTGAGACACTGCACTGCTTGCCACAGCCTCCTCACACAGGAGATCTTGTCTGCTCCTGTGCTGTGGCTGCAGGGAATGCTGTGATGGCAGTTCTGCTGCAGACCAGAGCACCAGCCAGCCCAACAGCCCCTGTCCCTCTGCCAACCTGACCTTCATGGACCTGTACAAGAACAAGGCAAGTCTGAAGAGGTTTTCTTCAGAATATTCTCCAGGTCTTCAGGACTTCTAGTTGAGTGTACTCCACATAAAACTATGTCTGCTTTTCTTTCAGAACCTACAGCTGGAGGTTTTTTTTACCATGAATCTGTCCAGAATTATTTGAACCCATGGAGACTTTTAGCTGTCCCAATATGCCAACACAGGGAGCACCACAAGTAGAAATAGAGGGTAAGGTAACACTGAACAGCAGCAGAAGCTGTTTGTTGAAACATGATTATGAATTTTATAGAAGCCATATTATCTCTAAAAGTAACTTTTAATTTCCAAATATTTAACATCATAAATAATGGCAGTGTTTGGACCCAGTTGTTTAAATTTAATTGGCACATATGTTTACAACCTTGAATGTACTTTAATGAAGTTCCTTGCCTGGGAATTGGTATCTGACTATATCCTTAACTGTATCTTAATGACATTTTTTGTCTGGGGATTTTGATAAACTTTAGCTAACCTTGCAACTGTGATGAGTTGGCTCATGAGTGGCTCTTTCTGTGGTGCTTTCTCTGGCAAGAATTAATTTCATGGTTGCACTCAGGAAGCCTGTCAGAGCTTTCTGCACAGTCACTCAAAGAGGAATACTTAACCCATTCATATCATCCCTCATGGCTGCTTCACGCCTTCAAAATACCTTTGAAGCAGCTGCCTACCTTATACATATATATTAATATAAATACACATCACCTGACTGCCATTCAGCTCTGGAAAATGCCCTGTTGTGCATGCATTGATTTAAGGACTTTACAGAACTTATGATTAAATTCTTGAACATAAAATTGAATAAAATAATTCAGTTTGAGGGGCCCTACAATGATCATATGGCTCTCAGTTTTGTTTTTCCTGGTTCTTCCCACAGTTTGTATCTGATTTTTATCATATAATATATCATTTCTCCCTATATACAAGACACAGAAAAAGCTCTTTGCACCTGAGCTGGCAAGGCAGTTTAATGATGCTATTCACACACCTTTTTCAGAAGGGTATCATTAATGCTGCTAACAGCAAAGAGATCTTTCTCTTTGTTGTGCATGAAAAGGCATGAGAGCTGAATCTGTGCTCTAACAATAGATTGTGCAGTGGGCAAACTGAAAAACCATATCCTGCTAAATACTGGCCTTCACAGCAATCATCAGAGCAGAGCATCCTCAGGATGCATGAGAAGAATCCTGTGACATGGAATCAAAAGTGATGATTGTCATTATTTACTAGGAGCAGTGCTGAAATGTTAAATATCCATGGAGAAGGATCCTATGGTGTGAGGTACTAAAACCCACGAACCTGAGTCTGAGCAGTTTGCAGTGTAAAACAGAGATACGAGGTGAATACAGACTGAGAGGCAGCATGGAGAAGCAATGCTGTTCATAGCAATTAAAATGATCTCACTACTTATTATTGCTGTTAAGTACAGCCCAAGTATTCAGATCTTGACCTTGAAAAATAATCAAAGTCAGTCCTGAACCTTAATAGGAAGTAATTTGTGTAGTGTATAGGTTTTAGTATAAACATATAATATTTTTATTGATTTATGATCGCAGTGCAATTACACCCAAGGGCCCATCAGTGAGCACCCTCACCTGAAGATCTGCCTCCTTTTATAATGGGGGGAACTAATAGGGAAATTTGCAGATGAAAAGCTCCTCTTTGCTTCTAATATGTAAGTAGGCAAAATCCTTTTTAAGTCTGAAGCACTACAAAACTCACTGTTGTCTAGTCCTCAGCCCCATAACATGGCAGGGATGTCCAAAACCAATGAAAATTATTTTCTTTGAATCTTGTGTTTATAGATTTTCTCTTCTGTTAAGAGCCTTTTAAACTTCATGACCAGTTGTCTTTCCTGGATACTGCTGATCCTTTGAGCTCTACTTGATTTCAAAGTTTTACACATCCAGCTCTGTTCAAAGAGGGAGGAAAAAGCTTTAAAATGAATCACAGTTCACAGCATTTGAGATTGGGCCCACCTGTAGGAGGAAAGGAGAAACCTTCCTCAGGGAGAGGATACAGCTTCTCTCTGTTTAGGTTATGTCACTTTGAGATGAGCTGAAGCAGTTGGGTGAGAGTGGGAATTGCTCAAATTAAGATGTTCCCCTTCAGAGTGGTTTTTATTCAAGAACTTCTCAGTGACCCAAACCTGGGCTTTGTTTCAGAGCTTTTTTTTTTTGGTTTATTTTTTTTTTTTGGTCCCCATCACCATAAAGGATTATTTATATCTTATTTATATCTGGACAATATCAAATGCTTCTTTTACAATATTTAACTCAACGTATCACCAATGGAGCTGGGGGGAAAAAAGCAACTTTCTTCAGGAAATTCTCAAGGTTTCTTTTTCAGCCCAATTCACACTTTTTAAAAATCTTTGTTTGCAAAGCCATAGAATAATTTTGATCAAAATATTTAACTTTTGATGTATTTAGTCTGCATGAATTAACACACACAAAAAGCATTTGGTTGAAATTGCATTTGCAAATCATGAGCTCCAGACAAATAAACTACAAATAAGAAATCTGAAGATCAGATAGAATACAGGGAAAAAGCAATAGAATAGCTTAGATTTTCTCATGTTTACACAATTCTATTGCATTTTAAAATATATTTGCTCCCAAACATAAAGCCCAAAGCCTTAGGTGGCTGCAGGGAGCTGCCAGTTTAGCTTGGATTCAGTGGAATTCAGCCTTCAAAGTTCACCAGACCCTTTGGAGGTTGCACAAGGGTAGTGACCATGCTTTGATTTGCTCTTGTGCATCATTTGGAGCACAAAGTTTTGATGCATGAAGGCAGCTGGTTGGGGAAAAGTTTTCCCCTTGAATTCTCTTAATATAATCTATTATTACTCTTAAGTATTCTCTTAATATATCTATTTTATCTATTACTTAATATATCTATTAAGTATTTTCAGTATTCTATTAAGGGGCAGTAGATATGCACTGAACACCTTCATATATCTACACCTAAAAGATCAAATCAACATGGAAACACTAATTGTTCAATCATCTTCCTCTTGAGTCAAACAGTTTGGAAAAAATGCATAATCTGTTTGAATAAAGCTGCCTGCTGAAACTCCTGAATTTATTATGTTTCACATTTCTCAATCTTCAAGTTCTTGCATTAAACTGAAGCTCAGCTCCTCAAAGCTGTTTTACAGGTGACTAACAGGACATGGACAGAGGAATGTGCACACACAGCCCAGACACTCACAGGCAATTGCTTCTGTCATTTTTGCTACTCCTGCCTGTAGAGAAAATGCAATTTTTTTTTTCTTTTTTTTTTAATTTTTTTTTTGGTTTTGCAGATAAAATTATCCTTAACTTCCCTGCATTTGTATTTAGGAAATTGCTTTAACAATATGACAGAGTCTATATAGCAATAAGTATAAAGACATTATATTTAACAATGGAAAAATAAGACCATCCTCACAGAGTAACAAATAACTTTAATTCATGGTTATGGAATACCCTGAAATATGAAAACAGAGCAAAGTATCATCATGCATTTTTCAACAGTTTAGAGGGAACATGCTATGTATTAAAATGTTCCAAGATTGCTTCTGCAGTTGCCATTATAAAGCCACAGCAGCTCTTTTTTTCTGCCTGTGATAAAGTGCACACATTTTGTTTATATAGAAACAGAATACAAAGGAATGGAGATATTAGGTTGTGGTTCCTCCTGATCATAGGTATCATGTTACTGCAAGGAATAAGCAGGTCATTTTCAAAACCAGTATGAGACTCATTGCAGGATGGGAAAGTTTCCCCTGTAAGTGCAGAGCATTCTGTTTTAATCTCGTTTCCACCAGCGAAGATTGATATAAATAAAATTTAAATAGAGAACACATTTCACAGATGTCAGAAGTGAAAAAGACTTTG
Source organism: Oenanthe melanoleuca (assembly GCF_029582105.1). Classification (NCBI taxonomy): domain Eukaryota; kingdom Metazoa; phylum Chordata; class Aves; order Passeriformes; family Muscicapidae; genus Oenanthe; species Oenanthe melanoleuca. The sequence goes on from NC_079346.1 coordinate 4,758,794, forward strand.
TCAGCTTAATGAAAAGATATCAATTTTCTTCACTTTATTCAATGTATTGTGAGTCATTTTCTAAATGGATTAGATTAAAGGAAAGTTCAAACTCCCTGTGAGAGATTCTTGTGCTGATGGAGATTTTGGCAATAGCAACAGCACAGAGGTGGGTAAAATCTTTCAAGTAGTTTGTCTTTTTTTTTTTTTTAAAGGATATGAACTAGAATGGGAAAAACTGTAACCCTGTGCTCACCTATTTCTTATACAACAAAATCTAAGAGAATTGAATGAGACATGCAGTTTCTCTTAGTTTATTGGGATGTCAGGGGGAGCAGAATGAATTACAGGGGTGGGAACACACTTTCTGGGAGGATGAGTAAACTGGACTGAAAGAAAGTGTCATGTGAAGGGTTATGTATTTCATAAATAGACTGAGATAGCAGCCACTCTGGGAGCTGTAGAGAAGTAATCTGATAAATTAAAGAATACAAATCTGAAACAAAAGATTTCAGGTTGAATATTGCTATCTGGGAGAAATGCAGGATGTTCCCTACAGGGAGTCCAAACTATCAAACTCTCTGCTTTTAATTCAATCTTACTCAATTTTAGAAGTATCAGTCTAATGCTCCTGCAGTGCAATGCTTCACAGACTTTGATAACAGACCTCTCATAGCTCTGGGAAAATGGACATTTCTCGTGTTTAAAATACAAGCACAGTGCAATCAGTCTGGCAAGTGGTGTCTCATATCTCTAATTGCCTCCAATTCAGTCTTGCTGAGTTAATTTAATATTTTTAATCGTAGTAAACATTAAAAACACATCAGCATACTCAACTTTTTTTTTTTTTTTTGAACGCTCTGATCTTTGCAATATTCTCCAGGTTTTTTTTAAATGTTTTATTAATTCACTGGCAGAATTGACAGAATTGAAGATTTAAATTTTTTTTTCCCATTCAGAATTCCTGATTCTCCATTGCAAAATATTCAGCAGCCAGAGTAAGGTATTTTTAAGAGTGTATTGCATGTCTGAACAACGTGGTGGGCTGCACCATGAAATATGAAAGGGCAGATTAAATGCAAAGAATCCATGAACAATTTCCTTTTAAGATCCACATAAACCAGCAAAAGATGCTAATTTGACAGCATGGGAGGACTCACTAGTGAAAAACCACTTCCATTGCCATTTCCTAGCAGCTAACGTACTGTTAGGTAAATTAGGAAAAATGACATAAACATGTTGTGTGCTTCCCTCCTAACAGTGTGACCAATAGAGGTGGTGGTGGCTAATGGCCTGAGAAGCAGAAACTCCCAAGGCTTGTTTAATCCCAGCTCTGCTTCTCACTTTCTCTATTTCTACAGGTAAATCATCTCCTTGCTATGCCAGTTTGCCATTTGCAATTTTATTTACTTAGAGGATGAGTTATTCTTGCTGTGTTTCCTTGTACATTGCCCTCTGTCTCTTCTGCCCTGCTGAGCTTTAACACTGAATTGCAGGAGTTTGGGACTGACATTTTTTTCTCCAGTTGTACAACTTGAAGAATGGGTTTCTCAGGTACTATGAAAATAAATTATAGCATTAAAATTATGTGAAGTGCTTCCAGAAGGTGTCTTAAGCACATTCCTGCCTTTGAGCTGAATGGAGATGGTCCATCAAAAAGCAGATTTCACAAGAAATCTTAGATTTTGCCAAGGAATTTCTTGCTCTCAATGCTTTTCAGATTGGGAGCATCAACTGCTACTGCTTTGTCATTTTTCCATGTCCCTTTTTTTGCACCTCTGGAAACAGCTGCTGCTTAGACATGGGGCTGAGGTAGCACCAGGATTCCTCATGGGCAGCCCCTTCATGGTGAGTGAATGTGCATCTTCACTTCCTGACCCAGTGACAGTGCCCAGCTCCTCTGAGCACCTGTAAAGCTGTTCAGAGTAAAACACTCTGATTTGTTAGCTAGGCACACAGATAAAGCACCCAGACTTTAACAACTACAGAATTTGCATAACTATTTTCTGAGTTGGGAAGATCTCAGCAGCAATGACAAGGAAAAGAAATCAAAATGTTTCTTAGCCCCTCACAGTTCAACTTGTGAGATCTTTTCAAAGTCTGAGATTTTAGGAAGTACAAAAAAGAAGCCAGCAAGGAGCTGTCAGGCTGGGAGGCCTCTTGTGGCACTCCTTCAGGAGTTGCCAGCAGGTCCCAGGCCAGTTGTGCTGGCAGCTGGCTCCCACTTGATAATCCTGTACTCAAAAAGGGTGGTGGCTTCTTTAAGCTGTAATTATTCCACATTCCACTGAACTAAGACATGACTAAAGCTTGACACTTTTCCTCTGAAAGTCATGGATCATAGTTGATATTCTAACTGAGCCCTCAGCACATTATCTACCAGGAAACTTGATTTCTGCACAGGAAAGGCAGAGTGAGCCTCGACAAAACAGATTTTTGCAGATATCTGTGGCAGAGAGAAAGGACATGAAATGATAAAATAAATCATGTATGATTAACTTGTCTCCCCAAAAGTGCATGGTGTACTCTATGACCTTCCAGAGTGCTAGAACACAGTCTTATTTTTTTTCTTGGAATTTCCTGAATTCTTGCACAGCAACATATATCCAAGGCAGGCATCAAGCTGCCAACTTTATTTTTAGTATTATGTGTGTGAGTTTGTTGGTGGTTGACATAACCTCTCTGCAAAGAGAGTGGGGCATTTGAGAGCAACCTGCTGGCACTAATGAGGCTGATGAACATGAAATTCAGCATTCAGGGAGCTGATGTGAATGCAGGTGACTGGGGACCCCCTCCCAACCTGTCTGGGCTCTTTTCTGGGTTAGGGAGACTCATTGCTGCTATTTATTACTGAAATTTGGAACTGAATCCACCCTTCTCTGCAGAGCAAGGCTGAGAGCAGCCTGCTAAAATATTTGTGCAATGAAGAAATGTTATTTACACCCTCTTTAAATGGCTTCAGATAACCGAGTGAGAGCTTAATATTATTGTTATATATTTAATGAAATGCCACTGAAATGCAACATATTTATACATATTTGGAAAGAAAATAGGAAACTACTTATAAATATTCACAGACATGTTTCAGACCAGAGTTGAGGACTAGTGTGGCATCAAAGAATTGTATCTCCATGCAATGACAATTTTTCAGGAATAATAAAAATTCATTAATAAAGTAAATGAATGAGTTGAAATGCAGAGGGAGAAGTGCCAGGCTGTGAGATGAAGATTGGGGGGTACACAGAGGTTTGTGGGTGGCCTTGCAGTGCTATTCCTCCAGTGGCTGCTGGGACCTTGAATCATAAATATATATATGTGTATATATATGTATATATATATATGTAAACCAACAATTTGTGTTTAGTGTGTGATCCAACAGTTACTGGAGAAACAGGGGAAAAACCCTGCAGACTTCAGACCAAATCTGGTGCTTGTAAAAGCTGCCATTTGCTCAAACCTGTTGGTGTTGGGGTTTGAATTTGGAAGCTGCAAAATGGGCTGGGAAGGGTGAAAGTCTATTGTGAAATTTTCACTGAATGAGGTGCCAGAATCACAGCCTAGCAGCAAAGCACTCCATGAAAGAACACTGGAAATGAATAAATTATATAACTGCAATGTATTTATAAGGCATAACAAAGCATGCATAATATATTGGAGGGTTATCAGTTATGAAATTAAATTCTAGTGTACCACTTGGGTATAAATTGTGTGGTGTCTCTCTCATTACCAGAGAAACTCTTGTTAACAGAGGAGATTCCTGTAAATAAATATACATAGAAAATTCTTCCATTGAATCTGCAGAAATTAATAGGATATAATGTGATTTTATGTCAACAGTCAATGAAAAATGCCTTTTTATTTTTATTTATTTATTTATTTATTTATTTGTGTGTGTATGCTTTTCCTATGAAAAGTGATTTTTGCTTTGGCTTTCTTTTTGAAATGCAAGTTATTATATTGCCCCTCTCTTTCTCTGTGAAAAATTCTATGTTCTCTGTGCTTTAAAGACCTGTGGCTGGAACTCCAAACTCACAAAATATTGAAATATGTGGCTGGAGCTCCAAGTGTCTCTGCAATAGTGGGGACTATGATAATATTATTACAATATAATATGATTATAATAGATGGGCGCCTACTGCTGGAGAAAGCAAGAGAGGGCAGGAATGGCAAAAGGACTGAAAGCAGGAAAGAAGCTGAGCAGTAAAAGGGTGAGAGGGAGCAAGTTTAGATTAGATATTGAGAAGAAATTCTTCCCTGTGAGAGTGGTGAGCCTTGGCACAGGTGCCCAGAGCAGCTGTGGCTGCCCCTGGATCCCTGGAATGTCCAAGGCCAGGTTGGACACTGGGGTTTGGAGCACCTGGGACAGTGGAAGGTGTGGGACAGGATGGGCTTTAAGGTCCCTTCCAATCCAAACCATTCTGGGATTCTATGATTCTGTATTTCTCCTAAAATCTGGATATCAAGGAGTTTTTGGGAAAAGAGACTGCTAAGGGGTACTTTAAGCCATCTGCTATTCTCCCCTTAAAAAAGGGAATAATAATCAGATCTGGAAGATTCCTGGTGCAAAACCCCAGGAAGGGTGGGAGCAGCCCTTTGCTGGTGCCTGTACCCACCAGATAATTTCAGTCCAGCTACAGAAATTTGTTTATTCAGACCTCCACCAACCCAAACCCACCCTGCACGGGGCCAGGTGCCCTGTGCTCTCATTGCAGGCATGATTCCATGTGGAAGGAAATCTAAGGGAGATTTTATTGTCCTAATGATGGCACTCTGAACTTGGTGCTTGCTGCTTTTTGCACAGTGGTACTGAAAGGCAGAGCCTGCAAATCTCTTGAGGAGGTAGTTTAGTTAACTTGCAATGATCCCTGCTGGGAAAAGACAATAAGGTCCAAATTCTCTTCCATGAAGTGGGAATTGCTGTGGAATATATAACACACCTTTAGAGCACTCCTCTCTCCACAGTCCAGAAGAGCACATTTTAAAATCTGTGTGGAGGAAGTTGTTTTCAAAGGTCAAGTTAAATGAGCCAATTGGCACTACACAAGGTAATTACTGATTTATTAAAAGTGTTGTATTCATTCAGCTATCTTTGTTCTGTGATGTAAGACAAGCCTAATTTTGTTTCAAAGATTAAAGGAACATTTGTTTTCTGTAAACAAATCCCTAGCTGCTATTACAAATTACATCATGCATAATCTTGACATGATAGATTGGGAGATATTTCTGTGCAACAATGCCAGTGCAATTGGAACAAGAACTGTGAGACTGAACAAAAATTGATGAATTGAGCACACAATATTTTGTATTTCATACCGTAGCTTAATTACTGCTTCAATATGCATGGAGTAAGAGAAGTAACTCAATTATAAAAGCTTATCAGCAAGACTTACAAAAGTGAAATTCATGTGTGGATATTAAACTGACCTAACTGACAAGCTTTCCTTTGAAATTATGTTTTTCTTCAGTGCTCATAATGCTTATTTACTCTGAGACCTTTTACAGAGCTGAGAAGTCTTTTAATGGGCACTTGAAATTTCATGGCCACGCTGCTATTGGCACAGCTCATGTCTTTTTGCCTCCATTCAATTTAACTCTGAGTTGTATTAAAGATCAAAAATTCACTACCATTCACAGTGATATTTTTCCTCTCTTTCTTACCTTGGATGAGGCCTGGATTTCACTTCTAGGCAACTCTTTGCTACAAATAATTTATACAATGACCTTACCCTGTTGTCCTTAGAGTGAATAATCCTGAATTTATACAAAGATCATTATTTCCATTGTAATGCACAAGATGTGCTCTTGAAAAAACAGGAAGGTGGAAGGAGCTGTGAGCCTCAGACTGCAGGTACTCCAGGAATCTCGTGCCCACTCTGCTCAGGTGATTCTCAGCTATGAAGCTGCAAGCTCTGTTCTCATCACTACAAAAGAGAGTTTGTTTTTACAAACATCTGTCCTTGTTCTACTTGATCTCATTAATGCTCATACAAAATGAATGTACGTGGAGCCTGAGCGTGCCCAGCACAAGCTCTTTACCATTATGAGCATGAATCAGTGGAAAGGGTTTTGCAGAATGTGTTCAGCTCTGCCAGTTGCAAAATGTATGCAAGCAGGAGCCCTCCAAAGATAAATAGCTAAACAAAGACACTGGGAATTGCTATAGTTACCAGAACACTGAACAGAAAGCTTTAGATGAAGTCTTACAATTTTGTATTTTTTTTTATTTTTACAATACTCCCTTCCTCCATCATTTTAAAGCACTTTAAAACAGAACAAGACTGAAATAGCTAGGTTTTCTTTCTAAATATTAATCTTCAAAAAGACCTGATCAAATAGGAAAGATAATTGCCTAGTGAGCTCCTTAATTCTGGGCATTATATTTCAGTCCTTAGACTTCAAATTTCTGATTTTCTGCTTTATTAGTGATCATCAATAAAAGAGAAAGTGGATGAACAAGAGAAGCAGGTCGGTGGAAAAGTGCTGGGAAAGCTGTAATGACTGGCTGTGTAGAACTGATCTGAGCTGTCATTGCTTGGAGAGCTGAGTCCATCTCTAAAAGTGCTCTGGTTTTATCAACCATCACCTCAGGCCACACCCTGAGGATTTACATCCTGCATGAACACAAGCTGACTTTACCTAATTGTCATGGGGTCCATGTGCCCACCTCATGAGGCTCCTTGAACACGGGACAATTAAGAAACAAGCACAGGGTGAAGGGGTTCATCACTGGATATTTCTTTCTATTTAATCCATTTAATTATCCATTACCCAAATTCTGCAGAAACACTTCTGCACCTGACTGGCACCTTCCATTTATAATGTGCAATGTCCTTGACATAAGCATGTGCATGGAGAATGGGACCCAAAAAATGGGAATGCCACCTTCTCTTACCCACCAACACTGCAAAACTGAGAGCTCCAACAGGAAGCTTTCTTCCATCCAGAAAAGACTTTCCAGAAAAGCTTATCCAGAGAAGTTTTTGCTATTCTGCTGCTGTGATTTTTAAAATAATTTCATTTTGTATAAGAAACCCCTTTGTCCTGCTCAGGCTGACCTGCCATAGACTCAGGGTTGGTGTTCTTTCCAGCACCACTTAGAGAATCTGATTCTCCTTCGATCAATCGATCTGTGTGAGTGATTTCTGCTTTCACTTGCTCCTTAGCACCAATCCTTCCCCTTCTGTCAGTAATTCAGTCTCCACACCTGTGATCCCAAGCTGAGCCTGGAAACTGATGGCTCCCTCATAAGACACTGAGCCCAGCTAAAGGAATGGCCCCATGACTCAACTGTGTCACATTTAGTACAAACACTCTCAGATACAAATCCTGTTCTCTCACTTTGACCTTTAGGTGCTGATTTTTTATGTTTTTGCTGCTACTTAGACAAATTTCTCCTTATCCAGACCTTGTGATGACAGGCAGCTGAAAAGGCTTTCTCACAAAAGTTTTTTAATTTACTTTCAATGAAGGTAGAATCTAATAATTTATTATGAGCGCCTTTCGCATGGGCTTCCTCAAATATTTATAAACTCATTTGAATAATTAATACAGGAGTTTTAATAAACTGTTTATATTCACAAAAGGAATGTAATTTGCAGAAAGGACAGTTCAGGTGCTAAGAAACACGGGTAGACCACATGAATTAAAAATAATGGCTTGCATCAAAAGTTTATATGACCTTTTTACAAGTTGTCTAAAGTTGTGTTCCTGGGGTGAAAAAATGCTTCTCTTGATCTGGATAAACTGTGCACTACACAGGCTATTTTAGAGAGGAAAAAAGAACAAATTTCTATTAACTTGGGCATTGTCAAGATCAAAGTTTATCCAAAGAAACAAAATATATTATGTTAATTATGTCAGCATGAATGTTTTTATTTTATTTCATATTTTTTTTTTCTTTTTTAATTTTTTTTTTTTTGAGAAATCATTGCTACATACTATCTTCAGAAAAGAGAAACAAGTTTTTTATCCATTGGAACATGTTTGCATTTATCACTACAGCAGGCCATTATTTAATCAAACATAAGCTATCTAAACCAACCTGTGATCATCCTAATATGGATAATAACAACAAAATCCTATTAACAAAAGCAATTACCTCACAGGAATGCAGCCAGTTAGAGCTGTCCCAGCCTGCCTGGGCATCCCTGATTTCCTCTCTCCACCTCTGGAGCTGAGTTGAGCACACAGCTCTTGTAGGATGTCAGATTCCAGTCACTGAGTGTTGAGGGGGAGAAATTCTCTCTCCATCTGTTTTCTCCCTAGATCCTGTTCCATTGGGATGTGGGTGTTCAGCTCGTGCAGAGCTGAGCAGGTATCCAGGCATAATATCCTGGTACAAATTATCCTGTTCAAGGTCACCCTTAAACTTTGCATGAAGCACCTGAGTGCAAGCAGCTGGACACAGCTCTTTCTGAAGCAGCTCCTCCTATTCTGGCTCTCCCTTATTCCAGCTGCCATCCCTTTGAGATGCCAGCTACTCTCACAGTTCAGGCAGCACCAACTCAAAGCCATTTGAACAGAAACTTTCCACACAGAGACAGGAGGAGCAAAGGAGGCAGACTTTCTTCTCCCCTCTTCTTTTTCCCCCCACCCCATCTATGTAAGCACTAAAACCCCTGCACACCATCACATTTAGAAAGGCAATCACAGCTTTTCCAAATACCAAACAAACCCAAGCTTATCTTGTAACTTCTTCTGCTGTCTTACAACTCAGGGGTGCTGTGCTCTGCAAACACCTCCTCTTTGCATAAAGCACCAGCAATCTCCAGCTCCAGCCCTGGAGAGAGCACTGGCAACTAAAGCAAGGCAGATAGCAGGGAAGGAGAGCAAAGTATGCAAATTTCACTGGGCACACTATAATTACTAATTCATAGCAGAACTGATCACAGTATTTCACGCTTATCCCATGTAATTCAGTCACAGCAGTATTCATTTTACTATTAATTTTAATAGAATAATTACCTTTATAAAGAAGAAAGGAACTACTGTTAGAGGGTCAGATCCTCAGGTGGGGAAGATATGGTGATTTATGCTAGCTTGATGAATTTTGTAATCTTCCTCTTCCCTCCCTTTGAAAGGAATTCAGTAATTGACTAGTTGCCAGACTTACTGAGATAATCTATGCTAAATGAAGCAAAATAAGAAGAAATGGGGAAGCAAAGAGGTGCAAACACTTAATGGTAAAATTTACATATCTGCATTAGAATGTTTATGTGTGTTCCTGCCTGGCAGACACACTCACACAGACACACACATGTGCCTGAACAGCCACTTCCCAGCTCACTCCCATTCCCATTCTCATTCTGGCTGGCAGCAGGAACAGTTCCCATAGTGACACACTGTGCTGAATTTACAATGCTTCATGTCCAGATTCTGCTCTGCAAAATGGCAAAGAGGTTGTGATTCCAAGAACATCCTGTCTGGACATTAGCAGACAGAAGGGTTTAGAGTCTGAGCTGTATTAAAGACACACAAAAAATGAGCAGGCAGCTATATTATTATCTCAGGAACCCAGAGAGATATGCAAATTACTTAAAAATTTTGCTCTTGGTCACCAGAAAGTTTTGATAGAAATATTTCATAACCTGCAGCTGCCATAGTTCATGTATTTTTGAGAATAAGCTGACCCCCTGCCACTTACTGCCCTCACTGCAAATCTGTTTTTCCTCCTGTTTTTCCTGACATTTTTGTTTCCTTGTCCTTTTTCTTCATTCTCCTGGCTCATAGGAGCAGATCTGCCTTTTGTCAGGAATGGTGTGTCAGAGAGGAGGCAGAAGAAGTTAGAATTTGCCACCAGGAGCTGCTGGGCAGCTTCTGCATCTGCCTCTGGCCATCGAGCATCTTCAGCTGCTGTAATTTAGATACTTCAAGGTGCTGCATTATATTATAATGAATTGCTTTGTGAATTACTACTGAGATTAATTGAATTTATGGCTCCATCCTGGAGTATGTGCCCTCTTGTTGTGATTAAGATAATGCATTGCTTGAAACAGAAGTTAAAATACATGTCAATTTTGGCAGTCAGCAGTGCTGTCATTGAAATTTTTTACCTCCAAAAAAAAATAAAAAAGAAATTTCAAGATAATTGTTTCCTTTCTCTCTGCTAGGGATTTAAATTCAAGTATTTTATTTCAGGGTTCTGTTTAAATTGAAACTACTGCAGCATTATATGCAAAGAGAAACCAATCTCAGAGGAGGAAAAAAGAAGAACCAAATATAGATTAAAAAGCTGCCTCTCCAAAGGTTTTGAAATATGAGAAGCCTGGCTCTGCATGTAAGATTAATGACAGCTACGTGTGTGATGAATAGTTCAGCTCAAATCAGGGGAAAGTTTTAGCCTAAGTATCTGCTGTTCCAAATGTTGAAGCCCTGATATTGCCCAGCCCTGCAGCAGGAGCACTCTGTGTCCCAATTGTCCTGCTCTGCACAGCCAAGTGAACAACAGAGAGAAATAATACCCCTGCTTATAATCAACCCACATCACTTCATGACAAAAACATAATTTCTCTCCCTGGATATCTCTTTTTCATTATTTTTATACATGGTAATGTATCAGCTTTGTTGGCTTCCTATTAAGAAAGGCAGATACAGCACTGGTGGCAGAGGCTGTGCTCACATCCTGGCTCATGAATGGAGCTATTCTTGTACTTTAAATTGGGACTATTTTTTCTAAAGAATGGACAAAATGAATATTCAGTTACTGTGCGTTCAGGGCTTCAATTTGTGACCAGAGAGCATTCAAGGCTTCAATTCTGTGTTGGGAGCTCATGGGGAGATTTCCCAGCTCTGCCTCACAGGGAGAAGCAGCCCTGGCCAGGGAAATGCAGAAGGGCTTCTGCAAGGAAGTCTTTAGTGGCTGATGTGCTTCAAGATTTTGTATTTTAATATCAATGAATAATTCAAACACTATCAGATTCTTTCTATTAAAAAGCAGGTGGAAGTAGTCAAATTAGGACAGCTTTTGACCTTCAAAGGCTTCTGTAGTAATGAGGAGGCTCATGCAGCAGCCAAGTTGGTGTCTCATCATACCCTGTGCCTTTTCAACACTTCTACTGCAAGGGTCTCAAAGCACTTTTCAGGCTCTGCCTTGACATTGTAAAATCCTGTTATGGTAGAAGGGAAAGCATATTCTTGTCCTTCAGTGAAAATACTGGGTTGTATTTGTTCCCTGCCAGAGAGAAGCAGAGCCAATCCTTTCCACTTTCTGTGGGCAGTGGAACAGAAAGGAGCTCATGAGCTCCTTAAGAATGGCCATAAGATTTTATCTTGCCAATTAAGAATAACAGTAAAAAAAAAATCCAACCCCAGAGAAATGTCTTAATATATACATGTACATTTTTATTATTGTTTGAGAGGAAATTCTTCACAAGCTAACAAGTTATGTAAATTTAATTTTTACATTTATTGCATTTGGTCTTAATTTCAAATTGATTAAATATAAGAAATGAATTGCATAGATATTGGTTTGGTTTTTTTTAATTGCTATTTTTAATTTAGAAAACCACCAAGGGCAAGTTGTTTAGGTGCCCAAATACAAAATTTAGATAACTCACTGGAAGCTCTCAGCCTTTGAAAGCGAGTTCTAGATTACCATTTTGCACTAAGGGGAGAGAGGGAGGAGCAGGCTGTGTTTGCAGCTGCAGCAGAGCAGCAGAGGTGTGTTTGTGTTCTTCAGCAGCCTGCAGCACCCACCAAAGCATCACTCACTGTGATGCCAAATGGCTCCCCTTGATACAGACCTGAAAACACTACACAGGATGGGAAAGAAAAGCATCTAGACAAAGCTGTGGAATAGATTACACACTGATATATATATATATAGATCTACATGTCTAATCCTGTTTTATTTTTTCCAGGGTGCTGAAAGAGATGGGCAACAGGGACACCTTTGCAGCATCCTCCCCCCATGCAGAGGTGCTGGGAGATAACCACAATGCAACCAAATCCCAGTAGCATTTCAGTGAGAGCCTGCTGAACTCTGGTGAGGCAAAAAGGAGTCAGAGCAGCACAAAGACAATGAAATTGAGTATTTAACATCCCTAAGGGCTTGCCTGGGACTGGTCTCTCAGCAGAGCACACTGCATTACATTTGTGTTCTGCAAGGGGACAGTAACAAATGGAACTATCAGAAAGGGCCAGGGATGCCTCCTCTGTCATTTTGAAGGAAACTAGAATTGTAAGAATCAGGCACACTGTATGCAAAGAAGGGTCTAAATGTACTGGAATAAGATTGAAGAGTTGACATTTAAATTGCAAGGCTGACATTTTTATGCATTTTTACATGCATGCTCTCATGGCTCTGTGAGTAGATGGAGGGCAGGAATGAGGAGGTGATGCCATCACCTCCTGATGATGGCTTGCAAAGGCAAAAAGAGAAATTGTTATTTATGGCAGTGCAGAACATATCTTTATAAAATGCACTTGCTTGTCATTCAGGACAAAAATGTGGAAATCTTGTTTTGCTGAAACTCTTGGAAAATATGTGCAAATACATGGCAAGGTTTCAGCATTTCCAGTGATGCCACATAAAGTCCAGCCTGTTATTATACAAATTTCCTGCAGCCATCATTTGTTAATTCTGCTGGCCATGAGGCTAATGGCAAAGCTTCTTCCAGAAACTGAAGCTTCCCTTCAGCTCCCCTTCAGCAGAGTCCAAAGGTCCTACACCTGCCAGTAACAATGTTTTAAGAAACTCCAAAGTGCCACCAAAACACTCTTTAGACTGAATGACAAGACAGAGTTAAAAACAGTTCATGCATAGAGTCAATGCACTTGGTTTGAACAGTTATGCAAAGAAAATATTATTGCTTGGAACCCCCCAAATTACCTTGCAAAACCTTTGAAGAGCTGGATCTTTTTGGAAAGATACATTTTTTTCTTTCTTTTGGGTTTTGGGGTGTTGTTGTTGTGTGGAGGTTTTGGATCATAAAATATTATAGTTAATGCCTGGTATAATTTCTTAGAACTGCAAGCAGCATGCACAAAAAAATCCTACTTTCCAAAATGTCTTGTCTGACTATTTCTCAGGAAAGCAAGTGGTAAGCAGTGGATGACTTTCTGGGGATAAAAATGGTGCAAATACACTTCTGGATTTAGGGATCAAAAGAAAACCTCACAGCTCCAGTCCTGATCCTTTTACAAACACAGCAGAGAATGGAGAGAGCAGCAACAATTGCAGTGCCCATCCTGACCATGATGTGAATTGTGGATTTCACAGGCAGACTTCTGCCAAGGTTAAGCTATAAAACCTCCAGCACTCCTCAAAAAACAAAAACTCACTACCCTGACTGAACTGGAAGATGATGACTGCAAATATGCTTTACAAATCTGCACGACAAATAAGGGTAGAACTGAACATTAAATCCACCAGCATTTCATAACCCAGGACTTCTTTCCAAGCAGAAATGCAATCTGTTAGCTGGCTAATTTTGATCCTGTCTTTTTCCATCTTTTCTGTTTTAGTGGTGAGCAGATCTGATTGAGAATTAGTTTGCTCCATTTAATCCTAATTCATGTGTGTCTCTGAGACTTCCCACCTTGTCTGCCTGTCCTGCTGTGGGTTCCTAAAATGCAATAATCTATGGTTCACAAAGTTTTTATGATGACAGCAAGTCAGAGAAGGAGCTTCAACTGCACCAAACTGTCCTTGTAATCAACCTTAACATAAATATTGTCTTATTGTGCACCTCTCTTCTCCAGCAGGGCAGAGTTGTTCCTGCAGAGATTTCCATGGCTGTTGGCAGAAGTCTGTCCAGCCTACCATGAGTGTTAGCTTTCATCTGTACCAGCAGATCATGGAAGAAGAAACACAGATAATGTGTTAGTCTGCAAGCAATGCACGAGGGATATCACAGACAGATTAATCTGGCGCCTCAAAGACAGCATAATTCATTTGGATGAAAAGGGGATTCTCCTTAGTGGGACAGAGAAAAATCTCCTTTTATCTTTTTCTTGGCAGAAGAGTGAAACACGAGGAGAAGATCTTGATGGGAAATGGGAATGCCATTCTAGCTGCTGACACCCTCCTGGCCAGGGGCACCCAATTAGCCCCATGTCCAATTTCCTGCTTGGCCAGTGGCTTCCATGGGCACTGGGCTTTGTCTCCTCCCAGTAAAAAGGCCAGTGATGTGATGGAAACCAGTGGAACAGCCAAAACAGGAGGATTTCAGCCTCTCTGGGGAGCTGGGACTGTGAACCTTCCACAATACTTGCTGGTCTGTACCCAGACAAACAAATCTTCCCTCTGCAAACGTTAAATGGTCACAGGACATCACTGCAGGTGGTACAGCTTCAGCACTGTCAAACTCTGCCCTCCAGCCTTCCCTTGGAAAATATATTATTGTAAGCACAGGTCATTTCTTGTAACTGTCAAGAGGCTTTATTTTTGCCTTCTTCACTGTGATGAATTCCCTGTTAACCAAAATAATGTGACAAGGAATAATTGTCAAAGAGGTAAATTCATACTCAGCTCTTTTGATGATTTGGCAGGTTTTGAATTTGCACAGGCAGCAAGCAATGTTTGTTTTTTTTTTAATATATAGGACTTGAATGAAAACAAATGTGCCCCCAGTAAAATACCTGCTATACACATTTTATAATGGAAAGAGTTGTGGACAGATGTAGGTCAAGATTTCAGAGCAAGGATCACTCACTGTCACTCTATTTTGAGGTAGTTAACTTGCCACTCCCTGAAGATACTTGGTTTTCAGATGGAGTATAGGTCAACTCTCAGAAAATGAGACTTCTATGAAGGCCTGTTCATTTGGTGCATCATTATGCTCCACTTCATAAAACCTCAAGTAGACTCTTCTCAACTCTAGCTGCTATTTCTGCTGTGAAGATGAGCAAAAGGGGCTATACTCATTTCTCATCAGGAACCTGCATCACCACTCCTGGAAAACTCCCATTAGCTTGAATGTGAATTGCCTCATGCCAGTAGAAAGTTATAAATATGGAGCAGCACTGCTGGCACAGAACTGACACTCTTGTAAAATATTGAGGTATGATTACCTTGGCCTGTTTTATTCTGCGTGCTGCTTCACTAATACAGTTTCTAAGGCCCACCAAAATTTGCAGTAATTCCCTAATTTGCATCAGATGTCTATCCTCCATTCAATGGCTGTTTAATGTGCCTGTAATTCCACAGGGCAGTGACACTGGGCAACCAGCTTTGGCATGGGGCCACCTGAAACACGGTGCTCCCTTTGCAGCATTTTATTAGCAAAAGATCAGGTAATGGAAAGAGTGCTCAAAGAGGTGTAAAAATAATCATAGCATTGAGATATTGATTTATAAGGGGCTGGGTTTAGATTACAGCAGGATAAGCAATACTGAAATTCAGCAGCGAGTTAAAAAAGGTTTCTAAAATATTACTGTAAAGGGAAATGTGAGACAGAGGGAGTGAGAAACTGAGGCTGGAGAGGAGAATAAAATGTATCATCAGCACAGGGAGTCCAGCAAGAAAGTGCAACACTTCATCTTGACACCAGCCTCTGGCAAAGGCAATTGTTTACATTGGTGTTTTTCAGGCAGGAAAATAAGAGAAATGAGCAACTTGCCCAAACAAGCTGGGAAAAGAACAAAGAAGAAGAGCCAAGACCTAGGCTATGGTCTTCATTTCTGCTGGCAGTGGCACAGCATCTCCCTGGAAAAGGAAATTCCATTGAGAGGTAGTGGCCTGAGCACCCTCCCCTGGAAAGACTCAGGGCGTGCATGGCTGGGGATGGGAATAGAGATGGAGAGATCCTCCAGGGAAACAAAGACCAAAGGGACAGTTGAGCCAAAACAAAATGTGTCACTAAATCATGTTCCTTTCTTGAAAGGATAAAGATTAATCAAAACAGAACTAAAAGTGAGCCTTTGATAAAATGTTTAAGTGGCCACACTCAAATTACAAATTATTTGCATCAACTAGAAGATGAAACATTAGTTTTCCATTATGCTGCAGGAAATAGCAGCTTGCTAAATAACTCTTTTAACTTTCCTCTGGCACCTATTGATTATATCCAATAGAAATTAAGAGTAGAAGGCAATTAAGTTCAAAATTTAATGGTGTTCTGCTCCTGTTAATTTACTGCCCGACCTGATCAATACATTACACTGGATAACAATCTATTCCAGTGGGGCTTGGTTTTTCCAATGTCCCTTCCACTAAAATTACAGTAATGACAAACAACTAAATTTTCAGCAAATAATACTCACCCTGCCCCCCAAAAAACAACAACATAAAGAAAAAAACCTCACAAGAAATAATTAAAAAATGGATTATTCACTGCAGTGGTGAAAACAACAGCTAAAAACTAAATTGACTTTTACAACACAGAGCTTGGACTTTGTCAAAATATTAGATAAGCTACAAACTCAGCCAACAAAACCCTCTGGAAATTGAAATCTCAAGCAAGTTTTAAACATCTCACATACCCAGCAGTACAAAAAACACCCCCTTAACCTAGAAGGCAAAATTGAAGTGGGAAATTAAAGATCAATGGTGGTGAAAGCAACAATATTGTGCTGCTGTTGTTCTTTTTTCAACATAATAGCTTAGGTCTCCAGGTGAATACACACAGCACAGACTTTATGTATAACCAGCTCCATCAAAACCTACAAGCACAGAGTTAATTTGCATTAGGTTGCAGGGTTTTTTGGTCCTTCCTCCAAAACCTTGTAAGCACTTTTTAAATAACTAAACTGTTTCCCGAAGGAAACAAGGACATGGTGACATTTCTCACCTCCTGTTCTCAGAGGTGGCACGTGCTGGGTCCCTCAGTGCCACACAACCTTGGGTGGTCTTGGGGACCACAGAGATGCTCCTGCAACCCTGTCCTGCAGACAGAACCCTTGGGGAGGACAATCCAGGTGCACAAGGTGGCCAGCAGTCCAGCATGTGTCCAGAAATGCTCCAGAAATGCTCCAGAAATGCAGA
Organism: Oenanthe melanoleuca; assembly: GCF_029582105.1. Classification (NCBI taxonomy): domain Eukaryota; kingdom Metazoa; phylum Chordata; class Aves; order Passeriformes; family Muscicapidae; genus Oenanthe; species Oenanthe melanoleuca. The sequence goes on from NC_079346.1 coordinate 4,775,697, forward strand.
ATTTCTCTGGAGAGTCATTCCTACCAGAGAATCCCCACGTGTGTCTGAGTGCTCACACTCCTGCCTATACAACTGGCTGAATTGCATCACTTTTTTTGGCAAAATTCAACGTGTCAGCATAAAGTCAAAACAAAATATGATGAGGTTTTCTGAAAATATCCTCTTTGCTGATCAGCTGCATCCCTACTGGCATTCACTGTGTAGCCAGCACACCATTAATCACTGTGAAACATTTCCATTTATTTTGACACCAAAGAGAAATTGGAAGGAAGGGTATTTTTGGATGGGAATGAAAAGCAGGCTGTAGGAATATCTCCTTTTACCTTAGGGTTTCCCCAGACTGTCAACCACAGTCCTGTGGAACTGCCCCCCATCCTCTATTCTTATCTCATCCTTAACAGGTAACACTGATCTGAACATTGCACATCTTTAGTCTATTTATTGTACATTCTTTCAGGTTGCAAAAAAAAAAAAAAAAAAAAAAAAAAGAACCCAAATATTTGAGGTTATTTACTGCATCCAGTATTACCCACACAGCAAGTCTGCTGACACTCTGCAGTGTGGCTTCTCTTCACTCCTGTCTTGCCAACAGCCCAATTTTTCTTCTCTCTAGGTGAAGCCTGTGTTCCTGCCCTTGCTGGATGCCTGCCTTGTTTCACAGCATAAAATAGTAGATTGTATTTTTTTGCTGGATTTCAGAGTGCAAATATAGCCCCCTTGGTCTCTGCAAAACTCCTGGGAAGAACCTCTCAACATCTATGGTGTTGTTTTCCTAGTGAAAAAAACCCAAACCAAAATAAATACAGTAATAATTCCAGGCACCTGTCATTTTTAGCTGAAAAATTATATAGGAAGCAGCAGCATCTACATTCTTTGACATATTGTAGCATGCCATGAAGTGAGCAAATACAAGGGTAGACATAACCAAAATATGTTGTACAAGCAGGACACTACACCAACAGAGCTGATTTGTATTCTACAGAAAGCTGCATGGAGCAAGACCTAATATTTCAGGACAAGCTGGCAGAACAAGTGCATGATCCACACCCTGAGCACAGGGATACTGCAGTAAGCCTTGCCCATAATTCTGCCCAAAACCTGTGGACTCAGCAGAGCCAGGCTGGCCCTTCTGATCTGCCAGCACTGCTGATGTCCCTGGCTACACATTTCCTCTGGGTCTCTCATTATTAGACACATATTTAGGAAGGGAAAGTAAAAAAGTGAAAACGCCAGAACAAAAATGTAATAGAATTTGGCAAAATGACATTAATACTTCCTAAAATGGCACAGGTTCCCAGCAAAAGCAAGAGCTGCACTCACAGTGGTGGTGAAGATGCAGGTCATTAAGATGCAGGTGATCCTTACAGGGTTTCTCTACTAATGATGCTATATTGAAATTGAAAGGGCACATTTATCACTTTGCATTTTTAGCAGCGTTTAGTAATAGAGACCAGTGCATTATATCTGCTTCTTATCTCATACTATGCAAAGCAGAGCCTAGCAAATGCTTCACAGTTAGCAATTTATTTGATTTAGGACTGTATTTTGTGTCCATGAACAATCTGCTAGTTGAGTGTGGTGATTACACTCTGGTTATTTTAGGACTATTTGGTGAAAAAAAGAGTGTAATGGGGGACAGTTTGCTCTCCAGCTACTGCAGTAACATTTCAGTCGTGCACCACTGAGAGTTTATTAGCTGGGTTGAAACCCTCCAGTCTAAACCAGTAAATTTATTCCTGGAACACTGCTTCCTCACAGGTCACCATCTGTATGGATTAGCCCTGAGATCTGGAGGTTGTTGATGGAAATTAATTTATATGGCTGCTTCTATTAGTTTAATAGTAATCCAATAATAAATTTTTCTAATCCTATTTTTCTTTTAAAATGCCAGACGATTTTACTTTGCAAAGGAAAAGAATTTGAAAAAACCCAACTAATTAAAGAATGTTAAATCAGGAGGGCAAAGTTCCTTACAAGGTTTAATATACAAAAATATTCACAGACTTTTTTTTTTTTTTAAATACCAAATATGCTTATTTTAACAGTTAGCCTGCAATATTTTTGGCAATCCTGCCCCAGACTTCAACATTGAGTCAGAGCAGCGTTTTCACACCTCCTCTACTGACCTTCATGGGACTGGGCTCCCTTTTTCTGGGATGACCAGGAAAAAGCCAGGCTCAGTGCAGGCTGCTCCTGGGAGGAGGGGAAGGCAGCCTGGCAATTTCCCTCGGGACTGCCCGGGCTCTGCTCAGCCAAAACAGCCCCGAGGAGCTGGCCCAGCAAAGCAGGGCTCAGCACAGCCACTGCTCTTGGAAGGCAGTGCAGAGCAGTGGGAAGCTGCCAACACTAACTTCCTAAAGGTTAATACTTACAACTACATTTTGGCTGATATTTCCAAAGCTGCCTAGAGGGAATGGATGCCCAGTGCCCATTAATTTTAATAGGAGCTGGGCAGGCACAGTCCTTATGAGGGTAGGACTATTTCAGCCTATTACTGCTGGTGACATAAGGTTTGATATTGCAGGAGCCTGATTACCTGCTGGGAGCTCTGAAGCTAATGCAGCTCCTATATTTTGGCTTGAAAATTGAATATGCAAAATGCATGAAGAGTGTGGCTATGCTTACCATAAATAATGAGTTTAAAATGAAAGTGGTTCAGATGGAAAGGGTCTAAGCCAAAGCTAGCTGCAAATGAGTGTCCCTGATGACTTGAGAAATACACTGATAGGATTCAGCACACTTGCAGGAGGTTTCACTGAAGATCTGTGAATGAGGGCTGTTATATTCAGAGTTTAAGCTTCTAACCTGGTTTGTCAATTTATTCCTTCTATTAGGAAGTTATATCAGCTGTCAAAAGGTGCCATGAAACAGTAAAACATAGATGTGGGAGATTATTAATTAAGTTTGAAATTTAAGAATTTCAAAACCTCCCCCATTCATTCTATTCATCCAACCTGGCTACACTAAAGCACATTTAGACCATGTCTGTTGTAATCACAGATCATTTCTGATCACAGTTTCCATCCAGCCACGTGTGAATGAGCAGCTCAGCTGGGAAACCTGCAAACTCAAATGGATGCACTTTGCTAGAATGCCCACTCTTGGGCACCAGGGGTCATTTGTAGAGTACAAGCCAGGTAGCAAAACTAAAATTTACTTGATTTGTGTTTGCAAATGCTGTGGGGCCTTTTTCTGCAATGATCACACAGAATTCACAAGGGCTGTTTCAGAGGAGTAGTAGAAAAGGATTCTGCAATGCTGCCTCATTATTGCTCATCCAGGGAAGTCCAGGACTGCCATCTCTGACAAACAGAATAGATTAAAAATATCTAAGTCAATATTTACAATGGAGAATTAATTGGTTCCACTGCTAAAGCTGATTTATCAGCAGGTTATTGCAAATAAATTAATAAAAAAAAGATACCAATGTTGGTCAACCAAACAATAAAAAATGATTGTATCAAATAAAGCCAAACTGTAACTAAAAACTTCAAGAGGGTTTTTCTTTTTTTGCCTCTAACATAAAAATGAGTTTTATGAGTCTGCTGTAGAGCATTTTGTCTTGGCTTTTGTGTCTGTGATCCACCCATTGCTCACCAGTATGCTGCAGTGTTATTTGATCAAATAATACCAATTACTTTGCATTTTGTGGGTGAGACAAAAGACACTGAAAGTCTTCAAAACCAGCTGTCATCCCTGGTGGGAAGCTGTTGCCAGCCCTCTCTTAGAGCTAGTAGTACTCTTCTAATTTCCAAGCTACATTTAATGATGGGGAGTTTATACCAATTAAACCCCCACTGTTTTTTTAGCCTCTCTCCATCCCTGGTCTGACAGCAGATTCCTGCTCCTCTGTCCTTTGCTCTGCTGCCCTACAACTCTTCTCTCCTGAGCAGCCAAAGCCTCTCTCCACACCTGGCCCCACGAGTTAATTCACACCCACCCCAGGAAAGGAGCAGTCCCAGTGCTAGGGAAGCATTTCACTTGTCCAGCTCTGCCACAAACACCTCACCTGATTCCCTGCCTGACCTTCAGACCAACCAAATTCACCAGACCAACAAGGATGTGAATATCACCAGTGCAGTGATGATGCTGGGCCTCTGCTGCTGAGCTGAATCCCAGAGGAAACACAGCCTGTCCAAAAAAAAAACAGATTTTTCTCCTCTGCTGCTCTGCTCCTGTGCTGTCTAATGGAAAGCAGTGGTCACTGTCCTGTCCCCCATCCTGTGTCCTTGGGTAACCAGTGTGGTACAGGTGTTCACTGCACTAATGAACCTGGGTTTTTATATATAACAGGGACTACAAGTGCTCTTGTTTTAAAAAGTGTTCATCCAGTTGGCAATTTTCAAGAGGAGGAAAGGAAACTTCTAAGAGAAATAGAGTTCATTTGTTATTTGCATAACTACATTACACAGAACCATATTTGATGGTATTTTGTGGAGGGATCTGGAGAAAAAGGAGAGGGCATTTTGTAATAAGAAAACCAATAGAGAGAGATGTTTTCCACTCTCATTTGAGTTAATGGGAGATTTGCCTTTGTCCTCAGTTAAGACAGTGTCATTTGCTTCTCCATTTCATTCCTGAGTGATGGCTTGTGCTGATGTTTCACCTTGCTGTTCCTGAGTTCTGAGCACATTTGGAAGATAAAAAAATGTACTGACCATGCACATGCATCTTGAAAACTCTGCTGTATGGTTGTTGCCTAATAATTGTAATCAAAAGGAAATGATTAGAAAAACACACATATTAAAAGCAATCCATCTGCCTTCAGAACAGTTTTTATGTACAAATGACATAGGGCACAATGCTTAAATTGTGGAGCACAGCTCCTTTCTCACTCTTTTGCATGATGATTTCAAAAGGGAGAGGCAGCACTTTTAAAACAATATTAAAATTTGCCATGCTCCATCTTGCTTAACCTTGAGCAGTTATTGTAACAAAATGAATGGTCTCTGAAAACAGCTCCCAAAGAGGAATAATGCTTTCTTTGTATACAGGATTAACAAACTGCTTTTTGACACCTACTTATGGAGACCTGTTCCAAACTCTGAAGGCTATTTACATGCACACTTCCTCATCAAAAAGTCTAAGATTTGATAGAAATTCCTTGCTTGCAATGTCCTTCCTTGTTTCCTAAACTTAAGACAATTCTGCAATATTAATGCACAAAAATCTCTCAAAGCACACTACAGGCTGACCAACTGCTGGGGGCCAGGGTCCTACAGTGACCTGGTTGTATTCTGAGAGGAGGAAGCCTAAATGTATCTGTGATCAATTGTATGGATAATTGATCCTCTGAAATCAATTAAACACTTGTTAACTTGCCTGATTCTGGTTCCAGTTGCCAGATTGATTCACATAGTTCAACACAACAGACACTCAGTGCTAAATTAGTGACTTCTATTTGAACTCTCTTCATCAGTAAAAGGAGAAATGATGTGTTTTCTTCCTTCAAAGATTTGGCCACTGCCTCTTTAAAATTTCAGTGTGTAATAGCTTCAGGTTCTCATTTATAAATTTAAAGAGAGCTCAGTGTGGAGGAGAATTTTTCATTCTTTCTTAATCAACCAATTCTTTTGTGTTCAAACCCTAATCCTACAAACCACATTCAAGCCTTGTGAACTAGCTCCATGTTTATAGATGGAAGGTGGCTTTGAAAGAAAAGAAAAAAAGATTTCCTGCTCTGCAATACTCCACTCACATATTTTCTATAGTGTATTAGAGACACCTGTAGGCACACAGCATTTCACAGTGCACCAAAACACAGAACCCTGCAGAAAAGGTGTGGTGTGAGCTTGTGCAGAATTAGCCATTCAGTAATATGGTCTTCCCTGGCAGAGATGAACTATGATCAGAATTCCTGCCAGGATTTGGTGTGAGAGGACACAGCACAGATGCTGACCTGACCCTGTTGTTTCCCTAAGCTCCCCTTGGCCATGGATTAGCTGGACACTGGTCCCACACATTCCCTGAGGACTGTCAGCAGGGATTAATAGCCACTCACCATCCTGTTCATTTTCCCAAACTCCACAAACCATGCCCTCATTTGGCACAAACTAGCAAGTCTCTTGGGGTTTCAAGAGCCAGTTTACACCAGCTGAAAATCTGGGTGTCAAACCCCTTCCTGGGAGCATTTGGGATGCTGCACCTGGGCTGTGCACGTGTGCTTTGGCACACAAGGAAAAGATGGACAGGCAGGGTGTAAAGGTTTAACCCTCCTGCTGCTAAGGTACCACACATCCCCCATCAGCTGGATCACCCCTCCACACAGATGCAGCAAATGGCAGCAAATCTCTTTCTCCTGCTGCCGTGCAGCGCAGGCACACACACACACACACACACCAGACTGCACCTTCTGATGTTTGGAAATCTCTCTTCATCATTGCTGGGTGAAGGGCTGTTGTGAGAAGCTTTCCTTAGCATTGCTGTAGCTGTTTTTCCCCTAGATCTACCATCTCTGTGTTTGCACAGGGGGCTGAGTCTCCTGTTCTGGGCTCACCAGAGCACATCTGTGTCTGCCAAGCAGTGAAACTCCCTGTCCTGCTTTTCTCTGTGCTCTCCAGGCAGCCTGACCAGCCCTTAACCTGAACCCACGGTCCTGCCTGTGGCTTCATCCCTGCAAGGGAATTTTCTCCAGGCTCTCTTTTCCTTCCAGCTGGTGCTTCTTTTTCCCTCTGGTGCCTGGCACACACTGGTGTGGAAGGCTGCCCTCCCTGCAGCCTCCAGTGCTGTGATTAACACTTAATGCTACCTATCACAGCAGAAATCTCCTACTGCTTTTCCATTTAGCCTCAAGTGGGTTTATTGCAAGTATTTGAGCAAAAGGTTACTTTCCTCTGTATGGAGGTGAAGTAATTACATGTTCCTGTGTGTCTTCACACTGCTCCAGAGCCATGCCATTCCCTAATTTCACCATGGGGATGCTGTTGTGCACCGTGGTTGGCTGTGAGGGTTCTGCTCCCTCTGTGTCAGCACTGAAATCTGCCAGCTGGAGCCTGGAAAAGCGACCACCCCTCACACAGATGGAGATAGTGCCGTGACTTACAGCTTTTTTAGCCCCTCTTAAGTGGAAAAGGAAAATGTTTTTCCTGTGGACATTGGGATTTAAGTGAGCTCTCTGCACCTCATCAAGGGTGGATTAGTCAGCTGTTCTATGAGCTTGATATTAAAAAGGGTGGTTCCTTTGCTGTGCAGGAAACCACAATGTCACTGGAAAAAGAAAGAAATATAAAACATAGGTGGAGAGATAAATTATAGCTGCAATGAAGAGGTGCTCACACAAACCCACAGTCAGACCCTCTCATTAGCTGCACCAGGCTCACAGCAGGGGGACAGCACCATCCATCCCCCTGTCCCCAGGGCCTGCTGCAGTGTGCATGCTGCAGGAACAGTGCAGCCCTCGCTGGGAGATGCAGAATGGCTCAGGTGAGCTGCAGGTTTGCCCCCTGCCTGGATGTACCTTCATCAAATAAAGCATCCCTGTGTGTCTGAGCAGCTCTGGGTGCTGTGAAGCACCACCCGTGGCAGGAGGCTCTGCAGGGTGTGCACAGAAATTCACATATACATACATACCTACATACATATATGTATATATGCCTGGATACAGAGATTGTTTTGCACATGCACTTGCTGAGGGAGAAGCCCAGCCTCTCTGCTCTCCCCAGGCTGTCTGGGCTCAGGAGATCACGCTGTGCTCTGACACAAAATCTCACCCAGCATGGGCAGGGTGGGCACACGCCTCCCCTCTGCTCCCTTCAGCCTCTGCCCTGCAATGGGAAGGCAAACTGCTAATGACAGCTCCTGTGCCTGGCTAAATGAATTAATTACTCTGCATGGCTGCTGCCAGCTTTGCTTTTACTCCCTCTGAAGTCAGCACCTCTCAGGATCTGGCTGAGATTTCAGGGTGGCTGCAAGGGCAAGAAGACACAATCTGGACAAAACAAAAGCCTAAAATATTTCAGTAAAGTTAGACTTCTCTCCCCTTCTCCTCTTTTTTTTTTTTTTTTTTAATAGCACATGTGATATTTTGTGACTTTTTCTGAGCTTACTAAATGGATGTCAGTGGGGAAGAGAGACGTTTCTTTCCTCCTTACAAATGAAGTCATCTGAATTCACCAAATAAAAATAAATATGAGCTTACTGCTTGGTTCCAATGGTGCTGCAGAAGGACAGGGCTATAGATTTTCCCAGGAGTGTGGAATAATTCACCAAGGCTGCTCGTTATTCATATAGACAGTGAATTAATAATGTGGGACCCTGAGATCTCTTCTTATCTAGGCCGAAGCACAGCTAGAGGGATGAGAAGCTGACTCCTTGGATTTCAAAAAGCATTTTTCCCCCTTTCTTCAAGAAATAAGAATTGATTGAAAGCATTTTCACAGAGTGGGGGAAAAAAAAAGGCATTCTGGTGATACCACCTAAAGTACACATTAGATAAATAGAAAACTATTGGCTTTGTGACTGTGAACTGTTTTCACTTGATGTAAGTGCTGATAGATACAGGATTATCTCTAACAAAGCATTTACTAAGGACCTGACCCAAAGTCAATAGGAGTCTTTCATTTGACTCTACAAGGCTTGAATCCTATTTTCACTCCAGGGAGAGCCAGAGTCTGTGCAGCCCATGCCCACCTCCCAGCTGGTGCAAATGGGGCAGCACCAGCACTGTGGGAGGATGCTGAGGACAGCACGAGGGGCTGAGCTGCACCTCTGTCCTGAAGGAACACTCCTGAATTATGGATTCTTGCTCCACAATCAAAATCTTACCCATAATTTAAAAATAAAAATAAATAAATGGATGTCAACAAGGGTGGCTGCACTTACTGTCTGGGCAAACACCAGCAAATGGGATGTGTGCTGAGAATGCTGTCCTCTCTCTGCTCCAACTGTTGAACATGAAAAACAAGGATGAGCAGCACCAACCATCCAATAGCATGACTGGAGAGGTGTTAAAAGTCAGGCTGCTCCCACTGGTCAGTATGACTCAGGTTTGGTTTGGTGGTGCTGCCCTGATGAAGTGTGATGTAAATTCACAGGACCACATGGTAGCCAGTGATCCTCAAACTAACCAAAATCTGATGTATGTACACGTGTGCTAGTATTTCACACATTGTGGAATGATCTGAAACTTGAGGTGATCCAAAATCAGTCTGTGAAAAACAAAAATATTGGCTTGATTTTATTCTACTTTTCTGTATCAGTGAATGATTTCTCTTTCCCCTGATGCATGACTGGTATAAAACAGGACAAGAGCAAACCATGGAGACTAAACCTCTAATCCTGCTGCCTGAGAGTTAATGCTTCAAATCCTGTGTTGCAGAAAACACAGAATGGGATCACTTCACGTGTCTGCAGGATTTCTTACAGGTACAATTTAGAGGGAGAGATACTGGTAAGTATTTTAGCAGCACCTTCCTTTTTCCTCATTGGTTTTCACCAGTGTTAAACCCACCTCATTTCCTAAAAGCACTGGCAATGTGCACAACCCGCATGAAAGTCCCTTTGTGGCTGATTTCAAAAGCCAGTGCAGGTGCTTTTCTGTTATTCCATACTGTGTGGTCCAACGAATTTCACAGATAATTATGCAAGAAATATGAAGTTGCCTGTGAAAGAGTTTAAAATAGCCTGGAAGAAAATTTAAGGGAAGGGAACAGAAAAATGAAACATTGAAAAAAATGTGTGTCTGAGAGCATTGACTGTCACATAGTAAACTCCAGTATAGATGAACCAATTATTTGTTATTCAGAAGCCTTGAAGAACACACAGGCATAACCACCTCCTGACTGTACAGGGTGGTTTAATACTACTTTAAAGGATATGGTACAAAGCATGATGATGCCAGTATGAAAGTGACACTACTGAAATTATAAGTACCTCTTTTTTTATAGTAATGATATGACAAAGGAATAAAATCTCAGCCCACAGGAGAAATTGCACCAGTGTCAGTGATTTCTGCTGAGGCACCAAGAGCCTTCATGAACCCACTGGAAGTGCTGGACATTGCTTTCCCCAGAAAAAGGGATCCTCAAACTCCTGTAACACATGATGAAGTAACTCCATCTGGGATTTGCTCTGGAGAGGTATTTGAGCAAACGAAGAAAATAATAACATCCATGGCAAAGAACTGAGCAGCCTGATGCCCGTGGTATGTGCTGTGGCCAAGTGGCAGGCAAGAAAAATTGTAGAGAGGAAAGGGAGCATTTCAAACCATCCTTCAAACAAAAAAACCTTGAAGTGGTGAAGGGAATCATGAAAGGAAATGTGCAACAGAATAGGCAAAGAAACAGAAACTGGTGTCTGTGTTTCATGGCAAGGTTTGGCTTTGGTTTTGCTCCTACTGTTGCTACTGCATAACTCACTGGTGATGGAGGCAGCTTTTAGGACAGTGGCTACTGAATGAGCCACAAGGAATCATTTATGACTTCTGAGGCTGCCATGGCCTGGCCTCACTATACTTCATTAAGATGAGACCCCAAAGAAAAAGTTTGCTGGACTTGGCAGGAAGTGACACTTGGGAATTCACATCTACTTCATGCCCTTCACAGCACAAATAACCCCAGCCTGAATTTCAGCCCATGCAGGAGGAGTATTTCATGCCAAGCCCTGAGCACTGGATGGAGTGCTACCCTTGATCAGATCTCACCACAAAAGGGACAAAAGGACCATCCATCACCTCTCATACTTATCAGAAATATTAAGATGACTCATATTTATAATTGCATTATCTGGAAGAGAAAATAAAGCCAGCTCTCCACAGTTGTGTCCCAGAGCAACAGCTGGTAGGAGTGGAAGGCAATGCAATCTCTTCTCTGCAACATGGACTCAAACTGCCAAAGCAGCATCCTTGATGAGGTGCTTTATGATGAAATTTAACAGGGAAACACCAAAAGCTTGATCCCAATACCATTAAGTCACAGTTTGGCAGAGGAATACTGGGGTTCAGCCTGTTTTATACACACTAGTACGTAGCCATGGGGTGGAGATGGCTCAAGGTGATAATCAACCAACAGCCAAACTGCTCACAGGGGTCACCCAGTCCTTGTCACCTCTCAGAGGTGATGATTCTGTTTGGGTGTGAGTATATTGCTGCACCTGAACACCTGTGGATGTTTAATTAGGACCCAAGCAAAATTTCTTAGTGACACATTATGGCTTAAAATTATATACATTTACACACTGTAAATAAAACCTAGTGTGAGATTAACTGATCTTAATCCTTTCAATATGGTAGATAAAGAAAGTTGCAGGTGACCTTTTGAAATGTTCTCATGTACAAAATAAACAGCAAATCCCAAATCTTTGTATGAGTTAAAGCACTGACGTCAATGGGGCTCCCATGGGAAGTTTTGGGAGTTTGTCTTAACAAGAACAGAACCACCAAATTGGAAAAATTTTGACTTAAACCAGGTGAATATGCCAAAAGTCACAAAGCAAAGTCTGGGATAAAACAAAGGCCAAAGCAAATGTCCCTTGGATTAATTTTTACCAGCAGCATATTGAGCTTTTGAACCATTGGGCTGGCTGCAACAACTCAACTTGAAAGGGGCAGACATTCCTTTGTAGTTCACGTTTGCTGGCTTTGAAGTCACAGTGAGTCTTACCAGTGACTTCAATGGGACTTGCCTTACACTTTCATATTAGCCATTGTTTTATCCTAACTCCTTTCAAAATTCCAGACAATAACATTTCTCTTTATTGTAATCCTGACAGAGCAATTAGGCTCCAGTCCACACCTGCACCCGACTTTTTTTCTCACCACAGCAGTCTTTGAGCTTCTATTCTCTGAACAGAGCTATGAGAGCTGAATTAATGGTGTCTCTGCTCTATCTGCTGCCTCTGTATTTCATGACCTGATGAAGAACATGAAATTCTTCAAGGCTTGTACAGCTGATCTTTGGTTACAACCAGCTGTAGTTTTCACCCACCGTTTTATGAGTGTGCTTAGCAGGAAAAGAAAAGCTTATTTTTATCAGGGTAATTAAGCAATAACAGAATGACAGGATGTGGACTAAAGCATAATCATTCACAGGTGCATTCATAGCATGGTTTTAATCATGAGTTCAGAAGCTGAATTGCATTCCCAGTGTAACAAGCTGTGAAACACTGCTTCATGATTTAAAAATTTGAATGGGTTTTTTAAACAATAAAACATTTCCTTCTAGTATCTTTAATATTTAAACCAGATATCCACACGACAGAAATACCTGCTGAGAAAACACGAGGTTCTCATTCCTCTAAGGCAGCCCCTAATCTCTCAACTTTTTGTGTCAAATCCACAAGAATGATCTTTGCACAATTCTCCATTCCACAACACCTGCCCACATTCCTGTCAAACTACAACTCTGAGCTACACTGGACCACTCCCTGCTCCATTCTAATGCCTTGGCAGCCTGGGATTGAGGAAAGGCACCCAGGAGAGAACATTTTGCCCAATATTTGCTTGTAGTGCTCCCCACTCTCTCTTGCTTGGGGTGAGGCTGAGTGCCAAACACCGACCCAAAGAGGAAACTCTGGGTGCTTCCAAAACAGGCAGAGACACCACCACCCATGGGATTCCAAGATGGAAAGAGAGAGGAGAGCCCAGCACAGAGCCTACAGTGCTGCACAAAGCCAGCCCTGGCTCTCTGAATCACCTGTGGGTTGGTACAAACAACACACGAGGTTCACCAAAAGAACAGCGAGGGATTTTTACAAGATTCTCCATTCCACAAAGCTGCTGCACTGAGGGATTCTGCAGCACAGAGCAGCTTATTTGGGAAGGGTAACTAATGGGATTAGTACCACTTACTCCCCATCTCCTTATGTGATTTGTATTTTGCTAAGAACTTCCCAGCCATGGCTCTCTCCCAAGCTGCTGTGTGGTTTCACCTTGCAGAGCTGGCAGGGGAGCTCCAGAGAGGAAAACACCCTGTGGAGCTAAACCTCACATGAAACCCAGACACAAATAACATGGTGCTTTTCCTTCAAGAAAACAAAATTGAAAAAAACAAATCCCCTTGACGAGCAACTGCAGCAGTGATTTCAAAAGGCAAAGATTATTTTCCAGCTTTCTGAACGTTTGTTTCAGGACTAGAATACAAGATTCATTTATTTATGTTATCTTGCCACTGACTTTCCAAATGACTAATTAAATCAAAATGAATGGCAGTTGACCCTTGAAATATTTATGAATTAAAATTAATATGGCACCAAAGGGGCCCTGTGAAGTGACTCAAGGGATAACTTTGTCCAGGTATTTATCAATAATAAATCTCTTATACTCATCAAAGCATCCATACTGGGCAATATTCTCACAGTTTTCAGGTAAATCTTAACATGACACATTTGCACAGGATTATGCACTAAAGTAGCAAGAAAGATATGCTTATAGATTTTTCTATTTTTTAAATAAAGAACACAACAAAATTCCTATGCATAATCTATAGACATACAGCTTCCTACTGGAAGGTACACAAACAAAAACATATACACAGGAGGAGCTACTTGCCATCAACACAGGAAGGTCTGTTTCTTGTAGTCCCAGCCACTTTCCCAGGTAGACAGGAGCATTTTACTGTTTGTGATCTTTCCTCAATTCGATTCTTATTGCAGCATCTGTGTGCTGCTATAACTTCACACGTTCCTCCTTCTGGCAAAAAAAAAAAAAAAACAAAAAAAACAAAAAAAAAGAAAAAAGAGAATATTGACACTCTGATTAGGAAGAGCAGCAGTGGCTAATCAAAGCACCCAGGCATGCTCCTGTCTGTGCCTCTGCCCAGCTTCTGTTGTACAGGTGGGATTACAGGTTTATTTCTATCTCTTTGTGTGCTCCCAAATAAGCCAGGTACTGCTATACTACATTTTTAATAGAAAATGTAGATAAATTCCCTTGCCTTTCTTATTTTAGAAGTTTCTATGACATCCACATAATTTTGGCCTAAAAATAATGTTGTTAATGTCTGGGCCTGAAGAAATGAAGGTAAAATACTCCAGAAAATGTGCAACCACTGTTGCCTGGTTTTATGCTTGTAATATTGGAGGCCTCTTCCCCAAATATTTTATCATACAAGGACAGAGACTAAGGGGATCCATCTAGAAATGAGATTTTTCTCCAAATATTTGATTGTGTGCTAGTAGTCAGCCCTTAGGGAATGACAATGAGCATCTCCAGATTACAGTGTGGCCCAACAGCACTTCCCTTTGCTCCCCCACTCACTAAATTGGCAGTTTTAAGGCAGGAAACATTCCCATTGTGTGTGAGATCACCACAATTCTCTCTAATTGTTCTTTATGAACATTTGCAATCGTTTTATTAGAGGGAGAGCACAGAGGGATGATCAACAGATACACAGTGGCTTGGGGCTTATGAATGTTGGTGTTTGTGCCTTATGCTGAGCACAGAAATGGAGTGCCAGGTGTGCCATTCCCCTTCACCTCAGCTCTGCAGAGCAAGGAGACAGACACCACAGTGGGTTAATGCCCTGCCCAGGTAATTTCTCCAGTCCTCAGTTCACATTGCCTTTAGCTCATAATCACTGAGTCTTTAATGCTGTCAGGCTGCTCCCCACAGATATTTGGCTACTTTCTGAAATTGCAGCATAAATTTGGCAGGGTTTGTTTCAACTTAGTGTAAACCCTCATGTGCTGCCCACCAAAGGGCAGGATGTGCAAGACTTTCTTGAAGAACATTATTTCTTTATGCCATTAAGAATTGCTAAGTGCACAGTGCTATTACTACAGCATAAACCACATTACTCATATCTTTGGCTTTCACTCTTTTTGGAAGAATATTGAGAGTTTTAGACACTGTGTGCTGTGTGGGCAGGCAGGAGAGTGAGAAGTGTGGGGATGCCTATCCACATCTGGCTGTGAACAAGGGGTTTTGGTAGAGGTCTGGGAGTCCAGTGGCACCTCCCCACCAGGAGTGAGTGCTGGTACCTGGGGTTTCTACAAATGTGGCACTTTTGGTGAAGCACTGGGCAGGCAGGCAGGGAGGATTCTGCCTTGCCTGATGTTGTTCATATGGTGGTGTCATGTGCTGGAGCTTGCAAGCATGAGATTAGCTCTGTAGTAAATGCTGAAGTCATCTGGACAGACAGGCTGCTGCACCCCTTAGTTATTAGCTGCATTTAGCCTGCTGAGACAAGGTTTTGGAAAGCCAATAGGTGTCAAAAAAGAGAGATCCCAACAATTCAGAGTGTCATCCTCTGACAAACAGTCTTTGAAGTGTCTCTGAGGAGCAAGAGGAATTGTGATAATCAACTCAGCCCCAAATGCTTGCATTTTCTATGAAGTAATCCTTCACACAAACTCCCTGTTCCCCTATCCAAATCATATTGAAAGCAATGAAGAGATTCTCATTGGTTTAATCCATCTTATGGTCATGCCCTAGGAGAAGAGAGATTTGTGATTTTATTGATTACAACTTCAACAATAAAGATAATGTACACAGTAATAAGCTTTTCTAATTTTAGACTACATAGACTGTGTGGTAAATATCTGTGAATAATTTAAATGCTTAATTTTCTCTATAAATTTGCTGTATGAGTACTCAGAACTACATGACCTAGTCTTGCTTATTTGGTTATCTATTCAAAATAAGGAGTTGTGGTGGAGGAGCTTTATAACATCTTTAATTGTTATGTGGAAGCTCAAGTTGCTGGAGCAGTAAAGAATTTAGCTCAAAGTGTGTAGTTGTTTAGGAGAGGCAAAACATAATGAAACTATAAAAGCCAATGAAAAATTGCTAGACAGTTAAACACATTAATTGGAAGTTTTATCTACAAAGGCTATAAAAAGATGCAAATATTAATAATTATAATAGAAAGATCCTTTCCAGTGCTGACAGAGAAGAAAAAATCCACCTCACATGGAGAAAGTTCTGCCTGTTTTCCTGAAAAATCTTCAAAGTGGGATCAGATATTTGCATTAAAGCATGTTTAGCCTATAGATGCCTACTGGGAAGCATTGCATGGAATGTATTTTGCTGGTATGAATTTTACCAATCGTGTGCACATAGGAGAGTTCTACAAAGCCATATACAAAATGGATATAGAGACAGATATAAATGGACACAGTGAGAATAGGAAAAAAACCTTCTTTGAAAAGCATACTCATTACTACATCATGCACAGAAACATATACACCACAAATATATTGAGGGTGGGCAATTCTATTTAAATCTACTTCAGCTACATAAATGAGGAAGTTAATTGAGAGGGAAGATGAACAAGAATCCATCTTCAGTTTCCACTGAAAACCACTGTGTTTAGATGGGTATGTGAAATATCTTTCCATTCTGTGACATTTATTTTTTATTTCCAGCTTTCTTCTTTTGGGGGAGGGGGCTGGAGAGCACCACGAAATGCTCTAATTCAGTATGAATTACTTTCATGAGCCTTTTTTTTCTCAATGGTTCATCTGGATTATGGGAAGACCCAACAAGATATTACATGGCTGGGAGTCCTGAAAAAAAAGTGAATTATTGACTGGATAGGCTGTGAGTGCAGCAAAAGTTTGAATCCTTGTAATAAACCCTACAAATGTCTCTGGGTTTGGAAGTTTATGGTTTGTTGATCTACAGTAGCTTCTGGCTTGGACTCCACAACAATAGCCTCATCCAACTCCTTCAAGTCAATAAGGGATTTGACAGTGAATTTAAAAGGAGAGGAAAGGGGCCTAAAATCCTCCAAGTAAGCATCTCCTGAATGTTATGTTGACAGTTGCATTTCATGAAGTGGCTGTTTTATCCACCTGACGTTTTTTTAAATAATTCCCTTCTGCCCCAGGAAAATCAGAAGATTAGAAATGGAATTGGAACTTGCAGATCAGGAAGAGGATTGATCTTCCTTCCAGAAGGTTCAGAGATGAATGGAAATGTCCTGTCATGACTTGTGTCTTCCTCACATCAAACATTAGAAGGACTTGATGGTGAGAATAGCTGATTCTGTCTGAGCACTCAGTTTACAGGAGGCCCTCAGCTTGGCATGAAGGAAATGTGACAAAAGCAAGAGGGACAGAACTGCCTGCCAGGGAGGATCCTGGATTGTTGAAGATAGCAACTATCTGTGTCATTGAACTCTGCTCATATTCCCCAGCCTTCCAGAAATCCTTGCTCTGCACAGACTTAAAATAGAAAACTCTAGAAATGATACATCATTCTCACTGTAAAACAGGGACAACTGTTTGTTACCCCTGCAAATGGTTTAGTTCTAATTGGAGGACACTAAACTCCTGAAATAATCTTCATTTTTGTCTCTGTTATAAAGCCACCTGGAGTTTACACACCACAGTGAAATATTTTATCATGAGTATGATTCTGCTGTGGGAGGCTGTGATTTGAAATATCTAATCACCTATAAGGTCTGAGTGCATGCCTGGCAGAAGCCAAAAAGCCATCTTCTAATCATCTCTGTTCTTTATACCTCTAGCTAGGAGGTAATAATAAAAGCATATTTTGCACTTCAAAATTATAACTTGCCTCTGCATTCCAGCAGGCCTGAACTTATCAGTAAACAAACATAAAAAAAGCAAACAGCACTACTGATTTGTGTTATACATTGTGGAAGTCATTAACTATGACTCAGGTAGCAAAACTTACACGTTCTCTCTTTGACAGTGATGACAATTTAATAGTATTTGACTCTGCTGAGTTACATGGAGCATCCTGCAGCAATGAGAGAGGTTGTTTATCAAAATGATAAACATGTTTTCATTTCCTCCTTGGCTGCATGAATGTGATCAGAAGTCTAAGGCCATCAAGAATTCACTTATTCTGGCCACCAGACAGACATTAAGCTATTCAGGACCATCTGTGCTTGAAATGAGCTCCACTTAATGGACCTTCCTAGGGCAGGTCAATCATAATGATTGCATGTGTGCATGAATGCATGAGCAGAGCAGAGCTTTGGTGGGACTTGTTGGGCTGTTTGGTGCTGGCACAGACAGCTGACAGACAAGATGTGCCTTTTTTTCAGGGTCATAAGCCCAGTGATTTTAGAATTCACATCCTCTGGTACATTTGCTTCTAGCTCATTGCAGATGCACCTCACAGTCTAATCCAGATGAAGGTTGTTGTAAGAACTTGTTCGTGCTACTTGCAAAGAAATTGTGGTGCCCAAACAACATCATGGGCTTTGCTGGCCAAATTCTGCCTCTGTTACAACACTGGTAATTCACCATGGGCATACAAGCAAAAGAAATCATATGGAGCAATTTTAACACCATTTCCAGACAGTTCATTAGGACTATAGATAGTTTATGGTAGCTCTATTTATTTATAACAGCTTCAAGTAGCCAGTCTAAGTGCCAGTGCTATCATCCTGCTGAGGTCACAGACCCATATGTTATTCTGGAAATGCTTAACTATATGCAGATTCTGCTGCTAGACATAGGGGAACTGAGAAAATTTAAAAGACAATATAAGTTCTATAGACTCCAAGCAAATGTTTAACAATGTGGTAGGAAAAATTCTTCAGACTCTTGCAGACTTGCTGAAAAAGCGCTCCCAGGAATTAATGGATAAAAAAAATTGCTCCCTCACCACTCCATGTGTTTATACAAATATCCAAGAGGAAGGAGAAACAACCTGGTGACATCCATTTTTTTACATTTACTATAAAGAATTCAGGTTTAGGGGCTGCAGTTTAAAGAGTTTTCAGTTTGAATAAGCTTTGGAAACTTCCCAGGTGTAATTAATACATTCATAAGCTTTAATCAAAATGTTTATGCCAGCTAATGTGCCAGAACCACAGACTACACTGTGCACAGGGGAAAATACTATACTTTACTTTAAGAAATAATAAGCCACTACTATGGAACTTACAAAGCAACATTTTTGCTTCTGACAGGAATACTTAACAGATGGAAAAACAAAGTCCCATGCCACACCATGAGCCACCTCACAAGTGAACAAGTAAAAGACTCCTCATAGCCACAGTGCAATTACAGTCCAATTTTTCTTTTACATACAATCCACTGACACTGTGTACCTGCTCCAGAAGGAAAAGGATCAAGTTTACAGGATGCATTTTCAGAGCAATTGGAGAAGGTTTAGGGTTTGCACTCATTTTCATAAGGTCAAGTGCCATCAATGAACAGCTGAACTTGGCTCATAAACCTGGTGTAACACAAAGGCACCACCAAAAACTTGACCTAAGTATAACCCATCAGCATTACTCCTTACCTAATTATTTTCTATTATGATAACTGATACAAATAAATTGATGAGCTATTCTTTATATGTGGAATTACCACAACCATGGGAATTCAGAATGCTCCACACATGCTCTGCAAGTCCCCTGGTATACAGTGGATTTTTTCTTAGCTCAGTGGATCAGAATAGACTACAGTGGTCTGTTTCCTAAATTTCTATTCATATTTTCATTAATATTCAGTATTTTGCTGCTCATTATGCAAGATCTACATTATTATTTTCATTTTGGGAAGACTCCATGCAACAGCAGCAACGTAAGTGACTCCCACTGTGGGTCATTACGTTTTGGGTTGAGATAATATTTTCTAGATTGCTGCTGCTGTGAAAGAGTTCTGGAGACACAGGGTACCCCCTTAAAGAAACTGCTGCTCTACAAAAGACCAGAACAAGAGGACCATGGCCAGTGAATTTTTTTTCCCTTGGAAATGCACCTTGTGTTAAACTTTAAAACCCTACTGAGGTTTTTCTGATGTCCAGGTCACTTAAAAGAGCATTCCTGAGGTGCCAGCTCTGAGAGCCCATGGGATGGAGCAACATTCCTGCAGGCTGAGGCCCCAATTCCTGTGTCATGCACAACACCCCCGGTTGGAGTGAGATTAATAATGAGATTGTCTTGCTCTGTGCTGGCCCCTGGTCAGGGTCTGGAGAAGAGTTGCTGAATGAAGCAGGTCAGTTACCTGTGAAAATTCATTTCACACTCAGCCAAAGTTCTGATAGATTCTGGAGTGAGAATTCCTGGGCTAAGAGAGGCAATGTGCATTCTCAGAGGCATCTCTGGTTATTCATCTTAGAAACTCTGAAGTTTCTGAAAGTATTCTTGACCAAAACGGCCATTTTAGTGAAATCAAACTTTTTTTGCAAAAATGAAAAACTAAAGGACTTCTATAGGAAAATTGTATCTTTAAAATATTTTGTTCAGCAGAATGTTACTATTTCAATTTAATATTAACTTTTTTTTTTCCATTTGCATCTTATTTCCTGTTCAGTATAATATGGGAAGCAAAGCTCTAATTAGCACAAGGATTTGTAGTGTTTTACAATTTTCTATTAGTGATCTCTGCCATCAGCCACAGGAAGCTTTCTGTCTGAGAGATTTACAGATTCTTATACTTAGACCTAAAATAGGATAGACTCTGATCCTCACAAACTGGTTTATACACAGGAATTAAAACTAGGAATTTTCTGTAAAGGAGAAACAGTGTGGATTCTACTCCTGAATTCACAAGGAAAACCCAGAGCACTCCAGCATGTGAGCTGTGCTTGGATCTTGGGCTGGCTTATGGATTTCCATATCAAACCAATACACACACCAGAGAATAGGTTTTTCTACTAAAGAGCCTTGCAAATTGATCTCCTGAGAAATTTACCCAGGATCTTATTCTTATGCATATTAAAAAAAAATAATAAAAAAAAAAATCTTTTACAGATGAATCAAAGGGAAAATGGTCTCCAGAACAACAAGGCAGCCTTCAAGCAGCTCCTGCCTCTGGCACATTGCAGCTCCAAAGGCAGAGGAATAACCAGCAGGGCTGAGGAAGGCAAGGGGGCAACAGGGCAAGGGTGGCTGGAGAGGAATGCTGATGAGGAATCTGCTCCCAGTTCTTACTTAAGCAGGGTTATGAGGAGTTTTAATTAGGATTTTGAGTGCCTGTGTACAATATGCCCCCAAAATGACAGAATCAATGAGAAAATGCCACCTCTTGTGAGTGGAGCTGTCCCTGCCAGGCCATACCCACTCCCCACGGGACTGATTGTGCTCCTGTCACAAGGGAACTGTAGCAAGGACTGTCAGCACTCTTGGATTGTGAACTACAAAACCCAGACATGTAACTCACAAGGCAGGCATGAATTCAATGCTCTCTTAGTGGGGATCTTCAGTCTTTTAATGAGATTTTTTTTTTTTTTTTTTTTTTTACTTCAAAGGGAGGCAACTTACAGCAACTTTGAGAAATAGAGGTTAGAAATTAGAAGTCTTGGTGGGATTTACAGCTCTGGAATGCCATTAAGAGATGTGTGTGAAGAGGCAGGACTTAATTCAGAAAGAGAAGAATGTTACTTTTGAGAAATAACTGAAGTTCCATATCAAAAAGTAGTAAGCATTATGACTCTAAATTTCATTGATTTCAGTGAGATATGACACTCCTAGAGGTCTATATCACTTGTAAATAGGATGTCTTGGTCTAGATGATGCATGCCAGTAAGGCTGAGCATAAAATCTTGTAAGTACCTTTAAAAAAAAAAAAATTCATGCTCTTAGTCACTTGGGTGGTTTGGAAAATTTAATATTTGATATGTCAGAGAGGATTAAAAAACGAGTTGGGACAAAATAGATGTAATATGCCTGCATTGAAGCTGTGCTCCTCCTATACCTTAAACTGCAGGCAGCAGTATAAACTAGAGATTAAAAAGACCTGCTGTGCTATTCTGATCATTGCTCTGCAGCTCCACAATTCTTGCCCAGAACAAATTTTCTAGGTATCAAAGCTGTGGAGAAATGTACATTTCCAATATTGACATCTCTAGTTCCTTGGCAGAGAACAGTGAAAATTCAAAGTGGAATTAGGCCTGAAAATACCCTCACAATAAAATTTGAGTGAACCACAGAATATCATTCTTGGAATCTCAAAATGTTGTTCTAAATGCTGCCAGCAAAAAGCATCCAAAGAATCAGTGTTAAGTTTCTGGAAAAGCACACAATGAAAGAAAGACAGGACTCTTCTCTTCCTGGATGGAATAATTAAGTTGGTAAGAAATAAGTGATTCAGTCACAGCTGCTGATGAGAAATGGATGTAGAAATGTGCATAAGGAGTGGTTACTAAGAAAGGATTTAGAAATTATTCTATGTCAACTATGCAAGCACATCTTAGTCTGCCAGAGTCTCACTTTTGCCCAACAGGCTTTCCCCAAGCACCAGAGTTCTAAAATTGCCTAATACATTTATTGAATATCTCATCTCCAACTACTCCAAACTGGGAAACTGTATTAATTTTCCCTTCAATCTTAAAGAGACTCAAAATTTCTTATTATGCTCATGATGCACCCTTTGCATTTTTCATAAGGTACATGAAAATGTCACATTTTAGGATTTAAAAATAAAATATTTATAAAATAATCCACTGATTACAAAGCAGCTCTGCAAAAACCAACTTTCAAATCCAGGCTTTGAGTCATCACAAAATGATTCAGGGATCTTAAATTCTTGTGGAAAAGCAAAACAATATTGCTCTATACAGTTCATCTTTTGATATGATGGTTGCAGATAAATTCATCCCCAGATAATTTTATCCACTAAGGTGATTAGCCTATGGAGAGCCTATGATGTGTTTGCTGAGCACAGTAGCACAGTTTATGGTAATGCTCTTGTCATGCTTTATAAATGTGTGAGGTGCTTTTATGAAGCAGTTAGATAAGGGGTGGTGAAAGTAATGTGATCCATAAAGAATGCAGACTGATGAAGGGCTGGGACTGCAGAGATACTACAGGCAGACTGATAGAGAGAATTATAACCAGTGCAGAGGCTGCATTCATCTTCCAGCAAATGGCAATAAATAAAATAACAGGAAGGAATGGTTCTAAACAAATTTGGCCAATGTATAAAACAGAGATGTCAGGGTGGGATCAAAGTGAAGGAGTTTTTAATGGGATCTCTTATGGCAGAGTTGACTTGCCATATGGCAATAACATTTTCATCTGTGGGGTTGACCACATCCTACAAAACCCATGAGAAGGAAAACAAAGACTGCAAGTTCCAGCACGTGGAAGCCAAAGCCACTGCTGGGTGCTGTGTGTGATGAGCAGCAGCAGTAAATCCTGTCCTCTGAGCA
Organism: Oenanthe melanoleuca; assembly: GCF_029582105.1. Classification (NCBI taxonomy): domain Eukaryota; kingdom Metazoa; phylum Chordata; class Aves; order Passeriformes; family Muscicapidae; genus Oenanthe; species Oenanthe melanoleuca. The sequence goes on from NC_079346.1 coordinate 4,798,711, forward strand.
GCTCAGCAATGCCAAGCAATCACTTCCCAGGCATTTTTCAGTGGACAAGTGTGCCCATTATCCCACCCCATATATTTCTAGAATTATTCATGCTGTGACTGCCAGCAGCTGGTGCTGCATTTGAGCAGAAACAGATTCCTTTGCCAGGAACTGGCTGCACAGTGGTGCAGAAGGACAGAGGATGGGACCACAGGCTCACAAGCAATCAGTTGTTTTTGCATGGAAAGCATTTTACACTGCATTCATTATCCATAGCAGAAGAACCTGGTAGTCTCCAGCCTAAGGAATTTATAGCACACTCATTTCTGAACCTTATTTAGTTTCAAGCACAGTCAAGCACTTCAGTAAATGTTAGGGACTGGGTATGTGAGCAGCAATATTTTAACTTTCAAAATACTATACTTCAGTTATGAATTAACAAGTTGAGGAATTCTCTTTCAAAATAATTCATTTTAACTTTCAGGCTACACTACTGTGGGTATGAATTGGCAAATTTAAAAATTCTGCCTCAAAATGATCTATTCCTTCCAGGCTTAAGCATGATTGAGCTGTTTTACCTCTGGTCAGGATCAAACTATGGCTGAGGAAGAGAGGGAGGCAGAGGATGAAGTGGGACTCAGACCATATTCTCAAAATTTAACTCATCAGTCCAGCCACTTCTGTGGGAAGCCTCAGTGGGAGGGCAGCTGCCTTCTCCTCACTGAAATTTTTAGGGAGGGGTCAATGGCAATATTTAATTTCATTATAGCTTTTGGCAGCTCTTATTTTCTTCTTTTGGTTTTGTTCTGGTGATATTAATCTCAAACAAGCAAGTCTGACTGATTTTCTCTTTTTCCATATTACTTTAATCACTTCCAAACCTCTCTCCTCTCACCTTTTTCCATAGTTATTATTCTGAGCTGCCTTTTTTTTTTTTTTTCTTTTGCATGGCTCTCCATGTTTTGATGTCTCTCTCCTCCCTATTTCTGTTGATGAGCAATATTTTACTTCCTGTCACCTTGATTTGCTCTCTTTTCACTCCAGCTCTCTGAATACAATTGCAACCCTGATTTATTCTGGTTTCCCACCCTGTCTCCCTCTTTACCTTTTTTCCAACTGCATTGACTGTTTCTCTCTCTGACAATTTCTTTCTCTTCTCTCTGGAATCTCCTGATGAACAACACAATGCAGTACTGCCTCCTAATAATTGATCACCTGGCTGCTGTTCAGATTTGTGCTGCTCCTTTGAATACCTGTGCAATCCCCTTCACTCTGTTCCTTCATAATGTGAATAAAAAGGGCTGAATACTCGAGTGGAAATACAGGAAGTGAGCAAATAATTTCTTGCTTTGAAAGCAACATGTGACACATTACAACATTGGCTTGAAATTCATATTAATTCATTTTTTTATTAGTTAAACAGTAGCTGTATGCAGGGAGCTCTGCAGAACCTAAGAGGTTGGCAGAAAACACATTTATTTTTCTCTCTCCTGTTTACCCTTGGTGATGATCAGGATTCATCCAAACACTCTCTAAGAGAATTTGGAATCCAATTTTTCAATTAAAAGTTGCTTCTTACACAGGCTTCTTTAAAAACTAAAATATTTTTGATGAAAAACATTTCATTGGCCTATGTTAGCAAATTTCAATTCAAGATAAAATCCCTGTCTCAGTGTGTGTTATAATCTACATAACTACTTTTAGCAAATGATTCCCTGTTTCCTAAATAGTACTACAGCCAATAAACTGCACCTCACTCACACCATCACCAAAAAGGTGAAAGTGTCTTGAAAGCTGAAGTCCAGACAAAAAAGGAAGTAAGGAACTATTTGAGCTATGTCTCTTATGGTCACAAAGAAGTCATTTTACATTAAGGAAAAAAAAAAAAATCAGCTTTTCTTCCAAAATAATCCAAGTAATCTATTCCAGGGAAATTATGCAAAAAGAAAGAAGATACATGCACGTGTCCTGTGCATGTCCTGCAGCTTCCTGAGGAGAAGCAGCCCCTCTAGAGTGCTGCAGATTCTGAGCTGCTCTTCTGCTTCACAAATCTCAGGTTTAAGTGACATCCCACAGGGTTCATCAGGATCCAGCTCCAGGTGAGCCCCACCACAGAAACGACCCCAATGCTCTCTCTGACCCCCTGCCTGCATTTCCAGACTTAAAAGCTTTGGATAATGTTGCCTATAAACTGGACTTTCATTAGAAATAAAAAAATCGAGAAAAGCCTATAAATTTGAAATAGGACAGCTCTGCCAACTGTCCTTAATGCTGTGCTGGCAGAAGAGGTCATCTTGACAATATCAAAATGTTTCTCTCCACACACTCACAAGCATCTTGCTCAATTTATTTTCACATTATTTAAGCAATTTGACTTCTGCTGGTGCAACAGGGGATCCTTTGAAGATGCCATTCTAGTGTTTAATGGGATCTACCATTGGGCTGAACAGAAAAAGAATGTTCTGTTTTCTTTTGCTCAGTTTTCCTCATTAACACTAATTGTGATGCTATGACCAACTGAACACAGCTATTCCCTGTTCCACATTTATAGATGTCAGACATGTTTCAGATGGTCATCACATCCCCCATCATCATTATCACCACTCAGACAAGATGTGCATTTGCTGCTTCTCTTCATCTTTCTTCATGAGCCTGTCCCCATCACCTTACTGATGTCCACAGCTCTTCCCAGCATCATCGACACCACTGATGTTTTTAAAATTCCACTATATAACAAGTACATTATTATTAACAGTGATAGAAGTTCTGTGCTGTAAATTGGATGAGCATTATTATCTCCATTTAAGTGAGAAAATCTGCCCTATTTTCCCAAGCCAGCATTTATCCCTACCCAGCTCTTCAGTTCTATTAACTAAAACATAGACAACCAGCACAAGTTAATAAAGTTTCAAGAATATTTGATCACCAGTGTATAAACTACCAGATACATTGGTATTTATTACTGCCTGGGCACATCAGCACTGTGGAGTTGGACAAGGAATAAAAAACAGGGTGTAGAAACAGAGACAGATGCTCTGTAACAGAAACTCCAGCCAACAGTCTGAGATGGAGGGGAATGCCATGTCTAATTGAAATGGTGCTCTGTGCTTCCCAGCAGAGTTCTCAACAAGGAAAGACACTATTACCTCCTGTTCTTGGAGAAAATGCCATCACTTTCCTATTTTTCCCATCCCCACTGTAGTAGCTGGTAATTTTCCAGCATTAATGCTTGAATACTTCTTTCCCCCACGTATATTAGTTCACATTTTTTCTAGATACATTTACATTATTTCCTGGGCCTTCAGATCCTTCTGGATCCTTTTTGTTATGAGTCAGTGACAAGTGTTGTAATACATATTTTACTGTCACTGGTAAATTGGCAGAGGCCCTGTTTCCTGTGAGCCACAACTTGGTTAAAGCCATCCTCAAATATCTCTTTTAAAACCTGAAAGATGCTTTTTTGCTTGGCAGAAAACTAAACTAGAACTCACAATAGCCATGGCCCTAAATGGAGTAAAAGGAACAGATTTTTTTTAAGCCCAACCTACCAAGTTATCCAGCACTGCAAATGTGGGTTTCCCTCTTGTTCCAGTGGGAGCCTTCTCCTATCAAACTGCTCACTAGCAAAGAAGGAATTTAACCCTGCAGCCAGAGAAACTACTGACTTTCCACTGAACAAACAAAAATGTAATATCAGCAATACCTTTAAGGCAGCCTTGGTTGACAAACAGGTGCTCCCTCTGTAAGACAGTTTTCTTATTGATCTGTGCTAACATCCTGCAGAAGTGAACAATCTCATTGCCATGTCAAAGGCTAACCATCTGTGAACAAGTAATGCAGCCAGAAAATCCTTGTTGCTACAATAATAGCTTTAGGACGTGGGTTTTGTTTCAATCACCACTAAAAGAAACCTTCAGGAAACTTCACAGAAAAGCTTTTTTTTCTGATAAATTAATGTACCTAGAAAAATACTTTTGCTTACACAAATTTCAACTAAATAAATTACAATAATTTACACACTATCGAGTGAGTAAGGTTACTAAAATAATTTGAAAATTAATTTTTTTCCCTTTTCCTCCTTTGATATTGCAATCACCTCACAGTATCACACATCACAGCCCTTCTCTTATTTAAAAATCATAATTCTCTCTGTGGGGCAAATCACCTCTTCAATACCTGAATATATATGTTAATGCTTTTAGGATCAGATTTTTTTTTTTTTTCTTCACATCAATAAACAGTATTCATCCATGCTGGAGCCACAATTTTAGGCTAAAAGACCATTCTAAGAGATGGATGTGCAAGCACAGTGTCATACTGAGAGACAGAATAGTGAATTAATGATTCTGGAACAAAAATCTAATGGCAGGACTTTCTGAGACCAGGAGGCAGTCTTGTGAGAAACTTTCTAATTCAGTGAGGTAGCATTAGGTCCTAAATAGTTGTCATGTCAGAGAATATTGAAGTACCCTGGCATTAATTTTGACTAAGGATTTTATAATCTAACTGGTCCTTAGAAATGTGAACCAGGAGCCTTATATCAAGGTAATTAATTAATTATTATTATCCTCATCATCATCAATCACCACTAATTACTGCCTTTGATAAGTTACTGGACATTGTTGAGTCTATATCTAAGTGTCAATTCTATAGTTTTATCATTGAAAAAAATCTAGATTTCTGGCTAGATCTGGAAGGCCTTAACTTTGTCTTCCTGGTTATTCCCAGGGAACAGCCTCATGGAATACCAGCAGCTTCCAGGAACAACTCTGCTTCCCAATCCTGATGGGACCTGCAGGGAGCAGAGCCAAGCTCAGTCTCCTGCACCCAGGTGAAACTGGTGAGATGTGCTGATGGCTCAGTGGAACACTGAGATATTTGGGGTGACTAACAACTACTGAGGGCAAATTCCTGCCTGTTCACAGCTGGATCAGGGTGCCAGTGCACTGTCAGTAATTCAGTAAAGTCATGGTTCTCTCTTCTTTGGTTTTTTTAACCCAAAACACAAGAGAAAACAAACTGGAACTTCTTGATGTATATTTGCATATTTGTTTACTTTTCAAACTAATTAGCTTTTAAAGTATTACCAGGGAGCTGAACAAATGTACCATATAGCTCCAAAAACAACACAAGAGAAACTGTTTGCATGTGAATGAATTTACTTTGCTGGTGCCATGGATGTGCCAGCCCAGTGAACACTTAATGTTGAACATTAATTATACAAACAAAAGAAATGGCACAAAGCTGTTGCCTCTGTTAGTTTTCTCCCAGGATTCAACCATGTTTATGTTGGAGGTTTTGTGTCCTAAATAAATTCCCAACTGTGGCTGCTTCAAATGGGATGATATTTCAGACGATTGAAAATATGCACTGATCAATGCCCAAGACAAACAAGCTCTCAGCAGTTGTTGCTCACTCCCTGACCCTCAGTCAGTAAGAAATTCTTTTTGTTGTGCTGTGAATTTCATCAGCTGGTCATCAGCACGATGGACTGGTGGTGGCTCTGCTCCCTCTGGCCAGTTTGTGATATACAGCTTTCCAGTCAGCTGCTCAGGGTTTATGGTTTTGCTTCTGAGCCTCAGGACAGGGAGAGCAAGCACTTGGGCATCAGAACAAAGCAAAAAAACTGAAAAAAATAAAAGATAAGTGCAAAACTGCACTCTGAAACTTCTTGGAGAAATTTAGATTCAAAGTGAACATTTAGATTAACTTTAGGTTTAGGCTAACCACCCCACTGCTCCTGATAGTTTTGGCTGTCAATCAAAAAAAACAAAACAAAACCAATAATGAAGCCAATAAATATCTGTTAACAGAACTCAGTAAATTAGCAATATAAAGAGAAGAGGACAAAAAAAGTAAACTGTAATTCATTGATACCCAACAGCAAAAAATAAATTTTAATATGGCAGTGAACTAATGTTAGTTAAGAACAAAATTTTAATGTTTCTAACCAACATAAGAGTGACTTTCTGAAGGAAAAAAATATTGGGGCAATGAGCAAGAGAGGTGGTTGGTGCAATGAGTAATGAGGGCACTGAGAGATGTCAGGAAAATGTGAATTTTCACTGTGTCTTCCAATGTTAAATCCAGGAGTTAAGACAGAACATTAAACTGAAGGTTAAAAAAAATAATGGAAAAATCTCACACAAGGCACATGAGATGAAAGTTTTCCATGAGCTCACAAAGCAGTTAGAAAAGCAAATCCTTTTAGGGGTTATTTAACACAATACCTGCATCACAAACTGCTGAAAACTGGAAAGGTCTGGAGGGAAATTCTCCGTGTTGGAGAATCACTCCTGTGCTCTGCCTTAGCATGGGCTGCAACTGCTACTGGAAACGAGATTGGATTCCTGACCTGACCCAGTATGGTTGTTTTTAAATTCCCAGAGATGGTCCCAGCGTCCCAGAGGTCATTCTTCTAGTCATCTGAAAATAGTAAGCCACTGTAAAGTATCACCAAGCTATTTAGGACACATATTCCTAACATAAATCATATATTGGGACTTTCATACCCATTTGCAGGTCTTGCATTTCCATTTTTCCCTCCTCTTATGCAGGGCAAATCTCCATCTCCTGTATTCTCTTTATATTCAAATCACATCAGCTTTGACGTTCCTTCTCCAGCCCATGCTATGAAATGCCATCACAAGCACACCCTAAACTTTTATTTATTTCCTCACCATCTGACAGCCTGCCTTGTGGAGCCTTGTCCAGAGCCACTGCTACAGGACTGAACAAGCAGCAAATGCCAAAGTTGCCATGCACATCCCCCAGTTCTTCCCAAAACTTCTTTGTTCTTGAGCTCCAAGCTAAGGATGAATCTCCCACGTGCCTGGGAAATCCTCAGATTTCTGAGCATCCCAGTTTCATTGCTAAATGGCCTTAAACAAACCTGGAACACAAATACTGCCAAACTAGATCAGAACAATTGTCCATCATCTCTTCTGCACTCCCTCTGACAGATGAAACACAAAAGGCTTCAAAGGAACTTAAAGGAGTCCATAAATGGGACAACTGCAGTATAGGCTGCCTACACACTTATTTTCTGGGGAATAGGAACTCCTATTCCTTTGGGAGCTTTTTCAATGCTAGAGAAATTCATAATGTTCAAATGATCCAGAAAAATACTCATATTGTTATATGTCCCTATTACTATTGGTGTGCCACATCTTTCACCTACATTATACACTGTATTAATAAATATTTTAAATCTGGTTCCCTGCATCAATTTTACAAATTTCTTGGGCATCTGCATTCATTCATCAAAAGGATGGCAAATATAAGAGTTATTCCACATTCCATGTTATGCTTCTCCAGGAGTTTTTCTCTATTGTATATGGTCACCTACATGTCAATTTTTGCTCATATAAAGCTATTTCCTCATCTCTCAAACATATAATGTGGCTCTTATTTCAGATTTCACTTGGTGCTTTAAAAGTGATGATAATGAAAGGGGCAATGTGAAACTGCCAGTAGACACATCTTAAATACCCATAATGACATTCAAAGTTTACTATTCAATACAGTATTTCCCATTTTTATCCTGCTGTGCTTGAGCAAACATTTCAGCAGTCACCAGTTTGGGCACACCTATTTCACCCTGACACTGTTTTTTTTTTTTCCCCCAATAACCAATGTTTTCCTAATAAATCACCCTCTGCAGTTTCACCAGAGAGGTGATTTTCCCTCACCACTCCAAGGGCAGGAGGTGTCACACCCCTGGGACTACTCCAGCTCTGCTTTCAAATCATTCTCCATTTTCTTCCTATCCTCTTGGGCCTGAGCCCTTCTGTGCTGTTCTGCAGTCTCTGCTCATGCCCAGGAACAATTCAGTTCCCCTGGGTGCTCTTGTCTCTCCCCTTTACATCCTGACAACATCCCCTCCCCTCCTTCCTCACTTACAGCATCCATCACAGATCCATTATTCATTTCCAGAGCTCAGTCCTGTGAGCCACGTTGCAGGTTCAATCCACAATGTTGTGAACCAGATGTTCTGCTCAGGAGAAAGAATTGGGTCTTTGAATCCAGTGATTAGGATTCAATTAGAGCCTGTACTGAGGGACATCCACAAGGGCTGCCTGTAGCCCAGACCTGACCCTGTGAATGGCCCTTCAAATGCACATCTCTCTCCTTTGAAAACAAAGGCAGAATAATGCTCCAAGGCTAAAATTATCCTTTGTGATTTTCTTTCTGTGCAAACATTTGTTTTGTTTTTCCTGCTTTTATCAACTTTTATTTTTTTCAAATCATCTACCCTTACACTACCCTTTCACCTAGATTTCATCCAGGGAGACTCTTTGGTATGTTCTCTATCCCCCTAGACTGTATCTGTCTGTCTAAGCCAAGTATTTACATTTGCTTCATAAAAATATTTTATTCCACACTTCTCCAAAGGTGCCAGATCATTGCTCAAACTTTTAGTAAATCTAATTTATGGTAAATATTCTTTTTAATGCTAATAAATTAGCACAAAAATAAGATATAAATGTAACAAACATTTCTGCACACCTTTGGAAGTGCTTTAAAAGAGTGCTGGCACACAAAAGGCTTTACTGATGGTAATTCCATTATTTGCACACACATCCCCACATGTACACACACTGTTACACAAGCACTATTTAAATTTACTGTGTCTTGGCTCCCTAAAGATAAGATGGTTTTAATTTTTAATATTGGTTTACATGCAGTGAGAGAGAATTTTAGAATACAGCAGGGGCCATGAACTACACACTCTTTTCAGCAGTGGCTGTGCACATCAGCCTGTAAAAATTCTGGATGCACATGCACAGGGTGGGCAATTGTGCACATCAGCATCCATCCATGTCTGCAACTGTCTGTGCTGAGCATGCCAGACTTGGGTCTGTGTGCAGATATAAAGAGGTTTCCATGTTATAGGCACAGGGCCTATTACAGAAAATCATTCATTGCAGATGAGCAGTACATTTTTCTGCATGTTTTTCAATCATTAAAATATGTTTCATATATTTTTAGCTCAGTTCATTAAATACATGCAGAGACTTGCCCACATATCTATAATTCCATTGGGCTACTCTTAACAGTTTTGTTCAGTAACATTAAACTCTGTGTACTGCAGAGTTTGTGTTTTGCTACTACTGCCATGAGCTTTGCAAACTTAATTGCCAGAGTGACAATATTTCAGACAGAGCTGTGAATTGAGGCTGCTGTTGGAAGGTGGTGAGGGCAGGCACTGGAGATCAGGTGGTTGGTGTGGAAGTGTCACAATTTTATTCATGAAAAGCCAATTTCTGTGAATGCCAGCCAAGCCTGTGAGGTGTTGGAAGCCACTAAAGGATGTGTCAAGGTCTTTCCACCACACTGCCTGATCCCTGATGCCAATCACCAAAGAGCAATTGGAGAAAAGGCAAAACTTCACCCTCGTGTCCAGCTTTTAAAACTTATTTCAGACTGGGGATAAGAGATGTTGATTCCCTTTCCCAAATATGGTAACAGATTAAGGACCTTATACTTGGATTATTTTCACAAATAAACTGCCCACTCTGATTTTTCCTTGGATTGCAGAGGGTCACAGCCACATCAGTTTAACTGAACAGCAACACCAATAAACACCTGCAGCTCAACCCAGCTTCAGCTTCTCCATCTCTAAGGGGTTGCAGATGAAAGGAGGAGGGATTTCCTCATCCTTATACCCACTATTATCAAAATAATTATTGCATGTCTAAACATAATTCACAGGAAAAGCAAAAGGGAAAAGTTTTCTCTCTGATAATACAGTAGAATCAATAACAATAATTAACTAATGAGATGGTAATAACAGAGAAGTGGAACTGAGGAAAAAAGAAAAGCTGAAATACAAACACTGGAGCATCAGGAATTTGAATTAAGTTGACATTTCTGACTCTGGCTCACTTTGAATTTTCATAGCTATTCTGAGTATAGGCAACAAAATCCACTAAAATACCTTTCTAAGAAACTTCTCAGGAATTAACATTGCTGAAAAGAAACCCAGGACAGCTCAGAGTGCAAAAGTTGACAGGAGATTTGGTCCCTGCATGCCACATAAAATCTCAAGGCAAAATCCTGGTCCCACAGAAGAAAATGTGGACAGGATTTCACCTTGCTTCATGATTCAAACTGACAACTCCTTTGTTGATGGATATGGACTGTATGAATTGAGTTGCCTTCATTTTATCTGCGCAGATGATCTCTAGCCTATGGATCCCAACCTCTGAATAAAAGAGGATAAGTGCAATTTAAAAGTTCATTTTGTGGACTGATTCCTTTCCCTCCTGCTCTGGATTGTAAATAGCTCAATTATTAGTACATCATCAAAAAGTCTCAGAAGCTTGTCCAGAAAATCCAGGTGTTTCTTCAGTTAATTTTGTCACACAGAAATATCTTTCTGCATGTGTTAACCTCCAGGGTTAGGTGGGTTTATTGTTTACATTTGTTAGCAAAATTGTCCAAAGAAGAGAAACAAAGGATGAAATTAAACATTCAGAGGAACACAGCAACACCACGTTATTGTGGAAGGGATCCAGACAAAAACCTACTCTAATAAAGACAGTGTTGTGTGGTTTTCCTAAGAAAATTCAAAGGCATTGGGAACAAAGTGTTGAAACCCCTTGATTCTACGTGATCTAACAAAATTATACAACTATAATTCCAAAGGTTTTTTGAGTAACAAATCATGAATACCAGAAACATTTCTGTTTAGATCCCTTACACCTAATTTTCATTAGAAGCAATGTTATGTAAACATCTAGGGTTTACATTGTAGAATTGTACTCATCACAAAGAACTCCATCACATCTCCAAGGGCTACAAGTGGTGATCATTCCTTGGAAAAAACACTTTTAGCAATGTGGATACCACACTTATCCAACACTAACTGCTTTATGAACAGCTATATCACCTCTTCCTAGGATCTATTGTGGACAAGACAGTGCCAAGAAACTCCCTGTTCTATGCTCAAATTCAGTGTATTTTCTTCAATGAGAGGGTCTTTAGCTGGCTGGAGACAGTTTTCTACCTGGGTGAGTTAACAAACAATAGTGAAACAATTTTTTTTGAGAAAGGTTATTGCTACAGCAAGAATGGCTGGAAGTTACTTGGCAGCTTGTTTTATTTTGGAAAGGAAACAGAGTTTCAGAAAGTATTTGATTCTTGGATTCCTGCTCTTAGCTTGGATGACAGATTAATCCCACCCCCCCTTTTTTTTTTTTTTTTTTTTTTTTTACTACAAGAGTTAGGCAGTAATGCAAAATGTTTTAAAAACTGGATTTTTTAAGTTTTCACTGCTTGCCAGATCTAGGAATTGACTTTTAAAGCTCATGTAGAACATGTCCAAAAATACTCTCTGTTAAAGTCGTCATTATATTGTAACCAAGAGTAACAAGAACCTCTTGCAGGGCTCACCCATTTATTTTCAGCCCAGATGAAGAACTCTGCCTCATTAAAGGATGCCCTGCATCACCTGGAATGTGTCCTACAAACTTCAAACTCTCTGCAGGACATTTTCCTGCCAGGGTAGGAGCCTCTTTAGCTGTTTGTGTGTTCCATTAGGGCTGAGCTGCTTCCCAATCCCCAAAAACTCCCTGTGAGTACCCTCTGAAAAGGTCCAGGGGGGCAAGAGATGTTGCCTCTTCACCAAAATACAAAGATTCTTAATAGCAACATTGGCATAACTAATACAGTCCCATTCTCAGGAACTTCATCACATTATCCTGTAATATCACCAATTAGTATTTTTCATTCATCAGCATAATTTCCAGGGTGTCAGCCACTGTGGAGCCTATTCACCAAATAAAATCAGAATGAGCCCTTTTCTTTGTGGTTGGGTTTTTTGTTTGTTTTTCCAGATGGACACAGCATTTGGATATCATTCTTCCCATCATGGGTGGCAATTCTGTTTCCTGGCTCTTATTACTTTTTTGCTGTTTTCTTGCTTTTCCTCTAATTCTTCATCAATCTTTGCACTATCCTACAATTGCTCCTGAATCTGACGTTTTCTACAGCCTTTGTCACTAAAAAATCCAGATAATGCAAACTAAAATACCTATAAATAAATAAAATATAAACTTATCTAAATAGTAACAAAAATCCCAGCTCTTTGAAGGCTGAGGAGCCCCCTTTTCCAGTCACCAAACAGCAATTATTATTATGATTTTCATGCAACAGTAGGCAGTACTATGTTTGCTTAAAAGACAGAGAAATAGGTAATAAAAGGGTCATCAATTAATGTTACATTATATTATCTATTTTCATCTATAAAATCAGAGACTGAGTGTGACTTCACTCCTACAACATACTTTGAAAAAGGCAAATAAAGGAGAATGAGAAAATGTTATGAATTGACTCTGAAGCAAAGCATATGCTGTGCTTAAATGGAGATTATAATGTCAGTTAAGGATGTATTTGCACATACTCAGAGTGAATATCTCCAAAATCTCTGTGCATGTGTATAAGCACATACTCATTCTTAAACATATATATACATAAAAGTTCAGCTTGCTCAGAATTGAAAATTCAGTTATATTTTCCTCAGGAGTTTCTGACTATCTTGAAAGATATGTGCAGTTAGCAGATAGCTGGAGGTGCATTCCCACAACTGCTCTGCCTTTACCTGCTGTTGCTTTCAGAACACAAGAGGAAAGTGAGTGATGCCTTCTACTCTCCATCTAAAAGCACCACAGGCACTCAGTAAGTGTTTTAAACCATCTTTGCCTGAATAAGTTTCTTAATGTCAACTGCCATATTCTGACATTTACTAGCTATTTGTAAGTTAGGTTAAAAAAATACATATACAGATGATTTTCTGCAATGAAATATCACATTTTGGTGATAACCTCAGTTCACCCAAGGAATCCTGATCTCATATACATCCGGATCATAGAGCTGATCTATTGTAGTAATTAACTTTATCAGAGTAAATTAATTATTGCATTATTTTTCTGTTTTCTACTCTTTGAAAATACCAAAATTAGAATCCTAAAATGAAAACATAGCTAATGTGGACCATTACAGCTATTATTGTTTGATCTGTCTACTTGAACTGGCTTTAATGTTTTGAAATCTGGTTCCCAAAACTAACATTGCCAACACTCTTTGGTGTTTCTCTTATTTATTGGTGTATTTTAGGCCTGTCAATATACATAAAAATTATGCAGTTTATTTGGTTGTCACATGTTATCTACATGGCTTTATCAATATTTTTGAGCATCTACTGCCTGGCAGCAGTGTCCTGTGCATCAGATCATGAAAAGCTTTTCACTGCAGGGGGATACTTGAGCTCAGGTGTAAACTTCTGCATGATAACCTTCAAACCACTGTGAAATGAATCCCCTTTTCCTGGCCATAACAAGAATATATCTGTGCAACTCTTAAATATCTAGACTGAATTCTTCTTATTTAACTGGTTTGGATGCCATGGAAAATTCAGACTAAGCAGACATTAATACTTGCACTCTTGGCACAGGTTGTGATTTTTCTTTTCTCAGTCTGTTGCACAGTCCTGAGTCATGATTGCTTATTCTTGGTCTTCAGTTCTCTTGTTTCTCTGTTTGATCAAAGCCCAACTGTGTCATCTACAAATTGGTTATGACAGTCACATGGAGGAAATAATGTTTTTCAAAGATATTTTGGATAGAGAAAGTAATCATTTTCAGTGATGCAAAGACTTTGTGTGCTGCAGTGTTTCAGTCTAGTCTTTGATCTTGCTGCTCTGTGTGTGTACTATTATACAATTACCACCCATGTGTCCCTGAATTCTCATGTATTTACACCAGCCCTCACTCTTTCCCCCAAGAAAACACATATTTGCACAAGTTCCCTCTGTGGAAGCAGCTCTGCTTTGTGCAGCTGCAGGAAGCAATCTCCCCTGCCACCTCCTTTGATGTTTAGACATGATCAATAGTAGAGAAATTGCATCCATCTCCTGCCTGCATGGCTGTGGCTAAGGAGCAGACACACACACAGCTCTCAGCCTTACAGGCCTCATTATGCAGAATTACAAGGCATATTTCCTTGTATTACAATAAATAAAGTGATCCATATTCATGTTGTTATGCTATCAGACAAGGTGGATAAAATCCTGCAGCCTCACTAAGATGATAAAATCAATGGGATTTCTATTCAGGAAGAACTAAAAGAGACATGAAGAATTTCTCTGACACTATTAAGAGATTATTATTCTGGATTACAGATAAAGTGCATTGTGTTACTCACAGTTTGCAATCCCAGCATATTTTACATTTTGTCATATTACACTGCAAGCTCTTTAGAAGTTCCTATTTAGCAGCTCTTACCAATTTCAGATGGGAGCAATTGGATTCAGACTGTGTGAAAATCTTGGAGGTGTTATTAAGGACATAAAGAATTTGAGGGGCTATTGGAACAAATTAATTCCATGTCTTTTCTTAACATATAGACAAATGCTTACTTTTATTTTCATTTCCTGAGGCAGAGCTCCAAATATGTTTGAATTTCTTAGGAGTAAGATAATACATTTCCCAGCCTTTGCATGTATTAGAACAGTAAATGAAAGAGGTGCCAAAGGATGCCCTTGTACACCCATGTACAGATGTACACGGATGCAGATAAATAAAAGCATTACTTAAAATCTTTGGTTAGCTGGAAAATTCATCCTTCAGTCCTAAATCACCCCTGAAATCTGGAGACATCAGATTTCAGATGAATATTTTATATTACATCTTAAAGGCTCTTCACTACAAGAAGTAAAATAATTGTTATTAAATTCTCAGCAGATTACAAGGCATCTCCAGCACACAGTGCAAAGGAGGGATTGGGCCTTTGTGGTGCACAACTCACTGTGTGCTGGGGAAGTGGATTTTGCTTTTTGAAGGATATTTGCCTCCAGCATAATACCAATAATGGAAATAATATCACATCATATAAAGTTGAAGCTTTTATTCTCTAAAGAACTGAGGAATGATGAGAGAAGTACTCTGGGAATTTTACCCTTTAGATTAAATATTTGAGTCATGAGTGTCTGAGACAATCAGTTTCAGTTCTGAAATTACCTTGCTATCTCAAGCATAGGAAGAATAAAAGATACATTCTGTATTACAATTAAGACATGGAAAATCTTATTTTTAACAAGATTTTATGCTTAACACAAGAGAGGAACTTCTAAAATAACAGTGCTGAGCATTGACGTCAGCTTTTCCAGCATTAGCTGAACTCAGCCTGTGAGTTCATGGCATGGTCTGGTCCCCACTGCAGCCAATTCCACAGACAGTCCTCTCTAGACAGTCTCTATCCTAGAGAGTTTTCTAAAGATTTGTACCCAGAAAATTATACAAATAAAAAATTATAAGCCCAGACCACACATATAAAGTAACACTTCCATAACAAAGAAAAAAATGTAAGTCAGGATTTTCTCCACCCGGTAAATTTGATCTATAAAGCTTTTGAAGAAATTTCTGTCTTCAGAAACTACTACTGTCTAAACTGAATTTATTATAGATGTAGAGATGATCATGAAGGAGGGATTACAGGTGTTTGCAGAACTAACACTATTTGTTCTCAGGGACACTTTAACATGTAGAGAAAGCAGCATGAGATAAATGTGAGCACGTCTGTATTCAGAGGACTACATCATTTGTATTTTCTCTATAAAGAAACCATTGGATTGTGCTTCCAAAGTAGTGACATAATCTCTTTGCATTTAAATACTTTTCTACATAAAAAGATTGGCATTTGGAGTAAAACTGGAACAGGACAGAAGGGATTTGACAGGTTGAGAGGGGCAGGCTCAGTTCATTTCTTCGGTTCATTGACTTCTGCCTCAGTAAATATGCTTATTCAACAGAGTTTACAAGGATCAGCACTGAAACAGCTGGATGAAATCCTGTGACCTTTGCTACACAAGAGAATGCAATTCTAGAGGCACTTTCTGACCTTAAAAATCTTTGAGACAATGGAATAGCTATAAAAAAGGAGAAATTTCATACATCTTTGAAATGCTGAGTCTGTGGACTTTCAAAGAATTAATTCCATGTATTCCCTTTTCTGGCTTATTTCCTTCTTTTTCCATTGTTCATCTACACTAGAGATAATATCTAAAATCCAATGTAATTATTTTGCCACCTAATTCACTGGGACCGATGTATAAAACAAGAAAAAAACTTCAAAATACCATAAACTGTGCACATTGAAACGAAATAGCAGAGACCACTTATTATGAAAAATTGGAAAAGTGTTTGACATTTTTGGCATGGCCTGGGAAAAAATTTTTTTCCATGGTCACACCAAAGTTACACGTATGAAATGTTGGTGTAGGCACACAGTGGTGCCCAAGGGTGATGATTTCACAGCTCAGCTCCAGGCACAATAGACTTGGACTGAGTTTCTCTTGGCCTGAAAATGGCAACAAAAATCCTCTAAAGCCTTCAGAGCCACAAGGAGATGGAGTGGGCTCATGGAAGGCACAATATCCATGGAGCTCTCCAAGGTGCTGTCTGTGGTGTCACAAGGAAAATCCATGGTCATGAAAAAACACAGAAATCTGTTATTAATATAAATTATTCTTCTTCAAAAGAACTTTTTGCCTCACATCAGAGGGGTGGGTGGGCTCGATGATGAAAGGGAAAAGATTGTAAATAGAAAAAGCAGAGAATTGCAATCAGAGAAGCAATAAAATATGTATCACTTGGGTACTGGGCTGTTTTATGCTGAGACTGAAGGTGTGGAGCATTCTGCAGAGGCTCTGCAAAAGGAAAGAAATTCCACTTCTACAATTAAGCAAACTCCAAGAAAGAGCACCTTAAATCTAGTGGAACCTGAACAGAGACTAATACAGCTTGACAGAGAAAATCTAAGTGATTAGAGGAGTAGCTGAGTGCTCTTTAGAGGCATAACGTGCTAAGGTAGGAAGGCCAAAGACTTTCATGCAGCACTTCTTTTCAACCACTGGTTGATTGGAATTATGCAAATAGAGCAATGTGTAAACTTGATTTATATACAGACCTTGAGTACTGAATCCTCGTTCAGTTAGTGGAAAGAAAATAAAGTTTCTGACTTTAGGCTAGCAATTTTTAATTAATCCTTTTTAACAGAAATCAAGCTACAGGTAATAATTTCATTATTAGTACGTTTAATTATGGTATGGTTAAAGTAAGGCTAAATTATTTTCCAGAACCAGGTGCAGTCTAAGTTGGAATTTGAGTAATTGTGAATCAAGAGAGTTGCTGCCAAATTTGATCCAGATCTGTATTACTGGGTGCTTCCAGGAGTTTTAGATCTCTGATTTGGAGTTCTGTCATATTGCTAATAACAGCTAATTACAAAGAGCTCTATGGCTTTCACTGCTGGTTAGAAACACATGTACAGCTTCAAAAGTTCTGTTTGAGGAACAACAGTTTCTAGAACAGGACACATATTACTGGAGTGCAGGGGAAATAGCTCCCCAGAATATCCCAGCATTTTCCACATTCCTTCTGCTTTTACTTCTCATATACATTTATTTCTCAGGGATTGACTTGCATGACTTTCACCTTAAAGCTCTCAGTACCTTACAGAGCTTTGCCCTGTTATCCTGTGCCATCATAATTTTTTGCAGGTGCTGTATGACAGAGAGAACTGTCCAAACAAGTCCAACAGTACAAAATCTGTTTTTCCAGTCTGCTTTCCTGCTATTAACTGCCATGTCTGTGCTAGTAGTTAAAAAGAAAAGGGAGAGAAAATAATAGCTTCTTGGTTTCCCTAACATTTAACTAGATTTCTGAATTGGATGAGAAGCAGGGAAATTACTAAGGATTTCTTTTTCTTACAAGTATTTTCCACCTTGTTTTAGGACCAGATATTCTCCAATGTACTCCACAGGCAAAAAAAAACCAAAAAGCAAACAAAAAACCCCAAAAAACAACAACAACAACAAAAAAATCCTTTGCCTAAGTACAAACTACATAGGCCACTTATAGATGATTACAAGTTAATAAAAATTAGGATTTTATAATGTTGTTGAAAGTTATGGGTGTCTGAAAGTCCCACTGGGGGCAGTACTTGCTTAAGCAGGATTAAACACCAATTAGTTCTATGTTAGTGGGAAGTGCTGCATTTAACAGACAAACAGAGTGAAGTATATATGCATAATATATGAGGACAGAGGAAATTCCACATCTCATTTTGTATGTGAACAGTTTAACTGAAATTGTCAGTGCAAATTTAAAGGAAAAAAAATTCACGAGCAATTCCTGTTGGATCTCATCTCCCACCAAACCAGAGAAAGGGAGACCCTGTGGGGAAGAACTGCACAAAATAACCCCACAACAGGGCCCTGACAAGCCAAAAAAAGTCAGCAGCTCTTCCTGCACTCCACTGCTGTGTGGAAAGATCCACTTCTCTGTGAAAAGCTACTGAGTTTTGGAAGTAAAGATCAAACAGCCAAGCTTCATAAAATCATGTCAACCATGTCAGCAGCCCTGATTTATCTAAACGGGGAAGCTCTGTAACACTGAGCATCACTGTGTGTTAACACACAGTGACATTTGGGCCTGATGTGGGTATTTGAAAGGCTCTCTTTCTGTCTGGGTAGAGATAAATGTATCTCAGTGTTGAGCCAATTATTCACAAAGACACCAGGGGACTCACATCAACAACTAGTTAAGCTTCCAAGTTTGCAAGTGAAAGCGGAAGATGCACGTCAGCCGTTTGTCTACAAATATTCAGCAATTACCCAGATACCAAACCACCCAGTAGCACTCAGTAGTCATGGCAACCTGCTTTTGCCTTATTTGAAATTGAAGATCAAAGCATGATTTGACTAGAGTAAAGTATGTCATTTTTAAATTCTTTATTGATTGAGGAACAAGATTTTAAACTTCTGTCCTATGCTGTGAAGATGTCATTATGAGTTTCCATCCTGCCTGGACTGTTCCCACTTTGCTACTTTCAATACTCTATTTATATGTCATTTTCAATTTTACTTTTTTTTTTTTTTTTTCATTTTTCCTTCAGATCTGATGGAAATATACTAATGAACTGGGGCCTTCCACCTGGCAACCCTTAGCTTTCCTTCCACATCAATCAACAATAAAAGCTATCATTATTTAAATAATATTATAAGAGCCTAGACCTGTGAAAAACACAGCATTGCTTTAAGTTTGGCTGAAACAAGCACAACTCAAAATTATTCTGAATCCTGAGAATCCTTGGCCAGTATTGTATTGTATTGTATTTTCAGGCTTGAAACCACCCAGACAAACCTGGCCATACTAATTTTGCTTTCTTTGTATAAAGCAAACAACTGCCAAGAGAATATCTGAGGGTTTGATCCTACCTTGCTGTGAAGGATCAGTGGGGAGCCATGGTGTGAAGAGAAGCTGCTGGGACTAACAAGGAGGTGGCACAGAGCACATCCATTCCCAGGCTCTGCCTCTCAGGCTTTCCCCACACACCAGGTTTTGGGTGGGAGTAACTTTTTTCCCCCTCTGTGTCAGATCTGCAAGATTTGCAGGATGGTTGTGCCTTTCTCTTTAACAAAGGTGAGGTTTTCTTGTCGGGATCATCCTCCCACTTGAGAAAGTGCCTGGATTCCCAGCCCTCCCCATCCTCTGCCCACCACGACATTTTACTGCCCTGAATGCTCTGCAATCTCAGTGTGGGATATCTGCAAAAAACCAAAATCATAGTGTTTGAGAGCAGACAAAGTAAGAGGCACCACTCATCTTTTGTATCCTCACACTCCTGAAATTGCCAGGCTGCAAAGGTGGATATAGGCTAGCAGTGACTTTTCTGCATAGAAGAATTAAAACAGCTGTGAAGGAGCAGTTGCATAAACCTGCATGGCAATAAGCCAGATAGGTTTGCTAAGATAATTTCCAGGCAATGTTCCATTCCCAGTGGAGGTTTCTATTGATCAGGAGTTATTTTAGCTTGCAATCAGCCATAGACTTGAAAAAAAGCCCCAACCAACCTCTGCTTAACAGAGCATCATCATAAAGTGTATCAAAGCCAGAAATGGCCTTTGATTACAGTACACATCCACTCGTTATTTTTATTTTCTCTATCTGCCTTCTGTTTGTTTATTTCTATTCTCTTTTCCCATCACTTAGAGTCAGTTCTGCCACAACCAAATGCCTTATTTTTGGGATTTACAGCAGCATGAGGGTGCAGGAGCTGCTGCAGACTAAAGTGTCTGTCCCTCACCATCCTGCTGAAGGCAGAGGGACTCTGCAGAGTGGGATCTCTGCCAGTGGACACTGCTGTGAATGAGGGCTTAGGGAACTGGGTTTTCAGCTGATTTTGTGCTAAAATAGCACTTTGAATGTCTCTGTTTTCTGGCAGCTTGGAGCAGCCTAGGAGCACTCACACTGCTAGAAAAGGCAGAGTTTATTTTGTAGGAGACTTCACACCCAGCTAATGTTTGCATCTGGAGGTCCTTTTTTCTGATGTGTTCCATTACAAGAATAATATTGTCTATGTGAAACAAATATGTATTTGGCTTTAACCACCCTGAAATGTAGATCTTTGTGAATGCTGGTTACTATAGTTACACTGGCATTGTGGGTAATTCTTTCATTATAACTGTTGCATGTTTGTATATAAACAGCTGAGCTGTATTTTTCTTGCTTTAATCTAAGAAGCCACAGGAAATGCTTTGATTTAGAATTTGCTGATCAAGCCTGTGAAGTTAAAAATGTGAGATCAGGGTGAAATCAGCACAATTCACTACATTATTACCTTAAAACTTAAGGGAAAATGGACTTGTGAAAGCTGAAAACTGTTAAGATGGTATACATGAGTGGGTCCAAAATCCATTATGATTAAACATGCACTTAACCATTTCACAGATTTCAACTTTAATGCCAAATGATGGGCTTGCTAAACAGACCATGAACATAAAGGCTTGCTCTATGCCCAGGCTTCTGTGATACATCCAGATCTATTAAAAAGCATACCTTCCTTCTCAAATTCACCTCTTCAGGGTTATTTTGTTTGTATTTTTTTTTTCTTTTACGGTGTCACCAATCAAGAGATCAGGTCAGTCAAGCAGGACCTGTCTTTCCTAAACTCCTGCTGGCTGGGTCTGACCCCTGCTTGTCTCAGATGTGCAGTGATGGCACTCAAGAGTGTGCTCTCAAAAGTGAGGTAGGAAAAGGAGGGTTGCAATAGCTCTTGTAGAATTAAGTGCAAATGAACATATTGACTCTTAGCAGAGTGAAGTTCACTAAACAGGGGGACACGGCTCATTGTCCTTAAGCTCTACCTTCTGGGTTAATTAAAAATTAAAGCACTGTGGGTTTGTACCTCAGATTCCAGCACCTCAGTAATTGCTGCTAAGGAGTAGAGTTAAGTGGAAAATAATTGCAATCTGAAGGTCTATCCCCAAGCAATCCAGAACAGCTCCTGCCCACCTGCTCCAGGATTGCACCTAAAGGAGCAGCTCTGCCAATGTAAAGATCCAGCAAGATTTTCTGATGCTTTTTGAACTGCAATAAGCAACTGAAAAGAAACCATGCTCTTTCTCATCTGTGCTCACTTTTGCTGGATACATATGGACCAGTTTACACTCTCAAGTCTTTTTAGACTTTTTGTCCTAAATCAACCTGCCAACCACTCAAAACCTAAGTTTATGCTGCTTCTGACAGAGCCCCCAAACTCATTGACAGCAATGGTGTAAAGGCTTAAATGAGCATCTTCAAAGGACATGGGATAAAAAGTAGAGGAAATTTTTGGAGGATTTCACCCCTATCTTCCAGCCATAGTTGTTCCTAATAAATCTGCTCCTTGCATCCTATAGCATCTTACACATGCATTCATATCTCAAAATCTCCTTTAGTTTCCTTCTAATTTAGCTCTTTTACTCTCATTTCTGTCTTCTGCATTTATAGCCTCTGACTTTATTCATGGCAGGTAGGACTGCTTATTTAAAATAACACATTTTTAATATATGCATTAATGCTGTTTTAGGAACAGAATATTCTCTACTTGGTCAGATTAGTGTATCTCTCATTTAATTACAACTCAAAAGGTTAGAAAGTTTTATCATGCACGCATATTCTTTGGGAATTATCTGACTCTAAAATATAATTAATCATCCTCTGTCATGCTTTTATTATACCCACTGCTCTCTGGAGTCATTCTTTTATTTTGTCTTCATTCATATTCCTCTGACCTTCTTCTTCACTCTGTTCCCACAGACCTCAGGTGAATTTTAGCCGACTGCTCAGAAAGGAGTGGATATTGTTAAACCCATTTGTCAACCACATTACCAACTCACAAACATGAGATCTCTGCATATGCTTAGCATTTTCCATATATAGCAGCCCAACTATTAACATGGATGGCATCTGTCAATGTTGACTAAAATTAAATTTTGGAACTCCTGTAAATAATAAAGCAGTCATATAGAGATTATTTCTCTGGAGCATAAGCTACCAGTAAACATGATTTGCATACTGTGCTTACAGCTGTTTCAACATGAACTGTTTGCTGTGGTTCATTAAAATGATTTTATTTGTCAGATTCCAGGATAGTTGCAAGTCTATGTACACCAGGCTGGATGAATGGGGTGACAATTTAGGTTTTCAGAACTATGCACATGTGTACTGGATTAGTGAGCTGAATTGAATAATAAAGCTTAAAAAGAGATCATTAATCACATGTCTCAGACGAGAGAAATGAAAGAGGGAGGACCTCTGAGAGATGTTCTTTAGAAACAAAGAGTACAAATAGCAAAGCAATGTCCCCAGTGAAAAGAAAAGCACTTCTATAGACCTACATCTCACTTCCATTCAACACACTGCAATCTTTTCTATTGACTTAGCAGAAGTTAAACTGGAATTTGGGCACAAAACTTAAATGTATTTCCATATAATACTCTTGATCTCGATAATAACATCCATACATCTATGAAATGTTTAACTTACAGTAAATTCACACAAATCTTTTCCTTTCCTCTCATGAAAATTATCTATTTCCTTCCCCCATAACCCAAAATAATCTAGATTTTTCTCCCCATACTCCCAGTCTTAGCAGAACAGCAAAGAGCAATCAGAAATTTGATTTCAGCTATGGAGCTCTCTCTTCCCAAACAGAAAAATGGCAAGATGGCACAAAGACTGAATTGAAATGAATTCTGTGCTGTGAGGACACATGAATGCCCAGGAAAGAATCACCCCAGCCACAGTCTGTATATTTACAGCTGCATTTTAGAGCTCAGCTGTGCCAGAGAAGAGCAGAGTCAGGATCATTGACACCCCTTAGAGTTTTGGGGCTAATTCCTGTTTCTGTCTGACCCTCTGGTGTGAGCTGGAGGCTGGACCCAGGTGACTCCAGTTTCCCCTCATCACAGCCCCCAGTGCACTCAGTCCCAGGTCAGGGGGAAAATTTAAAAGGCAAATGTAAGTAATTAGGCCAGCAGCAGCTACCTGCTTTTTTGTTATCCAGCCTTCCTTTCCCTTCATTTCACCTCTAGCTCTCAGCCATCACAAAAGTACCTTAAGAGGTGTCTGTAGATGTCCATTGGTTTTCTTCCTCTATTTTCAGAGTGTGCAAGTTACCCAGAGCAAACAGCAATAGATGTGGCAGCCTCTTGAACAGCTGTGTCCTGAGCAAAACCATCCCATCCTTGCTCTTCACAGTCCTGAAGGATTTTTCAACATTATTGAAAGAGCTACTAGAGTGAGATTGGTGCCAAGATGTGGCACTATATTTGTATATATATTTTTTCTAGGTTTGTACATCCCTGAGAGCATCAGTGCAGTTTTTAGAGGTCCATTTTCCAACCTAGCTGGAAAAGACATGGATGTGATTAAACCAACCCTATTTAACCAGTGCCAGCCTTTGGTGGTTTGCAGATGCACAAAAATCAACTCCTGAGTCCGTAGTCCTAATACAAAGGATGTTTCCACTGCTCACAGAATATTACAGGAATTTACCTCCTACATTTGCCATGATAATCAAAGTTTTAAAGAAGTACACATGGAGTAATTGCTCACTGAGTGCTTGTCCAAGGAAAGTGTTCTGCAAAGTATTTTGCAGCCAGAGTCTGTCTCAGAAAGAACACATGGGGAAAGTTTTTCAGCAGAAGAAATTCTGTGTCTAATCACAGGTAAATAGATTTGCTTCCAGAAAAGCCTGTCCACACTCAAAAAGTCTGCCAAGGAAATGCAGGACTTCAAGAATGCTGGAACAGAGAGAAGGAGAGAGGAAAAAGAGCTTTTTCAGTTTCCCAGCCAATTCTGGGCTTGAGAAGGAAATTGGTTTAGGTCAAAATATGTATGCTATTTCAACAACAAGAAAACCACTGCATTTAGCATAGGCACAATCTAAAATGCTTCATTTAACATAAAAAAGAGTATTTTATTGTGTTTTCAGTTTATTTAACTCCTGAACAAAGTAATGTTTCATTTTTTAGCATGTAGAGCTTTTTTTATAAACTAAAAATGCTGATTTGAAGCAAAAAGTTCAGAAGTTGGATCATTAAAATGCTGAAAAGAAACATTTTGGCATTTCTCATGAACTGGTTTTGAATTCTCTCTTGCTCCTATATTTTTCATCAGGAGCTATTTATAAGATTTGACCCAAATTCTTTTCTCCCCAGCTAGCTGCTCTTTTTCAGATAATTTATTAGTTGTCCAGTAAAGTAGTGGCCAGCATCAGTTCAGTTAGTTAATGCAAGAAGTAAAAATCTCTTAACACCTCAAAAATGGAGAGCATGGAAAGAGAAGCCTGTCCTTACTACATTTTTATTTTTCAAAATTTTCCCATGAAGGTGCTCACAGAACAGGCAAATTATGCCTTAAGTATGTAGGTTCTCCTATTTATGACAAATTTCCCATTGTCTGCCTGCAGGGACAGTTTTTATGCCTTGTGCATGTGATGAAGCCAAACTGTTTATTATTATTGCTTATATTGATATTTATTATCAATTGCTTATATTGATAATATTATTATCATATTATTGGTCCTGCTCTGCCCCCCTGCAGACCTGATACTGGGATTTGGAGCTGTGCATCCTCCTTTGCAGCACAGGTGACCAATTCCCATGAATTTTTGTGTGTTGAAGCATCAGCTTCTCATGGGTTGGGTAAGGAGTTGGGAGGGAACCACATTTAAATGGGAAAAGACACAGGGGTCTGGGATAAAAAAACCACAGAGCTTTCTCCTAGTAGGCATGAACTGAACCAGATATTCCAGGTGCAAACTGGATTTTGGTCAGGAGTTGTAGTAGGAGCTGCAGAGTAGTTAAGTTTTGTTTGTTCAGGTTTTGTATTATTTTCTATCCCTGCCATTTTTCCATCCTCATGTTCTGGTTTTCAACTCAAAGCAATTTACTGGAACCAAACTCCAAATAACACTCCAGAAGTCCCCACAAAGACTCCTTGTGGGCAGGTGCTAAACTGGCAGAAACAGGGTCTTTTATTTTAGCAAGCAGAAAGGTTTTGATATAGTTCAAATTATATAACCACATTTTCTTCCAGCAGAAGAAAGACAGACCTTATTGAAGTGAGAATCAAAACTCCTTACTCCTTACAAATTTACTTAAAAGGGTCAAAAAGTTAAAAATCTGAAACTTTTTTAGCTTGAAAAGGAGAATTATAAGAGAACCAGCTATCCCATTCATTTTCTAGGTTTCTCTGAAGAGTGGTCTGAGGAGCTTTTTTATCTTCTAAAATTTTTGAGAAGACTGAAGAAAAGAAACCATCTGAAAAGAGGAAAAGCAAATGGACAGCTCTTTTAATTCTGTAGTGAAACAAAGGAAAAGTAATCTCAGTTTTAGGTGCAAGTGATGAAAAATCATTGTAATTTTTACTAATTTTTACCCATTTATTACCAACGACTGCTGTCTGCAGCAGATTACTGATGGTGGCTTTGAGGTGGCTGTGACAAATAAAATTCCACCCAGCTTCTCACAGAATGAATGTTTTAGAATCACAGAATGAAGGTGTTACACTGCCAGTCGAGCAGGCAGAACGAGGGACCATATTTTGCCCTGCTGCAGGAAAATTTGCAAGGACCTTGATGAAGCACTGACTGCTGCAAACAGACAGCCACAAATCTCAGGTGTCTAAACCTTGGTCACAAATCAGCCTGGTAGCAGCTCATGAGCAGGCTGGCAATGACCCCAGCACTGTCACACACACTCTTATCTGCTAAATTGCTTTGTGGTAACCTCACGTCATGTCCTTGACCACACTTTTGCAAATGTTTCTCTCTTTGCTTTCCAAAGAGCTGACAGTGGGGCTTATGAACATCAGAAGGATTTTTTTAAATTATTATTTATTAAGTATTTTTTCTTTTGTATTTGTAGATGCAGTCCATTCCTCTTATTGATACACAACTAAAGAGCTAAAGCAACTTTGGGATATGGTACTCATTTATCCTATAAACAGCTACAGCCTTAACTAGCCAATGGCAAACAAAAGAATTTCCTATGGCAGTGCATGAAATGGGACAATTTCAAAGGATGCTTTAGGAAAGTTTAGTTTTTCAAAAAGAAAGAATTTAAAACCCAACAGAAAACCTCAATATTAACCTTTCTTTGTGTTTTGTATCTAGGTGCTTTACCAAAGTTGTAGGACAGATTTGATTTTTAAAAAACATACTGAATATTCCTGCATGAAATCAATAGGACATTGCAGTGGGTTAACCAGAAGACCTAAGACTGCAACTGGGGAAAAAATGGTTTCCTAAATCTTCATTGAAGAACATCAGTCAGATGTGCTTGGAAATCCCTAGGAAAAATCCACTACCCCAATGCATAATATGCTGTGGTCTTTTTCAGTCCTTCCTCTCCTTCTCATCTCTCTACAGTTTTCTGTGAGAGAAATAATTGACTGTAACATTTGTCTCTACTTAGCATTTTCCCCCTTCTGTTTGCATGTTCTACCCTGTCCTGCCTTTTCTATTTGTACAGCAAACTTTCTGAAGCAGAAATGTTCTCCTGTTCTGTCTCTGCTGTGTCTCAAGCCATGGTGTCCCATCAATGCTCAGCCTGTTGGCACAGCAATAATAGACTTGATAATTATTATTGGTCCATGCTATTAAAGTCACATCAGTGACATGAATGTGCAAAAACATCAAGCTGCTGGGACAAATATCTGCAAATTTCTTAGCAGATGTCGTGTGTGTGTGAGAAGCTGAGGTAAGGAGCTAAACAAGTACAAATCTGTTTACAAAATTATGAAAAAGCTGGGAAAGGATGGAATTAGTTGGCACAGCAGAAAATGGAGGTGTCGTGGTGCTAGACAACACTTCACCTATCCTTGTTCTACATCAGGGGTCATACTCCATTACCTTTTGCTCCAAGCTCCAAATCAAATTTGATTAGGGACTAATCTGATTCCACATAATGAGAATACTATTTAGGATGCATGCTTTAAATGTGGCTTTTTGTCCACAGTTTGTTAGGTTAATGAATTTAACAATTGAGATGATTTGTACATTCCATGGATGATTTGGCACGGAAGACATTTGTAAAATGTGCAAAACTGGCTAAAAATGGCATTTCAAGGAACACAAGTGAATAATTACAGCTGATGCTACCACTTGCATTTGTCCTTCAATGATACATGGCTAATACTTTTCATTTTTAAAATGTTTTTTAAAGTACCACTAGAAAACATGAAAGGAAGAAAAAAATTCTTGGACAGGTAAAATGCAAGTAAATATAAATTTTTGAGCAGATCTAGTAAAGTAATTTGGTTCTACAACTCCTACACTTAAAAACTGCTTCCAAATGAGCATGAAATATCTCATGGATGGAGCCCAGAGTACCTGAAATCACTTTTGCCCAGTTACCCATCAGCAGATGTGGGTCAGATGTAAGACTTTTCCCTCACTTCCAAATGCTTTATTCCCTTTTCTGTGGGAAGGTCCCACCCAGGGCCCTCTCTGAACACACACATCCACAGCCATTGTATCATAACATGGGCTCTAATCAGCCATTTAGCTTTTGATGCTGAAAAAGCTAAAATTGATGGTACTGGAGCTTTGCTTTTCATTGCACAGAGGTTTTGTAGCTAAAACCTTCAACCAGCATCTTCAACCAGATGTTCTCATCACCCATCTCTGCTGAGCACCCTGGTCACTAAATCATGGGCAGAGCAGCCCAGTGCTGCTGGGCAGTGGAGAGAACAATAAATCTGATAACTGTCTCTGGAAAGGTAAAAGCCCTGGATTTAGGACCCTGCCTCCAGAAGTACTGGCGCATTTTATCCAGTCACTGGAGGCATGCTGTTAAATCCAAGCATTTAGGCATTCCCAGAGCAGGTAGCTGGATGAGCTTTCAGAGCTGCAATTCCAGGCACAGGAACCTGAATTTTGCCCAAGCCTGTTGCTCAAATCCTGTATGGGATTTGTTTTGCTGGTTCCTACTGCAGACCTGACAGCAAATTGCTTGGCAGAAGCACTGGGACAGAGTGGTGGGAAGGCAAAGAAACTCAAATAACACTAGAAATCAATAATGACTTCTCTTATATTAAAAGTTTGTTGCAGCACAAAGCTCTGCAAGCAGATGCTGCACTCATTATTGTGCTTTTTAAAAAAAATTGTGGGCTGGGGATTCTATTGGTGAACAGAGCACTGGGACACTTCATGCCAAGGAAGCTATTCTAGGAGAAAGTTGCATATCCCAGAGCACCATCAGGCCCTTGAAAGCAGAGGCAATAGAGGCAGCTTAACAATGTCCTAACAAAAAATAAAATAATCTGTTATGGTTACACTGCATCTCTGGGCTCACTCTGCTGTGTTTCCTTAGAGCTCTACTCCAAAGATCACCTTGCTGCCAGCACTGTGCTCCCCACAGTAGCTACAGGAAACAAGAAGTTCACTTTCCCTCTCATTGAGTCAAAATTAAAACCTGTAGGGAGAAGGGGTGTTGTCTTCAGACAGAGAGGATGACAAGTTCATAAAAACCTGGAGGAGAAACAACCTCTTGGTGGAGAGATGCTAATGATGCTTGAAGGAGCTGCAAAAGGTGATGAGACACTCCCCTCTCTCTGGTTCTCAGCCCTAAACACTCATGCCACAGCATATACCACCCACTGACAGCTATCCCAGCTTGCTGCAGCCTGAGATGAACATAAACCTGCTAAGATCCATGCTGTGACTTACTGGGCTGTGGGCAGCAAACATGATCTGGGAAGGGTCACATCTCCCCCTCTGGCAATCCAGGATCTGTGACTCCTGAAGCACCTGACAACCTGACAGACATTTCATGAAAGTACCTTTATTACAGGGTCCATCCTGACTGACACAAACTTACTCAGCTGGCTTTTGCTAGCTGAGGATATTGCCTTGGAATGATGGCAACAGGCCAGGCTGGAGAAACATAACGAGAAATAAGTTGGTGTAAGTCCTGTTGTTGTCTCGAATGCCTCAATGAGTTTAATGGTGATGCTCTGCAGCACAGGGTGCAGTACCAGTCATAAAGTGGGAGAGCAAGTGAGCAGGGAGAAAAAGGAATGTGCATTTCCCTTTTCCAGAGTATGCCACAGAAACCACAGTGTTAATTCTCCAAACTTCTGTCCTTTGAGATACCTCCTCTTATTGATCTGACTATACAAGGATGCTATTTAGTCCAGCATTTATAGAAATAAGCTGGCAAGACTATACTAATATTAGCATTTAGGAGAATGTCTCTGGCTGAGTTAGCTTTGGACACATGTACACTCTGTTAAAAAAGCACATGAGAGCATCTTCAAAAAATAATCATTTCAATGAGCACAAATCTGAAAGCAAGGCCTGTTGATTGCTGGATGCTGACCAATGCAACAAGTCTCTGTTTTACATGGATATTTAAATGCTTCTGTTCTTATCTTCTTCATGGTTTGCTTAATACTGACCTTCTAAATGCAGCTGCTCATAATAAACAAAGTAATTTGCCAAAGGTAACAACAGGAACAAGTAAGAACTGAGTTTAGGCTCAGCTCCCATATTTCCAAAACAATGTAACAGAATTAGCATCTGATGGCAGGGAAGATTTCCAGTCCCAGCACAGCGAGATAAATGTTACTAAATGTTAGACTACTGTGAAAGGTTCAACAAAACATAATTACCATGATTATAGGCTATAAAAAGTAACATTACAGAAAAGCTCACTTAATACAAAAAAGAGGAGGAACAAAAAATAGATTTCTGTCTAGAGGTCCCTTTTACACAATTAGGGAACATTTCAGCAGTCGATACAAAAATCCAGGTGGCTGTACCCAGAGAAGCAGAGAGAATTGGTTTTTCATTAAACCCGTGGTATCTGCTCACTTCCCTCCCTCCACCTGCTTCCACCAATTTTGTTTTGAGAGTCACTCTGATGGGCCATGACCAGCTTGTCACCCCACAGAGGCACTGAGGCTCCAAGTTCCACACCAGGAGCTTCACACCATCCCCAGGGGCACTCAGAAGGAAAGACACTGAATGGGTCCAGAGCAAACACAGAAACTGTGGGAAAACCACATGAATATAAACTTTCTGCTATGAACTATATAGAAATATTCCTTCTTTTGGGAAGCATGGAGGTGACTTCGTTGGATTTTCTGTACTCAGAGCAGTGGACTGGTCCCTGCATACATCATACACAAGTTGTCCAGAACAGAAATGAGTGGATCTATCTTCAGTTCCACTTGGGATAATATCCATCCCAGAATATGCACGTACAGGTCTGCCACTTGAGTAAACCATATAGTTCTCCCTCTCCACAGTGTCATCTATGTTAGGTTTATATTACAACATTTGACTCACTCATAAATGAATCTGGGGGACCTGGCACAAGTGAATGTTTACCAAAATCTCTCAGACTGACAGAGATTCTCCTCCTGTTATATTGCATTAATATTTTCTTTCTCTTTCCAGTAGAAAAGCAAATGCACAAATGTATTTCTTACTAGGAAGGCAGCTTGTTAAAGATATTTTAATGACAGAGCCGTGATGTCTTTTTTTTTTTTTTGCCTCATCAGGCATTCTTATCAATTACCTTTTTCCACACTGAGCTGACTCTGCTTTGGCCAGAATTAAAAGCATGACCCAGAAATTCCTCACAAAGAAAAAAATTATTACTAAAATAATTTAAAGTTTTAACTAATGATACTCTTGAGTAACTCAGGTCACCATATTCTTGGTCTAGGCAACTCGTTATTTTTCTGCTATGGAGAGACTTAGCTAGATCAATAATGTTCTGCCCTGCCATTTTAAAAAACCTGAAGCATAAAAAAAAAGTTTTGAAAAACATTTTGAGCCCTCTTTTGTGCTTCAGAGACCTCAGATTTGCTTGTGTGCTGTAAGAGCATAGATCTGTTGTGCCATTCACTGACTGAGTGCAAGCACTTTGAATTCAGTGCTGGTCATTAAAGGAGTGCATGCAAAGGACGTGGCATTGTTGAAGGGAGAAGGTTTGTGATAGAAAATCGAGTCTGTTTTGTGCATCATGAAAGGCAGAGGAGAAGGATGGAGTGGGAACCAAAGGTACAGCCAGAACATGTGGGCTCATTTGAGCCTTGATGGAGTGAGGCCCAGAGTGATGCTCTCAGAAGCACTTGCCTGCATCTTTAGCTGCCTAAATAATGTAGGGAATCTTAGTCATCAACATCAAAATATCCCATTGTATTCACATGCACTGAAGGCAGCATTCCTATTAAATTCATGCCAGCTGTTGAACAAAAGAGAAAAGCAGAAATGAAACCAGCATTTACTATTTTTGCCTGCAGTACATTCTCAAGGGGTGTTTACACAGCATGAGGAATGTCCCAAAACCCGCCCTCTTCCACCTTCAGACCCACCCAGATTTCACTCTTTTTGTCTGTGCTGAAAGTCTCGTTACAGCAGCTTCCATATCACCTTCCCACTCTTCCTTCCAAGCTGGCAAACCACCAGAACTATTTTTTTTTCCTTCCCTCTCTCCCCTAAGTCCTAAATTATAGCCAGCAATGGAAAAGCAGGGAGATGGCACTGGGTGCTGGGCAAGGGCCAGTTTTGGTGGGTCTGGGTAGCTGAGCCAGCAGAGCCATCACCCCCTCCTTGCTGTGGAGAAGTTGCTAATGGGTACAACCAGTACAACTCTGATGAGTTTAGGACAAGGAAGGGGGTGTTGAGCTGCAGGCACGACTTGCTTCCCTCTGCTCTTGTCCAGGTGCCAGGTCTGCCCACTCTGCAACCTTTTTTTAAGGCTTAATTATTTATTGTGTTGTACCCAGCCACAAGCACTGGGACTTGGACTGGTGGGAATCTTTAATGTGTACAGAAGCATTTGAACATCAGCTTTGCTCAGGATCATTGTACATGATTTGCCAATCACTAAACATGACTAATGATCAAATAAGATGTAAATGTTTCGTGGTAAAATTGATAAAAGTCAATAAAAAAAGTATTAGTCATTCCAATTATTTCCCAAATTCCCGTTCATAGGTGACAAATTAATATTTAAGCATATGGGGGGAGACTGTGCCCTTTATTTAAACAGCAATATAGTTATCAATTAAAGGACAAATTAGTTCTACCTTTTGACTTATGTGCAAGGAAGAGAATTGCTATAGAATGAAAGAGTTTTTAACTAGTGGGTAGTTTAGTAATTAGGGAGCTGTCAGAGCTTGTTATGTTATTTTGCAGCAGTTGGTGTTCAAAATACTTCTTGCCACTCATGATCTGCGTGGGAAGATGTTAATATGCAGCTAGAGTCTACATGAGTTCAAAGGGTAGAATTTAATTATGATACTGTAAATTCTTAATTTTCAATTACTATGGCACTAGGGATCTGCCCTTGAGAAAGGGCAGATAAAAGACATTTTGGCATTTACAAATGTATGAATAAATAGGAAGGCAAAGAGAAATAATATTTGCAGGATTGTTACATTTGCAAGTTCTCCAATTGCTTTTTTAATTTATTTTTGCTGTACTAGATTGCAAAACAGTGTTCCTGTGTCAACAGTTATGATGCATCATTTGCAGATATTATCTCACTGCAGGCAGCAGTTTCAAGGCCAGCAGAAATAATACTTTGATCTGTGGTGTACTGTGAGCCCACGCACAGCTGATGGTCACCAGAGTTATGTACAGCAAATAAGTGTCTATTCTAGGAAAAACCCTTGCTTAGAATCAAACACCAGCTACCTTGCAGGTCTCCTTTATTGTTGAAATTCACAGGACTAGCTTGGCCAGTGTTATGCAAATATTTGGGAGGAAGCTTTTCTCTGTTTTCCAGTTTTATCACCCTTATTCACCAGTGACCTCACTGCCAAGCACAGCAGTACAGAAATAATCTGGCTCCACCAGCAGCCAAGTTCACTCAGAGGCTATGGACCATGTTGGAAATGATGGATCTCAGTATCCCACTTCCAAGCTGATGCTCCATTACCAGTTGCAGTTAAGTCTATAGACCCAACCCCAGCACATGTGAACATTTTTGTACCAAAGATCATATGTTCATTAGAAAGGGGTACAAGGGAACATCCTGAAGTCAACATTTATGAGGAGAGCAGAAAAGCAGAGGAAGTAAGGTAGCCTAGGTTAAATAATCAAGTTTAAAAGGCAAAAATCTTTTGCCCCATAGCAGCACTTCAGCCCTGTTTAAGGGGTACAACACTGAGCATTGGCCCCACATAGCCTCTCACAGAGGAGAGCATCATCCTTGATCTGCCTGCACACATCACCCAGAACTGACCTTCCAGAACTGCTGCAGGGCTTCACTCCTCATATTTCTGCAGTTCTGAGTACCAGAGATGAGTTCCACGGCTCCCAGTCAAGCTGAGCAAAATCAAACTCATGGAAAACTCAGTGTTCCTCTCTGAAGCTACAGTGGTTTTATTTTATACTGGTCTTTATGCCATGTTTCACAATTGCTATTTGGGGGACTGCAGCAAAAATCATATTTGTGGGTGTTTCCCACCAAACCCACAAACAAGAATGAATGCTCCAAGACAAAATATCTAAAGAAACCTTTTATTCAAGCTGAATAAACAGTTGTAATTGAGTCCCACGTAGCAGACTGTCATTGGTGGGGGAAGGGCTAAATAGCCATAACCAAAAGTTTACATAGCGTGAGACACTGCAGTGGGAAACTGTGCCATTAAAGTATTTTTCCTGAAGTATTTTTAAAACATTTATAATTTATATAAAAACACCAGGTGGTACCTTTGGAGTTATTTAGCATGAAAGTCCAATAAAAAGCTCCTTAGGTTTTAACAGCGTGATACAATAGCTCTCACAGTATGGATAGTTAGCCAGCTCCTATTCAGCAGCGTGGGGAACAAAAGCACAATACTTAGTGCTCTCTGTCAAATCAAGAAAAAGTCATTTCACCACTTATGGTGATTTACATGCATAGCAGGTTGGCCCAAAATGCAGGTGCTTTTCCCAAGAATGGAGAGGAAGCACAAAAGGTCAGAAACATCATCACAAGCACTTAATCCAAAGCAGTTTCATTAGGTTTCCACAGATACGTGATGCTCAAGGAAATCCCAGCTGAAGCATGTCCTTCAAGTAACACACATGTAGTACTATCCTAATTTGCTCAGTTATTCAGCAGTGGAGATCATGTCAGCTTGTTAATTAGGCAATTAGTGTCTGAGACATCAACAAAGAAGTAGGAAAACAACCTATTTTCAAGGTGTAGGTGCACAGAAATAATTTCTTTGGGGACTAGAATTTCCAATTCTGAGGTCTGACTAGTCCCTTGTCTAGCTTTTCTTTTTCAGGCTGAAAAGTAAAATCAAGGCAAAACCTCTGGTTTTAGGTCTCACTGTATAATCTCACTCCAAGTCAGTGGGAGTCTAGAGATACAGCCATGGGCAGATTTCATCTCTGTGCCTGTGATTAGAGATTGAGGAGGTGAGAAAACAAAGAAAAGAAAAATAGAAACAGAACTAATTTGATGTAGGATTGCTGCTTTTTCATGCTCTAGGCCACTGCATAGCATGGCTGTAACTTTGGCATGGCCCAGTTTTGAAAAGGCACACAATAAGTAGGAACATGATTACATCAGCACCCATGGTGTGGGCAAATGTACATCTCAATATTTGTTCAGTGATTGGTGGCAACAACAGCAACAAAACCTCAGCCATTTCCCCCCAATACAAGTTCTGACATCTGCACTGTGTGCAAGACCTGAACTTTGCAGAGCTCAGGGAGGGGATGTACTGTGACATTTTGGGTGACAACACGTGGGCCAGCTGAAGACTGTTGGCACATGGGGAAGAATGGCATCCTACCAGTGCAGGCTGGACAAACCAAGGCCCTGGCAGGGCCATGCATGCACAGACCTGTTTCACAGCTGGTGACATCACAATATTATTCTGATTGTTTTGATTTGTCCAGTGCACAAACCCCAAATATATTGGGTAGGGCTAGAGGGGAGCACTTGTTTTCTCCACTGATAGTAAGCTGACTTCTACAAACACAATTTAGAAGTGTTTCAAGGTGGTCTGTCAATAGCCTAACGTGTTAATTGATTATTTGGTGGACTCCAACACTAATCCAGACAAGCATCATGAATTTGCTTAGGAGAAACCCAATTGTTGTCAATAAACAACTGAGCCATTATCATCCATTCCTCCAGTTTGATTAATGGGGAGGGCTCAAGTGAGAATGCAATGGCAGTTTCTTTTTTTTTTATATGGAAGTTACTATCATATTAATACTCATTGTCAAAGGAAATAAAAATAAAAATTACAGAATACATTTTTAAACTTCCAGAATGTAACTCTGCTTTGTGATCTCAGGGGAACAAAGCTTGAATCTGCTCCCAGAAAGGAGCAGATGAAGCAGCTTTGGTCATCCTCAGCCATCAAACCCCTGCCCTGGTGCCTGTGTCAAGGGCTGAGCACTGCCATGAACCAGCTGTTTGCAAACTCCTACCCCTGGATGGATCTGCTGAGAGCACTTTGCCCAAGTGTAGGTTGAAACTGCTCAGAGCAAACTGGTCCCTGGTCTGTCTCAGGATCTTCCTGCTGGAGGATGGCAGGAATCTGAGCAGGAGGGTTCACAGCTCACCCCTGGCAATAACCTGCCAAGTTAAGGCACATGTACCCAAGGCAGTAACCTAAAAGAGAGCAAGTGCAGCATATCCACTTGAGGTACACACAGTGAACTCGTGTCAAACTGCAGGGAATTTGCCAGAACTGCTTTTCTAAGATTTGTGCTTTTGTGCTGACTCAGTCACTAGGAAAAAGGCAAGTAATGACTCTGAGTGAGTGTGTTCAGAGAACAAATAGGGATTTTTATCTTTTATTCCCAATGCTGCACCCCTGCTTTGCTTTAGAGGTAACAGCTGAGGATCTAAATGCATTATACTGTAAACACACCAAAATGGAAATGCTCCTCTGTAATGGAACAGTTCATCACCCAGGCCAGCTTCTCCATTGATTTACATTCCACGTAGCCTCAGGAGCACTGCAAGGCCTGTAAATCAGTGAAGAATAGCATCCTTTGAGCCCAAATCTCCCCAGCCACTCAGAAGTGATGTTAACATGTAGCCAGAGCCGTGGTGTACACGGAGGGAGCGTCAGTGGGAGCAGCTCCAATCAATGGCACTGAAAGGGAGCGCGGTGGCCAAGCCCGCATCCATCACGCTGAGGAGGGCTGAACAATTCCAGCCATCAGCCAGGATCACTGCCTGCCACACCACACCAAACATCCCCATGTCTTTAGGGCTCTGTGCTCTAGAGCTGACTGTATCGTTGTTCAAACTACATCCAGTTTTATAAAACTGTTTTTCCCCTTTCTGCAAATGATGAAGCACTAGGATCTGGAGGACAAATATCCTTTAAACCAATAAGTTGAAGATGCACTTGGAAAAATGACTGTAAAAACAAAAAATGCCTTGCCAAGTGTCAAATTTTCTTCTCAGTATCTTTGACATCCATCTAGCTGGATGGCAGGCTAATTTTTTCTTTAACCAGTAAAACAGTAGGATGGACACTACTGTGAGCTCATGCCTGGTGATGGAGGAACAAAACCACAACTCCAGGGACTCAGGAAAATACATCCTGATGTAATTTGAGAAAATCAGGATTGGAGGTGAAACCGGCTTATTTTCATGGATGCACTTGATACACAACTTGGCCAGAATAAAACACATTTCAAAGTTTTACTAAGTGAAATAAATACAATTCAAAATACCTATAGGAAACAGAGCCATTAAAAACGTGTTTCATTTTCTCACAGACACACTTTCCATGCTAATTTACACCCTCAAGAAACTAGGAATTTCCACATCTTACTGAAAGTCAGACAAAATCCACTTCAGAGTAGAGATGGAAAAATCAATGTTGATTTGTGCCAGTGTAGGCTTTATACTGACACATGTGAAGAGAAAGGAATTTTCTCCCACTCTTTCCTTTATTTTCGCATTTCACATGGATAGCTCTGAAAATTTGGCTTTCCCAGTCCCTATAAAACAGTCCACCAATATCTCAACTGATTAACAAGATTGCTATACAGGACCTGCACATCCTGATTCCCTGTGCTGGTGTTCAGCTGTGCACGCTGGATGTAGTTTTCAGACACTCCGGTTATGAGATATTTTCCATTTCATTTTTGAGAAGGAACAGTTGGAGAAAAATGGCTTTCTCCCATTAATGTGAGAAAATAAACCAAAAAACAAACCAAAACTAAACACAAAAAAAAAAAAGAAAAAAAATCCCAAAAATTAGCAGCTAGAAGAGCAACCCAAATGCAGGGAACAGCAGAAGTGCTCAGGGTATTAAATCTAGAAATAAAAATGGGACCCCTGCCCCAAGAACAGCACTCCCACTACCAGCAGCCATCTATGGTGTGTTCAAAACCTATCTCTGGTTTAGTTCCACCCACAAGGTTATTCTGTAAAACACTAAACTAAATTCAATAAAACTATTCTCTTTCTGAGCCAAGCACAGGGCAGTTAGAGCCTTTCCATAGTTTATTTCGTGAATGAAATTAACCACGAGCACACTTGAATTTGCCTTCTGCCAACATTTCCAACCAGGCTAAAATAAGAAGACTCTGCTCTGCAATGTCTGTCTGTTACTTTAGTGCTGTTTGTGGGGTCTCCTGAGCAAAACCATACCTGTAATCATTTTCCTGAGGGTTTAAAAGCAGTAATTATTCACATGTGATTAATGGGAGCTACTGCTGCCATGGAAGGGGTGGGAGAGAAGACTTTGGATTTTCAAAATGTGAGATCCCTTCCTTCCATAGTTATAATGGCACTGCTGACTGAATAAATAGGCACTGGGCCTCTCAGGCTCCTGCATTTAGAAGTGGCCATGTAATGTGTATATTTGCTCATTGGGGGGCAAGCACTGTGTGGGATTTGTGCCTTGTGCACAAATCTTATTTTATAACTTGTGGAATGCACAGAAAAAGCCTCTGCACCTCTTTAAATAAACTAGCATGAACATTTAGTTACCATTTTCATTTTCTCTGTCAATCAGCTTTGGGGAAAGGAAAAAAAAAAACCAAAGGAAATTGTTGGTGTTCATAATGCCTCAGTACAGGAACATTGAGTTATAGGGTTGTTGTCTCCAGCATGTTTCCATGCATTTTTTGATAAGATTTGTTGGCTTATCCATTTACACAGCATTAAGGTCTATTACATATGAATCAAATGCAAATCTTGACAAAAAAAGGTCCAAAATTCCTCTATACGACAGTGTACAAACCAACAAATAGAAGCACTAACCCAAAAAAAACCAACTTCTGGAGCATTTTGGAAGACAGGCTGATTTTCACTGACTCATTAAAACAATTCCCAATTAGGCATAAAATAGAAGATCCAAGAAGAATTTTCTAAGGAAAGGAGGAGAGTCTCCATCCTCACGGCTGACTGATGTTGTGATTTGAAATGCTTTAAAAATAAAACTCTGCACCACTCTCCCTCACCCCCATTTTAAAATAGTGCTTTCCAAGGCAATCAGGAATATCTCCTGGAAGAGCCAAATCAAACTACATTTTGTCCTTGAGAATATTAGCTGAGGAATGATTTTTGCAAGCTCCACTCTAAGGCATACATTGATCTGATGACAGCTTTGGAATCTTTAGATAGAGTTGAAAAATGTTTTTTTTTTCATAATGCCAGCATGCCTGTCTCCATGAAAGCCCACACTGTCACAATTCTTTTGGCCAAAACTAGAGAAATAAATGATGAATAATCTTTTACTATTTCATTTTGCTATTCTCACTTCTCAAGCAAATTTGGAGGATTGCTCCTGATTTCTTTTTCCTATCAAGCTGTAAGCTAACACATGATTTTAAGGAAAGAGATGTCAGTAATTAGGCTTATTGAGTTTTTCAAGTTGCTGGATTTTTAGTGATTTTTTTTTAAAAGGACATGAAAAAATTTCTTCTGTTTTCTTATCCCAGGACAACTGACAGTATTTTTTTACTGCTTCACTGTGGGCACATGGACTGGTTCAAAACTACATATAGAGAAGAAATTGAATTTATTGCCGAATAAAACTTACTTTCATTTACATGATAAAGAAGGGTGGAATAGTTATAAAAAGAAAGTAAAAATTCTTTAGGGTTAAACCTGGAAACTTTATGTTTTCCAGCCACTTGCATGAACCAAGGCTGCTGTGAGCACCCCACTTGCCACTTCCACAGGGTTTATATCCTCTGAGATATAAACTGAGAACTTCTCCATAGCTCCTACATGGCTCCCAGCAGCTTCCACTGGCTGGGATTTCTGTGTCTATAGAAATCTAACAGGGCATTAAAAATAATAGTTCACTACTGGGAAATCAGTGGGATGCCAGCAAGCAGAGGAGATAAAATAACTTTTAAATATGTAGATAATTCCCAGGGAATGGAAAACTTCAGTGCTGAGCCCCTCCATCAAAGCCTGCTGAAGTCAATTAGAAGACTTCACTGCAGTTGAGGTCTGTACCTTAGCATGTGGGGAAGGCTCAAAGAAAATGGCTAAGTTGGCTAAAATCTGCTTTTTCCCCCATTCCCCAGCTCCTTTGTAGTCAGGTACAAAAATCAAAGAGAT
The DNA here is from genome assembly GCF_029582105.1 of Oenanthe melanoleuca. Lineage (NCBI taxonomy): Eukaryota > Metazoa > Chordata > Aves > Passeriformes > Muscicapidae > Oenanthe > Oenanthe melanoleuca. The sequence continues at coordinate 4,838,591 of NC_079346.1, forward strand.
CTAATGCTAAGAAAACTAAAAATAAAGCCCAGGAGAAGGTGTTTCTTCAATCTTGCACCTCTCAGGCAGATTCCACAGGACTTTACCACTGAAATCCTTCTGGATATATCTGGAATCCATACAGCATTGAGCAGTTGAGGTAAAAGAATATCTATGGCACAATTTCTCTCAAATACATCTCACATCTGTCAAAGCCCACTGCAATCAATACTTTTATGACTGTGGCTGCAAGTTGCTGAAGAAACACAGCAGCTATCTTTTAAACTGATATCAGCAAGATATAATGGGATATTGGAATTAACGTTAGCTCAGTCAAGCATGACAGCTCGGTGTAATGACTAAGTGTCAGCTACTTTCAAAGTTTACATCTCTTTTAATTACCACAATTACCCAGCTGACTGGTTTTCAGCTCATACAGCTCCTGGAGGCTCTGAATGAGCAGCAAACTGCAAGGCATGGAAATGTCAGCAAAGTTTTCCACAGCATTGTAAGGATCAGATGTTGATCCTTATCAACCTGCTGTCCCCTGCTAGGAACACACTGCAGAATACACTGCCACTGCTCAGGATGGGGACATATAGCCTATTTTTGTCCTCTCACTCAATAGAACAGCTTTTCTAGGAGGTGGCAGCTGTGGAAACTCAGTAGATCAAGGAGTTTTCTTACTGCAAGACCTCTTCTGTATCCCACCAAGTACAGGCTGGCTGGAAACCTGCTTGTTTTATTTCTAATTAAGGCTTCCCCCTTTTGTCTCCAGGCTACTGCAGCTCTTCAAACCAGATCCTGTGGGTCACACCCTGGGCACAAGAACTGTTTTTCCCCTGTGTGCATGGCCAGGCTGGAAACACAAACCTGACTTTAATGAGTTCTGTTTCCAGCTAAACCCCCTTTTGGTTTGTCACCTCAGAACTCCCAAAAGGGAGCGAGTGTGAGGTGAGCACACACCTGCACAAAAGCCCTTTAATTGAACAATCCTACACCAGCCCTGGATTCTCCAAGTGCAGATTCCAGGGAGGACAAAGGAAACTTCTGACTTAGACCTTTTCTGAGAGATGCCATTTTGCAGTAGAATTCATCTCTTCATCACTTCTGCTGTCCATAAATGTACTTTTACACTCCTACCCTTCACCCCCCACATGCTGTGGACTGCGACTGGTGTGCTCCCCTTTAACACATTTTTTAGCAAGTATTTCAAGAAATATGAGGAGTTGTTTTCATAATGAGAGTAATTACCATTGCATTTTAATGTACTGCAATACAGAGCCATGGTTCAGCAGCTTTACTTTAGAGCTAGTGTTAAAATAGAGAGCTTTAGATCTATCACAAAATACATCTGTAACTAACCTTTGCTGCCTCATGCCAAGATTTTATCCTACTAAAACCTCATCAGGTGTGCTCTGGCCTGCCTGCCACAAGTGGATGAGGCTCCTCTAATGAGTCTATAACTACCAGGAAAAAAAAGAAAAGAAAATAACTACCTAGTCACTTCGGCCTCATTTTATAAATAGTGCCATCTAATAATTCTAATTGTGACATCATATTGCCTTCTAGAGATTGATATGACTATATTACAAAAAAATAATCAAATCAGAGTGCAACAAAGGACAGGGGACCTTAGAGAAAAAATAAGATTAGCCATAGATAAGGCCAACTATCAGAACCATAACAGTGTTATAAACCCCATTCCTTTCAATATATCTGACATAGCATACATGGTTAGAAAACAGCAGGAAAATAGCACACATTTTCTGTGTCACACATTGCTTTTTGGATAGGTTTGTGAGAAGTGAAGGAAACGGGAAGGGGTTGTTTAAGGGATGGTGAAGGAGCATTTGCTCATCTTTTTTTCAATGAGAAAGTGCTTATTTTGGACATGCACAGGAGGGCTCTCACAGGAGAGATGAAGCCACTGACAGAAGCCCTCAGGTACTACTGGCAGCTGCTCCAGAGCCTGAGAGCTCAGCCAAGCCCTGAAAATCCTTCTCCAGCCTGTCAAGGCCCAGAGAAGGCAGCTGAGCCTTGTTAGCAAACCAGCCAGGCAGAATAGGTAAACTTCAGCTCTCCCAAAAAGTCAATTAAGAGGACTGTGGAGGGCTGTTGAGCCGGTTGGCAGCAGAAGGGAGATTGGCAGCCTTGGCTAGGGAGGCAGTGGCCAAGGTGGCCAGGATAAGTGCCAAGGCTGGGTGAGTACAGGAGGCTCCCTGGGGCTCTGGCAGGAGCAGACAGCAAACAAGGCTGGGATGGGAATGCTGCTAATGGAGCCCAGGCTGAGCAGAGCCCTGCTCTGAGGGGAAATGCTGCCCACGGCACTGAACCTCCTGCTCTGGTCTGTGCTTTTGGTGACAAGAAGCTTTTATGCATAAATAAGGGAAGGGAATCTGGAACAGAAGCTCCATGAATGAGATACATCTTTAAAACAAACCTGTGAGAAGTCCCAATGGGAATCAGTTTAACAATTGGCATCAGAGCTGGGGGGCAGCAAATGGAGCAAATGAGAGAAAGCAGCACAAGGTGTAAATTGTGAGGCCTGGGGTCAGTTGGAGGAGAATGGGTAAGAAATCTCCTTTATTCCAACTCTCACCTATTGTGATTTCCCCTGCAGGGGAAAAAAAAAAAAAAGCTTTCCAAATGGAGAAGCCATCAATGCAAGCTGAATTTTATGTTGGCTACAAAATGACTCTCTTATTAACCTTTTATCTGAGAATCACCATCAGGTTCTTCCTTCACAATGTCAAATCTCTCCCAAACAAGAAGGTCTCTTCTTTTATAAAAAAATCACACTGTTGCTCAGTGGCATTTTCCAAAGCATGAACCTGGCAGCCTCTTTGTTTCCCAAAGGAGCCCCAGCCTCACCTCAATCAATCACTTTCCTGAGCAAACTTTCCTATTCCTCCGTGTCTCAAGCCAGCTAGAGCTGGCTGCTGTGAGCAAGGCACGGGCACAAAAACCTCTAAAAAAGGGGCTTTACAACCAGGAAATGTTAAGTATTATTAATGCATTAGAGAGCCAACACAGTAGCTGTTGTTGCTGTCAAATGCTTTAGTAATACACTAATCTCACCATCCACATAATTCTGAGCAACTCCCCAGAGAAGCCAGGATTACTGCATTGGCCATAGAAAGGTAAATGTTGCCTTTCCCATTATGATTCTACCCACAACTTCCAGCGCTGCCTGATTAAAATAACTTGGCCCTGACTTTCACAGTATTTTGAAGGTGACAACATTTTTAGACATGACATCCTTCTCCAACAGAGAGTGCAGTTACAGGAGCTTTTTAATGGCTTTTGTAAAGCAATAACTCTGCAACTTGAAAAAAAACAAAAAGACAACCTAAATATGAAAAGGCTGCTTCTATTAAGATTCTCTTTTTCCATTAACATTTGTGTTTTAGAATATCATTCTATGAATTTTCATGGTAGAGAACTGGGTATTGCGACATTGCAACCTTCTTTTCCTAGTGATTTATTATATGGTAAGCATCCTTCATTTATTTTATTTAAGATTATTAAAAATAAATTTTTAATTTTGATGTGTGCTTTTTTTTTTTTTTTTTTTCCCCATGCTCAGGTGTGAGATGTCTGTGGCAAGGATAATCTGTCAGTGTTTAGAGACAGAATAAACTCCATCAGAAACCTGGATGTCTCTTCTTGAGTGTGTTGGGGAATTCTATCAAGAGACCTGGGAGCCCTATCCAAAAGCAGATTTCTGGAGATCAGAGGGAGGTGTTTGTTTGGAAGTTTCCCAGCTCCCAAAGCTGCTCTTTGTGCAGCCTGTGCAGGGTCCCTCTTGAGCAGAGCACCAGGGCTGACAAAGCTCCCCTGTGGCCTCCTGCACCTTCCTCAGTGTTCTGCTGTGATTGTATTTTGTTGAACCAGATCAAAGATTTGAAGCTCCTCTCAAGTCATAAAAACACAAACACAGTCACAATAAAAGTGCTCACCAGCTATCTCAGAAATGGTGGGAATCAAGCTCAAGGACTTATTTTTGTTACATCCATGAAACTTTCTTCTTAAGTAGCCTGGGAATATAATTTACAAAAGATTTCTGATTCAATTCCCTTTAACTCCAGGTTTGTCCTTGACTCTTTCAGCAAGAAGGTTTTCTTCTCATAATTTTAAAATTTCAAATCACCAGCTCTGCTTCCAGAGCTGCTCAAGAGCAACCCTTCTTTTGGCCAGAATCCTTCACAGGTGAGTTTAAGTGTCTCAAAAGGGGCATCCTACTACCCACTTTATTTTACTTAAGTATGAACAACAAATCCTCTCTTTTTTTTTTTTTTTTTTTTTTTTTTTTTTTTTTTTTTTAAATCTAATGTGGTATTTGCAAATGTCAACTTTATTTAAAACTGCCCTGTGGCTAATTTTTATAAGCATTTGTTCAATAAATGCATCTTCCCAAAGTCTCAAGATTAGTATTTGCCTCCCCAACACTGCAGCTCAAATATTTTTTTTTTTTTTTGACAGAAATACTTACAGCTGAACTTAAGCTTTTGACAGATATCTTCCAAGAATATCAGCACATCAAGGATCTCCATTTGAATTAAGTGAAGCTACCACTTTTTTCCTCTCTGCTTCATATGAAAAGATTCCTTCAGAATGTCCTAAGGAAACTTTTGCAGTATTGTGACTAAATTTTCATACAATTTGTAACTACTTAATTGTAATGAAGTCTGGGGAGAGCAGTACCCACTCACAGATATTAGGCTGCTGGGGACTTGCAGATATTGCTGAGAGGAGCCAGATGTACTGGGGAAGCAGGATTATATTTAAAGGGCCACAGTTTCTTCCCACTCATCCCAACCACTAACAGAGCACATCTGGATGAAATCTGGTCCTGGCTGAGAGCAATGTGTGTAATGGGTGGAAATCTCCATTTTCCCAGTTCCCAGCCAGCTGGGAGTCTGTGAGGCCACAGAAGAACTGGGGGCAACATGGAGCAGCTCCCTCAGATGCTGCAGTTGAAGTCAGGGCAGGAGCAGATGGGTTTGTGTGGCTGAGACCTGCAGTGGGTTCCCTGGTGTCCCTCCTCTGCACTGAGCAGATCTTGAACCCAGGCCAACATACACTGAGCTCAGAAGGGTGCTTGAAGCAGCTTAATTAGGGAGAAGCTGTACAAAAGCTGCTCTTGTACAAAATAACTCGTTTACTAGCATGGAGTATAGAAACAATTCAATTGCTTTCTATATTTCCACATCCAACACACTCTGTAGAGCACAGGAGCTCCCTTATAGCATCTTAAGAAAGAGCAACAATGGAAATTATTTAAAAAGAGCCTGAGACACCAAAAATCCAGCAATTAAAAGCACCTAATATCATATTCATGCTTTCATGTATCAGCTGCTCCCAAACTGTTCTTGCTGCATGCCTGCACTCATTACAATATGTAAAACTGGGAGTGATAGTCACGGTCTTAAGTCAAATTATCCCACATCAAAAATCAGTCTCTGCTCCTCTACCTCAATCTTGTCACACTGCTGTGGCTCCAAACTTGGCCACTTCCCTTAATATAATCCTTATCTTTAATGCTTCCCTCCCTTCTCCCTCCCTGCAGTTAAAAATTGCTTCGTGCTGCAAAATGCAGCAAAGGATTTTTCAGAAGGGGGAACCTCCCTGCAGTAATCTCTCCTCATATCCAACTGCCAATTTAGAAACTCAAGGTGTCAAAAGCCTCCCGAGTGGAATTTTCCTCCCATATGTTTTTAAATGTTCCCTCCCCAAAGGTGACCCTTCTGAGATGCCACATCCCTGGCAGGAGCACTGCACCTCCAAATCCATCTGCTGGGAGCTGATACTGTAATTAGCTGGGGGGACAGGCACCCACCCTGCTGATGGCACAGTGGGGCCAAAATCTGTGTTCAGGGGTGACCCAGCACCTTTCTCATCTCAGCTGCTGCAAACAGAAACCACCAGGATTTCCCTCATACACTTTGGGAATGCCAAGTGGCAGAAAAAGAAATCATCCCAGCTAATTACTGAAAGAGTGGGATAAGTAAATGAGTCACAGCAACAGAAATCTCAGCAAATGCTTGTCCTCTCACCACATTAAAACCTGCTATTTCTCTTGGGAAAAATCAAAATAATTTCCCTTCCTTTAATATTAATAAAAATCACGTCAGAAACACCAGCACAGGCTTACAGAAATGTGACTAAATTTTAGATATGGGGCTTCTTTGGAAAGCTATTCAAACATGCTAAATAATCTTTAATCAATGGAATGCTTTGCACTTGATTTTTTGCATGAAGTGTTTTAAGATAAGAGAGGCTTTTAAAGCAACTTTCAGGTTCATTCCAGTCCTATGATACCTCTTCAAAGTTCAGAGCCATGGCTATGCATTCAAGTGCTGCATTACTGAGAAATGTACATCAGCTGGAAAATCAAAATATTATCACATGGGCATAAGGACATTATCTGGAAATGAAGATCAAGTAAAAATTTCAGCATGTACAATAAATATTAGAGGGGGATATTATTGTAAATGAACTGGAGAATTATATAGCACTATCACAGTGGAGAGAATCATACTCATTTTTATTTCAAGAAAGAATAAGTGGAATTTCTAGGCAAGGGGTAGGCTGAGATCCTTCCCATTGCATTTGATGACAGACTGCAAGAGGTGCAAACTCAGACCAAAACAATTCCTACTTTTCCCAAGGTTTCCTGCCTTGGGAGTTAAAAGATCCAAATCTCTCAGTGATTATTCTTCTGGGGAAATTCTTAAAAGTTTAACTGTGGTATCGTGCTTTTCCCTGTACATACAGGAATCTGTATCTCTGAAATTAAGAGATAGTTTCAGAGCCAAAATTTAGCCAGGTGAGGTTTATCAATGTGCAAGTGTCTGCTCCTGGGTAGTTTTAGGGATAGTTTTGGCCCTTTGCAGAGGATGCAATATTTCAGGACTTTGCTTAGGCACCCAAATGACTCTTGAGCTTCCCCTCATGGTGGAAAGAAACTGGCATTTCTTGAAGGTGGCTCAGCCCACCAGAGATCAGGCTCCTACTCAGGGCATTCAAACTGGCTGGCTAAATTTTTGCATGGTAGCTTCTTACCCCTGAATTATTGCACTGCCCTAAAGGATGTGCTGACCACTATCAAAAACCCAGGAGCTTTCACCAAGGGCAGGTAGTGCCCAAACAAGTGTTTTGATACACTTAGAGCTGCAGAAACAGTGAGCAAATAATGTAATAGGCATCATATAATTACACAGATCACATCAAGAGGCTCTGTCTTCTATCAGGCTGACTTATTACTCTACAGTACATGACAAATTTCTACTCAGATGAAAAAAGTAAAGTTTTTCAGTAGAACTGTAGCAAGCCATTAAACCCTGCAGTCTGTGATGGTTTGCAATGTATCTAACACACAATGCCAAGGGTATTGCACGTCTCACTTCATGTCACATCAAGTCATTATTTCTCTTTATTGATGCATTACATTCTTGGGCTTGGGACTGCAGAAGTTGCAGGGAGGTCTCTGAGGTGCAGGTCTGGGTAAAACAGAGCATCAGGTCATGAGATATTTATCAAGTGATAATGGAAACGACCAAAAAAGAGATGAGGTGGGGACAAAGGCTTCTCCAGCTGGGAAGTTATTGAACACTTGGAGTCCAGAACAGATAGCTCAGTGGCAGCTGGCTGCCCTGACTCCCTGAAAAATTAATCACTGCAGATAAATGCATAAAAAGACACCACCTCAATCTGTTTTCCACTGAAGCTGGTGCCTGAATTCCCATGTCTTGCTCTTATCCACCCTCCAGTCTGTGCCACGAGGCCCAGATGTGCTCACAGCAGTCCTGTTGTAGTGACAGAACAACACCAGTGGATTTGTGAGTGCTGCCTGTGGGGAAAATCCACAGGACCTTGTCCCACCACTGTGTGCTCTCCTCTTGCTCCTTCTGCACCCTGCAGAATGAGCTCCCAGGTTTTAAACATTTGCAGTGTCAAAAGTCCAGGTTTGGCCACTCCCAGGAAACTCACCTTGAGGAATTTACTTTTATTCCTTTAGATACAAAAACTGATTTATGGTATATCCACCGAAGGTTGTGACTTCACAAAGAGCTTTGCCATCAGCATTTCCTGGTGTTAGAGACATTTGGAGCCCTGAGAGTCTTTTAACACTGGAGTAATATTTCCTGCTAATCTGTCACTGTTTTCAGTGGGCATTTTTTAAAACTAAGATTTCTTAACACACAATGCAAGAACACTTCATGATTTCAGAATGAGTACATGAGCAAGTACCAGAATTGACCTTGCAAATATGTCTTGGTCTAAAAACAGTCATCCTATGAATATTTTAATTGATAAAACCTTATTGTGGGAATGTTCACAGAAAATTAACACAAGTGGAGCACAGAATAGCCAAAGGAAATTAATTTACAATGTGATGGCATGAAAATTCCCAGGAGACACTGAGAAATTGAGCTAACCCTAGTTATATGAGCTCTCTCTGTGCTTTCAACATCAGCATTACACTTGGAAGGTGCAGCAGAGCAGCAGATGCATAAAGGGCTGATAATGAAGCCCAGTTAGAAATCTTTCTGTGCTGCCTTGCACTTGCAGCATAAGTACCAAACCTGTGGGAAATTGCAGCGAGTTCCCACTCAAGGATAAGTTCACATCAAAAAGTACCTGCTATAAGTACCTTTACAGTCTAAATAGGACAATGCTACTTATGTTATGAAAAAGAACATTTAACAGTGTGCAGCTATGTAATTATGGGCTGCCAGCAGCTGATACTGCTCTGTGCTGCCATAACTACTGTGCAGACTTCCACATTTACTGGGCCAGCTTTTTGGTTTAAGAAAATTGGTGTAAAAGACAACACCTGACAAAAGCATGGGGATCCCTGGGGAACAGCTCTGGGGAAAAGCAGGGTGGGATGCTACAGCTGAAAGGGCTGTGCTGATGGTTTTTCTACCCCTTGCCCTGAGCTCTCCATAGCCCCCCACTCCCCTCCCTCCCAGCCCCATTATGTCAAACACAGGTAACATCCATGAGCAAGAAGGATTTCAGGATGTGCAGCCACACTGGAAAGGGAGATGCCTTACAGCAGCAAGGAGCTCTTTGGAGGCACAAGTTTTGGGGAGACCTTTTCTCATGCAAGGATATAGTTGTGGTGAATATGGTTTTTGTGCTAATAGGAGTAAAATGAGTTGAATTAAGTTGGAAAATAGCCACTATATTTAATTATCAGATAAAAATCTGAGTTCAGGAGGCACAATTGTACATGTAGCAGCAGTGGCAGCAGAAGTCAGGGAGGCTTTGCCACTGGCTCAACAAGCCAGTTCCCCTCTGTGTATACACAAGACCATAAACATTTAATAAATGATTGCAATCAAATCCAAATAAATATATTTAATAGACCAATCTTCTCAAGATTGATTCTGAAGCTCTGTAAAATGATACATGCCTGTACATATAAAATATGGTCTAAGAAAGGCCCTTTTCCCTTATGTTTTCAATTACTGAATACTCCAGACTGGTTCCTTTGATTTTAATCTAAAAGGCTGAATTTTCAGATTGCCTAAAGATAAATGAATATTCGTCATCTGTCCTACTAACATTTTTCTAAGATATTGCTTCTCCTTTTGGCAAACCTGCTAAGATTTGCTTCTCGTTTTTATCTCCTGTTGTAAAACCGGATTTGTTTTGAACGACAAATAATTCATTACAGAATTCATTTTTAACTTTTGCCTGAGACATCTTTTTGATGGTTTCAAGGCATTGTTCTAGCCAAAGTATCAAATCCACTCTTCTATTTATTCCACCGTGCAGTTTTGTGTTTTGCTCTGGCAAGCTTCCAGCTGAATTAATTTGACATTCACTGATCAATCAAACTGTCTCATTAGCACATTCTGCCCGCCTTGTCATCATGGTCCACTGTTGACAGGAGTAGGGAATGAACATCCACAGGGTCACCTTCAGAAAATCTTTTATTTAATTGTCGTAGACCTACTGCCAAGCCCTGAGGTTATCTGCAATGTTCCTGTGGGTATCTCTTCTTCTCTTTACAAGTGTAGTGAATAATTTTACGTGGGCTCATGCCGTTCACAGATGGAGCCACTCCAGCAGAGTTCTTGGAGCAGTGGCCTCAGTAATTACCCTGAGTGCTTGCATGAGGAGGGTTGCTTGATTTCAAAAGCCCCATGAATGACAGGCCAAGTAGACCATCCAGAGAAAAGTGTTCAGAAAGTGGTACTGAGAAAGACTGACAAAACTCTCACTATGATATTATTTATATTAATTATGCAAGAAAGCCATTTGCCATTTTTTATATAGTACATTATTCCAATTAATTACTATTTATTATTTGTATTTTTATCATTATTTATGAGTGCCAAGTGATATGCCCAAGACAGCAGCATGGCTTACCAGAACAGGTGAATTTCTGTTTTCATTTGTCTGAATTGGCACCTGTAGCACTGTTATGAACTTCTTGTGAAGTTAAAACCTATGTGTCTTGTGCATTATCTGCTTTCTTTTTTTCTTTTTTTTTTTTTTTCTTATGGGTTTAAATTTCCTATAGGAAGACACATGTTTAAACATTCTATGATATTTTCTCATGGAGATATTTTGCTTCAATGGATGGCCAGTGAATTCCTACATGTTGCTGGAAAGGGAACTGAAGTCCTTCATATTCTCCTGAGACCATTATAGCACAGGTTTGGTTTTCTTTAGTTACACATATTCATGGATTCTTTTGGCTAAGGAACATCCTGTCATCCATTGCTACCCCAGATCACATAACACTGATCCTTATATACCATTAGGTTTCCTAGGCAGCACAATTCTACAAGATTATGAATCTGATATTTCAGATTGCTTTTGTCTGGAAAACACATAATATTCCTCAGGCTTATTGTAGGATTTGGGCTGCTGTGGAGGGAAAGAAAGCATGATCTGACAGACAAGATTCATTTACTTCAATACATCACATTTTATGTTGAATAACTTATCCTCTTTTCCTTCTATTTCTTACAATTTTTCAACGAGAAAGTAATTTCCATGATGCATATAATGACTATTTCCTTACTAAAACTTTTTTTCTGAGTTAGGTCTACGTGTTTGGAGTTCTGTGTGTGTTCCAACAGCAGCAAACACATCTCAACATTGCAGATGTGCAGATTGTTAATTAATAATGGCACAATCAAAGGCATTACACACAAACCCCATCACTGTCACAAACCAGGCAGGGATGCTTTAACATGAAACAAGCTGTGCAAGGAATGGGGTGGATGTTTCAACAAGTCAAAGTCATAAGACACCTTGGGACCAATTTACTGCATACTTAGAAACCAAAGGGTGTCATTAACTTTAAGAGGAAAGCTCACTCTGCAGTAAAACAGAAACCATCAAAGTGGAGATGGGAGAGTTAAAGGAGTTATTAAAAGGATGGGAGCTCGTTTGGCAGGAAGGCTCCAGGGGCACTCCCAGAAGGCCAAAGGGAATTGAGGATTTGCTGCTCCAGTCCCAGAGAAGGTGCTGACCCACCAAGAACTTGTGGGGACATAAGGTTAGGGGTGTCTGAAGTAGAAATAATGATTTGCAAAACCAAGAGACTAGCAGAGACAAGGCTGGGAGAAAAGTTGGGTCAACAAAAGGTAATTTTGTTAAGAATTATAACACTGATAAGAACATTATTAATTAAATAGTGAATAAATGCATTAGAGTCTGCCTTATGACATGCAGGTGGAAAAAAAATCAACCCAACTTTGTTTTTTGTCATTCTGCCTGATACAACAAATGTTTTCTGTGTTCCTAGATCTAAAAAAGAGTTTAAAGGAAATATTTTGAATAAAGAAGATATTTTGTCTTACTTAAAATGAGCAAACGTTTGGTTTTCTACCTGTCACACAATCACTCCATGAACTCCCTGCCCCTAAGTTTGCAAATTCATAAAAAGTTCAAAAAATTGCCAAAATAACCTGCTGAATTCATCACAGGAGACATCTATCAAACATCTATCAAACCCAATATTAATTTCACAGCCTGAGCATGGGCCACCCACCAAACCCTTTCACCACACTCAGTCCCACACACCCATGGACCAGCCCCGAGTGCCACTGCCAGGCAGCAGGGGAACCCCCAGGAAACAGAACCAACCTACAGAGGAGGAAAACCAGATCCCTACACACACCACTTTTAATAATATTTAATGCCAACTTTAATCAGTGTATGCAAATTTGGAAGTTTGCAGCTTTTCTGCGCAATTTCCTCTTGGCAAACTGATGGAGCCTTTGCCAGGACAGAAAAAGCTTGTGAGAATATCAGTCCCACAGGACATGGAAATAAACTTCTGAATCACTTGCTAAGAAACCAAAGAAAAGGGGTCATGGAATAATTAAAATAGGCTTACACATTAAGGAAAAGAGGAGTTGAGCATCTTTTCATTATTTTCATGGTACTTTTCTGAAAATAGGCTTTAGCTTTGAGAAGTAGTGACTCTCATTTCTTTTTTAAACTGGCATTAGTGTGGATGAACTTCATTGTCACATCTCCTGATTTTGAGCTGTAGGATAGCATGATAGAGAAAGGAGACCATTCAGAGATTGTACTCTGAAATATGATTCAGGACCTTGCTCTGATGCAACTTTTCAGGAAAGTGCAGATTTCTTGTAGCTTTGATAGTCTAAAAAGACATCCCATTTCCAAATAAGAAGTCAAGGTCTTAATGTAGCTGATGAGAAATCATTGATTTGTTCCAAGGAATCTTTAATCAGAAATGTAAAGGGACTTTTCATAGAACTACAAAATTATTTGGGTTGAAAGAGAACTTAAAGTTCCAACCCCCAATTTGCAGTCCCCGTCTCCTCAATTTTTATTGCATATTTTTCTAGCTGCTGCCACTCCTCTTAGGGGCTGTTGTGTCATCTGCCAAAGGTATTTCAGAGGTTGTTTGCCCACAGTAAAGTCTTGCCAGTCCTGAATTGCAGGTTCCAGGACTCTGGCTCTCAGCCCTGCACCCTGAACACCAAGCCCAAACTCATTAATTCAAGCAGAAGTGCAGAAGTACAATCCTGTTTCCAATGGGTGCCAAGAAAGATATTTGTTGACATCAGGGGAATGCTTGAATTTTGTTTTCTTCAGTTAAAGCTATAATAAACTGACAATCCTTTTATTTTCCTTCTTATTTACAGTACAGAGTTGCAAGACAGATGGTAAGAACCCATCTAGCATAAAGAACAGGGTAGCTTTAATTGGCATTTCTGTTAAAAGGATTACTGTTTGATAAAGGCTTGTATTTTCCCCTGCTAAAGGGAGGAAATTAGATCTTTGATGGAGGCTTAGAATTGTGACTGAAGAAAGTATATATATCATTTTTAGGATGGATGGTTTATTTACAGCTGGCTCTGTAGCATTAGCTTATCAATTACCTCTCAAAATGTGATTTACCTATCTGGAGAAAAAAACCAAACATTGTTTTTATTGTCTCTAATGATCAGTTCTCACAGTTCTTGTTATTCCCAGTTGCAATAAAATAGTTCTAATGGCAGAAGTTTCAATGTATTCTGCCAAACTTTCACTGCTGTCAGCATAGAGTCAGCACATCTCTCCATCCTTCATTGTGTTGTTCTTTCAGACTGCACTTATATTCATTATTATAAGAGAAATGTTGGGTTTTTTTTCCCAACTGGTTAATCTACATAGCTTTAAAAATGTACACGTTTGTCTAAAAAACCAAACAAACCCCAAGGAACTGTCAAGAGGACTGAATATGTCTCACTGAAATTGAAGAAAATCTGTCATCCATAGCTCATGCAGGAAAAATCCACAAAACACCCATTAGACAGACAAAGAGGGTACAAAACAGATCCCAAACACTTTCTATCACTGAAACCTCTTAAGGATTCAGAATCTCTCAAAAGCAACTGTTTGTGCACAGATCTCACACAATGCCTGAAATCCTTCCACTGTGTGATTTTAAGAGGATCAAATCTGGTCCCAATCCACCATATTCCCTTCCCTCCCCTTTGCTCTGAACTCAAACCCACAGTTCCACCATCAATAAGTAATGTCACTGAAGGACACATTTTCCCACCTACCTATGTTGAACAGAAAGATAATTTTAGGGAATTTCCTCCATTGCCTTTGATTGGTGACAACCCCAACTCCACGAAGGAGAAGCCTGGCTCATTTTTCCACTGTCTTCGTGGCAATTTGCATTTCTAATTTGCTTGTGGGAAACAGTTGGGACTGTTCTGTATAAGCCAAAAATATTAGAATTCAACACACTGACTCCACAAGATTGACCACTCACCACAAAGAGAAGAGTGAGGAAGGTTTTGCCCTTACCAGTGACAAATCCAAATGGAAAAAACAACATATTGGCATGGTGTCAGTAAACATCAGTGAGTGTGGCCATTTCACTAATCTTTGAAATGTAAAATTGTTACATGGGAGTGACTCTTTACTGTCTTCCCTATTTTCTCTTTTGTCAGCTGCTTACTGTTCAAGTGTTGGTAAATGAAGTCCTTCATACAGCAAAGTTGTAAGCATGTGATTAACATTAAAATGGCCTGTCAGCAGTCTGAGAGTGGATTTCATCTTGGGGCTACTGAGGTGCTTAATGTTCAGTATGAATTAATTGCTCTGCCAGTTTAGAAGGTCTGTTTGCCATGTTGTGCCTATATTACTGCTGTAAGTTAAATTACCACAGTCTATAAAACACCTTGTAGTCCATTTCTTCTGGATGAAAGGAGCTATGAAGAATAAATTGCAGTTTCTGAAACACAAACACCCACCTGAAATGATTATAGGAAAATGGTTGTGGATATATTTCTGTTCCTTTTTTAGTGTTGCAAAATTCGCTGCATTCTCTTTGTATCAGATAATTCCATCTTGCTAATATTCAAGTTTCACTATCACCAATTACAAGGAAAATGTCAAAATAACAGGAAGATAAGGCATCAAGGGTATCATTTGTCTATCAATAAGCTGTCTCTATTCATAACTAAATTTAAAATACAGCTCAGATACTGCATGCCAGAAACCAAGATAAAAAATTTTCAAACAAGCACATTCCTACTCTATGAGAAACCTGATTCAGACTTATTTTAGAAGACATTAGGTATACATTTGAAGAAAGAGATGGAGTAAATATATTTGTGTTAATATGGTTTTCATCCCACATTTCAAGGGGTATAAAAGCATGTCAAGCTCTTCCATCCTCTTTTGGCTTGCCTACAAGGAAATTGCATTAGTAAGTGGCATAAAATCATTCCATTTTGAGCAGCAACCTGACCCTTTGTTTTCAGTGGTGTCAGAACTGAGAGCTCAAAGAGACAATGGGAAAAGATGGGACCTCAGAGACAGATAGATCACACCTTTTTCCTATCCATCAAATTGTCTTTGTGCTCAGGTGGACCAAACTCAAGAGCATGGCTTGAATTAGACTTGCTGTCATAAATTTAACCTGTTTGATGCAGCAACTACACATGAATGCCAGGATGAAGACTTTCTTAGTGATGTGGTGAATGCAATACATTGCTTCTAGAATTGGCCAAAATAGCTTAGAATTAAGCAGAGGAATTAATTAGGACTCTGACCTTGCAGACTGGTTACTGAAGTGCTCTGCAGTACTATTAGGTAATATATATATAAATACATCCCATAATATGTTGTAAGCTTGCTCAGAAATAATGCAGGTGGAGTTGTACATGTGCATGAGGGGCCTGGCCAGTCCTGACAGTAGCACCCATAGAAGGAAAGGCTGAGATGCTCAGTCATAAGTGGCTATTTTTACCCTCTTTGGCATCTGAAAATTAATTTAGAGACTAGTGTTTGACTGATGTCATCCTGTAATCAGTTAAACTGACATCATCAGTTTTACTTGGCAATTTGGGAAAAAAATATGTGGAAACTATTTTCTGTCTTTAATTCAGGACAACCAAGGGAATTGGCTGAAAATGCAGTTTTCTTCCAATGTACGTAAAGGAAGCACTCAAATTGAAAAGCCAGCTGTGACACAGAGCTTGCAGTGATGCTGGCAGGACTCTCAGTGCTGAGCTTCCCACCAGACAGTGGTTGAAGTCAACAGGATCATGAGCCAGACAAAGCATTGAAAACCACTGACCAATTTCTTGTCAAGCATTGGAATCGGCTGTCCAGGCAAGTGGAGGAGTCACCATCCTTGGGAATGTTAAAAAAATGTGTGGATGTGGCACTTGAGGGCATGGTTTAATGGTGAACATGGTGGTGGTGCCAAGCTGATGGTTGGACAATAATCTTAATGATCTCATGACTCTCCTTGGTGTCCATGGTCCCCTCCTGGTACCCCACATCTGGGATTGCAACTTGCCTCCCAAAGCACAGGTAAAGACTCCAGCTGCAAAATCAACACTGAAAATGTGGCTGCAGAGGGGTGAGAAATGAAGAGTTATGGGCAAGGGGAAGATATTTATGGCTGGTATTTGAAAATAGATGGAGACTTATTGCAGTAGAGATACACACAGGTTCTTCCTGAGGGACTGCAAGGAGGATAAAACTCAAACCTCAGCAGCTGTGTTGGGCTGGGAATTGGGAAGAAGTTTCTGGTAAAATCAAGAGATGAGCTCATGAGAATGTTTTCAAACCTTAATCTGCTGGAAAGTGTCATAGACAGTTACTGGATATTCAATTTTTTGGCTGTTTTGTCTGATCAATTTCCTTGAGAAATAAACTGAGTAGAGATAAAATGAGATGACGTTCAATGTGCAGTGGCATGCCTCATGATGGGTAGGTGGGAATTTGTCATTAATTTCTCCTTTTGATTGTATATAATAAAGAATATATATATGTAAAATATAGCTAGATAAACACATAAAGTCTTTGCACCTGGTCCGTGGGAGCATTGCAAACTTGTAAATATCATTTAGTGATATTTAACAAACCAGCCAGGGTTTGACAAAAATAAACAGCACCAGTGTGAAAGAAAGCAAGAATTTTCATTAAACAACATCTTACAAAATGAGTTATATTTAACTTCTTTAAACCAGCAAAAACTCCAGTGCCTTGGCACACAAACTGTGGTATTTTTTTTTTGGCACATTCTATAGGTTATGTCTTGTGCAAGGAGGAAAAACTTTTTTTCTTCATTTAAGAATTATGGTTTAGCATGAATTGAATTTTTAATATACAATTAAATTTATAACATATAAAACCAAATATGTATCTGTGATTACATAAATATATATTAAAAAAGCTTCAGAATATGTGCATACACATACATACATTTCTATATGCATGTGTGTGGATAATCTTGATTTTTAAGCCTGTTCCCTAGCTACCACAGAAAAAGAATTCTGCTATATTTTTAAAGCTGGGCCTCCTATAACAAGCTTTTCTCTTGAAGCCTTGTAATAAGTAATAATTTCAAAGTATTGGGACTGGGTTTTCAGTGCTTAGCTGGGGAAAATCAGCATAGCTCTCTATTGACTACAATATAGAAAGTCACAAAGAATGGCCAATGCATTTAAAGCCTTACAAAAATAGCTTTACCACACACCAGCTCATGCAGGTTGAAATTTGTGAAGAATCCCCAGTTACTGATCTAGAGAGGGCTCTGGTATCACCCCTATTTTTGCTACAGGTGAAAAGAAACAACTTAGAAGAGCTGTTGACTTAGCTGGTGACAGAAGCCAGCCATACCACAGATGCTGTAATACTGCTTCAGGGCATCCTGATAATATTAACTGAGCCATTCAAGTATATTATAAATCTATTTTTATATATATCTCACATATGACAAGACAAGTGTTCTCAGCAAAATAAAACAGACAAAGCCATAACCATGTTCCTCAAGACTAAGTCAGAAGTAAGAAGGTGAAGTGCTCAATCTAAGAAGCCAGACATGCATCTCCCAAGTGTCCTGCTCAGTCTCAATAGCAATAACCCCTCACTTGAAATAATCCCTTCTCTATTCCCTCTCCTATTTCCACTATCAGTCTAGGGATTTAGGAAATTAGATTCAATGCCTTGGTTGGAAAACTCCCATTCCACGCAGACACTGGAGTGGAAGGCAAGTCAAACTTCCCTTATGCTCTTTTTCTCTCCAGAAGTGATAGGTTATTACCATTATGCTAATGAAGACCTCTCAGGTTATGTGAATACTTTCCTATTTTTTTTTAATAAAACACATATAACAAGGAAGCGAATTTCAGCAGTGGTTGACTGACAGCTGTCAAGTAACACACATGGTAGTTCAGGTACCAGGAATTGCTGCTGTTTTTCTGGGCACCACAAAATCCTATTGCAAAAACTGATGTTTTCTGAAATGATCTTCTGAAGCAAGAGCCTGGCAAAAAATTATTTTTGTGATTTCATTTGCTTTCCCCTGATTTCCACATGGAAGTTAAAGTTAGCAAGGCAGTGCTGCTCTGATCTGAGATTTTTGTAAAGAAAATGTAATACCAGTGTGGAGTGTTGGGTGATTTTCTTGAGCAAAACCTTCATGCTAAGCAGTCATTTCTGGAGTCTTACAAACAAACACTAACTGTGCTGTGCAATATTCTTGAGACTTTTTCTTGAAGTATTTAATAAATTTTGACACAGCTCTATATATGGCAAGAATCAGCACTTCACTTCAGATCACTTCATAGTAGTGAACAATTTCCCTAAATAAAGCATCCCATTTTCCCTCTTTGTGAATCATCCACAAGCAGGTTATCATTTAAACAAGTACATTTTTTGTGCACAATTATTTACCATATAATTTCTGTAAATAATTACTGTTCTTAATTTTGTTTGTAAGTGATCAGATAGAAGTCTAGAACAGCAGAAGTTGGAGTGGGGTATGGTTAGCACATGCTCAGTGGGAACTAGATAAACTTCATGCCAGGGTTATGAGAATTCCTGCCCTGCTCTTCCATTACTCTCTATTATTTATTAAAATGTCCCATTAAGGTGTTATAGTTTCAGTTATGAATTTGATTATGAAATAAATAAAATATGCCCATATATAGATACATCTGTAAACCGAGGCAATATTTCATTTAAAAGGGATTGTTTATGTAAAAAACTCTTCAATTAACACTTTAAAGCATTAATCTAAATTAAATCTTTTATAAAGTGGATCAGCATCTCAGTTAACCAAAGCAAAGATAACAGTAGCTTGGCCAGAGCAGGAATGCTGATTTACTCCAGTTCAGCCTCTTCCTAATGATTCAGAGCTGTTGAACGTGACACTCCCACACCCTTCACTTGTCAAAAGCTCTGATCCAGAAAATATTTGGAGGGCAGAAAGTAGAGAGAGGACTCCCAGCCATGCTGGGGATCTGCCAAGGCAAGCAGTAGTGGTGTACAGCTGGGAAGACTACACTTAAAAGATTTAGCATTTGTTAGTCACATTTCAGACTTCTAAGAAATGGAAGTTATTTTTGGTGTATGCATTCTAATGATGCCACATAAAGTTGGTACCACAGGCTCAGACACAAAATTTTAAATGAAGCAGAAGAAAAATATGGCATTACTTATTTGCACAGCCTCAAAAGTACAAGATTGGTGGTTGCTTCAGCTTTTTATAAGTCTCATCTTCTGTCCTGTATCATGAGGAGCAGCTAACGAAGTAAACATGCTGAAAGATATTTTTGCATTTGCTACTTAATAAAAACTTCCACTGTGATTCAGGCATAGGAAGTCATCTCTACTCCCTCTGTTCACTGTTCTTGAGAAAGATGCCAAGGTCATTAGGTGCCAAAAGACACATTTAAATGCCTACAGAGGTTGAGCTCCCTGGGAATTGGATGCCTGGCTTAATTACTAGTCTTGAAAATTGCTATCTCTATCTTAAGATGCTTTTCTAACCTTGAAAATTTGGCCTTAAACTACTCCTGAAAATAAGATTTAGAGACATAACATACTGTTGGCGTTTTATCTGCAATCTCAATACCAAAGATTGGACTCCTATTATTGAATAATTAAGGAAAAAACATAAATTATTCAGGGGAGCTGTGTTTTCCTTCCCAAAGGAAGCTGTTATATCCCAAATCTGAGCCTGCAGACAAACAAGCTTCTGTCCTGCTGAGTTACAGCCACCCCAAGCTGTATGACAGGAATTGCTGCAAGTGCTCCACCTCCCCCTGGGCATCCATCTCACCATCTGCAGAGGTTGTAACCAAGAAAAGGGGTTTCTGTCCAGTTAACCCCTCTCCTGAATTGCCCTCTGAATGGACCTTTCCCCCCTCAATGTCCAGACTGCCTAAAGGGGCTTAAAGTCCTTTACCTGGGGTTAATTCTGCCTGAAATGACCCTCCCTCTGCTGGACGACCTGACACCACCCCCTGCATGAGACAGACCAGACTCTCCTTCCAGCTGCAGCCCTTCTGCCTTGATGTGGTTTCAGCTTCTGAAAAATCAGTTCAGCTGTTCAGCAGATCAGGCATGGACATCAAGCACCCCAAGGTGACAGCAGCCACATGAACTCCTGCAGGATGGGTGCTGTAGGAGAGTCCAAAACCATAATGGAATCATGGAACAGTTTGGGTTAAAAGAGACCTTAAAGCTGCTCTTGTTCCACCCTGCCATGGCAGGGACACCTCCCACTGTCCCAGGCTGCTCCAAGCCCCATCCAGCCTGGCCTGGGACACTTCCAGGGATCCAGGGGTAGCCACAGCTTCTCTGGGCATCCTGTGCCAGGGTCTCCCCACCTTCCCAGGGAACAATTTCCTCCCAAATTCCCATCTAACCCTGCTCTCAGGCAGTTTGAAGCCATTCCCCCTTGTCCCAGCCCCTCTCCAGCCTCCTGGGGTCCCTTTAGGCACTGGAGAGGGCTCTAAGGTCTCCCTGAAGCTTTCTCTGCTCCAGCCTCAGCACCTGGTTCTGCTCACATCTCCCTCACCTCAGCTCCTCCAGGTCTTGTCTGAACAGCCATGCAAAGCACTTTTCCCACTCCCTTCCTCTGGCAAAGGCAAATATGAAGGTGCTAGATCATGCTCCAAAATAGCAGCTTTTTCCTCCCCTCACCTACAGGCTTGATGGCTTGTGCCCATATCTAATTAATTAATTAAGGTTAGTTGAGGTCAGGGCCTGGAATCTGAGCAATTAAGCTGTTTGCTCCCCTGCTAAAACAAACCCCGTGCAGGGGCGAGCTGCCAAGGCTGGAATTTGTGAAATGTGACTCAGGAAAGGAGGTGCCCTGTGCCTGTCCCTTAGGGCTGCCCAGGGCTGGCTCTGCCTGCTGGGCTGTGCCATGAGCTCAGGGATGGCACAGAAGAGATGGAAAGAGGTCCAGCTAACTTCTGTTTTAAGGATGACTTTTCCTGTCCTTAGCATGAACTTGAAAATCTGGTATTTTAATTTTCAAGCCCAGCTCTTGAAATGGAGTGATTAGACATAATATCTCGCCTTTGACAAGAGAGCCTTTGTGGGTTCAAAGATGAGCTTGAAAATGAAAACTGATTAAACCCTGAAGGGTCAAAGCCAAGGATGGAAATGAGAGCTACCTGACATGGATTTCTTTTCAAAGATCACAGGCATTTAATCCTGTTGCATGATTCCTGCTTTATATAATTTAGTGGTGCAGAAGCAGAACATGCAGCTCGTGGAGGGACAGAGGTGACCTGGGCTGGGTGAGGAGGGGGAACGAGGATTCTGCTCCAGGGACTCAGGGATGGAGGTGCCCCCATGGCCCCAGACATTTATCACTACCTGGCCTGCCATAAATACATAAACAGACAGGTCACTCGTGCTGTAAATAGCAGAGAGGCACCAGCTGTGAGGATTGGACTCATCACTTTAAAAATTAATCGTGGGTTTTTTTGGGAGGCTTTTTGTTGTTGTTCTCTTGGGTTTTTTTACACAAATTCTTCATACACTTCAGGTAAATGAAGAAGAGCTGGAGAACAAGCTAAATGCTGCTATAAACAGAAAATGAGCAGCTCATGGACATCATATGGTCACAGCTTGACAAAGCCCCTGGCACTTGGATCTGGATGGATCATGCTTATTGCTGCTTGGATTTTCTGCCATTCCCAGGAACCTCTGTATTTTGCACTTGTTTTTAACTAATCCAGACTTGTTCTTAAGTGATCTAGACGTTTTTAGAAATCCATTCCTTCCAAAACATGGAGCTTTTCTCAAGGATAATTCTGTAAGTGGTTGGTTGTACTCACAGGATTTCATTCCTGTGAAAGCCTCCTAGACTTTCTAAGGTGTAATGGATTAAAGGTCATTTAAATAATTATAGTTGATATAAAATTGAAATAGCCTTGATAGTACCTCCCCAGACACACAAGCTGAAATAAACTTTTTTGAATAAAAAGCCCAGAGTTATTTGCTCTAAAAGATTTATGTGACCCACTAACCCCTGCAGTGCCATGTGTCTTAACTAATTAACTCTGCTCTTTATTGATCAGGAAAAACCCCTACCACAACAACACAAACAAACAGCAAAAAAACCCCACAGGATTTTCCTAAATAAAACAATTATTTATAAAATGGTTTTGACCAGTTTACAAGAAGAACATGCAGAGCCTCAGTGAACCTGGAGCCCTGGGGTATGCCATGGGCAAAACAAAGACTTGGAAAAACACTGAGAAACTCAGAGTTTCTACCTCCTGTTTTGAGGGTTGCTGCTCCAATCTGGACCTGCTCTGCTTTGACAATAATCCAGTCTCATTTCACTGGGCAGAAAGAGCTCACTGAAGACACAGGGCTCTTCATGCCCTGTGAGGACAGTTTTAGAGGGAGAAGAAAGGAAATTATTTCTTCTTTCCTTCATTTGACAAACAATGAAAGGATTCCGATCACCAGGAAGCATTTTTGGAAGCAAATTCTGCTTTTGCTTGGATTTCAGCTCTTTTACACCTGATGACAATATCTATGGCTAATTCTTTCTCATGCAATTTCTTCCAGCCCATTTCCTTCCCAGTTTGACTCCCATTCCCCCAGGTAGAAAGTGGAGACATGACAGGCAGGACAGGTCTGTACATAAATACTGCTTGTGAACAGGCTCCATTGGTGCCATGGGTGTGCAGGAAGCTGGGACTGCAAAAACCTGCTGATTACTCTCCCTCTGGGGAGGAGGATGATAACAACCTTAAGACAAGCAAACCCACTTAGCAAACCATTAAATAAAGTCAGAGATACAGCTCTCTCTTGTTTTCCTGCCCACCTGAGTTTTTACCCCACAAGTCCTTTAAAATCTGTGTGCCCAGAGATAAATGTAAGGCAGAACTGCTTTTTGCCCTGCAGAGTTTCTTGGGTCTAGCACAGGTCTGATATCCCTGATTCTTTCTTTGCTCATCCTCTACACACAAAAAGAGAGACCTCAATGCAGGAAAACCCTTGAGGGGCTGCTTGGTTTATTTAGGCATGTTCTTGTAATGCTGAGTGAATAGCTGAGCAGAGCTGGACTTAAGAATATGTTTAAATATGGGACCAGAATGAGGAATGCAGCTGCAGCAAAACATTGTGAAACCATGGCTAAAAGTGTGTGGCAGGTACAAACTGGGAAAGCACGATGTCATCTGTACAAATGGCTTTCCTCAGCCAGAAATCTGCTTTATTCTGACACATAAAAAATTAAAACACCTTGCTAAAGAATCCTCTGGTTTACAAGACAAGCTGCTCTGAAGAGAATATAAATGTGTTGGCTGCTTCATTGGCAGTCTATGCTTCAGATTTATTTTTTTAAGATATAATGTCTGAAGCCATATTTCCCTGGTGATAAAAATCCCGTTAGTAATCCTGACAAAATCCTAAAGGGCTAAAAAGCAATGAAGAGGATTTCTAATGGTAAGTTATAAATCCTTTTAGAGAATATCTTGCTTTAAAATAATTCATGGGGAAAAAAAAATGAGAATCTTAGGAAAGAGGTAGTTCTACTTAAAAATCCTATGGTGTGATCAAGGACACTTAGGAGAAATGTCACCTCCCAAGAAAAGGAGATGACACTGAGCAGCAGCTTTAGCTGGTCACTTGGCCAGTGGGGCACCAGGTACCTGAGGCAGGGTAACAGGAGAGATCATTTGTGCAGTGCTGTTTGTAATCCCATCTTCCAGAAAAAAATATTGAGCTCTCCCCATTAGGGCAGTAAGAAAGTAACTCAAGATCATGAGTGCTAATGATGTGTGCAGCTGCAGGAAATGGGAACTGCAAAACAAACAGGGATGTTGGAATGGAATAAAACAGCAGAGTGCATTTGGCTGATTTCTCCTGTAACATGGGCAAGGCTTCCCTTAGTTTAAATTAGTTTAAACCAGTGTTTTTTTCTTTTTTCTTTTTTTTTTCTATTTTTTTTTTTTTTTTTTTGTGTTGTGAATGAATTCCACTTACTGTCCCACACACCCGTCTAGACCTGATTTTCAGGATTTTATTTTTTATAGGTAATTTGTGTCACATAAATATCTGATCAATGATTTTGAGGATTATTTTAATCCATAATTTGAAGGTGGATAATGCACACTTTTATACACAATGGTAGAACACATGTAGTGAAACTCACACTTGTGAAATACAAGAGGGTTTTTTGCTGGAAAGAGTATGTATGTTACAAAAACCCCTGAAATAACTACAGGAAGTCTCAGACACTGCAAATATATAGTTTACTCTAAGAACTTGAAGGACAAACAGCATATCTAATATTATTCCTCTGCTAGATTTATAAAAAACCTGAATTTGGTGTGGAAACTGCTCATTGAATGAAATGGGGGTGGCAAGGAATTAATTGGGGTCCCTGCACCAAATGCAGAACAAAAGCCATGTTTAAGAATTCATTACATTCAATTACTAATTTATCAAAGAGGATGCATTCTTCACTCACCTGGGTTTTCATTGGGATGAAATCAATTGGATTCCTCAGGAATTGATAAAACTGCTACATTTAAATAAATAATTATATCCCTTCTGAAGATTTTTAAGCCCATTTATAGCCTTCTAGGGCAGAAGTGCATCACTGGTTAAACTCTGCAGGCTGCAGAGGAATTATTACTGTGCTTTATCAGTGGCAATGGGAGTGCTTTTTACACAGTGAGTAATTAGAAAAGAGAACCCACTGCTGAGCATGCAGCTGACAAGAGGCTGGGAAATCTCTCAGGGACAGACTTAGAAAAGTGATCTTGATAAATTGGAGCAACAGACTGAAAAAGAGAAAGCAGAATTCATGGAAGACAAATGCAAAGTACTGAGGTGTGGAAGGGAAATCAGACGTGCCCACAGCAAGCTGGACACAGCTGGAGGTACAGGGCAATGCAAACTGGAAATGAGGGGAGGCTGTGCTGGGGTTTGTGGGTGTCTGTGTGTGCAGAGCAGCTCCAGGAGCTGCAGGGAGTGTGGGATGAAGGATGCTCCCCTGGAGCACAGTGGGGCAGCCCTGCCCTGCTCCTCAAGTCCTGTTTTCCTCACATGCTGATAGCCCAAGCCCACAACTGGATTTAGCCTGAAATGCTTCATTCAGCAGATTTGATTTTAACCACTCAGCAAAGAGTTTTGGGATGGCTCCAACCCCTGCATGTGAATAACTTAATCCTTTAAAAAAATGTGCTTGGCCCCAAATCTAATCTTGACCTGGAACACTCCTGTGCAAGCCATAGAAACCTTTTCTGTGTGGAAAGCCACAAGCAAGATGTGCTGCAGGCAGCAGGACAAAACTAAATCTGTTGCAGGGGAAATCAAGGGGTAAGGGAAGACCTCTGAGAGACCTTAATGTGGGGTTCAGAGAAATTAAACCAAATGTGCAGGGGGTCCTGCAGGACTTCTTCGGGCCACTGGGCCAATATCTAAACAGCATGGTCAGCCTCTCCTGTGCAGCATCATAGGTGGGATTTTCATCTGAAAGTTCCATTTATCCTCTTTTCAACAGTAGCCACTCCTTGTCAGACATTCCTCATACAGCAATATATGGCACAATGTGTTTTAGAAATGATACTCAGTCACACCTTTGCTAATTCAAAATGAGAATGTAATGGTATGGAAAATTAATACTGTTTCTCTGCTATGTCACATAAAACTTGTTCCATATTCATGTAATAGCCCATAACTGATATGATAAAATAATATGGACACTGAAAAGCCATTTGTTTCAGAAGCACTGCAAACATTAAAACTTACAATAACTGTAGTGACTACTAGAATATACAGCAACACTTACAAAAACCTTGTGGATTCAGCAATCAGCTGCTGAATAGATTATGTATTAAATAAAACCAATATCTAGCAAAATAAAATGCCTTGTGATGAAGTGGAAAGGCCTTTTAACTGCTCATGGATAGCATGATAAACTAATACATCAAATAAGTCACCCGCTGAAAAATGGTTCAGGACTCGTGGATCTCAGAACACGTCCTAAGAAGGCCAGAATCATTTATGTGTGCCAGCCTCTTCCACCTCACCTGGAGAGGTTTTCCTGCCAGAGCCCTACCTGGGAGTATTCCCCATGCCCATGACTTCAAGGGCTGTGAAGAACAGCTCATGAGGCATCTCCTACTTAATTTGGCTTTGGACTAGGTTAGACTTTGGATCCTGACTGTATGAACCAGCACAGCCTTTCTTTTAACCTTTTGTTGCCTGTTATCCCCAGACAAACAGAAGGAGTCACTGATACATGAGATAACTCCAGAGTCACTGACCTGAAATGTGTATCAGACCCAAATCAGAACCAATTTTATTCTGGAAAGCAAAACCTGATTCATATAGAATTGCAAACAGTCTCCACATTTCTGAAAGAGCTACTAGCAAGGTGAGCCACCAAGGCTAAGGAGCTCATGTTTGTATCACAGTGGGAACAAGTACATCTTTTTGACACAGACTTATTTGTAACCCAGTCAGACACAGTACATTCATCCTACAGTTACACTTAAGCAAAAAAGGGGTAGATCCACCCTGCACTTCAAATCCTAAATCATATGGTGTACTATTAGCCAGAATTTTTACTCAAGTCTCTGTCTGTAAAGCTTCCCACAGCATATGAAAATATTGCAAAGGCAACAAGAAAATCTACTACTCACAGGAGTTTGTGTTGGAAGATGTGGGGGACTTGTGCTTGTTGGTTAATAAAGGCTCAGGGGAAGACCATTCATAAATACACAGACTATTTCAAAGCATCACAAAATGAAGAGTCTGAGACATTTTAGCAAACCTCCAAACTACATTTTAAACTCTCCAGTTATGAAACAAATTGCTCCACATTGAGTCACTACCAAGAGAAAACTACCTTTAATGCCAGCAGAAAGTGTATTGCAGAAATTCCTCACATCTGCAAAGCACCTCACTTAAATGATAATTATGTTCTATAAAGTGCTGTTACTCTTAGTCACTATTTACTTTATCTATTCTGAGTCATATTAAGTGTGGTGTCTCAGCTGCAGAGAATTTCATTACACCATTTGTTAAAGCATCTTTAATAGGCCAATTTCAGCACCCCTCTACTGTATCTCACTAAATGGTTTTTATTTGCTAAATGATACAGTTTAGATGAAACACACTTCAACACGAAATGCAGTTGTACTACTACAGATGTCATACTAACAGCCAGAAGACTCTCTGAGATTACTGTGACTACCAGGGAAGTGAGGTTGCAATCAATGAGATCTATTTTGAATCCTTACACTAGTGAAGCTTCCACTAAATGCTTGGGACTAGAACCAAAACTTGAAATTAAGCCAGAATTTGGAGGTTTATTCAGAAGAAATAAAAGTATTTCTTTGGTGTTTTAATTTGTAACCTCTAAGGGATTAAAAACATGTAGATTAAAAAGTGAAATAAATACTTCAATGGCCTTATTGGTGGTTCAGTTTCAGACAGGTATTTCAGTCATATTTTGTATGGGAGTGAGACATTCAAATAAAACAAATTTACCATGCACTGTAAATAAAACAGAGTACAGCAAGTCTTGTCAGTGTGGTTACCTGACCTATTCTCAATAGGTCTCTCTATCTACTTGTCTACAAACAAACCATCTATATTTTCAAATTACATACTTTAAACATTGCTGAAGGAGAAACTATCAAGTCTAGCTCACACTAGAGCATTTTACTCCTGCATATCTGTACTTAAGCACTGTCACAGTACAGGTAAAGGTCCCAGCTTCAGCCTTGGGGATTTTTTACAGTATTCCTTCAGACTTGTTCCTGTTCTAGCCTAGACTGGACAGGTCTGCTACAAGCAGGATCCAAGGCTGTGTGACTGATCTTTAAATTACACTGTTTATTTTGTCATGGGTTTGATTCCTGCATCTTATCTTCCTTTTCCTTCCTAAATACCCCATACTTTCACACAACTAAATCCAGAACTTCAGAGCCCTTTCAGTCTCTATTAGGTGAAGGAAAGAGAAATATCACTCCAGCTGACACCACTGAAGTGATGCTATCAGTTACATTCCTGCCTGGGAAGGATATCTCCACTGAGACCTGCCAGCAAGGAAACATGCCTTGAATTCAACAGGAACCTTCAGGCACTAAGGACAGATAGTTTGGCCAACCTGGCTACTTGCACTTTAGTTCCCTAATTTAACACTGCCAGTCCTCTTCTACTCCATCATCTACTCCTCATCCTCCTGCAGGAGTCTCTGCTCAGGACCAGAGCAGCAAAGGTGCTGGTCCTTTACCTCTAAATTTGTGTGACTTTTATGCATCCCAGGCAGACTCCTGTGTCCTGATCATCACAAAATATCACAGAAGATTCCAGGAAAAAAAAAAAAAAAGTAAATATAGAGTACCTTTTGTAATTAAAAGGCCATAGATTTTTTCCTGAGAATCAGAGAAAAATCTACAAAGTGATCTATATTTGCATGGCCTACCCCTCTCTTGAATAACGTTTGCTCAAGGTGAAAAAGAGACATTTACAGATGAAGGCAAGACAGACTTGCTGCTGCCATGGCTTTTTGTGACTGAAAAGGAGTGGTCAAGATAAACTCCCACGGTGTCCCTCACCCAGCTCAAGCCATTCCATCCTTCTGGAGGGAAGTGAGAGGTCCACAAAGCTATTTTTAAAGAGGACTGAGGTGAAAGCAATGAAAGAAGCGGCTGGAGGGACAGGGACGCTGTGTCTGTTCCTAGAACCACTGAATCTCCTGAGCTGGAATGTGCCCACAAAAATCACTGAGCCTGACCCCAGGACATCCCAAAAATCCCACCCTGTGCCCAGCAGCATTGCCCAAATGTTCCTGGAGCTCTGGGGGCCTTGGGGCTGTGACCATTCCCTGGGCAGTGCTCAGCCATCTCCCCTGTTAAAGGAGATGGAAATTCTCTTGGCTTGCAGCCACTGTGAGAGGAAAGGTGGCTGCTCTCTGTTAACCACCTGCCCTGGATTAATGGCTGGAAAGGCAGCTCAGGTGAATGGCACATGGGTGGCAGCACCTTGAGCTCTGTGCCAGTGGGAGCAGTGCTTTCACAGGTGAGGTCAGCAGCAGCTAACCATGGCAGCCTGGATAAAAACAGCACAGCAGCAGGTGAGCTGCAAAGCACACACCTGCAATTAACTACCCAGGGCACTTCGGGTTTATGCTGGGGTTTTTGTCCTCATTAATTAATTCCCTCAGGTAGTTAAAAGGAATATGAACCCTCTGCCCAGTTTGAAGAAGTCAGGAAAAGTTTCCTTTTTTTCCCCTAATATTTCAGTGCATCACAGCATGTTTTGTAGTTGTTGGCCAAGGACTGACAGTTGCTTTTCATGAAGCACTGCTTTGCTGACTTTTGATGCTGAACTAAATTATCAGCTATAGCTTTGTACTGTTCCCTTCTGTATGCATTTTCTTTTTAATTAAAGTTGTTGGAGGTCATTGCATGTTGCTGAAATCTCTGCAGGGAAATCTCTCTTCCTCTCTTTTGGTGCAGTTTTGGGTCTATGACTCCTTTCTTATTCTGAGTGAAGAAATGTTTTCTTAAAGGACTGAACTATGAAATGGGAGTTAAGGTGCAAATGAGGGCAGTTTTTGTCAGTATCTTTGCTAAAATAGGGTACCCTCTTTATGGTTCAACCCTGCCAAGCACTTAAACACATGCTTATCTTAAATAGCTCCACTGAAATCAATGAAACTCACATGACAGCAAGACACTGATCAGGGGTTTCTCCAATGGATGCTTTATGTCTTATGATTAAAAGTAATTCCTGCTTGGGAGCTGGGAAAGCATTTCCTCAAGCCTGCTGTTTAATGGCTTCTTCCCTGAATGTCCTCTTGATTAGCACACAAGCTCCATATAAAATATTTGGAGGATATATATTTTCTAGGTATCCAAGCAGTGTTTTTCTCTTAAATTGGATGTGAATGCCAAGGCAACTTAATGCTCCTTTTCTTCTCAAATGCTCTGCTGCCACATGTCAATATTCTCTCTGGCAGGTTTCATAAGAGCTGAAGTACAAAGTACACCTGCTGTGGCAGTCCCTGTGTTTCCTTTTCAGCTTTTGTTGTGGTTGAAACACAGTTTTCTGATGCCTGCTCTCAATGAACTTCATCTTCCTGAACTGATTTGCTGGATTTTCAACTGCATTCAGCTCTCTGCCCAACAGCCTAATCTCAGCAATATTTATTGTTCTCTTTATTTAGCTCCATCTCTTTATCACCCATGCTTCTTCCATTGTTATGTCTGTTTTTCAGGTAATAAGCTGCAAAAAAATAATTTAACTTTTTTTTGGTGCAGATTCAAAGGAAAAGGTCTCTAATTATGAAGACTGTGCTCAAGACTGCCCATTTTGCACAAGGATTTCTGCTGTCTCCACTGCCATGAGCAGGAGGGCAGAGACAGCCCAGGCTCAGCCCTTCCCAGCCCCACAGGGTTTCACTGGAGCACCAGGACAAGCTCAGGCTGTGCTGGTCCTTTGGCAGAGTTCCTCAGGGTCAGACTGCACCAGAGAGGAGTCTGGAGTGACTCTTTTAACTATATGTTTTTTATAGTTCCAGGGTTTCTTTTCCAGAACACTGCTATGATAAATTTGTTACTGAACTTCCCAGACAGGTTTTTAAGCCACCTCCAGGCTGCAAAGCTGAAGAATAGCTCACATTTAGAAAATTACAATAATAAAATCCACATACAAGGACTGACTCTGTAATAAGGCTTTTTCATGTTATTTTGCTGCTGAGTGAGACAATCTGCCAAAACTCCTCCAATAATCAAAGAGGAGGTTTGCTGTCTGTGAGGAGAAGGTGCAAATCCTGATTCTATTCTTTGGTGGTGCTGAGAACAGGAGCCCAGCTCATGTTTGGTATGAATTCAGTTAGTCTTTTATGACATTGTAATATGCAACTCAAAAGAACTCATCAACTTGATCTAATCTAAGCTTCTCTACAGAAAACTCAAATAAGCTTGAATTCTTGGATTAGTCAATGTTTGCAGCCACTTGAATTACATTTCATATATACATAAAGTGAGCATATGAATCTCAGCAGTTAAGTACTCTGCTGTCAATTTCCATTTTTTTTCCTTAAGAAAAGAGTAAAATATATTTAAACTCATCATGCTGAGAAGTAGTATCTGGCTGTAATCAGATACAATCAACCAAAAGAAAAGAAATAGCCCATATTTGCATCCATAATCTTTTTTATCTTGACACTGAAGGCTAATTGTCATATCAGGAAATGCAGAATGATATACAGTATATGTGCCTGAAGGAACCATGTTTGCAAAATTGCTTAACAGCAGCTACTCCTTGCTGTTTTGACAAAGATATACTCTTGCTGTCTGATAGCACATTTCTGTAGGAAATAATTTTGAGTAGGCCCTGTCAAATAAAGTTAGATTTAATGCAGCCACAATGTTAGTAATAAAGAGGAAGCATTGACATTTTCTTCATAATTAGATGTTGCCACTGATATCCAGCAAGAAGATGCTGCTGTCCTGAATTGTGATTGTTGCTGGGATGCTCATTGCATTCCCTGAAATCTGTACTGTCCCTGCGGGTGCTGAGCCCATGCACTGAGTGTTGTGCTTCTGATTGAACTGTCATAAATCCATCAGAATGTGATAGAGCTCCACCAGATGAACCCTACCTGAACATACAGCAAATAAATCCCTTGCTGCCACTGGCTGTTTGTATTATATTTCACATTTTAGGGACAATAGGAATGTGTTATTCTCTAGGAAAGTGTTTTTTAACAGCCTAAAAATTAATAGGAGCTTAGATTTGCTTTCATACACCACACATGCCTGGGGGGTTTTTGGTTTTGTTTTCATCTTCTTCAGGTAATCATTTATCTGAACGAAGTTATCAGATGATACAATGAAAAACAGAGAAGTTATTATTAAAGTGCTGTGACAGCCTAATCAGGAGCAGGGTCCCACTGTGTTACCAATCACAGAACCACAGGATGGTTTGAGTTGGAAGGGACATTAATGCCCATCCCATCCCATCCCATCCCATCCCATCCCATCCCATCCCATCCCATCCCATCCCATCCCATCCCATCCCATCCCATCCCATCCCATCCCATCCCATCCCATCCATGGCAGGGACACCTTCCACTGTCCCAGTGCTCCCAGCCCCAGTGTCCAGCCTGGCCTTGGACACTTCCAGGGATCCAGAGGCAGCCACAGCAAATCTGGGCACCTGTGCCAGGTCTCCCCACCCTCACAGGGAGGAATTTCTTCCCAAAATCCCATCTAACCCTGCTCTCTGGCAGTTTGAAGCCATTCCCCCTTGCCCTGCTACTCCAGCCCCTCTCCATTTCTCCTGGCTCCCAAAGGAATGAGCACTTCCAGACAGCTGCAGACTCCCTGGCCACTGCTGTGACAAAGAATCCCCTCAGTGCCCATTTAGCCCCAGGGCCTGTCCTTATAAAGTGAAAATAAGGAATAAAGATAGATGCAAGGCTCTGTGAGTGAGTGGAACCTTTCCTGTGGCAGCTGCATCCTGCAGGTTGAGCCCTGGATCCAATCTGTGCTGTTACAATCAGCTCACACAGTCCCATGTAAATAAAACAAATGAGAGAGGTGGAAACAAAGGCAGGTGGAAGCAGAATCTAAAATGCACCTATAAATATTATAAATCCTGCAGCAAGCAGACAGTTCTGTTTAACCCAAGAGGTGGGGAGATGGAACTGATTAGTTCTCACTGAGGAAAGGATATTGATGTTTAATACCCTTTTGAGGCTGTTGAGCTCAGTTATTGGATTCAAAGCAGGATACCTGATGGTGCAGGCAGCAGCATATAACTCCTCTTCCTTCCCTAACAACTGCAACTCCACAAGAAAATTACCAGTTCCAGCTCAGAAATGAAGGTGGCCTTTTGCTGGCTGAAAATCCTTTATTTATGAAACAATTTAAAATTATTTGCCATTTGCAGTGCCAGGAAGAAACAGCACATTTGTTCAGCCAATGTACAGCTATCTCTGCAGTGAGGTTTAGAGTGGCCCTACTGTTTGTCATCTTTTAGGTTGAATTTTTATTGGTTTTGCAAATGTTAATGCATACTGTTAAGCAAGATTTAGCCCAAGGAGATAATGTTAGGAGCAAATATGGTTGGGTTTTCCCCTAAAAAAAAGAAAACAAAAAAAACTTTGAAGGGGAAAAGAAAAAAATCATGAAAAACTAATGATTTCAGAAATGAAGAGTTAAAAAGGGAAACATTTGCACATACAATATTGCCTTTCTGGGGTGAGGTCCATGAAGACTTTTAGGCTACAAAGGTGTTTATTTTTTCAAAATTTGAAGTGCTTATTTAATATTTTCCAAGTGAAGCATTTTGACTTTCTGTTTTTGATTTTTTAATAGTAAAATCTGATTTAGTAATTATAAAAAAGGCAGAATATTAACATTAAAAATTAAATAGAAAATAGAAAGAAGCTTAAAATCCTTAGAAATATGCGCCATCATTTTTGCTCAGACCAGTAACCTAAATTGACACTTAATTCTTTTTTTTGCCAATAAAAAATAATTTCTAATATGATTTCTACTTAACAGACATTTTACCTGGCTCCTGTTTTAAATAAGAGGGCTAAGTGATTATATAAATGACAAGTCTTAATAATGGCAAAAAGCAGCTGATGCAGAATGTGAAAACAGAAATATAAACACCAGTTGCAACATACCAAAAATGCATTTTGGATCCAGTGTATTTTGGCCATGCAACTTCTCCAAGATCTTACAGGCATTTTTGCTAAAAGCAAGTGCATAAGCAGACTTTTTGCCATATGAAATAGCAGCACAATCATTTTCTGTTCATGGCCTCCAATCCTCCAAAGGGAAACTGAAAATAATATAGCCTAATTACAACTCGGAATAAAACAGTTTTATTACCGAATAAACGACTTTAATTCTTTGTTTGCTCTCAAATGATACGTGAAAATTAATATGTGGCAAATTAACACCATAAAATTCATGAGTGAAGGATTTTTTTTTTTTTTTTTTTTTGGTTTGCCTTGCCCTACTTGCAGCAAGGGAATACAATTTCTCTTCTGGATCACAGGCAATAAAGAAAACCAGATCTCAGTAATGATAGAAGTTATAAAGCACTGGGCTTGCCTCACAGCATAATTCAGTCATTCAGAAGTCTGCACGCTTACAAATGTGTTTTAAATATGTCTCAAAACTGAAATGTGGCTGTTTTGGTTTGCACCAAGCTTTGCACCTCGGTGGGGACAATGCAGGGAACCATAACAAGTCATGAAGTGTTACAGTGCATGATCAGTCCTGGCTTCTGCTCCATCACATCCCCACTTCAGGACACAATCAGGCACCTGAGGTGCTCTATTGCCCCATAATGAAGCCCAATAAAGATTCATTAACCTCTGGCCTCCTTCACTTATTTGATGGACATTGAACATCTCAGGGAAAAATCTAAAAGGTGAACCTGAATGAGCTCGGTTCAGCAGGTGACATTTTGAGGAGTTAAAGACACCTTAGGTGATAATTTACATCTGAAGCATCGAGGCATGTTGACATACTGATTGATAAATGGAAACATTTTATGTGATGGTCATGCTGGCTGAACATTTAGGGTGATTTATGCTGTAACATTTGCTTTTTATATGTATATCATTTTTTTATGTTAACAATAAAGTGCTGTAAATGCTACATTAGTAATAAAATATGCACTGGCTATGTGCTTTATTGGCTTTATTTGTGTATGAATAAATACCACCACACTCACACAAAAATGATATGGAAATAACATACCTTGAGTAGGCACAGTGACAACCTGTAACTATGCTAAGGTAAAATTGATGTTAAAATCCAAGAGTGGAAGTCTGCACAAACTGTGATTCATGTCGGGAGGTACATCTTACCACTATGCTTAAGGAGAAATGTGTCAAAGAAATAAAGGAAGGATGGATCAGAGTTATTAGGAAAGCAGAGCAGATGACTATGTGGAAGGGACAACACTTAACTGATTTATACCAGTGCTCAGAAACAGTTCAGACTTTTGATGTTCCTCTGAGATTAATGACACCATCACTCTCTATTACAGGTACCCACACATGCAGAATGACTCTGCTGCAATATGAGACACAGCAGCAAAGCAATTACAGAAATGTCAGAGTCTTTTCTTTCCCCCCCAACAATGAACACTTTATCACCTCCTGGTGACCAGTCCACTTTCAAATGGGGCTGGTTTTTTTTCAGAAAAGGCCTCTGAAATAATGTGCCAGCGTGGGGGATCCCCATTGCTACAGAACCACATGAAATGTGCTCCAAGCAAGATTTCCTGGAAGACCAAGCATCCTGCTCTGCAACCATCAGCCTGTGCATCTCTTGCATACACAGAGATGCCCCTGGGAGGCATCACTCCTAATGTGTCTGTACAACACAGATGCTCTGTGCACGTGCACTACACCCAGCCCCTTCATACACAACTGACTTTCCAGACATGGAAAGAAAATCCAGATATTTCATAAAGTCCAGGGCTTGCTTTATGGTTTAGCAATAAATATCCAGAGCATACATCATATTGTCAACATTTAAAGGGTTAGTTTGACTTACTGCCTACCTGCAGTGCCCTGGCCTTGACATGTGTCAGTAAGACACACAGGAATTCTGGATATAAATATTACTATGTACGTGGATAAAACATTTACTTTGAAAAATTTACAGGATCAAAAAAGAAAACTTCTGACCTGGGGGTACCCAGAAGTATGCACACAGGAGCTGGGATAGGTAGGAATATTTGTAAATTCACAATAGCAGCAGTTCTGAGTTAGCAGCAGTGTGCTGTGATTTTTTGCAAGAAGTCTTGCACTGAGCAACTTTACCTTACACAGATTATCTGGCTCAGGCACAGCCCAATGCTAGAACTTCTCCTGAGCTAGGAAAGGACTCAGGATTCAAGGGAGGAAGAATGCAGTGCAGGAGTGGAAGTGCTGTGGAATTACTGCAGCACATGAGGCTCTTACTGTACTGAGTGTGAAGTGACAGCTCGGATGCAGGCTGTCAATAGAGCATAAATTATCACAGCATCAAAAGTATGGGAAGATACTGTGCTGTCCTGAAATTCAGCTAACTTCCTCTGGGATAACAAAGCCCTGGCACAGTAGGGAAGCCCTATTTTGTTGGCAAAAATAGCCCCTTTGAGGGGCCAGAAGAGACACAGAGCCTCCCCCAGAGCAAAGGAAAGCAACCTTTTCATACCTGTGGCTTTCCTAAGGCTCTGGCCACCCCCTCAATGCAGCCTTCACCACTGCTTCCCTGAGCAAATTACAGCTCCAGAAGGCAACAGAAACAGCAGGCACCTTTTATAATCAAAGATCTCAATAGTTACAGAACACCATGTAAAAGCCTTTTCCTCAGTTCAGCAAGGACTAAGTGGCAACAAGGGAGAGGATGAAGCAGGGACAGTGGCAATTAAAAGCAAAAAGGATATAAAAATATTCCCAAATGCCTCAAAAGTAGCAGGAAGAGAAGACCATTTCAGTCTTAGCTAGCATTAACCTCTTTACATGGAAACTGAGTCTAGAGGCAGAAATGGCAGTACCCAGGATTTTGTTATTCTCAACATCTAGTGGTGATGTGAATTTGGGGAGGAAGGGGATCTCACAGCACTCAGAGATAACAATTAGTCCCCATACACATAGGCACACACACATTTATCTCAGGCACACACAAACAAGCCTGTTGGCACATATAATGTACTCCACAAACCCAATTTGCTCTCACTTCATTATTTTCAAATACATAGGGAGAGTTCTGGGAATGCAGGTTGTTGCTATGCCAAATTCTGCAGAATGCAAGTTCTTTTGGTATTAACAGGAGTCTTTATACCATTTTCTCTCTAATTTTCTACTACATCTCTGCCAAACACCATTTAGCTTTGCTCAGAAAGTTGAAGCTTTTATAGGCAAAGCCCCAAAAACACTTCTCTCTTTTTTTTTTCTTTATTCCTGTGAGCAGCCACATAAATCCCAGATGTTCTCTATTCTGCAGGAAGTAAATATTGAAATTGTGCTAGGAGATATTAAAATAGAGCTGATGGAGATGTGAGCCTGAGATCCAAAGTGTGCTGAATTTGAAACAGTTCTGTCAGCAATTGCCCACTCTGACAGTGCTGCATATCTGCTGTCTGCAATCAGTACTGAGGGCCATAGATCTTCCTAATCACCTTTCTCTCCAGTGACAAATATGAGCAAGCTAAAGCTAAGGTCAAATGAAAGGACTAAACACCTTCCATACATCAGGAAAGTTACCCTCACTCAAAATATGAAGCTCAGCATCTGGTGAGCTTGAGTGATGTAAAGCACTTTTGGCAGAACAACAGCATCAAAGAATCTGATGCAAAATTCCTTGAGGGTTGTTGAAGGATGGGGAAGATTCCACTGGTTCATTCCACTGAAGCACAATCTGAGCACACAGCTCTACACATCACACTCAGCCAGGATAGAAAAGACATTTGTTGCTATTACTAAATGTAATTTCTCTTTGAAAAGGAAAGAGGTGCAGCTCCATGGGCTTGTGTGAAGCTTTTACATGTGTAAAAGTTGGGGTTTTTTACCATCAGTGAGTGGCCTGGATGGAGCCCAGCCCCAGCAGAGAGCATCCCTAATGGCTGGACCACCACAGGCTTGACTTCCAGCAAGGGTGGTGTGACAGCCAGTGTCCCCCTTGGGGCAGCTGCCAGGATTTGGAGGATTTCCCTATGAAGAGACTTGTAGATTCTCCCCACTCTCCTCCCCTGGGTGCAAGGGACATCCTAATTCCTGAGCTGGGAAAGGCAGCTGTAAGGCAGATCCCAGTTCTTTGTGTTTCACCCTGGAGCACAAGGGTGTTGAACACTCACACCCTGATGACCTGGAGGTAGGTGACTGCTTCCATTCTTTAAGGCAAAAAATCATTGTTTTAGTAACTATCCTCAGGAAAAGAAGCAAGATGGGAAGAAGAGCCCAAATCACCAAAAAGCTGGAACTTAATCCCTTGTCTGAGCAGCTCAACCCGATGACAGAATGACTTTAACTTGGAGCAAATGGGCTGGATGTAAAAAATACAACTTTTCCCAGGTACAGAAAGCAGGAACAGGCACAGAGGTACCTGAATGAAAGCTCAAACCTGAACTTTGTGCAAGGCAGTGTGAGTAGTCAGTAATTATTTATAGCTACAGGCCTGTGCCTTCTGAGCATAGGAGAAGCACTAAGCAAGATACCTTTCACCATGAAAGAGGCTCTGGGAATATTTCAGGAGGGTATGGGAAGAATATCTGTTGAGGGGTCATGGCTCAGGGCAGGAGGCTGCCTGCTTCAGCCTGAATGATATTATTTTATTCTGCAACCCCAGAATGTTCTATTTCATCTGTCACAGAAACTGCCAGTCAGTTCCTTAAGTACAGCTCAAGTCTATTTGAATTATTACGCCAAGGAAAAATGGCTTTTCCTTTCCCCAAATGAAGCCCCCAGACTCAGTGTTTTGACAACACAGATCCCAAATTCAAGCAAACTTTATCCAAAAGCAAGGGAAGACCAGCCCCAAGCCCATCAGAGCACTACAGAACCTAAGGCACCTTTTTGTTCCAGGCAGGTCCTGGGAGCCCTTGGGCTGGGCATTCCACCACTCCTCTCCTCATCCTTGTGCTCCATTGCCTCTTCAAGGGCTTTCCAAAGCTGTTTCAGATTTTTAGCTCCTCATGACAAGCAGACTAAACCATTCTTCCTGCAAACCCTACATCAGTATGAAACGATGTCATGACTGATACATTGAATGCTTCAATTTGTACTGGTAGCATCCTTTTCTATATAGGAAATGTAGATGTTACCCAAAACCAGAATTTCTTTCCCTTCTTATCCTATTCCTCTCACCTGAGAGGAAAAAAAAAAAAAAAAAAAGGAAGGGATTTAGTCTTAAAATTACCAAATTTGCTAAACCAGCAAACAGAAATCCTCCCATGGGACTGAGCACTGTACAGCAATTACAAGGAATTCCACCTACTCCAAATGCCCCCTCATCCAAAATGGGGAGTTCTCACTGGGATATTCCTGACTGCCCAGAAAATCAATTTGCTCACCCATTACATGAGATGGATTTGGTGTCTGTCTGAGGGCTGTACCCCAGCACAGTGCTCAGTGTCCCAGCCTGCCAGCAGGTCATTCACCGTGGTCCAAGTGGCCACGCAGCCCTGGCACATCCCACACCTGGCATCATGTGGAATTTCCCCTCTCCCACAGGTTCATCCACAAAAATACAGCTCTGTGGAGGAGATCAGATCAAAATTAATTTAGCCTAGAGTTATATTTCCATAGTAATTCCAGCTCAGGGCTGTTTCTCAATGCTTTCTAGGAAAGTGCTGGTGACAGGTCTGTGTGGTGTTCAGCCACTGAGCACATCCTGGCTGCTGGGGCTGCCAGGAAAGGCAGGATCCAGCCCTCAGTGTCCCAGGGACACGTGCTGGGGACACTTGCCACTTGCTGAAGGACACATCCAAGTGATGAGTGTGGGGGGCAGAAGCAGCTGTGCCCTGGCCAGCTGGGG
Source organism: Oenanthe melanoleuca (assembly GCF_029582105.1). Lineage (NCBI taxonomy): Eukaryota > Metazoa > Chordata > Aves > Passeriformes > Muscicapidae > Oenanthe > Oenanthe melanoleuca. The sequence goes on from NC_079346.1 coordinate 4,878,376, forward strand.
GATGCTGTGCCCCAGTGCCAGGCACTGCTCGGGCAGCCAGAACAAGCCACATTCCCACAGGCAGGCTCCGGTTTTGTCAATGAATCCTATCCCTTTCCCCAGATGCAAAGAAGGCCAAAAGTACCCCATTGTGTTACAGGGTAATATAAATGTTGTTTTTGGACTTTGGTGCTGCAGTGCTCGTTTGCCAATTACATGAGGCTCAATTGTTCAGACGAGAATTCCGTGTTGACTAATTGGCAAAAACATAAACACAGCTAAGGAGCACGCTGTGTCCTACTTCAGTGAAATGTGCTACCTTTCCTTCCCAATTAGAAACACTCATTTGCTCTTTTAATTGCATACCTTTGCATATTTACAGCAATTAATAAATTGCAAAAGTGGAACATACTAAGTCAGTCTAATATTTGCATTTCTGCTTGCTAAGTCCGTTAAGGCATCTCTTCCACATTAGGCTTTAATTATGAGAGGAATGCAGAACACCTGATGCCATGCTGGAACCAAGAATTATTTTCTTTGGACTCCTCTACCTTGTCACAAACCAAAGCAGTGTTTTCTCCACAAAAACTGGCTAAAGATTTACTTCCTGAGGAATTAATGCTGTAATTGCATGTGTTTTTCTAGCTGGCTATTATGCCCTTGAAATACTGATACAGTCTTAATTACAGAAGTGCAAACAACACCATTTTTGTGAACTGCTTTCTATGTTGTACCAATTATGCAAGTAATAACCCACATTCAGTAAAAAAATAACACCTTTTAGCAGTGCCCAAGTCTTTTCTATATTTTTAACAATTTTGGGAGTGCTTATTTTTACTGCCTGAAAATATCCTGCTGCAATATATATTTTACAGTAAAAGGAATAAACAGTTTATTTCAGAAACTTTCTCATTAAACGTGCTGCATTTTTAGTTGATTGTGATCTGCTCTTCTGTTTTCATTGAGACTGTACCAGTTTACATCAGCTGGGAACTGGCTCACCTTATAATTTTAAAGGATCTGATCCCATTTGGTCTCAAAATTCAGGAGGGGTTTTTTCCCTTAAGAAATGTTTTATGCCAAATGTAGGTAATTAATGTTTTTTTAAGTATTTGGTGTATTTGCACACATATGTAGAGATAAAATATACTTTCTATTTTAGGCTGGGATGTGTGTAACAAAGCAGATAAGAACTGGGAGGTTTTAGAGACAAGATCTGCACAAGAAATTATGATTTTATTTTTTTTTTTAAATCTTCATACAAGCTCATTGCTTTCTAAAATCTCACTAAAACCACTCATGTCACTCTGGTGAGATGGCTCACAGTCCTCATTTCAGAAAACAAAGCAGCTGACATTCCTGCTGTAACATCTGGCTCCACACCTGACTCTGGGTCAGGGTTTTATCTGGTGCCATTTGACAGGGCTGCACCGGTGCCAGCAGAGCTCATCTGCTGAGCTGAGCCAAAACCTTCCTGTGCTGCAGCCTTTGCTCTTTCTGGACACAGAAAGACCAGTCCTTAACACAACAGGTCCAGCTCACAGGATTTTGGATGCTGTTCATAACCCTGGCAAATGAAAGAGCATGGCAGGAGCAGAGCAAATATAGAGCTGTGTCACTGTCACAGGCTCACAGGGATCCTCCCAGCCTGCAGATCCCTCCGTGGCAGGGAAGAGGGGACACAGACCAGGGGTAAATATCACAGCTCCCAGCAGAGTGCTCTGGTGGGGTGTGCAGGGGGCTTCCCCAAACTGGGAGAATCTCTGGGAGAGGCAGCAGGCACCTGCAGCTCCTGTGGCAGGTGCTGGCAGGACCTGGGTGGGACCAGGAGCAGCAGCCAAACCCTCCCACACCTCCAGAAGAAGCCCTTGGGAAGCACTTGGAGAGCAGGAGTGCTGTCAGCAGGGCAGATGGCACAGAAGGGCCCTGCCAGCTCAGCCTGGTGCCCACCCAGCACAAGCCATGACTGTGAGCTCTGCACCCAGCAGAGCTGCCAGAGCTGCCAGCAGAGCTCAGGGGAGCTCACTGCCCATCAGTGCCAGCTGCAGCCTGTGCTCCAGCTCCCTCCAGCAGCAGTGGGCACAGTTCTCCTGGGGAGGAAACCCTCCCTTAGTGCCAGAGCTGCAGGAGGAGGTGAGGAGGTTGAGGGATGCCAGTGACTGACAGAAACACTCCTGGCATCACACCCTGCCTGCCCTGAGCCAAACCCAAAAAGCAGAAGGATGCATGCCATGGAGAATTCCCCTCCCTGGGAGTGTCTGGGGCCAGGTTGGAGGGCTTGAGCAACCAGTCTCTGCTCATGGCAGAGGAAATGGTCTTTAAGGCTCCTTCCAACACAAGCCATTCCAGGATTCTATGATTCCCTATTCCCTGCCCTCCATTCACCTGGCTGAATGCAGTGACAGGAGCAATGGGATAAATTAAAAGACAGGGGGCAATGGAAATAGATTCCTGCCCAGTGCAACCAGTGCATCCCCTCCATAATTGCCCCAGCACCCCTGGTTCTTGTCTCAATGGGTGTGGAACCAAACAAACCACACATTGCTGGCTGTTTGGTCAGTGGTTTCAGAATTTAAGGTAATTTTCTATTTCTTTCTAGAAAGTCAAGTCCGAGTTTCCTATTTAAACCAAAATCACTGCCATTCTCTATTTTTTGCTATTTTTTGCCTACTTCTCCACATCTCACAGAGTTATAAACATTTGAGCCATAGTAACATCTTTAGTACTTTGGCAGAGAGGGGGATTTGATTAACAAACTCTTCAGCTGTTGTATTTTGCTGATAATGTTCAAAATATCAGGCAGAAATGAATCTTGTACCATTCCCTCCACCCAAAGGGTGTCCACCCTAATTCCATCATTTCAGATGCCTTTATGGCACATATTGATGTCTGCAGTTATATTTGCATGCATTCATTCATTCAATACCAAGCCTGACATTTGTAAAAAAAACATACAGCTGGTGAATGAGAGAGTTGTCTTATTCTTCAGAAGTAGAAACTTCAGATTTTAATGTCAAAAGATAAAAATAACTGTTGGGGTTTTGTTTGGTTGTTTTTAGTTTTTTTCCTTCACTATAGGGAGAATTTTTATAAAAGGAGATCTACAATTTCAAACTAAACAAGCAAATTGTGTTTGCACTGCAACTTTCTTCCTCACCAATTTCAGTTGTTTTCAGAGAAAAAGGGGAGGAGAAGACTACATGAAGATGAAAGGGAAATTTACCCCAATGTTGAGCTTTCAAAAGCAGAAGACTACAAAGAAAACCTGATCAAAAACTTATTACCAGAAACTGGAATGACTATATGTGTCTGGGGAGGGGGAGAAATGCAATATCTCAAGCAAAGAAAATTCAAATACAATAGAAAATGGTGCTGGGTGTCCATGGGGAGATGGAATGATTTCCTCTGAGCTCATGGGAAATTACTGTATGGATATCTGAACGATGGGTCATATCTGGTGCTGAAACCAAGCAGACTTTTACTGTGTTACATTCAGATCCAAGCAGAGCTGAGTTTGCAAACAAACATCAGCAAACTAAAGACTTGCTGCTAGAGACACAATCTTAAAACCAAAAAAAGACAAATCCCACCAACACAACCATGCTTTAAATAGTTTAGAAGAGTAAGACCAATTAAAAAGAAAAATTTAATTTAAGTTTATACCCTACAGGAAGACATACATTAAGCATGATAGTGAATACAAAATGGATAAAGGCTCTCAGTCCTCAGCATTTTTTAGTGAGCCCATCAGAAGTGCAGAGCCACAAGAACAGGGCCAGGAATGGTCGTAGGGGCTGCTGAGGCACAGCCTGGCACGAGTTTGAATGTTTGATGTGGTTCCCAAGAGACACAGAAGGTCCTGCACTCCCTGCCATGCACAGAGAAGGAAAATGGCTCCTCATGTTAACTATACCTGCACAAAACTGGAGAGGTGATGTGGGTGATACAGAAGGAAATTTGTTCATTTAAATAAGTTTTACCACTTGTTGTTTAATTTTCCTCTGAAAGTTTTCTGATCCTCTGCAAAGTTGCCAGAGCTGAGATCAGAGAAACCTTATGAGGTTTCTGTAGGGAAGTGCTCTGCAGAGCCAATGTTCCCAGGACTGGATATAGCAGAGGAGTGCAAGCCACAGGAGCACATCCCCTGCAGGTGGGAGATCTCTCCTTTCATGGGAGATGTAAGAACTCAGTCAAGGTGAGGATAGTTTAGAAAACATAGGCAGCAAATTCCACTGTTTAGGCTGATGCAGTAACAACACATATCACCACAATGACAAACATGATTTTGCCAGTTTGGTGCAAACAACTCTTTCATATTGTGTGATTTCTTACTGATAAAATATTCCTGGTAACACTAGAAAAATCCCTTGCACACTGAACAACAAGGCTATGATTGACTGTCTGCACAGAAATGAGTTATAATGGGATTTGGCACCTCTGAGCTGGGAGGACACAGGGTGCCAGCAATTGTTTGTGTTTCTGGAGGGGTTATCCAGCTTCAGAAGTGTTCAGTGGCATGTTTCAATCAACAGCAGGAAAGTACAGCTATCTCCACTTTGAAGGAGTTTAATCTATGGCTACGATCCAAAAAGACCAAGTGTCCTCTGAATTCAAAGGCAGCCAATCTTCATAGACTTGAGAAGAGATTATCTAGAGATTATGTTGGTAATTAACTGAGGAAATGGAAAGTTGGTCTAAACCCTGTGGATCTGCCTCAAAGTGACATTGCTCTTTTCCTCCAGCAAAGGATGTGTTGGAGGCTATGGACAGAATTTACAGAGAAGCACAGTGAAATATGGGTAAAGCAGCCAGGGGAGCCTCAATTCAGGTGTCTTAACTGTCTTTGCACTGAACTGGACAACTGGGTGCCTGACAATAGGTCATTTCTATGTGAAATTAAAATGAAAACTAGTGACTGCACACCAATACCCAGCAATCATCATATCAATGTTAATACGTGTTCCTCATTAATAGCATTTAGTCTAACTGGTCTTATTACACCTCTCAGTTATTGCAATTACTCCCAATTAGGCAGAGACTGTGAGCACCAGCTTTTATATCCTGTCACATGCCAGATGAGCTGAAGGACCCCTCTGCTGCAATGCTGTTCTGTAGAGAAACTTCATTTCCTATTACCCCAGAGACCTTCTCAAGACAAATGCTTCATTCTTACAACATCATATTTTTTCCTCTTATTTGCATGACAGCACTTCAGAGCTCTCCTAAATCTTTGATTACTTAATAACAACTTTTCTTTCTCATCTGATATCTGCAGAGAGTGGAACAAAGGAGTTCTGCACAGTTGCAGGCACACACAGCCCTGCTATTGAGCATTTCGATGGTGCCATGCAAAGAGGGCAATGTAGCAGGGAGCAGAGGGGAGTGGCTGCTGGCTGGACAGCATGCCCCCTCTCATCTCTCTCACTGTGGTCCTTGCCAGAGCCATGCTGCTGTTTGAGGCAGACAGGAGCTGTGCCTGCTTCCCACAGTCTGCTCCATCGGCGCGTCCCGCTCTGCGGCGCTCCCAGGCTCCAAGGGACAGCTGGAGCAGAGTGAAGGGCAGCTTGAGGCAGCCACAGCAGGGCAACAGAGCCCCACACACCAGCAAATACCCCTGAGTGTGCAAAACAGATGTGAGCATGGGCATCCCACAGCTCACCCTCACACAGCCCCAAACTAACACCAAATCTCCCAGCACGAGCTGAGCCCCTCAACCCAGGATATTCACAGATGTCTGGGAAGTTTTGGAATCAGTGCTCCATTTAAATGATCCTTTCACTCCTTCCCACGTGAATTATTGTTATTTGCATTAACAAATGTACTCCATGCCAAATTTCCCACAGGCCTCTTTTTGAATTAGCCAGCTGTGTGAAGCTCTGCATGAAGTATATGAATGGATACCCAAATCCTATCAGCTCTAACAGGTACTTCTCCATCTCTTAACACATTGCACACACTGGCTATAGAAGGTAAAAGCAGCATTGATATGAACTGTGGAATAACATCCAAGCAAACCACATGCACAGCCACACATTCCCAGAAATCCTGCTCCAGTCACCAGTTTCAAGGAAGAGAAAACATAACAGCAGACAGCTCTTAATTTGAAGCATCCCTCCTACTTTAACAAAAGGTGGTGTTTTTCCATTATTTGCTCCTTAACAACGAAACACTGAAGGTCTTTACTGCCTACTGCAGAGTGTTAATTTTTAATGGGAGAAGCTACACGCTGCTTGATTTCTTTAGTGCATGAAGCAGCCAACCAATCGTGCATCACCTCTAACTCCAGAACAGCAGTTTCAGCAAGGAGCCTTTACAGCTCAGAGCATCCTTGAGGGCTAAAGATGTCAAGCAGTTTAAATGCCAGTGAAATCAAGAAGACACCAGGCTCAGATATATTAGGAAAAAAGGACAGGAAAATGGAGACCTCCACTGAGATCAAAAACTTTTTTCTCTGCTCCAAGAAATAAGGGCCCACTTAAGGCAGCTGTGAAGCACCCACCTGGTGAATGGGGAGGGCATGAGTAGCACTAATGACAAAGCACAGAGCAAATTTTATCATGAAAAATGTGTGAAAAATGGGCTGGAGGACATGTGAGAGAGTCCAACTCTCCCTCTGTACCTGACACACGCCTTGCTTTGCCTGTCCAGCAGGAGATCTGATGATTCAGAACCTTCAATGACCTTAAGGAATTTGTTCCAAGTCTAAACAGAAAGGTTTTTTCCTAGTAATTCTCCAGAGCACACAATCTCAGTGCCACTGTGCCCACTGCCAAAGCTGCCAGGTATTCATGTGGGACAGAACTTCCCACCCCTCAAAGCTGAAGCCCACTTGCTGAAATTCCCAGTTCACCCTGTTTTCAGGACATGCTGTCTTTGGGCATCACCCCTGCCTGTAAAGCCTGTCCTTGATGGGACATGGCCCTGCTCCTGCACAAAGGACAGTGCAGAGGGATCTGCATCTCAGAAGCTCCCTCAAAACTGGACAACAACCCTCAAAATATACCAGATCACATTCAACAGACCAAGATTTCAGTGGATAATTCAAGCTATATTGCTGCAAAGGCTTTTTTTTTTCCCCAGCAGTAATTCTCAGCATTTTTTTCAACTTTACTGTGCTGTGCAGCAGGATTGAAAGTTAATATCCATTTAAGCCATTGCCAGAATAGGAATATTTCTGCTCTTGTAGCTTTAAAAATATCTTGTGGAGTGAAACGATGGATGCCAAGTTTCAAGGTTGAATGATTTTTTTATAGCAAAATTATAAATCCCTGAAAATGAAGGATAAAATGGAGAGTATTTAATAAGCCTGAACTGAAACAGTGCTATCAGATGTCCCTTTAATAATTTTGATAGAAATGGATCTTCCCTCAGATTTTCCTATCTGTGAGTACAGCATTCAGCACTGGCATCACTCTGCTGGTGCAAGTGTTTAAAGGCAGAATATTTGGAGTGCCTGGGACCAAGCAATGGCACAGTGGCTCTTCCAAGCAGAAAGATGATGAAAAACAAGTGGGCTGCTGAATTTTCTTCAAGCCAACTTCCACACCACTGTGGCTGCTGTGAGCTTAGCATTGCCTTGGGAGAGAAATCTTTTCCTACTATTAGGTGGGTGTTGGATGCTGTAGACAAGGATCCATGGCCAAAACTCCTGCAGCCTTGGTGCTGATGCCACACCCACATGAGCATCTCTCTAGTCCCAACTGAGAGTCTAATCAAGTTAAGGTTCCAGTGAGAGAAGAACTAACTCTGTTATTTAGCAGGTAAACTCTGAGCAGCACCCTGGGGGGAGGAGGAGAGTTTATCCTTGTCATGTGCACTTTAATCTCCTTTAAATTACACCCTTGCCTAGAGGAAATGGTGAGTGCCAATCCAAAACCATGAAAGATGTGTTTTGCAATTTTCCATGCTGACTTCAGAAGTATTTATTTACAGACCACCTCCTCACCAGAATTTACAGGGATGCAAGTTGGGTTTGTTATGGCACCATCACACTGGTGCATGTGTGAATGCCTGGACTTCAAAGGTAACAACACCTGCCTTGATGGTCAGAAGTATTGAAAAAGAGCAGCAACAGGTGCAGATCAAGGGCTGCAGCCCAAGCAAGCCCTTGCAGAAGCCATAATTTGGCAATGGCAATAATACATTTCCTCCTAAATGTGGCTCCTTGATGGCTACTCTACCTACAGTTATTTCAGCTTGGTCCTTCTTTCAGGTGCCTGGGAATGCCATCAGATAGCAGTCAAGAACTATAGAGAGAGATATTAGTTTGCTACTCTTATAATGCACAAAGACATCATTTTTGTACACTAAATCAAACTATATATATATATATATATATATATATATATATATATATATATATTTACTGTTCTGATTTGGCTGAGCATGTAAGTGCCCTCTTTTAACATTTACTCACACCAGTTTTCCTGTATTTCCTCTCTGCTCAAGCCATCTTCAGATCAGTCCCCCCCAATCCACAGACATGATATGCTTATTTGAGGAACAAAACCTCCACCTTTTTTTGGTCTCTCCCTGCTTTAGCTTCAGGCCATGAGCAAGTGCAAGCATATCCTGACAGCAATGCAATATGTAAGACAGAACAACTTCAGCCAAGACTCCTTAATGGAAATGGCAACTGCTATTGATTTCCTAAACACAGAGGTTGTGCCCCTCACCTCCATGACAAATCAGTTAGTAAAGACTGGGGACTCAGGGGAAACTCCTCAGTATGTAAACATGAACTTGTGGTTTATATTAACACAATATATTCTACAACTTCTTCCATGGTGAAGTCCAGGAAAATACAGGAGGAGTCTGCAAGTGGCAACCAAAGATATTCACAGCAAGAAAAAAAATCACTTATACAAGTGCAATTGAATTCAACAGGCAAAGGAAAGAGCAGGCACATAAGAGTACAGAGAAACTATGGAAACCTTTGGATTACCACTAAATTTATTATCAAAATGAAAAAGAAGAAAGACAAAACCAAACAGATTGATTCTTAGTTGCAATACAACACATACAGTGATTAATAAAAATAACTGTTATTTATCCTCCAGTAAAATGTCTGTAATACAATTAAAATTGGTGTAAGAATTCAGTCTACACAAGGACAAACATCCTTATCGTGGTAGAAGAGACAAATATTTTTCCAAACAATAAAATAAGGTTAAGAAGCTCCTCACTCTCTGGTAATACATTTTATATTTTGGATCCAAGAAATCTCCCATTTAGGAGCAGAGCAACTTGCCCCTGAAGCACAGCTCCTCCATAATCAGTGTTTGCACAGCCACAACCAAGGACAAGGAATACAGACATCACCAGAGATGTCTACAGCCCCCCTTCTCTCACTGCTCATAGTAAAAGCAGTATAAATAAACCCACTCACTGGCCTGGCTGCACCAGCAGAAAGATCAGACAGACAGCTGAGATGAATAACACTGAGAATAGAATAACTTATTTCGTCCTTGAAGCAAAAGCAACTTCCTTACACCCCTTAAGTTAATAACGCTTTATTTTGTCCCCAGCTGTTAAGTTTATAGAAATTAAAAGTCATGACTATTTGTCTTTTGCCAGCATGAATTTAAAAGTGCCTTTAAAAAATCTCATTATCATTGTGGCTTTTTTTTTTTTCACAAGCAGATTCAATACAAAGCAGATTGCATCCTGCCTGCACTAGTAAAGTGCACATAAATTTTTCACAAACCAATTTATCTTAAAAATTTTTCTTTCCTCATTTTGATTCTGGACACAGTACAGAGTAGAAAGGCACTCCAAGTATTTTTTAGATAACACAATTCTAGCCATAATGCATTAGTGTTTTGGAGGTATTTCTGTTCTATAACATTATTTCCAGACCATCAGAACACACCTTTTATGAAGTGGAATGATCTCATATGAAACAATTACATTACCATGAAGTTTTAGCCTGATGTTCAACCTGAATTTGAAGATTAGAACTACAGGATTCATTCAGAGGTAACAGAAGAGGATAAAAATAATTTCCTTGGGTTAGGAAATTTGGAAATAGGCATCAAATAACCTGGAAAGGGGCTGCATGGGTCCCCTGTACAATTATCTGGGAACCAGCAGTCCTGCAACAGCCACCACTGGGACCCAACACCTGCACCAGCAAGAATCAACAGTGCAGGTACTCCATTCCAGATGTGCAAACCATTCTTTCTGAGACCCTGGGAGAGAAGGGTGACCATAATTCCCACCATAAGTTTTTAGGAGTGTTGGGAAGAGGCACAAACCTTCCAGGTCTGGGGGAAATGTTTCTGTGGAGAGCAGCCCTTCCTCTGCAGAGCCTTGACTCATCAATGCTTGGGGACAGTCAGGAGACACTGATTGAGCAAACACTCCCAGTGAAAAACTACACTCTACAAGGAGCCAGCAGAGATATTTATAGCCAGGTTTGTTTGAATGGCTGTAATAGCTGAGCTACTGCTTTTATTCTCCAGACAGCTCCAAAAAAAAAAAAAAAAAAAAAAAAAAATTCAAGGCAACGGCAGTGGTGGAGCAGGAAAAGTTCCAGTGTTGCTTTTCATGTGGCACTTGTCTCTCCCTGGCACTGATGACAGCCTTTTCACAAGTACCCCAGGCGCCTTACAGAAAGAACAAGACATGAGTATGTCATGGCATGAGTGCAAAAAAAATGAATAAAAGTTACCTTGTACAAGTCTGAGTCAGTTACTGTTAAGACAGAACAAAATCCTGAATCTCTGCTGTTCTTTCATTTGCTTGCACTCCTGCCTAAGGAAGGGTTTTGATCACACTTCCATTTTAGCTAATAAAGTGCTCACAAGTAATATATTTACAAGAAATAGTAACACTGCTCCTTTGAGAGAGACAGCACTGACTGTCTAGGAACAGACAGTGAATAACCAGGCCCAGTAAATGGGAAAGGAAATATTTCTTGAGGTTTTGGGTGGATTCTCAACATGTAATCTTATTCCTGCATGTTTGTTAGTCTTGGGCAGAACTGATCAGAAACAAGAGGATGTCACAGTCTTTTGCAAAAATCTCAGAAAAAGATTGAGTCAAGAAACAACCCCAATCAGAAAGGAATGTACAGAGGAGCAAGTTCTTCACCCACAGCAGCTGCTGCTGCAGTACTGCAACCCCAACACTTCTGCTTGTGCCTGAACTAGGAAAAAGACTGGAAGCCTAGTGGTAACAGAGTCCCCCATAACACCTTCAGAACAAAGCTGTGACAGGCTTTTCTCTTTTGGCCAGAGTGCTCAGCTGGTTGGAAAGTATAAGGAGAAAGAAGTTCCTTAAGAAAACCGCTATAAAGAAACATAATTTCATTTGATTACCAGTAAGAGTCTCTAGGAAGAAGAAAAAAAACCAACCAAAAAAAAAAACCTCCATCCAAGCATGGCTGAAGTTGCTGCCTGGAAAAATCTTGTATGTTCCCTTCCTCCCAGCAGACAGGCAGTGGAGGCAACATTACATTACAGTCCTTCAGGAGTGCCTTCAGGGATACACCAGAGAAAACTTCCAATATTCTTTTCCACATTAATTTGCATTATGCTGACATTTTTAGCGATGGGCATTTTGCAGATTTGTGAAGAAATACATTTTTCTTTGGAATGTCATTTGTGAGAAAATTTCTACCACCTCAACTATTTCAGATTCCTCCTTTATCTTTGGAATTGCTGCCTTTTGAAATGCAGGCACAAGAAGACACTTATGACATCTCTGCAGGCAGACAGGCTTTACTATGATCACATCCCTGTGCATCATAGCACATTCTTTGGAAAATAACTGGTTGGAAAGAGCAGATATAAATTTCAGCTTCAGGATGTTAAACCATTCTTTAACACCTCAGGGATAGAACACTGTCTAGAAGGAATGAAAGGCTGAGATAATTGAGATGTTCAGCCTGTAGAAGAGGAGGCTTTGGGGTGACCTAATTGTGGCTTTCCAGTACCTGAAGAGCACCTGCAAGAAAGAAGGAGAGGAATGATTCACAAGGGATGGAGTGACACGACAAGGAGGAATGGTTTCAAACTGGCAGACAGTAGGTTTAGATTAAATTTTGGGAAGAAACTGTTTATTGTGAGGGCAGTGAGGCCCTGGCACAAGTTGCCCAGAGAAACTGTGTCTGCCCCACCCCTGGAAGAGCCCAAGGCCAGGCTGGACAGGGCTGGGAGCAGCCTGGGGTAGTGGAAGGTGTCCCTGCAGGTGTTGGAGAACTTCAAGGTCCTTTCCAACTCAAACCATTCTATGATTCTATGTACAGAAAAACAAAGCAGTTCCTCACACCTTCTCAAACTGGATGCAGTCAGCCCCTTCCAGGGATATTTTGGTGAGGATCCACTCTCCTGCATCTCCACACTCTCATCCAGGAGTGCGCATCCCACGAGAGCCCGGGAGGCCGCCTGACTCAGAGACAGCCGTGAGTCACCAGCACCTACTCCCCGTGGGAGGAGAGGCCAGTGCCTACTGCTGGCCCGGAGCAGGACTCAATCACTCCCTCCCAGCAGCAGGTGCTGGCCCAGATATTTTGACCCGGAGTGTGGGAGGGCTGAGCCAAGGTGTCACCCAGCCCTGGGAGCTGCCCACCCTCTCCTGTCCCTCCCTGGCAGCGGAGGCTCAGGCGAGCTGCACGACGGAGGCAGGTTTACATCTCCTCTTCCTACCTTCTCTGGACAGATGAAGCCACAAACCAATTAAACTATAAACTATCCCACACTGCTTTTCAAATTAAAGCTGTGTTTAATACACAGCCATTGTGTGCTTTCCACTGTGAGCTCTGCTCTGAGAGCGTTTCTGTAATCAGCAGCAGAGACTAGGAAGCTTAAAGTTAGCAAAAGGTATGTCTTGTAGCATCCTGAAGTTGCCAATATTGTTTTAAAAAGTTAAAATTATTTTATTTTTGTACCCCTTGGACTTCTTTGTTGCCAAAAATAATCATGTTTCTGTCCTTACTCCAGACAAACCAAGTTTAGGATAATTGACCTTAATATGAACTGCAGGAAACCAAACACTGACTTGTATATGCAGCAATTCCACAGTCTGGATAAGCCTTCATCAGTGAATGTTTGAGTGGAGTTCAGCCATAAAAGACATGAGGTATAAGGATAAATGTTCAATGTAGCAAGAACTAATTATACAAACAAGCATTAAGGTTATAAACTTAAGTTCATTAATTCAATGTGCTTAGAAATCAGCAGCAAAAGTAAATGACAATGGTACACAGCAATAGCAATGATGAGCATAACCAGGAGTGCTTTAATGGCAGCAAACTCCACAAACAGACACCTTTTTCTAAGCCAAGAAAACTCAATTTCCACTTGGCACAAAAGAATCAATTAGATATGGCACTTACTGGTCAGCTGAGAGTTGGATACATCTCTCCTCTCTTCTAACACTTCACTTTGTACAAATCAATGATCAAAGCAAATGCAGCCATACAACTCTGTGAGTTTGTAATAAAGCCATTTATTTCTGAAGCCTGTTCCTGCGTGTGGAATTTTCTTATAAAGACAGGTGCTGTCATAACCAGCATCCATTTTTTGGCAGGGGGAAAAGGAGCAGAAAATCAATGTATTTGCAAGCTCACAACTAATTGAGCCATTCCCAACACTGCATGAAATGCAGCAAGACAAGGACCCATTTAATGACTGAGATGTTTTATCTCAAATCCAGGTATCTATGTGGCTTGGAGGAGCCTCCCATTTAAAGGAAACTTCAAGTGAAGAGTGTGGGCAGAGATAAAGGCTAAATCTTGTTTCCTCACACAATGAAGTGGGTAAGATGTCAGTAGTGCCACGAACTCCAAAGTCCAGTGAAAGCAAAACTTTGGAGATTTTACCTGAGTATAAGAAAGAAAACAACCCTAACTGGAGCTGGCTAAAGTGCCAGGCCTGGTAAAGGAACCAACTTCTGGGACTAGGGCACCTCATTTTAATCACAAATCCTGTTACCAAACAGAAGGAGGACTTTGAAATGCCTCAACCACATTAATTTAATGGAACTATGCTTCATCTATTCCATACTTCCTTGGAAAGCACAGCTTGAACAAAGTAATTGCAAAATGTAGCCTACTGTTAACATTTTCCTGCATTTTGATTGTTCTTCAATATCTAGTTTCAATACAGTCAGTACAATAGAATCACAAAACAGCCAAGTTGCCATGTTAACTCAGGTTTCTGAACAGAATTCCCTAGTAAGTAAGGCCATGCCCAATCTGATGTACAGGAAACTCCTACCCACCTTTCCTCACCTCCCAGCCTTCTCCCCAGAAATGGAAGTTCATTTTCCTTTCCCTTTACTTGCTCCTTCACTTGTCTGCAATGTTCTTAATAGGCATAGCAAAGAAAGAGAAGAAAATTCAATTAAATTTTTGTATCTGTTTTTTGTCTCCAGCATAAGAAGAGCACAAAGTACTTTGATTTTTCCCATGCAAATGTTCTTGTCTTTGGACACTTCAACACTTGCACAGATGTCAGAACAAACACAACTGGATGATTCTTTCCTGTGGGTTTTTTTTGGGGCTTTTTTTTGGTTTGAGTTTTTGTGTGGCTTTTTTTTTTTTTTTTTTTTTTGTTTCAAGTTACTTACAACATAAATCTTTAATTCCTTCTAATTAAAGGCATCTGTCCTGATATCTGCCTCTTCCATCTGAGGAGCCAGTGTCATCTTATGCAAGTCCTTCTATTCAGGTTCCAATTCATCTTCTTGCTTGACATTTTCCTAGCTGGAAACTGTGTCTGTAAAGCACCTCCAGAAATGGAGGTGTGATGCTTGGTAGAACTTAATATCCTAGATAGGCTGAAGAATATTTAGCCTGCTCTTACAATAACCATCAGTGCTGTTAAATGATGCCAAGTCACAAAGTACCTCATCTGAACGATGGGATTAGTCCATTTTGTGACAAATATTGTACCTTCAAAAGCATCTATCACAAAATCCCATAAGGCCAGAAAAAATTTCCTGACACAAAGTCATCATACACACACAGATCACAGAAACTGCAGAAATACAGAACTGACACCCTTCCCCCCAACCTGCAACAGAAACTTTTACACATTCTTGAAAATGTCAAGATGTATGGAAATGATTCTCTCTATTTTTGTCCCAGGACCTATATTACAGGGCAGAGGAACAACTTTCTGTCAGGCAGGATGAGTATTCTAATAAGCTAGAGATTGGAAAACTTTCCTGACCAAAAATATTTCATTGAAAAGAAAATATACAAGTTAAAATTGTTTCCAGGACTGATCCTCAATCCACCAACAGGTTCTTTAAGGAAAAGAGATTTTTCTCAAGAAATACAATATCTTTGATTCAGGGATGGGAACTACAACATTTGTAACCTCAGCTAAGCAAGCCTACATCTCTGCCAGGCTCAATAACCTTATTCAGTTCAGTTACCATGCTATTTAACTTCAGTGGTGTGGCTTCTTTCACACCTGTAACAGTGCTCTTAAATGGGAGCCACCCTTTGAGGGACAGTAAAGGGGAGAAGGGAAACAAAACTGTGTTCAAGGAGAAAGCAACAACGAGAAGGTCCCTGGCTGTGGTAGTCTGCCAGAGACAAGAGGCAGCTGATGGAGAGAGCAGAAGCAGGCTGAGACCAGCTCTGAGAGGAGATCAGAGCACGAGTGCTGTCCTGATGGAAAGGTTTGTGTTTCCCTAAGCAGCTCACAGCTAATGGGCTCATCACTCTTCCCCATGTGCTGCCATACAGACAGACAGCAGCCACAGCCCCGTTCCAGGGATGCAGCAGCCAGAGCTCTTTCTGTCACTTCCTTTTCCATCTCTATCCTCTGCAAAGTTGTGACAATTCCCTATGGAGCCAGAGATTTTGCCCCAGACCTGCTGAAGGCACAAGATTCTGATATAAAAGCATTTTTCTCCTAATAATAATAAACAAATGAGAAATGCTGAAAAGAAGGGAAAAATCACATTTGGGGTATGGTTGGATTCTCAGTGCTCTACTTGCACATTCTCCAAAATCCACTGAACCAAGGACTGGTTCCATGGCTAATAAATCTACTTGGTTTTTGCTTTAATCCAAATGAAAGCAGCAGCAGAGAAGGAACAGGCTGTGAATATTAAACACATATTTGTGCAAAATAAAATGCCTATTTCATAAATGTGTTCCCAAATCTGAAGATAACATCTCCAAGAGATTGGACTGGAAGTTAAAAGGTAAAGGCACTGTATTGGGCAGAGCTGAACAACATCCATCACCACTGGAGCATGGAAATACAGAGTAAGGGCTTCAGCAGCTCACATCCCTGGAATCAGTTATCTAATGATTCATCTTTGCCACAATAACTGCTGCAAAAATCGATTCTACAGCTTTCCTCCACTCTTGGGCTTTGCATGGAAAAGCAATTGTTTAAATTAATTATTTAGTGAGTACTTTCAGAAGTTAAAAATATAGCACCTAGCTATGCTCTCTGTTTATTTCACAATCATTTAATTTTTTTTTAATATCGGCACCTCAGATACACAGATATGTGATTAAAAACAAACAGTTGTAAGGAATGTCAGTATAAATAGTAGGCAATGAAAGACAGCGTTTCAGTTCATTAATATCTGTGTCTTAGGTGACTGCAGGTGCACCTTAATGAATTACATGACTAGTAAAATACAATTAAATGCAGCTGCACATGTTTACAAAACTGCAGAACCAAATTACAGGTATCAGTAGCACCCATAATTCATCCATAATTGACAATTTTCATATTCCTGGAATAAGGAATCAAGTCATGCAGATGATTACTGCATTTGCCTTTGAGCACTACAGACCCAGGTTCATTTCCTATGCAGCACCATAAATGAAACAAATTACATACTTGCAGGTTAAGGCAGACCTGAAAGCAAATGCCCCCCTGAATGACAGCCAAAAGCTCAAATCATTCAGGTTCTATTTAGCTGTCAATACAAGTTCATGAATGGCTGCTAGCTGACATAACTTAAACATATTGTTAATAAAGTATTATTCTTTACAGAAGAGTCACTGTATGTCTGCTGCAGAACTGGGTTCTGACCCCAGTTATAGATGGGGTGGATTTCCAGGCTTCAAGGACATGACAAGAACATAACAAAGAACGGAATTTGTGACAAAGATTTTGGTTTTCTTTTGTTTATACTTGTGACACACTGATAATCTTTTTTTTTTTTTTTTCTTTTTTTTGGGATGTCTTCTATGGCAATAACTCCTGTCTGCACTTAAATTTCGTTTCACCCACAAACCTTGTAAAGAGCTCATGCTGACTGTCATTCAGACCTTGCCCAGGGAGGCTCCTGAGCAGCCTGCTCTGAGCAGGGTTTAACCAGAAGGCAGCACACCCAGGCTGGATGATGCTGTCCAGTTGATGAGCTCATGGCTCCCATCCCTGCTTCCCTAATTGTTTGTAACACCCTCACATCATTGTACTACCAGGGCTGTAAATTACCCAGTCAACAGCCAGAGAGACAGGGAGCAGCTGGATTCCAGCACTGATCTCCTTAGCTGTATGGAGAGTCATTGGGGGGGAAAATATCTTTGTGTGTGTATGGTATGGGCCAGAGCTCAGCTTTAGAGACAAACACAGAGCTCCTGCAATCCCCCATCATTCTGTACCCTGCCAATGGCCAGACAAACAAACACAGGCACTAGCAACATGCTAAGGCAGAATTTTGGAGGCCTGCATCAAATTATTGTATTGAAGACTAAAAAAAATATCTAACAGATAATAAACAAGAAAAAAACAATTATTAAAACTGCAGATAATCAGCTTAGCTTGATCCTATCATGTGTACACAAACAACAACCCTCCTGACAAATGCCTCATGAAAACTAGTCCAGTTAAAGGGCCACCACTGATACTGAAGTAAAACCAGTCAGTTTCTTCTCCTTTTTAAAACACATTTGTTGTAGACAATACTTTTGGACTGTAACAAAAATTGAAAATAATAAAATGCAGCAGTCTTTATTGTTGGTTCCATTGGGCTTTAAAATGGACGATTTTATATGGATGGCAAGTTCACATTTTTAAAAGCAAGGAAGAAGAGAACGTGAGTGGAGAATTTGCTCAGAGACAGTGTGACAACCATAGATGCCAAACATACAGTAACCCCTGCAATCAATCCAGCTACTCTGGATGCAGGACTCTGTCTTTTTAAAACAAGAGTCCAAGCACAGAATGAAAAGATGGGGAAGAGTAAAGGAAAGAATAAAGAGGAAACAACCCGCCCCACAGAAGATACATCAGCTGTATCTTCCAGCTAGGGACTTAACTGATTGACAGTTTTTCCTTTAGGAAACACTTGACTTCACAAAAAAAGAGTTGCTCATTTGATGATTCTTTCAATATTTTTCTTACCAACTGGAAAATTTTGGGTGACTGAGCTGCATGCAGGAGCAGCACCCAGAAAAACACTGCTATGATTTCCCTCTGCAAAACTAATGTGGAAGAAATGCAACAAGTCAAAATTTCCCAAGACAAAGATAAAAAGCAATTTTCTCAGATCATCTGTTGGAAAGTCGCTTTGTTGTCTTTAAAGTATAAGCTAACAGTAGGATTTTATTTTAAAAGAACGGAAGGACAATTTTACAAATTTATACTGACAAGTAGGTGTTTGTTATCACTTAGATTTTGTAAAATGCCATGGTTTTATTTTCAGTTGTTTTATGTGTTCTGTTATTGAAAGAAGTCATGGCCATTTCTTGACATGACCAAATGGATGATCTCCTCTGTTTTGTAGGTGGGGAACTTGAGCTCATGGAATGTCAACTCCTGTAAAGGTGCTCAACTCTTTAAGCTCTTTTGTTACTTGTCAGAATTTGAGATGAGGAATGAGGAGCTGAAGAACATGTAAATCTCAGTTCAAGATATTTGCAGAGCTTCCATAATGTTGAATTAACTGTGCTCATTTGGTATCTGAGCATGCCCTACTGATTCTGAGCACAGGGCAAGGCTATTGCAATGTTATTAGCAGCAAAAATTGCTTCTCATTCTAAACCCACATTTTTTTTTTTTTTATGCTTAGCAGACATGAATATTTTTTCCAATCTAACACATCTCCAAATACCTTCAGCAGTCACAGATGTGAGGACTGGAGGTTTCCACTCTTGGCTCAACCAGGATTTCTGCAATGCTTTTGCCAAAACAGCAGTTTGTACCAGTCTCACTGCACAGAGATGCTGTGTGATGCTCTGTGCAATCAACATCCCTTCATTGCCTACTCATGGCTGAAAACCTGCCCCTGGTGCAGGCAGCTGGCCCTGTGTGGTGCCCTGCTTTTTGTCCCAGTAGTGCCCAAATGGTGCCAATGTCACCATGGTCATTTGCTAATAAGTGTTCATCAGAACTTGTCATCCTGGGAGTCAGGGAATCACACAATGGTTTGGGTCCAAAGCAACCTGAAGGATCATCTTCCAGTCCCACCAATTAAAATTGGTGGTCTTGGAGATTAGGAGAAGGAAAAAATTATGACTGGGCAAGAAGAAGCCCACCATGAGCCAAAGTGTGACTGTGTTTAGGACAATGAAATGTTGAGGAGATGTTTTGAGGGGATGTGGTGGTTTCTGCAGAGGAGATATGGGGCCATATGACAGACTGCCTCTGAGGTCAGAGCTAGTGACCCCCTTGACATCCCCAGATCAGACTGGCTTGCAAGTGCCTCACAGAGAGCAAGAAGAGTCCAGACCTATGCCCTGTGGGACCCAGAGGAAGGAGCTCTGTGTAGATGTTGTCCCAGAAGATCCAAATCAGCACTTCAAGACTCGGTGGGGAGGTGATTGAAAGCTATTGTGAGCCTCTATCCACACAATCCTCCCACTGCTCTGCCCCCCAAAGAAAGACAGCCCTGTAACACACCCCAGCCTTAGCAGGAGCTACTTATATCCTGTAGTAGGAGGCTTCACCAGCTTCGCTGAGTTTCCAAGTGATATAACACAAATCTGTCACCACAGATGGTCTCGCCGATAGCAGCTGTGGCTGGAGTGCTGAGAAAGGAAGCCATACTTCTTACCACTGTGTATAAAAAGAAAACCCTCCTGCAGAAATATTTCACTGCTGACAGCATAGCATCTCTGTTTAAAAAAAACACAATCGCTCATGTATCCTAATATTCTGCCTTTCTAAATAATAAAATCCATCTCTGTGTTAGCAGCCTGTCTAGTCGATATTTCCCCTATAAAGCTAACTTATATTCCATTTCCATGTCCAGGATAATCTTTAATGGGAGAATAATGAACACATTACAGAGTCCTGATTTTCTATATGTTACAAAAATCCCTATGTCTTCATTGCTTAAAAAAGGGGCAGCTCACAGGACTATTTTTCAACTCTGACTTCACCACATACATTAATCCTTTCACTGTTATTTTGTCAAGATTTATTTTGCAGACACAGATACATGTGGAATTCACATCATGGATTTCTCTTCCATATCTATAATCACAGCCATCTGATTTAGCCCACATCCACAACTGCATCCCTGCCTGCTAATGTATTTCCCTAGGATTTATTTCAATGCACCAACAGGACTGTATCTCTTCCCCAGCATGTTCAAATGGTCAATTCTAGGGAGGAAAGAAGTCCCTAAAGTTATCATAACACTGTATTTCCATTTTCAGTAAATGTGGAATGCCTCTTTACCAATTAATTTTATCTAAACCACAGGAGTGGCTGGGCATTGCTCTTGGTCAGTAAAAGCTTTTCTGGAAGTACAAACGTCTCAGTGTAAAAGTCCATTACCTCACATCTCTTATAAGATATAAGCAAAGGCTCTCTCCTTCAGAAAAGTCTGCACAAGCATAAATTCAGCATGACCTGAAACTCCAACCCAGCAAATCAAATTTCATTACATTTATATCCCAAAAGCATGAGTCTGCAAGATAAATGCCATGACTCCTTTTGCATTCTAATAGATCCTGAAAATTAGGATCAGTTTTAACTGTTTAATATGTGACAGAATTAAATTTATATGATACCTAGATCTAGGCAGGGGATACAAATATAAAAAAAACCAAAAACCATATGTAGACGGCAGACTTTGCATAGTTGCACTGTGATGGAATTTAAACAAACATACCTTGAGAAAAACATTAAGCTGTAATCTGCTCATACACCTTCCAGAAATGGAATTTGACAGGAACACGTGTTAACTTTACCACATTTAGGAGGCATTTTTAAGTTTAGAGGATATTAACACTTATAAAGCTCTACTTTCCTCTTTTTTTGGTCTGTTTCTTTAAAAGACTTAAAATTGTAAACTGAGCCTTTCCCATCTAGTCTGGTGCCCTGGTATCATTAATTTGTAATAAGAGCAGGAAGAGGAGAGACCTGATACCTGGTTTGCTACATGGTAATTGTGACAAGATGACCTGGTATGGTACAAAAACAGCTTTAGCCACCTACTTTATGATAGCCCTTGCTGTTGAACAGCTGGCAGAGACACATGTACCATATTATGACAAGATGACCTTTAAAGGTCCCTTCCAACACCAACTATTCTGTGACTCTGATATTATCTTAATACCACCTTTCAGGCAGATGTATGTTTCAAATATGAACAGCTTAGAGAAGAGAGCAGGGAAAACTAACAGAAAGCTGGGGAACAGGTGGTGTAACAGGTTGTTATCTGAGACACAGGTAGGGATGACAACCTTCCCTCTTTTGGCCATGGATATTGTGCCCTGTTCTTCTGTCTTGTGCCCTGTTCTGATCTGATGCACAATCCTTTTTTCAGCTTTTGGATACCCACAGCCTGGGGTCAGCTGAAATCAAGAAGCACAATGCCCATAATACAGTGGGACAGCAGGTATAGTTTGGCTGGAAAACGTTTTGCTTAGCAGGATTTATGTTAGCAAAGTTGCTGGAAGGTGTCTAAAGAGACTCTTTCATAAATAAAAGGGCTGAGACAAGTGCTAAAGCTGCAAAGTCAAAAAAGCATTATCCAAGCTGCTGCAGGTCTAAACACCTGACATTAAAAATGACAAGTTGTCCATAATTCCATGTGTCCTGCCCAGATCAGTGTAGTTCAGGCAGTGATGCAGACTGTGCAACACTTACCCTTCCCTTCAGCATCCATGTGCAGCCCCCCTGCTCCACGCTTTGCTCAAAATCCAAACGCAGCAATAAATGAAACAATAAACTTGCTGAATTCCCCACAAAAGAATACTTTATTCACCATCCTACTTACACAGGCAAAGAGATGGGTGTCCTGAGGAAAATACAAGCACTGAGGAGCCCTGCCTCAGGGAGAGCAGCAAGCTCAGGAGACTCATGGAGAAGATGTCACTTTGTCTAAAATCTGCATGGGACAGACAAATGGGATAAATGGATGTTTTAAGCCTTAGATGTAATGAAAAACAGCACCATCAATCATTTTATTGCTGTTGCAGAATGGTTTCTCTCTTTGCAATGCAGGGAAGCTGATTTTTGCTGAAATGCATTGCCCATGGAAATTCTGCCCTGTCAGCAGCAACATTCCATGGACCACAAGGATCCCACCAGCAAGGATCCCATGTGCTGTCCCACCTGTCCCTGGTGTCCACAAGACACCAATGCTCATTTCACATTGGTTCACAGAACCACATTAAGCCATTATAGTTTGCATTCTGTTTATTATTATTAAAAGCTGATTAATAAGGTGAACGTTTCCGAGAATCCTCTGTAATTTTTGGGCTGTTTTAACCAAAAAATTGTACAACCATTGAGGAATTGTACCAAATCACACCCATTTTTACCCATAGATTTAACACATGAAATCACTAATCAGCGAATGCCTGGAGAATTTAGATACTTTTCAATTAAAAAGTCCAATTTTCTGTGATATATATAAACTATTGTTTGTTTTTTAGCCTCCCTGTGGAGCGATATCTATCATTTTCAGCAGGAAGCCAGGGCTATTTGTTTTTCAAAGATAGCTCTTTGGAATTAATTACTCTGGTATTAGACTAAGTGACAAAACAGGTAGTGCAGAACCAAGGGTAACAAGAAATTTTGTCTTGCAGCTTTTTAGAGTAAAATTATTCTCCTAACATGACTGACAGCATACCATTAATCACTATTTAACAATTATTACAGCCAAGACATATTAAAAAACAACCCTAGATTTCTCACTGCTAGTTATGCTTATTTCATTTTCTAATTGCTGGCTTAATTTTTTAAATGTCAACAAAAGACAATTAAATCCTTGTTGTAACTGTTCAAGCCAAACATACATAATGAAAACTTAATGGATGCACCCTGCTTAAGATTCTGGTGGAGTTTCTTCCATCTGATGGCACTGTATCAAACGTGACAGCTGCTCTCCAGTGTCCAGCCCACCTGAGGTACCTCTGCTCCATCCAGTGAGTTTGGGTGTTGTTTTGGTGCCCCTCAGAACTGGCAGACAGTTAAAATCTCAACTGAAACGTTAATTATTGAGCTGTTTCCCAAGATGTCAGAGCCAGGATGGCAATTGCAAAATGACTTCAACATTCTGATTGAAAAGTACTGGTTTAGCTTTATGAACCACCCTCTCTGCTGTGATTGCCAGAAAACAGCACCAGGGAATGTCTCATGGTGCACCAGCAGACCCAGGGATGCTGCCTGATGAGTCCTGTTTTCCACACTGAGAGTTGCAAAGAAAGAACAAAACTGAGCAGCACCTGCTGACTTGCACGAGTGCTGTGGCTCAGGGTACAGCAATAAATCAGGTTAAATGAGAATGCTGGTTTATTATGTTCTCATCCTCCAGAAAACTATTCCTAGTTTCTGCCACGGTTTGTTGTCATCTTAGTTCTGCAGATAAAACTCTTTATTGGGTCATATAGACTGCATCTCTAAAAGCAATGTGCTGTGCTGGGAGGGTGGGAGCAGCACATAACCACAGGGTGAGCAGGTACAGAAGGTAAAACTCAGAGACAGTGTGAGTCACAAAATCATTAAGGTGGAACAGACCTGTAAGACCACCTGAGTCCAACTGTTAACCCAGCAACTGCCATGTTCATCTCCAAACCATATCCCCAAGTGCCAAATTCACACACCTTTTGAACCAGTCAGCCTGGCTGTGTTAAAAAACAGAAAAAAAACCATCAGTGGTTGATGATCATCACAAGAGCAGTGATTTTAAAATCAGACATAACTTGCAAAACCTTTCAGGGACAAGCTTAGAAATGATAAAACAGCTCTCACAGAGGTGTAACCCTGCAGAAGCCAATTAGATAGCAGGGTCTGTGTCCCATGGTATGTGGGATTTCAGGTGAAATACAGGTAACATGGCTGTATATATAGATATAGATTATAGATAGATATAGATATATGAAATCAATATATAGATTAGATATAGATATATTTAAGAAAGCCATGGGGAAAACCTGCCAACAACCTACCTGTCAGTCAGGAGTGTGAAAAAACCACACTGTCACCAGGGTAGGTAAATTTCCATAGTCATGAGGTCAGCACAAAGGAGAGGGACCCCATTTTAACCTGTTAGTTTTTAAAATCTGTCACAACTAAGGAGCTGAACACAAAATACGACATCCAGCATATAACAACATTTGGAAATGTGGAAAAAAAAACCTTTCTAAAGGATGTGTTGTTTCAGAAGACAGGGACCTCCAAAAGTAGAAAACTAGACAGAGATCCTCCCTTGCTCTTGGAGTTTTATTAGAGAGCACAGTTGCCATACAAAAACTGAAACAGAAGATAACCTTAAAGTAAATGGATGCTTTTTCCTGACTATAGCATTGCTGACAACAGATGTGTTTTCTATTCTCTGGCAAAACATGAGAGAATTTCCTGTTTTAGGAGTAGAACTGCACATAGAGGCACCAATGACCCAGCTGAGTCCAGTAAGAAAGAGAATACCTAGGCACAGAATATTTTGCTCCCTTTGCTTTATAGCAAGAGGCTACAAACCAATAGGTCCTGACCTTCAGCTGAGCCTTCTGACAAGAATACAACTGTGGCACTGGAGCAGGGGTACAATTAACTGCCAGACTGAAAGCAGACTGTGGTGGAAAATAGAGGGAAGAAGGAAGTTTGTGTTAAGAAACTGCCAGGGTGGATGTGGGATGATTGATCAAGTCAGCATCATAATGTCTCAGAGGCTCAGGAAGGGGACAGGGAAAGGCAAGGTAGTGAATTTATTTTTAAAATTGCAATAAGGTTTTTTGTTTGTTTTTTTTTTTTTTTTCATTTTTACCTCTAGGACAGAGGAAAGGTGGGGATGTGCATGCAAGAAAGGGCTTTTTGGGCAAAACTCCATATGTTTCTGCTTGTGTCTGATTCTTCTTCTGTTTCTCTTTTTAGGGTAGAAAAATTTAAAACATACATCTTAATAAGTCCTTTTTTTAAAAATAGGTGAAGATACAAGACTTTCTTGAAGCAGTTGCCATGGAGAAGCTGTTCAAGTGAAGAATAATTACTAGGGCAAAATCACACACAATATGGGGACTGATCCTTCAGATTTTACCCATGCAGAACTCCCACAGAAGTCAACTTGTTATCACATATTTTTAGCAAGCCAGGAAAAGAAAAAGAACTTATACTTCACTCCTTCTAAATGAAAAAAAAAAAAAAAAAAAAAAAAAAAAAAAAAAAAATCATTTGTTTGCATAACACAGCAGAGAGAATAGGCTTTTTCAGCAAAAGTCTTTTTGCTAAAGACTCTGCAAGCCACCTTGTAGCACAGGTGGGCTGTTTTCACTTTTAGGATCAAAGAAGCTAATTACTGAGCAGTAATTTGTAAGTGTATGGTGTGCTCTTTCCTATAGTATCAGAAATATTGCAGAATGTGTACTTAAAACAAAATGAAGTCCCTCTTTTTTATTCAATCAAAAAAAAAAAAAAAATTGCAAATTCAAAGAGAAACATTTTTATACAAGTTCCAGCTGGCTATTGATGCTGACTTGCAGAAAGAACCAACATTTCTTTGTCCTGAACACACATAAGTCCAAAATTAGAGATTTGTCTCTTCAAACAGTGGTTACACAAAGACTCCTAATGCTTCCAACTGCACCTTGCACAGAAGTTCCAGCAAATTTATTCCCCCCTCACCTGCATTGCCTCCTGTGCCCTTCTCCTCAGCCAGGCTCAAAGCAAAGCCCTGAGGCTGGGAGTGCTCCCCCCCCATCTCTGCTCACTGGGGATGTGCCCCCTGCATCCCTCAGAGGGTCCCGTGCCACCCTGCAATGTCACCTGGCTGAAAGCACATGGGGCTTGTTCAGAATCTGTGCACATCCCTGCTAGACAGCCCCTTTGTGTCCCCCTGCAGAAGAGGGACAGCAGCAACCACAGAGCTGCTCAAGCACAGCCTGGGGACAAAACAACCCCGCTGGGCCATGCAACACAGCCCTCGTGGTTTGCCACAAAAATCCACATGGTGTGGGGCAGCAGAGCATGGAAAAGCCCTGGCACAGCCTGAGCTCCACCACTCTGGTGGGGGGATCATCCCTGCCAAAGTTTGCTGCCTTTACCCTAAAACAGGTCACCATGGAAGCAAGACAAACAGAAAGAAAGGAACCTCATTCTGGAAAACATGGGGTACTTGTGCTGGTACAGCTGGAGCTGTGGAATTGCACAGGTGTAATTACACCACTTAACCTGCCCATGTAGAAAAGCTCTGAAGCCCCCTGGCCCCAGGCACTACCAAATATCCACAAACTCTCAATGGCCCATTCCCAAAACAGCAATTACCTTTCTTGAAATGCTTTAGAGATGTGATGGTCTTCAAATGGATCTTTCTGTTGTATTTTCATTACAGAGTTTGGTTTGTGGTGCACACCCTGTGATCTATTTTCTCTTGTCCAAGATCCATTTCAGAAGAAAATTAAGTAATTACAAATTGGGATCAGGCTGTGGTCCCCATGCTGCAATTTAATCCTAACAGGATTGTGAATCTATGGGCTCCCAGCAGTGGACTGAAGTCCAGCTTTAGGGCAGGGCTGTTAGGAAGCCAGGCCTGACCCTCATCACCCAGGATTCTCAGCATCTTTCCTGTGTTGCATTTGGCAGAAACTTGCCCACAGCCTGAAACAATTTAGTGTTTTGGGTATTAATATTGAAGGAAACCTTAAAAAAACCAAACAAACTCCACAACCCAGTAATAAGATAATTTTTTTTTCTTGAATTATCCTAATTAAGTCACCAGTTATCACCTCCTACAGCAGTAAAAAGAGAATACAATTAGAAATTTTAATTAATTAAGCTGAAGGCAACAACACCTATTTGAAACCCCTCAATGCACTAAGATCAGAGCAGATCAGTGGAGCAGTGAGTGTTTAGAGCTGAAGGAGGCTCTGAGCCTATCCATGAAATTCTGCAAGCAGGTCCTGCCTGGGGTGATCATCCCTCTCCAAACCAGCACCTGTCCTAGAGGTGCCCTCTGGATTCTCCTCACAACCAGAATAAAAGACAAAACAATGGTTGTCCTCTATGTCAGACTGAGATGTGAGAAACAACCATCACCTTCTCAAGCTACAAAAAAACAAAAATGAGGTGGGAGTACAAATGCACGTGTTATCATTATAAATAAAGGCATTGTGTTCCACTGACAGCCATAAATATCAGGAGAATCAGATTTATAAAAAGGGTAAGGAGCTGGTTCTTGAGAAAGTCAAGCCCTCAGCAGTTTCCAGAAACTCAGGAAGATTCTATTAGAGCAGTAGAACAGCACAGTTAAAAAAATAAACAGTAGATGGTGAAAAGCTGAAAACTAAATGATAAGAGCTAAAAAAAAAATTAACTACAGCCTTAATGAGCTATGCTTAAAATACAGGCAATGAAACCCCAGTGAGGAGGAACTAACAGAATTATTCACTGCTATTTTCATAAAATGCTGTAATGTTTGCACAGATCCTGAGGAAGCCAGCCCAGCTCAGGCACACAAATTGAGGTGGAAAAGATGGGTCAGGAGATGTGCTGAGAAGGGTGATCCAATTAACTTCCATGAGGGGACTGCTCTGCCATTCCACACTTCCTAAAAGAGAGAAATTGTGAGAAAACCAAGCTGAAAATCCATCATTTACAAATTCTGTCTACTCAGAGGGAGAAGGTCCAAATGGTGCAAACTCCATTTAGAGATAGAAGAGAAAAAGTGTGGTGAGACCAGAGCAGATGTTTGGGGTGGAAGGGGAGTGACTCTTTCACCTGAACACAGCCTGGGGACAGGAGCAGTGGATAATGGAGAGGCTGTGGGTTGAAACAGATCCTCAGATCCTGTCCACAGCCTTCCACCTCTCCTTGTGCAAAAACTAGCACGGATCAGTCAGCAAAACACCTTGGGTGGCTTCTTCAACATGAAAAAAAAAGTTCTTTTCTGTGCTGTTTCACCATGGCAGAGTGTATGAGCAGTTTTGATGTAAACTGAAATAAGCTGCTAGGAACAAAAATAACTCCACATTCATTTTATCTGGTTTGGTAAACTGGTGTAAACCTGCTTGCCAGCTACTGCCCTGGAAAGAAACTAGAGTGGCAGGAAAAAGGAGGAGATGAGGAGGGTGGTTATCCCTGGGACAGAGGGAGAGCCAGGGCAGGATGGAAACAGGAGGAATTGCCTTTGAGAGGGCAGGAAGAGATGTGGGAAAGGGAGAAACAGCAGCAAGAGTAACATAAATAAATGAGACAAAGGAGGGATAAGGAAAAAAAGCAAAGAGGGAAAAAACAAAGCCTGAATCAGTAATTGGTGTGCTCTGAAGTGTGATTTTAGGGGATCACCAGAAGAGAGGCAATTTGAGGGTTTTACATCAGGGTTGTTCAGCAACAGGGATGGGCTCCTGAGGTGCAGAGGACAGACAAAGCTCCCTCAGGAGTTCCATACTGGAGAAAAAAGCCCAAAGCAGGAAGAAGGCAGGAAACAGTAGCCTATGACTTATTTTTGGGAAATGGCAGCAGCAAATACTCTCACTGGCAAAACTGAGTGTAATAGAGACGTGACAATTTCAGCAAGACTGCATTTAAAAAAGCACTTTTCTATTGATAACACAGCTTTCCAAGAAATAAACACAATAAAAATAAAGCACATACATGCATCTAGTGTTGTGGAAATAAGATTGTGAAATACCCATAGAAATGAACTGATGATTTACACCCAATTAGAGATTTTCTGATTTTTCCCTCTCCCATGACTTTTTTGCTGATAAGTCTATAAAAACAATAGACAAACAAACTTGAAATACTGCTGACAAATTCCCAGAAGCCCAGAGAGCACATTTTTCAGAGCTGGTATCTAACTAATAGAGAGAGAAAGAAAAGCAATTAAATAAGAAAAAAATAAGCAAGCAACTCATTCCTCAAATGACTCATTTCTCACTTAAAGGAAGTCTTTCCTCTGCCTCCAGTGCCCTTTAATAGCTCCTCCATGCCAGCACCACTTCAGGTCAGGAAAGGATAACAAGTCCTGGCTCTTTTCAGGATCATTTCCTACCTGCTATCCCATGCAGGGAGCTTGGTGTCACCTTTTGCTGTACAAAGCTGATTCCTCATCCAACTTGAGCTTTTGATTCCCCTCCCCACGGACTATTTTTGACATCTTTTATCCAGGATTTTTTCTGTCAAAGGGCACTTGTTGACACTCCTGCCTAATAGCTCTTCCATTAGAACACAGAGTCATCTCAGGTTAATTTGCAGATGGCCACTTGTTTTTTGGAAAAGCCAAGGTTCTGCAGTGGGATAGCTTCCCAATTTGACATTTTCTGTGCTGAAAACATGATTGCTGTCCCTAATGCACACAGCAGCATTTGGTTTTGTGCTTATGCCTCCCCAAGGAGCTGTAATGCTTCAGAGATAATTAACCTATGGACCTTTTGACATTATTTGCTGCAGAAATGGG
The DNA here is from genome assembly GCF_029582105.1 of Oenanthe melanoleuca. Lineage (NCBI taxonomy): Eukaryota > Metazoa > Chordata > Aves > Passeriformes > Muscicapidae > Oenanthe > Oenanthe melanoleuca. Next base: position 4,908,130 of record NC_079346.1, read on the forward strand.
TTTTAGATGCCCACACTGGCTCTATGGGCATAACAGGTGAGAGATGGCCCATTCCTGTAGCTGATGGACATAGCAAAATAAGTTTCCATGGCTGCTTCCACACAACAGCCCTTTCACTCACAGTGAAGAGCTGAGGCTCCCACAACAGGGTTTAAGGTCTTTGCTCCAGATCCTATTTGCAATCACATGTCCAAGTCCCACTGTGACTGGAGAAATGAACATTCCATTGCCCCTGAGCACTGAGGTCTTTTCCTTTGGATATCTGGGAACAGAGAGGATTTGGTACCAAGAATCAATTATGGATGCCTGTTCCTGGAAGGGTAAAAAAAAAAATCAAGGGAATAGAAAGTTCAGTTTTCCCATTTAGATGAGGCATCTCCACCATTGGTAAAAGTGTCTTATGTGCTGATTAGGGCAGAGAGAAGAAACTATTGTAAAATGCTGATTTTACTGTTCTTCCAGATAACACAATAGGAAGAATAACTCAGATGTCAATCTGTACTCTCCCTCTTTTCATTCCAGGACAATGTGTTACTAAGAACTGGCACAAGCAAGCAATTTAGTGCTTAATAAGTACCTAAGAGAATTAGGGTCCTAATGACTACAACTGAACTACTCAACAGCCCCTAAAATCCAATGAAAGCATGGCAATAAACTGAAAGAGAAGCAGGATTATGTGCTTCAAAACTCTCCTCCTTTTTTTCTTTTAAATTGGTTTTAAAATCCTGCTTTGTTAATTACTTATATACCCATGTCCTGTGTTTTTGAAAAACAAATTGGACTTTGCCCCTGGCTTCCTGCCAAGCATGGAATTTTGGTTGTGTGGTTTTAATGGCAAATGTAACAAATTGTGTAAGAGATTTGGGGGGTTTTATTGTTGTTATTGTTGTTTTGGGCTGGGTTTTCTTGAGCTTTTCAGCTCTGGGTAGCTGTCCTTCTCTTATCTTCTTGTTTAGGTGTCAGAATAGTGTAATAGTTGTAATACTTGTAAGGAGCCACAGCCAAGGGCAGGGGTCACTCTCAGTCCTGTCCATCCCTGTAATCCTCAGAGTGCTTTAGGATCTGCCAGTTACAGCAAACAGGAATTTTGTGTCCCAAAGGGTGTCTCAAATAGTTAAACACTAATGTTGTCAATATATATTTCACCAAGATAATTACAATTATCTGGTTTTCTGAAACTCCCCTCCCAGCCCCCACAGTATTTAAATAATTTATGCAAGGAGTTGAGGAGTTGAGACTTAATCCTGAATATTCTTTCATGACAATGTATTGTAGCCCACAGCACTGAGAATAAAATTAGTCACATACATATATATATAGTCAATTTAAAACATGGTCTCTGTGTCAATATAGTGCTGCAAAAGTGCAAAAATATCATTATTGTGAATAATAGAAGAGTTTGTTGTTTGGGGTTTTTTTGCTTGAAAAAAAATAACATAGAACTCACACGTATGTGAATTTATTTCAATAATGCTTTTTCCTCAATTTATCAAGATCTTACTGAATCCTGTTGCACTGGCTATTAAGGAGAATTCTTGAGTTTGCACTAAATACTGTCAGGTTCAGCTTCAGCTATGGTATCCATGAAAAAACTGCCCAAGGCCTCTTGGAACTCCAGGCTGCACATGCAAACCCATCCTGTTAATGTGACATGATTGAACTAATGGAAGACAAAAAACCATATGGCATTCTTCTAGCTCAGAAAAATAAAACCAGATTAATTACTTAATAAATAAGTAATGATTACACAAAATGAAAATGAAAATAAAGAAAGGCTTCCCAGAGCCCTGTTACTCTGCAGGTCTGATTTCTGTCCTGGGGAATTCTGAGGAGCACAGAGTGACAATCATCTGCTGGACCCCAGATCCCTAAGGAGACAAGGTTGGAGTGCCAGGTACAGGGATGCAGCACTGTGCAGGTTGGGAAGTCTTTTAAATGACTCTAAAAACAGTTCTATGAGAAAACCCATAGAAGATATGATCAGAGGACTGTGAGTGAGTGGTCTCAGAGGGGGATTCACAGTTGTGGTTTTCAAGTAGTTTGGGACTTATTCAAAAAGGGAGGAGGATGGCAAGAGATTCCATATCTTCCCAATGGACCAGACAGGCTTCAAAGACAGGATTTCCAACATTTACTTCTTTGTATTTAATGCCAAAAGGCAAGTGGTTCCCTGGCTTTTGTGTCCCCACACATGCCCCCCAAAATCAAGAATGAGCTGAAATTATCTTAGTGAGAAAATACTTACTGCTTTTTCAAGTGAAAAAGAAAAATAAAAAAGAAATAAGCTTGTTGAGATCCAAAGGCCATTATAGAGTAGCAAAGTATCAGGAAAGCTGAAGTCAGATGTTCCACAGACCCAAGCAGTAAGTGCTGATCTAATTAAATACACAACCAGACTCTCACAGCTATCAAAAGCTGCTTATTAAATTAAATAAACAAAAGCTGATTAATAAGACACTTGGTGTTAAATGGTTAGCCTCCTGCTTGCTCTGCAATGTTCATCCTATAACAATAAATGAAAAATCATCATGCCTAAGCATGTCTAAATCTGGGCTAGAAGGATTCTTAATAAATTCCTGCAGTGAGGCAGACCAAACAAAGAATAACTGGCATGACAGGATGATACAGCATATAGAAAAAAAGGAAAATTTGAAGCACTGTCACAATTAATACAAGGTCTATTTGACTCTCAGTGAGGAAATAATGAAATTGGTTGGACCAATTTCCTTTGTGACCAAAATGAAATAGGATTCAGTGGTCCTGCTGTCTGGAAAAGAGCTCCATGGTATTATAGACTCAAGAAATCCAAGGCTCCAAGTGTCTGCACACACAAAGGTTGCTCCCTGTCCCCCTCAGTGGTGCAGATGATGACTTTAGTTCAGACCCTGCCAGGTCTGCACGTGGTGCAAAGGTCCTGGGCAGCAAGGTCTGTTCAGAGAAAATCCAACCTGGGCATAAAGCTGCAATAATCCCTTTAGCTTCCACTGCAAGTAAATCAGGTTAATCTTCTGTTTTCTAACACCAATATTCCCAAAAGATCCAAACTCCCTCTTGAATCCCAACTGACCAAATAGCTCAGGGTGTGAAGCTGTAGTGCCCAGTGCTCACCAGCCTAATTAGACTAGAGGGTAAATACCTTTATCAGCGTGGTTCTATGATTGTTTTCTGCAAACAATCAGAATAAAGAGTAGAATGGTTCCCTGGCACAGCTGGGGTGCCTTGGAGAGCTCACCCAGCAGGCACTAACACCCCAGCACTGCTCTCTCCTGACATCCCTGCTCCATCTGTAATCTGCAGATTACAACCCAAGTTAGAGGATTTCATTGTTTGGGGGAAAAAAAAATGTTCTAAGGACTACCAGACCCAGATAGGGGGCTGCTGAGCTTCTTCAGTTTGACACAGGAATTACAGACACTTCAACATCTCCTTTTCAAACCATTCACTTGAGTGGAACAAACTCTGTGAAATGTTCCTATTGCATTCAACTAAATCAACTAAAGTCAACTAAAAAACCACCTGGGAACACTGCAGCTCACACTTCTCTTTCCAAGGAGGAGCAGGTGAGAAGAAAAACACACACCAGATATTAACTGTGCTGTGTAATACACACTGCAAGGTGTTCAGGTGCAGCTGTGAATTTGTGGCTACAAAAACTTGCAGAGAATAGGGAGAACAAGGTGGATGCAGTCAACCCTGGGACCAGGTCTTGGCTTGTTGGATAATCAAATAAAGTTTCCAAGACCTTCAGCTGAAAAATAATTGTTTTAGAGCTTTTTGCTTGCAGGAAAATTACTGAGAAGCAAATTATTAATGTAGCCTCGCTTAGCTACTTTATAACAACTCTGTGAGAGCATCCAGGTCACAGAAAGCATAGGGCAGAATATTAAACTTGCTAAATCATAAAAACAAAGACAGAAAAACAACTGGTGTGAGGGTTTGCAGATAGAACACCAAGGGGTAAAAAGAGCAGTGAGATTTTACACAGCAACAGTCCTGTCAATGTTAAATAATGAGGCTGTGGTAGTGACTTATTTATTAGAATGAAAAATTATTTAAATAGCCAGGTAGCTTGTTTATAATTTCTGAAAAAAAGTAAAAACTACAAGGCAAAGGCCAAGTTGGGTTTTTTTCTTCTTTTCAAGCAGTACTTTAATTCAAATTGGTTCTTGTTATGCCCAGTGAAGAGATGTTCTGAAGGTTAGTTTTTATAAGCCATTATTTGGCTGGTTAATAAGAGGGAAGAAGAAAAAACAAAACAAAAAAATCTGCTTTCTAAGAAAGAGCAACAATTACCCAAGAGTTATTTGACAAACTTTCTATGCCAATTACAGCTGGTGGTGGTCAGTGTTCTGCCTGCTCAGTACCAGTGCAGGATGCAAGGAGGTGTCTCCTGAAATCTTCTGCCTTGGCACTGAAGCAAAACAAACCCAAAATATGATATAGTTAAAGGCACTAAACAGAGAAGCTGCACAGGAGTGAGTCACAAATGCATGACCCCATTCCCCAGGGGATGGTGCCAAGACCTCCACACTGCACTAATGAGGGAGGTTAACGAGCTGCTGCAGAGGTGAAATGGACAGCACAGCCAGTGTGGGGAAAATTGGGTCTGATGAAAGGGCCAGCCAGTTATCCATTCCTCACATGCACTGAGCACAGGGATCACCAGGTGGGTCTGGTCTTTCCTGGGCATAAACATGGCAAAACACTCCTGTCCTGAGGGGGAAGTTTTCTGTGACAAGTACCAAGAGCAGCATCACAGGAGTGCTGTGCTGAGCCCTGTGTGAGATGCCACATGCAGCCTGGATCCTCCACCATGGCTCAGCTGGGAGCCCTGCAGTCAGCAAACATCTCTACTGGATTATGGCTGCATGCCCTGGATTGGTACTGCTCATATAAAACTACTTTTTCATTTTTTCACATAAATACATAACCAAAAGAGGTGTTCCTCCTTCATTAAAAGTAGTTCACATCCAATTAATAATTGGTCCTCTAAGGGAGTTTCAAATCAGGGCTTGGACTTGATTTGATATCCCAAGCACTATATCAAGAGGCTGAGGAACAACTTGTTCTCATTCTGTGTGAGTCACATCCTCCCTGCATCCATGCACTCAGGCATGCCTCTAAAGAGGAAAAAACCCTATGCTAATTTCCAGGCATATGATCCTCCTCTGGGGTTTTTTTTGCTCTGTTTAAGATTAAGCTTTTAGAGTTATAATGGATATTGCATCATCAGGCTAGCTTTAATATGTAAAAGAAAGGCTAATTATATGCTGTTTGGTGGTGGTAGCAAAACTATAAAAATCAAAGCAGTTTTCTTTATCTTGTTTTTCCTTTGAATCCTCATGGCTCAGGGAAAGCAAGGAGCTGACAGCCTTGGGCTATGAAGAAAGCCAGGGTAAAATTGGCCCCTGTGCAGACCACAGGCAACAGGATTGTGCACAACTTTCTCAGGACTGACACGGTCCTGCAAGTTTGATTTTCATCCTTTAAAAGAAAAGAGGGGCTGCAGAGACAGCAGAACCCAGCTTTCCCTGCCAGGGAGAGCAGCTCAGCCCACCCCTCACTGCTTTCCTTGGAAGTGCCTGAACAATGCTGAGCAGAAGTAGCTGACACTGGAAATGTTTGAAAATTCCACTTGCCCTGGGGCAGGTGGCTGTGCCCTGACCACTGCTCCCCAGTTTTTGGGAAGAAAACATGAACACAGAGCCTGGGATTTGCTCAGCACGAGAAGGCATCTGACATCTTCAAAGCCTGGTTCTGGTAGTGCCACCATGAAGGTGTGGACTGGAAAAGCTCTTGCAACACAAGAGGCTTTGTCACAGTCTGGAAAGCAAAATGATTTGATTTTTAAGGGTTTGTTCCAATAGATTAAAAGCTAGTGCCCATTATTTTTCACATTTTCCTGAGTTCCAAAGAAATTTCAAGACTCTGCCAGAGTCCTGGGGGTTTTATTTAGAGTGCTAAGGAACCAAACTGGGCAGGCAGTGGGAGCTCAGCACTGTGGGGGAAACTCCTCTCATCTCCATGCCAGTGTTTTCTAAACCAGAGCCAAAGGCAGAGCACTTAGCTGTGCAGCCACCAAAATCGAAATATTTATCCTCTAGTTAATCACTAACACAATAGATTTGGATGTTCCTAATTCTAATGTAATGACTGAGTAGGTAAATCCTGGCTGGATGAGGGCTGCATCTACACCACTGTGTCCATCCATATAGAATTCCCTTTTTCAAAATATTCTTTGTATTTCCAAAATATCCACATAAATGCACCATACAGTCTATATCCTACAAAAGCTGGGATCTGCATTTAAGACAAGGCTGGATGAAGAAAATAACACAGTTCCAACACATTTATGCATAAACTCACACCTCAGTAGCTTCAGCATTCTTTCCCACCTTTGGTATGATAGATAAAGAAATAGTTGTAGGGAAAATAAAAGTGAAGAATGCAAAAAATAAATCTTTCTTAGATAAGGAACACACACACACATTGTTTTGGCAGCAGTCTTTCTAAATGCAGTTTGTGTTTGTTTTGTATATTGATTTTGTAATTCCCTTACAATTCTCTATCCTAAGGTAGACAGCAAAAGTTACTTTATAAGAAAGATTTAAATGAATGAATGGAGTTGCTGGGGAAACAGAGGTATCACACAGTTCACCAGCAAGTGCTTGCAAGCCAAGACAGGCTGAGGGAGATCTGCAGCTTTTGCTGTGCCATAAAATAAAGGTACAGACAAACCTCCTCAGAGCTGAACTGAACTACCCCCACAAAAAATGATTCCAGCCTCCCAGGGGAGCAAGACATAACTGCAGCAACCATCCTAAGTGCCTATTGGTGTAAAAGGATGAGAGAGCAGGGCTGTGTAAATCCTGCTCACCTGCTTGCTTCTCATTTAGCAGGTGATTTACTGGAGTCACTGCACTGTGCCTGCCTGAGCTCTCCCTGCCCATGGGGGTGTGATGTCCCTGTGCCAGCCTGGGTCAGCTTGGCATTCCCACCGGGCACCCAGGCTAATTCAGGTGCATCCCACATCCTCCCCGAGGCACTCATTTGCCTCCTCTCACCATGTGAATGCTTTATGCACTGCAAACTAATTATTCTGCTGTCTATCTGCCTCTCCCCAGCCCTCTGAATCACCCAGGATTGTAGAGCAGGAACAAACAACCTCATTTCAAAACACTGAAAAAAAATCCAAACAGAACAACAAAGTTATTCTAGTTTTGAGCTTCCACCAAGTGATTTCCAGGCAGTCTGAGAACCTCTCAAATTCAAACCCCCAAAACTCAAATTTTGATTTTAAACACACCCCAAGTGCTTGGCTTCTCTTATAGCATCAGTATTAAATTGATTGCCCTTCCTAATATCCCTGAAATCCTGTCTGCTGCAGGCATGCTTGTTTGGAGTGATTAGGCTGTGAGAAGCATTTCTGCCCCATTCCTGGTAGATGTACAGGTCTGGCTCTGAGCTGCATAAACTGAATTTGTCACCAACTTCAGCTAATTCGACCCAGAATTCATCCCAGGAGTAGAAATGCTGTGTCACTCTTCCATTGCAATTTTTTCCCAAAAACTACTCTCTCTTTCTTTAATCAAACAAAACTTCCAGAAGCTTTTAACATCAGATCCTCGTTGCACATTTTTTTAAACTAAATATTCAGAAAATGTACAAGCAGCAGATTTTATTGCTTTTTAGGGATCAGATTATTTAGGAAACTGCACTGTTAATGTACACACACCTAGTCAGGAGGCATTTTTGTGGTGTTGGCTTTGTGAATGAAGAAAAGGTGGAGGCTGACTTAAACTGCCAGATACAAGGAAAAAGAATGTTGTTTAACACATCATTTGACTGACTGGAAGCAAATTAGCAGAAGGTTAAGATGGCAGCTTTGATTGTCTTCTAGCAAGAAAAGAACCATGAAAAGACAAGTTTCCCAACCAAAGACTTCAAACACTGCTGTCAGCAGCTGACATATTTCTAAACAGCAGTCAGGAGGAGGTTTTTAATGCGAGTGCACATCTGTATACAGAATAATCCTGTATTATTCTGAGAGAACCAAGCCAAGAACTGAGCAGGAGTGTGAAATTCATTGAGCTTTAGTGTGGCTGGCTTTTCCAGAGAGCCCAGTTCTCCTGAGGTGCCTTTCCACACCCTGAGCACTGCACAGATCTCATCCCAGCAGCACAGCAACAAAAATGCACAAGCAGGAGCAGAGGGGGCAGAATGGGAATTTCTGCTCTGCTTTCCCCACATCAGCTGGTCTAAAAGCCTCCAAATGCACAGCAACAGGATTGCAACTTTCCAAAACCACAAACAAACACACACCAAAAAAACCAAGCAACTCCCCTGCAAGAAAGATCTAGTCCTTTACTCAACTGAGCAAATTTTCACATTTTCAGTGTGCAGAATACATTCATTTGAAGACATTGGATAAAGTGAAACAAATCCTACAAGAGTAATGCATTTTATATTTCAGACACTGGTGCCAATTACAGTGAGCTCATCTGACATTTGTTTGAAAATTTCTGAATGTTTAGTTTTGACAAGAGACATTTCAAAGAGAAGCTGTGTTTTATTAAGCTGTACCCTTTAAGCACAAAAATAACTGCAACTAGAAAGAAAGATCATTTTCACTACAAGCACATTAACTACAAATCCAAAGTGAGAAGAAACTATGAAAGGACACATCACTTAAGAGCTTTAAAGTCACTTTTTACACCTTGCATTATTTTTGTTTGAACATGACTGGTGAGACACTGGTGGTTGCCTAAATTCACATCCTACACTGACACAATCAGTGAATGAATGTCCTCAGTCCTCCTCCAACTGCTAGTTGTTTGAAACACCATTGGTTCTGCTCACCATTTTTTGGTGCTTATGTCTGAATTAGCAAATAACTGTGGAGAGAATGAAGCACCTGCAGACAAATTCTGAGATGTTAATGGTGAGCACTGTATCTGTGCAATAGTTTGTGGTGGTGTAAATATTTAATTGGCACTCATTGGAAATGTCTCCAGTGCAGACAGGAAACTCCCAAGGAACTTGTGAATGTCATCCAAATCTGCAGACTCCTTGGAGTGCTTAATCCACACTAATATTTCAACATGAAAAAAATTTAGTGTGTTTAAAGTTAATTGTGGTAATTTTCTCTTTTGCTTTAACTAAATATCTGCTCTAACTTACTACCAGATGTATATTGGTACTCTGGAAAAATAACATTAAATGGTTTTGCACTAAACTTCCCATACATCAAGGGTTTATTTTTAGGGTGGGTGTCATGGGCTCTTTGGGGCTTAGTGGAATGAATTTTCATTCTGGAAAAGAGAACCTGTTTCCATCTGCTAATCCAGCAGAGCCACTGGATGCTGCCCCTCTGCCCTCCAATAGATCCAAGAGTAAACCCAAAGCATCTGATCTTGCACCTCTGGTCAGAATGGTCCCAGCCACTGTTCTGCACTGACAGAGGCACCAGAGAACTTTTTCTGGTGCCTGGATCTAAATTTGCCAGCTTGGGTAAAAGAGGCTGAAAGCTGGCACAAGAAATAAGTTTGTGTACAGACTGAGAGGTGACCAAAAACCTGCATTGTGACACCATGCATTAAATGGCATTGCAAATTCTGCAGAAATGTTTTTTATACATAACTAATTCCCATGGAAATATTTCTGCAGCAGATTAAAGAGGTAGATCCACCTATCAAATTTACATATACATAAAATTAGGTTTATATCCATTCCCAGATATCACATTACCAACATATTATTATAAATGAAACAAAGATTAGTAATATAAATGAAAATTAACCTTCAAGCAAGTGCTAGAGGAGCTCTAGCCATCTTTGTGTTTTCCTTCCCACATCAGCCAATTGTGAGTTCAGCAGGCATGAAGGGGATAGCTGTTAGATTTCCAGCATGTAAAAGTACAAAGGCACTAAGCAACCACAATTTGAGAGCATGTAAAAGCTTTCAGGAGATTTTTAATTCCAGATAGTAGACATGAAAAGCTGTTGTTATTAACCATTTTTCATTATTAAAGGTCTCTTCATCCCTGAGTGAGCAAGTGGCACTGACAGTTGTACATTAGTCTCAAACGACAACAAGCCCATCAATCTTGCAGAGCTCCAAACAAGAAAACACCTCAGGATTGGCAGGAAATAATTCATAGCGTGAAAAATAAAATAAAATTTAAAAAATATACTACTACTGCTATCTTCTAAGGAGAAAATACAACCCAGAAATTTAACTCAAAACACACAAAACCAGATTATTTTACACGTGGCTTACAAAGGCTGAGGGAAGAACCAAAGTCCAAGAGCCAGATTTGAAACAACAAAACATTTCCCAATAGACTGACACACCCAGTGAGATTTTGGTTAGCATCTTGCTGTATCTTTGTGTACCCACCTACATGTCTGTAGGTGTGACCCTGTTTCCAGTTTCCTCAGAAGATGTAGAAGTCAGGCAGGTGCTGAAGGAGAGTTGTGGAGCTGAGCTTATCATCCCAGTGTCATCAATTTTAGCCTCTCTCCATGGGTTTTTACACCTAAAATGAACCTTAATATATACTTATGCCACCTTTAGAGCCAGTCCTCTAAAGCACTGAACACAGCATGTGACATGCTCAGCATTTTCAGCTCCCAGGAGAAAAAGATAATTATCCCTTCATAAAAAAAGCCAAATAATTCTTGCAGAGTGTGGTTCTTCATCAGTTAACTGATAACTACATTGTGGGAAACTCATCTCAAAACCAGCAGGAAGGTCTTTGTGACCTGCTCTTTCCTCTGGAGCAGATCTAAGAATACAGAATATGCCAACCAAGATGTGGTTTTTATGTTCTCACAAAACACTGCCAAGCATTCATCTCTGTCCTGATACAGCAAATCCAAACAAAAGCACAGCACCTCTGGAAATGGACAGAATTAGGAGTTTCCACCAGCCTCCAACTAAAGGACCAGATTCTCTGAACAAAGTGGGATTGTTTAGAGGAGTTTGTTTCACAGGTTGTGATTCAGCCTTCATGTAATTCTGATTCCAGCCTCGTACCACAACAGGCTCCCAAGAGCAGCCAGGCAGTGCCATTGGCACAGCACATCAATATTCCATACAGCCCTTAAAGCCACAAGTGCCAAACTGGAAGATGTGTGCCAACATCAGAGAATCCCACCTCTGAGGCAGGGAATACAGCCTTGGGATTTAGGGAATATCCTGCCAAGAAAATCCTCCTCATTCTGCAGGGTGCAGCTAAAATTCCTGACAACCCCTCAAGTGGGATAGTGATCAACCACATCCAATTTTAACCTGTGTGCTCCCCAGCTGAGTATATATAGAGTATATACATAAAGCTGGTGTTTCCATGTCCAACAGGCTTCTGCTCTACACTCTTCTCATTTTGGTTTAACTGCTCCTTCTTTTTGAAATTGGCCTGAGAGATTAAAATAATATGGGAATATCAGTTACATACTTGAAGGCTTCTGTGAGCCTGAAGTAAAAACTGCCACTGTCACCATCAGCTTTCTAAAGAGCAATCTAATAGCATCACTTCAGTCAGTCTTACAGCTCCAGAGGACAAAATAAAGGTCAGTGGTTCAAAAAAACCTGATGGGGAAAGGTGGAAATCAGGCTGAAAGATCAATATAAATTGAGCTGAAAAGACTGGCTTGGAAACCAAGCAAATGTTGGTAAATATCAGCCAGTTTAATACATTATGCATGCATTCTTCATGATGGTATTACACCTAAAATCTGAATTCCTTGCAGAAAGCTTGGACATAGGATACCAGGAGAAACTGAAAAATGAGAACATTAATCTTTTATATAAAATAATCTGAGATTAAATGGCTTTGGAAACAAGCTAAACCTGTTGCAAACCAATCTCAAAAGTATTTGTCCATATCTTTGGAATTTCATTCAGAAGTAACAATCTGGTTCTGGTGGCATCCAGAGCTGATCTGTGTGGTTGTTGGTTGTTTCTACTAATTCTACTGATTCAATACAAATTTCAGTGAAGATATTGTGGAATAAAATGTATTCCAATAAGCATTTTTTTTTAAATTAAATTAGAGGTTTGTAAGTGTGGTATTAAAATAATGTGATGAGTTTTACAATTCACATGGTTCTCTTTGTTCTCACATTTTCCAAAACAATGGCAGTAACATGGTTCATTCCTTTCCCATGGACATGTCTTAGTGTAAGATTTTGGTACATGTGTCAAACCCTCCATTGCAGCTCAAAGCTGAGCTTTGCTCTGATAAAGGCAACTGTGATCTGGCCAGTGCAAGGCAATCATGATTTTCAAAACAACGTGGGAGAAGATACAACACAAGAGATGAGTTGACGAAATATTGAACATCCACTCGCAAAAAATTACAACGAAGTTGAAAAGTAGAATATAAAAAATAGAGAAAACCCCTGAAACCTCACATTTTAACCAGCTGAAATTCTGGGATAATTTTGTAAGAGTGCCTCACTTCCCAGGACACAGTCAAATTTTCAGTCTACACCAGCTGTGCATGCCTTGGTTCCTTTACCTTGCTCACAACAGTCAGTGCAGCCACCCAAGATAAAATAAAAGGCAAACTAACAATGCACCACGTTACAAAGGAATTGGCATTTCTGCAGAGAGTCATGCAGCAGTAAAGGAAATTTTGCTGGTTCCCTCTTGTGCTATAATAGCACCACTCACAGACATTGCCAAGAGGATTGTGGGGGTCATCAGAGTGGAACTTGTGACAAATATTGCAAATGGAACAACAGCAAACACGTTGTAAGAGCAGAAGAAAAGTGAGCAGGACTGTTTCACTCGGAGATGAGGTAAAATGAGCCATTTATCTGGTGTTTGGAGTGTGACCTGCACTTTGCTTGCAGGAGTGCAAGGGATGCTGAACTGGAAAATAAAACTGAATGCTCAGTTTGGTTCCCTCCCCTCCAGCTAGAAACTGTAGAAAATGGAGGAAAAGTGAAGGGAAGGAAAATAAATTTTAAAATATGTTATCTGCTCTCTATTGAGCTATTGACAAAAGTGATCCCAATTATGAAAAAAACACAGGCAAAATTTTGCACATTGTACATTTTTTTGTCAAAATGCAGTGCCCAGTCTGACAACATTGAAGGAAAAAAAAAGAGGTAACCAGGAGAAATGTCCTCCCTGCCTCTGCGTGGCTGCTGAGGGGTGGAAGGCAGAAGCACTCCATGTGCTCTGAGGAGATACACATGATGTGATGTGTGCTCCTTCTCTCCTAGCAAAGGGCAGGAAAACCAGGGCAAAGTCACCTTGCAGTCCCTGGCAGGGCATTCAGAAACAAATTGCAACCAGGGAATAGCAGTGGGGCTGATTATGCACTTACAGGGTTCAGGCCCTGCTTGAGACAGTTTATTTCCACATCTAGTCTAAGCAGAATTTGTGGCTTAATATTGTTCACATCTTTTTTCTGGCCTATAAATACCATATTGTTTAAAAAATATTAAAACATGACTACTGCCAGAGAACCAATAATAATGCCTCTTGAGATTTATGTGATACTAAAACACCAAAAAAATAAATCCCAGACAAAAACCCAAACCTCATCTCCTACTGATATACATACATACAGGGAGAAATGATTCCTTTCTGGCCAGAAACAGGACATGAAGTGGAACTACCCTGTCACAAAGATGACCTTCTGGTTAGAAGGTTACCTAATGTATTTAATATATTCACTGTGATACTAAGGTGTGTTTAAAATTTCTATTTGCAGCCTACAAATACTACAGAGCTGTTCCTTCCACATAGCCCTGAACTGCATCATAAATTATGGTCATCCCCTCTCCCTGCTACCAAAATTAATTATCTGATAAATAGAGTTAATACACATGGCTGCTCTGCAACAATCTCTTTGATGGATTTGTGTTTGGGGCACTGGAGACGGCCTTGCCAAGACACAGACACCATAAACATTTTGATTCTGTGGCTGGATGAGTCACTGCACAGCAATCCCTCTGCAAGGGGCAGCAGCAGAAGACTCTCCACCACTCCTGCTGGCTCTGAGGATGGGCAGCCTCACGTCTCCAAGCCATGAAGCAAACTGACAGTGCAGCTCTAAATGCAAATACCAGCTCCAGCAGCCAAAATATTGCCTTCCAACAGCAGCAGGGCCAAAGGTGCCAGGAAGAAATGTGCATGTGCATCAGTGCACAGCCACTTTCCCTCTTTAATGGCCTGGCACACAGGCAGCTGCTTCCAGGTGCTTTGGATGGCAGAGGACAGGAAGAAAGAAAGGTGTGTGTGTTTTCCACACTAAATCAGCATGTGAGGAAAAAGCAACAGCAATCAATAAGAGAGCCAGGAGCCCAAAATAAAGTTCTGAACTACCACGAGTTTTTTCAGTATCTCAAATTATGCCAAGTAATTAATGCTGAAAACAGCCTCTGGTGGGCTCTTCCCATTTCAAAAAAGGAATGAGAAGCAAATAAGTAAAACAAGTGAGAGTTCAATGCTAGAGAGAGCCCAAATTCAGGTAGCAAGGCTTCTCTTCTCAACAAGAGAAGATTGTCCCATGTTGCATTTACAGATAACTTAACAACAAAAGACAGAATTTTTTTTTTCCTCTCTCTCCATTTGAAGGTTGTGCTGGTGGAAATGGAGGCATACAAAGTACAAGTGTGAGTGGAGAAAATAAAATTATATCGTGATTTCCAGTTCCTGCAGACAAATGATAAAATTATAAAATGATAAAACCACAGCTTGTTCCTTCACCATGGCCAGGGAACAGAGCTGTGCCCTGTCTCACAAAAACAACCAAAGCCAAAACTTCACCCCTTTAAATTCCTACTTCCTTCAATTCCATCTTTCCCCTGATGAATTACCCCCACCTGTTACACCCTGGAGTTGCTCAGGAAGCTGAAAATGTAAATGCAGCCCTGCAGCAGCAGAGGCAAGCAGCAGCAGGAGCCCAAACGCCATCCCAGCAGTGTCTGCCAGCACTGACACCTGACAGCAGCACAGAGCCCTTATCTGCCTGCAGGAAATGAACACTGCCCCCAGTAACTCCAGGTGTCTCTTGCAGCAGATGACAGTGACAATTTAGCATTTGTTATGGCAAGTCTTGCAGCATTTAATTGCGTTTAAACAGACAAATTGGAGGAGCTTCCTCACTGCTCTGAGCAGAGTTTCTTACGGGACACAGTTAACAACTCCCTGTTTATTTGCAAATTGGTTTTGCTTCAAGCAGCTGGAAGAAAGTAAAACCTTTTCTGAGGCAGTCAGGGCTGTGGGAATTAGGATATAACAATGCAGAGAGACAAAACATTGCTGCTTCTTGTATAAAAGAAATAAAATCATTCCAAGGTATTTGACTCTTCAGCCTTTGGGGGGAAAAAAAGTCGGAGTAACCAATATAGATCAGAGCCTGTCCAATCCAAAATAATCATATTAGCCAAGAGTTAATTAGTCACAATTCCTTTCAGTCAGTAGGCTAAGTTGCAGACACCCTTCAGGTGTTTGAAGAAACAAAAGGACACAAGAGTGAGTGTTTTGCATTTGGAGGATTCAGGACCACAGGAGACATAAAATCGCTCTTGCTGCAAAATAGCCGAGAGCCTGACTGACATTTCTGCCATCCCCAGACCCATGGGTGATGTGCAATATCTTCTGCATCTCAGACTTTTGACCTTTTGTCATATATCAAAGACATTAAAGATATTTTCTTTTGAATTCAGGCCACTGGCAGTTAACCCGGCAGCTCTATGTTCACCAATAAACCACACCCTCAAGTGCCACATTCACACATTTTTTAGACACTTCCAGGAAGGGTGACCCCCCCCCACTTCCCTTGGCAGCTCATTCCAGTGCTTGACAACCCTTACAGTGAGGAAAGTTTTTCTAATATTCAATCTAAACCTCCCCTGGCACAGCCTGAGGCCATTTTCTCTGGTCATGTCATTTGTTACCTGGGGAAAGAGACCCAGCCCCACCTGGCTACCACCTCATTTTAGGGGCTGTATGAGTCCCCTGAGCCTCCTTTTCTCCTAAACACCCTCAACCACTTCTCCTATGGTTTGTGCTTTAGTCCCTTCATCAGCCTCATTACTCTTCTATAACAACAATCTTTTATTGCTTCCCATTAAGTTCATGTTAAAAAAAAAAGATGCACATCTGGGTTTTGGAAGCACTGACACGTCACCTACTGACACAAAAGTGACTAACGGGAAATTTTGTATTTTACTTTACTCCTCCAGCTGTACAGAAGAAGGCAAATGCTATGATGGCACCTGCATAATGCAGATACACATAATATGTCACAGTGAATCAAAAGCCTTAAAGGAAACCTTTTTTCAGGGTCAAATGTGTCTGAGCATCTCGAATGTAGAACAGAAGGATGTAAACAGGTATGAACTGTTATATTTCTGAAGGGTTTCTTCATTCAGTTCTCTTTGCATTGTGGGCATCAATCCCAGAACATGAAAACTAACTAGAACAAAGGAAAAATAGCCAAACAAAAAAAAGGGAGCTTCAAAGGGATGATATGCCTCACACTCAGCTGTAAAATACATCACTGTTGGCAGATCAATATTACCAATTTCCATTTGCACTCCCATCCTGGACAAAGGGAACTCCTCTAACAGTTGCCCTTAACAAGAAAGTCAAAGACACAACTCTGCACCATTCAGTTCACTGTAATATTAAAACAGAAATGAGTGGTACCCAGTGCTCACTAAGGCCTGTCCTGAGAAGGCAGTGGCAGGATGACACACAAGGATCCTCAGCATTCCTCTCCTCATCTGATAGTGGGGATGAAGTGGTACATTATGCCACCATTCAGATACAAACCTATCTTTTCCTTTTGTCCAAAATCCCCCACATTCTTGGCCTGTGTTTTTAACTTGCTGGGGCAGAAAAGAGACTTCCCAACCTGATCAATCACATCATGGCCACAGTTTATAGAAGTTTGGGCATGTTGAACTGCTGAGATAGATATTCATAACCTCAGAACTGAAAATATAGACCCAAATATCTTTGCTGTTGGCTGAATTAAAAAGGTTAAGGGTAATTTATAATTAGATAAGTATTCAGGATTTTATAAAACAATAGCCATAAAGCTCAAAGTTAAGCATTGACCTCACACCTTGGAGATGAGCTGGCTGACAACCTGTGAAGCAGAGTTTTCAGCTTCTGAAAATGTCTCTGCACTGCACCTGAGAGCTGTGCCAAGCAGCCATGTGCAACTAAACTGAGTCAGGAGCTCTTTCCAGGAAAAGCACACACAGCTCGAGCACAAAAGCAAATCCAAAATGTTGGAGTTCAGCTGGTGCTCCAGAAATACCAGCCCTTTGTCCCTGAACACCCTGTCTGCTCTGTCCCCCCTTCTCAGAAACTCATAAGGAAATACCAGATGTCAAGCAGGATTTATTACAGACTCTCTATATTATTAAGTTCCTTCTCAGCTTCAGGCAAGGCAAAATTAATTTGACTTTAAAACAAAGCAAATGTTAGTCTAATATGTGCATGTTTTCTGCTCTTTCCTTAGAGAGCAGAGCCTGTATTTCACAAGCAGCTGAGATTCCTTCTGAAACCAATAGGCATTGATTGATTAATCACTAAGGATTTATTGCTCAGTGAACAAATGATGACATATTATCTAAAAGTAATGGAGCAAGTGGTGCCTGTAGAGATGTATCTGATGGCCAAACAACAAAGATGGGCTTACATTCCTGCAAAAGGATACCTATTATTTTAGTGATAATATTTACATGGGGATTCAAGTAGAAGAAAATCTGTTTTCATTTGATTATTTTTAATTTTTGGAGTTTCATAAATGTAACCAAACTTAGTATTTCAGCCCAAGTAAACACAGCTGTATTCAAATTTTGGGTTAGCAGTGCCCAGAAATAGGAATGCTTGAAAACACACAGCAAAAATGGCCAGTTCTTAATCACTGTGAACTGAGGAATTAGCTTATTGGATTTTTGTGCTGCATTGATCATGTAACCCTAATTGCAACCTTGATTTAGAACTTCAGTTTCTTGGTTATATGACTTAGCAGCTAATTATTATTTAAGTGTTAATTATCCTAAGCCTATACACATTTACTAAAGTCATCAGGCTCTCTTCCTGTAGATCTAAAGAAAGTATTTTGTCCTGAAGTGTTAGCTCTCTGTTTTAACTGTACTTTGCCTTCCATTTAAGATGAGAAATTGAAGAACCTCATGTCCTCCAAAGAGGCAACACATGGAGGGCCCAAAGTGGCCTCCCTGGGCTCACCTGAGATCTGCTCCACAGAGCAGACACTGCCCTTTGGTGCAGCCACACTGCAGATAAAACCCAGCATGTGGGTTTTGCACTTCCTTGCACCTGTTTGAATCTCACTGTGGTCCAGTGAGCAATGACAGAGAAACCCAAAGTCCCCCCAGCCCTAATCAGCCCAGGTGATCATGTCAGGATTCATCTATTTGTGACACAACTCAAGAAAAAACTGAAACATCTCCACTCATCCTTATTACAATAATTTTTCTAATAGCAAAGAATTTTAATGACACAATTATATAATAGTCTCAACTGCAACAGAACACTTGTCAGCTATAAAACTATAAGGGAATGAAACGTTTTCATAGCATTAATGGACTTTCTTGGACAACTTAAGTTTCAATGAAATATTAATTCTTGATCATTTGTCATGTGTTAATTAGGAGAATAAGCTGTAGGAAGTCTAGATTACCATGCAAATGTTAATTAGGTCATAATTTATGTTAAGCATTTCTAAGTATAGGAGCACCAGAATCACATATAGCAGCAGATAAACTTTAGGGGGGAAAAAGAAATGCATTTGCAAGAGCTATTTTTCTGTTTAAATATGAGAGTTACTATGCTTTAATAAACACCAAAGAACCTGCATTTATTTACTGTCAAAACTCTCCTCTCCCCTTTCTACCCAGAGTCACACCTGTCTCTGGCCAGGTATGATGAGAACCTGGGAACAGATGGTGAGGTCACTTTGCAATGCAACAACTCAAGTGTCGTGGAAGTTCTGGAAAAAAAATAGCAGTTTGAATTTATATTGGAGCCAAAACACAAAACCCTGCAAAAGCAGGAACTCTGGTTCATCAGGGGGTGCTGGAGCTCTCTCCTCTCCAGTCAACAACCACAGCAGCACTCCTGGAGCCAACTCTTGTTTTCACAAGTGACTCGTGGCACTTCCCCAGTGAGAGGGAGAAAGCAGCTGAGAAACCCAGAGGAAACCTCAGCATTTGTCCCACTGCTCCCTTCAGAAATAGGGACACAGGGAAAAAAAAAAAAAATACAGGATGTGGCTTTCCAAATCTGAGAGGAAAGAGCATTCTCCAACCTCGAGCACCTCCTCAGAAGGTTTTCACTTTTTCTGCTGTGCACAGGCACAGCTCCTGGCAGCAGGATTTTGTTTCCTGGTGAAGAAGCAGGAGCTGCCTCTGTCCCAGGTCATTGTTCCTTCCATCACCTGAAAACACCCCAGTGCTGCAGCCAGTTCAAGGCAGCAGAGAAAATGACTCTGCTCTGGCATTTTCTGTGGAACAACCACTGAAATAAACAGCTGCAATGACACACTGTAGTGGGATGAAGATAAATTTATTTTGCTGTTTCCACACTCCCACAATTTTTACACCTCCCCACACAAATCTGCCCAAGCTGCTTCCACTTTGTTGGTATTATCAAAGGAAGAAAAATAGCACTAGGCTCTGGAGGGAATACCAGCATTAACTCCCCCTGCTTCACTTTGAAGGCCAACATTAACTGTTATTTTCATTTGTTGAACTGCATTTCAATTGATTTTTTTTAGTTGTTTTTGTGATTTGATTTTTTTCTTTTTAAAGGGGAAAAATCATTAAATGATACAAGAGTTAACAAAACAGATG
Source organism: Oenanthe melanoleuca (assembly GCF_029582105.1). Taxonomy (NCBI): domain Eukaryota; kingdom Metazoa; phylum Chordata; class Aves; order Passeriformes; family Muscicapidae; genus Oenanthe; species Oenanthe melanoleuca. The sequence goes on from NC_079346.1 coordinate 4,927,983, forward strand.
CAATTCCACTTGAAGTCATATGTCAGCTCTACCTTCTCCAAGCTATTTCTAAAGTAAACAATGTCAGGTTTGAAAAAAAAAAAAGAGATAGTTCAGCCATAACATCTGACACTTTGGAAGCTAGAAACATAATAGTTTAAAAAAAACCCAAAAAACAACAGTACAGAAGGAATATATTTAAGTTTTGCTCTTTTTTAGTGTAAGATACTCACCCTAAAGAAGACAAAGTGGGAAAAAGAGAGAGACCAGCAAAAGCAGCAAGGGGAATCAAGGGCACTTAACCAATTTAAGCACTAAATTTCCAGCAGTGACAAATACAGGGGAGGGACATAGGAAAACATAAACATTAGCAGATGACATGGAAAGACCAAGCACTGATTTACCATTCTTCATTATGCAAAACTGGTAAAAAGCATTGAAGACAACACATGTCAAATTGATTTAGAGGAGCAGTTTTTGGATTGGTGTAATTGCTATATGGCACAATTATTGGCATTTTACACCAGTAAATATATGTACTTTAATGCACAGCAGTTACTTGGTTCCAGGTTACTACACAAGCTTGAACTATGTTAATAAGAGGTGGAGAAAACTAGAGGGGAAGAAGGACCCTGGTGTAATTCATGATCTGGATCCAGCACCAGGTCCCTGATCCATGGATCAGCAAGGTCTGAACCTGCCCTAAGTCACTTGGGTTGGTGAGCAGTGATGGGTCTGCCTTTAATGTCTCCTCCAGGCTGAAAAAGCCCAGTGACCTCAGCTGACCTAAACTGGCCCCAGTGACCTCAGCTGACTGACCTAAACTGGCCCCAGTGACCTCAGCTGACTGACCTAAACTGGCCCCAGTGACCTCAGCTGACTGACCTAAACTGGCCCCAGTGACCTCAGCTGACTGACCTAAACTGGCCCCAGTGACCTCAGCTGACTGACCTAAACTGGCCCCAGTGACCTCAGCTGCTGCTCTTAACTGATGGCACAATGTCTGCTACTCATGGGAGCAATTTAAGCCCTCCAGCTCTGAGGAAAGCCCCTATTTCACATTTATTTCCTTAAAAACAGAGCACAGTTAATAATTATTATTTCAGTAGAGAGGAGCACAGCAACTTGCCCTCTGTTTGGAATATCACATTTAAATTACCCTGTACACAGTGACAGTGTTGATCTCACAGCCCCTCAGGCTAAAATAGCTTTATTTCACACTGCCTATACATTTTTCAGGGCAGAGATGCAATCAATACACACAAAGGAGTCCAAGGAACCCAAGAGGAACAAGAATAGTTTTTGTGGAATTGATGTCACCGTGCATCCATTAGCCCCACTCAGTAATTAGGAAATTAAAAGTGTCTCATTGCTCCCCTCTAGTGAAGGTCACCCTTGAGGCCCTAAAGTTGGGTTTAGATGCTAATTAAGAGTTTGCTGACTGCTGCCAGGGCATGGGCTACAAACACCAGCAGAAATCATGTTCTAAATCCCTGACTTATTATAAACAAATGTACGTCCTTCTCTATGGGGAATATTTTCAGGAGTACCTAAGCCTCAGGTTTATCACCACAGTTTGTAGGGCAATAGCCTGGCTGTACACATATATTTCACTTTAATAACATCTTCCTTCTTTCAGAGAGTAAAATTTGGTTCAGAATAATAAACCAGGGCACTCCATAGCCACAGGCAAAAGCGAGTCAATCAATATCAAATTTTAGCTACACCTTCTAACAATTTTTGCTGATAATTTAGTTCATTAACAAAATCTGAGAAGCATTTCATGAACACAAATGTGTGCAATTAAGATAATGCTTAAAACACTGAATTTTGGTCTTATGAGCCCCTAGGATGATATAATAGCTTAAAAATAGGCTATTCTGAACACCTGAATGCAGAAGCAGATTTGCAATCAGCACATGTGATACTGAGCAACACAAAGTAGCCCAGCCTGGGAAGGAGGTACCAAATTAATAGAGGAAATGTGTCCTGATGCCCCTGAGCTGGCTCTGGAGCTGGTGCAGGCTCCAGCTGGACACTCTGTGCTCCTTTGCACTGTGTGGACATGCCCAGAATCATTTTATGACAGGGGGATATTCAGGGAACTAAGACCCAGTGAAATGAAGCACTGATGCAACTTTTAAACTGAATGCCTGAAAATCACAAACCTGCATTTGGGTACCTAAACCACTCTGTCCCAGGAGATATCTTTGGAGATGAGATAAAGTCACCTGAGTTGAAGAACATTTATCTGTTATCCTAAGTAGAGGCTTTTGAAGATAAAATTTCTTTAGATAATCTTTCTTTCTGCAGTAATAAATAAATTATTACAGAATATCAGACCAATTTCTACACCTAATCCCCTATCCCAACAGCAGCTGATGCCAAAGGAGCTTGGTGCTTGGACAGAGTACAGAAAGTACTGTGGGAATGAACAACATGAAAACCTGCCCAGTGCAAGGCACACCTAGGAAGGTGAGTGCAACACAGCAAACAGGAAATAAATCTGCTGGGAACAGACAAAAATACTATTAAAAAATCAAAACAAGTAGTTTACAACTGATACAATGGAAAAGGAGACACCAGGACAGAGGGAAGACAAGGTACAGGCTAAGGACAGACACCAGTGTAACAAAATGTGGGAATAATCAGAGCATGAAACAAGAACCTTAATAAGACTTCTGGCTGCACATATAAACTTCAACAGCTGCATCTCAGATGGCTCATGCAGAATGATTCAGACACAGCCAGGAAGACACAAGCTGAAGATGATACTCAAGTTACAGGCAGGGTGAAATTATTTACAGCAGACAACATTGTTTTGGAGTCTGAGTTACAATATTTGCACCAGCTCATTGTTCCATGAGCTTCTGAAAACCTTTCATGGTTTCCTTGGGTCATATTTTCATACTGATAGTAGAGGTTCTGAAACTCATATAGAAAAAACCTACAAGAAACACTAATAATTCTATGCTAAAAAATTACAAAGAAAAATACAGATGATGGTCAAACCCACTCAAAAATACTAAGGGTCACAGTATTTTACTTGAAAAATTTCAACTAAAATGAATCATCTGAGTAACTATTTTTTATTTGCATTTTCTGTAAGTATTTTTAAGTGCATTTTTTTCCTCAAATGAAAGTCTAACAAGGCAAGTCTGAACTGATTTAAGAAGATTTACTTTCATTAGCAGGTGATTTACTATAGCAGAATGTGTGTTAGATCCAGCAGTAAAAGCAAATTAATTGAACCAAAAATACTTTAGGAAGAAGCAGTCTGAATTATCAGGTGTTAGTAATCAAAAAAGATTAATACAGGGATATTCATGACCTCTACTTGTAAATAAACATCAAGAAAACTTTTCTCCCTTCAGAAAATGAATTCAAGAGAGCCTGGGAAACTGTAATTAGTATTAATTTAGCTGATTGTACACTTAGATAAGATGAGCATAAAATGGTTTCAGACTTTAGGGGAAACAGACAGCTACATACACCAATTAAGAGATTTTTTAAAAAGACCTGGAGATAAGTAATTAATTAAAGGAACACTGGCAAGAAAGGGATTCTGAGGAACTGGTGGGTCTGCAGACAGGAGCCCAGGAATTACTGGAAAGGGGCTGTGGAATGGCAGGAGAGGGAAGATCTCTCTGCAGCCCTGTGCCAGCTCCAGGAGCAGCAGGGTCCAGCTCACCTCACTGAGCACAGCCACTGAGATAAATGGGGCTTTTCTCAGGGGATTTTTGTGCACCTGGTAGCACAAATTCTGTACAGCTGAAACCTTCTGAGGAGGAGCCACCTGGGATTTTGATGGGAAAGAGGAGCAAGGCAGGTTTTGGTCAAAGGCACAGCAGAGCCCCTTGCCCTGGCCCAAGAGCAGCAAAGAAAATCTCTTCCCCTCCCTTAATTCAGGCAGAATGTGAATATTCCCCATGCCCAGCTGCACTGCACCACCTCCACTCCCTGACCTCGAGGCTCTTCAACAATAGGTGGATAGATCTTTATTTTGTTCCATTCTCCAACAAAACCTCTGAAAGCTGCCTTTCATCTTGCTTTGAAGTGGGTATTTTTAATGAACTGTTTACCAGCCAAGTCTAATTGTGCAGCATAACTAGTGCAACTTGAAAAAGCACTCAGAACTGCTCCAGAGACGGGAAATGACTACAAGCCAAAAGTTGCAAGGGGGAGCAAATGAAAAACTTCTTTTTAAAAAGGCTCCTGATGTCAGTGAATCTGTCATTCCTCCTACTTTACAAAGCATATCCTTGCTCATCATGAAATTTCTTTGCATTTAGCAGCCCAAAACAGCTTTGCTTTCTGTTCAAACAGCCAAAGACCTGTCTGGGCTGCAGTTACCAACGGGTGTCATAATGACACAGAAATGTAATGGAACAGCTGTAACAAAACCAAATCTAAGGAATAGCAGGGTTTTAATATTTCAATAAGGTTAAAGCAGGAGTGTTAAATTATTTAGGTTCAGGAATAAGATATAAGCACTAGAGCAATATCACATCCATACTCATATATCTTTACACATGTAGAGGTGATATCTATGTGATAAATTGCTGGAGTGTGAGGTAAATTAATTTACTATGCACTTTGATCACAATACCCTCTCCTGGCCTACTAATCCATTTCCCAGCAGACCTGCCCTAACATCCCAAATCACAGAACACTTTCATTGCTGCCATTAAGAACAATGTTTCATAGTCTACCTCTCTTTTTCTCCTCACAGGTGGGGAAGTTTCCCTCCTTGAAAAATTAAGAAATATAAATTAAGTTACAGGAAAGCATATAGATGAAATTGTTATATCCTCCACTCTTTAATATTGTGTGACAATACAAAAGACTTATAAGGAGAAAACATCATATACTAACAGCTGGGCAAGATGCTGTGATGTTGACATGATTCTGGTAGAAGGGGAAAAAATAATAAAATCCAGATATTTAACTCTTCAACTAGAATGATTTAATATTGCCAATACAGAAATAATATATCCATATACAACAGAGCAGTAAAAGTTAAACCTAACCTACAGATGTGCTCACATTTTGATATTTCAGAGCTATAAATTACATAATAAAAACGATAATTAATATACTTATAACTGCCAAAGGTGTGATGGAAGCAAAATGTTTGGCAAGAAAAGAAAGCCTGCTATTTCCTTAAATCCCCAGTCACAGCTGCAGGAGCAAGGAATCTCTGGAGCCTCCTCTCCCTGCCAGGCTCTGAGCATCACACACAGGTGAGGGGCTGCCAGGCTGGAGCCTCCCAAGGGGAGCAGATTTCCCCCTCTGCCCACCAGGCTGGCAAACAGCTCTAAATCCCAATTATGATCTATCACAAACCAGCAGCTCAGGTGGTATTTACTGCAAGATCACCAAGTGGGGATTGATTTCATGGATTTGCAGCTCCTGAATCTTGCCACATACAGAGGGGTGTAGTGCCTGAAATCCCCATGGAAGAAATCCATATGAATGTGGGGAATGCAGAGCAAGAAGTGAGCTGGATTACAGTAAAGCTGTGGTATGGACATACAGGCACTACCTTCCCCAGTTTACCATGGCTTTGTTTACAGCATGAGTTGCACTTCCCCAAATATGAAATATTGACAGAAAGAGTCATGGCAGACTTAATGGCACTTTGAGCATTCTCTGCACTTGAGTCAATAGATATGCTTTAGAATTTGTTACAGGAATCATAATTCAAAATTTAATAAGAAAAATATTTCTAGAGAAGAACAAAGGCAGGGTAATTGATACTGGTTTCAAGTTTCATACATTTATCCTTTATGATTTTAAGTACTTCATTTAGAAAACCTATCCTTGTGAGCACTGAGGCCTGCCTAGCTGTGGCCACCAGAACACAGAATGTAAAATAAAAATATTAGAAGTATATCTTCTTTATTGGGGTAGACAGGTAACAAATAACAAAAAATTGGGGAATTTGAGTGAGTGATTTTACCCAAAGAGTGGCAGAAGCCCTGTGCCTGCAGTGTGCCTTTTCAACCCCCAGGTAAGCTGGTGTGGCATTCTGGTGAACACTAGGGAACAAGCAGGCTTGGATTTTCTCAAGCTGCTCAAGGAAAACATGAGAAAGGATTATAACAATGATTAAGCACCTGCTGGATGTGTGAGAGATGTGATGTTTTGGTGAAAGCAGGTTTACCAGGGGTGTCACCTGCCTTGCACCAATGAAACCACTTCTATCCTTAGTCCCACAATCTACTCTAAATAAATGATTTGTTTCTTTAATAAATGGGCTTTTTACTTCTCTTCTGCATGAATGAAGTCTTGTTACTGCATCCTTTTTGCTGCTGCCCTAGCCCAATAGCAACAAGCTGGAGCTTTGCCTTTGCCTTGTGGAGGCAGGAGAGTGGACAATGTGTGCCCCACTGGGACACAGCTCAGCAGCAGCACTGCCAGTCCCTGGACAGACAAAGCCAGATTCCCTGGGCACAGGGAAAAGGAACATGGAAAACCAGAGTGTGCTGGGCTCCTGCAGTGCCAGGGTGTGCTGCTGCTGCCTGGCCAGGGCAGCTCTGACACACCTTAAACCTTCACTGCTGCTAGGGCAGCAGAAATTCTCTCAGGGATTGGAGGGGGGAATCTGAAGAAGGCAGCAGCATCCATTTCCCATGGCCAGCACAGCACAGGGATTTTCTGCTGTCCCTCTCAGTGCCAGTCCCCTGCTTTGGTCCATGACAAGCCGTGGTCCCAAGGGAAACATCTTGTTCCAGACTGGCACTTGGACAATGAGGAAAGATGCTCTCAGCAACAGCAGGGCTGAAAACATTTCAGTCTTCATCAGGTCCAGCAGGAATGCAGCCAGACCCCAAACCCTTGTGAATATTTAATAACTGAGGGCAAGACCTGGTCAGTCAAAGAGAAACTTCTAGCACTGAGTTACCCATGAGACTGTCTAGGACCTTGCTGCTGTGAACATCCCACTATGGGCTGTACTGAGAAAACAAGAAATTAGGGAAGAGCAAATTTGTGTGAAGATTCCAGCTCTCACACTAAAAATGGGTCTCCGCACTAGAAGATGAGATAATGCACAGATTCACATAGCAGTGAATATTCCTGTGCCACAGAGAACAAAAAGTTAGGCAAGCCTGGCCATGTGCATATCCACATTTCCTCACTTTGGGAGATGATACTTTCCCCTCTCCTCTACCATCCTCAAGAAATAATGAAGGGAAATACATTCAATAAAAGCAGCCATAAATAAGGAGTCTTTGCAGCAGAACAGAATTAAGCCTGCTTTTCTTAGAGCATCTTTCCCAAGCTTCCCATTTACAGAAGGAGGATTTACGATAAAGGAGAGGGTCTAAGATACTGAGGATTTTTGTAATTTTGATGCTTAAATGAATAAGAAGAGAGGTAGGCAGAGTGTTATATAATCCAGCATAAAACTTCTCAATTTTATGTTAAAAAAAAAAAGAAATTAACACCCTTGCCTCAAGGTTTAGTGCCCTGAAAATGTTTAGCAGCTTTTTTTTATAGAATAACTAACATCATTATCTTGTGCTGATATAATACACAGGATGCTTCTCAAAATTATATCACAAAGTACTTGTGCATTCACACTATCCAGTAACTGCTTCCATAATTTATGGGCACCTTCCTATGCAAATCATTGGAAGGAAAATGACAGATCTCAGGGGCTGTTTGTTGTTTAATCTCACTTTGTCATGATTCAAAAAAGAACGATGTGAAAATACAAGGAAAGTCATCCATAACGGTAAAAAAAGATTCTTGGCCGTTCTTCCTTGTTTTTCTAAGGAACATAAATAATCAGCTCTTTGTCAGCTTTGAAATGAATCTACATTTTCTATTCTACATGAAGGGCCATCAAAATCCTAAGTGTTTTACACCCTGTTCTATTTCTGCTGGCAGAAAGTTGGGGCTCTAAGATTCGACAGCAAGAGATCATCCACTGAGCTGGGAAACAGCAGGAAAAGATATCACAAAACTGGGCTGGGACCTCAACACAAAGCTTTGGAAAGAGGTTTGTGCTTTGGGCTGCTGGAAAATCAAAAACCCAAAGCCTTGGTGTGGTGGGGTGACCACCAAAGCTCTTCCCTGCTGGAATGCATTCTCCCTCCCAGCTCTACTTCAGGGAGAAAGATGAAGAGTCAGCCCCTAAAGCAGGACACAGCTTCTGATTAGAGATACTCTGAATTAAATCTATTCAAGGAAAGAAGCAGTATCATGCCAAGTCTTTTTTATTTATCTGGCCATTTCCTCACTCTTCTTTCAGTGTCTAGAAATTGGTCAAATTGTTTCAGGTTTTGTTTTCTATTTTTTCTTTTCCACTTAGTCAGAAAAACAATTGAGTGGTTTTAAACTAATTTCAAAATGTAAATACTGCAGCACACCAACACTTGATATCTTGCTTTGGCTGTCATATAAAAAAAAAATTCAATTATTTACACTGCTTTAGTCACACAACAAAAACAACGCTGCTTTTCAAAATGCAGACTGTTACCCTGTATTCCCTCAAACTAAAAAATAAACTATTGTCACAACAGAAATTTTGCTACAATTACTCAAGCACGTGGAAGTTTATTACCACAAGAGATTCAATGAGCATATCACTGTGTTTCAGCTCTTCCTCCCTCCACCCTTTTAGTGGGGAACTCCAGAGCTCACATTTACCTCTTAGGACTCAGAGGAGACCAAGCAGGCTAATGATGGAACTGGAGTAACCACGACAAGCATGAGATAAATATCTAATAACCACTCAACTCATTCAATTCAGGGTGTTATCAACATAGGAATCAGCATTAAGCAATTACCCAGTTCTGCCCTCGGGGAAAGAAGGAAATGCAAAATATTTCCAAATAAGTCATTGAGGAGGATACATTCAACCTCCACAGAATTCAGTGTGTCTGCCTGGCAGCTCTCCTGACTCCCACTGTGCTGTGGCAAACTGGGATACACAAGGTTGGAGGATCATTAATGTTTTTTCTCTGTTTTTGCCCACCTGTGAGCCCCATCCTCCACCTCTGCTGGGGATACAGATGGGTTTCCATGGATGGGAAGGTCCTGATGTATCCCTATTCTTGGGAAAGCCAGGAGCTGCCAGACACTTCCCCATTTCACAGGCTTCACTGTGAACTTCCTGATGAATTAACATTTCAGTAGAGGTCAAATGTCAAGGGAGGGCACAGAAGCATTGTCCTGCTCTTAGGCATCCAATAATCTCATTTAGGGACACCTATCAGTGCTGCTTTGGCCTTGCTAATTTTCTCTTCCTCAGTCAGTGTTCAGACATTCACAGCTTTTGTCTACTGCTGTTATCAAGGCATTTGCACGCACTAATCCATGACAAATGGTTTCATTTGATGCACATCTGATTTCCTTGCCTGCCAACTAGAAAGAGATAATAGAAATACTAAGAAACTAAATTAGAACTAAAGGAGTCATCTATTTGTTGGAGAAACTCAAAACAAGGTTAGGATAAACACCACCCAGGCAGCTGACTTAATGGAGAAAGCACTGTGATTTCAGCTGAGGAAACACAGTTTCTAATTACCTGGAGGGAAAAAAAAATTACTGCATTTTAAAGCTTCACAAAGAGATATTGCTAAAGAAATAATTATACTAGAGATGTGGGAGCTGGCTTAGACACAGTCACTCTGCCAGATCCTGCCCCAGCACACTGAAAACAATTATGAACTCAAAAGCTCCTGTGAGAGTCAACTCATCCCTTGGGGTTCTTTTGTTTAACACAGCAGTGACTTCTGGCTGGCTGACCACCCAAATTTGAAAGCACTCCATGCAAGTAACCAAAAAGAGGAATTTAATGTGTTAATGAAAGTCACAGTAATTTGTGTTAGCTTAGCTGTGAGAGCTTCTGATTAAAGCAAGATTTTCCCCCAGATTTCTGCTGTTTAATGGCAAGTATATCCTTGTATTAAAAAAAAAAGCAACTTCTGAAAACCAGACCTACTTTAATTTCAGTGCTGCTCTGAACTAAAACAAGAGCTGGTAGCAGCCAGAAGGACACACAGGACCCTCCTCATGTTCACCGTGGTGTTGAATTTGAACTCCCTGTGGTCTTGATTCCTCTTGGGAAAGAGGCAGCCACAGGCAGATCTGAATTTATGCTTCCAGAAAGGATTTATGCCTCTATCAGGATGATGGCTTGTTTTGGGTAGCTGCTAATACCTACACAGATTTTTTTTTTTTTTTTTTTTTTTTTTCCCCCAAAGAGGAATATCAAGGCAGAAATAAAGAAGGCACCAGGATATTGAGCCACTTTTTAAAGTTACAGCTTTGGAAAGTGATTCTTAAAAACAAACAAAAGCCCCAAATATTAAGTTCATAGAGTTTCCTACTCAGTTCCAATTTGGGCTTTAAAACATGAAATAGGCTAGTGTTCAAAGCTTTCTGAACAGTAAAATTAGAAAATTTTTAAACAAAAGAAAGTGTAAGAATTACTATATCATAGAAATAAAACAATGGAGGTTTTTTATTAATATAATTACAGGAAATACAAATCTAATAATATTTCAGTGCATTTTACCATAGCTTACTTATCCTCAACACCTTTAGCCAGTCCAAAAATGAAGCTATGAAAATCTCTAAAATGTATTTTTTTCAAAATGCACTGTTCTGAACATGACCTTAATGACAGTTATTTGATCTCATTTCTGTCTGGTTTTTGGCTTTATTTAAATTCAGAATGATTCAGAATGTGAACACTTACTTTTTAATATGTTTATACAGGCAAATATATGAACTGCAGATACTTTTAGACTCCTGAACATGTTCAAAATCACCACTGTGTTATTGTGATTCCTGGGCAGCACAGGCAAGAGATGCTAACCAATGGATTCCCTTCATTTCTGCATGTTCTTTTAAGAAACAAACATGTAAATCAATGAAACCAATTTTCCAAATAAAATGTCCTTGCTTGCTCTCAACCACTTAATTAAACACCATTAACTCTAGTTTGTTTTGGCAACCAATTAATGTCATGATGAAATATAAATAGACTCTGCAAGAAAAGATTATAATTAATAAATCCTGAACAACACAGTACAATTGCACTGAAGCCTTACTTGCCAGAAATATTTAGCAGCAGTTTTGGAGAGCATTGATGAGGACAGTAAAAATAAAGTTTTATCAGAGTGTAAAAGATCCTTGCCTGCACCTAGGCTGATCTGTAGAGCCTTTGGTTGCTGACATTATTTATGAGATAGAAAAATCAGTCACAGGTTCCTCTCTTTCCAACAAACTGATGTGTACATTCATAGGAGTTTTTAATCAAGTTCTTTACAGATATAATTTTCACTTGTACAGATTTTAACTGACAGTGTATTTTGCTCACTGTGTTTTAGTAGGTTCAAAATGAGGGTTCTTGATTCAGCTTTGTCAACTACAGAAAACTAAATTAATCCAGTAGGATCTTTGGATCATGTGTGAGGATGGATTAAAAACATTCTTTAACCTGAACCAAACAGCTGTCCTGATAATCAAGAGACAAGGATCACTGTTTAAGCTGGTTTTTAGTTGCCTATTCATTTAGTAAGAGTTAAGGTACATGGTATACAAATAAAACTTAACTGTTTATGGAAGAAATATTTGTACCCAATTCCAGAAATTCCCCAGCACGAGTGTCTGGGTGGGAGCTGCTCATGGAGAGCAGGTTATTCCCTGGGTTACTTGGAACCCGGAGACACTGCACAACCCACCCCAGACAACAGATTGCTCATGTACTTGCTGATTCTCAAGGAATCACTTTCACATCATCCAAAAACCAGTAAAATCTTCCATTCCTGTCACCAATTCAGTTCCCAAGTCAAGCTGTTTTCTCAAAATAAAGATTACAGTGGAATAGTAGGACACAGTTATTGATTATCATGATAGCAACAGTGATCCTGCACCCTGCTGCCACTGAAGTGACCTTTCAAGAAGGGCAGGAGTGTTTTCTTTACCCACTGTGAAGGAAAAGGGGCAAACTGTTTCTCCAAAAGAAATAAAGAAGGCAAGAGAGATGTCAAAAAACAATCTAAATAGAGTGTAGAAATATGAGTCACAGAAACATTGGGCTTTGTAACTTCATTCAGCTTAATTTACACCCCCGATTCCCCATTGTGCATCACTGCCTGAGTCTCATAAATTTAGATTCCAACTGTGCTGCAGTCCTCGTGGTGCCTACCCAGGGCACAATGAACAGAAAGCTCCAGCATCATTCCCATGCAAAGGAATAAGTTCAGCTGGAGAAAGCTATTCTGTATAGGGCATCTGAAAACAGCAAAAAAATGCTGAGTTCCACCAGGAGGAAAAAAAAAAAAATCTTGCTTGCAGCAAAGGTTGGTTTCACAGAGTGGAAAGAAAAACATTCAGAAGGAAATACAAAGTTTATAGACAGTAAAGGATAAAATAATATCAAATTTATAGGGGAAAACACATCAATCTTATAAAGCAATGCACTTGAATATTACCTTTTAAAATATAAATGAGCTTGGGATTAAAGCAGGCTAATCATTAAAGGCATGTTTCTGATGTTATCAGCAGAAATACTTCAGTGCAGAGCAATGCAGTTTGCCTTTGGGGTTTATGTCTGTAGGTGCCAAATTTTCCTTGGGACTACATCACCCCAGAATGAATTCTCAGAGTCTTTAAGGCCATGACAGTGAGCTGCAAATAGTGGTGTGCACTGAAAGGTCCCTGCATGAGTCACCAGGGCCCCAAGGCTGCACTTGGAGAGGGAGGCTCAGCACAGGGGGAGCAGATGCTGCCAGGGCCAGCACTGCAAGAGGGGATTTTTAGCCCCTGTTCCCCCAGGGCAGGAGGGATTTGCTTTGCACCTGCAGAGAGGCTTGAGGGAGAGATGAAATGACACAGGATGGGGACAGGAGCATTGTCAGGAGGAAGGGCAGAGCAGGGGGACTCAACCAGGGCACAGAGAGTGTCAAAGCCTCCAAACAGGAGGCAGCATCCCATTGTCCCTCTGGGAACACTTTGCCATTTTGCTGTTCTGCACAAAGTGTGCAGTGAGGGTACCCACAGGAGTGCACTCAGTGCACCTGTAGCAATTATGTTGAGATGGACTGGTCTGACACCATCACCAGTCCTTTATTAAAAACTTTACATGCCTTCTCTGAGGCAACTCCACACAGCACTGACTCCTTCTCTCCTCTCTGCAAGTTTCCTTCTTTCTTCTGCATGACTGGCTAACCCAACCTGTCCCTTACACAACAACTTCTTACCTTATGTCCCTTGCATGTCCCTTGTTCTTCCCAGCACAGCCAGCAGACTCCATCCCAAACTCCAACTGTAATTTGTGTCCAGCTGCTCACTCTTTTATAACCCCCATCCTCACTGGGCAGGCAAGGCTGTCTCCACTTCTCTGCAATCAGTACAGCTGTAATTCATTGAGGGAAATTGCCTTCTGCACCATCCTTACAAACCATCTTCCCACGGGGGCACACAGGGAGCACAGCCCCACTTCCAGCAGCTCCTGGGGAGCCTCCCTGGGCACCGTGGGCTGCTCAGGCTCCCACTGCACACCTGGGCCATGCTGCTGCTCACAGCCCATCAACTGCTCCATCTCCTGGATCAGAAGTAACAGGGATCACACTCAGCAGTGTGGCTGGGGACAGCTCTCCCCCACCTGCACCAAGCTGTGAGGATCCCAGCTGCCCTTCTCCTCCTGCCACTGACCTGCCTGATCCCTGGCAATGCCAACCCTTCCCTTCCCCTTTATTCCCCTGTGTCTCAGGCAACAGCTTACAGACCCCAAAAACCCCCCATGGCTAACCCTATCTGCAACCACACCCTGGAGCCATGCTGGTTTTGTTTCAGAAGTTTGATTTTTCAGAAAAAAAAAAATCAAAAAATCAAAATCACAGGATGCAGTGCTTCTGACCAAGTCTGCTGCTGTAAACAAGCCCATCACACAAGCACAGCAGGCAGTTCATTGCCTTCATGCTGCTAGAAACCCTACTTCATGCTTAAGTGTTGATTTTGTCACATCAGTTCTCTTCCTAAACAAAATACGTGCCCACATACATCCAAATGTATTTTGGATGTGACCAGGAGCACAGTAGGTACTTACAACCTGGATTTCTTCACTTAGCAGTTGGTAATTTCACATTTTCAAGAGCAGCCTGTGAAGGCCAGGTGTGTATAACAAAGGTATCCCAAGGGAGATCTTTCCAGTGAGTGACTGGAACAGCTCCTTGTGAGCAGGATTTTCTGACTGTGAACAAACCAGGGCACTGTGGTGCTTCCTGTGCATTTGCTGTTTTAAATGAAAACTGAATCAGCCTTTAGAACTTAAAAATTTGCTCATTTTAATTAACACAGCAAGAAACAAGAGCAGTCACCTTTCATGGCCGTGGCTGGCTGTGTTCCTGCCTGGCAATTTGAACATTGCATACTGAAAGCAACAGTTTGCATTCACACCATGTGATTAATGAAACACAATTCTTGCTAATCACAGAAACTTTTATATAGTAACTACCTAGTTACTATTGCTTCTGTCAACACCAAGAGCTAAAGTCCTGCTGAAGTCACCTTCCAAATCTCAATTGCTCTACAAAGTAGAAATATTGTATTTACACTTTACTGAGAATCAGATTCAAAACTCTGCCCCTTTTGAACAGAATAGCCACATATATGGGGCATATGAAGGTAGCAGACCTTCTGAAATATGAAAATATGCAGTTTACCCCAAGGCTATAAAAAAATCAGTGGGAAAGCCAAGACCAGAACTAAAACATTTTTTGCTCACAGCCACAGATTATGGTTTCTGCAAAATGCTGTCTTCTGAGAAACATGCTCAGAGCATCCTTAGGTTGATGTTCCTTGTTAGTTGGTGCAGAATTGCTTTGAGACTGATTTTTCCATCTCGTAACATGTAGTACAGAGAATCACTTCTTGAGAAGATTTTTAATAGGCACATCATTAACTACTGTCACAATAAAAGGTACTTCATGTTTAGCATCATAAAATCCCAGCCTTGATTCAGTCCCTGATTTCTTCCTCTGAACAGACCTATTTTTAATTAACATATTTGCAGATGTCAGCAGTGCTACAGTGGGTACTTTTTCCTGCTGGTGCCTGCCTTACATCTTTACGCTGCACACAAGACTAACTTGATGTGCACCTAATTAATTTGCACAAACTTCCAGGTGAATCCTCTGTCCTTCCAAGGAACACATGGCCAGTGTTGTCACCTATGATTAGCTGACAGAGCCAATACCTTGTTATGGAAACAAAGTCAAAATTTTGCAAAGAATTGTATGATTGAAAAGGTGATGGCTGCATTTTTTATTTTTTTTTTTGAATCCTGTACTTTGCTAATATCTTGTTGTGTCACCAAATCCCAGCATCTACTTCCTACAGCTGGGAGGATCAATCCTGTCAATCAGATGGTCAATGAACTATCACAGGCACTCAGATAACTCAGATAAATCACATGTCCACTCTAACCCCTCAGGCCAATTCAACAGCCCTACATCTGTGTCTATCTTAGAGACTAGAACAACCAGCATGGAACTCTTTTCATTCCCACTGTTCCTTCTTAAATCACACAGAAATGACAAGCTTGCAAAGAAGATGGAGATTTGTTTCCACATAAAGTTATTTCCTGTGAATGCTTTCACACATCCTTTGCCTAACAGGATTTTGTGAAAATGAAATATAGTCATAAAAAACCCTGCAGAAAGCCACGAGTGCTGCCCAAGGGGAATTACACTGCAATGGGGTTCTGCAGGTTTGCTCCCAGTTCTCCTCCTCCTCACCTACACAAGTCAAAAGGAACAGGCACCAATACTTAAGGGCACTAAAGGGCAGCACTCAAACTTCTCACCTTCTTAATGAGACAAAGAATTAATTAAGAGACACAAATAATACAGCATCGTTCATCTTATAAGCAAGCAGCTTGTACTGTGGCCTTCCTACCTGTGCCCACCTGCCAACATTTCACAGGAAATAAAGCTCCAGTCAATCACAAACACTGTCATGTAGAGCAGTTTATCACATTTGTTTCCAGGTTCATACCTTCTGCTAAGTCATCTAGCTGAATAAAGAAATACTGAATTAGAAAAATGAAAAATTATACTGCACTGGAAAGAGGCTTTAAGCTTCTGTGATTGCACAGTGAGTAAAAATCTATTTCAGCCCATTCAGATACTTGCTTAAGAAAGTTTCAGGGAAGAAAAAAAAAAGATCAAGCTCAGAAATCTCTGATGATAAACTAACCTTTTAATATATTGCCCTTGATTTCCAGGATTTCAAAACTGGATTAACTGCCATGGTCCAGATGGATATATTCACTGTGCTAATCCACTGTGTTCAGTTAGAGTTTATTATGCTAAATACACTCCAAGAGGATTTTATCTTTTACCTGCACCTTCCTGTGCTCAGTGAGACTCTTCTATTCATCAAGCACGAGAAGCACAAGATGGGGTGGAACCTGCCTTTTTAATTATCTTGTACCAAAGTGGCCCCATGATGGAGATGAACTGCTCAAATTCTCTTATTTTAGAGCAGCTCATTATCTATGGAAGACCACAAACTAAAAGAAAAGGTATGCTGAGCATGCTATTGATTACAGCTGCATTTGCTACGATTCAGTAAGTTGAAATTTCATATATCAAATATTAAATTACTAAAATTCTGCTTTGGCTCATCTGCATCCATTTTTTATTCACTTTTATTTGGCTGAACATTTTAATCTCACTTACACAGTTTCTAACTAAAAGTAAACTACGCATTCCTAATAATATAAATATGAAAAAATAGGGTGTGCTCAGGGACTGCAGTTGAATACATTAAAATCACTCAGTTTGCTAGTTAACATATTTCCATCCCTTTTATGTACAACCTTTCACATTCAGTTGGCAGGCTGCAAATTCAGGGCCTTATAAAAAAAAACCCACTGTGTTGATTTTCTGTTGTGACAGCAGAAATCATCCAAAATATCTAAGAGTTTCCCTAAAGGACACTCACTGCCTGGTACTTCCCAGGTGCAGCACAATCTGAATTTGAGGTGAACATCATGTCAAATTCCACTCATCTGTCAATGTAGTGGATTATTTCTTGAGAGACTGAAATTGGCTGCCTGGGATCAGAACACCATCAATCTTATTCATGTAGGGGGCAGAGAATCTGCCTGAGCCAGGCTCGCAGGAGGGAAAGCTTGGCTGCTTCTGAGTAGGTGATGAGGCAGCTGTAAAACCTTCACTCTATCTGTAGCACATCCCTGAGTGAAAGATTTTGCCATTTTTCACATTTCCCCAACATTTGGTATGCATTCAGTGTCTTGCTGTTCTTGCTTCATAAAAAAGGTGATTTTTCAAGCTTAGGCAAATGTTGCAGAGCTCTGGATTTGCCCAGCTCTCATTTTTTCTCATAATGTCACTTGTTTCAACTGATTCTATAAAATGGTATTACATTTTCCTTTTACATATCTGCTTAGCTGGGCTGTTTTTTCCCCTTTCCTTCACTAAGGACACACTCAAATAACCAGCAGCATTACTGATAATTGCATTATAATAAATCTCTGTGAGTCCCAAATAAGTCCCACAGCCCTCAAACTTCAAGCACTCCCAATTTCCAGTGCCAGGGGATGCTCTAACATGGGTACTGAGACTTGACATAGCAATGATTTTGATCTATAACATTTATGTTTTATTACAACAGACCAAGACAATGCCAATACCTGTGACTTCTGGGCAAGAAATGTATTTGGGAAAACTTTGAGTTTTGAAGTTGCTAAAGACCTGTGTTCAAGACCATCTATCTTTGAAGGGATGTCATTCAATTGAAAAACATTAAAATATTAATTGCCACATTGTAAAATGACTCATTACTGTGAGTTACCACTTTCAATCTTTCATTTCTGCAACTCTTGTAGCCTCTCCCACCTTTTCTTTGAATTCAAATTTGGTTAAGTGACATTCTCAGCCCATCTAATTTTAACCAGATGAAAATACTGTGCTAGAAAATGCCACCACCTCAATTTTTAGCATAGCACATTCTTCAAAGTGCAATTAGCAGTTGAAGGAGTTATGTGATCCATTTCTATTAATAAAAACACAATAAAACCACTGCTGTGCTGTCCCTGCAGACCCAGCAGTCCAAGTGAGCTGTGTTCTCCACTGCTAACCTGTGGGGTTGATTCTGCCTTTACAGGCACTGCACTCTATTCACAATCCCAAATTCCCCCCCAGGTCACACTTCTGCAGCCCCATCAATTTTCAGAGGTAAATTTGAGAACCTCAGTATAAGAGTGTCTCCTCTAATCCAAGCAAACACCTGACCTCCAGCACACACAGGGGACTGAGGGAGGTTTGGTGCTGGTGGCTTGAGGAACAAACCTGGAGCCAGTTTGGGTCAGATAAGTCCAAAGTTCCACAGAGCTGTGCTGTCACAGTGTCCAGGTTCTATAGAGCTTCCAGAGCTTCACCAAATGGGGAGAAAGGAAGAGAGAAACAAGGACACAGAAACTGAGCCACTACCCACAATGGGATTCTTATGTTGGGAAATTGTTAGAAAATGACATTAAAGGATTGGCAAAGCACAACACACATCAGACTCACCAAAAAACAGATGCTGCTCAATACAAAGGCAAACAACTCATAAAACTTAAATGATAAAAATGTGATTAGTCAATCATTTATCAAGACAGACACGAGCACAGGCAGAGAGCCTGCAAGCCCAGAGCTGAGCTCAGTCCTACCTGGTCTGTGCAGGTGATGCTGCTGGAAAGTGTGATGGAGGGACCCCTGACAGAGCAGCATTGCACAGGCACTTATCCACAAATACAGGACCCAGGACATTGCAGAGACCACTGCCATTCTCTAAACAGAATATTAGACACACATTATTATCCAATGCCTTACAGCACAAAGAATAGTCAGCTTCCATTACAACACTGTCTTTAATATTTTTTTCTTTTTCACTCCTTTTGCTAAATGTCTTTTGATTATTATTCCCCCCTGCAGGATGCAATTGTTGTACAACAAAGGTCATGCCCAAAAAGGACAGCTCAGGTAAAGAGACATCAACACAGGAGCCTGGATGACTTTAATAATTCAGTGGTAAAAATCAAACTGTAATAATCTGAGGACTAAAAAAAACACAATATAAATAGAAGCTGGAAAATATTTTCACACTGATCCATAGCTCAATTTACAGGGGAGTTAAAAATAAAAACCAAATTTTTAAAAAATCACAGCACCAGCTGGAAAAAAACCAACATGATGTCCAGACAGTATCAAAGCTGCTTTAAACACATTGCAGAAAGGCATAAAACATCCCCAATATCCAAGATATCCAAGACACATTGCCAGAATACTCCATCCCCAAAACTAAAAATGCTATCACTGACCCAGAAGGTAACAGTACATTTTTTGTTTGGTTTTTTGCTTTTGCAAGCATTAATTATTAACCATGCTTCTGTCTACCAAACAAAGTAATTGTTTCTCAGAATTATGTTCTAATCCCTAGACGAAATCAGCTTCCTTTTGTTTGACCTGTGCATGTACAAGGACTGGAGTATGACCAGACAGATTTTCAGATGTGTTCTATGGAAAATTTGGTTTCACAAATCAGATTGTCTTGAGATTTTTAAAATATTCCCTTTGCAAAAGGAAAAGACAATTTCTTTGTCTATTGGTGCACTTGGCCATCCAGTGCAGACAACTGTGTTTTTTCATACTTGTGTTTGTGGCTGTAGGAACTGGCTGAATTTCCCTCTGACTTGTTAACTTCAGCAGCTCTTTCTCAGTGCCTGCAAGGCTCAGCTACGCTACACATCGTCCAGTTCCCTTAACAGCACCTTCTGCTGCATTTCAGATGGCCAAATTAATCAAACTTCAGGCACTCTCCTCACTCAGCCAATGATGGGATGCTGCTCTCTATCTAATAATCCAATCAGCTGAACATCATTTTCACAGAGCAAGAAAGACTTTGAAAGATTAAATCTCTCACATGGAAAAAATCATGCCTTTAAAAAAAAAAAAAAAAAAGCAACAAAAAACCCCTGCATGCAATATCAGGAGATTTCTACAGTAGGAAGATGAACAATATTAAAATAGTGAAATGCTGTGGTAATAAAATATATGCATGTAAATAATTTTTTTTTTTTGCCCTGGTTTTAAAGCAGCAGAGTCTTTGGGAAGCTTTTTAAGTCTAATTAGTTGAAATGAACCACATAAACTGACAAGCATAATTAATAGAGAGTACCAAAACATTATTTTGATCAGCATGAGGCTCTCCCTTTCTCTGTACTGAGTGCTTGATGCACTGCTTGCTGTATAATTAATTTCATTTCCAACTGTTTGCTTTGCAGTATACAATGCACTTTTTCTCCTCTCTTTTTAGACCCATTTATCTTGCAAAATAGGTTCAATCTCCTCAGATCAGGGAGCTCCCAGGAGGCTTCCTGTGTCTTCAGGAATTAACACCTTCTTGTCATAATTGGTGCTCCCGTGCTTTTTATACCACAAGGCAAAGGGAAAGGTGAGTCTCACGCGGGGGAATTTCAAGTATTCAGGTTATTTAAATTGAACTTTAAAAATCCCAGTCAAAGAGCAAAACTTCCACAACCTGCTAAATGCTCCTGAGTCTTTCCTCCAGCATCATGTTCTTAGCACATGGACAGCAGACTTACTTTGCCCACTCTTTATCATTAGTTTCTGTGGGTTTTTTAAAATATAAAAAACTCTCTCAAACTGTGCTATTTCAATATATCTTTGCTCAAACCCAGTATTTCTTACAAACATTTCTTCACACACTCATTCATCAGTAAACTGTCACACACACAATTTTACCCAGAGATCCTCTTATCATTAGTATAGAAACATAGCAGTGAATATTTTCCACTTATTATCTGATGAGCTCCAGTTCTGCTTTCTGAATCTTAAATCCTGAGGAAGCTCCTTACCTGAGTAATCCAACCAAGAGCAGAGCACTCTAGTAGTGTTCATCGGAAAGATCTAATACTTTTTTAAATCCATCTGTACCACAATAAGGGATTTCTTTTATAGCTTCCCAATAATCTTCTTTATCAGGATTAAAAGTAGAAAAAAAAAAAAATCTCTTTTTCGTTACAAATCCTGTTTCCAGAGTAAAGAAGACATCTGAGCTCTCAGACTGCCGTCAGAAAAGTGGCCAAGGTTTGAGGGGTGGAAACCGTCTCATTTTCACCTTTAAATCATTTCCTGGCATCCCCCTTTCTGCTCAGGAGCCTTTCGGAGCGGTCTGGAGGCGATCCGCGGTTTCCAGAGGAGCGGCGAGCCCCGGCTCCGCACGGGAGGAGCGGATCGTGCGCTGCTGCTGCTGCTGCTGTGCCGGAGCCGATCTCAGCACAGCCCTGCTCGGGAGAGCATCACATGTGCCTTAAAGCGACACAGCCCGGCTCGGAGCTGGTTTAAATAGCGGCAGCAGAGCCCGCAGGGCGCTCAGGTGGGATGCAGGAGGAGCGCAGCCGGGGATGCGCTGGCTCCGCCGGCACAGCTCCGCTCCCCCTGCTCGGGCTCGGGAGGACAGCGAGACTTGAGGGAGTGTCTCCCCTCGCACAGAGAGCGGCACACGCTGCCAGCGGGAAGGGTGTGCAGGGAAAGAGGCACACGGCAGAGCAGACACTCCTGCACCCTCCCAAAAATCCTGCCACAACTCTGAGTGGAGCCTTTCCTTCCAACTCCATTTCCGAGGCATCTGCAGACAATGATTTCTGATTTACTCCCAAATGCTGAAGCTCAGCTACACCAGATTATTTATTGCAGTTATTTATTCTCCACATCTTAAGTGGCCATTTACAGGAATGGAGTGGTTTTCTCTCCCTCTTGTACCATATGTAATTTTTTTTTTTTAAAGAGCCATTGTATAGACTTAGTACATACCATTCACTTGGTATTACAGCTCTTATGTCTGCCTACAAAAGAAAAAGGGCTTGGAGACAAAACAGAAACTTCCATTTTAAGAGCTCGGGATGTGTGCTAAAACACGATGTGTGATTATTTTCCCCCCCTGGATAACCTGTGGTAGAAGAGTGTGCCACCTTCACTGCTCACCAAACAATCATAAATAATAACAGCACTAAGTACCCTTACACTCACATACCTCCATCTCAGCACCTGAGGACATTGTCTCAGTGGAGACTCTCACTGAGAGGTGCAATGAGTTTACCTGACAAATCACACACTCCTTGGAGCTGCTGCAATTTACTGGGCAATACATACCCAGAACTTGGCCCTGCAGACCAACAGAAATGTTATACTGGTCCCTGCCACAATGCTCAGAACAGGTCTTTATTACAGCCTTAACACAGTGAAGCAATTGGTGGCAGGTGGGTGTGACAAAGTGACACAGGAGATCACTGGCCATGTCCCTGAGCAGAGCTGGGGACAAGAGAGTGGCTCAACCCAAGCCCCATGTGATGAGAGATGCTTTCAAGGGGTCAACATTTTCTTTTCAGGAGCTTTGTTTGAAAACACATGGAACAATATGGCTGGGCAGGTAATGATATGTTTAATAAGGGTTTCCTTTTTTTCCTGAAGAATTTCCTTATACACTGAAAGACAGCAAGGAACTAAGGTGGTTATTACTCTGGTCTCAGAAGGGTCTAGAAGGCTCAAAAAAAAGCAGATGAGAGGCAACAAGATATCATAAAGTGCTGATGAACAAGGTAGGTACCTTGTAGCTACCCAGGATCAGAGCAGGAGCCAGCAGGAGACTGCTGGGGTTTGCTGCCAAAGCCACAGGGAGGCTCAAGGAATTGAATTCCATAATATCCAGGGAGATTTCTGCAGCTCCTGTGAGGGGCAGGTAATGGAGTTTAATTGAAAATAAACACTTGTTTAAGATAGGTCCCTTTTAGGACTTTGTGGGAATGATACAAGTGAAAGGGTACAGAGTGGGGAGGTGTGAAGAAAGATGAAGGAGAAGGGTCTCAAGCAAACATAATCTACACAAAGGCCTTGTGGACAGCAGGAAAAATCTGACAAATGGTGACCACACACCTTGGCAGAGTAGGCAGAGAGAGATTTATGCAAGATACAGATTTATGTAAGGTAGAGCAGAACTGTCACTCTGCCAAGCACTGCTAACTCCCAGCTCCATGAGGCTAATGCCACCATAACCCCTGACAGATGCTGCTATTGCTCAGGACAAGCTCTGCAGAAACAGGGGACGTGTTGCTTCTGCTGGGTAGGGGTGAGATCAGAGGGACAGAGAATATTAAACAGGCTGTGCTTGCAGCCTCTCCCCTGCCCTGCCTCCCAGCATCAGACAGGAGCACAAAAGTCCTTGGCAAATCTTGCAGAAGCATCCTCACACCTGCTTTGATGTCTTTGCTGCCAATTTTAACTTTCAGTGGACCAACGAGACATCAAACATTTTCCTCTTGCCCTCTTTGCTAAGCACAGTGTCATATGCACCTGATGCTTTGGGGCTTTACTTCATCCTCCTCACTTGGCTTTGACAGGGAGGGGAGGATGCTCCACAAGCACCCCTGGGCCCATGTTGAATGTGGGGCTGCTGACACTGACAGTCTGGAAAGAGAAAATTGGAAGGGGAAAAACACACGAGTGAGCAGTCTGCACATTTCAAAATGCTTTCTCATGAAAAGGGAAGGCTGGAAGTAATTTGTCTCTGGACAAAAGGGAGATGGGACAAAAGCTGGTGTCCTGTGGAATGGCTGCTCCTGGCAGTGCTGGGCATGATGAATCCAAGCCCTGCAGAGGGGCAGAACACCCTGTGGGTTATGTGCTCTGTGTCTGGCTGCTGGGAGGTGAAGTGGCAGGAGGAGGTCCTTCCATCCCATCTGATACCTGATGGGACAGAGGAGAGGACAGAGAGCAGCACCTGAGCTCTCCCAGCTGGGGAGCATGCAAACTGCCTATCCACAGCTCAGACAAAGGCTCCTCAGGGCTGCTGGCACAGCTGCCACAAGCAGACCATTACACTGGATGATATTTCCAAGGTGAAGGTAGGTTGCAAGGGGTCAGCAGGAATCCAGCTGTCTTTGAGAATCTGTCCCACACCCAGGGCTGCATGCAGAAGGAGAACAGCCTTTCCCTCCTGCTTCCACCATTCATCTGGAGATGCCAAGTGAATGACAAAAATAGGCAAATAAAAATAAATGCTCTTCCCTGCCTGGACCTCTATTTATCACAATTTTCTGGGCACACAGAAAAGGACAGCATATGCAACTCAGGCAGGCTCACACAGACAGCAGATTGGTGCTTGCACCCAAATAGGGGCCTCTGGCCTCTGCTCTCTGCATTCTGCCTCCTCTGCCTCCCTCTCCTCTTCCCCCACACTTGCCTTTTCCCCATGAAGAGGTTTAATACAACACATCCCAGGCTCATATTTCACAGGGTCTGGAGAAGGCTCACCACCTTGGAAATGCAAAGCTCCTCAGTTCTAGTGTTCCTGGGACAGCAAAGCTTTGCTTTTCACAGATTGCACTCTCCACCCCTCCCAGCTGCTTCCACCCACCCTACAAAGCTCCTTCCCATATCCCAGACTCTGCCTTGGCAGCAGGCACTGCACACTGCAGCTCCTCCCTACCTAAATGTCCCTACCCAGGTGAGCCAAGTGTAGTCTCACAGCAAGTTTTACCTCAATTCCACCAAAAGCCAGATTTCTGGCATTCATCCTAGGTTCACAATGTTTGTGGAAGCTTTTTCAAAAATCTGACAGAGCAGTTTTTCTTGCCCCCTCACCTCCCCACAGAGTTTTTCCTTCTTTGGGAACCATCCCACATGGATAACCAGTAGCTGAGCATGATTGAGCTGCCTACATGTGATTGCCTGAACAGCAATGCTATGGATCCTAGAGTAAAACCAGCCAAGAAATCCTCATCCAGGGCCTGAGCCTCCCTGTGTTTCCTGCTCTTGGTTGTTTTCCTTTCCCCTAGTGGAACAAAGAACACAGAGAGTATTCCCTTGGTACAGAGAGATTACAAAGTTTACCAGCTCCCTGGACACAGCTTGGCCCAGACAAACACTCAGAGCCCACACTCAATGCATGACTGCAGCAATGTTTGATGTTCTGTGTGCACATCCCCTCTGCTCACCAGGTGCTCCACTTCCAGTCTAGAGCTTTTGATATATTCTCAGGAAAACCCTCCTTGTCCTGAGTTTTCCTTTTCTCAGTCCTTACCACTTTCCTCCCTCTCTTGCAGGATATCTGATCCAACCTCAGTGACCAAACTGAATCTATTCCCTTTCTTGCCCTTCCTATGTCTTCAATGACAGCATTAAACCCTTCTGTCTGTATTGTCAGGTTTTCTTGTCCTATAGCTTTTTCTGGCAACAAGAGAAGATGCAGTGATTTTCCTGGAGGCAAACAAGAAAAGCTCAGCTAGAATGATCCAGCATTTTTCATGAAGGAAATAAACACCAAGGATTTGTCTGGCTGTGACCACAGCACTGATTAACACAAAGACCACACACACCAAGAGCCTGAAAGAACAGAGCTGAGCCACACCTGCAGGGAAGCCATGGGAGCCCAGGGCTGGCTCAGACAGTTTTTGTCCCACATCAAGTGCAGGATGTTGGGAGATTTGCTGTTTCCAGGTGCAGACATATGGATGTGGAGGATCAGCCAAGGCAGCAGCACAGCACACTCAGAGGAGATGCTCCACCTGCTGCTCTTGGCACCCAGAGCTGGTGGCTCCTTTCCACCCTCTTATCTCACAGCACATCACTGCTCTGCCTCTCTCCCTGCTGCCTCAGCCACACCAACTTGCCTGGCAGAAGCAGCAGCTTTGTCAACCATCCCCAAGCATACAGGAAAGATCCAACCAGGAAGATGACATAACAACAGGGAAAAAGAAACCAAAAAACCCCAAAACATCCACAGAGCACAATAAGTAGCTTGCACAGGAAAACAATAAAATTAAATAACAAGTCTAAATATTGACAAAAGCAGGGAGAAGTAAGAACAGAACACAAAAGGAAGGATTTTAGATTGTTCTTCCCAGCCTACCTTAAACATGTGGCTACTCCTTGTCAAAGGGATGTCTGGTCTGCACAATTACTGTGTTTGGGAGGCAGTGATTCTGCTCTTTACAGTTTTCCAAAGCCTAAGAGGGGAGAGAAAGAAAAAAAGAACACATCTATATTTGTCAGGGAAGTTTATATCACAAAAGTTTGTGTCCTAGTTATTTTTAAAGTATGTAGGACAATGCACACAAAAAGTCTCAACCCTTATCTAGAATTTGCCATTAGCTGACAAGATCAGCACTTGCTAAGGACTAACAAGATGAATTGTCTGTGCAGTGCATTATCATCATGTAAAAAAAATTTCAATAGCACCCAATACATTTAAAATATAACCAGCAAAACATGACTGTGCTCAGGATATCATGGCAGGTAAACATAACCATCATGTAATAGAGATGAGTTGTCCATTTAGCTTCAGTTCAGAGATACCAAAAAGCAAAGAAATCTAAGTTAAAACAGCCCATGAACTGATAGCAGTTCATGACTTCTTGTGATACTATTATCCTTTATCTATATATTAGCTGGAGAGATCATCCTGATCTGAAAATCCAGAATCTTTTCATGGATTCTCAAATTCATCTCAGCACAAACTCAGTGCCTCCAGCTGATTCTTAAGAGAGCTAGGTTGAACCCATCACATAAAATGCTATTGGAACATTCCCAGTTTGAAAACAAACTATTACTTTTGTCAGGCTGAGCTGCTTTTCCAGACCAGCTAAGATCCACCTACTGTGGACAAATCATGGGTCAGAGGCTTCATGAACTGAAAATCAGTGTATCTGTAGCCAGAGGGAACATTTGGTATTTGATATATCACTTTCATTATGTCAAATATGAGTCCTCAAACACAGGTTTTGCATCTACTTCTGCTGTTGAAAAGTCAACTCTTACATGAAGGTGCAGGTATTTTTAGTATTTACAACATAAATAAAATAAATCCAAGAAAAGTAAAGACAATCAGAAACTTTGGGAAGCGAATTTCCTATGGTGAGCTCAGATATGGTCACTGGGTTATATTCACTCCCTCTACACTTGCTATGTTCCTAAATTTAATAAAAATATAAATTATTATTTCAGCAGCTTTAGAAGCAGTGTTGAACTTGATGGTCTTCAGAGGCTACTTCCAACCCCAGCCACTCTGTGATTCTGTCATTATCTTGAAGTAATAAAAAACAGGAGGCTTCAGCAGCAGTTAAAATAAGCCTTCTCTATCAAATTTGAATATTTCAGACATCAGCATAGAAACAAGACTATCTAGGAAACAAACTTCTCCCTAAAACATTGCAGCAAGTCAGCCCCAGCTTGATAGCCCCTCTCTCCTCCATGGCAAATTCCCCCAGCCCAGCCAGCCTTCCACCTTCTCCTGCCATGGAGACAACTGCAGGAATGCAGCCAAACCCATGCAAAAAGTTGTTACACAGACTAAAGCTCAAAAATACATCAACCCTTTTCCAGTCCCCATCACCATTAGAAGCAAAACTTTCCCCAACAAACTGTGAGAGCTCAAAGCCAAAACCATCAACACCACCAGGGAACCACCAGCAACACAACCATAAACACAACCCACAAAATTCTATTTCCCAGAGACTCACCCTAAAAAAAAAAAAACACCCAAAACCAGGTCTGAAGTCAGAGGCAGGTTTAGTTCTTGGTTCTGTTTTCTTCTACCTTAAACTGTTTGCCTGTTGGGTTTTTTTGGTTGTTTTTTTTTTTTTTTTGTTTGTTTTTTTGTTTTTGTTTTTTTTTTTTTTTTTTTTTTTTTGTTTGTTTTGTTTTGTTTTGTTTTGTTTTCTCTAAGAACTTTTGCTTCCCCAGCTCCAAAGGCAACAAACCCACCATCTTCTTCTCAGTGTCTTTCTCCCCTGCTGGGAGTTTTATAAACTCAAACCAGCTGAACACAGGCAGGAGCTGGTTTGAAGGCTCAAAACACCATCAGGTGCCAAGTGTTGTTTTGGTTAGAGCAAATCCCAGTGATCAGGCACACCCAGGTGATGTGGGGAATGTGCCAGGGTGGTTCTGTGCCAGGAGCTCTGCTGGGAGCCCAGGGCTCTCCTGGCTGTGAGATGTTTCCAGACACCCAGGTCTGTCTGCCGGGGTGCTCCAGTGCACATCAGGCACACACCTGGCATAGCCCAGCAGCTCTTTGGGAAAGGAAACTTTGCCTGGTGCCAAAGGAAAATGCAAGAGGCCAGATCAGCTCTGCAGTGTTGCACTTCTGGCCTTTTTTAAGTCCAGGTGCTACCCTGAAAATAGCACTTTAAAGTCTTGTAACTATGCCTTGGCCTCAGCTGCAGAGCAAATCTCAGCTCTTACATTACACCAGGGGATTGACCAAACAGCTGATTTGCAAACACATGTATTTGCTTCCACTTTATCATAAATACAGACAGTGGTGGGGAAAAAAAATATTAACAAATTGAGAGGTTTCTGTGCTACTGGTCCCCTGCAGTGTGGACTCTTATAATGGAATCACTCTATGATATTAAATTATACTTCAGTTTATTACATCTGAAATGCCCTGGACTGTGCAGGAGCACAGTGTGGCTTCCACACACCTATTTTAGCATGCTTGGACATCCTCAGACTAGAGATGCTACCTGAGGAAATGCAGTTATGGATGAAATACACTGCTGTGCAATGCTATAGCCTAGGGTTCATAGGAAAATCCTTGAAAAGATAAAGCAGGCAGACAGCAACAATTTTTGCCTTCAGTTATGTTCATGAAAAAAACCACCCCCAACCAACAAAAAAAATCATAAAGCTACACAAAAGACATTCTTAAAGGGGGTGGAAATGAGAGTTTGGGGAAAAGATCTCCCACTGAAACCAAAAAAGTGAGAATTATCATGAATACATAGCATACAGCAGCCAATATTCCCTGATGCCATTGCTTAAACAATTAAGATTTAATTCCTTGTCACACCTATGGGTTTTGTCATTATTTAAGAAAAACATTCTAATCACTTTCTTCCACTCCTCTTTTCCCTGTTTGCTGGGCTGGGCAGGGAGCTGCAGACAGCCCAGAGTGCTGTGCTGATGCTGGAAATGGTGAGTTTGAGTAGAGAATTAGTGCATGAAATGAGCAGGAAAAAAAAAAAGATATACTGTTCTGCCTTTGCTTCAAAACAGGTTGGTTGATTGACAGCAAACCCTA
Organism: Oenanthe melanoleuca; assembly: GCF_029582105.1. Lineage (NCBI taxonomy): Eukaryota > Metazoa > Chordata > Aves > Passeriformes > Muscicapidae > Oenanthe > Oenanthe melanoleuca. Next base: position 4,957,095 of record NC_079346.1, read on the forward strand.
TATAATAGTTCCTTCCAGGCAGATGGCAAGATCATGATTTGCTCTTCAGTCACAATTTTCTGCTGCCTCTCACAACCCAACCCATCTCCAGATCTACCAATAAAGAGGGGCCTGGGCTGCTTTATATGTGTTTTACAAGGCTCACATCAAAGCTTAGGGATTAATATTGTGACTAGCTATCGTATTCCATTTTGTAAAAATTTGCCTCAAATTTGCCTCCAACATCTCCTGGCTGATCATCTGCAGATAATAGCTGCAGAAATCCACACAAAAGCAACTGGTAAATTCCTGAGCCACCCCTGACAGACAATACTCCTCAGAACGGGTGCGTAGGTGTTGAAAATCCTGCCATACATCTCCAGCTCTCTCAGCACATATTGTTTTTAGGCTGCCATCTGCTAATGCACAGTCCCACCCTAAAGGATGCAGGAATGAATGCTCTAGTCTCCAGGCTGTTCTGATTTCAGATTTTTGTTTCTTCCAGTTCCCAACACTGAGTTTAAGTCACTCTTAACCCTGAGTCTAGCTGCAAAGTTCAACAGACCTGCTCACACCACTGCTAATTTTCAGGGATAAAGAGCATTTATTGAGCACTGCTCAGGCACTGCTTTAATGAACCAAAGCAATGCTTTAGACAATGTGTCCCTGCAAGCAGATTCATTTGTCTTTGTGTCAGCTGCACATAGAGAGGTGCTGGGACAATCAGGAGCTCTGGAAACGCTCGTTTCCCATGCCTGTGAGTTAAAAGGATGGGTATTAAGTTGGTGGCAAGGGAAGAAGACAGCTCCTAAAGACACAAAATGGGTAACATCTTGAACAAAGCAAGCCATGCCCATCACAGTGCACAATGTCAGGATCAAATTATCCCAGCAAATAAGGAATGATGAACATTATACTTGATTGATTTTCTTCTTCGCTGAAATTGTCAGCAGTATTCTTTTCCTCACTGCTGATTCTGCTTCACTACCAAGCACATTAGCAAAATTTATAAGATGATATTTAATTTTTTTTTTCTTGTTAGAAAACAAATTTATAATAGCTAATTTACATTAAATTTCCTATGCAGAATCCATCACTAAAATACATTGGAAGCTACAAATTTAATGCTAGGAAACTGAAGAGTATATTATCACTTGCCAACTGAAATTTATCTGGTTTGATCCTTTTTTTACATTCCTCTACTCCCACACATCCCTTTTACTACCCCACCTTCTTCTCAGGTTTTCAAAGATTTTGTTGTCATTTAGTCCTGAATAAAATCCAAGAATCCACTGCAGGCTCTGTACATCAAATTGTGGTTCATGTCACACCTTGACTTCTGCACACCAAGTGGGGAAGTCAGAACAAAGAATCATACACAATACGTTAGAATTCCTTCTTGTATTTCTTGAAAAGAAAAAGCTAAATAAAAGAGGACCAAGAAAACAAAATAAGGATGGGAAAATGAAACTATGAAGGGCTGTGTGTTTAAAGGAGGTACAACTGGTAGTTTTGTTTTCTCTCCCAGCCTGTACAGCAATCCCCTCTTTCATTCCCTAAATGGTACAAAAATGGTTTGATAGACTGAAGTTATGTTTTCCTTGATTTCAGTAATCAAGGCAAGTCAGGACAATCTTTCCAATTGAAAATAGAATTTTTTTTTACATCTAAGCAACAGTAGTAGTTTTTGCTTTGTCTACCTCTATTTCAGCAGAAGATTGCAACTGCCTTTTTTCAAGCTTTTGGTGGCTAAAGGTACAAACACCCTCTTCAGTGCATGGCAGATGAATTCTCCTGCAAGGAAATAGAAAACCTTTCAGAAAGCTTAAAAGCAACTAATAGATTTTCAGGAAAATGCTGAAAATTGGCTTAATGTTGCATAAATAAAGGTATTTATGCAACCTGGAATGCAACTGTACCACAAGCAGAAGGCTAGGCCCTACTTATGATACCAAATCCTCCTTCTGCCAGTTTGCACAGAACTTTAATGGACATGGGTCATTTGCTGCCCTTGTGAATGTCCCCTGATGCAGTAATCATAGTTCAATTTTAAATATGAATCATTTTCCAGGCAATATCCTGTTGGCTCCTCCTTCCATTTTCCCACAGGGGGCTGAAGGATGTTAAACTGTTCTATTCACAATTAAATTCATGAAACACTTAAATTCTATGGCAGTCAGACACCAAGGAACAGGAAAATCATTTCATCTCATAATGTTTTAGAGCCCCTAGGCAAATGTAAACACTGTATGTGATAGAGGAAGGATTTATTGCTGCTGCTGAACAGAGAATCCACAGATTTATTTGTATATCCAGCAGATTTTGGAGGATAATTTATTTATTACAGAATTTTGGTAAAACGATTATTTAGGATGTTTGAGTACACCAGACTCATTTGTGTGGAGATGAATTTTAAACAAAATATACAGACCCAAATCAATCTGTATTGAACACTGGCCTGTAATAGTGAATCATTGCTTCACTCACTCTCCTGCCAGAGCATAAAAGGGTTTGAGGTCTCACATATCCCAAGTTCTGGAGGCCAAGAGACATTTGATAAATGACCACTGCAAGTGGTGCTAGAGACACATTAAACTTAGGCAGGGAAGTAGCTAAGTCGCACTTAGAGTCTTGTAAATATTTTACCCAAGAATAATTTCACTAATTTTTGCTGAGAAAAATATCAATAAACTCTTCTTCCAAATGTTGTTTGCACCATTCATTTTTATATAGCTCAGAATGCCAAAGGGCATCAGTCTGAGTCAGTACATCTCTCTTAGGATATCAAATTCATAGAAACATGGGTAAAAATAGGACTTTATGTCATGCCACTTTTACAGTAAGCACTTGGCTCTACTGGAGCCTCCTCTGCCTCAGCAGAACAAGGCAGCCTTGGGAACTGCTTGGGACACTGAAGGAGGATAATTCCAGTGCCATGGCAGAGCTTCCAACAGCTGTCAGCAGAGGATTGTGCCTGTAGGAATAACCCCCCTGTGGATATCCCAGCTCCAGCCATGGTTGGCCATCCTGGTCCTGCCCAACACGCTGCCTCTCACTGAAATATCTGGGAAGAAGCCTCCTCCTCCTCCTCAGCTCCATCCATGAGATCCAGCAGAGCTGTCTGAGCTCTGACCATGGCCTGTGGCCTGTCCCAGCACTGCTGAAGATCACAGAGAGCCTGAACCTGAGCACCACCAATCTGAACCTCATCACACATCTCTGCTGAAGGGAGTCTGTGTAGTACCAACCAATTAAAAATCCTTTTTGTTCTCTTCTTACCCTCTGTGCTTATTTAGTAGAACCAAGAGGAGACAGGAGACTTCTTTAAACAAAAGCATAATTTCTGAATTTCTCTTCAAATATGCCACAGAAATCACTCTGGAATATCTGTCAAGCTGGCTTTCCCCAGAGAGTGTTCAGCTAACTTGAAGCGAGAACTCGAACCATATCTCAGATAACTGCTGTAGAGAATCAATTTTCAATTTCCTGCTGAACTTCAGATATATATTTAAATACTTCTGGCATCTGGAAAGAAACCAACAATAAAATCAAATGGTCAAGCTACTCATCCGATAAGGGGAAAATCTGCAATGAATCAAACCAACAGGAGACTCAGACTGGGGCCTGAAGGGGGAATTTTCTCAGGATCAGTGTAAAATCTGTGCCACCATCTTAGAGACTTTTTAACAAAAAATACCCAGTTACTCAATGACAAATTTGTCTAAACCAGAATATTTCTGTAGAATTCACAGTTCATTTTAAAGCAGTCTAATTTTTAGTAGAGGGGAAAAAATAGATGAAGTTCACTGTGAAGTTGAAAACAGTGACTTAATTAGAAACAAGGTTTAGCCAAAGAAGGAGAACCTCTGTTCTCAGCAGAGACACTGGAGGAATGCTGATCTTCCTGAAGGCAATGAGTGTTTTGTCACTTTTCATGACCAGACTTTTATCCTAATCTCAGTCTCTACACCTCACTGTACACTGTGATTAGGATATGGGTCTCTCAGCTCAGCAGTCTGCAGCTTTGCCTTTATTTTTCTCAATCTTCAATGTCCTTAATAATAAGCAAATAAGTTAATACGTGAGTCCCTGAAGAAACTTCGTGCTTTAAACAAGGCCATTGGAAAGATTAATATAAAAAGCCCTACAGCACTTTTGGCTGAGGTTTTATTTGAACAAAATTTTAACAAATAGACAAAGAACATTAAAGTGTTACCAAGTGGGAAACAATGTTCCCTGGCTCAGCTTCCAGACAAGCCAGCAAATGCATCTTTTTGCTTTCAAAAGGCAAAATGTTAACTATGATAATGGAAAACCATGGTTGTGAGGATGCATTAAACTGGAATACACAAACTAGGAAGGGAAACAGCAAAAAAACTGCCAGCACCTATAATTATCCTGCAGTTTTTCAGGGTGTTGCTGCTTTAAGGGAATCAGAACAATAAAATGCCTCCCTCCCCTTTACCAGTTGTTGTAAGGCTGTTAGTGAGAGTACCTGATGGAAAGACAGAACAAATACTTTTCTCTAGGTAGGAACTTGTAAAACATTTCTTTGAAGTCAGAGTGATTGCAAACTGAAGAGGGAAAGCCATGCAAACAGCATTAAACCAGCATCTCTGGGAGGTTTTATTTCCAGCTACGCTGCTCCCTCAGTTTGCCCAGACAGCTGATGTGCTGGGAGCCTTCTCCAGCCTGCAACCACCATCAGCTCCTTGCAAACAGGAAAAAAGGGAATGACAGCAAGCTCTCAAGAATAAGCTTATCTTGATGCCCCTCTTTGGGAGGGAATCAGGAAACAAAATAATAGGCATAATAAGCATGCTGGTGACAACTGCAGACTTTCTTGGGTTTCAGAGGTGTGAGAGCAGAATTGGGAAAAATTAATTGGGTTCCAATTCTGTCTTCACTCTGTGAAAAGGCATGAGCAACTATGGGCAAAAATGCCAATAGTAATAATGGTAATTGTAATCATAAACATGACAGGAATTGCCTGAAAAATATTAATTTGTGAGTTAGGGCTTTTCAAAACTCTTGAGAGATGCTCAGAGGCTGTTTCTTGCAGAATGACAGAACATCCATTTTAGAAAGATTTAGATGCAACCTCATGAGTGGTACCCCTGCATGGAGCATAGCAAGGCTCCATCCTGCTATGGATCTGAGGGAAAGATGAGCATTCCATCCACCTTAGGCTGCAAGTGGGTGGCAAAATATCTCCCAGCAAAGATCCTTCTTCTGGTGCATTAGTTCCACAGGTACCAGTGATGCATCAGGATTTGATGTAGTTAAGAGAAGAAATCTCACTCAAAGTCATTTGGCTCTAAGGGCAATTTAACCATCCTGGTATTGCTGAGTAATTATGGGTATTTGAAAGAGAGAACAGCAAATACCCAAAGGCCTCTTGTTTAGGATGCTGCAGCTCCAAGCAGTGTCTCTGTGGCAGAATGGGATGCTGATAACACAGGAGATAAGGCAGGTGCTAGCACTATCAGCACCTGAGGAGCAATAACTCATCTGCTTCATGTTTACCAAACCTACCCAGCACTCATCTTGTGTTTGCCTAATGATTAAATGGAATGACTTTCTTTTAATCACGATGTCAGCTTGAGCAGCATAATGGAATTAGTCAGGGGTGAACACAGGATTCTGAGCCAAAAGGGGCATTTCATCACAGCTTGTGAAATCTGTAACTTTGCTCTTGCCTTGGTGGGCCACTCTGGGATGCTGGGTTCCTTGCTCAAACACAATATATCCAAAATCAAAGCAAATGCCCAGTTCCTGTAATTTATTGTATCTCCTCTCTTAGCCTGCAAGTTCACCCAAGTGGCAGCCAAGGATTGTTTTTTTTTCTTAAAGATACATGTATTAATAATTTGTTCATGTCACATGGATGACATCTAACAGTTTATCCCAGTTATCATTAATAAATATTAATGACTGCTATTACAATGAAGCTGCATCAGCTCTTAGCATCACTTGCATTCATCTCATTTTTCATTAATTAAGAAATTCAGAATGCTTCTCTTACAGGCAAGCTCCCTTACTTAAAAGGGCGGGGATCTGTGCATTTGATTGCTTTTTGAAATGTGGTAGATTACACTATTTAGCTGCTGTTATTGAGGTGTATAATATATCATGTGTTTCCTTAATCCTCAAATACAAGTTATTGTCACTCCCAGGGAAGCTACAGCATATGGAAGTTTTAAATGCAAACAAATCCAAATTGAATGAAGTCATGTTTTTTCAATGCTGAGAAGGTTTAACAAATCCATGCAGACACTAATGAGTATTACTGGGCTTATGGAAGGTCATGGAAAATTAGACTGGCTTTTTAAGCCCTTATTGCAGATTTTCTCATTGTTACATGCTAAGCTCTCTACTATTAATACAGCTTGCTCTTGCTTTTGGCCATTGGATGAGGTTTGAGCTTCAATGGCATGGCTATCTCTTCATACTCTTTGTTTCTTTGGTAACCACATATTTTCCCCAACTTTAAGGCTTTGGCAGGATTTAATTTCTAACTTTAACTTCCTGGCTTCCTCCAGAAATTTGCCTTGTACCTATTCTGAAAACAAAATTGTCATGCAACATACAGTGTTTATTTACCTCATTTCTCATCAGTACTTGATGAAATGTTATAAAAACATCTGTAATGAAAAAAACATCAGTTTCTTGAAGATACAGTGCTGGGTTTGGGCCTGATGGAGTACCAGTGGAGTTAGCTGTTACCAGTGTGGTAATCAGCATGTAGGGTCAGCACACATACCACACATCTTTCATTCATCAAGGATATCATCCTGTTTCAGCACTGAACAATAAAACTGCCAGGACCCACAGCCTGCTCAGAGTTGAGGAGCTGAGGAAGGGAGGACACATTTCACCCACTGCAGCTTCTTGTCATTAGAGGGCTCCATATTCCACAGAGTATGGCAAAAGCAAATCTCATTTTGAGGTCAATAGTGATGACATTGGAGAGAGAATTATCACCTCCTCTTGGAGCTGAGGTTTGATGGTGCTGCAAATTCAGTTTCTGAATTTTCAGCACCAGCTGAAAATTTCTGGGATGTATTTTGGAAAAACTGATGAACTAGAACATCTCTTCTGCCTCATTTTGCTCCCAGCAGTGAGAAGTGGAACTGCCATGGCCCGTGTGCAGTGGCTGCACAGGTACAGCTGCAGGGAGATGTCACTCTCATGACACAGAGGGCACAACAGGCAGCAGATCCTGCTCTCAGTCTTGTAGAAATCCTCAGTTTCCTTCTCTTGTCTGGCTGAGGAAGAAATTCCCATGACCATGTCCCAGAGCAGAGTTGGTGGCCCTTCAGGAAGCTGCAATCCTTGTGTAGAGCTGGGCACAGCTCTAAAGATGCACTGGCAGAAAATCTGCATTGTGAATGTAAGAGCTCTCCCTCAACATGGATAAGGTAAAAAGATAATCATTGTGGAGCAGGAACAAATATTTGACTGCCATTATCTCATCTTTATGGCTCAACCTATTAACAAAAAAATACTTTTAAAATATTCTAAATGGCCAGACTCCAGAAGGAGCTTTTATATATAATGACTTAGCCTTGAGAAAGTGCAATTGTCTTTGTTGCACTTCCAAGAGTCTAATCCTAAAGATGTCTTCCTAAAGAATAAATATGCTCATGAGCTGAACTAACCCCCTTCAAAGGAAGACAAAAGAGCTTCTGCAGGCAGAACAATTCTGAGCCTGCAAAAGTGAGCTAGCTCTTTATTGAGGCCACCATGGAGAGAGGGGCTTCGTCCAGGCCACGTGCCCAAACTCACACTCAACCCCACCAGCCCTTCCTCCCTGACCACAATATCCTGAACAAGTGGCTACTGCAGGGCCAAAGAGGTTGTTTTACTTCTCAGAGACTACAAAGGAAATCAAAGTTTTGGAGAGAATTAAAACTCCCTTTTTCTTGTGCTCATGCATGGTTTTCCACAACTAATGGCTGATATATTGGTGTAGCTTTCCTGGTAAATATTGAAAGAGAGTTGGATTATTTTGGTAGGCAGGGCCAGATTGTAATGTTACAAACATTTTGTTTTCCTAAATTAAGCAGAGCTGGCCAAAGAAAATATCATTCTGTGAATTTTTGGCTTTGTCCTGACACATGGGCCATGTTTTACTCAAATGCTGTGGGCATAATTTGGTCCCATATTTATGAAAAATGTCTGTACAAATAAGCACTTTACTAGCCAGCAACAAAGACAGTAGAAACAGGGAGAAAAGTACTGTACAGCCACCAGTAAAGCATTGAAAACCTGAGTGTCTTTTTCAAAGTTACAGAGCTGGACACTACAACTTCAGCACTTGCAAATTGTGTATACCCAAGATAGCAGGAAAATTCCCACTGTGAAAGGCAGTGTCTGCTTTTGAAGCAAATGTGTGAAATTTACACCAGCTGAAGATCCGGAACTTGTTGTTGAATTTACTGAGCTCCAACCAAATCCCACTGTAACCAATGGGGGAAAAAAAAGGAAGGAATAAGAAAAAAGAACCTCCTTCCCTTCAGCACCTCCCAGCCCAGCCTGGCTGTGTGTGGAACCCTCTGGGCCCTGTGCATGGATATCAGCAGCTCTCAAAGCATGACCAGCTGATTATTCAAGGATACTGACTCATTCTTGGTTTACTGAAAAATCCCAGAACTAATATAAGTGGCATAGATTTGGTCACAAAACTGCTGTGAAAAGCTTACAGATTTATATATCTGAAACTAAGTACCCTCTGAAAAATTTGGGGCTGAGAGGGTGTAAATTGTCTCTTTCAGATCTGTGTCTACAGGGTATTGAGCCTGGTACCCAAATCACAGATCAATAATATTCTGGCAGGATGATTTCATATCGTGTTTCATTTTTTCAAATTCATGCAACATGGAGAGGCAACTGCAGGGGGAGAACAAATAAAACCTCACTCTTTCCTTATGGCTGTTGAATTTTTTTCTGAATTTCTAATTTTGTGTCTGCATTTGATGGGTCACTGATTTAAACAAATTAAAGACATAAATCACATAAAAACTGTAAGTGAGGGACTACTTTTTCACTTTATGTTTATAAAGTATATTTATTTCTCAGTGGTTTATGGCCTCAGCTGTTGTTATGCTGAAACAGTTTCTTCCTTGGGATTTCTCACTGCCTGGTTCCCAGATTCAAAGGTTACCCATTTCCATAGGTTAGAATAGCTGGAATCTGGGTGACTCTCCTGCCCAAATTCCACCAGATGCCCTGAAACACCTCCACCTGACAAGAAATAACCTTCCTCTGAAATTCCAGACATCCCAGAGGTGCAGACTGCCATCCATCTGATTTTGGAACCAGTCTTATCACTGGCTTTATGAGAGCACAGCTGGGACTGGAACCAAAGTGGTGCAGCAGTCAGGGATGCTTGGAACCATGGCAAACATCAGGAAAAATCTGGGATAAACACAATCAGAGCTTGCAGGGGCCATCTGTGGCTGGAAAAGTGAGTTTCCCCAGTTTTTTCCAAGAAGTCAGTGAGGTACCTTTGGTGCCAGGAGCAGACTGAGGGTGGGAGCTGAGTCACAGCTCTGAGCTGCAGGAGGTGTCCAGGTCTCCTGCACAGCCCCAGCCCATCCACTGTGGCCTCAGCAGCCAACTGAGGGGTGTCAGGCTGGGTGGAGAAGGCTCTGAATTAAATATTTTAAAAATGCAGATGTGACTCGAGCTTACCACGCAGCCCAGTGGAGAAAGCAAACTGTCAGTGCCACATCTGCTCACATTTCTCCATTTATTGCATTTGAAACAAAAATTTGACAACGATAAAACAGAAGGAGCAATTGTGTGTTTGTATTAAAACATCATTTGGATAAGCAATACCAGTGACTGCTGTAAAGGAACATCTGTGATATTATTGTGCTATTTTTATCTGAGTCCTGTCACACTGGGAAAGGCAAAAAAAAAAAAAAAAAAAAAAAAGAAAAAGAAATTATCACATGTGATACTTCAAATTTAGCTTTGTTAAAGACATATTCCTTTTGATTTCCAGTGCAATTCCCATACAGCTAAGATGAAGACAACTACCTTTCTGTGGAATCAAATAAACATTCCAGAATTTTGGTTTGACTATGAATCATGCTCCTGAAACATTTTTGGTGTTTAATTTTTAATCCCAAATTGATAAATTCCAGCTCACACAATAATGCTAACTTTAAGATCCAAGCCTCCCTGAGCCCTTAATCTGTATCTCCCTTGTTACTACTAATGGAGTTTATTTTGTCTATGAGAAAAGTAATTAACTATAGCAGAAAACAAGCCTGAGATGAAACACACAAAAGAAAAGATACAATTTTTTATAGATAAAACATGTTAGCCTTTTGTTAGGTAATAACAAAGGCACTTTGGTTATTAGTCTCCACTATAGAAACACTGAGGAGATTTATTCTAGCCACAGAAAAAGCACTTCCACTGCTTTATAAAATCAAATGTTTTCTTCATGTATGCTGGGAGGGCAGAGGAGGAACCACTTAAAAGCATTTGTAGGACTTTCAGCTCATTGTAGTTTATGTCAGCAAGAAAGTGATAAAAGATGTTGATTTTATTAATAATTTATATCGATCAGTATTTATAACCTGCTTGGTGTGTGGCAAATGGATGGTCCACAGTAATAAACAACTCATTAAAACACCCAGCATTGTGATTGTTTAAATGTACAGAAGTTCACACCTACATGCACACCATTAAACCACTTTGAGGGAATTTATGTGCATTTTATAGGTATGTCTTCCTTCTGGAAATAATACTCATTTTATCACCTCCTTCACATCTCTTGGGGCACTGCTCTGCCATTCCTGCTCCCAAAGGGAATTTGCCACTTGGAGGGAAGATCCCTGAGGAGCAGTGGGTATAAAATGTCTTCACACTTGACCCCTCTAATTCACTGTCTACATGTTATTTCAGATTTCTTTTAAAATAAATGATTTGTGGTAATTTGATTAATTGATTGGTAATTCTAATTGATGTTAATAAGGGGGGAGCAATGGGTTTAGACTTTTGATCTTAGTCCAGTATTCCAATTGTTATTCCAATAATATTCCTTAGTAGGAATTCGTGTGGTGAACTAAAGAAAAAAGTTCTGAGACACAGACTCAGTCTTACTCTGCAGCAAAACTCATCTCTGCTATGTCCCAGGGGCAGTTTATCTGTAACACATTATAAACATTTCTGTCAAATGCTTTGGGTGGAGCTTTTTCAGTGCATTCCCTGGTATTTTTGGGATATTAAATCACTATCATGGGGCTGGAAGCTAGAGCCAGTATCTAGTTCAGTCCCAAACTTCCCCTGGAAAATTGTTCAGGCTACTTACTTTGTTTTATGTTTTCTTAGCTGACAGTGATTTATGAAGATAATGTTTCCTACATGATAAAATTCTGAAAAGATCAGATATAAGCAATGTCAAAGTTACCTAAAGTGTAAGCTGAAACAATTAATTTAAGGCCTAGTGCTGTAATGGTCACATTGATCAAATTTTTACTACTGCCTGTATTAAAAAGCCCCTTGATTTTGTGTATAGGTGATTATTATTAAAAGACTGATTTTAAAAATCTTCTCTGCACAAATTAGATCAATAACCTGTCCGAGAAGCAAGGAGCTGTGGAAATGAGTTATAGAGAGAACTGGGAAGATAAATTATATAGAATAATTAAATAAAAACCCACTGTGTATGATTGACAGGATGAAGACATTTTTGTGAGTATCTAGCCAACATTTTACTGCATTTTTCATTCTTAAAAGGGAGAGAAAAATTCAAATTAGGCCTTTACATTACTGTGGGTTTGGTACCTTTCTTAATTAAATGTAATCTCAAGGGAAGGACTTGTTTATGATTCTATACTTTATGCAGGACTGCTTAGAGAAGAGCAGGAAAAAAACTCAGCAAAGATGTGAGAAAGAAAGAAAGACACTGGTGCATTGCCCTCTCCTGTGCAAAGGAAGCAGGAAAGAGGTGCCAGGAGTTTACAAGGGGATTGCAGCAGATAACATGGGCTAGAGAAGACAAGTGGTCAAAGGCTGGAGCCAAAACCTCTGAACAGCCACAGGGCTGGTCCAGCACCCAGTGGGGGCAGCCAGACCTAAAGCTGGTGCCTGACTCTGTCATCCTCAGTAATCCAACAAGACAGCTCCTCAAATTACTGATTTGATGGAAAATTGAACAAATGCACATTTTCAAATGTCAGATTTATCCTGTGCACTAGAAAGTCCAGCCTTCTACTATCTGTGCCTTTTAGAAGAGGCTTCAGAATGTTACAGAAATACTTTTACAAGTGTAGGTTGGCATGGCTGTAATTGTGTTATTTTTCTACTTAATGGCCTAGAACTGAGGACACACTGCACATCTCCAGTTTACTTTTCTGACACAGCAATTTATAATATAAGTTAGCATGGTATATGCTTTTTATTCATTTATGGGAAGCCAAAAGTGATGAAATCACACAGTCTGGGTTTCATAGGCATGACAGTCATATTTATTTAGTGTGCTCTATTTACAGTGGATCTTTAAAAGCTGCAATCCACATGAGTGCCATCACATTAGGATACAAGAAATTGTTCAGATTGTTTCCTATTTCCAGCTTCTGTACTGGGAATAAACTGTGTTAAAGATGTGTAGTGTGAATAATGTGTGTGGACATTCATACCTCCAATTATTTTTATTGCATAAATGAATTTATTATAGAGCAGTGGAAAATGCCACAATTTGACACATTCTGTATTTAAATATGCATGCTTTGTATCTAGCATAGATTTATAGACAATATGCTTGCACAAGTGTATCTAATAGGTTAGAGGGGTTTATTAATCTTGGAATTACTTTGATAGAAAAAGCATTATTTCTTTAGCCCTTCTATTGTTTAATAGAAATGACAAGTACTTCAGACATTTGGAGATGAATGAAGCTCCACCAAGAGCAGTTCCCTTGAAAAAAAAACTCAATAAACATCTGCAGTTGTAAATCTAACCACTTTTCTTGGCAAAACAACATTGAAGAACTGTTACAGAATTATAAAATGTTGTAAAGTGGACTTTTTAGGATTGAACAAGAAATTTGCACTGTTCTGTTAGAGAATGATGGCTGATCACAAACCAGTTTCTCCTTTGCACTTTCCAACTGAATTACTTGAAACACTGTCTATTTCTACCATTAACCATTAATTTTATGCTAAGCCACATAACATTTTACCTGGAGCCTGATGAATCCAGTGTAATGGGTTGGCCAGGGCTGGATGCCTCCTCCCCTCCTTCTCCCCCTTCTTCACTGACCTTGGTGCCTGCAGAGCTGTTTCTCTCCCATCTTTTCCCTCCAGCTGCAGTTTCCATTGCACAGATATATTTCTCCTTTTCTTAAATACATTTTCCCAGAGGCTCTGTCACTGTTAGGCTCGGCCTTGGCTGGTGTTGGCTCCATCAGAGATGGGAGAAGCTTCTGGCAGCCCCCCACTCCCCAAACCTGGCCACACAAACCCAACACACCCAGTAGGAACTGGCTGCACTAGTGCAAACTCCTGCATTCAACAAGGCAGAGAGTTGGGATTGCTCCCAGGAGATGAAGCCAAGTAGGAAGGAACTGCAGGCTTGTGTTAGGGGGTGTATTATTTCCAGAAGATCAGGTGCACTACACTTGCTCCTAATCCACCCTTCCATCAATGCCCAGTCTGCTAAAACCGTGAATGGAAGTGACTGATCTACAATTTGCATTCTCTTTTCAGTCCATCAGCAGAACATTAAAACCATGGAGGCAGAAGCCATTAGAGCAGCACTCACTCTGAAACAATGCACAGGTCTGCTTGTTCCCCTCTTTATGCACTGCTATAGGACTATAAATATTCATCGTAATGTAACTGAAAATTATTGAAGTGAGAAAAAAGAGAAACAGGGAAGCCATTTGCTTCAATTCATAAACAGCATCTGTTGGAAAGTTATTCATAGATTGCTTCAGGGCCTGCTGAGCAGCAAGCCCATGGAAAAGGATGCCATTGCAAGCAAATTGGCCAAAACTGCAATGGAGATGCTATTAAACATGATTCACTGACAGCCAGGGAGCATGATCAGGCACTGGGTTGTTTTATGTCTTCTTTTATCACTGGGACACAGAAGTAGCCTCCAGCCAAAGTCTCACACAGTTCAAATTAGAAGAGCAACCTTCTAAGTATATTAAGGCCTAACTAGTGGCAAGAGAAAGTTGTGTGGAGTGATATTATAGTGAATTCAGTTGTTTATTTGTCCCTACCCGAGGCACATGTAAAATCCCCTTGTGAATCAGGGTGGCTACAATTTTTCCTACAGGGTGTTTTTGGTCAAAAGGTGTTTGAATGTCTTCTTGTAAAAAGATGAAACTGCAGCCTAATGAATAAGTGAGAAGCAATTAACAACCCAATAAACATCCTTTAGCCTCTCATTAAATTTCAAAATACAGTTTGGCAGAAAAGTGATGTAATGCCAAAGAAAAGTGTATCTGTGCAAATCCACAGAAGAGAGTGAATGCATTCTCAAGTATAGTTTATTGAGAATAAAATATTCAGCTGCCAAATTTTGTTTGTTGATTTACAGAGCAGAGTTACAGAAAGGCAAAACTGTCCAGCACTTCTGAATTCAGTTCAAATGGTGCTGAGTTTCCAGTTAATGATCTGGCCCAAATTTTTTCCCCACCCATGGGAAAAAATCAGATCATGGGGAACTTGAAAAATACACTTGCAGTCAATACATGGACAAATAATTTCCCCAGCCACATTCATCCTCTTGCTGCAAATTATTTATCCTTGTAATTAACTCCAGTAATTCACTGACTGTAAGTAACTGGAAGTGCATCCCTCTCATCACAGGGAGGCTGCACAAGCCCACAGCTCACAAGGTGAAGGGTTTTCTATAAATCTGCTCCATTTTCCTCAGCTGTAACTCACACAAACAGCAAGAGATAAGTAGCCCTTCAAAGTATTTTTTGGCTACTTTTAAATATCCCCATGAGCTGTTTTCTCTTCTCACAAAAATCTGGGGAAAGATGAGTTCTTCATGTGCCTGACCTACAGGAGGTGCATGACCTTCATGTGACTCATAAGCTTTAAATCAAGCACATGGAAATGTCTGATTCTGCAAGCAAACAATGATATTTTCTCCTGAGGAAAACATTAACCATTTGTCATTTGCTTTTTACATTCTGTTGTGGAAATAGATGCCTGTGACTCAAGTGAGTGAAGGCTCTTCACACTTAAAAATGTATTTGACTTTTTTTGGATATTTTGAGCAAATGTATTTCCAAAAATTAGGACTGTTTCATGCTAGGGGAAAAAAAGATAATTTATTCATCAAGTACCCTGGAATGTGATAACGAGCGGGCACCAGTTACATCTATTCAGTAAAATCCTTCTCAGAGAAGTTAACTTAGCTTTAAATTATTCATTTAGAGGTTGATACACTTTCCAGGAACAGTAGATGTGGTGGGTGTATTACATTCAAGGGTAACAAATGCTCAAGCACAGAGAAACCTTCACTCAACCTTTAAGTGGAAGAAAAAAAAAATTTTAAGAAGCTTCATCCAAATTTTCTTCATATTTTCTTTTGCCATGATATGTCCTTTTGCTGTTCATTTGTGTGGAAATGTTTGCTAGAATAATTGTGATTTCATCAATAAGAGATGCTACTGAAAAAATATAAATATCTGTTGCCAATAAATTTCACATCTGAACACCTACAAGATGTGATGTGCAGCTTCAGCTCTGTCCTATTCAGGATAAACTACAACACATGATTGATGACACATAATTAAATACCATACCTGGAAAGCTCAGATCAGGCAAAACTGTTTCAATGTGTGTGATATCATCACATCCTGGTAAGGCAAAATGAGGAAATCAATGTTTAACAAGTAAAATCAGATCATAATTTCATAGATTAATAATCTGTTGTATATAATTTACTTTCATCTCTCCACACCCAAATTGTGTCATTCAATGAATTCTGTGGAAACCCTGAATTTACATGTGAGGATGTGATCTGGCATCTCCATCTGGAATGTAAATGTGGGTTTTCCATCTCAGGGGCATCAAGTAAATCTTGTTGCTATCTCTTCTTTGTTAAGGCAAGTAATAAAATTAAGGGCTCAAGCTCTTTCAGGCTTAGGTGCCACATTCTCTAAGGAACTGCATTTTGGGGTGTATTTTGACTATCCTCTGCACAAACCAGAAATTTGAACAGAACTCTTGTACAGCTTTCTGCTCATAACTTCCCTACTCCCCAAGTGAAGCTTCAGGACAGTTCAGCTGGAATTGGCATAAATTAAGACAAATTAAAATTATTTTAAACACGATCAAAAAAATCCCATTCTTGTTTATGGAAGAAGATAGTTAATTTTCAAAAAATGCTACTGCATATATTAGAGCCACCAGGAGCAGCTCTAATTTCTGCTGAGACCATTTATGGAGATTTCCATTCCTTTATTTATTCCTTTATTAAATAAGGGAGATGCCATAGCAACCCCTGTCACACACTTCCATTCATGTATTGATTCAGCATTATTCAATCTGTATGTACTTTCATTATTCATTATTCAATTCAATGTAGGTTTTAATGTGCCCATTGTCTCACATTATGCTGTAGACTCTCAAAATCAAACCTATTCACTGCAATCCTTCTGCAGTTTGGGTTTGTGAATAACTTGGGACAGAAAAAAACCACCATCCTTGGGAGCTGGCTTAGGTCTAAGTCTTTACCTATGAAGAATTTCCACAAATTTTTTCCACTCAACTCCCATTTTGTGTCATTTCCACCTAAAATACCAACCAGCCCAAAGCCCAGTCATTCATCTGAATTAAGCAAATTTACAGTGAAGTCAAATCAATCATTTTGGGACAGTGTTGCTCTGGCACATTTCCAGCAAAGTCCTGTGCTTTTCATAGCAGACTCATCTTCTCAGCACGAAGTGTTTTATAAAAGCAATGTTTCTCAGTATAACTTCATTTTTTTTCCCATAGTAAACATTTTCAGCTGTTCACCAAAATGAGGTTAGTGCCTTTGGTTACACAGTTCATACCCTAAAAATGATAAAACATGGATCATCACAGCTTTCCTATAAAGGCTCATGGGATGGCAATAATTTTGCTCCTGAGTACCAGAAAGAACCTGCACAATAATCCATCACACCATTTAACCATACAATTCCATGGCATCAGCCATGGCACCAGAACCAAGTGTGAGCTGAAAACACAGGAGCAGATCAGTACCTGAAGCACAGGCTGGAAGCATCTCACACAAACATTGCATCCAAAAAGCTCCTGGAAGTCAGTGATACAAAGGGTCGATTCCTGTAAGCTCTGTGGAGATGGGAGTTTGCTCCTCATGCATGCCAAGCCATTCCAGATGCTCCATGACCACATTAGCCAGGCTCCAAACTGCCTTAGGAAAAGGAGAGTAAATTAGTGCGGACTTGGATGTGCAATCCCAGAGTGTAATTCCAGGGTGAGAGCAGCCAAGACTACGGGCACAGCTCAGACAGACAGACCCTTGAAAGGGTCACAATCACCCAGTGCTGACACTGGGAAATCCTCCTTTGAGCTCCTCACCCCCCTAGAAGCTCACTCTTTGCCTGTTAAGGCTTGGATGCAAAAGAGAAGAGCTGTTCACCCACAGTGTGAGAGAAAGTTGGAACACCACCTTTAATGGAATATGGCATGTCCAGGGCACATCACACATCTGTTTTCTGGCACTGGCCTGGGCGCAGAGCTGCTCTGAGTTATCAACACAAGCAGTTCCTCTCCTAAGCAACAAGAGATGGCTTTCCCAGGAAGGGAGAAGTGGGTGAGCAGCAAACTCGAGTCAGAGTCCTGAGCCACACCAGTAGAATTCTTACCAGCACACAGACTTGATGGGACGTCAGCAGGACACCACAGAGAACAGTTTGCTCACACAAATGTCCTCTCACCACACTTGTAGGAAATACTAGACAAAAGAAAGGAAAAGAGAACAGTTCTCTTGTAAAAGATTTGTTCCCATCAAACGTTGTTGACAAGCCTGACCCAAACTCTTCTCCCCAGACAAGCTGTGAGTAACAGCAGTGGTGACATTGACCATATTGGTTTGGTGTTCTGATCGTGCTCTGAATCTTAATAGATCTGAATCTTAAAATCCCAGATCTGTGTCTGCATCCTGAGGTGTCTCAGCTGGCAGCTGTATCCTTTGTTTTAATGAAGACTCAAAAAACCTAAAGATTATTTTCCTTAATATTCATTATCCTTCCAGGATGGAGACTTGAAAGGCACAGGACCAGGCAGTGATTAATTATTAAGAAAAACCCACTGAGGCAACACCCAAATTTAACTAATTTCATTAGTTTCCTCCTTTGAGAGTAAATCTTTCTTACGTGTTATGTCAGCTGAGGGAAAACTGTGGAACCAGAAGTTTCCCTACCAAAAATAATTTACCAGGTTTAAAGGATTTTTAGGATAGTAAATTTACTCATCTAATTGTATTTTTAGTCCAAAAGATTACATAAATAGGAACAAAAATAAGAGTTTCATATAGACTGAAATACTGTTCACTCTCCAAAAAAAAAATGCAATCAATATCTCTGAGGTAGTTCAGGAAGTGAACATATAATCATAAAATACAGGAACAGAATGTGTTAGCAGGGACTGAAAAAAACCAGAACAAATGACATGGCTTCAGCATGTAACCCAGGAAACAAATATAACTCATTCAGCTGGCATTTTTCAAAGTGATATATGTCAATACTGTTGTTCTCTTGTAGGTTAACTAAATCTATCAAAAATGGATACAGTCTAAGACTTGGCAGAACAGTCTCTCTTTACAGCTTACTTTCCTGACAAAGTTCCATTTCTATTACAGGAGGCCAGCAGTTAAAGAGAGTCACATATCTCTAGCTTGCTATTGTCTGCTTGCCTTTGATTTTTATAAATTTTTACCATAGTATAATCAGAGCTTTGAACACTGAAAACAAGCATTCCCTTTTGTTAATGCTATAAAATTTGAAAACTCAGCAGTAGGAGGTTAAATCAAAAATTGCTTGTCCTTATTCTCTCATTCAGTGGAGGAAAAAGTAACAATAAAAAGCCTTTTATTAGAGAATGCAAGAGTTTTAGGCACCAAAAACAGCACCAGGGATTTTTAAGCAACAGTCTGACAATTGCTGATCCTGAAAGGGGAAAAAATGGCAGAAGTCTGAAGGAAAGGGATGCAACTACTTCTTCTCTTCTCCATGCAAAGAGAATATGGAGCATCAGAAAGCTTTGTAGCACTATTCTTATACATAAACATGAAACACAACATTGTATTTCTCTGATGATGGATATGCACAAAGCTGGAGATAGGGCACAAGGCAGTGACTGCACACAGGACAGGAGTGGAGGGTTTGCCAAGGCACAGGGATGACAGAGCTTGCAGCCCTGCAGGTGGAAATCTCTGTGCTTGCAGGAAGATTGTTCTTGCAGTCTAACAACCCTTGGTACAGTCTGTTCATGTGAGCACATTGTACATTCATTGTGCTTCTATCCTGCAGCTCTAAGAGTCCTCATGGTCTAAGTGAGACAAAGAGATTTTAACATTAAATAACAGTCACAATGCAATGTACTCAAAAGAACACTGTGCCTATCTTAACAAATTTCCTCTTTCACTTTGTACAACTCAAGGATACTCAGCTTTTTCATGGAGGGATAAACTACCTCAAGTCTTCCTCAACTCTTTCCCTTTTTGATGCTGTGCCAATTCACAGCCACCCCTTTGTTCTCCAAGAACATTAAGTGCAACCCGTGGGTCCAGTGAGCTTTCTGAAGTAGCTTTAACAAACAAACAAAAAAAAAAAACCCACCCAAAAACAGTAGAGGGAAGAGGCTGTGAAGGACAAGCAGCATTAGCCTTTAGCACTGGCAGCAGTTGCAGCTGCCCAGCTCTGTGGCACCCCCAAACCCTCTGTTGGCTCCAACACCCAGGAAATGGCTGGGTAAGACTCCAGGCAAAAAGCCACCACCAAGCTTTGTGCTGCCATGTAACAAATCCAAGGCTTGTTAGTTTAATGCTGCTTTTGGTGTGTCTCCACTCCATAACATTCACAGCAGCAACTGCAGCACACACTCACCCAGGGAGAGGCCAACAGATGTGGGGAGCTGTGCTCACAGCTGGAAGTGCAAAGTGTTAGATCAGCTGCATGAAGATAATTAGTTCTATAATTTAAAAAGTTTCTGTTATTCCTTAGCATCCATGCTAAGCTGCAGCTACAGAAATACATCTCTAAATACCAAGTGTCAAAAGAAATTTCCCTTCTCCAGAACTTCATTTTTAATTCAAGGAAGAACTGAAAACAAAAGAAATTTATAAGAATGCTCAGACAATTCACAGGTCAACCTTATATTATTTCTGTACGTTTTAGTAAAAAATAAGAAAAGGTTGATTCCCAACTATTATTCAAATAATTTTTAAAGAAGTGCCAAGTATTAAGTGAAGTGATTTTCCAACACAAATATCTACATCTTTCTGTTGGAAAATTATTTAGACCAAAATAGCTCTGAACTTTGATAGCACCAAGAATATAAATGCCACATTGCTTGATCACACTTACCTTATTTTTGCATAGTACAAGGAATGTTGAAGATTAAATCTAGCCAGCTCTGTTCACTGGCTAGCTATGGGTGGACTACTGCTACATTCTGTTTTTCCAGCTGAAATCAATGAATATCCAGAGGATAACTTGCTCACAGCTCCCTCACATGATCTCAGAGTGAATTTTGTGTATGAGAACAAAACAGTAACCATTGCAACTCCAACTGTGGTTCCAGCTGGAAAAGAACCTGTAAGAACAGCACCTTTTCCTGTGCCCTATGTCCTTTTCAGACAACACTCACCTTATCCTATGACTATTACAACAGAAATTATTTTGATTCTTCTCAGCTCCTGAGAGCCAAGTAACAGGTAAGAGGGGAATGTTAGTTGCCTCCTTTGGACCAGCATCTTAAAAGCTGTTAGGTAAGTTTTAGTCTTGGGCAGGTGCATTAAAATCTGAAGGTATTGAGGCATTGATTAGGCCCTAATTTGGCATTGAATCTTCATCTTTATTGTCAATGCCTGTGATAGAAAATAGGTATTTTGACTTCCAGAGTAGAGGCTGGAATTTGGAAAAGGAACAGAACATACTTCTAATCATGAACTTAATAGGTTTTATACTGGGTCCTCGAGTGATAAACACAAAAGTTTATAAAAATCACATTTATGGCCATTCACTGGAGCAGAACAGCAATGTTAAAAACTTATATTTCTGATATTGTACATTTCTGAGCCCTTCATAGCTTTGCTGTACAAAAGCCTGAAAATGTTTGAATGAGGCCTCTGGTATTTCTCTGCATTAGATTGGTGATGGCACTACTGTCTTCTTTTTTATTTCTCCAGAGCTTTTAAATTAAAATATGCATCTCTTTGGGGAATATATAAAAAAAAATATTAAAGCCCTGTCCAGCACAGTGTATCTGAAGTTTCATCAACATTTTTCCATTGTACTAATTCTCAATACCCACAGGCAGATACAGACTTTTGTTATTTTCAATGCATGAAAATGCACCAGTGCCTGCCTTTTAAAAAGAGCCAGTATTGAATTTCTTCTGAATTGCACCACTTAGTGTCCAGCAGAAAGCCTGGTGATATGAACCCACTACTTCTGTGCATTTATGTGGAACAGAACTTTAAAAGATGTCATATTATCAAACCCATTTGTGCAAATGAGAATGGTGTTTCCCAAAACAGCAACCAAGTGTTATAGAGCAGAGTTCATGCTACAGGTGGGAAATGGGCACTCAGGGCTCTGGGGTTATCTCTCACAGGCCCTCCCTCTCCATGGTTTTCTGGGTGTACCTGGTCATTTGCAGAACCATGACTTATCTGATTCATGAAAAATGATGATCAGGAGGTTTTCTCAAATATAAAGGAGTTAGACTTGATCAATCATCATCACTGCTGTTCTGCCTTTCATTGTTCTTCCTTTACATAAAAGGCCAAAAGGGACTGCAAGCTTTGCAATAACCTGCCATTCACCTCTTGTGTGTGAGTGGAACTCCTTGCTAAAGGCAATCAGTCAGTTTGGGGCTGGTTTGAGGTGTGAACACCAGACACCAATGTAGTAGTGCTCTCTTCAGTGTTGGAGAGGGGGGTGGATATGCAAAGACCTGGAGTCTCATGTAAAAATTAACTCAGAATTTAAAGGGGAGAAAAAAGTATGGGCTGCTTTTCTCCCAGTGAGGGAAAGGATGCTCTGTGGAGCATGTGATTGCTTTGTGCTGCCACGTAACCTGCAGCTACACTTCAGAAGCATGGGATTAACCATGCTGTTTGTTTTGTGTTTCTTGATAGATTACCTGTGATAAGGACCTTGAGATTCAGATTTAGAAAGCTTAATTTTAAAGTTTCCTTTGTATACACAGTGTCCTATGTGTACAGAGCAAAAAATACATTCAACCTCGGTACCCTTGTTTAATAATGTAGAATATTCCTGTTTGTTTTGTATTGGTTTCTTATAATTAAGACATCAGATGTCTTTCTTACAGGAATATAACAAATGAACCACTACCTTCAAACTACCCTTATACAGAGCAGTTTTTGCTGTAAGGGAGATGCATTGAAGTGGCTGCTGTGTCAACAATGCTCTTTCATCACACTGTGCTGTGTCACTACAGAGAAGTATGACCACAGAGAGTTCCTTCCCATCCTTCCACAAAGCACTATTACTCTGTAAGGGAAAGGATATTCCAAAATAACCCAAGGAAAATGATTTTCAGAACAAATCCACAATATTTTTTTTTCTGAATATGTAGGCAGAAATATAAGCAATAGCAAATCCTTTCCTTACTACCAGTCTTGAACTGCACTCTGGCAACTTTTTATTTACAACACCTGGCTGCAGGTACCAGCCTTCAGCAACTGGCATGCAGTTAAATACTCCTCTTTGCAGATGCAAAATACATATGAAAGTTTAATAAACATATCAGATGACACAGTTTTTAAGCTTTAACCTTGTTGCCAACTAATAGTAGTTCTCTTACCTGATGTCCATGAGTGCTTAGAAAGACTATTGTTTTTAAATCATTAATGACACCCCAAGGCTACTGCAGCAGCCACCCTATATATTAATATCAATATTTTAAGGAACCTAAGAACAGTCAAGCTCTCTTAAAACCAAAAGATTGACTTCATTTGAACTTAAACATATGCTTAGAGCTATGCATACATTTAAGTGTTCTGCTGAGTGGCATTTTTCTTCAAAGAACAGCCCTGTTAACTTCAATAAGACAATTTATATGATCATGTTCTTCTAGTCTTAAAGCATAAATTTACAATCCATTAAGCGCAAGCCCAAACCTATGAAATACCATTATAGTGAACTTATTGAATAAAGTTCACCTTTACTCACTTCTAAATCTGACAATATATCTGGAGGAATCTCAAGAACATGGGATTGCAATACTAAAGGGCACTGAGTATGGAATTTTAGAAGCTACATCCATAATTTTTTTTTCCTTTTCGTTGGCCAGGACATTTAAAGAAAGTCTTGATGCCACTTCAAATGAGCTTTTACATCCAAACAAAGGCACTTGTGAGTAACACATCCCTGTTTACTGCAACTCAAACAATGGAAAGAAACAAACTAGAAATGCTGAAGAACATTTTAGCCTTTTTATAAAACACAGAAAGCAAGTTGTGTATCAAAGCTTTCCCTGAATTATGCTTAAAAGACAATTTTATTAATATTAAATAGGCCCTACAACACCTTTTGAATAAGCAAAGACTTTCAGTTTCCCTGTGAGTGAGAGCATCTGTTTATTCTCAGTCTCTGCTGCAAGATCCTTTGAAAGGGCATTTGTCAGATGTCCATTCAGGAACATTGTTCCTGATCAACAGAGCAACTAAAGCTGACCAGAGAGAGGTTTCAGGGAATCCATCATGTGGATTCAGGAGGCTGCTGTGCACAGCAGAGAGCCTGAAGCACACACAGAGACCAGAATTACTGGAGCAGCCAGCCAGGGCTCCAGAGCTGCAGCAGCAACACATGAGGGACCAGAAAGAAGAGGCAGCATCTGTGCAGCTGAGAAAGTCACATACCTGGTTTGTATGGATGCAAAGAATCACCAAAGGTATGGTAGAAATAGAAAGGAGGAGTTTTTATTAATATTTCATCTGGTGTAGTCACCTTCAGATTTATTTATGTACCAAGTGAGCATGTCTCCTGAAATGGAACAGCAAGAAGTGTGTACATGGAGCTGCAGCTCAGAGCTTATTGTACCAAAACCTGAGGGGTAGATCCAGGAGTAGGGGAGATGGAAAGGTACAGAGAGCCTCTCATGGCTGGGGATTGTGAGCATCCCCCAGAGAAGGGGTGGTTCCCCTGCAGCACAGCTCAGAGCAGATCTGTAAAACAGCACACATTCACCATGCTGGATTTCTGTTGTATAAAAAATGAAGGAAACAACAAAGAGATGCCAATGAGAAATCCACCTTTTGTCCTGGACTTTGGGCTGAAAGAAATACATCTCATCCTTTCTATTTATTTTCCTTAATTAGAAAAGGGAGCAGAATGTTTTTCCTCATTTCCTACTTTGTGGCTCAGCCTTCAGTGGTTCTTGGTAATATTAGTGAAATTTGGATAGACATCTGGAAGGCTTGGAGGGAATGAGGTGACTTTAGAAAACTAGAGACAGAGTAAGAGGGAGAGGAGACAGATGGGGTGTGGGCAGAACCTCTTTAAGCAGCACAGATGCTCCAGAAGAGAATGTGTGTCTGCAGCCTTACACCCAGTAGTGGGCAGTCAGATGAGGCATGAATGGGAAATATTTGTAGAGGGAGTGGAGGGAGAAATCATGGATATGGGCATCTGAATCTCTTAAACTCTTTTAGCAATCCTTTGATAAATTCTGCTCGCATTGCCACGGGGTCACATCTGCAAACAGATTCATAGACCCACCCAAGCCATCTGTATGCTGAAGTGACATTGCCTGTGACTGATTTGAGCTTTTTAAAAGATTCAGGCACTTAATTTGTTTGAAACTACAGGTATTGGCACTCTAAGAAGTTCTGCCATAGATTTCCAGGGTGATAGGTTTTCACCTATGGCTTCACAATATTGTCATAACACAGAACTGCTCTTATGTGTCTGGGAAAAATAGGGGGGTTTTGTTTGCATCTAAATAATTTTGTTTACACCTAAATAATACCTTTAAAATGAATTATTAAGAATTTTAAATATTAAGGTGTTAATTCTTTCAGGATAACACATGACATACTGTTAACCTCAAGTGAGATTAAAGGAGAGAAAGATGTGGTGGTTAAACAGCAAGAACATCAGCAGCTTTTCAAATACTTTTCTCCTGCTAAAAGTGATATTGCTACTCATCCTCTCAAGCTTCAGGGAGTTAAAAGGCAGAAGAGAGCAGAGAAGAAGTTCTTAGGTCAAAATATTATTGAATAGCTAAGCACAGAAAAGAAGGAGGAAAGAAGCCTCTTAAGAAAAGTCAGAACAGGGAACAAAAGCCTAGTAATTTACAAGCCTGCTTCTAAAAACAGACACTGCAACATGTTCTCATTGCACTTTAGGCAACATTCCCTACTTTTCATTGAAAAATGAGGAAAAGAATGCTTGGCTATTGCATCTAGCAGCAATGCTTGTAATATTCATCTACTTGACCTGGCACTGGGAGAAAGAGAAATGAATTAAAGTGCTGGTTGGAAAGGAGGAGTAGGAATATCTGAGTGGGTATTGTGCTTTGCTAGAAGCAGGGAGCTGTTCATATTGCATTTTGGGTTTGGAGTTTGAAATAATTGGCAGGGTGCTCAGAGCAGGTGGATGTTTATTTCTAGTTTCTTCTATTCTGGTCTAATACATAAAGCAGGAAAGGCACTCAGCCTTTGGGTCATTAGACTGGCCTTGGTTTTATTACTTATCTACTACCTGCAGCCTTAAATATTTGCTTAGTTTGGGTATGTGAGTTGCTAATTTCATTGCTGGCTGTAAGCATGACAGAAATCATTACATCATGTCCTATATGAAGAAATCTCTTTTAATTTCACCCTGCTTCAGTGACTATATTCAGGCTATTGTGTGGCATAATCATCTCTTATTACCACACACTGCACTTGAACTGACAAAGAAGTGCCCTTTAAATTGAAATCAAGTTCTTCTTCCACTGTTTGCAATGTCTGAGGCAAGGCTGCTTTCAGTCTGATTTTCTTTCTCAAGACTGCCTCTCTTGCTAGGAGTATCACTCAGTTGAACAGCTCTATACTTCGACTTCACAGAAAGGCTTGCAGGAGCATCTGGGCAGGACTCAGCACCATGTGCCTCTGAGACAAGGAGTGAAAAATGTCACGGGCTGCATCCCAGACTGCTGACAGAGCAGGCAGCAGCAGGGGAGGCAAACAGGAGCAATTCAGGAAGTGATACAGTCCCCAAAGTGGTGCATTCTGAAGTCAGACAGAAAGGAAAAAGCAATCAGGAAATGGGTTTGCTAACAGTATTCCAACTCCTCATGAGAAAAGGAAAAACTCTTCTTTAATTTATAGCAGTGAGAAGTGTTATCCCTGTTTGGCTGTCAGAGCCTATTAATTGCACTGCTTGCTAAATGGCTTGTCTAAATTGCTCCAGGTGCTTTTTGAAGCTGATATGACTGGCCCCATTAAAAGGACTGCTAAACTGAGGACCAGAGATGCAACTTTTCTAAGTTTGCAGCCCCTGATTCCTGCACAAACTAACTTCCATAAGTGATTCTGTTGTGTCTGTACTGCAAGATGAGTTCTGGTTTGGAGCAGATTTGGGCAAACTCATCCACAGGACTGTTATGATTCCAGCTCAGGTAAGTTGAAGATGTCTGTGTTCAGACATCTTCAACTGGAAGAAATGGGTTTGAAACCTGAAGGAGGCTGGATTTGAGTGTAGTGGTGTTCCTTCCAGACAGAGCATGAGAATGAACAAAGCTGAGATCCCTCTCTAGGGAGCCCCACACATGAGCAGTGAGACTGTCAATGAGGATGGACAAGTCTGGTCTTGAGAGTGGGGCTGAACCTTGTACAGACTGATAACAAAGGACCTCAAAAAATGTTCACTTAGAAGGAGAAGAAAAGAGCCCTTCTAATTAGATTTCTCCTATATAAAACAGGCCTGCTTTTCAAGGCACAGAATTTCATGGGCAGACAGAAGAGTGACCACGGAAGCAGACATTTCCATTAGATGGAGAAATAGCACATTATGCTGCTCTAGTTTAGTCTCCAGCTCCTGAATTTCCTCTCTTTAAATGGCTGTATAAATCTAGTGGCAAAAGCAGGCAGTTTGTCAATGAATGACTAACACCAGAGCAGTGCACTGTCTCACCATCCTCTGGCAGCTATTACACCTGAGCAGTATTTTCTGGGAGAAACTTGCAAATATGTGTAGGCTGGAGCTTTCAAAATAGACTAAGGGAAGCTTTACCCTTTCATTTCTAAATTGACAAACTAACTTTCAACACAGCTTTTTCAAAGGTCAATCATTTTAATTTAGAAAAAAACTCTTTCTATTGTAACTCAGTGTCAATCACAAAACCAAAAAGTTTCTCTGAATTCCTGGAAAAACTATTGCTTCATGCTCAGGGAGAACTTCTGGAAGTGTTATGTGAACAAACCCAGACTAAACAGCCCATTGTTGTAGGCTATTTGCATGAACCAAAAAACATTGCTATGTGACTACCCTGAAGTAAGTTTTATTCCCATTTTAAATGCTACAACGTAAAAAAAAAAAAAAAAAAAATAAAAAAGAAACAATTCAAGCTTTTGTTTTATATATTTCCCACCTTTACAGAGCATATGACAGAAGACAATCTCTCCCACCACAGGAGGTCACGATGACCTCTCTGGAAACCAGACAACAAAATGTGTCCATCTAGAAGATTAGAGAGAAAAAAGGTTTTTTTTTTTTAAACTATGCATCATCCCATATTCAGCTTTGGTTTCACAAATGAACTAGAAGCTCTAAATACTTTTTCACTAATAAGATATGAGGCTGGGGCCCCAAATTTAATTGTTCTAAGTAGTGTTTACTGAGATATCCCAGGCAGCCTCAGGTCAGAGGTGGGATCAACCCTTTGTCACACAGCATAGAAGAGCCATTTTGTAAAGGAACTGAAGGAAATCTTTACCCAAACTGGTTTGCCCCCCTTGTCCTGAGGTTTAAAGAATTCTGACAGCAGCAGGTTGGTTCTCAGCAGCACAGACGCTCCTCTCTATGTATAGAGAGCTGACTTCCTGCTGCATTGTTAAAGATAAATTACAATACAGCAGTTATTGCCAGGGAGACTGTGCATTGAATACAGCACTCTATAATAAAGACCTGGCACTTTAGCAGAAGAACAGATATTTGAAAACAATATCAGCTTAATTTCCCTTTCTTCTCCATGCAAAAAAAAAAAAAAAAGCTATAAAATGTTAGATCTTTCCTGTAATTTGCTTAATTGATTAACTTGATTGATGTAGACGACTGAACAAAGGGTAAGGCAATGAAAAACAGGCCATTATCTTCATTTGTTAGCATAGTTCGATTTTGTGTAAATATTTTGTTTCAAATTTATTCAGATTCTTACACTGGAGAGTATTTCTCAAAAGCAAACAATTTGTACTAGCAAAAGACTTGTCACCAGAAATTTCACTCCCCAAAGGTAAAGAGAAACTGATTTAACCAGCTATATATTGGAGGATTCAAGAAAGGGTGACTGCAAAATGAACAATGTGATGGAGAGTGCTGCTCCTGCTGCTCCCAGAAGCTGAGAAGCCACTGCTCTCAGTTTGGATTGACACCTTTTCCAGCATGTCAAATAGAAAATTAATGCTTTGTTTGTTGAGCTGACCCTTAGTGGCTGCATTTTACTGAAGTACAAGATTCACTTTGTAAAGCAGTTTTCTTTTGGTAATTGTGCTGTGCTTCATTTAGGAATCATTCAGAGCAGAGTGAATTGTGCCTACAGTGATAACAGGCATTTGGCTTTCAGCTTTTGATTGTGCCATTAAAAAATAGGGAAAGATTGTCACTCAGAAAGAAGATCTTGATAAATAATATGCTGGAAGAGTTGGAAGCAGAGTGGGAAAAGGACAACC
This sequence comes from Oenanthe melanoleuca, assembly GCF_029582105.1. Lineage (NCBI taxonomy): Eukaryota > Metazoa > Chordata > Aves > Passeriformes > Muscicapidae > Oenanthe > Oenanthe melanoleuca. The sequence continues at coordinate 4,986,192 of NC_079346.1, forward strand.
ACACCAATTGCCTTAATTATTGACTGAAGAAAAACACTTTTGTCCCAGCAATATCAGTACAGAAGGAGGATGGCTCTGAAGTAAATGTACATTCTTTCCTGTTCATTGTGGCATTGCTTTAATTTCACAACTCAGTAGCCCAGGGCTCACCTGAGTTCCTAAAGAATTGAATAATTGATCCATAATTAATGGATGCACAAAGCAGGAAAACAGGAGCAGGATACTGATTAATACAAGAGCCAACTACGGGGAATGAGGCCATACACCTGTCCAGCTTTTGGAAATTGTTTTATTCAATTTTATTAGATCTATGTGACCATATGCAGGAAGAACTTTCAAAAGCACAAGGCATTTGGAAAAATGCTGTGTACCAATGCCAAATTATTTTCTGGGAAGAACAATCTTAGAAATTCAGTAAAGGCACACCAAGTTGTGTGCAGGATGATTCAAATTCACTTCCTAGCCACAGTGATCATGAGCTTCCCTTTGTACAGATGGAATGAACTTGTGGTACTTTCACGTTGAATCACACACAAGGCATCTCAAAGTTTATATGAAAAATAAAATTTCAGCCTACCCTGCCTTTATCTTTCCCCCAGAGTTCAATCTCCAAGAAAACAGACAATTTGTTACCTGGCCTCTGGGCATGTGGTAGCAGTACAAGTGACCCTGCTTGCCTCCTGGGGCTGTGGAGGAGATGATCTCTTTGCTTCCAACCACACCACTGTGGCAAGAGAGATCCCTCCAAAGGCTTCCCATATTCTGGATTTTCCCTGTGCCCTCCCGTGCCAGCACTATGCACCCACATGCATCTGTGCTCCCTGAGCATGGGCATGTACTCTGCAATTAGCTCAAGTTTGAACACTCAGGTTACCATAACACCCAGCTCTCAGCTATGAACAGATGGCATTTATAAATGCACGGAAACTGGAAGGTGATCCTCTACAGCAAGTTTATTTCTGTAAGCCTTTCAGAGTCATATGGAAATTACAGAGAATATTAATCCATTGATCTGCTGAGCAAGAGGAACAGCAAACTGGGTTGTTGGAGTAGCTTTGGCTCTTACTGGGATTTTTAGCAAATGAAAACCGATACAGGTTGGCAACTGAGCCTACACTGCTTGTTTTAGAACACTGGCTCTGACCTGATGGCTGTAATTCAGTCTCAGGCTTGTCTTATTTCTTATTTCTCTGAGTACTGTTAAGAAGAGGAATCCCAGAGAGCTGCATGGGCATCTCCACACCCTGCAAGGCACCAAACACCTCCTGCATGATTGCTGCATGCTTTGGATATCAGCCAGCAATGTGCAACTGGAGAACAAAAATGAACTAAGAGGCAAAGATTCATAGAACAAAATTGTAGAATGCATGATTCTAGACTGAAAACAGATAACAGACTGAAAATAAGTGTCCTGTCCAGCTCTAAGCACTTCCAGTCTCTGAAAGCCTCAAGCTGACAGCAGTTTGGATTCTAAAATAAAGACTCCATTTTCCCATGTACAGCAGATGGAACTAAATGACAGAACGTGGATAAATATAGAAGACTAAAAAATATAATATCTATTTGAAGCAAATAAATCACCAGGCTTGTAACCAAAGGCACCCAGAAGGAGCTGTCCAGCAGCAGCCAAGCTTCCCTGTGTTCATGCTGCCTCCTTAGAGAAACGTGCAAGGTGACAGGCACTTGCCAAGAACCTGCATGAGGAATAACTCCTAAGATGCCTGGACTGTGGTTAGGAGTGATAGGATCACATGTATGAACATCAGAGAACTTCAGCCAGGCAGCAATTCTGATCACTGGCTTCTGATAAAGCTGGATCACATGTGTGTGTAACATGAGAGTTGTTTTAAAATGAGTCTGAAATTCTATATCAAATTTCAGCTCCAGGATCTTTGAAAACTGCTGGGTTAAGGTTGGATTTTATTACTTCATGCTTTTTTGTTGATGCTAAAATTCACCAGTAGGCAGAATCTAAATGCAGTCTAACATCAGAATGAATCTGCTTTATTTAAAAGAATGTGCCAGAACTCGTTCGTTCAACTGAACCATAAAGATTCCAAATAATTAACATAAACACAAGTATCATCTGCCTTATGGAGATGGATTCCTGTCAGGTGGGTGTTCACTGTTTCAGTGTGCATAGCCAGATGCTCTAGTCATTCTTTTAAAGGACCTAGAACATTTATAATGATTAATCACATTTCTGAAGCAGTAATGTATGCTACCATCTGTTTAATTAAATCTCATACTTCCAGACATACGCCAGTCAGCTCAGAGGGGTCAAACACTATTTCCCCTTTTTTACATAAGGGAGCAATTGGTTTACACCATTATACTTTTTATGCAGTCCTTCTGGTTTTAGGTACCAAGCACTACTCAAGAGATGACTGACGGCATGACAGGAGACAAAACTGTTTCAAGAGGAAGGGATCTGACCTCTGATCTCCCCTTTTCTATAATTACTCCATGTTTTTGTAGCACCTGTTACTTTGTACCTGAGACAGCTGTGAGTATCTTATGCTGAAGTGAGCTAAGAGAACAAACTCAACAGGTCATGAAGAAACTAAACTCCTCTAGAAATGTTTTCTCACTTCTTCACATGCTTGAGTTGACATGCCCAGAGACTCGTTTAAGTCAGAGTAAAAAGGGATTTTGACAGGGCTGCATGTATCATCCGATCCTGTCCATTGCATGAGATTTGTCACTGTGATTTTTGGGTTGTTTTATACATGCCTAAAGCCTTTTTCACCCATTTTCTTGTACTGATTAAGGTCTTGGTTGAAACTGCTCAAAAAAAAAAAGCAGCCTTAGGGATTTTGAAGATTATTATCTCCTACTTTCATTTTGCAGCAATACTAAAGTATCTGAGTTTGAAATATTGCATTTAATGTAAACTGCTGAAGCATTCTTTAGATTTCAGCTTGAACTTTACATACCACAACTCGCACAGATTTGTGCTTTATTAGCATTGTTAGTATGTTTTTTTCCTTTGTTTATTTGTTTTAATAAAGGAATGGCTGAACTGACAAAATCTTCCATGATGCAGTATCTCAGGAGAACTCCTGACCTCCAAACTTACAAGCTGTTTGAATCCCACCTGCTGCCTTTTACCAAGAAGGTGCCAAGCCTCTAGCCCTGCTAGAAAGAATGAATATTTCTGTTGCACTGATTCTTCTTCAAAGTGAGACAAATTGTTCTAAAGCATAACTATTTCTTCAAATAATGTCTGATCCTGAAGTGTGTGTCAGGTTCCTTACACTGAATAGCTGCTGAAACTGCTGTAGACACAACTGAGGAACCATTTCAATTTATCAGGGTACATCCATTCCTACTCAGATAGCACTCCCAGAAACTGGCCTGGTTGCCAGAAGGAAAATTACTGCATTTATGGACTTGATGGCTGGTTTATGTTAGAGTGAGATGAAGCAGATTTATTAACTAGCTAATTTAGTAAAAATCTTTATCTATCCAGCACTTGGCCATTTTGGTAAATCAAATTTAAATTCAAACTGTTTCTTGAAGGAGAATGACAACCTATGATAGCCTCTAGTGAGTTGATTACTGGCAAATATTTTGTTTGTCTTAATTAGAAATGAGCCCATTATCATCCTTGTGTCTTTTCCATCTCTCTTTGATTATGTCAGTATTTAGGAAATAGCCTTTCCTACAGAGGGTCTAATCCTTCTTTCCAATAATGGCCAGACTCAGAAGAGAAGGTAAGAGAACACTTATGGGCAAGAGTCTTGGCATAATCTGAACACTGATTTTCTGACTGTCTGTCATCATTAGGTACTCAGTACAGGCACTGTTTATAACTTCTGCAACATTAATCTTGAGAAATATTCCTTCTGCACATGGAAGGGAACTATTATGTAAATCTCTTTAAAAGTATTTCTACAGGTCACCCTAAGTGAGATGTTCATCCACCTAAAAATATCTGCAAGGCTGAACAGCTCCTCAGTCAGACCTTCACACCCTGTTCTGATGTCTGCAACTGCTTCTGAACCTGCAGTAGCTGCAGCAGCTCCATGCTGGCAGGAGAATGTATTTAAAATCACAGTGTGAGGGTTGGAACTTTATTTGGGGCAGAGTAAGAAAGGTTCTAATGAAGCTTTGAAGACAGAAGCTATTGTGAACCTCACAAGAGACACAGAGCTGGCAGCATTCTTTGTTGATGCAAATATCACTGTTAGGACATCCTAATTCTTTTCAGTTATCTGATATTTAAGATTGTGACAAACTCTGGAGCTTTGTCAAGGGAAGGCATTCAGCTGGGAGAGCTGGGGTTGTTCAGCCTGGAGAAGAGAAGGCTCTGGGGAGATGCTCCAGCAGCCTTCCTGCAGCTAAAGGAGCTCTGAGAGATCTGGAGAGGGACTTCTGACAAGAGCATGTAATGACAGGCTTTAAACTGAAAGAGGCTTAGATGGAATATTGGGAAGAAGTTCTTCCCTGTGAGGGTGGTGAGGACCTGGCACAGGGTGCCCAGAGAAGCTGTGGCTGCCCCTGGATCCCTGGGAGTGTCCCAGGCCAGGCTGGACAGAACTTGGAGCCTGGGACAGTGAAAGGTGTCCCTGCCATGGCAGGGATGGCACTGGATGGGCTTTAAGGTCCCTTCCAACACAAACCATTCTGGGATTCAACGATTCTAATTCATGCTTCAGAGAGGAGGATTCTTCATGGCACAAGGAATCTCATGTGCATAGGACACAGATTGAATCGAAGGGTTTAGAAACTGTAAGATTGCACAGACTGATGGATTTCAACACCAGAAGAGGATCCTGTCAATATGTAGTCAGATTTGATCCCCCTTTTAGGTTCCAGTTTGGTTTGAATGCTTCCAAAGGGGACATCAGTCCTGTTGGATATTTTTACAGAATCAAGCAGCTTGCAAATAGATGTCATAAACATTGCTTCATGTGCAATCTGTTTGGCAAATATCCCTTTACATAAAGGGATCTCTTTAAATAATTCTCATTATAAATATTGTAAGAATAGAAACCGTTAATGCACAAAAAAGTCTATGATTGATTTTTCAAAGGGGTCACTAACCCAAAAGACACAAGATAAAACAAGTATGCACAGTGAATTGTTTAGTCATAAAATTTAGGCTTGAAAACTGCATGTGCCAAGGTGTAAGACCTTACACCTGGTATAATCCTGTCTTTGGCAGACTGTCTCAGACAAGGATAAAATAAAAGCATCCTGCTCACTAAAGCATCAAGGTTGAGATTTGCTACAGCTGAACATAACATGATCAGCTAAGGAAATGTGTGTTCTGAATTGAAGGGTTTTATTAAAGAGGCCCAAAATAAGCAGGTAATTTTTAGAGCTAATTTCAGAAACATTGCAAACTCAAGTCAGAAGAAAATCTGCTTTCAACTTCCCTGGAAAATTTCACCTCAAGTATCCAATCAGTCTTGAGCTTTTCACTTATGACTCCTATAGTTGGGCATTCTGACTACAAACAATAACTAGCACAGACATATATTAAATGAAAACAAATAGATTTATCATAATGTGAAATTTTGGAACATTACACGGCTTTAATGTCTGTGACACATCTGAGCTATTTCTTCTTGAACAGATGGTGACATTACAGTCACCATAAACACTGAAGAAAAATTGCAAGAAAATATAGTTTTACACACAAAATTTAGAGTTTGTGTGATGAAAAACATTGTTAGTGCGGTCTAACACTCCATTTTGAAGCCTGTCCATATTTAAAACCTAAATCACAAGCAGAGTGCACAGCTTCAAAGTCTAATAATCCATGCACCAATGAGTTATTGGAAGCAGGTGAAAGTAAAAAAAAAAATCTCTTAAAAGTTTTGCTGGCAGATTTTTTTTCATCATTGGTTTTCTAACATTTAGTGGCTTTCAGAGTTCTCCTACAAAGGAGAGATTAAAAATGCATCTGTATGAGACTAGAGCCAGGTCATCTGATTGTACAGAAATTTCTGCCAGAACAGGATATGGATTAAGAAAACCTCTACACAATCGCATGTAGAACCACAGAGATAAAACCCTTTAGAAGAAAACTGATCTCAACCCATGACCTAGAGAAGATCCCTTGTGGATTACAGATTTGGATGTTTGTAGAAACGGATGCTCAGGCTCCTAAACCATCAGTGTAAGCCATGGGACTGTGCCCCACACAGCAGGATGGATTCTGTCTTACCAAGGGACCACTGCCCCCAGATTGACACCTGTCACATGGATGGATGGTAGATGTCACCACAGTGGGGATAAATGGCCATTAGACTCATTTGTTCTCTGTTTGGTCTGTAACAAAACCTGAGACTGGTTCACTTAATGCATGGACTTAGAATGAGTTTAGCAATCTTTCATAAAATGTTCTGCTATCCCTGCAAAGAGAAGGAAAACATGTCAGTCAGGATCAGGTAAAGAGCTGGAAGGTCTAGGTGAACTTGCAATCCAAATTTAATCCCTCAGATGACTGTTAATCCCTTTACTGACTGTTTTGGACTTGTCCATACACAAACCTGTGTCTTCCTAGGTTGTCCCATCCAGTGAAAAAAGACCCAAGATTGGTAGCTACAGCTTAGCTGAGCTCTGAAGCTGAACAGATATTTGCTCTTGGTTTTCCCTACAGATATTCCAATTGGATTTAGCTGTCAGAGTTGATATTACTGTCCCCAGCCATGCCTTGAGTGGGCAGGTGGACTTGGTGAGCTGTTACAGCTTGGATACAGCCACTCATGGGCTCACTTCCAAACATTCTGCAGATATTAGGTTTGAATCCTCTGTGGCATAGGTCAAGGGAAAAGATTTAACTTAGAAAACCTGCTATTAGACAACACAGCAATCCTGCTCTGCACCCCATCAAGGCTGAAATTCATGTGGCTAAAATAATTGCAGTACCTTTAAGATCAAGTACCATCCAATAGAGATCATCATAATGGGAAATGCATAATAGGGAAGTAATAGGGAATGCAAGTAAATGATATAAAATGCCTCTGGGCTGAAAAGCAGTAAAAGAAAAACTGAGGTAGACCATTACAGCATCAGATTAAAATACAGAGATGATCAGGTGATTGCCAGAAAAAGAAGAGCAGGGTAAGAAAAAGCCCCATTTATAACTGTTGGATAGCTGAAGCAGTGCTTTCATCCCACAATAACATCTTAAAACAATTGCTAGAAGAATTCTCTGCAGCTGGAAGGATTATTTGACTCTCACACAATTCCTGCTACTCAGGTTCATTTCTGAGAGATGTGGTTCATAAACTTAAAGTGATTGGTAGTATTTTTGGGATTGCTTTAATGTAAAACTCACTGCTAACGTGATTACATTCTGATCATCTGCTACAGGAAAGTCTGAGCTACCCAACAAAAGTGCAGTGAGCTTCTGGCTGAAGGCTCCAAGGGAGATTGTTGTAGCTGTCGGACCTGGAGGGAATTAGATGCATTTACCAGCTTTGGAAAGCTTCCAGTCTTTATCACCAAAGGCTGTTGGAAACACTCCTAAGAGCATCTGGAACTTATGACAATATTTTCCAAAGGTTTGTTGTAGTTCATGCTTCTTGGGCAATTTCCAAAGAACCTGGGCAATTTTACAGCTATTAGAAAGCGATGCAAAAGCCACTGGCTGAAATTCATTTCCATTAAATTGCAGGATTAAAATTCTCAATAAAGAGTCAAGGAGGATGAACTTGGCATGCGATACAATTGAGAGGTTCACCTGTGAGCTGCTGTGGCTGTGCTTCAAACAAAGCCAGCTCTGTTGGAGTAAGGTGGAATCATCATACTAGAGTGACTCCAGTAGCACTCACCTGCCTCCTCAGCTGTCCTTCTGCCATGGCATTTTGGGGGTGTTTCATATTCTACTCATAGCAAATAACAGGAGAAAATCCCATTTAATAGCACATTTGAAGAACTTGTATGCAATATCTTGAAATCAATAGAACAGCAGTGGCTTACCAGCCCTCAGGACACACTCTGAAGCTATTATCACAAACTGTGGGGTTTTATTTCAGTTCCACTTGGCCAGATAGCAATCATTCCTATTTCATGTTATAAAATACACTATTTATGTGTGATATTTAAGTCAGGGATGATTTAGATGGACAGGGGAGCAGGATAAAGTAATATAAATAACATGCTAGCTCACCTAACAAAGAAACTAGCCAGCAACCTCTGCTTAATATGGGTTTTCAAAGGAAAAGAGTTTCAAGAATAAAAGGGGAAAAAATACTGGGGTTTTGAGATTCATATTACCAAATACTCTGGATGTCTAGTGATGGAAACTGAGATGGAACACAATACTATACTTAGCACCAGTTTTTCAAATACCTACAGGTTTTAAGGATATATCCCTGAGTAATTTAAATCTGATATAATCCAGTAGCAGGGTATAATCTATATCTTAGTATCTACACAATGCCCATTCATGGCTAAGCTGAAAAGAATTGATGCAAAGTGCTGCTCTAAATAACTATCCTCCTGGCTGCAGCTGCAGGTAAGAGATTTGGAAAGGTCAGATACAAAGAGTTACCCACAAAGCGACCAGAAATGTATGTAGATATAAAAATTAAGTGCCAGGAAACACACCTAAGATAGATACAGGCTTCATCCCTTAAATCTGTGGTTCTGATATTTCCCTGTGTGGGCAAGACTGAGAATTTTTGGCATAACCATCTGAAGCATCTCTACTTGGGATAAAAATCCTCCTCCAAATTAGCATTTTAGGTATTTCACTCATACTGCCCCTTTCTCCTTGGAAAGGCAAGCTTAGAACTGAAAGAAACACTGCCCTCTTCCTACACTTGGGAAAGCAGGCTCTGCTGCTCTGCAGGCTGCAGGGACTGCTTTATATCATCTCTGACTTACCTAGGAGAAGGGGCTGAACAAGGAGATAAGGTCTCAGAAGCATGATTAATTTACAGCTGCCTTCCAACTAGAATATAAACTGTGATCCAGAAAGATAAGCACGAATCTTGATTGTTTTTCATACAAGAATGACTGAGGCAGCAGGAACAGTGGTTATTTGAGTTATAATATCTGTATCACTCTTCCCAAGTAGAAAGGTCACTACATTGAACTTCTTCAAACCATTCTGCAGTATTCACTTTTCTGTGTGACCAGATGATTTTTGACCATGTAAGTTCCTTTGTGCAGAGAGACTGGGAGGTGACATGTTTGCATCTCAGCTGCCTGGAATCTGTTCAAATTCAGCTCACAGATGTTCTCCCTTTCTGTATTCAGTCCCAACACCCCAACCTGTCATAGCCTTGTCTTCCATTTTTCTTCACTGTCCCTGTGAGCTACAGTTGACAACTTGCTTATTCAAGCTTTGAGTAATATAGAAAAGCAATAAATTCACTAGAAATTGTATCTTTTTTTTTTTTTTTCTCCTGTCTGGTTCAAATATCTGGGTGGCCGATCTGCAAAAAGTCTGCTTAACAATTCCCCTCCTTACTTTCCATTTCCAGAAAGATTTAGAAATGTTGTACCAAAGCATGCAATTTCTACTCTGTCTTAGCTGCCACATCTCCACTCCACAGAAAGCACTGAAGGTGTTTGCTGCTGTAGATCTTCACTTTACTTTTCAGAGGCATCTTTCTGTTAGATCTCTGATAGCTGTCAGAATGCATTGCTTTCCTGCCTGACATTTGCATGGGTCTTCCATCAAATATTGCCATCCACAGCAATCCACCTGTCCAGATAAGAGAAAATCTCCTTTTCTCAGCTCTTTTCCTGTAAACATTACTCTTCCATCTTTCTATATTCCTCCTACCTTCATCAGCTTTGATTTGGAGCTACACACACACAGACAGTACAAAGATGCTATAGGAACAACTGAAGAAATTGAGGTGTCTCTCAAAACAATCATTCAGAGTTAGACTGGGAAATGTAATGTCTAATTTATCACTTTTGGTTTATGCATCATTGGTAATGTCAGCAGTGGATGTGCCTCTTCAAGAAGAAGGAAATGCCAAGATTTTTGAATGCAGGATTGTCCCAGAAATGCCATCACATATGTTTCACAAGTAATACAAACTGCAGCAAACTGGTGAACATGCAAAAACATTCACTAGTTTTCTTTTTAAGGATGGTAACATTTTAACACTCTTAACTTCAACAGAACACACTGCATCTGGCTCTATTCTCTATCAAGTGAACTGAATGCTCTCTGTAAGCTTGGATAATAAATACAGTGATGTATTATCAGTATAATTGATAAGCTGTAGCTGATATCTTTCATTCTTTTTTAGTTAGGAAATTTTGTCTTGTAGTTATAAACATCCAGTAAAAATTAAAGACTGGAGAAATACTCATTCTAATCTTCCAGCTTTAACTTTATGTGAGCTAAACTGTTTAGTATATCAGTCTGATGTCAAGTTTCACAAGAAAGGAGAATTTAAGAATTCAGATATTTGCTCAAATCCAGATGCCTGGATGAAAAAATATTGATATGTCCAAATTTTATAAGCCACTCTCAACCAGACTAAACAGAAACAGCAATATCAGAAACCAAATATCAGAAAAGGCATTTCCCAGCAAGTGTTTAGAGAAGAGAGTTTTTACTCCTTCCCAGGTATTGTTTTTTTTTTGCCAAGTGCCAATATATTGGAGTAGATGATCCTTGTCTGATAATTCATTCTTATGGTAAGAGGGGGAGGAAACAGACTCACCACAACGTGCACAGGGCACTGAGGCAGCTGCTCCTGAAAACAGTGAATTTCAGAAGCTTCAAACTGTTTCCTCTAACAAATGGCAAGCTGTCTCAGGGAAAGACATCTGTGGCTTGCTCCTGGTGAAATTTCACTGTGCTCACATAGAAAAATTGTCTTTGCTAGCAATTGCTTGCACAAGAAATTCATGGATCCTTTGCAAATATCTCAAGATTTGCAGGAAATTACTAATGAAAGAAAGAGTGGGTCATTTCACTTAGTTCAAATCCAGTGTGAGAGAGTGGTGTTTGAAACCAGCAAAAAAGAAATTGAGGATTAAATAAACAAAAGGAAAATTTTTGCAAACAGCTTAAGAAACTCAGTCTGAAAAGAGCCAAAGGGCACAGATCATAGCAAACTAAATATGAGCTATAAATACATAACATAAATACATAAGTACAAGCATATTTGATTTTGAGATTTTCAGATACAAGCCCTGAACTTCCTCTCCTCGGTCTACTGCAGTTTGTTTGTTTTGCATAACAAAATTATTTTGGTTTGTCCATTAAAACATTCTGCAGTTTCTTTCCTCCAGAAACTCCCACTTTTAAGTGCAGTGACATTAGCTCTGGGAAGACACATGGCTTATTTCAGCTGAGAAGTGCTCTGATCTACAGGAACTAATTAGAGCATTTTCTCAAGCTCATCCCTTTCTTCTCATTACTGGTGACCAAAGACAACTGCTGAGACATGATTATTACAGAACTGTCTGCTAGTGCATGCATTATCTTTGCAGAAATAAATCAGCAAATACTACCAGAATAAGGGGTAAGGAATGCTTAGGAAAACAGCCAGTGGCAGAAAGCAGCACCCATAAGAGTCACCCTAAGGCCAACCAAACTGATCTCTGAAAGAAACAGCTTCAGAAAGAAATGCTGTTGGGGAAAAGGAACACAGAAGAAATTGAGCCTGTGCAGGGTGATATGAGTTTATTCATAAAATCATCAGAGAGTTGGAACATATTTCCTATGAGGAAAGGCTGAGAGAGCTGGGGTTGCTTAGCCTGGAGAACAATCCTGGGAGATCCTATTGAAGCCTTTCCATACTTAAAGGGGGCTTATATGAAAGATTGGAGCACGCTTTTAATGGGGTTTGTAGCAATAGGACAAGGGGTATCAGCTTTAAACAAAACAGGGTAGATTCAGACTAGATATAAAGAAGCACATTTTTTACAGAGAGGGTGGTGAAACGATGACACTGGTGTGGTGGGAATTTTAGCTGAAGTTGGATGGGGCTCTGAGAAATCTGACATATCTAAAGACAACCCTGCTCGTTGCAGGGGATTGGACTAGATGGCTTCTAAATGTCCCTTCCAACCCAAACTGTTCCATGACTCTGGTTTCTCAGTGTGGTCTGCAGGTTGTAAAACAGGTGGATATTTTAACCAGTGGTTTGAGGCATGTCATATCTCCTGGAAAGCTGAGCAGCTTCACCCAGAGAGTTCTTGAGTTCAAGAAATTAGTCTTATTTACAAGTTAGTTTATATGTTTGGGGGCATCTTTTAGCACCATACTCTACATGTGATTAAATTTCACCTCAAAGTGACAGTCTGCTTCATCTGCCAGTCCTTAATTGCTGTGCAAAAATGAGCAATAATTGCATAAAAAGCAAGGAAAAAGGCAGGAATAAGCTGTTCACCCCTTCTAAATGTGGATCTGTACTAAAGGTATAGCATTTCTGCATTTGTGGTGCTTTTCCACATTCCTGCATGTTATGCCTTTTATTATTGTCTGGCTACATAAACTTCTAAAAACCTGAACTAAGTTGTCATAGAATCATCCTCTGACTGGTCTGAATGTCCCACGGAGTCAGCTGATATGTCAGCACATCACAAAGGCAGAAGAAGATGAATGTGAGGGAAGTGCTGGGAGCTATTCACAGCATTGGCACCATCGTGCCCCTAAGAAGTGCAAAGGTGGCTCTGGCTGCTCTAACAGCCTTGCCTGGCTGTGTGCTTCAGACAAAGAGTGGGTTGCTGTGCTGAAGGGTGTTAATAAGACATGCCAGATCTTAACAGACCCAGTCAATATGACAAATCCTGTATTCTGAAAGAAATGGTCAGGGCAGAATTTAGCTTCAAAGAGCAACCCCAACACCAGAAGAGACTCAAGTAATTTTAAAATCTACTGTGCTGCACAAGCACACTCCACAAAGAGTATTTTAACTTCCCCAGGCCTTCAAAATCCCATTTTTTTCCTACTTAAGTGCAGTGGGACTTAAAAAGCATAAGTTCTTAAAAGTGACAGATTTAAATCCATACCAAAATAACAACAAGAAAACACCACACTGAGTTTATGAGGGAGAAAATCAGATGGCATTTTTACATGCAAATGATGAATATCTCAGGGAAAGAATTCAATATGATAAATGTTATGTTTCCTCTCTGCTATTAAATGAGCTTCTGTGATGCATTTGTCTATCCCAGTCTTATAAATCCATAGGAAATAGCACAAGTTTCTCATGCAAATTTGCAGCAGCTGTAAAGGGGATACAGAGCATAAGGTCATGACTGGTTGACCCATCAATCCAACAGAGCTGATGGATTTTTTCCACTTCCAAGGAAAGAAAATGAAAAAAGGAAAGAATCTTCTATGTGTTTCTGTGGATTTTGTTTGGGTTTAGGGTATTTTTTTTTTTTTCATTTTTAACATGTAGTTTCTGCTATCACTATGTTTTGTTTTTCAGGAAGAACAGAGTCTATCACAGTCATGCACTGAGTCCTCAACACAGCATTAATTTCCCACAGTGCCACCAGCCAAGGCTACACAAAAAAGTTTAACTTGGTCTCATTGTGTCTTTCAGGCCAGAAATAAACTTTGCATAACTCAGGAATTTCCCCCTGAAGAGTTTAGTTTCTATCATCAGTGGCTATGTGCCAGCAGGGAGAACTATTTTCAGCAATATAAGCAATGTCCACCATCCCTTCACCAGGGGTTTCTACACCAGGGCTGTAGCACAGGGACCTTCCCAATTGTACCTGGTGACCTGCCCTTGTTTAAATTATCTTACTTAAAATATCAAATAAAGAGGAAAAACCAACTAATTTTATCACTTTCACAGGCAACTGGTTACTTTCTGATTTTTAACACTTGGAAGCCAGCATTCAAAGTCACCATCTTGCAGTCCCCAAACACACAGAATTTTCCCAGCAGCCAGTGAAGGTTTTGCCAGCAAACCAAACACACTGAACTTTATTGCCATAAGGAAAGACCAAGTGAAAATGAAATGAGTTAATCATAAATGTTCTTCTTGAAATGACACTAAAACTTTAAGATGGTGCTGGAAACAAAGAGTCAGATTTCTAATGGAGAAATGTTACAGTTGTCGTGTATCCATGTTGAAGAGAAACAAAACTTTTCTCAACACTGGAGAAGGCTCCTTGATTAGGGAAAAAAAAGAGGAAGAAACAAATAATGATAGCCAATTTCTAGTGCTTTTAGGCTATTTCATATCAAACAGTGTGATGAATGTAGCAATATCACTTTTGGCTATAGCACAAAAAATATTATCCTCTATAGACGCAGCAGCATAAAACAAAAATGCTTTTATTACCACTAGCAATGATGTGACATGCCTGATAAATGCCACTTTAAGACTCCTTTGGGTTCCAGCATCCCTTCACACTTATTATCAAGTTACTAATAGATTCTGTAGATTTGACTGGCCATCATTTAGGAGTGTCATTTACTCTAAAATGACAGAAAAGTAAAATGTTCTAAAATGCTCAATTTTTCTCTTTTCCCTGACTGAGTGACTAATGAGTAAGAATAATAACTTTTATTCATGTTGTCTAGGTGATAAAATGGCCATTGTAGAATGATGAATATCAAGTAAAGATGTTTTCATTTAACACAGGCAGGGAAAAAAAAAACAACATGAACCTTTAAGTCTTAAAAATATGAAGGAGAGCAGACAGCTATTTAAGTATTCACATCTCCTCTATGACAACTGAGTCTGTTTCCCTTTGTTATTAGTTTTCCTCTGGATGCAGAGAAGCACTGAAAACAACAGGGTCAGACATGTTACAGATTAAATTCTTCCTTGCAGGATAATTCTGTCCAGAGGCCCCCACTGAGATTAACACCCCTGTTTTCTGGGTAGTATATAGACATCCATAAAGGTTAATTCCTGCAGTAAAGTGTAGAAGTTATGTAAACTAGACAGGCAGAAGATCAGAGATAGAAAAAAAAAGGGAAAATAGTTATGTAGTAGATTCCTGGCAGAACTCACAGGGTATTATATTTAGATTAAAGATGATACTTTGGTTGCAGACACTTCAGAAAGGCCTTTGCAAATCATAACCATAACACCCAGCAGAAGATAATTTTCACCCACAGTCAGTTTCTAGGCTATTCTAGAGAACCAACAGGGAAAAAAAACATAAACCACATCTTTCTGCAAATTTAATTAATTGGAGCTGAGTCCCTAATTCTCTAAAGTCACTTAAAAACCATAAATTCTTGTCTGTATGGGAGGATCTGACACCACCATGACAAAGATACAATAAACAATTCTATATTAACCAATTCAAAGTAAATATTCATCTGACCCTCTGTTCACCATGCTCAGGTAGTTCAAAACCAGCTCCCCCCATTTCTTTTTAACCCAATTGTGTGTTGGCAAAGTGTAGGGGTTTTTAAGTTTTTTTTTAAATTACCTTTCCCTAAGACAGCTTCACCTGTTCAGTGAGCTTACTTGTGGATGAGGGTACAAACCAATGCTGTGTCTGTATAAACATGTGGGCAAGTAATTTTATTCAAACATTATTTAAAGTAAAGGGTTAATTAAGATCAGACATGGAAGCAATTCCAATAAGTTCAGTGGTGATACTACTGATTGCACAAATTATGTCCTGATTCAGTTTCATTGACTTCATTATTGATTTTCATCTGGATGAATACCCCATCCCAGGTCTTTAGTTTTTCAGTTCTTTAGAGTGATTGAAATGTCACTGGAGAGCCAGTCCTGCCAAACAGGGATTAAGTGAGCCAGCTCTGAATGTGTGTCTTCAGTTGTTCTCCTTGAGATGAAGAAATTCCATCATGAAAAGGGTCTGAAGAACAAAGGGTTTTATGGTGAAGGGGATGAATAGCCAGCACCCCAACTGACTCACCAGGCAGAGCAAACTAAAGACTGTGAGAGATTAAAGCATCCACTGTCATGGCCTCAGAAAAGGAGCCAGAAGGAACTCTGCAGTTCCTTCAGGAATAGTGCCACAGCCTCTGATCCCCTTGGAGAGGATCAGGGTGTCACTGCCACTGTGCAGTGTTCATTAGACAGACCTGGAAACGCCAGCTTTGCTCACACAGTGGTCAGCTCTGATCATAACAACTTCCTTGGCAAAGAGCAGAAAAAACCCCAACTGTATGATCAGAAAGATCACAGAATGCTGCTGTGGCTGTATTGCAGGCTGTGTAATGTAAACTCCATCAAATAAACACTCCCAGATATTTTCCTACTCTCCCATTACTGCACTCGAAATGCTCAATAATGTTCAACAAATGTACGAAAACAGCATATGTCAATCCAGCATTTTCTTCAAACTGTTCTATTTTCAGCTCCTGTTTTGTTCAATTAACACTGTTATCACTGACTCACTCTCATTACAGCTGATCCTCTTCAGGAGAACAGAAGGAGTTTTCCTTAGCACTGAAAATCTCTAGTTCACAGAGTACTCTGAGTTGGATGGGACCCACAAGGACCATCAAAGTCCATGTCTTGGCTCTGCACAGCAAATCCCAAGAATCACACCCTGTACCTGAGAGTGATGTCCAAACCCTTAAACTCTGTCAGGCTGGTGCAGTGACCACTGCCCTGGGGAGCCTGTTCAGTGCCCAAACACCTTTTCCTGACACCCACCCTGAACCTCTCCTGATATAATTTCAGGCCATTCCCTCAGGTCCTGCTGCTGGACACCAGGAGCAGAGATCAGTGCTGTCCCCTGTGAAGATATTGAAGACCCCAATGAGGTCTCCCCTCAGTCTTCTCCAGGCTGAACTAACCAAGTGCTATCAGCTGTTCTTCATTTGGCTTCCTCTCCAGACCTTTCCTCATCCTCATCCCCTTTGGATGTTCCCTAACAGCTTCATGTCTTTTTTCTATTGTGGTGCCCAAAACCTCACAGCGAGGCTGAGTAGAGTGAGATTGTGTGTTAGAAGTCATTTGTAAAATTATTTTTTAGTCCTAAAGACAAATTCATTTTATACCAGCCTAGAAGACTCTCTTGCTGTTAAATCATCATCACTGCAAACATCACTGAAAGGTCATTTTGTCAGTGTTCTCATTCTATATTGCCAGATCCAAATTTCCCTGTGCCTGCCTGGATCTCTCTGCCTGAGGCACTTTCTTTCCTTGCTGCTCAGGTGAAGGCAGCTGCTATGTGGATATACTTTACAATGTGTTTTGAAATTATTCTCTAAATAAAAATTGGGTTCTGCAGGCTGCAATAGGCAAGTATAAATAAAGAATGTGTCTGGTTTAAATAGAGTGAGTAAAGTACACATCTCTAACACAGAGTAAGAAACACAGAGGTAGGAAGGTAAACCAATGTTTTAAGTAAAAGCTAACACTAATGAGCACTTCTACAATGGATTTATATTAAAATTACCCTGAAAAGATTTTAAAAACACGTATATTAAAATGTTCATGTGAAATTGTTATGAATTTTTGTCTGAGGAGCAAGTTGTCTTAAAGGTTCCATTTTCTATCACAGAATTGTATTCACTCTATGAAATATTTTGTATTATATTTTAATTAAAGTTATAATTACAGAACTAAATATAATTAGCTTCTTTCTTCAAAAGAAATTGGAAGTGAACTTACTTTATTAAATTTTCAATTTGTTTCCTGCAGTGTTACATAGTTTATTCTAATTAATTGAATGAGATCTCATAAATATTTTATCAACATAGGGATGTGATTAACAGCTCGAGTTTTGTGTGGTTTTCTTTTTTCTTTCCAGCTTTCTTCTTCTCTGCATTACTATTTCCCCAGTTTTCACGTTCACTCTCCTGCCTTTGGTGATAATTTAAGTATGGGAGCCCTGCCAGAACCCCCCTCTTCCACAGGAAAATGTTGCATTTTTGCAGTCTTGGCCATAAGAAGCCATTTTTACCTTGTCTTTGGGAGTGTTTGTTATCTAAGGGAGCCCTCATATAAGTGACACTCATTTCTTGGGTGATTTATGGCCTCCACACTGAATAGCTTCCTGCAGAATCTCCTCTGCTTTGGGGGTGTGTGTGCAGCATATTTGTTTATTCCCTGAGCAGAAAGCAGAAAGGAGCAGAAGAGACTGTAACCCCCCATTAGCACACCTGCTGCAGAGGTTACAAAATGAAGCAGAAGGTGCATTTCACACAGCTCCTGAGCCCCTGTTGGGCTGCAAAGGGCTCCAGTGAGGTTTAGACACAAGAGCTGAATGGAGCAACTGTGGTTGGAGCCTGTGCCCCCCCTGCTCAGCCTCCTGTCTGCCATGTGGACACTCAGCAGGACAGCCACACACACACAGTGCCCTCAGGCCCCTCTCACAAGATCAGAGCTGTGTGTCAAAGCAGATAAAAAGAGGAGGACATGGAGGGGAAGTGACCTGCCTGTAGTCACACACTGCACCACAACAAACATGAGAATTCCCTTCCCCAGCCCCAGCCCAATGTTCCCTCCCTCCCCATCACTGCTGGAATGGGATGATCATGGTTCATGTTGAAAATGCTGCTCTGCAGCCAAAGTGGGAGTAGATAAACTTCTTAGTATGGATAGCTAAACAAATAAACAGCATGTTAATCATATCAAACAGAAAAAATGTAAGTACAACTGTATATAAAATGAATAGTCAGGAAGGAAGAAAATAATCATTATAGTTCTTGATCAGATCAAATCTGCCAGTCCCTAATTTAAGGGGGAAAGAACTGCTGTCAGAGAGCAGCTCCAGATTAATTTAATTAAGCATGGCTTTAATAATAGCAAAAGAAAGATTCAGCTGTTACCATGACCTTTCCATGCAGCAATATCAAAGATATGGAATAAATGGAACAAAAAAGATATCCATGTATATTCATTTAGCTCAAGCAGGAATTGTGTCACTTGCTCATCTTGTATTGTTGACAGCAACAGGCTCAGTATCTTTTAATATCTAAAGAACAAATTGTTTTCTTGCAAGCATATTTCAAAAGTCCCAGTGAAAAGTGGACACTTTTCTTCCTGGTAAAAAAATTCCCCTAATTGTTTTTCCTGTCCATGCATTCCTTTTACTACTTATTCTTCAATTTAGGTCAAATTTGGAAATAGAAAAACGAATCAGCTTTGTTTCACATTCTATATGCTGTACAAAACTGGGCAGCCTTCATCTGCATGCACAGTAATGCTGCTTTTGAACTGTGAAACAAATGAATGGAAGTCACGTTGACAAGAACCTTTCACTGATGATTCTGTGATTCTGCTGTACTCTTAATGTTGTTTTCCAAAGTCTAACACTATTTGACAATTAATCCAAATTTTGATTGCTAGATGAAGTTAACCCTGATGATTTCAGGCACTTCTTGCAGAGGCTGGACCTGCGACTTGGTGCCAGACCTGGATTTGACCTGAGATTTGCTCTATGTTTATGTCTTGTAATGACTCCAAAGTAGCTTTATTGTGCCTGGATCTTCATATTTTCTTAATTTACTTTGCTTGCCTGAAATCAAGTCTACTGTTACTTGCACAGCTGCAAAGGCAATAACAACAGCAAATGAAATTTTTATGTGAAAAAAGTCCACATTTCTCAGCTCCTAATACACCAAGAAAGATGAAAAGGCCAGAAAAGTTGTTCTGCTGTTAAAATGACAAGATTATGGATATTTTCTAAAATTATTACAAGACAGGCCTGGGATTCACATATAATATTTAAAGCACATCCAACATACTTTAGGCAGCACATTATGATTGCCAAGTGAAGTATATTCTCCAAGTATTTATTTACAACTCTCCAGTGTTACAGCTCCAAGTGGGGATTCCTTCCCTGGCCTGTAAATCCCATTGTGGAAAACATCTTGCTTCTTCTAAGGTAATGCAACCTTTCCTGATCCAGACTTTCTGGTCTTTCACTGGCTGGGAGCTCTCCTGGTCAGAATTACATTTATATGGTTATTTGAGAGGGAAATTTGTATAATATAAGCATCAGAAAAGGCAGCTGGGCCAAGTTCCAAACCCTTAAAATTCCTTTCCCACAATGCTTCAGACACTGTGGCATCACAGTGCTATCACTTTATCTGGTAAAAAGGTGTTTTATCTCCTTCTCTGGTTTTAGTTTGCTTTCACAGCCACAGTCTCATCTTTTACCTTGTAACACAACTTCAGACACTTTTCCCGTTACCAGATTCTTTATTGCCTGCTGCAGATTTTTTCTCAACATATGTGGGAAACAGTCTTCACACTTTTCTTTCCATTCCACGTCCTTGACATAATGGGTAGTTTGAACAGTTTGCATATGTACACACAATGGAGAGGGGGATCTGTGCTGACAGAGATGGATGCTTCAAGCCTTTTGTTGTAACAAATTTTAGAGAAGGTTCTACTTATTTTTTTTTTAGGTTTGGACATGATTTGTCCAGATAATATTAATGTATTCATAAAGTTAACTCTCAACCATTGTCAACACTGTAATATTTCTTTTCTTGCTTTTTACCCACTCATGAGGGAAAAACCAACTGAGATCACTGTGTTTGGCATGGGGCAGGCAGGGGCTGAGATCCCTCTGTGGCAGAAGCTCCCAGGTTTGTGGGCTCAGGTGATCTCTTTACACACTCACAGCAGAGGGTCACAGAAGCTCTATGGATCTACAAAGCCACACTGAAAAGAGAATTACTGGTTCAGGGAGCTGCCACCACACCAACTCTGCTGCATCCTAAAGAGATGGTGAATTATGAGATGGAGAATAACTCATGTCATACTTCTTGCTACCCATTTGTCCAGAATAGTTTCTATTTCATATCTCCCTTTTTTTCATGGAAAATTTATTGATGATAGAAATACTACGAGCTGGGCTATGCCAAGTTGGAATATTCTAATAACAAAGAGTCCTTGGAATATCTGCAAGGACTTTGAAGCAGGATGTAATAAAATCAGCTCTGAATGTTTCCAGGTTGTGACCACTTTTGTAAGAGAGGACAAGTGAACAGATATTTTGATGCTGGAACTTAGATGAGTATCATTTTAAACTCTAGCTGTAACTAAACCACAATCTGGATTTTTTCAGCCTTTGGGGTTTTGTCACAGCATTCATGTGATATTTGTACCACAGTATCTTGATCAGCAGGTAGCATCTGTCTTGAGTTTTGTTCTATTTAATTTGATAAAAGTGGACCTCATGCAAAGACAACTAATTGGGGAGCTGAATACACAACTTACCAGCCACCATGTGTCATTACTGGAAATAATTCTACAAAGAAACCACATTTGGTGCTGAAAAGCCAAGACAGGTTTAACTTCTGATAGCATTCTGTTTCATTATCTCTCCCCATGACCTGGGATGCTTTTTTTGTGACACACACCCTCCCTTCCCCCCATACACCTCCTGTGCAGCAGAAACTGGTCCCAAAGGCATTCTGAGTAAGGGAACACTGAAATCCTGTAACTGCCAGACCCCTGGCTTTACACAATGGGAAGACTGGCAACAATATGCAGTCAGAGCAAAAATAGTCTTCCTCTGTATCATTTGGTGCTATGACACCAAGATGATTATTGGACCAAAAGTTTAGTGGAGAGATGCCCTGTGGTCTGATAAGACACAGGACACAAATATTGTTTAATGCCCACAGCAATTCCTGGGCTAGGGCTTTGTGGGACAAAAGGCAGACGTGACACTGGGACAGCAGAAGATAAATAAACACATAAAGGACCTGATGGCTACAAGGTCACCTCTTATCTTCTGGGGGAATGAGAGAGGAAGATCCTGCAAACCAGCTTCCTCTCAAACTGCTGGGGAAATTCTTGTCCATTCTCCTTGGGCAGCACAGACTTCTCTCATGCAGGGCATGCATGACTAGGCAGGTTTCACTGCAAGGGAACACCAGGTCTTTACAGCACTCCCAAGAGAAACAAAAGAAAAATTAATCTCTATCTGGCTTTTTCTCTGCACAAGAGTGTCTGTGCTCATGCAGGGCAGAGGACAGACTACCTGGGGCACTTTCCCCACCACAGTCAGTGTGTTGGCACACCAAAACAAGCTGCCAGGACCAGCCAAAACTCTGTGCATCCATCCTGACTTTTCACCCAGGCACTCCTGAAGTTCTTACTTTGTAGCTGTAATTCAGGTCAGATTCTAGTTCAGTGTCTCTTTCCCAAATCAATTCATCTCAACATTTCTGTTTCCACAAAGAAACTCTCAATGTGTTATTTCACTTTGTGTTTCTAAATGGGATCAGTGTGGTAATTTCAGAGCAATGCTTTATTTTATTGTCACCTAGAGAATGCCACATCTCTTCTCCCCTTCTGATTTACATAAAATAATATGGGATAAATGGAAACTGTAAAGTTTTTATTTTAGAGGCACTGTCACTAAAATGTCGTTAGAAGCTTCCAGAACAATAAGATGTCATCCATTTCTTTTGGCTTTATAATTTCCCAGTTACAGAGCTAAAAGCTATGGGTGAAACCAGTGCAAAAGAATATCCTTTTATCTGCAGAGATTTGCTTCATTGAGGATCAGCTCCCTGGCCTTCCACACCTTGAATCATCAGTGATCTATTGCTGAAGATCTAGACCCAGAAATAACTAGAATCACTCCAAAAAGGATATTCAATCCTTAGTGGATTGTGTCCTTGACTCTTCACTGCCCACTCAAATTCTTGTAACTTTGTGTTTAGACACTTCTCAGGTGTCATATTGATTTTAATAAAGAACTTTCTGAAAATTATAAATATCTGCATATTTTTTCACTGTTACCATGGAGATTCTTGAATGACCTGCTATCAGTACAGGCTAGTTAAGCAGGAATTTTCATTCTTCACTTTGCTCACACATTTGATCCAATTATTTTGTCTCTTGGAAGTTTCCCTAACTCTTAACATATTTTGCTCATTTAATGCAATTAGAATTCAACATAGGTCACAGAAATCAAGACAATAAAATCACATCTCACTGCAACTTTAAAGCTGTCACAGAAGCTCAAATTCTTTCCCAAAATCTTTCTTTTTCTCCAATTAACTATGATATATTTACTGCTTATTTTCCAACATTAAATGCTTCAGTTCAAAAATGCACTAAGCAAACAAGTAATGTGCAATGCTTTTTAGCATAACTCAAAGGAAATCCTGAGAACCTGTAAGACACTATTTCTCAGTAAGAAGAAAAACAGACAGTTGTGGATAATTAAATAAGACTACTTTGTAGGTTTTTGAACACCACAATACTAATCCTGTAGCCATAATTTTCACTTTACAATGTACTTTCCAGAAGTCAAAATGAAAATTTTAGGAGTTTTGAATACATGTGGGTGTGAAAATGCTATCAAGGGAAGCATAACATTTTTTTACTGATTTCTAGAAGCTGTACTTCCATATCAAAGAGTTGGATTTTTCCATCAACTTGCTTCCACCAAGCAGCTGAAAGCATGAAATAAAAGAAATGGAAGAGAGTAGTTCTGTGAACAAGCAAATTATGCAGGAATGTGTCAGTTCATAAATGAACATGCTTATTTTGCAATTAATTGGTGTTAGACACAAAGAGACATTCATTACAATGACCATTGTGAAAATCCAGTGTGACCAGTGGCCTTCAGTGCTCTGTGGGAAAGTGTTTGCAGTAGCTTTTAATGCCTTTTCTTTTGAATGTTTTCAGAAACCATATGATGTAACATTTTTTTATTGGCAAATGTCAGTTATGCAATATGAAAGAGTTCACAAGACAGGGTTAGTTTCAATATATTTCCCTCCACACATTTCTGACTCACACAAAATACCAAAATTAGCAAATACCTTGTTTGCCAAGAAGTTTCATTTCCTGGTCTAATAGACTGTCAGTATTTTCAGAATTATTGAAACACGGAGCTTAAGGGAGACAGCATGAGATGATCAGTCTGTTTGGATTTTTCCATTTCCAATTTTATCCTACTTTAAAATTATTATCTCTAAAATTTTAAAACTGCTGCAGACTGGGAAACCCATTTCCCACCTGAGCAATGTCAGGTACTTCTGCTTCCATTCAGGTGTTCCTGCAGAGGGAGATGTGCCTGATTCTGTTGCACACTCTCATTTGGAAAGGATTACAAATTGCTTGATGCTTTTTTCCTCCCACACTGGAAAACGTTGGTTATTTAGCACTGGACATTCAGGTTCTTGTAGGCATGTTTTACCCATGCAGGAGTAATCCAGGACTGAGGCAACAGGGAACAGACTTAGAAGAAAAATGTTATATTCTGCCCAGGGTTTGATGGATGTGACTCTAATGGACTCAGATATAACTTCAATATGAAAAAAACTAAGGGATGAACAGCAAGTGATTGTACAAAGTTTAGGTGAAGTTATTACCAGTTTACCATCCCTGATAAATCTGTGCCTGTGCTGTACTTGCTCACTTGTATCTCTCTTGGCAGTGTGAGCTCTGGCCTCCCAGAAACAATCTGGTGTAAATCGAGCACCTGAGAGCCAAAGGTATTTCACAGCAGCACAAAGTGAATAAGTGAATATACCATGGTAGCACCATTTCTGCTAGGAGCAATGGAGATGGAACAAGGGATACCACAGATCTATGACCACCCTTAAGGGATCACTCACATTTTTATCATTTTATAATCACTTTATCTGCTCCCTGTGGAAAGGGGACAATTTCTAGGAAACCCCAGGAGATTCTGATGACCATTAGCAACTCTATAAAAGGAAAAGAAGTTCAGCTAGCAGAAATCAAAACTAAACATCAAATACTGTGATCTGGAATTCCAGCTCATCTGTCTTGAGGACAAAGCCCCAGTACCATATCTGTCCTTCCTTCTACCCACCTACAAACCTTGCTGGGACTTTGCAATCAAAGGAAACAGAATTGCATTTCCCCTACAAGGAGCAAAACTGGACAGAGTAGAGCCTTGCAGAGCATATTTCCTTACTAGTTTGTTCCTTTGCTGAGCACTCAGAGTAGCATCTCACTAGATATGCTCAGCAGAACAGATGTTATTCTGGGGCTGAGGGCAGGAGCAGGAAGTTGGAGGCTCCTGCTAACAGATGGAAGAGAAACCCCAAGCCTGCTCTAAGCCATGCCCAGGAAATGGTTCTCATGCTCTCAGCTCCATCCTGACTTGAGGGGAGGCTGAACATGGCACTAAGGAAGCACATGGCTTAGGAGTTTGCAGAGGGAATTGGAAGACAGAGCTTGCCAAGTCCACATGAAGCACGCTAGAAACATTATTCAAATTTTAATAACAGCTGCCGGAAATTTGGAAGAGCCAGACAATTGAAAAATGCCCTGTGCATCTGCCCTTCAGTAACCATGAGCCCAACACATCTTCTGTCTCTGCCAGGAGCAAAATTCCTTCTCTGCAAGGCAGCACAGTTGGCACAAGTACCTGGATCAGAGCTGGTGTGTGCTGCAGTTGTTCTGTGCTCCCAAACCTCACCACACACACTGAAACCCCCTCAGCACTCCTTCTTCTCTGCACAGAATAACACAAGGAACTGAAGAGTTCTTACTATTTTTCTAGCACTCCTGGCTATAGATGGAAGTATGCAAGTGTAAATGAAATGTTCCAGAGAATTTAGCCCCCCTCATTGGCATTTTTCTCCTGCAGGTGGTGCAAAGATGAAGTTGTCTAAGAGCCATCAGCTCTTCGAATGGATTACCCCCCTTCTGTTCAACCAGCTGGCTCAGGGAGCAAAAATGTGGCAGTCAAAAAGCACCATCCATCTCAGTGGATCTGGCACTGAAAAAAACCCTGTTCTTGGGGGCTGCAGCGTGTCTCAGCATAGGTGGTCTAAAGTTTAGACATGCTGATAAACTCTGCAGTCATAGCAACATAGACACTTGGAGATTACAGCCATACAGGAGAGCTCAGGGGCAGGAGGGAGAGAAGTGTAACACAGCAATAGCAATAACTATGTTATCACTCTGGGGTGTTATGTCTGCTATCCACCATCTGTATTTATCTATTTTCTTGCAGTTCTGAAGGAAATTCTCACTTCCAGCTCCACCCTACAGTCACAGAAGAGACCTCAACTGTCCCAAACAGTTTGCAAGTGAAGCCTGTAAGACAGACAAAAGAAGACAGGGAAACTGTTGGACATTGGTCACTGGCAGTGGAGGACAGAAATTGCCAAAAAGGCTGGAATTAATGTAGATTTCTTGAACCTTAGTCATAAAATCATTCTTCCTCTCCTCTCTTCATCTCTGAGCACTGTAAGTTGGGTTAATGACCCTACAGCAGCAGACTCAGAACTGAAATCTCCTGGATGATCTTTCATTTGTATTTCTTTTTTTGACACATAATTCTAAGTGTGCACTCATATGCATTCATCACATGTACCACAGCTTCTCTTGAATGACTGGGGTTTTTTCAAAGAGAAAGCAGTACAGCAAGGAACTTTTCCACTTAAAAGCATTCTGCTCCAATAGAATCATGGCTGTCATTTCAAAGCTATTTGTTGTGTTAACAGTATTTAAAGGAGAATGTTTCATTTAGTAATTTGGAATGTAAGGACAATTGTGGGAAATAAAATCCCATGAAAGTCATATGATCAAAAATCCACAGAGATTTCAGAACATTTGAAAAGAAATATATTTTTAAAAATCTCAGACATGCAAAATAAAAGATTCATATTAAATTCTCATAGCTGTAGGGCTTTTGCTTGCTATTCATGAGAGCTACAGAATTTGCTTCTACTTGACATCAGAAATGCATATTCAGTGAATTCATTTAAGACAAAATTGAAATCTTATCTTTTTAGGCTGGGCTTTTCCAGCCTTAAATGCAGCTCAGTTTTAAAGCTCCTAGATATTATTTTATGTGAAGCTATTTGAGATCCTTTGTATTTTCTGCACTATATACTTTTAGTTTTATTGTACTTAGTTTGTGTGCATTACAACATAGTGTGATTAGTTGAAAAATGACAAACCAAGCAATGGGAAAGGCAAAGCAATCACTTGCTAATGCAAAAGGATAAATACAACAGAAAGGAAGACCTCTAAACCATGTACTTAAATGTGAAGAAATATTTAGTGAATGAACACTCTATGAGGATTTCTAGATTTCTGATTTCTTTAGCTGCCATGCACAGCTGTGTAGATATATGGGGATGAATTAAGAATCGTTCTGCTCCATCATACCCCCATTTCTTCCTGTCCACACCACTTTCCTCTTCTTTAAATGTGAAATCTCCATCTTCATAAACCTAAAGGCAACCAGTTGCCATTTGCTTTTTTAAAAGGTGAATTTTGTTCAATGACAAATTGCTGTTTTAAATATCGACTTCCCTAATATTTAGCACTGCACAAACACATGACCCTGACAGGAGTTATTATGTAATATCTCAGGAAAAGTCTGGGAGTGAATAAGGGTAAAAAAAGGGGAGAAATCTGTTTCTAATTTGACCAAGTGATAACATACTTTAAATATCAGATGATTTCAGTGAAATCTGTTTTAAGAACTCAAATGTTCCTGCTTTCTCCAAGTATCTGTCATTCCATTTTACAGTCACCCTCTCACCCATTCAGGAGACAGTTAAGTATTTCTGCATTCCAGAGAGACAAAAGCCTTAGTTCCATTTCTGTCACTGACAGGTCTGTGGTCACTCATTTGCTGTTTATCCTCACTCCAGCCCCACGTACCCCACCTTGCTGGAGTGCAAATCCAACAGCAGAAGTCCCTGAGTGCCTCTCTGGAGTGTTTGCCAGGAGCAGGCAGCAAACAGCAAATGCAGGACTGCTGCACCTACCTGCCTGCATAAGCACCTGGGCTCTCCAGCCCATCATGTCTTCTAACTGGCTCAATGAACTCGTTTCCTAAGGGAAAATGGGATTTCTACTAAACATTTCTCAGCTTTTGGGAAGAAATTTTCCTTACTAAGAGCAGGCTGAAACAAGAATGGCAGCTGCCCCACGTTCACCACTGCTTTCCCTGAGGAGGAAGTGTTTCCCAGGAGCACACATCCATCACTGACTGCTGTGGGGCAGGGACAGGCACCAGGACCAGCCTCCTGCTATCATGATGTCCTCAGGAACGGCACCTAGATCCCCTCTTCACCACCAGTGAGAGGGCACACATGCACCACAAAGTGTAGCCAGAGAAAGCTGCTGGAGGCTTCTTTGCTCACAGTGCCCATTTCCCCTCCTAATTTCATAAAAAACTGCTGCAGAAGAAAATGAGAAAAATCAGATAAGCTTTTTTTTTTTGTGATGCTACATGCTCCAATTAAAGATTTATAAACTGGAAATCGTCCCTGCACTCCTGTGCAGCAAACACACTGGTCCAGGTACATGTTCTCATGTCAGCTGTACATACAGGTAGTTGACCTGTGACATGGAGGGATCACTGTCTTTTCACTAAAATAAGAAGACATAACATCTTCTGACAATGTATTCACAATACACTCCATGTTTTCTCTTTTGTAAAAACATCTCCTCTGGGTCTGCATTTGCAACACTCCATCAGTTCCTATCAGCTCCCTTTGAGGGTGCAGGAGCACTGAACAGGCTGCATTGCCACTAAGAAATGACAGCAATGAGAGCCTTAAATTGGAAAAAGGGCATATTTTCTAGATGGAGGCTTTGAACTTGTAGAAATGAAGTCTGAAAATGACAGTGGCATTAACAATTATAATAATAAAAAAATTTTTCTAGGATAAATAGACACTGTTCCAGTTATTTTATTTTAATCAGTCTGCTCTAATGTGGAATTTGGCTTATAATTTATATAAAACCCCAACATCTTCTGATATTTATAATTGATTTTGGTACAGAATCATCAAAGGAATGCAGAACAAAAATTGAACAACTTCCTTAAAACCATTAGCAGAGCTAAACTATATCATGAATATGAAAAAAAAGCATAGCACACAGGCAGCAGAAAATGAGAGGCAGCTGGGTACAGTAAGAAGAGAGATCAAGGTGCAAAAATATCAGTTCAAATATTTCAAACATGACTTTAATATTCATCAACTTGTTCTTCTATATTTTACAGTTCATTCATCTGTGACTTAGGGGTCACATGATAGCAGGCATGGATTGAATTATGAAATCCATCTTTTCCAGCCTTAGATTCAGCTTTGAATGAGAATAGGTAAGTAGAATTTCCTCTTTCTCTGGGTTTCCCAAGCTATGCAACAGAAATAATGATATTTATCTCTGGTTTTAAGATGTCTTGAGATCTGAGATGAAAAAGTGCTCTGTCAGAGCTTAGATAATGTAATATTGCAGGCAACTTTCTCCTTATTTGGCTCCATTTTTTTTCCAAACTCTGTTAGGCACCCTTTTGAAACCTGTGGTTCTTTTAAAAGACTTCAGGTTGTTTTCAAGTCTTTTCTTCAGCCCCTCTGTGACCACCCCTTGCACAGGTGACTCTGGGCATGTTCCTGTGCACCACACTGTCCCTCTGCTGCTGAACTGCTCAGACTCTTTACCATGAGGCTCTTCACACACGTTTTTAGGGCAAGCCTTACATTGTGGTCAATGAGAATGACTCAAGTTGTGCCATCAGAATGGGAAGTGCATTAGGTTTGTGATTCACATTTAGTTTTGGAGTAGCTGAATGACAGGCACTGCAAGGGCTGGAACCAGTTTCTAGAAAATCCAATTCTGACAATATCCCCTTTAAGCCAGGTGAACATCCTTCAGATTTGCTGGAGTCTGTGCAGAGCCTGCCCACATTTGCATGGGCCTGAACCACAGTAGAAGTCATTCCCACTGGCACACTCCAGTCTGGAGCACCTTCTCCTCTTGGCACACATAAAAATCCTTTTCACTGCATCCTTATCAGTTTGTTCTTTCAGGAAATGCATTCTATTTTCCATTAAGTCCTTTTTTGCAAGAAGCAATTGTTACATCAAGCAGTCTGCCAGGCTTCCTTTATCCTTGACTGACCTTTGCTAGGTAGTTTGGCTAATGCCTTGCCTACAAGTTCCATTATTCCCAGCCTGACTGTTCATATTGAGGGCAGTGCTTTCCAGGAATTATGGATACAGCACTGCAAGCAGCCACTTTCCCCAGCTGATATTGTGATGAGATCTTTGCAGGGACAAAGTCTTCAGGTTTCAACCTAATAAGAAGCCACTTGCATATTTCTGTCCATGTGCAACACTTCAGTTTTTAAGTCAGATTCTCAGCCTAGGCATAGATCTGCCTCACTATGCCAAAATTACTTAACTCTGGGCTGTGAAGGGTCTATGGCACTATTCAGTATGGCAAAAGTCATCTGGATCCAGCCCTAAGGAACAGCATGCAAAGTTTAAAAGCTCTGTTGGTCAATGAATTAACTGGAACCTCACATGCTCCAAACAAGATCAGAAAGGCTTCTTCTTTCTGCCAAGAAAAACAACCAATTTCATAATCACTGTAGAATCTAAAAGATCCTGTCCAAAAGCCTCCAGAATTTTATCCAGTTATTCATGTCCTGAGGCCATTACTGCAATTATGATGAAGGGTTAATATCTCAGGCTGGCAGTAGGCACTTCCAGTTTTACTGTTTTACAATAAAACCAATGCAAAGACATCTAAAAGGGTGTAAATTGTATCACTGCTGAGAATCCGATAAGCAAAGTGATGATTTCTTGTCTTTGATCTGCCTTGATGTGCATTATTATATTCCTGAGCTGACAGAAAAGATGTTCATTTCAAGGCACCAAAATGTCTGAATCATTTAGGAATTGTCGCCTTGAATCAATTCTGGTTTCCTACACTGCATCTTTGCGAGTGTTATTTCTTCCAGATCAATTCCATATCCAAACTAATTGTTTAAAAGCCGTGACTTTAAGGGAAAAACTGTGGCACTCCTAATTAAAACAAAAATATTTCCAGTAGGGTACACAATTTACACAAAGATATTGACAGCAGTAAATGTTTCCAAATGCAGATCTTTCACCTTTGCACATGGCAAGGAGCTTTTTAAAGGCTGAAGGGCCTATGTTAGAAAAACATACAGTACCTACTTCAACAAGAGAATCAGACATCATTTATAATTCATGTAAGTATATTGAAGTTTTCCACTGCCATCCAAGAGAGATGGTTTCAAATCTATGGAGTGCAATAAGCCAATATTCTGTGTTGCAACTCCTATATATCTCACACAGATTTTACTCAGGAGATCATTTCTATACTAAGGTCTTCACATCTACAATGTGCTATGTTCAAAACCCTCACTATCTCTGCATATCTATCAGCATTAATATGTCAGCTTCTACCCCATGCTATTTTCATAAATGCTTTAGGGACATAGATTTGTTGAACAGATAGATGATAGAGTTAAATGTAATCTGAGAATAATCAGAGGCAAGAGGAATAGTTAGCTCAAGATGCAACTATTTTTTTTCCATATCCAATATAAAAAATGAAAATAAATGAATGACAGCTCTGGTCAGTTCCTTCTATATTGTTGCAAAATTGCTGCACATAATTCAGCTATTTCCTATAACCATACACTTTAAATGCCTAACTAGTGAGCAGCTGAGCTAAGGGAAGTTTATTACAATTCAACCACAAACAATTCAGTTCTGTTCAAAGACTTACATTCTATTTGCCAGTGAGAGAAATTTGCACTATGACTGCCTGCAAGGCATCTAACCTATCCAAGACTGCTTCCAATCACACGGGCAATTCCATTGTCAGTTCTGTCTCTTAATTCTCTGAAGCTTGTAGCCTCAAATAATCCTCTGAAATTTTAGGACTTACATTAAATGATCATGTATAATGTATAAAATCCAGTTTTACAGTTTGGCAAAAAGTCCCAGAGAATTTGATTTCTAATAAAATTTTCTTCCATCTCTGCAGCTCGCACTAGTATTTAGCACAGAGCAGAGATAATGCATCACAAACTACTTTAGTGCCTGTCATAGACTTAAAACAGCTTTGTTCTGCACGGATTAACTTGTGAGGCAGTTTATTCAGATATTAAAGCTCTGGTTCTGCATGATTATTAAAACTAAACACAAGCAAGTATCCATTATTACCTAAAAATAATGAGTGCAGAAGAGGCAGGCACTTGGGACCCAGGAGGTGACATTAATGTTTGTCTTGAAAACAGCAGCATTTCAAATTATCGATGCAAAGCATTTGACGACTGTCTTTAAAAGGCAGGGACAGAGGCTGTCTAGACATGATCAGATATCAAAGTCTATGGGTTTGGCAATCTGATCATTTATTTTTCCCTTTTACAAAGGTGAAGAGGCGCCTGTCAGTATCTGACAGACTGCAGACACAATGATTATAACAACAATAAGAACTCCTCTCTGTAGTACTATTATCCTCTGAATAACTTTGTTGGAGGAGCTCTCTTCCAGTTTGTTTATTTGTTTGTTTGGTGGCTTGGTTGGTTTTTATTTCTGATGCAGGGTAATCTCTGTATATTCTGTGACCTTTGTTGCAGCTCCCACTAGGCAGGGGTTTAGATACAGATCCCAAATTGATCTCAAACCACTTTGGAGAGACTAAGTGGGATCATTTCTAGAAGGTGAATAGGAATATGTTCCAGATAAAGCAAGTTGTTCTTTTTTGAATTGAATTTAGGGAGTAAAATCAGATTTAACCCTTCACATGCACTAGAAAGTTTCTCCAAGCTCCTCATCTCATGATTATTTATCAGGCCACAGGCACAAAGATAATAATTGCTACTCTCTTTAGCAGCAGCCTATAATAACAGATTTTCAAGTGGTACACCATGTATTTAACATAACAGCAATTTTAGGAATTGATGTGTGCTTGTTTAATAATTGTTGCTTTTCTCCCTGAGACCTAACAACTGTGCTTTTGTCAACAGAAAATGGTAATGCTTTCCTCTAAGGGAAATTCCAGGTCAAATGAATGTTGAGAGAGAAAGCAGATAATAGCAGAAATTGTGATTAGGGCATTTGGTTTAGTCTTTTCTTGTACCAGAATGTATAGGCAATCCCTGCTAGAGATATACCTAAGAACAAATTCCCAACTCAGTACTAGTGCTGGATTTGATGTAGACAATGATGTTGATGTCATTAGGGTGGATACCTATGAGAAAATTAAGCTAAACCAGTTATTTAATGGGAAGTGATTTCATGTGAAATGACACAAATGTAGTTCCAAGAGTTATAATATCTTCTGATTCCTGAAACTGAAACTGTTGAAACAATACTCCATAATTTTATTTTCTATTATTCGTATATCTCTTAAGTAGTAACACCAAGTGATGCTGCACTATGACTTTTAAGCCTCAGGGTTAAAACACCAAGTCTGCATCATGCCATGCTGTCTCATCCCCTGGTGTTAAGTCACATACTGAGATTTTCAAAGGCTTTAAATCCAGACTGCTATTTATCATCACTAGGAAATGGATTTTTAAGTCACACCTCTATGAAGGCTGATCATCACAAGAGAGAATCAATTTCCAAATTGCAAAAATAAAACTGTTGCTTGTTACCAAGAGGATTTTAGACAACTGGTCAGTAACCATTTTTCATAGCAGTCAGTGCAAATTCCTAGTAGAAAATCAGAAAATTAAGAGGAATAGGCTTGTCAGAGCTCCCCTATAAGAAGTGCTTCCCATTTCTTGGTTTCAGAAGACTCTGGAGGTTAACAAGACAGTTTGTGCTTTGCTTTAGAAAATCAGCATCCTGTTGTGTTGAGCATTGCATGCACATACAGTAGGAAAACGTTCTTGTCCTTACAAAGCAACTACATAGATAGATCAGAAAACATCTTATTGTCCCATTTCAGAGCAAGGAAATCAAGGCCATTGTCTGAAAACTGCAGCAGAAGCATGAAGCAAATCTATGACTCCTAAATGTGCACAAATCATCTTTCTTTTGCATGTAGACAGTGAAGAAACAATGGGGGAAAGTTCTGAAGACTGCAATTATTCAGATTACTGGGGCAGCACTGAGGATAAGAGCAGGTGCCCTGAAAGCAGCCTCAGCACTCAGACCAAGGGCTGCATCTCCTTATCCCTATGGAGGCTCCATGGGTTGGAGCTGAAGCTGGCTGCTCAGACTGTGAAGTAGATGTGTTCTGAGCTCCTGTGCTGCTGGTGAGCTGAATTCCTAAAGCTCCACAGCTGCCACTGGTGTGTAAGAGGGTCCAGACAGATGTTGGGGTGCTGGATCAGGACAGTGATGGAGCCCTGCCTCTCCCATGGCTCCTGCACCATGGCCTGGTGCACACAGGGATCAAAGGGGCTCCAGCCCTGCTGGGACTTGGGAGATGGAAGCAGCAAAGCACAAGAGTGATGGGATTCACCAGAATGAATCCAGTCCTGAGTGGTGCCTCAGCCACACAGAGTGCGGTGGAGGGGCCCCAGCACCACCTGTCCTGATCATTGCTCCACTCCCACTGTGTTTTGTACACTTTAGCCAGCTTTTGGCTGCACATTCAAATCTCAAATGCTCTTGATTTCTGCCCCTGAAGTACAGTGCTGTTTGCCCCCCCTTTAGGTAGCTGGGTTTGCGATTTAACCGTGTCAGTGCCTGATCTGCTTCTCCCCTTCTTACTCCACAGCCTGAATTCACTATGGATTTTGGTTATCTCCTGAATTCTTGATCTGCATTATGAATAATGCCAGATAAATAGGTAACATTACCAGGCTGCCCTACATCCATATCCAGAATCTGGTGAGCCTTTATTTATGTTAGTAGAAATATTTAATAGCAAAAAGCCTTTGTCCCTGTGGAAGTCTTAATCTATAAACCTATTTTTACTAAAAAAATGCATGTCTAACCCCAAATGGGAGGGTTTGTCATACAAAGTTTACAAGAAAAATGACTCATTGCTTAAAAACTTATTTAATAGCATTGCACACAAGTGACTAGAAATGTAAATTACCAGGGAGAAGGGGCACAGGATACTTCATGTAATCACAACTGTTGCTCAGGGGCACTCATGTTTGAGCCTTTCTGACAACATCTACAACACTCTAATTGAACTGCCTGGGCATAGAGGAATTGCTTCTTGCTCCTGCAAAATAGCTAGAAGAATTACAAAAATGGCGGCCCAGAAAAAAAAAAAATAGTGTATTTTCAAGCTTTTGAAATGTCACACTCCTGGGCACCAATTTATCTGAGTTACATTGCAACATTACAAATAGCCAGCAAGTCTTACAGGGCCATTTTTCACAATAAAAATACTTTCCTAACTGCTATTTTAGTTCAGTAATGATTGTATAGATCTGTTTATTATGCATTTATATTTTTCCCTAAATAACACCTAACTGTTGGCAACGTATTGAAACAGAGAAAAGTGTGCAATATTAATGGGGCCAACCACTTGCTTCAGTGTAAAAATATTTTTGACTCCAGGGGAAGAACAAAGAGCAAGAAAAAAAGAAAAACTCATGAGAAATCCATAAAGAAAACAAAAAAATCCTTCAGCTATTTTTCTAATTTAATATTGCTTCCACTTCTATCTGTTGTCTCCAGGATAATGGCCATTATGATCATAGTGAAAAGATTACATTGATTGCAGAGTGCCAGGGAAGCTATATTAAAGGTCAATAAGGAAAAGTGGGATATATCTCTGCTGGAGCTATGATTCAGCCTCTTGAGCCCACTCCTGAAGATATTTCCATTGTTTTTTGTTGTATGTAGAAGCACAGATAAGCTGCTGCTTTCAGAAAAGCACAGCCAAAACCAAGAGATTCCAGTTCCCAAATGCTTTAGTGCACCTGTCAATGAAAGTATCAGGCATGCAAGTCCCAGCTCTTGGAGACCTCCTTCATTAGCCCTAAGACAGCTGTTCTCACTGATGGATGCCCTGCACCTGCCCAGGTTAGCTGGCTGACAGGGCTTAACTTGGGACTCTGAGCCCACATGCATATGCTGCAGTGCTAGAATAAAATTAGGTTGGATATCTGGCTGATTCTCAGCTCTCTGTGGCTGGGGCATCTCTTGGAGGCAGGTAGTGCATGTCTCATGAAAGGTACACAGCTGAATTTGGCCACTGAGTACATGCTCCCAGAGACTGCAGTAGGGGCTTAATTCCAGACAAGAATTATATTGAACCTTTTACACTTCTTGAATTTGTCCTAAAGTTACTCAATAACAATTATTAATAGCAAATTAACATGCAGTTGGCAACAGCTAACTTATCAATTGTCTTAACAAAGTGCCTGCATAACCTGTTAGCACCGAGAAAACTGACTCTGGAAGGTCAGGATTTGATTTGAATGGAACATTAGAATTAAAAGGTATGAATACCCACCCACTTTATCTACAGGCCAACTTTCTCTTACAAAGGGAGGCTTTGAAAATCTCTCTCTTATGGTTTTAAGTGTGAGCAACTTTCTAACAGCAGCTGCTAAAGGAACAGCTCTGCCACTTGAAGAAAATGGTTGCTTTTCAAAAAATTCATTGCTACCAAGTCTCTTGGCAGCAACAGCAATGGAAAAGAGTTGTGCATTTAACATAACAGCAAATGCAAATGTTTTAGCACTCCTTAGTCCCCCCTCTCCCCCCATGTCATGCAGAGGTGAGCAGAGATAAGTATTTTTAACACTCTAATAAAAAATGCTTAAGTACTAATAACTATTGTTCATTCCGTTGGCAGAATTTTAGTACAGAACCCTTTGTCTTCAGTTTTTAGAATCATGATACTGCAACCTGGAGAAAACAACATTTATACTTTATATGAACATAAAACAAGTCCCTGCATATATTCTAAACATATTCCTTAGCACAGGCTGCTGCACTTGGCTGCATGTGTCTATAAACTGGACTCTTTAAAATAAGCTCTGGAATCTTCCAGATTAATTCACAAATAAATCACATGGAAAGTTATTCAGGCCACAGGTTATTATGTGAATAACATTCTCATAATAAATTCATTTCATTTGTACTTTTACAATGTAGTTTAGGGATGGCTCAAGGAATTACAGATCTTACAGGAAAGCAGTGATATTGAGTGGAATCTTGGGGTGAGCAAAAGCAGGCTAGAAAACACAAAAACTGAAGGATGGCTATTATGAAATGTAATATGCTTGTGACTTCTACCACTTTCAGAAGGGCCATCTGAAGTATTTTCTGTCTTCCTAACCTATTTTCTCTGTATTTGTGACTTCTCCCACCTGTCTTGCAGATGAGGAATATCTCTGAGTCTGAATTAGACCAAGAGAAGCACTGACCTGCTTTGGGCTTCAGAGCAGCAAATTCAGATTATTCAGAGAGACACTGAGACTGGGATTCACCAGCCTATTTACATTTGGGACAGTCAATTTGGGTGTGATTTCAAAGTCTGCTCAGCTCTGGGGACAAAGTCTCTTCTCTGAGAGGCAGCACCACGACTTTGCTTAAGTGATCGTCTGACCCAGAGGAAAAGCTGTTTAAGCTTGCCTGAAAGGAATTGCTTAGACTTTCCTGCCCTTTTACCCACCAGCACTGAGGGTTAGTGAACAGGAGCATGCTAATCCTAACAGGAGAACTGATGCTTAACACCCAGTTTATTTTATATCTTTGATCACAGAAAATGGATAAAAACTTCCTGTCCTGAACCAAAACGTCAGCCTAAAAAAGTGAATTCCTAAAGAAAGAGATGCAGCATGAGGGCACCTTGAAAAAAATCTTTGTGACATAAGGACCAAGTCTAAACAGTCCAATTGCCTGTGACAGTTAAATTAGTGCCAATCAAACATCTAACCCATCTTCAAGAAAGCATTCTTCCAAGAATATTGTAGAATATTAGAGGCTTCCTTCTTACTTTTCAACACACATTTTTCATTCTGATTTTGCATTCAACTCACAAAATCTAAAGGATGGGCTAAGAAAATAAGTCATGATAGCGACTGCATACTTTACCTATCATTTGATGGGAAAGACATTGTTATTTGTTTGATTAAACAGTGTATAATTAAAAGTCAATATGCAAAACTATAATAGAATCTATGTAACTAGTCAATTTTTTGTCAATGACATTGGCTAATTTATAGGAAATCAGTAATAAAATGTTTGTTTCCAACATTATCTACAAAATGATTTGTATATTATGAAAATAAATCCATAGAGCTTTAGGTCTAAAGATGAACGTCCATGGGCAAAGTTCATGGGAAGGTGATCCAGCTTAGGCACTGAAGTAAGAAGTGCTATTTGGGGAGGACAAATTAAAGCTTACTTCTTCAGATCTCTAGCACAGTGTGCAGAAATGAGTTTAGTTCCTTTGAGAATATCTGTCATAGCCAAGCAGGGAAGAATACCTTAATAGGCTATATCCATTTCATAATGCATACAAGATAGATGTCTCCAGAGGAGGGAGACGAGTCGTGTTATGTTTAAAAGTTTCGGAGTACAAGCTTGTTAAGAAAGTTGGCAATCAATTATAGAAACTAATCCAGAAAATGAATTACTACTGTTTGTTAGCAAAGGACCACTGGTGAGAAATCATTTCATTAACTATAACAATATACATGCTACACTGTGCCCTAGTTCAGCCAGTTTTCTAAAGTCTGACATGAATCAAAGAGTGGCAACTACCCAAATCAAAAGACAAACCCAATAATCCTAAGGATTTTACTTCCAAAAGGACTTAAAAGGAAGCAGTACCTATTAATGCTTGACAGGACCATGTAGGAGAATAATGAAGGGAATACACAGATTGAAATGAGATACTTCCAAACAGTTCTTCCAAATGCCTGAAAACATTTCCAAAAGGAATGCTGTTCATGCCAAGAAAAGCAGTCTTTTTTCCATTGTTGCTCAAGGTGCCAGGCATGGTAGGAGCTCACAGAGACAGGGCAGGAAGCCAGACCCAGCCAGCTCCTGTTGTGGTTTGGAAATGGGCCACAGAGCCAAGCCTGATTTACAGAGCTCAGGCTGAGATTTTGATCTAAACCTTCCCACTGCCTGGGTCAATCTGAAATCAGGCTCCTTGCTCTGGAGCCTCTCCTGAGCTTGGCTTTGCTGGATAATTTTTTTTTCCTTTTGTCATCTGAGCAGGAATACAGGGGTAATTTGACATGCAAACAGCACATCTCTGCAACAACAAGGACACGAAAGGTAAGAGACATAGTGCTGTAAAGTAAGCTCTAGAATTGCTTTGGGCTCTGAGCAAGGACACAGCTACTGAGCATGCAGTATTGCAGCACTGGACCAGACCTCCTGGTTCCATGATTCCTTCCATATTCCTATTTACTTTCCTATTTATTCAGCAGAGGAAGGGATGCACTGATATTAAGCAGTGTAAATAATACTTAGAGCCTAAAGCACTTTCCAGTCCTGCCCCTGTTTTGCCTGTGTGACACAATGAACTGCACGTGTGGCAGTGCAGTCTGGACAAGCAGTGCTTACACTTTATCCTAAACCTACTCCAAACAGTTTCCCTCCGTGACCATAGGTGGGAAGAATCCATTTTGGAGACAAGTTGAATCCACACTTACGCTTTGAAAACTTCCTGCCTGAGGTTGAGGCATAAGGAGGGACAGGCAGACAGAGTCAAGAGATGCAAAGCATTGGTGTCAACACCTCACCTCCCTCTTAGCCTCCTACATACCCTACAGAACTCTACATTGAGATTGTGTATTGCTCAAATCCTCCCTGTTCCCACCTCCCCCTGCCTCCTGCACTGGCTGCAGTCACACCATCTCTTGCAAAGATTGAAAATCTTCCAGCCATATTAAGAGAGGAATGGCAATTTTCCTTCCCCAGCACACCAGCAAAGGAAGCACTGCTGGTTGGTTCTGTGGTGCTCTCATTAGTTATAGAAGAAATTCTAACCTGCTGAAGTCACCAGGAGTTTTAAAAAATGACTGTGCTGCACTCTTGGAAAGCACTGGATTATATCTCAGCATCTCCAAACTGGTAGAAATAGCAATTTCTGGTTTAGAGTAGATTATTTCATAGATGGATTTAAGAGATGTGAGTAAAACCCCCTGGATATTCCAGGAAGGAGATTTGGCAAAGTGTGCTCTATTTTAGATGAACAAGAGCCCCATAGTGACCACTCATAGCCTACTGCCCATGAAATGCCTTCACAAGACTTGCAGAGACTCCTGAGAAAAGTTC
Source organism: Oenanthe melanoleuca (assembly GCF_029582105.1). Lineage (NCBI taxonomy): Eukaryota > Metazoa > Chordata > Aves > Passeriformes > Muscicapidae > Oenanthe > Oenanthe melanoleuca. The sequence continues at coordinate 5,025,997 of NC_079346.1, forward strand.
CTGTATCTCTTCACCATGGTCAATAGAGATTATTGGCACTTCCCCACTATATACAGTTTTCCTTACAGCAATATTTGGAATAAAAATTCTTTGAAATAATTCTTTAATGTCTGAGCTTCTTTCAAAGCTGAATTTCTCTCTTAAAGGTCCTCTGTCCTCTATGTTCACCATTTTCTTATCCCATGTATTTTAGAGACACCAGACACTTTAAAACACTGGGAGAAATGGTGAATTTTTATGGAACATTCTTCTTATCTGCAAGCACTCAACTACTTAAAAGAAAATGTATTTTTCAAATGTTTGCAGCATTGATTTGGCATCTTTATGTTAAAATTAACTAATTTTATGGTGTTACCTTCTGGCTGCTGCTCATGACAATATAGAGTTTGAAGTTATAGCCCATTATAAAGGGAAGGGCTACAAGAGGGTGTTAACAGCCCATTTAGGATATAAAGCATTGTGCAGCACACAGATTTAAATTCAGGTGCAGTATAAGGTCAGCCTTGAATTGTATGTATAATATGTTTGTCAGGCACCCCATGTGTAAAACTGACAGCTCTAACCTAGTTGCCACAGGCTGTTTTATACAGTTGGGAATATTATGTCTCTTTGACTTCAGTGATGTACACTTGAAAAGAAAATTGTTTCATTTTGAGGAAACGTGGAAAGTCAGAACCTATTGCATTAATAAAATACAACATAAAGTTTCTAATTAAAAAGGCTATTTTGAAGTAGTTAATATCAGCTCATGTCACAATTAAATATATGCATTAATATTAATAATAATAATAGTAATAGTAATAGAAGAATAATGAGGCTCACATAGTCTGGCTTTATTCTTGGCTAAATCTGACACATGTAAAGTCTGGCTTTGCCCTGCTGCATTGGAAACGTGAGTTGAATGCTTGGAAGACTCGGGATGTCAGGGAGTGCTTGGTGCACTCTGAGAGCAGTTCACAGAGCCAGCAGTGCACTGTCCCTCCTGCAGGACTGGAACCTCATGGTTCCTGCATGGTCATGAAAGTCTGCTGCACCAGGACTAGGGGCTATTTCCCACTGCTAACTTTAGGACACAAGCTGTTTCCCACCACCACCATCTTGTGGAGCTGTGAAGCTGGAGCCCCACCTGTTCCCAGATGATTTGGTAACAATTAAGCTTTGTTGTCCCCGTTTTATATTTAGCTGGCTCTAACCTGGACAGAATAGGCAGGATTGCTCTCCTGCAATGGTGAGAATTTGTCTGGTGTTTAAATTCAATTGATTTGCATTCTGCCATGGGCTGCTCATATTTCACTCCTGCCTTTCAGAAAGAAAAGGACAGTGGAGTGAGATAGAGTAGCTTGGAAGGAGCACGTTGATGAAGAAATTCAGGCAGACAGTAGCACTGTTGTTTGCCAAAGTCATGTAATGGCTCTGGAATAGAATTGTTTCTCAATCTCCTCCCTCAGCAGAAAGCCAGTCTTACACCTGCTGTAACCAACCACCAGAACAAAACAGAGGAGGGGACATTTTACAGCAACTGCAGCAATGACAAAGGTGGAGGCTCTGACAGGACGAGGACTGACCAGTATTTGGTTACCAACTCTTTGTTATGTCATACAGCTTTCTTCCAGAGAACAACAGTGCTGTTTCAAATAACTTCTTCCCCTTCTCAGGAAAAATGGATGATGATTTATCAGGCCATTGCACACGGATCTAAAAGGTCCAGCTCTTCACAGAAAGGTTTGAAGGTACAAAAGTTTTTTATGAGCTCTTCTGGGAGGTAGCTCCTCAACTGGTGTAAAACAACACTCAGTAATGTCAAATGGAAATAGGCCAATTTAAATTGCCCAAGGATTTTGTAGCTTTATTTCTTACATAAGTGTTCCCAATATCTTTCGGTCACCTCCCTAAAAGTACAATTCAGATTGAATATTTATCATCCTTCTATATTTTTTATCTTCACTTTAAATCGGAAAAGAAAATAACAAGCTGTCTGCAGAGTAATCAGTTGCTATAGTAAACATTACTTTAGCATACAATGCAGTACTTATCTCTGTTCTGTTTAATTAAATCTGTGGTATATGCTGTCATTTGCCTATGCAGAGCAAGTGTTCTTCTTTCCAACCTGAAACTTAATTTCACTAAATAACTCTTTGGTTTTAGAACAAATTAGGAAAGAGGTTAAATTAGCCTGATTTTCCTCATTTCCCATGTTACTCATATATGCAGAATGGGCATTATTGCTCTGAACTAACAAACTTCAGCACCCTGTTGTAATGATGGAAAAAATACTTACACTGTGGAAGAAAAGGCATTTTTACAGGCCTTATGTATCTTCCTGTTCCAAGCCTAGTATGACTGTATCATAGGACAAGTTGGTAGGATTGCATGCAGGCACTACCACTAGTGAAAGGCCAAAGTATGAAGGTACAAAATAGACACAAGACTCATGATTTCAAGCATTTTATGAAGGAATGTTTGGGTCCAAATTGCTAATGCGTGCAGTTATACATCATAGAACATCCTGAGATGGAAGGAACCCACCAGGACCATCACAGTCTGCACAGAACAGCCTCAAGAACCACAGCCTGTGCCTGAAGCACAGATACTTGAAGAGCAGTTTGCTTCTGAGGCTCCAAACACTGTGGTAGACCCTGAATAATCTAAAATTGAACTATTTAAAGCAATAAGAACATAGCACTGGCTGTAGAACACTGCCTGAATTTTTGTCAGCGCACTTTGCAGAGATGATGTTTTTCTTCTGGTTTAATACTTGCACCAGTTCAGTCACTCTGCAGTGAGTGCATATCCTTGGTACAGAGACAGAACACTGCATTGTTTCACAGTTCTGTGGTGGGGCCCATGGGCACTGATCTAATTTCCCTGCATCAAAACAAGGCATCTGTAATATTACAGCACAACCCACAACCAGGCTGGAGCCAGTGCAGCCTCCACACTGCTGGTACAACTGTGTCACTTCAATTCTTTACGCTTTCTTCACCAGCAAAGTCTCAATTCCCTAGTCTAACTGTATCAGCTAATAACCAGTAACAGTCTCAGGAATGCAAAATCTATGGAAAGTCAAAGGAACAAACTGGAATGATGAAACAGCAGTTCTCATTCCTAATCTTTCGTTACTTGCTCTGAAAGTAGCAAAAAAGATTTTCATCTCAGCTACAGCACCTCTTTTTCAGTGCCAGAACCCCAGCTTTGCACACTGGAAATGGCGATCAGCAGCTGTCTGTTCAGATTACCACTTTCTTATTGTTCAAATTATCCTTACATAGATTTTCTTCAGTAGTTAGGATATTACAGCAATCTGGAAAAATCTTAACAAAACTAGTCTCTTTTATGAAGACGTAGACTATCCTCATACTATCCATTCTTTGCTGCAGAAGGTGAAGAATTATATGATCGCTTTCATAAAAAGACATTTAATTGTAAACTGCATTGCACACAAAAAAACATATTCTCCAGCTTCCAAAATTATTCTGCAATATGTTTAATAATATTCCCTATCATATTTACTTAGACGTTATATTAAACGAATAAATTTGGTTTTGAAATATTGCATAATGAAAAAGGAAATATGTTTATTTTTCTAATAAGTTCAATGTTTTTCAATCAGCTGAATGTGAATTCAATACAGCCAATCTTCTCTTGGTACTGCTTCCCTTATTGAAATCAATTCTTCAAAAGAGAAGGCAATGAAAAAAAAAAAGGTAATGCAAATGTCTGAGTTATAGTCAATGGAAATAATCATAGAATCATAGAATGATTTGGATTGGAATGGACCTTAAAGATCATTTTGTTCCAAGCCCCTCTGCTATGGGCAGAGACACCTTCCACTAGACCAGGTTGCTCAGAGCCCCATCCAACCTGGCCTTGGACACTTCCAGGGATGAGGATCCCATAGTCCCTTTCCATTTTTGAGAAACTGACTGACTGGGAGTTCTGCCTTTACACTTTTGCACAAGTAACAGCTGTCTCTCAAACAAAGCACTCAGAGGTGATGCATCCTTGGTCCTCCTGTGTGCAATTCTGAGTCCAGCCTGTTATCAAATCTGGCTCCTGCTTTTAGCAGAACAACCCACACAACTTTGTGTTTGAAAACTGGTGCTCAGTGGCTTCTTGAAGCACTTTGGATAATTTCTTTGTCCCCATGGTAGTATCCTAAGTGGATGAAAACTTCTTACCTAAGTTCATAAAGAAAACACTATGAATTCTAGGACTTCCCTTTGTGATTGAATTAAAAACCATACAAAAGAGTGCCAAACAATATACAGAAGAAGTAGCCAGCTTTCACAGTTCCTGGTTTTTGGATAAAACAGTAAATCTGGCATGATGATGATGATGGATGATGATGATGATGATGCACTACAAATTTCAAAGACCAAAAAATGACAGATCATGTCAGCTAAGTGCAGGACTTGGTGCAGTGTCTGTTGAATCCTGAGTGATAGAAGAAGTTGTGCTGCCAGACTTCAGTGCCTGTCACTTACATCCCTTTTATTTTTACACAACAATTTACACATAGCCACGACTATTGTTGTAAAGACAATCCCATGCCACAGCAAAGAAATAAAAATGGAAATTCTCTATGAGGTGGCATCAAACTCTGATTGATGCTTTAGGCATGCAAAGCAACAAACTCTCTGGGAAAACATGACTGGCTTTTAATTGTGTCCATGTGCATGGCCAGTTTCATACTCTACCACTTAACTCTATGGTAGAAGGAAATTTTATTCAATCTATAGGTCGAATATTATTGTATACAATTGCAGATTCAGGATCTTGTCATTTTGGAAATATTCTGTTTGATAGTTTATTTTTAAATGTCCTCAAAAGGAAAATAATTGTATGTGTAGGAATTTAAAAAGCAAGAGTTATCTAAAGAAAGTGGTTTACCTTGTGATAAACTATTCTGTCAACACTTGAGCTGAACTTCATAATTCTTCATTCCTGTGGAGGACATAATATTCTGGATCACTTTCAGACAGAATTTTTTTTTTTTATTTTTTTATTTTAAGAGTCAGGCAGAGTTAGAATTTTTTTTTTTCTATACAAGAAATCTGCCTTCTCATCCTCTTCTCAGTGCCTAGATCTCAAACACTATTTGGTAATTTACAACATCAGTTTGTTGTATGCCATTTTCACCACAGAAAGGATATTAGCCCTTGTCTGCTCTTCACAATAATTAAGAAAATCAGAAGTATCAAATGGGCTGGATGTATCACAGCCTTCATGGTTCAGGTATGATCATCAGAGGAGTAATTTGTAAGATCTGGATGTCTCCTGTCAGCCTATTTTGCTCATTGAGTATGGGGCATAGCAGAATAGTATTGATTCTCCTTAGACCCTTCCTTCATTTCCTTCATTTCCTATGGTCTCAGCCTGCTCCAAATCACCCAGAAAATGTGGCTCCAGCAGCAAAGACTTCACAGGTGCCAAATCCAAAGCAAGAGATAACAGAATTAGCTGCATCAACTTTACACAGATGAAGATTCCCTCTAGCACAAGGTGTATTCTCCAGGTGTCAATCTGGCCAGTTAAGTTCATTTTGTACTGACTGAACTTAATGAGCTGTAAAATCTCTTTCACTATAGGCAATTCTTATTCAAACCTAGAAGCTAAAATAATTTGTTCTCTCTTTTTGAAGCCAAAACTGAAAGCCCCATGAGTTTTCTTGCAAAGTGACCACACTTTTCTTTCTCTGTGCAATGCTGCCTTGTCCACTGGGGAGAATGATATAGATAATTTCTGAAAACACTGCAAAACTATTATAATCAACACTAATCTGCTTTCTCTTCAGCATAACTCTGCAATCAGGAAGAAACATTTATGTACTACTTCTCCCATGGAGACTTGAATTTTTTCTCGTTCTCAACTCCATTAGCAGGCCAAGAATCAACTATGCCAGTATGTTCATCGATGAGTTGCTGATTGAAAGAATTTTGAAGCCCAGAATAAAAGCCCTGGATCAAAGATGCTTGTCTGAAGCAATCTGTTTGGGGAACCATGGAAAAGAATTCCTATCACAATGGGAAAGATAATATGACTTAAACTCAATCCTAGAAGTAGTTGCTATCAGGAAAGAGCAAAAAGCACTATGAAGACAGAAAGAATCTTCCATGCACTATGGCAGTGGGCCAGAAACATTGAGGTGCTGCAATGTTTGGCTGCTGTTTCCAATCCCCTCGGCAGGAACCTCCTGCAAGGAGATACAAAAAAAAAAGCCCACATAGAAACACAAATGCCTATGCTTTACTGAGTTCATGTGAGTAACACAGATACTTGCCCGAAATGCTGAAGTATCACCTTTAATAAAGATAGCTCCATGAAAGAGCTTGCCTTCAGAATCCCTGCTTACTGATTAGCATTCCTTTTTTTGTTTTTAAAGTGTTGCAGGCATTCTTGACATCTGAAAGTTACAGCTGCACTCCCAATCTTCACTGGAAGGCATCCTCACCACTGAGAGCTTCTCTGAGAAATGGCAACCTGTCCCCTTATCCAGAAGTGTGATTTTTGAATGGAGTGCAGGCAGATGATTTCAGCTGAATGGGTGTCTTCTAGAGGAAGACTCTTACATCTTATTTTCTTTGTGTGATAGCAAAAGCCTGAGTCTATTTATTCAATTACCATGTGTTTGAGCCTACAGGCTTTGCATGCTTCTGCCTAGCTAAAATAACTCGCTCCACTGCTGCAATCTAATTGAGAGAGTTCTGTGCAGTCTCATTATGAATTATTCTGTGTTATGCTAGGAAGGCTAGAGGTTGTGAAACTAGTTATACCAGCAAGGCTGGCATCTGATTTCATTAGCTGGCACTGTAATTGCCTTACATTTGATGGGCTTCATACTACCACTCCTGCTCAGAGAAAATTTCTGTTGCCTTTGTTTCAGAGCTGTCAGTTCCACTTTGGGAGCTTATGGCTCTGTGATCTGGCACTTCATACCACAATGAGCATCTGGCTGCCAAAATACCCCAAGCAGTCAGGGTGCAAGGAGCATGGAGATGCCATGTCTTTAGGAAAATGCTGCTACTAGTCCAGTCAACTCTAGAATTAGACCACTCCATTTCAGAGCACTCTGAATCCTTACAGTCCTTTCACACCTGGCCAGTTTGCCCCATAGAAGCAGGAAAAGCAAGACCAGGTATTGTCCAGGACAATACCAAGTGCCAGAGAAGGACAGCTCTGAGAGAGAACTGGGTCAGCACTGGCACATAAGAAGTGACAAGGTACAAGTGTTTCAAAAGCCATCCTCTTCTAGAGACATTGACCAGTGTGGAGTTTTCCACTGGGATTTTGGGAAGTGGCCAGGCCAGTATTAGTGTCGCTTTCCTTCTTTCCCTTACCTTTTTATTTTTTTTTTAGCATTTATCTCAATCACTGCAGTACTCAAATAGTTGATCAACAGGTTTTGTCTCTCTGCCAGTGGGAAAGTAGAGTGGAAATGGGATCCTCTGTCTCTGCCATTCACAGGAAGAAAGATGTCATATACCAATTATTAAGTTTCACCTAGATTTATGGCATCTGTTTGCCATGCAAAATGAAGACATTATCCACAAAGATTCTATGATTTATTACCTAGAGAGGTGATGCATCACTGAAGAAAAGGAAATGGTGGAGGAATAATAAAAGAGGGAGCTAAATACAGGCAGCAACAAGGTAGCAAAGGTTTTCTTCCTTTGCCTACAGAAATTCTATGTCCTAATCCATGTACCTCTTTTAGCTGGAGGAAAGGAATTGGAATTCACAAGGATTTCTGCAAGCAACCTCAAATTGTAGCTGGAGGTCATATTCCTCTATCAGTTTCTTATCACTTGTCTCTAGTTCAGTGTAATATTTGCAACTGTCTTTTCCTGCTTTGAAATTCTCTGAGTCTCTGCAGAAAGTATATACAGTAAACTAATATACTAACCATTTCTGGAGGAGTTGTGAACTTTACTCTGTCATTTTCTTCCACAGCCAAGGAGCATTCCTCCACATTCCATTCACAGTGCTCCTTCTGGAGCTTCAGGTGTGAGCTGGGGCTCTTGCTGTGCCAGAAGGAGCAGGCACAGCTCCTGGGGCCAGAGACCATTAGACCATAACACCACCACTAAGAATCACATCAAGAGCCACTGTCAAACACCTCTCAACAAATCAAATTCAATCCTCTCCCAAGTGCTGAGATAAGAATAGCACAATTGTCCAAAATACATCACATTTTGTAGGAGCTCTCCAGCTCCTTTTAAATCTTTTCTTTGGAAATGTGCATGAAAAGATAAAGTTACTGGCATATTTAGCAGAATGTCACTCAGTTTCTTCTGTTTGCTCTTAAATACTTTATCAACTAGTTTGATGTAGTGAAAATACCATGGTTTCAGTAAAAACTTAACTGTAAAACATGAAGGGCTTTTAGAGAAAAGCTATAAAACAGTTTGTCATAAGCAAGCTGCCCTGCTGCAGGACACAGGGTGCTTCCAAAACACACTCTACAAAAAGGTGAAATGGCTGAAGCACTTAAGGAGTTTAATACAGTATTTGCCCTTGGTTCTACTGTAGGAGTGGAAGATACCAATATAGCTTGGGTACATTTTACATAATGCTATATAATGTTGCCATGCTACTTGAATTTGTATAAAGTTTCCAGCTATCCTTGGATTAATCAGGTTTTTATTTATGTTTTACTGTGGAATTTTAGGGCAGCAAAATCTTCTGTAACACATAGTGAAACTGAGCAGGTCAAGCAACCATGATTTCCCAGAGAAATACATCCTAGTGGGGTATAAATTACTGGGAGATCTTGAGGAATAAGGTGTAAATACAAACACAATAAAATATTTCCAATGAAATTTCAAAGCAGGCTTGAAAAAAAGGAATTTTCCAGGTATCATCAAGTCCACAATGTGGAAGAATGAATGTGAAAAAAAAATCAAGACAGAGTTGCACAGAAAAATAAAATAAAATAGAATCCACCATTCACACCTGTACATCACTAAAGAAATAAGTGCATCTGATGAGATCAGGTGGAAAGCAGTTGAAAACACACAGGCTGGGGTACACCTGAGAGGAGTCACCCAGTTCAGTCACAAGAGGAAGGCTGACAGAAGTGCATCTTTATGACAAAAACAGCTTTGTTCCAGAGTCCCTTGTAAGCAAAATGGCTCAGAAACATTCTCCCCACACTGTGTGGACAAGGGAGTGAGAAATGAAGCTGAGCCATCTATTAAACAGTTCAGTGATGGAGCTGTCACATCATAAGGTGAAAGGAAAGTGAAGCAGAATCTGTGATAAACCTAAGGAACAGGCAGCATTTGTTAGATAAATGGAAGCAAGTGACAATAGACAACAAGCCAGGCTGTCTGAGCAAACTCTTTGTAGTTCTGTATTTTCAGGTGACAGAAAAGCACACCAAGATTTTTAAAAGCATTTGTTCCCAGAACATGTCACTAGGGAATGTCAGCAAATAAAGAAATAACACATTTTTATTGCAAAAAGGTGCATAGTGCAAAAGAAGGAAAAGAAGGTTGCTATGAATATTCAGTCCCTGGTTTACCTCACGTTTCTGAGGTGTTGGCAGTTGACCATTTCTATCCTGTTTTAGTGCCCAAAGTGCATTTTGGGCACAGAACTGTGGGAATCAGGTTTTACAAAGAATAATATCAGGAGTGCCAGAAAAGACTGTTGGTCTGAGACAATCTCATATGACTTCACTTGAAGAGCAGCACTGGGGTAAAGTCTAAGATGTAGTTTTCCTCCCAAATCCATTGATTCCAGGAGTGCCAGAAAACTGGCCTTGAATAACAACTATGAGGAATGAAACTATGGCACTTCCCAGTCCTCTCCTGAGTAGAAAATACCAATTAAACACTGCATTAATTTAGTGTTCACCCATAGTTATCTACTTAGCTCCAATCAAATCAGATATATGCTCTATATTAGTTGTAAGCTATCTTTAAATAAAAGAGTGCAGCAAAGGTGAATGGGGTACAGTTTTCTTTATATTTTTGTGGATTACACAAGTAAAATCTCTGGCTATTTACCCTAGCCAGGGTAGATCTGGCCTGTTGCCTCTAACATTAAACTCTATACTATTCTCTCCCCCAGTGAATAAAAATAACCTCTGTGAAATTAAAATCTTGCTGCTGTATCATAAAATCAGACATAATGAGACAAGCAGCAGCAATGCCTTAACAGCTGATTTCAGGGGCTGAAAAAGAAGTTGAATATTCTCTGAATGAGACCCACCTGCTTCATTCCAGAGAGATTTCTTGCTATATTGCAAGGCATTGATAGCAATACCATCAACTCAGCTAAAATCAGAACCTAGCAGAATATTGATCTGCAGGATCTTAAGAACCTTGGCCACCTTAATATCAAGCAGGAGCAAACTACAAAATATGTCCATTGCTCCTTAGTACATCTTGCTATCAAATTTTTCCACATCTCAGAAACTTTTTACTGAGCTTATATAGCTTATTGTGGGAGTAATAGAATGAGTGAATAAAATAAAAGTATTCTATCTTCTGTGTCATTGAAATGCAATCAGATTTGCTCAAAGAAAAAGTGCCATACCATCTCCATCCTCAGTGTTAACATTCAGGCCTTTCTCCCAGGTTTGCTTATCTGATAAAAAGCCTCTCCACCTGGAGCCTGATATTAATGCATAAATCCCAGAAATGTGTCTAGAAAAGTTCACACTATTCAACTAAAAAAACATTAAGCAGAACATGAAGGGAGGATAAAACTCTTTCAGGTTACAATATGATTTCTATATTTCCTTTGGAAAGAATAACAACAGACCACAATCTCAAGGGAAATTGTAAATTCCCCAAGGAACAAACAAAAGAACTTAAAACTTTTAGAGATGTAAGATATTTGAATAAAATGGTTTTGCAAATTAAATATTCAGAACTCTGCTGTTTATTTAGGCCTCAATATTGTACCAATGTCAGACTGCAGCATGGAGATAAACAAGCAATGAACTGGAGACCTCTGGTCCTACATATATCAGCTCCTTCTGCTTAACGACCAACCCTGGAGCTAAAAGTGCTAACAGCATATCATCTATGGATTGGGACCTAAGAGGATAGGAAAAGGCACTGACTGCTGGCCAATAAACACTTAGTCATGTCTATCTAACTCTCCCAGGGTTTTACTCTGCCGTCCATCACTGTCCATCCCAGAGACTTCATGTAAAATCAATAGCAGTGGTGCAATCCCTGGAGGTGTCACAGAAACTCCAGCACTTCTGCTCTTCTGGGTGTTTGAATAGTCACAGAGTCACGGTCTGATTTTAATGAGACTGTTCATGAGTACTGTGTTAAGCAAACTTCCTGTAATCATGCAAACATTGAACTATTCCTCCAAATACTGGTGCCAACAGAAAAGACCAGACTCAGATACTACATCCTGTAGCTCAGTTTGAACATTTGATGAACAAATGATCTTGTTGTTTATCCATCAGCTGCACCCCTTTCATCATTTAAAGAAAGGGAGTAGACAAACTCACAAACACTCTCAGGCAGGGCTGCCTCATTTCATAGAGGAAGTAGTTTAGTGTGTCCCCATTTACAGCCTTTGTCAATGCCAATCCCCTGTTATTGTTACTATTCTCTTCTGTCATGCTGATACCTGCACTTAATTTTTTAGCACACTCAATACACCAGATCAGTCAGGAATAGATGTATTTACATAATAATATTCATTCAGTTCCATTTACTACCCCATGCAAGACTGTTGTTGCAACTCCAAAACAGGTAATATTTAAACACCATTCTGATTTTCTCCAGTATAAAACAATTACAACATTATTTCATTTCTCTGATTCTCCAAGTTTTAGTCAATTCCTCAGGAAATCGATAGAAATGCTCCTCAGAAAGAAAACAGGCAAATAAATAGGCCCAAAATTTGTACATAAAGTTCCCTCTCAGTTCACTGAGAGGTGGCAGCAAAGTGCTCCTTTCCTCAGTTTCAGAGCTGCCACAGTTGCAAACAAGTATTTTGTGAACACACAAGCTAAATATCCTTTCAGATGGATGACTGAAAGCTTCATTAACAAGAGCAGATTTTCTTCAAGGGATAGGATCTGTCTCTTTCTATTGCCACATTCAATGAGTGTATAAACACAACTGATGTATCAAAACTCCCCATGAGCTGCCCATGGCTGGCATGAGGGCAGGCCAAGGTCAGTGGTAAGGAACCCAAAGGATAACTGTGCAGCACCTCAGGAGCTGCCCTTCCCCTTCTGACCTGTAGAACCAGGTATAATGTATGGATGGGTTGGCCAGTGAATCAGTCCAGACCTAGGAAGAATCACCACAAACCCAACAATGCTTGAATGTTTTCTGTACGTGCTGCCATACACTGATATTTACACAGGAGAACTGCAATGGCAGAAAGCATAAGGAATCCAAGCTTCCTACTGCCCACTTTGAAAACATGCCAACCCAGAAAGCTGAACAGAAGTAATTTCTCCAATTCCACCTGATTTTACAGTTAAGAATTGAACTAACAGTTCTTTGAATACACATGTATTTTCTTAATATGTTCTTTCTTTATTTTTTGTTTAATATAGACTATTTGATTGTTGCTTTCTTGCCATTCAACATCCTGATTAAAGATATACTGGATTTAATTTCTAAAGACATCAAGAAGGAAAAAAAAAGTAATGGAATGTCAGTACATTGCCATGAATCTTAGATTTCCATTGACAATAAAGGGTAAGGTGAGCCACTAAGGCCATGGAAAGTTCATAGCTGAAAGGACCAGGAGAATTTAATATGAACAGCTCCACATTATACACATTATTTCAAGAACAATCTAATAAAGTTGGCTGAATAATATTAGGAGATTGAATAGCAACCACTTTAAACTCACTGTCTCCAAGCAAAAAGCCCATGCTTACAATAAACCTTAGAGCAAAAGCTCTCAAACATGGCTTCATCAAACCATTCCAATAACCAAGATTTCCATCTCTCATAGATCCTCCTCAGCTCTCAGCACAGATTCCTTTTGTTATCCTCTGTTATCCTGCTGAAGTCAAAGGATACTGGGGGGAAAAAAAAAGGCTTGAGGTTGCTCCCTGCAGCATCAGCAGAGGCAGATGGGATTTGCATGCAGGCTGAGCTTGGACAGCCCACAGAGGCTGCAGGTATGGACACAAAGTGTGCTCTGAGCAGCTGCTGTTCCTGGGGCTGGACACTTCACCTACCCAGCAGAGATGAACAATGTTCTGCTGTGCTGAAGCAGAGAGAAGCTTCTTAGCATTCATTTCATTCATTAAAATGAATCCTCCTAATGAATTATTGTATGAGAAATGAAGTCTTACACCTCACAGGTTTAGTTTGGCTTGCTTTATGGTATGTACAATTGTCTGGGTATCATTTCTCTAACAAAATATTTTATAGGTCTCTCTTACAGCTATTTTCTGAATACTTGCAAGGGTAACTGACAGGTTGCATTTTCATTTCCTGGGCACACAGGAATGCTGAATATGGGAGGAGGAATCTTTGCTGCATGACTCTTAAAACTGCCACTAACCTATAGCGGTATTTTCTCACCCTCCTCTTCCCTCCCTTTGGGCAAAATGGTACCTCAAAGGCTCCCAGTTTTATGCAATGCTCTCTAAGCCTCCTCTTCCCCAACTCCACACTCCCAAAATAGAGAGCTACAGCTGCCCCTATTTTTGTCTCTTCCTAAAAAGTTTTTTAAATTTTTTTCTTTACAGTATGTTTCAAAACTGCAGAAGGAATGACAGAAACCAGTAAAAACTTTACAGCATATCCCTATCTCCCCCACTTCACACTCTATAATATCTGCAATTAGAAAAAAATTGTACTGCTTTTTGTTTTTCTCAGGCTTTCCAGAATAATTCAACTTTCAGCAAAAACCATATCTGGAAATACACTTATGTCCTAAACATAGAAATAAAAATGTTCTAATGAAAGTTAAGCTGTACTCTTACCTACAGCATTCCCTACTGTGAAGGTTATTGTTTAAAAAGTCTGATTATAATGCACCATCTGCTTGCCTTCTTTACACTCACTTTATTCTTTATTGTGTGCTGTAATTAATGAGGCTTTCTGTATTATTACCATAATGGCCGATGTTTTTCTTTATAAATGAGAAGCAATAGCTCCCTGATGAAAATTTCAGCTTACCTCAACAAATGACAGGAACTGCCTTAAGACTGCATGCTTGTTCAGGTGTCATTGCAGCAGCAGAAGTCTCAGCAACACTGCAGCCACAGAGCTCTGAAACACTGTGACAATGAAATGATAGATGAGCTGGATGAAGTCAGGATGGCAACCTTGTCTGTAAAGAACAGTTGTCATATGTGACTACTGCACACTTTGGCAGATAAGGAAAGAAATGAGACAAAATAATTGAATACCAAATCTCTCTGTGAGTTTTTGCTTCATATTTGTTCCATGGCTATGAAGTATATCATGAAGATAAGGACATGCTGCTGATGCCTTTTGACTAGGAGGACAATTTCTGTGTGCTCCTGCTGCCTCCTTTGTGTTTTTTTTCCTTAAGCAGCAAACCACCTTATCTTCTTGGAGAATGGAGTTTTTTAGATATACAAACCCCAGCATTCTTCACAAAAGAAGCAGAAATTATATGATAAACAGGACCTCTGGTTTGTTTCCACACAGACAAGGGACCAAATGCCACACATGAACCAATCCCTGGCTTTCAGTTCCCAGATAAGCATGATGTCCTAAAAGGTCCTTTTTGTGGTTTTTGACTTTGTCTCTTTTCTTCAACTTTCAGTAAACACCTCTCACTCTGCAGACCACAGCTGTACATATAAGACTTGTGAACTTGCCACTTAGTATTAGCTAAAGCCTAAGAGATAATCAGCTGAGGCTGAAATGACCTTTGATAGTTACCTTTCAAACACTTAACAACCAACCTTCAAAAACACATTTCTCCATCTGCTCATCAAGAAAAATGATTTCTGATGGTCTGCACTCACCATTCATTCAGGACTGATTTTCTCATTTGGGTGGAATTTTATGGAGCTGATTTTCACTCTCTCAACCTCTCTCAGGTTATTAAGACAGACCTGTTCAGCCTGACAGCACAGATGCAACAGGGCATGACTGGGCTACATTAACAATTCTGTGCAATTTGATCTGTGCTATATGCAATTAATCTGTTCATGCTGGTTAGAAATCCCTGGAATAATAGGTATACTGAAACTTCCCCACAATTTTGAATAAACTGGAGGAAACCTGAGGAATTAGGAAGGAAAGTATTGCAAAATTCCTAATGTCATAGAAACCAGCAGAAGAAAGATCTTACATAATATTTAGCACATATTTTAATATAAATCTTCTGTCAATAAATTATATATGCACACACACACACACACAAACACACACATATATATACACAGGTACTGACACACATATATATGTACATGCATCTCCTGTGCTTTAAATGGTGCAAGAAATATTTGACCTATCACTTCCACTGGCCTCAAAAGATTGAGACACTTCTGCAGGATATAGTGGTGACAAGTTTGCATTAGGCACAATGCCACTGCTGAAGCCTGTGCTTCTGATGTCAGACAGCATGAACTGAACTGCTGCTTCCAATGAGAGGTTAAAATAAAAAGTCATTGCTATTCTCCAGGAACTCTGGACAAGAGATGGATCCCTTCCCAAGACTATTCATTGTCTGCTTATTAACTGGCAGTCACATTTTTGTGCTGTATCACAAGATCATACTTAGCATTAAAGCTAAGTGATTAATTCATAACAATTACTGCCTAATAAAGTCTTCTCTTCTTCACAGAAGACTGATGTATTTTGCAAATTCCTCAGTTATTTGTTGTTCTAAAGTAATGAATTAATTACAATAATTTTCTGTTTTATAGGGTGGCAGTAGTCATGCTCTCAGTTGAAACATGGCATGTGTCATACCAGGCATACATTATTGTTTTTCTTTCCTTGCTGGCAATATTAGATGCAATTATTGAATGAAATACTCACTAATTCTTACATAGATATACATTTCATTGGAATTTGGGGGAGTATTCATTGGAAATATTAAAATTCTTTTAAATTCTTTCAGCTATAAATAAGACCATGACTTGAGCATTCCTACATTATGCACTCACATTAATGTCTGCAGGATGATTAGCAGTGAAGTTCTCTCCTTTGTAGAGAACTGAACCATGGGCCATAGACTCTGTGATAATTGTGCTCCCAGAAACCAGCAGAGATAAGGAAACTTACTCTCAGCATTCATCCCTTCAAACTCTGTTATTTGTTTTGAATCCTACTCTGAATTCCATCAGGTAAGCCACATGTAACAGAGTAAAAAAGGAATTCATTTCAGTATATAGCTCAACACTCATTATATATGTTAAAAGTCTAAGGAAGCTAAATCCAAAGTGAATAAATAGTGATTTGCTCATGGTATTTCACTTAAGATGCACCTTTCCTCAAATATAAAATCAACACAGCCATTAAATGAGCTGTCCATGTAGATTTTCTGTTGTTTCCCTGAATTTTTATTACAGTACACAGGATTTTGATCCTAAATGACTCTCAAAACAAATCACATACCTTCTATGGCAGTTGTTAATGAACTGGTCTTCACTAGTTTTCTAAAGAAAGAAATCACCTTTTTCTGAATGATGTATTGGTAGCATAAAAATACCTCTTGGGGTAGAATTTTGATTGTAGACTTGCCAGTATGCACCAAAACATTCCCAATGTTCCTAGAGAAACCAAATCATGAAAACACATTGATTAAGGAAAAACAATAAACATAGCAGAAGATATACCTGACAGTGCAATATTTAATAGCTAAACTTGCAAATGCTACTTTACTAAATCAGATGGATGCTAGAACTTGTTGCTTGGATAAATTTTATTCCAATTTCTTTTGTGAGGCAGAACACAGAAGAAATTTTTTAGGCTCTGCTACAGCCAAACTGATGGCTAGAGCATTCCCATTTTGATCATTATAACAAATTCATATTAATTAAAAATATGGTAATTCCTATGTACTTTTATAGAAGCTATTAAAGGAGTAGGCAATGGGGAAGTTTTTGATTCCTCCTAGCTCAACTAACAGAAAAAAGCTTTATTTCATGATTTCTCAAAGCATGAAAAAAATGTCATGTATATGTGTACACACATATATGAGTTGAAGCTGAGATAATCTATGTCCATTTCCAAGTGTTTATGAAGATAGTTAGCTGTATGTTGTAGCAATCTTCATAAGCAAAACACTTTGGACTTATTCTGCTTACAGTCTAAAGAAAGTTTTCCAGAAATGAAGTCAATAAATGATATGGCTTCTTTTACTGAAAAAAATGCATCTATATAGAAGGCAAGCATGAGGCTTTACCCTCCCCACTCATCTGTTCATATAGATACTGTCCCCTGAGGATACAGACTTTGCTCTTTGCCCATTTTCTCTTTGAATTTCCATAAAATTTGCAAACACCATTCAAAGAGCAAATACTAATGCAGCTGATTTATAAAACTCAGTGTAGAGGAGGAAATGCTTGCAAATGTAGTTGAAATTCTGTTAAAGTATTTAGGCTATATGGTCAGGAAACTATTTACAGTCCACCATGGGTATGACTGGTTCTTAGTGAATTCTATTTAATGTTTTCACCAGGCTCCTAAAGGCTCCCTGCATGTAATTTGAAGGGATCTCACAAAGAGTTGTCTGTTTTTTCTACTCCAGGAACTTACATTTTGACTACACTTCCATTTTTGAGGAAGTGATACATTAGCTGGCAATTGACACATTAACTAACAAAAGAGATGCCTGGAAGCAGCCCTTGCCAGTCCCATGTGCAGGAAGATTGCTATTTGCTGGCAGTTTTATTCTAAAGGGAACACACTCTGAAACAAATCAGCAGTCTCATCTGTGAGACTGCATTTGTAGGTGCTCTTCTTCTCACAGCTGGTCTGAGAGATGACACCATAAAACATAAGAAAACAAAAACAAAATTTACAAACTTTAGCCTTTTTATATAGAGGCACTGAGATCTTTTCAAAGCAGTGGTGATGAAGTCTGCCTGCAATTGTGACTGGGGACAGCCCAGCTCCATCAGCTGTAACTGCTCTTGCCACCAGCTAAGGTAAAAAATCCTTTACTTTACACACCTGTAAATGTCCAAATATGCTGTCTAGACAACAAAGCAGTGAGCATATGCACCAAATGCCATAATAACTGTTGTCATCCTGCTTTATGTTTAGGCAATTCAGTTTCCTCTGGTGGTGCATTCAGGTTTTGTTACAAGCTTTTTCACACAGTGCTGCACTTCTTCATCAGGCTCCTCAGAAAGGTTATGGTTTTTATAAACTTCCATGATCACTGAACCACTTGCTGGTGTCCAACCAATTGTAATGAAAGTGAAACCTGCCTCTGTGACTAAAGATTTTATTGACATAGGAAAACATAGCAAGCAATCTATGAAACCCACAGAAATGACCCCAAACTAGGTAGCATAGTAAGCTTATTTTAGATCAATACTTCATTTGGCAGAAAAATCAATTTCCCTGCCTCTGCAATCCATAAAATTCATCAGGAAAAAAATTACCCCTCACATATTAGCAGCCCTTTCACCTTACTGGCTTGGAAATTAATTACAATAGACAATTTCAAACCCTGTAACAGGTTGAGGCAACAAGGCATTTTGCAACCTGTGAATTAAAACACGGGTTACACCTATAGCTTTCCTGATTTGCCCAGCCTCCCTTTGGCAGGGGCTAACATTGCTTTTTTAGCTACAGCCTTCAACAGCCTCAAACAATAACCAGGTTTCATTCCTGGAAATGCTCACTTGGAAAATTCCTGGAAAATGTTTGCAGATAGCTGTGCAGGACACACAGAACACCATAAAACAAAGCATTTTCCATCAGCTTTCAAGTAATTTCTTTTATGGCAGTGATATCTTACCTTTATTCTTCCTTATGAGAATTGCAGGCCTTCTGGGGAAGACTCAAAGAGCTCTACTGCATGGCTCATGTGGAATTCAGAGATTCCTCTCAGCCAGCTTGGTGGATGTGGAGGTTCCACACCTGAGTGCCTCAGCAAACTCTTTGTCTGTACACTCTACAGAGCTTGCTGACAGGAATGTTTCTAAATATAATGGATTGCTGCTAAATATGTTTTTAAATACAATGTACAGAAAATTATTGATCTAGTCAAGATTTTGCTTCATATTTAATAGATTTAATTTGTTTTTAGAATGTTTTTCTACATAAGCTAAGTTGCTCAGCAGACACAACAGAGGCTTTTTATTACATCACAGTTTTGCTGTTACTCTAACCTCTATTCCTTCCCCCAAGTAAATTTACCTTTCTTTTTTTTTTAAAGACTGTTAGACATTTCTTTCCTGAATTTAGATTAAGTGTACTTTTTAGAGAATTCAAAGTCTTTGTAAGGATATAGTGACATCTTATCAAAGGTCCAGACTCTGAGAGGTTGTTTTCTTCCACCATATCCCACAGCTCAGATCTTTACATTTTTGTATTCACACTCCTGTATCGTCTCTGACAGAAGTTCAATAAAATTGTCTTTCTACCCTCAATATCAGGGTTCTCAATGTTGTTGGAACTGAGTGTTATAGACCTCCAGTCTATCTCTGCTGAGAAACCTGAACTCCTGTCTGCCTCATTATACAGCAGGCCACTGGCAAGAAGTAGCAGTAGCTCTCCTGTAAACTGATGCATCACTTCTATTGTTTTCAGCCTATTAATTTATGTCATAATTCCTGAAAGTTTTGGTTTTACAGTCAGGTGGTTAGATATGAAAGAAGGTGGAGCATTATTGTTACTATTGCTACACTGGTGTTGCCTTTCTTGCTATAAATCTTTTTAAAGTTAGTTATTCCACTTGTCTCTTCATTCCCTGTTATTATTAAAAGTTTTCTCTGTTTTAGACACTTCTTTTCACTTTTCCAGTCACAGTTATCACTCAGTGTTAAAATGCAGCACCCTGGCTTTCCACAGCATTGAGCAGAAGATGCAAAGACTGTTTTAAAGATACCAACCAAATACTTAGTTCCTTCATTCTGAGCCACAAGTTTCACTGTGTACAGCAGAGGTGCAGACAATCTGAAAATGAAAAGGGCAAACTGATATTTATGTGCACAGAGCTCCTATGTTACTGCAGACAGAGTAACCAGGATGTTTGATCCTGCCTGGCCAAAACCACCCCATGCTGCTTCCTTCCAGGACACTTTCCAGTATATTTCAGTAATGTCCTAATGAATGGAAATTTTGTGGCTGTATGCAATGACTGAACTCAGTGACCTAGGAGGAAATTTACAATTCTAATACACTATTGTTCATTCCTTAATTTCATCCTACTTAGACCCAAACATTATAATTTTAATCCTTTGTTACCCTTCCTCCACCCACTGGTGTATTTACCACTTACCATACGTTTTTCTTTTTGGTTTAACATTTGAACAGAGAAAGGGAATGAGAACAATCTGAGAGGTCCTTGAGCATCAGGACCCATGCTCTGCAGTGGCACTCTCACACTCCCCCGATGATCTTGTTTCCTGTTCCTCAGCCACCTACAGTGGGACTATTTTAGTGAGTTTGCTGCAGTTTTATTACCCCCACTTGTTATTCTTGGGGATGCTGTGTGTGGGGTATCTTCAAATAGACATATTTATTATAAACTTATTCCCTTTGAAATCCATGTGACTATGAAGCTCAAGTTCTGTAGTTAACATAAGAACAATTACAAGGCAATGTGCAGAGATGAGAAAATGCCTTTCAGCCCACTGGTTCCAGTACTCTGAAATGAAACCACAACCCATCAAAACCCAGCTAAAGCAACTAAAATAAAAAAAACCCACAATGGTCTGGGAGGTAATCTGCACAGATAAGGAGATGAATGTACAATGTCATTACAAAAACACTTAAAATTGTGCTTTACCTGTGATAAGGTGATTTTTTTTTTTTGTCTTTAAATGTTTTCACTTGAACATTATCAACCATTTAGCCTTAAGGATAACTTCTAAAGAGGTATAAACCTTACACAATGTTCTTTTTTAAACTTAATTGCAAAACCATTACTGATTATTTTGCATTAAATAGACCACTGCTAAAAACTTAGCTATGATCCAGCCTTTTGTGCATCCTGGGGAAGACAGAATAGCAGCACACTCAAATGCTGCATATCCATGAGAGATACAGGAAGGAATGGCCTTTGAAACCAGCCTCTCCCTCTATCCTTTTTTATTTTGCACTTATTTGTGAGGATGGTGTGTTGAGACTACTCCTCAGCTGTTCCCAAATTCCTGCATTTCCCCAACTGTGTGTGTGTTCCCCAACAATTATTCATAATTTTTCCCTCCTCTCACACACCAACACACCTTGTACTCCATGATCCAAAAAATTCTCCCTCTTGCTCACTCTAATTGCTTCAGAGACCTGTTTCATCTAAATTTTCTTTGGTTCAGGAAGGAAACTGGATATGAAGACAATGAATCTCTCTATCTTTTCTCTCATACTTTAAAGGTCAGGTATGTTCTGCAACAGAGATACAAAAAAAAAATCATGTCTTGGTGAATACTCCACACTGTGCATTTGCACAGTTGTTTCCCACTAAATCTAAACAATAAAAATATAGCAAAGCAGGTTCTGCATAATTTATATTAAGCAGTGAAAATGCTCCTCATAACATTAAATGATAGCCTTGCATGCAATTCACAGACATTATCTGAAAGCTTATATACCTGCTATATATATAAACCTAATGCAGACAGCCATAATAGTCTGTATGAATAGGGAACGCTGTGCTTACTGAACCACAGTCATGAAACTAAAAATGAAATTATAGTTCCTCCATCATAACACCTAAGTCAGTATATAATATTCTGAAAGAACAAGCACACAGTAATACCTGGGTTAATACTGGTACCATATATTATTGCTCAATGCTATCAAAAATAGCATCTCCAGATTCTTTATTGAAACATATTACATTACTTAAATTGTCATGACAAAGACAAAAGTGTTCAATTTCATACTTTTCTAGAACCTCAGTTTTTATGAAATTGCAGATTTTTTCTCTATTAGACATATAATTTATTTGCTGATTAAATTCCAATAGAGGAATTGCTCAGTCCTGATTTTTTTAAAAACACATTTGGGAGTGTAAGTTTTAAGCCCTGACAGGAGCATTTCCCTTTGTTCCCAATCACATCCTGGACTGGAAGATGAGGATTTAAGTGTTTATCCAACTATTTCATCATAAACCACTGAATAAATAATGTTCAGCATAAATAATGCCTCCATATAATGCTAACTCTGCATGCTTCAATATAGGTGAACTTAATATGAACTGTTGTAAAATTTCAAGGATATCTCAGCCACTGCTTAATTTTAGCATTTTTTTTCAAACCATGATTGTAAATGGACAATTTGTGTGAGCTATTTGGCTAACTCTCTACTACTCCATAGGTGGGTATCCAAAGTGTGCACTAAACAGAAACATTTACAACAAGGACATGCTCAACTGGTGCACATAGTGACTGTTTCTGCAAAGACCAGGCCATCTGCTGAGTTTGCTTCAGACTGCAGACATGATACACCTGTATCCACACCAGTCATTCCTGATGAATGGAACAATTTTCATAAACCTGGCTTCTGACTCACTTTCATGAAACCTCTGCTCAGACTGCAAACTCATGTCAGATTTTCAGTCCACGTGACAGACAAATAGCTATCAGAGCTCTGCTCTTCTGCTCCATCCCCCAGGTGGGCTGGGGTTTGGCGTCTCAGGTCTGGCATTAACTCACAGGTTCCACAGCATCATTTAGGTTGGAACAGAACACTGAGATATTCAAGTCCAACCTGTGACCAGTCACCATGTTGTCAAATAAGACCACAGCACCAGGTGCCACATCCAGTTCTTTATTAAAAACCTCCAGAGATGGTGACTCCACCTCTACCCCAGGCAGGGGATCCTAATGCCCCCTCCGAGAAAAAGTTCCTCCTGATGTTCAACCTGACGCTGACACATTTTACCTGTAGGTGAAGAACAGAGGTGTTTTGTGGAGTTTGGACTAAAACGCCTATGAGGATGGATTCCAGCAGGCCTTACTGGGGTTTATTACCTTGGGTTAATTTGATATTTCCCAATAAAAACCAAACGACCTTTTAGTCATGAAAAAAGAAGTCAGAACAGGCTGCAGCAGTTCGAGGCTGGCACCTCACACCTCCCAGCCCCTCAGGCCCAACCTCCCTGCTCAATCCGAGCCATCCCGGCGCACAGACCGTGTCCAGAGCTCTGGAGCATCTCCAGCCAGGGACACTCCGCACCCTCTCTGGGCAACCCGTTCCCGTGGTCGGTCAGCGCACAGCGAGGAAGGTCTCCATGTTCAGGCAGAACTTCCTGGGCGTCAGTTTCTGTCCATTGCCTCTTTGTCCCATCGCTGCACAGCACCGAGCAGAGCCCGGTGTACCTTCCCGAAACCTTTAAACAGTTAATACACATTGACGAAGTCTCCTCTCAGCCGTCTCGAGGCTGAGCAGGCACAACTCCCTGGGCCTTTCCTTCCTTCGGGCCTGCACCCTCGCCCAAGGTGCGGACCCAGGCACCGGCCCCTCGCAGCCCCTCAGGGCTCCGGGCCCGGCCGCTCTCCGCCCCCGCCGGGGCTTCCGCCCGGGCCGCGGGACAGGGCGGGGACAGCGGCGAAGATGGCGGCGCCCTTGGCCGGGCAGGCGGGGGCCGTGCTGCGGGACCTGGCGCTGCGATCCGCCCGCCTGCGCGGCCAATTCCCGGTGAGTGAGCGAGCCGGGCCCCGGCCCCGCCGGCCCCGCTGCCGGCAGCCTGCGGCCCGCTGGCTGTGCCCGCCTGAGCCCCGCTCGCAGCCTGCCCGCGCCCGTGGGTGGCAGCGGGAGGGACCGTTCACCGTTCTCCTCCCGCCGGCTGCGGATGCTCGGGCCGAGGATGGTCCGACCTGCCCCGGCGCTTGCGGGGTCGGGGCGAAGCTCTGCCGGCGGCTCAGGCTGGGCAGAGCAAAGCTGACCGGGACCGCCCGCTCCGAGCGCCTCGCTGCCCCCAGACCCGACAGAATTATTTCACTAGCAGAGCTGGGTGACGGCGTGCACGACGTGACATGGTTTGTGTGGGTGACACCGTGCACGAGGTGACATGGTGTGTCCGGGTGACACCGTGCACGAGGTGGTATCGCTCGTTTGAACACGTTTCGGTGGCAGCACGGCGTTGGTTCGGCTCAGTGCGGCCGGCTGAGGTCAGCCTGGGGTGAAGATGCCTGGCTGTGCTCTCCTGGGGAAATCGATGCTAGCTCAGGCTTCCCGGTGGTCCTGAACCTCGGCAGAGCCACGGGAAAGGGATGAACCTCCTGGAAAGGGCTCAGGGGCTCTCTTGAGGTGTAACACGAGTTCATTATTCACCTCGACAAGCAGCCATGGGGAGGTAAAATGAGATACGCACATTTTAGACAGCCCTCTGTTATTTCACCTTTTTATCATGAGCAGCTGCACGAGAATCTTACTTTGGTTCACACTTCTGAGTGTGTTTTCCCCAAGCAGAAGCCCCTGGAGCAAAGTCCAGTTCTCTCTGCAGGTGCCATGCTGGGAATGCTCCTGGCTGCAGGCTGGGCTCTGCCTGATGTTGGTGTAGGTGTGAGCTTAACCTGTGTTGCACAACTGCTGCTGTGTGGTTTATCTTTTAACCTGAAGGAAGTTTCCCACCTCGGTTGTAAATGTGAAACCTTTGTGCCCAACTTTCCTATTTGAATGCCAGATACAGTAATTGCAACTCAGTGCAATTGATTTGTTGATTTAGCAGTCGTCCATTTCATGTATACACACATCAACACGCATCAAACAGACTGTTTATATGTGGGTATACACACACAATGATATCTATATGTATATATACACGTTTATCTGTGTGTATACAGGTTTAATTTCATTAGTGTGGATGGGCAGTGCTGTCAGTCACAACAATGGGGAATATGCATTGTGTGGTTGAAGATGTGTTCCTGCCATCAAGGCTTAGCTGTCTGATCCTACAATGAGGAATTCAAAGCTAACATCCCTGTTCTTGTAGGGCTGTGATATGGAGGGCTTGGAAAGGCTGGAGTAAGGAGCATTGTCTGAAAAGAGTCATCCTGCAACTTGAAAGGTGCTCTGGTTGAGCTGCTTTGGTTGGTTTCAAGCCCTGTCTTTATCTGGTGCTGCAGTGGGTATTTGAGATGTAGAAATTAGGAGCTAATGCTGTATTCTGTCATCTCTCAAAGCCTGGAGGCACTCTGTAAATTACCCCACTAAAATAACTGGGTATCAGCTCAGATTCTCATGAGTATTCTTAGGATATCAAGGTGGCCATCTTTAAAAAAAAAACCTTTTTTTTGTGCATTAATTTTGAGCTAGAGATGTTGAACTTGTATTATAAATCACATTTTGTTATTCTCTTTGTGAACTCTTCCAGATACTGAGAGCATCTCCCAAGATCTGTGCTTTCCAAGTAGGCTATTTTCAAGAACCACGTCAATACTGTATAACAACAAATCAAGCTCCTGATTTCAAAGCAAACCACTTTCCTTTATAAAGGTCTTCAATTTTGCAGTGTTGCATAATAGAATTCCCATCTAAACAGTCTCCTAATCTTCCACTGTCTCAGACTTGAAGCTACGAATAAGTTGATCAGCCAGAGTCTGGATTTCTGTGCTACAAAATAGGATTAAGGATCTGAGAGTAAGAGCCCTTCCATTGAAGGTTTTTCTCATTATATCATTCATTCTGTTGCTCAGATGAGAGCTACACTGTTACTTTATATAGCATAAAGCACCAAAAACTGTCCTCAAAGCCCATCACAGTGTTTCTTTCACAGATGAGGGTCTTCCATATGGTGTGAATGTGATCGAGAAATACCAGTCTTAAACTTTGGTTTTTTGGTAACCCTGTGTGAGATATAAAATCTTTCCTTATAACCCTTATGACTTACTGTTGAAGTGGTGTTTCTACACTTTATTGCAAAATTTCTTATTTCAGAACTGTAGCTGTGAAATATGGTTGTATGCTGTCATTGTAATCTGCACATTTTCCTGTGTAGCTTCATTTTAGGGGTGGAGCAAACGTAGTTGATCCTATCACATGAAATTATTTTATCATCCTTTTGCTTTCCCTTTACTTTTTTTTTTATAACTATTAAACATTTTTTACTCATTTTGCTGTTTATATCCTTGGTAAATTCAATCCTTTGTGCTGCCAGAGTTTTAAATCTGACCAAGTGTTTCAAGAAGAGAAAAGATAGATTTGAGTTGTCTGCATGTGGACAGGAGCATTCAGGCCTGCTCCTGCTGGAGCAATATTTGTAAAGAGCTGTGACAAACGCTCCAGGGACCACTCAGCAGCAGAATTCAATCTTGTTGGTTGGCAACAAATAGGCTCCATTGAAGGCTGTTTATTTGAATGGGAGTTGGATTGGGCCCTTTGGGAGAATGCTGTATTTTCAAAATAGCTTCAGATGCAGTGAAATTCAGTGATGAATATAAATGAGGAACAATTAAATCAGAATCATAAAAAAAAAAATAAGCTTAAGGTAACTCTCCAGTATTTTAATGGAGTGAGCAGGTTGCTTAGTGCATTATGAGTCCTATCCCAGCCTTCAAAATGGGCCTCAGTCCTGCCAGAACACATCCAGATCCCACATGCATTGAAAATATTTAAAAAAACAGAAGGAAGGAGTGGAAGATGAAATTAAGCAATAATTCTGTTACAAAATCTGCTGGAATCTATAGATGTTACAAATAGGGAACTGCAAGATGCCTTCAGTTCCTAGACTTGTAAATCCATAAAACCTCATTGAACACAGAAAGTTCTGCCTTTTCTAAAAAACTATATGTAATAGCTGATCTTCCATGCAGCACAAAGTGTTACTGAAAAAAACTTTTCAATTCATGGCTTCAGAAGCTACTTCAATGTTGAATTCTTCTTTTTTTCTTAGTTTTCTTTGGTATTCTTGAAAATTTCTTCAGACTGCTTCCCTATTTGGCTTTTCCTAGTTGTCAGTTTTGCTATATTTTCAAGGTTTTACATTTAGAGGCAGGAAATACATGAGCCTACAGACTTTCACCAGCAGCTTTTTCTACAGGCACCTCATCCAAATGACAGGAAAGCCCTCTTCAAACTCTAGACAAAACTGAAATGCCAAAGTGGAGCAGATGTTTGGCCCACTCCTCCCCGGCAGTTCCATTAAACACATGGTTATTGAATACTATTTTGGGATGAAAGAAGGAAATGAAAACATAAATATAAGCTCAGACTGTGATTTTTTTTTTTTTTTCTCCAGTTAGTTTTATACTAGTGGAACTTCTACCCTGGGAGCAATCTGGCTCTGACACAGATACTCACAGCTCTGTCTTGAAGTAGAAAAGCTGCACTTTGCTGCATTGATTTACCTTCCTTTGTACCTCGTGGAGATACAATCAAGGGATAGGGCTAATCAAGTAAGAAGAGACAGCCTTCATGAATATGATATTAGGTGGAGAAGTAGCCACACCTGTGCTCTTAAACCTGGCTCTGAATGAATAAATCCTTCCTGACCCTCCATCTGAACTCCTGACCAGTTTACCCAGAGACTCCTCACATTCCTTGGGTATGTTTGGGATTGGTCAAAGTCTTTTATATAAAAGCAAGTGGGTTTTTTTTTATTGATCTGCCTCTTGAGGCACTAGATAAAGTGTCAATAGACAGACTGCATTTTCTTAACAGTTATCTTAAATAATTGTTTCCTCCTGTTTTTCTCTCGAAATGTCAGTGTGTGGTAATTTTCTTTTTTTTTTTTTTTTTTTTTTTTTTTTTTTTTTTTTTTTTTTCAGTCATCTTTCATTTGGTGTATCTGGCTGATGACTGCCAGCAGGGATTTTATCTGAAATACGTGAAGCTACTGAGATTCTTTTGGGAATACAGAGAAGTGAGATGAAGATTTAGACACAGTTGGGGTATAGTTGTTTTTTAGAAGTGGTTCATTTCTCTGATATTTTATCCTTTTTCTTGTTTGGAAGGTCTATTTTTCCATTTTCACAAGAATGGGCAATGTCCTCATTTAGTGCATAGAGGTGAGATTGTCTCCCTCCCAGTTTTGGGAATCACTCATTCCAAGGTGATTTAACAACTGATAATTTTTATTGTTGGCCACACCTCAGTGAGTGGCTCCGCTCATTGTTGCCTTGGCCAGTCCAATTTTTCTGTGCATATTTGTGATTGTGAGTATTATCTACAGCTTTGAGCATATGCTCTGAGGATTTTCTCTAGAAAATCTCTTCCTCTAATACTCTAAAAGCAGTTTCTAACCATCTGTGACTCAGCTTATTTCTTCCATAGCACTTTAATAAAACACAGGACAGAGATGTCATATTACCTGTCCAACTGCATATGACAGTAACTTTGGAACTGTAATTAAACATTGATTATCAGCTATTGATTATATTTTAACTAGATAGCAAGTGTGGGTATGAAACAAATAGGAGTTAAGATTGACTATTGTAAAAAATTCCTTAATAGTGGAGTTTTGCTGTGCTGCTGAATTCTTTGTTGTATGAGTGAGACTTAAAAGAGATTCTGAACTGCAGCTGATGCCAACCTTTAATGTGGTAAGGAGAATGAAAACACTAGATTGGTGTTTTAGTTTGTGACATTATGCTGGTGGTGATGTTTCTGTATAATTAGTGGCTAATTGTTAACTGTGATGGAATTTAAGGACTTGCTATTTTTCCACTTACTTGTTGGGACATCTTTTTTAAATCTTCAGACAACAGTTTATACTATTAGCACAAAATATATTCAATAAATGCAAGGTTTCTTTTGTTTAAAATTTGCTGCTTTGAGCAGATTTACCCATGGGGTTTTTTCTTCCTGTTCTCTCTTTTGTCTATTTCTCATTGCTTTTGGGTTTCCCTGAACTATATGCGTCTGTATCCCAAAATTGAATTAAATTTTATATCTGTGATGATCTGAGAGTTTATAAGCTTTGACTCCAAGATCATAAAGCTCTAGGCACTCACACCCCCATTGGGCTTGAATGTGGGTTGAGATATTTAACTCAAAGACTGTTTCATTTAAGAAAAGACTTTTTAACATATTTTGTGATACATTATTATTCATTTGTGCTTACTTACCTTGCACATGGGTAGTACATGGTGACATATCAATTTCTGCCTACCCTGTTTGTCTTTAATTTGTGCATTGTAGAATCACAGTCTGGTTTGGCTTGGAGTATGAGCAACGTAAGCTGTGAGCCTCAGTTTGTGTCAGGAGGAGACAGAATCACTCATATTTTATCTTTGATGTCTTAACTCTTGTCCACCTAAATTCTTTCCACCTAAATTCTTCATGAGATGCAAAAGTTTTGAATGAATTGTCAGGAGAAATGAAAAATTAAGTGAGATTTTTTATCATGTTTGCTAGGTTTGCTTGCTTATCCAAGACTTTTGACTGCAAAATATGAAGCTGCAAATTAAAAACCAGACACAGATTGCTAATGGAACACTTCACCATCTTTTGATACCTACCTCTGAAGGATCTGTGGACAAAAGGACAGTTTAATTTGGCATCTGCTAATTTCATGGCAGCCAAGAAAGCAGTTACTGAAGAGTTGTTCATAGAGAGTATTGGTATAAAAAATATCAGGGAAATTCCAATTATTGGAGGAGTTCTGTGTGCCAGTGTACATAACACTGATGGATATAGGTAAAACATAGAGATATTAATGATAATTAAAGATGAAAGGTCTATTAAAAGGAACCATGTCCTATTTTTTGTCAAGATAGTACTTGCTAAGGTCTAAAGATGGCATAAAAATGTATTTTCCCTTAAATTTTCTTTCATCTTCAATTCTGTCACTCCAAACACATTGGAAACAGTGAATCTATTTAATTGAATTCTTTCATGCAGAGTTTCAGTCTAGATTTGTTTTTCAGTTAAATGGCTCAGATGAAAATAGTCTAAAGTAACGCCATAAATTTTGGAAGTGGAGGAACAGATATTTAGAGCTTGCCTTAAACATGATGTGAGATGATTAAAGTTGAGTCCAGAGCAGCTGGAGTGCTGGAGCTCCATCTAGGGAGGGTTGATGACCCAGCTGAGAACCCATGGGTGAGGATTTGTGGGTACAGCAGCATCCCTGACAGGTTGTTGTGCATTTCTGCTGCAGGCACCTTGATCAGCAAGCACCAGAAGAAGTTGCAGACAGCTGAGGGAGCCTCAGTCGGCAGCCCTGGTCCTCAGGGAGGATTTCATTCCCTCCAGGTTCTGCTGCAGGGACAGCACAGCAGGGAACACATCATCAAGAGTTGCAGGAGGTTTCTGGAGAGCTCTGATAACAGCTTCCAAATGCAGATGTCTGAGGAGCTGCCAACAGGGGACACTGCTGAACCTGACATGTGGGAACAAGATGTTGTTTATTTCTAATGTTGTTTATTTCTACATACAGCATGGGCTGCAGTAAGACACAAGAAACACGGCTGGGCATAGCCCCAATTTCCTTAACCAGTGCAGTAATGCCATTGTGCTTTGGGCTTGGAAATGCTGTTCCATTGGATTAAAGTTTACCTTACTCTCCCTCCATACTGTCAGAAATGTAGAAATCTGCTTTAAGTCTTTGAGTCTTGTAGTGTCCTAAGCTTGCTTTGAGATTTGAGAATGGCAGCAGAGTGAATTTTTATAATTAGGTATAAAGAGTGGAGAAATATTAATAAAGAAATTACCTGCAAAGGAAGGAAAAACAGTTCTAATGTTTGGCTTCCTATTAAAGGCTGACTTTCACTGATTATTCTGGGCAGTTTCTGCTTTCTCCCCAGCTCTGCCCAAAGCTCTCTGCCTCTTGTATCTTTGTCTCTGAGTTTGCTTCATGTCAGTCTAAGTCAAATGGTCTAATTAAAACCAAGACTTATTAACAATAAAGGGTGTGAAGCATTGAGATTGAAACAAAAAATGGGCGCCAGTCTTTTATTTTATTTTTTCTTCCAGGAAAGAAATTGGTAACAGACCATTCTGGACTGGTTTAACAAACCAGATATGACTTAGGCATGCAGTGAAACTGTTTCTGTAGATACTTTTCTGTATTTCTTTATTTTACTGCCATGGGCATTTGCATTTTTGTTGCTTGGAAGTGTTATGTTGCTTAGTGCTCAAAGTCATATTCTGTGATGACATAGTCAGGTAGCGTGGAAATTATCATGATTTGACTTCAATATTAAAGAACTGGAACAAAAAGGCTGTGATTATGTTTTATATTTCCTTCTCTGTGATGAAAAATGGAGCTCAAACTGTCTAAATTGGCATTTTATCGCTGTTTTTCTTAAAATATCAGTGACTTCTAACACTTGAAAAGCATTCTTCCAGGGTATGGTAGGCGTGAAACACTTCTTTGATAGATATGATTACTTGAGATATGAATGCAGAAACATTTCTGTTCATCTTATTGAATATGCTTTGAATTTTGTAACAATTTAGAAAGCTGAATTTACATACAGGAAAGAAAAAATGGTTAGTGACTACTTTGTCTTGTGTTTGGTGGTACAATAGTTTTAGAATTTTTTTTCCTGGCTGTGTGTACTACTTAGAGCATTTCTTCATAGTTGCATAAAATACCATTTTAATCTTATTAAAAAAATTAGAAAATCAAACACTTAAGACCAGAACAAAAATATAAAATTTCCCCTCAAGATACTTAAAATAAAAATATTTCTGATTTATGTGAAGAAGATGGCTTATTTCACTTTTTGAATGTGTTGTGCATATCACCAACAATCTTCTTTCATTTGCCAAAGCAGGAAATGTGTTACAGTATTTTCTGCAACTGATTATGCAGTTGTGTATGGTACTGAGTTTATTTCCATCAGATACTTCAAAGCCTTACTTTTTAGGTCAGGAAAGTATGCTTCACTTAAAGCTTTGAAGTTTGAAATAAGCAAAATGAACATAATTTGACTAAAATTAATTACTAATGCAAAGCAGAACTTCTGATGGCGAGAACATTGACAAAAGCTGAAATTGAATCTGAGAATTCACGTTCATCCTTTACCCAAGCAAAGGCTCTGAAAATCAATTCCAGAGGTGTAAAGCTTCTGGAGACATGCTTGCTCCTTGGGCACGTGTGGATGTACAATAACTAATTTTAATACTGTTTTATTAGGCTGAAATTTGGTTTTAACATGCAAGGAGAAAATATTTTGCCAACAATTTCTGCAGTAAGGACAGGGCATTGTTTGGCCCTTTGAGTGGACTGGCAGTTTGGTACTTGGGCAGCCAAGTTTTTTTTTTGACATCCTGTTCGTGATGTGACTGATCTTCTGCATGTTGTTTGAACCAGACAGTTTCCATGTAATCCCACAGAAGAAGGAACCTGCCCTGTTTCAGGGTTTTTGGGAGCTGCTGATGGCTCACTGTTCAGGTGAAGGTTCATGGGTTGGGGTGTGCTCAGCCCTGTTCATGCAGCCTGCCCACACTGACCAAAATGCATCCCAGAACTTCTCAGGGTCATAAGGGTGCTGTCATGTAATATAAAATATATATAATATATATATATAATATAATATATATAAAATAAAATATATTTTTTTTCCTGTGGGCAGCAGGATGCATCTGTCAGGGATTTGGTGATTCCCTGCTTTATTTGGAGGTCAGTCTGTAGCAGCCTGACTGAACCAGCTGCTGAACAAGCTGTGGGAAATGGGGAAGAGAGGTCAGGGTCTTACTGTTAAGAGGACACTCTTCCCTCCTCTCCTCTTTTACTTTTGAGGACTAGTCCTCACAAAACCATACCTGCAGACACCCAGAAGGATCATCCAGGCAGTGGCTGCTGGGATCTGCCTCGTAGAGCACGAGGATGGGGGCTCAGATCCTGGTTTTGTGAGATAAGGAGAATAAGAATGACAGGAAGAGCTCAAGTGTGACCCCGTGCATGTTCCTGGTAGTTTACAATGGAGCTTAGTGGGTAGGAGAGTGTATTTACAGAATAGCTGTCAAAATCCCTGAGTGTAAGCAAGCTGTAAATAAGTCTATAAAGTGTAATCGTTACTGGAGACTTTAAATCTGCAATGAGTGAAGGACTTGCTTCAAGTTCATTCTTGTGTCTGCTTCCTTGCATGAGAAGTAAACAGAAGGATAAATCAGAAAGCTGAGTTTGTACATATTTGGGCACATTGGAAGAGATAAAAGCACATTGGAGGAGAATTGTGTAGTTTCATTTGTGTTTCCTGGAGCTAGTGACCCGACTGAGCCCTGCAGTGGAGGAACATCACACCACGCTCCATCCTGCCCAGGAGAGGGCAGAGGTAAAGCCTGGGATCAATCAGTTTGCAATCAGACTGATTATAGAAGGACAAGGAGGAGTACAAGATCAAGCCAAAAGAACACAGTAGGGCAGGCATTCAGAAACCCTTGAAGTAAAAGGGTTTCTTGCAGTAGACAGCAAACAGGAACATTCAGGAGAACTGGTAAAGGAGTCATTACATTTTGTTAAGAATTCAATCAGGATTTTCAGTCCCACTTCCACCCTGAGTACATTTACTGTCCTAACCATTTCATCAGCAATTCTGTGAAATATCCAAGATAAAACTGAAATGTTTATAAAACTTTGTGGTTTTTATGTGCATATTGATATGGTTTTGTTTAAAGGGAAAGACTCATGAATGGATGCTGTTCTGTTTTTTTAATCTAATCTATATGGTTTTGTAATCTAAATTTCAAAATTGTGGAAGAGATGGGTGCTGTCTTCTGAAATCCTCTTCTGTTTCTGTGACATTTGTTAAAGCACAGCAAAATTTTACTGTTTGCTGTTAGGGTCACTGTGGAAAGATTTAGAAGGTGGGCTTTAATGAAAGAAATAAATAACACAAAAAAAGCCTCGTCAGCATCCAGCCACTTTAGAACTGATGGGCACACTCCTGATGTTCCTCTTTCCCAGCTGAGAGATTCCACCAGTGAGACCAGAAAGCAAGCACTGAGTCAAAAATAAAGAGGGATGTTGAAGTATCATTATATGTTTCCTAATCAATATTGTCATTGCAGTTTAGTATATCTTTTAGTGGAAAGGGACATTGTTTTAAAGGTGGAAGAGGTAAATCCTCATGAATATTTCATATATTTATTCATGAATTAATTTTGAGGTAGTGGTAGTGAATTAAATGTTTAAACCTACCCCCAGTAATGGTGGCATTTTAATTTTAATGTGAAAAAACCTTAGTAGAGCTATATATTTTTAGATTCAATTACCTTGGAAAGTTGGCAGTTCAGTGAGTGAGCGGGTTTTGGGAAGGTTCTCCCACTTCAGTGAGCAAATCGGGGAGAGTGAGGGAGTTTGATTCATGACTTGACTTTGGGGTCAAATCCAGTAGGCTTATTTCTTTAGTTAAATCATTCACTTTCCCAGGTTAATTTTAACATTCTGGGTAGGCTGCTCAGGTTGAGGCTGAAACTGTTCTTTTTATAATTGGTTTCTGCAGGATCTTGCTACTTTGAACTGTCCTGTATTACACAAAAATGTCATACCTTCCTACTCTGCCTAAAAGTGCTCCCTGCTGCAGTCCCTTGTGTCTGACTTTGTATTTTCTTCTTAAAAAGCAGAAATGTGGCTTATTTGGCTGTATCATGCAGAGGATATTTTATAGGTGTTTATTTGATAGAAATTTCTGTTCATTTCTGAGGTATTATTGAAATAGAACTCCTTTGGTAAAAGGAGAACTTAATATTGTTTCTCATTTAAATTGTGTATGAATAAATGATTACAAATTGACAGATACTGCTTGTAGTGATTCCTTTCTTGAGTGAAAAACCAATTTCTATTTCCTTCTTAATTTAGGAACTTAAAACTATTAAGAGGAAAACTAGATGCAGCCCCAACACAAGCAAAATGAACTATGAATTGAAAATTTAATCACTGCTTTTGTTTCCAGGGCTGTGTCGCATTGCACTAAATCTGCAGATGAACCAGGTTTTATTTAGGATTTATTAATTAATAACAGGTTGTGTGGAAAATGCAGAGTTTTCCAGTATCCCCACTGGGAATCCCTCAGCCCTGGGGGGCTCAGTGCATCCCCTGGACAGTTTCTGTCCTGGATCAGCATGTGCCTGTGCAGGGGTTTGTAGAGCTCTGGCATTGCACACCAGGTGGGCACCAGGAGCATCCAAATCCCTGGGGCCGAATTCCCAGGTGTAGTGATGCCTCAGGATTTTAGCTTTTATATTTTTCATATATTTGTAATCCTGCATTTCTTTAGTGCATAGCTCTAAACCCCATATAGAGTGTGAGTAGCTGCTTCCCCATTTTGGTCAGACACAATTCCTCTCTAAGCCTGGGAATCAAGGACACCTCCCTGCCTCTGACCTGAGAGATGGAAAGTGAGAATAATGGCTCCATTACCTGAAGCTGAAATTGGAAGATTAACCCCCAATATGCAAATGGACCAAACTTATGAAACTATGAAAACCCATGACCCATTATCCATTTTTAGTGCAGCCCCTGGGGGGCTTCATCTGCCCTAAATGTACCTGAAGGCCCTTCAATAAATATAACAGCTTTTATTCCCTTAATTTTGTCTGTCCTCTGTTTTTAGGTAGTGCCAGCAAGGCATCAGTAGCTGTAGGTGTTTAGGTTCATGCACTTCTGAGAACTTGTGCCTTTTTCAGAGAGCTCACCCAGAGAGTCTGCTCGCTACCAGGCTTTTATTATTCCTTTAAATAGTGTACAATATTTTCTGCTTTAATTTGTTTTGAAATAATTCAGCCATATTTTATAATGCCTTATGGAACTCATCAATATTACCTGTGTATCTGTCTAATGAGAGTTCAGTAAATTAGCATATTCATTAAACAAACAAATTATTGTTCTGTTAGTAATTGGTGACTGCCTGTTTCTCAGCAGATGAGTGATGTCAACTGGCATCAATTAGTTTAGTGTGCTTTGTTACCTACAGGTAGGTAGTCTGTGGTTGATATTCTTTATTAGGCTGTGTTAGAATAATCACTGCTGCCTGGTGATGAGAGAAAAGTCGTTTCTCTTAACTAAAAAGGATGAGATCCCTAAATACACCTTCTTTAGCTTTTAGTTAAAATAGCTTCTTTCTCTAAAATTGACATGATCCTGGTTTAACAAAGCTCTTCTCTTTGTTTCTTTCATGTTTGTCACCATCTTTTTATTCCTGCTGTGATGCACTGTGATTCCTCTCTCTGGTTTGCAGTGACTCCTCTTAAAAAGAATCTTGCAGTGTCTGACAAGAGAAATTGGCTTTTCCTGGAACTGTGGGGAAGTATTCAGGGGAAGATTTAACTAAGCACTTGTTTTGATTGCATCTATGAGAACTAAGTGGTGACACAAACACCTAATATAGTATTGAAAATATCCTGTGATTGTTTCAAACTAGATTTCTGAATTTCTTCTGGAGTGTTACTGTTCTGGACAGTGAATTGCAGTGGCTGTGAGTAATTGCTTTGGAAGGAGGAATGCTCTTGAGCAGGTAGTTTCATACTGTGCTCCCCAGGCTTGGTTTGCAGCAGGCAGTGCAGTCTCATTTTCAGTCATGAGAGCTTCTGAGCAGGGGTGGTGGCCTGTTTCACCCCTCTGAAGTCTTTAAACTTGGAATACTTAAAATTTATGCTTTCCAAGCTCATGGCTACCCTCTCAATTGTTTATTTTTAAAACAATTTAACAATAGCAATCCTAATAATTATAGTAACTCTGAGCTCCTTTTATAAACAAACCCCCATTTCCTTTTTCTGTATTTTTTGAGTATATGAAGAGAACCATTTATTTAATACAAGCATCTTATTTCAAAGAGTCCTAGATGTTAGGAATAGTAGTAATTATCCACCAGAACAGGCAGTCCAGATTTACTAAACAAAAAGTAGGGCCATACTTCACATGCATTCTTTATTTTATTTGAAGTTAGCTTTCATAAACCTTTGTTGCATGGACAGATCTCACTCGTTCTGGAAAGTGAATATGTAAGTAGTATAAAACAGTAAATTCCCCCTGCAGTTTATTGATCAAAATGCCTTAGCCTTTAGAAAACTGGCAATTTTTTTTTTTGTGTGTGTATTCTACTGCTCAAGATATTTTGTGTGCTATATTTTCAAGAATAAATGGATCTGAAAGGTCTATAGCTGTTAACTAGAGTTTGTGTGTTGGTTTTAAGTCAGTTAAAATGAATTCCCATTTATAGGAATAAGTAATGGAACATTAAAAGGTCTTCAGCTGTACCTGTAGATTTTAAAACCAAATGCTCTTGTTTAACACCTGGTCTGCTTATGGTGCTTTGATACAAACTAAAAAATAAGCAATTCCTGACTGCTGTGAACAAAAGTATGGAAACTGTTTTTGTCAGGGAAATATTCAAGACTTCTTCCTAAACTAGCTCACAGAATCAATTTTATCCCTTGTAAATCTATCAGAGAGGTCTAGATTGAGACTTTGATCAGTGTTGGATGAGGCTGCTGGACTCGCTGGTACCAAAGGGACCTGGCTGCCATATGGCATCCCAGCTGAAGTGGGCAATTTGGGATGCTGATGGAAGACACTTTCCTCTGTGGCTTTTAAACAGGATGGCCTGGATGCTTTGGAAGATTAAAATTGCTGGTTTGTGGCAGCCAACAGGACATTAGTTGGGAAGGACATTTTGTGTCCTGTTTTCCATAATGTGCCCCCAGGTTTGCAGCACTGGCATCTCTGGAGAGAAGGGGATGTGTGGTGGGGCTCGATGGGACAGCTTGTAGCCCATCAGCCTTACCACTACTCTTCCCATTTTCTTTTGTGCCTGAAAGACTTGCTTTCCTACAGAGTATATTTTTGCTTTTTATGCTTTTTTTTGCTGTTTAGAGTGATGCTGTTTTGCTAGATTTTTGTTTCTTGTTGGGTTAACTTACTCATTTTGTGTGGGCACTGCCAGCAAACTGCAATAAGTGCTTTGGTTTGTTTTCAGTGGCCTGTGTGGTATATTTTAAGTACATGACCTAATAAAATGTGTCTACATCTGCAGTGGTTTATGTGAGAGTATTCAGTTGAGTTTATTTTTGATGGTTTCTTTTTTAGAGAAACTTCTACATCTTTGTCAATTACAGAGACTGCATGTCAATAAATATAATAAAGGTTTATGCCTCATATTGATGAACGGTCTGCTCTTTCATTACTGTCATCTTTGTGTATCTGCTTTCCTTCATATGTGCTTGGAATTGTATTACAGGTCAGAGTGCACAAATTGAATAAACTGGAATGCTGTAGAATGTGTTGATTTTTTTGGTGACAGACATTTCTTTTTGATCACATACACTAAGTACATCTCCTTTTAATCAGATACAGAATACATCTCACCTCCTCAAAAACACCACAGTTTTTCTTCCCAATTTACTTATTTCCAATATAACCATTACAATAAAATCCAAGTTTATAAAACCTGATACTTTATATATTTGACATAGAATTTGCATTCCTGCAGAGCTAATTTTGTTGCTAGAGCTGTTTCATACTGGCACAGGATCCATGAGCACAGTTACAGCTACTTGGCTTCAGTGGAGCAACAGAGGGGGAAGAAAGAAGTGGGCATTTATTTGACCAGCTTTACTGCATTCAAGTTTTGTGATATTAATACTGTCTTCCATTAATTCTGTGAATGAATAGGGAATGTTGGATGCTAAAGTGTGTCTTCCTTTTAACAGTCATGCAATAAAATGCATTAAGCTATGCTAATGAAAACAGTAGAGCTGTTCAAATTATATAGGTGTGTCAAGGGATGTTCAGTTATCCTAGAAATTTGCTTAGTGGTGGTTTTGTTTTCTTTAATAGTGTTGATTAACACTGGATTCTCTTCCCCAAGCTAGTATCATTTGGCATTTTACAAAAATGGAGTCTTACCAAGAGAAACTAAATGTTTATATCCAGGGCTTTTTTAGGGAAATGATCTACACATGGGCACTGGACTTGATAAGGTGAAATATGTAGTTGTGGGTGGTTAGCCAAGATAGTTCCCTGTGGAATTAGGCTTGAAATGGCACTAAATTTTTTAAATCTTGATTTTTTTTTGAGACCAATAGGACTCAGTTGTAGTAGAGGGCATAATTTGGGTCTTCAGTTGTTTGTCAGACTTGACCTTTCAGTTATTCTTTTTGACAGCTTCTTCATATACTTGTTAAAGAAGAGACTCAAGTGATTCTTTCTATTCTATTTTAAAAAGTCAGCCTTGGAAGTTTTACCAGGGAGGCCAAAGAATGAGAAAACCTTATCCTGAGTATATAGATTCAGATAAGAAATAATCAGTGACATAATCTGGTGGAGTTTGGATTTGCTGATGCTGCTCCTGTTTTGTGCTTATATGGAACTTTTGGAGCACAGTTTTGCTGAAGTAGTTAACATGCAACTTGCAAACTTCTTGATGAACGTGTTAAGACAGTTTCTTCTGGTTTTATGTGTGTGTGTTTCCTTTTTCCAAAAGCAAGCACTCCAAAGATACCTCCTGGGTCATCTGAAAGATGTTGTACATCAGAGCAGTTAATACTGCATATTTAACAAAGATGTCTCTGCTGCAGTGTTTTCTAAATATGTTTGGGTGTTTTGGGGGGAATGTTTGGTTGTTTTGGTTTTTTTGGTTGTGGGTTTTTTTTTGGGTTTTTCTATTGAAGGAAATTTCTGCTAGAAAATGTACTTTAAGTTCCACTCTGGTTACCTAGGTTCCTAGTTTTTTAGCCCTTGTCATGTAAATAATCCAATTTTTTTTTTTTTTTTCATTATGTGACAGCTAAAGAATTGGCAGATGGAATAGTGGAAGAATAATGCAACTGCTGTCCAGATACATTATTTGTGCAGAGCCTTTAGCATTTTATAAAAAGACCCCACCAAACAAAAAGGTGGTAAATAAGAGGCTATGTAGGTTATAGGAAGAATCAATTTTTTCTCTAGCAGTAGTCCATAAACCACAGATACAATTCTGCAACATGTGACCCTGTTAAGATGATCAAAAATAAATATTTGATTTCTTGATGTGTGTGCCACTCATTTAATCATGCTGTGGGACCAAATATGGTCTCTGCTCATATAAAGAAGGAAGTTTGGACAGAAAGCTTATTCACAACAAAATACACAATTCCAGTAACAGCAGTTTTCTAAATCCTCCTCACTCTATATACTTTTATATACTTATATACTCTACATTAGTGTGACTGGTAACAAAAATCATGTAGATTGGAGGAGAGAAGGGAGATTAGAGGTGAAACCCAACCAATACTTTGCGCTTTTGGAAATTGCCGAATAATTCTAGCCAGGATGAGAAAATACGGTTTGAAATTTGTACTTGATTTAATAATTCTGCCTTCATCTCACTTCATGTTACTGCTCAGTTGAGGCCTTTTGTTCCACTTACTTGAGTTTTGGGATTTTTGATGTTGTTGTCAGGCTCTCAGGAAATGTTATCAGTTGTAAAAGAGCCTTATTTAAGTGTATTAATCTCTTTGATAAGCACTTACATTAGAAATTTAATCTTAAGAAATACCTTGTTAGGATGAATGTAATTCCTCTTTAAAGCTTTATTATTTTAAATAACAACATTTTATTTTCTATGTGCTGCTAGTAATATTTTCTTAGTTTTACAGAGTGATTTATTCTTAAACCTTATTTGTGGTTTAAAAATAAACAACACCTTTTGATTTACCAGGCAGATCTGAATCTCAAATAAGAGCCACTCTGCATCTTCAATGTGTACATCAATACACAACACAAAGTTCCCATATGAAAGGATAACAGAAAAATGCCACCAGTGGAAAATTTTCTAGCTCTTTGTTTGTCATCTTTTGAAGATGAAAGATGAGATGTCACACAGAGAGTCAGGGTTTACTAAAATCCACACAGAATTTCCAGTCTCCTCTTCACAGACTGGTGGGACAGGATCCTTGTACTCCAGCCCAACCTTGCAATAAAGAGACAGATGAAACACATCTTGCTGCATCTTGAACTTCTGGAACACACTGGGTGTCAGCTGGGACAGAGCTGCATGGAAAGATTTCAGAGATCTCTGGTGTTTTCTGATATGTTTTCTGACTAATGTGTGGGGGGAAGAGATAAAAATATTCAAGCAGGGATAAGGTGAGAATAGAAGGTGATGACAATGAATAATGAAGAGAAATTACTAAAAGCTAGATTCTGCTTTCCTGTGCTTTAGGTTTTCTTTTAGTTGCTCCCCCGTTCCCACTTTCAGATTGAGATTATTTTTCTGATGATTATTTACCATCTAATTCTTGAGTGTGTTTTTATTGTGAGCTGGAACTGAATTGACAAATCTAACACTGCTGCAAGCAATGAAACAGCTGTAAAATGGGAAAATAAGTAAAGCAAAGACATGTAATGGCAGAGGTGTGTTCTGTGCTGGATTAAAGTCTCCTTCTAATAACTTTCAGTGGGAAGGGTTGGAT
Organism: Oenanthe melanoleuca; assembly: GCF_029582105.1. NCBI lineage: Eukaryota > Metazoa > Chordata > Aves > Passeriformes > Muscicapidae > Oenanthe > Oenanthe melanoleuca. The sequence goes on from NC_079346.1 coordinate 5,067,393, forward strand.
TATGGCTGCCTGTAGAATACTGTCTATGGGAAAAAGCTTTCTCCCAAACCTTCCCTAGAGTTTTGAGGCTGTACCTTTGTGCATTAATGCTCTTAGTGCAAGTCTCAAGTGTGGATTTATCTGTAGAATGCATACAAATTTATGATGCCCAAGAATTTAGGCCATTGGAAGCCCATCTGAAGTTTTTGAGAATGCTTGGTATAAATATATTTGGAGGGTAGGGATTCAAGATTTCATGTATAAATTCAGATACAGATTTATTGCAACCAAACTATCTTGGACTGGAAATTGGTTCAAAGACTCACATTTCTGAGATCACATTTCTAAGATTTCATAGTCACTTTTTTTTGTCTTCACCCTAAAATACATGTCCACAGCTGTTTGTTTTTTTTCAAGATGGTCCTGAAAGAGCAATCACCTTTACAGACTCAAAGCTTGTGCTTTATTTCATCTCTTGTAACTGCTTTGGTTTTCCTGCTGTCCTCATGACATATGGTGTGTATCCTGCAAGTGCTTTGAACAAGTTTTTCATGTTCCTTGCTCTTCAGAGCTTCTGGTACAGACTTCAGATACTTATTAATTTTATCAAGCAGTTCATTCACAACCAGGAGTTTGTCTTTTGTGCAAAGACTTGATTGAAAGTCCTCAGCTGGCACTCAGTAAGATGGTCTCTCTTAGAATTATGTAATATAGCAGGGGAAAAAGGTGTGTGTTCCTCAGGCTGGTCTGGATCATAATTTAGGAAAGAAATATTGTCATAACATCTTCATATTAATTGTCCAGTTTTTATAAAAGAACATGTGCCCCTATGCTTGTATATGCCTGCACTTCATGCATATGCAGTAAGATTTTTAGCATCTCTTCAATGGAGTATCTCTGTGGGACATTTTGAGTTATATTTTTGAGCTGCAAAACTGTTTTATCTTAAAAGCACCTGTGAGGTGCTTAGAGGGCATTTGGGAGCAGAGGTCACTGCAATTCCCAGCAACAGCCACAAAAATCTTCCCCAGAAAGAATTTTTTAAAATATTTTCCTTCTTATTTATTTAATGTAGATCAGCTTAGTAATACCTCCATGTGAAACTGATTATTCTAAGTTATGAATAAAAGCTGTTTTGAAGACTTGGTCTTAAATTGTAAAACCAGTGACCAAAATTTTATTAGCTGTATTACTGACCTGTAGAAATTTTTAGATAAGCCCAAAGGGTCCCTCCTGTCCCCTAGTGTTAATCCCTTTGTGAAAATGATCCTGAAGTAATAATTGTTAGAGCCTAGCAGAGAATTTATAATAGGAAAACAATTTAAATGTCAACAATTATGAAAGGGACTTTAAATTTTGACCCTACATTTGAAGTATTGCATAACTGTAATAACATGTTGTCCATGGAGAGCATGGAGGAATATAAATCATATGAGGTGTCTGTGAGATGTGTAGAATTAGAGATAGCCATAGAGCAAACTGACAATGCCATTTTGTTCCTCTAAAATATGTAAATCAGGTTATGCATAAAAGGATTTAAAATGTCATCCTGAGCTATTTGTAACTGTTTAAGTTCAGTGGGAGTCACTTTTACAGAAAACATGCAGTTATATACTGTAAAAGATGGTTTTGTGTTTTCTTTATGCATCAATCTTTTGTGCTGTGTTTCAAAGAGAATAGAACAGATGGGAGTTTGCTTTTGAGACAGCTCAACCTGTAAACCTTGAGTATTGTGAGAGGGTGTGTTATTGAAAGACTTGAGCATGGAGGGTTTTTGTTTAAAGTTTTAAGGTATAAATTTGCATTAGGTTAATAATTTTTTTATCGTGCTGTTAGAGATGAAAGTATTAGTATAGCAAATAATCCTCTTTGTCCAGCACTTCTGAATACATAGCACTGGCTTGCATGCTGTGCTCCTTACTTCAGGAAAAACCAAGAACTGATTGTGGCTGGCTGCCAGGAGGACAGCAGTTTGTCTCTCCATGTGGGAAAAGCATCTTTGGCTGGCACAAAATGGGATTACACCATTGCCAGAGGCCAGCTCCACCTTTGCCATTATACCATTGCCAGGAGTCAGCTCCAGCTCCTTAATTATTGCTTTTGTATGGAACAATTTAGCCTGTGTGGAGAATATGTCCCATGCAGTAAAGATCCTGTGACTTCTGCAGTGTCTCAAGGTTTCCTGCCAGGACAAGCAAATGTGGGGTCTTTGTGTGTGTGGTGTTTTTGCTGTGTCTTTGTTCCCATGGGCTGTGGATATATTTATATTCCCACAGGGGCATCTAAACTGGCATGTTGGGAATGAGGAGGGAACTTTTCTCCAGCTGTTGTTGGCCTGGCATGACTGATGTGGCTGTGCTGGTGTCCTCAATAAAACCTGTTCAGAAGCACAAAGAGCAAAGCAGAGAGCTGACCCCTGAAAATCCATGTATTAGTGTATAGTTTCCTACAGAATAATGCTAATTCCATGTCAGTTCTTTTTCTTCTGAGATATGCTTCAACGAACACATAGAATCAGTGGAAATAATTTTATAGGGAAGAATTAGATGAAAAGTTGTATAATAAGGATATTTAACATGAAACTGAGTTTGTTTTAATGTAAGAGTCTGTTACTATTTTTGTAGCAGAGGATAGCATGAAAACATAAATAGACTTTGGAGTTCAAGCCAAATTTGCCTTGATATTAAATGCAAGACATTTTGTCTGGCCAAGTGAGCCTTGTGTGGCTTTTAAAAAATATCTGTAGCTTTCAGAGTACTTGGGATGCACAAATGTTAAGAAAAGGCACTTAGGTAAATCAATACCTATTTTACCTTTTCTCTGGTGTTGTTTAACTGCTGGTTTGAGAGAACCATAAGGTGGAGGAGCTCAGTGGCTGTCTCATGAACTCTTCTTAATGAGCATTATGTTATTTTCCCTTCTTGTTTTTTCCAGACTGTTCAATTAACCCCCAGACGATGGCTCAACCTGCAGGAGTACCAAAGCAAAAAAATAATGGCAGACCATGGGGTTACAGTTCAGAAATTCTTTGTAGCTGATTCTGCAAATGATGCCCTGGAGGCTGCTCAGAGACTGAGTAAGTTGACTGATAATGGGAGGACTCTGCTACACTGGAAAATAAATTGTTTTCTAATAAGTTTAAACACTCTTTAAATTCATGCTTACTGGAAAGCTTTGATATTTCATCCAGACCATAAATATATGCTTAATTTTATATATGAACAAGTTTATAGCAGCAATACTTAGAACTTTATTTCTCAAATGTTTTGCATGCAGCATGTAACATGAATTCTTTAATTAACCTTATAATAATTCAGAATGTCATGAATAGTTGCTGAGGAATTTTTTTGTATACTTGATATAATTCAAGGAGCTGAAATAAATGAACTTGTGTCAAAATCTGTTTTCAGATCAAAATGTGGTGTATTTAAAAGCAAAGGAAGGAAGAGGTTGTGGCCTCTCCATTTTAAAAGATACTTAGATATTTGTTAATGTGTGTGTCCAGATGAAAAAAATAGAAAATGTGAGTTGAGTTACCAGCTCAAAAGGACGTGACAGTGGCTCAGAGAAGACCCTGATTCTGGAGCTTTATTTTGTTTCTCTTGACAACATCCTCATTCTGGTGTGGTGAACAAAAGATGATAGTGTGGGTCAAAAATTAATGTATGTAATAGATTTTCTCTCAAAAAGAAAGTGTTGAAGTACTTTGTCAATCTGTTCAAACTGAAATAATTTTTCTACTTTTTAAAGTTGTACAGTTTTCCTCTTTTCATTTAGCTTTTGTTAATATCTCACACATCAAAATGCCAGAGGCCAGACATTACTGTAGTCTAATTGTGTAGCAACAGGAAGATTTTTTGGTTTATGCTTTACATAATGCACAGGCCACTTAGTTAAATGCATTTCAATTTTGCACACTGGAAGGTAAATTAACAGAACTTACATCCAAGATCTCATCAGAGCTCAAGTAGCTGAGTAGCATTAGCATAATGGCTTGTGCAATCTCTAGAACTTCATTAAGGTGAAACATTTTTCAGTGACCAAAACCTTCTTATGACAATCAGTATATTTGAAAATATAACTGAAAAAAAAAATAAATGCAAGTGTTATGGTCATTTAGCAGTACAAAATGGAAAAGTTGGACACAAAGCAAAGCACATAAAATTAAAATGTTTCCTCATTTCTGGTTGTCTGAGAAAATCAAGGAATGCTAACTGTGGCAGGTTTATCACCAGTCTTACAGCACTTAAACTCTCCTCTTCATGATTGAACTCATAAATGGATTGGCCTGTGCAATAACTATTGCTATTCTTGATCTCTATGACTATTTAAATATAAATTACTCCATTAAAGTCAGTGAACCTCCTCTGTTTTATGAAGCTAAGTTTATTTTAAATAACCTCTGTAGCTTGCTTGCTTTGCAAATCACAAGAAGTATCTGTTAAAAACAAACAAACAAGCAAACAAGCAAACAATATTTAAATAACCAAAAGTAAAATCCAGAACCAAAAAATGTTTGCTCATACAACTTTATCAGGTGAATTTTATTTTGATTGTGTGGGCTTGTTAGCATTTCAGAAAGGGGAAGTTAGTGGTAGCTTTCTTCATTTGCTGTAGTTGCATTCAGCCATGGTGCACTACAGAGCATGAAAGAATTGTGGTTTATGGTGTGGAATCTATTTCATGTTGGAATGACTGACACTCCATTGATCCACTTAATAATTAACAACATCCTTGTTATCATTCTGGTGGTGTGCTGTCCTTGTGCTTCTAGCATGCACTTTGAAAACTAAGGATCAAGAACGTCAGTTTTGCTACTCTGGTCATTGATGCTTCAAGATTTTGCTGGGTTTATGTTCTTTATGATCCTTCAGAATAATATTGTCTCTGTCACTCAGGTTTATCTGCACAATTTGCAGCTGAATATGCAACCACACAATGTAAAAAGATATGGGAAAACAGGCAACTTCAGCCTACAGGAGGCACAAAATATTGTGAAATAAAATAACCAGTGAAGGCAGTTTGGGGATGCTGTTGATAGACAGGCATTCTGCAGTAAATTGTGGGGAGAGGCCAACCTCTCCTGCCAAGTCCTGCTCAAAAATTCATGTTTTAGGTGCTGTGTGCCACATTGCAGCTGTCCTTCACTTTGGCTTCTTCAAACCAAAAAGGTGCTTGCCAACATATTTTAAAGATAAAAATAGGAGAAAGTTCTCAAAGCTTGAAAATCAAAGGTTCAGTATTTTTCTTGTGAAGAAAATTCTTTCTACAGCCCTCAAGAATACAAGAGGAACAAGAATTTTCCTTTATAATCTTACAGCATTACATCACTCATATGGGTCTGTGTGTGTTATAAAGGGGTACAGATAAAGGGATACGAATTTCTATCATGGAAGTTTGAATAAAGTCTGGAATTCACAATTTAATATCACAATTTCACCAACTATTTTGTGCTTGACAGAGCTGTCTTTACTGCTGCAGGGCCTGTGCTCACCAGTTTTGCTATTGTTGGATTTCCTGTTGATGCAATGGGAAGAGATGAGATTGGATGATTTTTGCTGCTGTCTTCACTTGTCAGGAAGGTGTTAATGCATGTCTTCTTGAAAGGGTTTGCCTTTATCCAGTATCAGCACTTTTGTTACACTTTGCTCATTTCTTCTGTTTCTCTCTATTTTTATTAATATCTACGCTGAATGTTAATTTTCTCAGATACTTTCAAAATTTACCAACTGCATGCAAGGCAGTCTGCAAGGAATTTTTAATGGAACTAAAGGATTGATTTTTTTTTCCCCTTCTAAGATAAGAATGGCAGATGTAAGGAAAATTAACATGACATCACTAGTATTGACTTCAAAAGAAGTTGTACACAATAAAGAATACAGAATTAAGCCCCAAGGAATTCATCGCCTTCTATGTGCTAAGCAATTTTCAAGTGTAACTTTTGTATAGAAGGCAATATTTACAGAGTGCCAAGAAACTCAGTCACATTAGTTTTCTGCTTTGTGTTAAAATTACTTGGTTTTCAAGAGAGGAAAGAAAGATGTTGTCCTGTTTTGCTGCACAGTATGGTGTTGCTTGATCTGCTCTCTGAAGAAACTTAATTTGTAAACAAGTTCTTACAATTCCAGTGCAACTATTTAATAGAAAAAAAAAAGTATTTGGGAGCCAAGTTTTTGTCTGAAAAATAAGCTCATGTGGCTGTTTTTGTATTAACTCACAAGTCTTCTGATCTAATTCTCACTTAATTTAGGGCTTGTTTAGCCAGAGAAGGCATTCCCTTACTTGCTGTTTATTTTCCCTGTGCTGTAGCACCAATACCTAAGGAAATAATCCTTATTATATGCTGTGTGTGCACTGCCACTGCCTGCACTGTGCATCATTTCAGGGCCATCATTTGCTCTGGGCTCCTCCAGCAGAAGCCCTTGAGTCTTGTGCTCTGCTCCCTGTGCTCTGCCTGATGGAGAAGTTATTAAGGGGCTCATCATTTCAAACCAGGAGCTGGGCAGAGCTGAGAGGGGCTGTAATTATGCTGGAGGGGGTTGCTGTGCACTGTCATTTGGCTCTTTGAATCAGGAGAGAACTTAAAGGTGGCTGGCACTGCTGACAGTCCTAAATCAATGCCAGGAAGTCAGCATGTGTTTCTTTTTCTGAATTTTAACAAAAGCAATAGCCACTTAGAGTGTTTCATTACATTTAGGAATCAGTCAGGTGCAGTGTTCACACTCTATCACAGAAAAATGCAGTTCAATTGAGTGCAAGGTTTTTATTCACTCTTTTTCAAAAATAAAAATAAAACAAAGTATAGCCTCTGCATGTCCTATTTCTATTGCTTATGCATGAGGGAACTCATAAATTCGGTTTTGGACTGAAGGCATGCTTTTTATATCAGGCTGGAGAGGTAAACATGTATTTTCTAAAGAACAGAAAAGGTTTATTGAAGCATCTTTTCATGAGGTCATTTACCTGTCACCTATTATTCACAATTTTTTAGAATATTGAAAGAGTTGTTGGTCATGTGAGCACCAGTCTCCTTCCTATCTCAGCTCCTGAAGTTTTTTCTCTCCCATGGCTTTTTAATTTAAAGGGAAGGCTGCATTTTTAGGTGCTGTTTTAGATCCCTTATCTGAAAATCACTTGAAAGCAATTTACCTTTAGAATGGATCAAAAATTGACCTTTATGTTGCTAGTGTCCTTTTTGTGTAGATCATGAAGAATTTGTTGGTGATAATGCTGTCTGCATTTAATCTAAGCTTTTATGCTGGGAAAATTAAAGACATCCTTGAACCTGATGTTTCTGAGGATATCTGAAATGTGAATTCAAGCCCTTTTTTGTTAAACCAGCAAGAGCTTTTCTATGAGTATCCTGTACAGTGGCCCTCCATATAAAGTTTTATTTGAAAAACTTGGCTACTTAGCTGATCTTTTTATACTGTCATCATAGGGTTGCTTATGTGATTTAATTTCCTCTCTGTTTCTGTCCATCAGGATAGGTAGCAGAATTGGTTTTTTCAGCATTTCTTTGATTCCCATATTTCTTTCCATTCTGTGCTTCACTGTGAAGCAATAATTTTTCACCTGTGCATAATGAGTTATTTCTCAAAAACCCTCATGTACTTAGTGGTTATAACAAGCTATTTTTTAAAGCCACTCAGGTTATCCTTTTCTGCATATGCTGAAAAAAATCATGTGTTGCTGCAACAGCATTCCAGGAAACTGTGCACAGAAAACTTGCTCGCTGGTGAGGAACAGCTCTCCCACAAGTCCTCTTATTTTCTCTGACAGCTTTTATTAAAGTTCCTTAGACTTAAATTATAGCTTTCTGAAACTGTTCTTTCAAGCAAAATAATGCTGTAAGTTATTGACTAATATGATCCTATTCTCAGATGGGTAAGTATTTAGAAAACAATCTTTTAAATTTAATAGAAAACTGGTGGTGGATGAGCTGCCTTTGGACCACGTTCTCAGTGTTATTGAGCATGAGTATTTCTCTGTTCCACTTAATGGATTTTGCCTTGTCAGAGGGATGAAATCTAAGATTGGAGTGAATCTACATTTTCCAGCCACTTCTCAGTGATAGAAGATACCTGTTAATGCTCCATTATCTTCAGTCTTCATAGGCATCCCTTAAATGCATCAATTCACAGCTCCACAAAATTTATCAGTGTCTGTGGTTTGACTCTTTCTGTCCCTTGTTCAGTTCCCTGTTGTTTCTTAGACCTCTCCTTCCTGTGCCCATTTGCTCATTTCTTCTCAACCCTTTTCCCACCTTATGAGTTTTGATTGAGAAAATCCTCTTCCTTTTTTTTTTTTTTTTGTTTTGTGCTAAAGAGTCAGTTGTTACCCTATTTAGCATAGTTAGAGCACGTGTTTAGCAGTTGAGTACTGCAAAAAGCCATTTGTGTGAATACTGATGTTTTGATTGCTGAAGTGCTTTGCTCAGACCCACATTTGCTTGACTTGGCAATCACAAAAAGTATGATCAGAAGACAAATACTGATTGCTAGCCATGGTTTAAATTATATTTAAATATTATGAAATAATACTGCAAATAATAGTTTTTTTTCCTATATTTGTCCATGTTGCAATGATTTGATTTTTGGAAAAAATCCCTAAATATCACATTGCGTAAACAACTTTAAAATTCTCACTTGTGTCTGAAAAGGATGAAAATAATAAAGTAGAGTAAAAATTATGAAGGCAACATGTTGTTTGCTGCAGTTAAAGTAATTCTTTGTAGGAGGCTTGGTGATCAATATGTCAGTGACCCAATTTATTTATTTCATCTACTGGATGAAAAAGATCAGTCATGGAAGATCAGAGGAGCTGGGAAAGGTGTTCAGAGTTTTGTTCACCAAATGTGCTATGCTAGGGAGTCTGATAGAAAGTCCTGGGGAATTTGCTGTGATGCAGCTACAGAACAAGCCAGGAGTAAAGCACCTGTGCTAAGAAGTTCTTTTTATGGACATCCTTCATCTCCTCACACGTTGCTTTTTCGGGCTTTAGCTTAATGTGCCTTGGAAGCTGAACTGCACAAGGCACTGCCAAGGTGGGATTAGGATTTCATTTGAGGATTTCACCCTCAGTGGCTGTTGGTGCTACAGGACCTTTCCCCTGGATAGGACCCCTGAGTTTGTGCTGCTGTCTCATCTGTGTGCATGGCTTGGTTGGGTTTGAATCTTGTAATCCTGCTTGTGCTCTCTCCCCTTTGCTTCCCTCCTCCCTCTGTGTCTCATGCTGAGACCCTGCTTCACAGAGGCAGCTGAGAAGTGGCAAATTTTATGTGCAGCAGTATTAAATCAGTGCAGCATCCTTGGTCCAGCTCTGCCTTTGCTTTCCTGCTTGTCTCCTTCCACCTCTGCAGCTCAGCAATGTTTTTCCACATAAAGCCTTGGCACCTCTGTGTCTTCTGTGGAAACCAGGCAGCTGTGGAGCCACACATGCATTTGTTGGTAACAGCCACGTGTGTTGCATCCTGCATGCCAGAAAAAATAGGCAGAGAAACTTCCAGCTTTTCTAACTGGGAGTTTGAGTTTTATTCTTCTTCAATAAAGTTAATAATTGATTTTGTCAAACCTCACCACTGGGTATTGTTTTGTTTCAAGTGGAACCTTTCTGTTTCAAGTTAACTTACAAATTGTGGCATTTTTAATATTTTAGATATGGAAATTCTTTGCAGGACCCTCTGTCTCCAGAGGAATTACGGAAATAGTTAATTTGAAATGCACTGTTATGAAAAACAAATTGTTTTGTTTTTCTTATCTGTTCCCTTCGTTAGAGAATTACATGCTGAGTGTGAGTCAGTAAATGCAAGCTTGAGACTGCTTACATTAGTTGGATATTTTATAACCATTCTTTGTCACCAAATGTCTTCATGTTCAATAGATTTATAGTAATATGAGTAATGGCTTGGGGGCTAACAAATCAAAATCTCATTTCAGATGTTCGACACTAATGTTGAGCTGACTTATTGTTCTCTGTGTTGGATTTCTGATCAAATTACCAAAATAGCTGCTTGAAAGTAAAACACAAAGTCAAAAATACTCTAGGAATGGGGTACTGAATTCAAAATGTAATGTGTGCCACAGAGTGTGGGATTTGCAGATTTCACTCATGTTAAGTACATTACTGGATTTTTGTTCATAAAAGGAGGCAACAGAAGTTTTAGTTCTCGATTCAGGAATTTTATTAGGTGGTAAAAAAAGCAAAGTTTTACAAGGAGGGTACAAGATGACTTCTGGTATTTATTCCACTCTTGTCACACTGTATTTTATGGTTCTTCAAGGTAGTTTTGTAGCTGCAGAACAATAACCAGATGCGTAATTGAGAAGCAGCTGCATGAAATTTTCATTTTTTTATGCATAAAATCAGAACCATTAGACACACTTTATGTATAAGGTATGAAATACTAAACAACAATGTTTTCTCTGTAGTACTACCAGCTGTATAAGGGAGAGTAATCACTCCTCCTACACTTCTAGATGCCCATCAGCTTCTAAATATTCGGGGGCTGATTCCTGAAAGCAAGTTTCGTTCTTCTCTGGTTTTCTTTCTTCTTTTCCTGTTTGTTACTCTCTGCTGTGTAATGCTGCATCTTCTGTGTGATCAGTCCCAGTGGATAATCCCATGAATAGGGGTCTCAAATACAAAATTGATGCTTATGCCTGTTTTGCATTCAAACTTCTCAGTGGAAGGACAAGTAGCACAATCATGCTGAATAAAATCTAAGAGGGAATGATGGCAGTCCTAAGATGGGATGGTTTATAATTGATATTTTCATAATTTTCCTGATCTCCTCTAGTGTCCCCTGAGGGACATAGGGTGCACTAGAAGATACTGAAGAAGATACTGTTGTTGATTATCCACTTTCTATATAATTTATTTGGGAAAGTTGCTTTTTAAAAAAATTGTCCATTGTTTCTGTAAATTTGTTACACCTTTTGTCATTATGGACCGAGTGGTGGTTTAGGATGGGCTGGATTGAGGAGTGAGGATATTAACTTGTACATTTGCTATAAAAGCACATGGCTTTGAACCAAGCCAGGAATCTCTCAGAACTGACTTTTCAACTCATGACAAGCTCAGAGAAGACCCAGTATCCAGCCTTCAGACCATGATTCCCAACCCCTATTTCCTCCTCAGCCTCTTCCAGTCAATGAGGTAAATATGAACTGGTATTTTGCAAAGGTTAGGATGACTTGCAAGAGCTTGTTTTATCTTTAAAGAAGGGAGTAACTTACAAATTGAATATATCAGCAGTTGAGAAGTATGATCATAAGAGGCTGTGATTATTATTTTTTTTTTTGGTGGATAATCTCTACCTAAAATGGTAGAGCAGTTTTTGAAGCTAAGGGTGTTCTGACATTTTGTTAATCTGCTACTTCATATTTGAGAAAGTGCTGTGAATTTTAAATATGTTTGTCTACATTTCTTCAAATATTTGCAGTTCAAGAAAAGTAAAATATTTCAACACGTTTATGAATACAAAATGTGTCTTTGTAACCCTGCTGGATTCAGCTGGGAGATATTATCTGACTCTCTGCATCACAGTATATTCTAAATAATGCTCTAACCCTTGAGAATGTCACCACAAAAAAACATTTAGTGAGAATCATGTTCAGGGTAGTTCCAGAAGTTAGCTATGCTCTTATTTTAAGTGATTTTTGTTTTATGAAGAAAAATCTGAGGTTGACAATTTTACCTGTGTGTGGTATACTCTCCATGGTCCTGCAGTTAAAGTGAGTTTTCGTTCCGTGCATCGTTATGAAGGGGAACATTTTTCTTGCACCTCCCCTGGGCTTAGTTGGACTGCTCACCTGAGTAAGATGAATATGGCTAAACTTCAAGCTATAAATCTTAAATATATTTATTGTTCTAAATACTTAAGAACAGCCCTGGGGGTTTTGGGAAAAGAAAAGAGAAAGGCAACCAAGAAGAGTTTGCTGTGTAAACAGTTAACAGTGTAAAGTCACTGGGGATATTCACTACTCTGCACTCCTCTCTACTCCCTGCCAACTCTTTGACCCCTCTATTCCTCCAGTTTTTCACCTGTATAGTCTGGTAGCAGATTTCCTGATCTTGGTGTGTTGTGCTTTGTCCCCACTGGAGATGATTGTCATAATAGTTCTGATGCCACGTCTGCATGTCCCACACCCCCTCTTGTTCTTGTTCCCACAGATAAATCTTGTATCCAGTTTTTGGTTTAGCTCATTAGATGTTCACTGTGGTTGATTTTCTTTCCACATCTTGCCTTCAATGCAATGTAGCTTCTGCTTGGATATTTTGGAATAAAAGTGGAACAAGAGAGACTTGAGGCAGATTGCTGCAAATTTGACTATGTTAGGAAAAACGATTCTTATGCAATATCATCCCCCCCCCAAATTACATACAGGCTTATGTCTCATGCCATAAAGTAATCTGCCATTTAAATATGATGATTCATGTATACTTTAAATAACTTTCTTATTTCATCTCTGAATGACATTCCTATTTGAAGTGCATATGCAGATAGTATTTATTTTGTTGTTTCTTTGATCCATAAGAAGCTGAGTTTGGTGCTTAAAGATGTTTGTATGGAAAAGTTATTTTACAATTTTAAGATGAAAAAATTTCATGTATTTTCATATGTTATGTTGTTGGTTTACAAGATGAGACTCCTGTGTTGTTGAGCTTATGCAGCTTTGTGACTGTTTACACAATTTTGATTTATGGGTTCCAATTCATAGCTGGGTTTTACATTGAGTTTCTGATGTTTAGTGTCCTCTAAAGAGTGAGATGTCTGGACTTCCACAGACTGGAGTAAGCATTCCTTCAGAAATCTCTCTGCTGATGAAAAACAAAATAAACCAGTCAAATTAAATACTAGAGAGAGACTTTTAAGGGCCAAGGTTCAGGGGTAATCGAACATGAATTGCATATCATTGAAGATGTCTCCCTGTCAGAATTTTCAATTGTGCAAAAAGAATGCAATTAGTGCAGTTAACAGCAGGTAGGGCAACATTAATTACATGTTCTTTTGTCTCTATGAATTGTTTTAGCTATTTAGAGCCTTCTTCTTTTGCATACTATTAAATAAATTATACTGCAAGAGACTTTCTGAGAGTAAACTGTGAGCACAATTTATACAAATGTGATTTATACTCCCTTAGACACCAGTTCTGAACTTGACCTTGAAGTGAGAAGGTTGGAATGTAGGAAATGGCAGAAGCATGAACAAAACATCATGCAAAAGTGTTGTCTTTAAAGAAAGATTGCCCTATTCAGTAAAATCTGGAGCTCTTTCCAGCAGCTCAGGGAGAAGGAGTAGGTTTATTTTCAGCTGTTGCCTCATCTGATTTGTAAACCAGGCAGACAGGATTTCATGACTCTGCAGAAGCTGAGAAGTGGGCTTTCTGATGTGGTAAAGCAGCTTGCTGACCTTAAGTTAATGAAATATTAACCAGTGCTTAGCAGTTGTCAGGATGACACAGAGCATCTGTTTTTGAGGATTCATAGGAGGGACCATTGGGATGGTGCTTAGGTCACACACTTGTCATTTAAATGGCAGCCTGGCTGAACCTACACACTCAGCTGCCTGGGGTTATAAAACTGGTTACAGATGTGATCTGCTGCTGCTGACAAGTTCCACACACATTTGATCCATGGTCCTGCCTGTCTGAAGCTGAGAAGGTGCTGAACAGCACCATGCATGAAGAATGTGACCATTTGAGATCTACTCACCTCTTGTGTCAGTCCCTTTGTGTTCAACACAGGTTCAAGACACTTAAATCAGCTGCACATTCTCCTTTGCAAAAAAAGTTGGTGTTGATTCCAAGTTTACATCTTTACCCAGAAAAGTTCAGTTTATATGTGAGTAATTGAGAAAGCTTCAAGTTTCACTGTTTGATATGACTGCTCACTCATTGTGGTGTTTAGACTGTGCAATTTCATTAAAATATGTAGAGTTCAATTTCTAAGCATAATATCTGCCTTCAAAATCCCCACAGAGCTCAACTTGCAGGAAGCCTAAATGAAACAGCTTTGCTGGTTTCCACATCACGTTGAGATACATCCTTTCCTGCAAATGCTGATTGCCAAACCAAAAGCTAATGCCTCTCTCTTGCTTTTATATTCATTTTTCTAGGCTAATTTAATGTTATGAAACCTGTAAAACATGAAGTTTAGTGTATATAGTTATATCTCTGCTGCTGAGATGGTGATTGGAGCTCAAGAGACAAATGCCAAGCTGTCAGAACTGGGGGGGAGCATGTTTGTATTCCCTCAAAGGACTGGGAAGGGGCTGGTGTGTGAGAAAGGCATGAAGGCTTCTAATTCAGCAGGGCAGTGCTATCAATAATTGAGACTTGTGCCATGTGGATGTGTGTACTGCTCTCTCTTTAACCAGCTGCAGAGTTGTATTCAACCCTATTGAATACTGGTTGGTTTTCTTATGTACCCTCCCTGCTCTTCCCAAGGTGTAAAAGCTGATCATGTATTTTAAGGAGAATCACACATTGCATTCCTGGGGTTTCAGCTTTCAGTGGTTGGCCTCACTGCAGTCCTTTGGGTTATAATTACACAGAATTTGCTGTGCTGTCCAGCAAACTGCTCTGAACAGAGTCCTGTGTGACTGTCAGGTGATGAATTGATTCAAGTTAAATGTTTGGGCAAAACTGTGGAACCCTTCCAAGTTCACATGAAAAAACAGATTAAAAAGACTGGAGTAGTCAAGGGAAGCACTGGGAACTTGTGCTTCTCAGTGGGCATTTGTGTGTCCTCAGCTTCCCTGTGAGGTTCAAGAGCAGGTCAGCAGTTTGCAAGCTCAGATTTCTTCAAGGCCTTAATAAGAATTTGTATAAATAACTCATGAAATGTGTGGTCCAGGAGTAGCAACAGTACCTGCAGGTGGTGTTGGGAAATGTTGGTTTCTGCTAATATCAACACATGATTCTGAAATACAAATTGTGACAGCAATCAAATAAATTAATTAGTAAATTCAATAATTTTGGTCTCACAGTGGGTTTAAATGTCTCTGATATCTAATGTCCCTACTACTCACTGTATGCAGTAAACTCAGGGGAGCATGGGCCAGTGGGAAGAAAAAGCCCATTTTAAAAGAGTGAGGAAGAAGGAGCCATCAAAACAAATATCATATTCCTCTCAAAAAAGAGCTCAAATGAAGAACAGCCCTAGACCAGAATGAAACTGTCCAGCTTTGGACCCAGAAGTGCAATGGAAGGATGAGCCTAACACCAGGAAAAGAGGTAGAAATTAGGAAATAGTTGTGTAACAATTTTAACTGCACTGTATAGAGATTTTTTCCCCCCATATGAGCATTTATTCCTGTTCTGTAATAAGTAAATCTGGAATTTAAAAAAAAAGGCAACTATACTGTTGAGATCATGGGTATATTTACAATATATTCTTGTCTTTATATGTGTCTAAATATGTAAATTGTGCTTTCTCTTTGCGCATAAACAAGGTTCTGAGTGTAACATTGCCTGTGGCTCAGGTTTGTGCAGACACCTAACAAGTGTGACCTGAAGCTCAGCTTTTGTACCTCTGCAAGGTTCCTGAGGTGTGTGTGCTTCTCTGCAGGAGGCAGTATTTGGATTTTTAAACACCTTCCCCCTTTTTTTCTTATGAATCCAAAGTCAGTACACTAAGACTACTCCCCACCTGGAAATATTTTTTACAAGAACAAAAAGACAGTTTCTTTTGTATATAAAGAAAAAAATAGGCTTATGTGCAGGATGGAAGGATCTTAAATAAAACATTGTCCTTTTTCTACCGTAGTTCAACTGGGAAAATCAATTTCTGGTTCCTCAACTACAAAGAAAGATCAAAAGGAAAAACTGACAATCCAAACAAAGGGCAAGGTGATGTGGGCTGCTTGCACTCCTGTTCCCTGGTGTGCTTCATACAGGCACTTTTCCAAGCAGAATATATTTACAGAAGCATCAAGGGTATTTTTTTTGTATCTCCAAATCAACGATGTGGTGACTAAAAGTGACCTGAATATAAAAGTAAAAAAAACCCTCTACTTTATATTGCAATTTGTGGAGTTCTTTGGTTCTAATTTAGGCAACAGTTCTCAAATGTGTCAGATTCCTCAAAACATACTTATATTTTAAAGAATTGTCATTGGTTTTACTTCACTAGAACTGCCCAAAGCCAGTATTTTTTTTTAGCATGTTATGTAATGCAAGAGAGAAAATATTTTTATTCTTGCTTAAATGCCAACCAGATGCATATTTAAATCTTCATATGAAAACTAATTTCAGTCAGTGTGGAGGGAAACTTTATGGAGATTGGCTTTCCTGCTTTGTATTGATTTCTGTTTATATCTTCAATAAATAAAACATGATTTATTGTTATAAGCTCATATTTACAAGAGGAGATGAAAGTGACAGCAGGAAAAACAGAAAGGAGGAGTGTGAAAACTCTTTAAAACACACAAATGAAAGAGCACCCCAAACTGCAAAACAGCTTGAAGAGCTTTTATGAAGTGTACATTTATCTTTTGCATAAATATAAAACATTGAAAATAGTTATAAAAGTATTTGATTTTAAAGTATTTTCACTTCTTGGAGAGAATTATTGTTTAGAGATCAATTTTGTGGCCATATTAAATGTTAATTTAATGGATGTTATAAGTACAAAATAAACAGGCTGCATCTGACTCAAGGCACGTCTTTACAGGAAAATATTTTTCTCTGTATGTTGTGTATCATTGTGTTGGGTCTTTACCCATGCAGGCAGAATGCATTTACATTTGGGACTCTGTGTTTGGCGTGTCTTGGCATGGTAGGGATGCAAATAACTATGTACAGAATGCTCATTTCAAATACAGATGGTCCCAAGTTTCAAAAGCAGCAACTGTAGCTGGCAGCTCTGGGACTTTCAGGAGTGTTTGCAGGGAAAGGCATTTGAAAAAAAGAACTTTTAGACAGTGCCTCCAGATGATTGGCACAAATGACCAGTGATTTATAAACCTTAGCCTATGATTCTTTTCCTCCAGCACTGATTAGCTCCAAAACCTTCCCATCCTCTGATGTGTCCAAGGAAAGTTTTGAAAGCAAATCATTGATTTAAAGCCTTAAATTTGTGTGCCTGTGTAATAGCTTTGTAAGGCTGATGCCAGTACTGCATAATCAATAAAAATAGGCCTGTATGTTTGATCTGTGTGGATTTTGAGGCACTTCAAACTTCCAGCTTGTTTATTGTGCAGTTAAATCTTAATTTGTGGAGACAAAGTGCTCTGAATTAGGTGAGCGGTTAAGAAGCCGTGTAGGAAAATGATGATGATAGTAATGAAATGTACCTGATTTTGTAACTGTGCTCATTTGCAAGATTTTTCTTTCTTTGTCTATTCATTAATTAATTGTGTAACAGGAGAGTTCCTGGGAGGTGCTGACAGAAAGCTGGCAGCTCCCCCTGCTCAGTCTGCAGTGCCATGGAAGTGCCACTGTGGTCCTTTATCACTTCACTTAGACAGGAGAGCAGAGCTTGGCTGTGGTGATGCTGAAAGTAATGCACTCTTCATTTTCACTTTCATTCGTGTCCTGCTTCTCCTTTCATTAGTGTGGGGCAGCTGAGAGCTTTATGAAGAGCTCATTGCATGGAGCACAGGTGGCTGGCAGGGCTGGCCAAGGTCAGAGCCTGGGATGTTCTTGTTCTCTCCATCAACACCTCTGCTCTGCTCTCTGCAGAGCTGCCTGGACAGAGCTCTGAACCATCCCACTCCTGGGGGAAATGACTCCATTTCACACCAGCATTCCTGCCCACCCCTGACACTCCTCTCCTCCTGCTGCCAGGTCCCTTGTCCCCTGCAGTTTTCCTGGGTTACAAGCCCAGTGACAGTGCTTTGCCCTGAGAGTGGGGGACTTTGTGCCTTGTTCTGTCTCTGGCTTGGCTCTGGGGTTTCCACACTGCCCTGGAGGGTGGAGCATTTCATTTTACTCAGGCCATTATTCTGTAACATGCTGGGTTTTGTTTCAATCTCTTTGCCTCCTCATGTTGCCTCTCACTGTTTCCTGCAGTGAAAATTCAGTAAATTGTTGATATTTCAGCCTTTCTACAGGCTGCAAGTGAGTAGGACCTACCCTCAATTTAGTTGCTGCTGCTTCAAAATTTTTTTAACAAATGCAGACTTGGTTCTGCAGAAATCAGCTAAGATGATGTCAGGAAAGCATTTCAGTGTTAGTCAATTGAAAGAAAAGACATGATTTTATTTGTTCAGTTTCAGATCACTGATAATAAAGTAAGAGAAAATTATTATGTGCATTATCAGATTTAATTTCTCATATATCCAGAACACTTGGCTTTAAAATTCTAGTCCAGAGGCTTTGCATCCTATTTACTTTGAAGAAAAATCTATTAATATCACAACAGATACTTTTGTGATTAATTTGAAAAAGTCTTTCCTTCTGACACAAAGGAATTTGTACAGACAAAGAAGAAAAAAATAGATTGTGTTAAGAAGCACACAAGAAGGAAATAGGGAATGGTTTAGATTCATGTAGGTTTGTTTAGGACATACGCTAGAGATAATCTGTCTTAGGGGAAAACATAGGAAAACTATGAGTGTGGTTGATAATTACTGCAATATCCTCATCACTCTGGGATAAATAAATGATTCTACACCAAGATGGATAACTTTACTGGTACTATTCTGTAAAGGTAAAATGCTGTTTTTCAGTATTTGTTAAGAGTTAAAACAATAAGCTTTATAATGCCCCTTTAACCTCCTATTAATTAAAATTTGGTTTTTCTATGAAAAAAAACATTTTTTATTTTTATTGTGGAATTGTTAAAATTCAACCACTGGGATTTGCTTGCGCTTTCTTCCTTGGGACTGCACTAGCAACCAAAAGTGTTATGGGTTCTGTCTTAGCCCTATAAGGAAATTAATTAATATATAAATATATTTTTATATATATTATATATATGCATACATGTATGACAAAAACTCTGCCTACCAGCTTGACTTCCAGCAGTGGACAGCAGTAAAAGCAGTTATCCCAGGTGCTGCTAAGGAAATGTCTCCCTTTACAGATATTTTATTAGAACAACCATTCTGATGATGCAGGTAGTTTTTTATTTCCATTTTACAGAAAGAGACTTTAAGAGTTTATGTAACTTCAGGTACTCTGATGGGACTCTCAGGCCAAATTGCTCTCCAATCAGCACACACAAGATGTAATAAAGGGCAGGGAAGAAGAAGGTGGCTGTTCTGGAGTCATTTAGAGGAGCAGCTTGCACTGATTTGGAGTGGGCTGGTTTTTCAGCTGCTGTGCTGGGTACTGGGAATTCTTAGTGCCTGTAAAATGACAAGGTAATTTACATTATTGGGAGCCTGTAATGAGCTGCCAGGCTCCCAGTCCAGTCTCCAACCCATGGATTTCATTTCTCTGACTGGCAGAACTCTGCCAGGTACTTCTGGCTGGGCAGGAACCATCCTGTTAGCAAATCCATGGAGTGGGTAAAAGTGAAAAACATCAGAATCACAAGTTGTGCTACACAATTCATACAAGCTGTTGTTGTGAAGTTCCACTTCTAGAAGAAAAATCTTAATTGTGATCTTTGAGGCATGCACTGTGATTAATTAACCTCCAGTGGCTTGCATGGACCAGAAGTGTGTGAATGGGAAAAAGGCTGAGGAAGTGTTTGGAGCATCTTAGACATGCAGACATTCCAAATCATAATTTCCTTTATATCATTTCAACCATATGTATTTTTATGGGCTTTTTTTAGTGCCTAAAAATCAGAAAATAACTTTTAATTGTTGTTTATGAAGCACCATATGGCTGTCTGTAATTTTGGCTTCTTGTGGAATGAGGAAAATGAAATTAATAGGAAATCACACTCAGAAATCTATTATTAAGTTAATGGAGCTAACAGCTTGTCCAGTGTCCTCATATAGATCATGTTGTAGCTGCATATAATAAAAAGTGAGTCCTTATAAGACCACAGAGAAAATGAAGTGCAGAGAGAGGCATGTGTTGGTACTGGGCATGGTCATGAATGGCTCAGCTAACTGGTGAAAATCAAGTGTACAACATGAATTTTGGAAGTTGCTTTACCATGTGTTTGAAATAGTTAATATTTTCTTCTAGGTGGTTTATGAATTAAAGGTTCATCTCAGGATAAAAATGTCCCATTTTTTATTTTCATTTTTCAAGTAGAAACTTGTTTGGTCCACCCAACTAAGTTGTTCAAAGTTCTGTGCTTTTTTTTGTGGCTTAACATTCAATAAGTAAGGGGAACACTTGAAACCTAATTTTTTTCTCTCTTAACCTGTCCTAATAGGCAGTGAGTTTTCAGAGCTGAAACTGTAAAGTTTGCATTATCTTGCTTCCACCAAACATTCACAATTGAAGACTCTTAATACAATGGTGTGAAAAAAGAATATATCACAGGATGAACATCTATAAAAATTACCAAGCTATGAAAAGCACAGCAGGAGTTTTTTCTCCCCCCCTTATCTGGAACATTCCCTAAATTACCTTTCTTCAGTATTTTTGAAAAGTGTCTGCAGATGATGTGATTCTAAGAAAAATATCACAGAACAAAAAAGAAATCTAGAAAAAATATGTTGTTTTTTGGTTTTGTTTTTTTTTTTTTTTTCTTAGAAGGCTAATTAATATTGGCAGGGATGCACTGTTAGGGATGGGTTTATGTTGAATGTCTTGGCTATATGTGTAAGAAGGAATTGTATAAGTTGGGTAATTTTATAAAGCTGTAAAAAGAACATTGTTCAGGTGATACAGATATGAAACTATGTTCCAAACAATATTTTTTTGGCATTGAATCTAAATTAACCAGTGTATCGTTGATCAGTGAGATGGTCTTTTTAGGTAGTAATTAACTCTGAAATATTGAATTAGATATTAAAGATTCTTATAATACGTCTGCTCTTAACCTTTTTCCAGTATCAGATTATTTTGGCAATTGCTTCTACCTCACATCTGTGATGAGTAAACAAAAACAAGAGGAGGATGGTAGTGCATCCCTTGTTACTTGGGCTCAGTGATTACTGGTGTTATCTGACATTAAGTTATAAACACAGGTGCTTACCACACCTGAAACTACACCTGTCTACAGCAGTTAATATTTACCAATTGCCAGAGGACTAAAATTTTTCTTTTAATACTGCTTAATGCAGTGGGATTTTTTGATGCAATTAGAAGCTAGATACCATGAAATCTAACAACAGTGTAGGAAAATATCTCCAGGAGTAAATATGGTTGCTGTTTTGGTTGCAGTGTTTCTGTTTTAAATAGGTATCTCTCAATTCATTTTTGTATTCCATTGTCTCCTGCATTCTTTAAACCTTTATGTGGTGAGTTTTCCCTGTCTGGTTCATACTTGGATAACTCTGTTTCTAGATCTGGAGCTCTGGAAATGAATGAGCTTTTGCCCAGTGTCTCCACTCAGTTAACCTCCACTTGAAAAGGTGGAAACATTAAAACCAACTCTATTCCTTCTTCCTGGATTTTCTTTTCACTCTGGGTAAAATTCATTGCTACTCCAGATGGCCACAGCCATACCTGTTCATCATTTTAATCCCACTTTTATCTGCAAAATAACTTGAATTTCACATTT
This sequence comes from Oenanthe melanoleuca, assembly GCF_029582105.1. Classification (NCBI taxonomy): domain Eukaryota; kingdom Metazoa; phylum Chordata; class Aves; order Passeriformes; family Muscicapidae; genus Oenanthe; species Oenanthe melanoleuca. The sequence continues at coordinate 5,088,954 of NC_079346.1, forward strand.
GTGCAATCCTTCAGCATCTCAGTTACTGGATTTTCCTTCTCCAACCAGATTTTACACCTGATGTCAGGTGTCTGTTAGAAGCTGTGCTGGGAAAATTCTTTCTGTAAATTGAGAAAGTGTTTCATTGTGGAGTCTGATTTCCTTCTTCAAATAGAAAATACTTCAGTAAATGATGCTACATCTCAGTGGTCAATACTGAGATCTTAAAAATGTCCTCTTTTAAGTATGTGATTTCTGTGAGTAGTGAAGAAGGTTGGGAAGGTGGTGGTGGTGGTCACTGGCTGTGGGGAGAGGAAAGTCAGGTATTTTGGTTTAGTTTTGGCAGGGGGTGGCAATCAGTGTTACTTCAAAATCAAGGCAAGGAATCAAGGGCATATGTAGAATAACAGCTCCAAAGTAATACTTTTCAACTTTCTGTCTTGAGCACTACTGAGGCAGACATAAATTCTTCAAAGTGATAATTTTCCCATCCAGATGTTTCCCAGATAATGACCAGTCTAGCATGATTCTCTTCAGAGGCTCAATAAATTATTTCAGCAATGCATTGAAAACTTTGTACTTAATTCCACTGAATAAGTTGGATAATGAATCAGTCTACCAGAGGACATTTCAATCCTACTGGGCTTGGCTCAGATCAGAATACTGCCAGATTTGCTATTCTTTTGTATGTTTCTAGTTTTGGATGTGGATTGATTTATTTATGGTCTAAACCAGCAAAATATGTGGTATCTGATGCTGCCCTACACAATGAAACAAAAGTTAAGGGATATGAGGGTAAGAGCTTTAGTAGAATTGTATAACAAGAACTGTCTCTGGGAGAGAAATTATAATTTTGCTAAAAATGTAGATTTTCAGCTGAAAGCTGTTCAGTATTTTCACTGCTTTGGGTAAAAATGCAAACTGTAGAAGAGATTTAGGTTTGGAGCTTCATTAAGAAGTTCTTCATGAAATGTGTCAAAGCCCCACTGAGGGAAATATTTATGCAGGCACCCAAATGCCAAGCTGGCATCAGTGTGTGCTTAGAATGAAGCAGATAAATACCTGTTTGATGGGAGCATCTGTATTGTGTCACTGTAAATTGTTGTAGAGAGGAGAAATGGCCACTGTGGTGGTGATTAAAGAAGTGAGGTGCCTTGAAGTGATGCAGTGCATGCACATTGGTACCTGTCAGGTCACTTTGTCCTGTTTTAACAAGCAGCAAGGGATGAAGAAAGCCTTTGAAGGAATTTGGTCCTGGCCTAGTATTGGCAGCCTTGCAGAAACTGGGTCTAAAGTTGATGCACACTGAGATATCTCCCTCTCACTTTCGAAGGCTTTGGTTGCCCAGCCTCCACATAGAGCCTCCACTCTATGTTTCTTTAAGCTTTGGCTTCCATTTTAATGCTGATTTTTAAGGATCCTGCTGGGCACAGCAGGCCTGTATGGAAAGGTTGTGCTTAGCAAAGGGTTAATCATCAAATCTCTACTTGAACAGGGTTCACCTGTCACATTATGGATTTGCTAACCCTTCTTAAGTAGTGGTGGTAACACTGCAGTTGTCTTTACTCTCTGCATATTTTCATATAGGAAAGAGAATAAATTTAGATTTTGTATCAGGAAAAAATTCCTTACTTTTAGAGAGGTGATGCACTGGAACAAGTTGCCCAGAGCAGCTGTGGCTGCCCCATCCCTGGAAGTGTCCAAGGCCAGGCTGGACAGGGCTTGGAGCAGCCTGGGACAGTGGGAGGTGTTGGAATGAGATGGGCTTTAAGGTCCCTGCCGAGCCAAATCATGTGATTACACAGTTCATATTAACTTGCTTTGTTACCATGTGAACTCCCTGGTTTTTTGCTTAGGTTTTTTTATTTCATGCTCCATTTTTGAGAATATCTCCAACTACAACAACTCCTTTATGATTAAAAGTGAAGTGTGAAAAAAACTAATATATGTGCCTCGGTTTTTATGTATTCTACACTACAGACAATTTTTTTTCTAAATCATCTCTGCAGTTCAATAATGGATAAAAGAATTAGAATCAGTGAGAGAAGGCTTTGTATATTTTGTGCCTTCCATATAATCAGAAAGAATGAAATTTTGAACACGTTCCAGGAAAGCAGGTGTGTGTATTGTTGCAGCAAGGGGCGAGAACAGCGTTTGTTCCTAATGGCTGCTTGACTTCAACACTACAGATTGCATAAAGCCTGTTCCCTGAACTGCATTAAAACAAATCATGTTATGGTATTCAGTCAAGAATTTAGGGCACAGTTGATCTGCCTGAGTTTGCTAACTTTAAAATATATTTTACTGGGGGGGTGTGGGGGGGAAGGTTAGCATGTTATTTTAGCAAGGAAAACTTGAAATCCTTGTAAGCTTTGAAAGGTAAAGATGCAAAGAAAACTGTCAGCAGATTAATTTCACTATTTTTTCCATAGTTTAGGGAAATGGGAAGGATAGAGAGAAATGTCTTAATAAGAATCTGTTAAAACTGACAGATTTTTTAATTACTGTTTTAGAAATCAAGTTCTTGTGATTTATTAATGTATTTTATACTTACAAGGAAAGCAGGTCTACTAAAGCACATGATTTTGCATCCCCAGGTTTCTCTGCTTAACAGAGTACCCTGAGAAGCTTCCATGGTGGTATTGTCATAGGTATTGTGACTAACACAGAAGGAAAAGTCTGCTTGCTTTTGCAGACTCTTAAAATGAAATCATCTGAAGAGGAGAAAAATAATATTGGCTTTGGCATAATATAAAGAGTATTTTGAAGTCTAAAAGTAGCAAGAATGGACCTGTTTGGTATAATGATGGAAGAACCCCGGATCCCTTTGCATGGATTTTTCTATTTTTGTTCAGTATTTACTATTTATGTGCTGCAGGATGCCAGAGTGACTCTGCAGGTTACAGGAATTGCCTTTCTCTGCTTTGCCCATAGAATGGATGTTGCTTTAGAGCTGGCAGAAAGAGTTTTTTCTCTCTTGTCAGTGAACTTCAGTGCTCTTCCACAAAAGGACAAACTTGTTCCTTTCCTCATTGAGTTTCAAAGCACGTTTCTGCTCTCAAGTTTGTAAGCAAATGTGAAAATAGCCATTTTTCTAAGCCCTTTGTCTATTACAGAGGAAATTTATGTAAAAAATAATGAGAAGTTAGGTTGAAAAAAGAAGCTGTTAAAGGCTGAAAAATATCAGAAATAAGATATCCCATGGAGTTTTAAACAAGCACATACAATGAACACTTTCAATATGAGAACTGTTTCTTTGGATCCCTGCCTTAATGTGCATATTTTTCCATGCATTATAGTGGTGCTGCTGGATCTAGTGAGACTGTTTGCTGGATAAGTAATTTATCAGGTTTAACTTAAATGTAGGATGTGTGAATATTTGATTACTTTTACTCTGAGAAGGTTTAAGACTGCAATATTTAGAGTGAGCTTTAGCTTAGCTGATTTTATCTAGCCTTAAAATTTTTATCACTGGTGAAGTGTGTAGTAATGGCTGTGAAAGCAATTAATAATAGTAGTGACAGAATCAAGAGGCTGACTAATTTATCATTATAGATTTTAATGAGGCTTATAATCTAGCAATAGATATACAATATATTCAAAAGTATGGAATTATAAAAAGGATGATTTATTTAACTTTAATTCTAAACTAGTCTGCAAACCAAAGGTTGTAGAAAGTAAGCATGGAAGAACATAATTCTTTTTGGTGTTATGGAGCAGAAGGATGAAAATAACAGAGGAAGAGAGTTTAAATTAAAATTAAAGGGAGGGAAAATCGTTGTTTATCTTCATCCAAAAGGCCTTTAAGCACAACAATAGTTTTGTAGATGTGGGAGGTATCTTGTGGACAGCTTCTTTTTCATCTCAATCTGCTCCCTCAGCAGAGTGTGGGATCTGCCTCAGATGCTGCATCCCTGCAGCTCTCAGAGGATGGGCAGCAGTGGAAGTGGCAGCAATACCTGGGAAAAGCTGTCTCAGATTTCAGACCAAGTTGGTGTAAAGAGACCCAAAAGTGAAAAGGAGCAACGTTAAGATTCAGTGTTCAATGTGGAAACTAAGCTTTACTGCAGTTTTTCTATTATTGTATTATGGTTGTTATGGATTTACTTATTGCTTTTATTCTTCTTTCCTTGCTGGAGTCATCTACAGAATGTTTCTGGCCTGGAGTGTTGCTTAAAGGTAATAAGTGTCTGACAGGATCTTGCCTGAGCAGTGTAAGAGGGTGACTGAAATTTGGAAAATTAATTATAGCCAGTCCCACCCAAAGGGAAGTTGGAAACTCAGGTGGTAGGGGTAGCATGAAAACAAGAAAGAAGCAACAGTAATGAAACAGGACAGATGAGAGCCCAAAAGTAGGTTTCCTTACTGCTGGATCAGCTAGATGTGAGTGGTAAAACCCAAAACCAATCCAAACTGGACCCTTTTAAAGCTTCTAAGGGGAACCCTTGGTTTTGGAAGAAAGGCTCTGAGATGCAGTTTGGGAGAGATTATTTAAAACCTGTACAGGACACTTGAGCATTTGTGGGTTTGCCTGAACATTGGTGAGGAAACAAGTAGGAATGGCATGTAGGTGTTCTGGGGTTTGTTGGTATATTTATAATTCTTGTGTTATCCAAAATAAGGAGTAATTGCTGTCAGAAAATGTCTGTAATGTCTGCCTTGTTTTCCTCAAAGCAAAACTATTAAGCAGAGTGGGGGGAAACCCCTTGCTTTGGGAAAGGAAGCACTGAATTTACTCCAGTTTTTAGGATAACAGTGTTAAGCATAAGTGCTTGGGAGATGGAATTAGTCATCCAGTGAGATTCCCAGCATGTCCTTCATGGAATAATATTCTAGACAACCATGAAAGAGATATGGACTAAAGCCTGGATAGTGAAAGCAAAGTTGAAGTTGCACATGTCCAAACAAAGAAGTGATTTGTCTCAGAGCAGTATTACCAGGTAAATACATCTTTAGGTTACCCTCTGCCTCTTTATATAGGGGTGGAGAGTTTGGAGCTGGTTGCAGATTCCTGTAACTCATCTGGCTCTTTTGGGATTTAGGGAGAAGGAAGCACTCCACAAATTCTGCTCATCAAGCACAATTTAATTGTTGCATATAGGTAAAACCTTATAAAAGAAAAGACTTACAAAATCAGGCCTTGCTCAGCTGAACTAACAGGTAGCCTATTGAGTTCCCATGAGAAGTAAATTTTAAGAATAAAAATCAGTTTGCATAACAATCTATTCTTGTGAGAAAAACAGGTTGCACCTGCAAAAACAAGAATTTCATCCCATGAGAATCCACAAAGAAAAAGTGTAAACACCTGTGTAAAGAGAGAGTCTTAGCACATACACACACCTTCTAAGCAATGAACTGAGTGGCAAAAAGGTTCCTAACAGCTGGAGTTAAACATGATGTCTTTGAAAATGGTATAAAAATGGGCTGGAACATTAAAGTGGGGCTTTTGCCACTGGGACCTGGAAGTGTTGTGCCCATAGTTATTGACTGCTGTTGTTATAATTCATTATTTTACCTAGAGGAGGGTGGCCAGCAAGCTCTTGAAGCCAGTGACTCTGCAGTGGGCTGGGTCCTCTGTGCCTCTTGGCCCCCAAAGCTCCTGTGTGTTTGCATACTCAGTGTTGGGTCAGTGAGGAGGCAGGGCTGCTGCAAAACCTGGATTGGGCATGTCCTGACTTTGTGCAGCCCCTGTGACAGTGGGTTACTCTCATCTGCTTTGCAATGTGGCTGAGCTCATTCTGAGAGATCAGGGCATGTTCCAGAGACATTTTGCTGCTGCTGCAGCACTTACAGTGGAGTCAGGGGTTTGCAGTGAACCCTTCTGTGCTCAGCTGCCTTACACTGGGGTAAAATACACTGATGGAGTAGTGGAACAGGTTCTGCATTTTTAAAGGAGGTGCAGACAATAATTAATTTACACAGAGCCCCTGCAGATAGAGAAGCCAGACCACTGGAAGTTGCATAGTGAGACAGAAATTTGATTAGGAATTCATGTGAGACCTCCTCCCTTTGTTCCAAGCTCTAATTCTGTGGTGTGGGAGGTCTTGTCAAAGAGTCCTGAGCTCCCTCTGGTAGAAAGGCTTTTGTTCATAAACAGGGGAGTGTGTGAGACCTGTTCCCCTGCAGCCCTACATCGTGTGTTCTTTACAGCAGTTTATTTTTTATAAGCTACACCGCATTTTAATGTAATTGTTAACATGCCTAATTTGCAGCCACACAGTCGTATCAATAATAATGGAAAGTTGTTCACAGGTAATAAATTAGCATAGCATATAACCAGCAGAGCTCTGCTTCTCAGTATATTGTTCCATGATCAAGAATTCAGTAGTTAAATATACACAGCAGTGGGCTGAGAACAAGCTGTTCATTTTTGCTGCAAGCAGTACCAGTGGACCAGAGTAATCATAGCTCCCAAAAGCAGGACTGATTTTATTGATTTTAAATAGGCTTTCATTATAGCACTGAGCTTATTCCAATTGCAAGGAGTATCACTGCTGTTTGTATTCACAGTGCTGACTGAGGGAAGGAGAGGTTTTGTTGGATCTGTGTAGAGGCTGTTTGTCCCTCAGTGTTCTGTTCTGCCCTGCTGAAACACCTGAATTTATTACCAAAAATAAGTACTGAAGGCTTTTTTTCCTGTGGTTAAAGTTTTTTAGAAATGTAGAGCCAGACACAGTTCTGAAATTTTGAATTCTGAGTATTTTTCTGAGGAGTAAAGGTCTTGCTTATTTACTGGCATCTGACATAGGGACCAGCTGTATTTGGGTTCCGTTTTTTTAAAGGATTCTTTAGAAATTCTGGAATCACTTTGCTTGGAAATGATTGCTAAGACCACCAAGTCCAGCCATTTAACCTAACACTGCCAGGTCTAGCACTTAAACACCACACCTGCACCTCTCTCTTCTTCCACAGATTAATGTAAAAAAGGCAAATACAAGAGCTGCTCAGTCTGAGATATTAATGTATTCAGGTTATAATTAGTTAAGAACACATTCTGTTACCAGCAATGTGTCATTAATCTGCACGGAGCAGTTTGCAGCTATTTGTGCCTAAATTAGTGACACTTAAAAGCTGACAGGTTTTTGTATTGTTTCTAATGATAAAATTATAAATCTGTGACTAAAAATCCACATATGCACACTTAAGGAGCAGGCAGGTTTGTTATTTGGTTTTCTTTGGAGTTTTTGTGTTTGTTTTTGTGTTTTAATTTACACAAGTCTGGTCAGTCAGTGCCCATGCACAGAAGTTGGTTGAAGCCTTAATGCTGTTGAAAATGTACTGTAGTTTATGGTGGTGTAAAGGAATGTTCTTTGTGATAGATTTTCTTCAAATCTTTTATGTGTGACTACACAGTCCTGCTTAAACATTTTATCCCGTGTTACTAGAACACTTTGGAAGGGTATTAATAGAAATTAGTTACACCTTTCTGAATTTAATGGGTTTAATAGTAGCTTTATTTACCTTTTTATATATTCTTTTTTCCTTAAACTTACAGGTGAAGGTGAATTACTTCAAATATTCCAGCTAATCCCACATTTTTGTTTTGGCATAGCCTTTCATAGTATAATTTAGGAATTCAGGCAGGAACAAACAAAAACTTTGAGCATTTCTAGAAATAAACTCTTTAAATAAGATGTGGTGACATTAAGTAGTGAATCAACTTGCTGAGTACTGAATGATCAAGCCTAGTTACTGTAAAATAAGATCTGGATGGTTTATTTCATTTTACAGAGTTTGGGCAAATAATTGTGGAATTAAATTGCTTCCTGTTGGTTTCCTGCAGGGCATGAAGAATCTGCTACTGTGAGTTGCTGCATTGATTAGTTCTTCAGGTCTAATCTTTACATGGCTGTGCTCACTTTTGTGTCTGTTTGTTTATGGGTTTGATAGTTGCTTTTCTGAAGTTACTGAATTGCCTTGATAGTCCTCTAGTGGATTATAAAAATGTAGCCATTAATTCCTTTCTCTAACTTCATTTGTTGGAGCCCAGTGGAGATAATTGGTGCTCCTGGAATGTGTTTGTTGGGAATGAGGGTGATGATCACTCCCAGAACTGCTACCACCCATCACTGGCAATCAAAGCTCCCATTGTTGGGATGCTTGGAAGCTAAAATTGATTTAATTAAATGCTTACAGCATCTATTAACAGTACCACAGATTCTTTATCACAGCAGTCACTGTGATTTTTGGAGTTTGCTTCTGCAGGTTGAAAAGTGATTTATAGTTTTAATTCATCTTAATTTGTGTGCTTAGGAAACATTTGATATAAAACTTTTTGTTGCATTTAAATTTCCTTGTTATCTGCCCTGCAGTGGCATGAGTAATAGGGAGCCTAGAACAGGAATATATTGGAATGCATGAAATATTTTCAGAGAATGCTTTTAAAGTTCAGAGAGATATATGTCAAATGTTACTGAATGGATAAGCATGTGGAGAGATTTTAGCCTCAAGAAGCTTGGAAATTAAACGTTTCTTAATACAGTATCTGTGTTAAAAATAATTAATGATAATATTAATAGTAACTAATACTATCACATCTACTGTGGTAAAGTACAATACCTGTGTTAAATAGAATATTTGTTTAATGATATTTATTCTATTCTAAGGTTCAACTTTTTTTTGTGGCTTCTGAAATTTATTATGCAGGACTTTGAAATGATGCTGTGTCACAGCTTGCCTGTGCCAAAAATTGCTGCACTTCTAAACTTACATTTAATAATCTGTAAAATGTTTTTAAAGCCTAGAAAGCCTCTGTGTGTTTGAATGAAAGTATCTGTATCCTCTGTGCCAATTAAACAGTGAATTTGTCAACTTAATAACAAATTTTCATGTTTTATTGATACTTAGATAAAAGGTTATTTTCCAAGGTGTGACCTAATCCAAGCACCACTGAAATCAGAGATTTCCACAGGCTGCAGGAGAGGGTGACAAGGAGCCTTTTCCAGGCACACTTAATGATCTGTTAATATTAGGATCTCAGACTTTGCAAAGCACGCAGCACTGTTATGATGAACGTGCAAAGTGACAGTAGTTGGTGTTAATAAACATCTTAAGGCACCTGGGAGCTGTTCAGGGTTCAGGAATTCGCTGTGATCTGGAGCTGCAGAGGTGATGAGTGATGGTTTGGTTCGGTGGGTTGTTTTCTTTTCCCCTCGTGTTTGATTCTGTAAGGATGTCAGGATTGCTTTTGTTTGGAATGTAGGACATGGTGCAATTGCTTTTGTCACTGTCTTGCTGCACTTTTGTGTTACTAAGAGACTGTTCTACTCAAATTGCCAAAGATCCAAGTGATGCCTCAGAGACAGATGAAATGTTTTCTCAGCTCCTGCCCTTGCTCTGCACTCACCTGCCCTTTGGAGACAGGGATTTCTTATTTAGGAACCACATCCTTGCATTTCCTTCCACGTGTTCAGAGCAAGGAATGGAATTTATTTCCCATGATGAGCATAGTTTTGTTGTGCATTCAAAACAAAATATGGTCTGATTTCTGTTTAAAGACCATGGCAGTGTGTCAGCCACGGAGCTGGCTGGTTGTGTGGTTTGTTGTGCATGTAGCACAGCATGGTTCTGATCTCTACAGTGACATTTATCCCTCTAATAAGCTGTGTCTCCCTTAACTTCCTTGAGCAATTCTTTTTTGGCAAGCTTTCTTTATAGAAATTATGAATTTACTCTTGTTTTATTGCTCACTAGTTATAAACAACTTCTTGTTGTTTTAAGAATCCAATCTGGAAATGCTTTTTGATCTCAGACTAACAAGCTCAATAATAGACAAACCACAGAATTGCATTGTGTTTTTCTTTTACAGAAGCAAAGGAAATTGTTCTGAAGGCACAGATTCTGGCTGGAGGGAGAGGCAAAGGTATTTTCAATAGTGGATTGAAGGGAGGAGTTCATCTAACTAAAGAGTAAGTACTTTGAATTGAAAAAAATATAAATAAATTGCTCCTTGTATAATATTTAGGCTGTTTACAGTAGCTATGGACTGTTTCTTTTAATATTTTTCAGTAAACTAACACTTTTCCTTTGTTTGTAGCCCTAAGACTGTTGAACAGCTTGCTAAACAGATGATTGGGTACAATCTGTCAACCAAGCAAACTCCAAAGGATGGTGTGACAGTTAAAAAGGTAAGATTTTGGCCTCTTGAAAGTTGAAAACTGTTCAGCTGCAATTTTGCATTAATAAGCTGGGATGTATGACAGATTTTTTTCAATCCTCCAATTCCTGATTGATTACATCTAATTGTTAAAAAAAACCAAAAATGTTGCTTCTTCAGTTTGTGTATACATTTTGTTCATCAATTTTGGCATACCCACTGATGGAAAAATAAATTGATTTCTGCAATGTATATTGAAGGGAATCCTTTTTCATAGGCTCATCTTCCATCAAATACATACTAAATGGTGATATAACTGCACTTTAGCATTAGCTGTACGTGCTTATTGACATTCTGCTGACAGAAAATAGATACATAGATACATAGGTTCCCTTTAGTAATAATATTATCTGTATTTCAGTCACCCTCTGGTCTGGGCAAGTGTTAAGAGAGTGACAGATGAATCACAGAATTGTTTGAGTTGAGAGGGATCTTTAAAATTCTTTCAGTCCAACCCCATGCAATGAGCAGGGGCATCTTCAATCAGATCAGGCTGTTCAGAGCCCCATCCAGCCTGTGCCAGTGCTTCATCACCCTCATTGTAAAAAAAATCTTTCTTATATCTAGTCAAAATCTGTATTCTTGAGTTTAGAACCACCTTGACCTTGACTGCAACAAGCCCTACTAAGGAGTTTGTCCCCAACTTTATTGTAAGCCCCCTTTAAGTATTGAAAGGTTTGTATGAGATTGTTTTCTCAACTGGAAAAAAAGTCTGAACAGTAGATTCTTTCTACTTGTTGCAGGTACAGACTAAAATATGTTCATGGTAGTGGTTGAGGTACCAAATGAACACGGGAGTTAATTTTCCAAGGATGGTGCTTTCTGCAAGGCACCAAGATTCACTTCAGCATAAATGATTTGCTCTGTATTGGCCTAAATAAGAGAAGCAAAGATTCAGCAAGATTCTCCTTCAAATTAGTAAAATTCTGTAAGTGAGGAAATCCTGGCAATTTCCTATCTGCTGTATCTGTTTTTATCTCTTGCTTTGTTTGACTGAGCAAGAATCCTCACACAGGTGAGCAGTCAAGAGCCACACTCTGTCTGATGCCAGGAAATAATTTGGCATGAGCTGTAGGAGCTGCAGTTCACATTTAATATCCTGTGCACAGCTTGGTGTATTAGCATAGAAGGGGAAGGAACACCTGTCTGGAAAGATCCTGCCTAATGAGGGCTGGAGGAAGGAGTTCAGGCAGTTCTTCTCTTGGGGAGCCAGGAGGGCAGATTACCATCACTCCTCAGGGCTGTTCTTGAAAAGAAATACTATATATTAACATAGGAAACTCAGTTTTACCATTAAGGCATGTCTGTCAGAGATCCTGCTAGTACTAAGGATGTAAGAAAGTTTATACCTTTTCCATATTAAGGCACTCTGCTTGGGAAAATTAAAATTGGTATTGTAAAAGCAGCTTTCTTTTCTAAGTTCTTTGTTTTTATTCTTTGGCCCTAGTTGGCCTGCCTGGAATACATCCATACAGAGTGCAAGCCTGTTCATCACTGACAGATTCAGTTCTGAAAAAGAAGCTATTAATTTTCTTTGAAATTGATAGAAATGGAAGAAAGGTATGGGTGTTGGGGTGTTTTTTACATAGGTTATTCAAATGATTTCTATTAGGATGACTTTTGTGCCATGTAGCTATAGAATATTTCACTTGTGGTTCCTTTCTCCCCCTCCACATGTTGTGTGAATGAACAGTGGGCAAGACTAAGCAGCTGGGGCAGAGGTGAAGTTTGAGGTGAAGTTTGCACTACTGAACTTCAGATATTTATTTTGGTGGTACAGGATTGTGTACAGCCATGAAAAACTGTGTATTTTTCCTTTGCTGTAGAGTTCCAGGGAAACTGGTATTTTAATGTTTATGCATGAAAAAACAATGTGATGCTTTTCACTGGGAGAAGCTGATAATCTGCTGTCATAGACTTTTATTCTGATTACAGAGTTGGCTTTTAAAAGTATGTTGGCTTTTAACTAGTATGTTTTATATTTTTTGATATTGAGTTCTTGATTCTTAATAATTAATGGTAAGAGCATACACTCTGCTTTAAATTAATTCACTTTGTAGCAGTTTGCCCAATGTTATGCTTATTAGGTAGTGAAGAAAGCATGTTTAAAATTATGCACTAGTTCATCAAAAAACTATTTCCTAGCAAAATTATGTATTTTTAAAAAGAATTTCTCATTTACAAAGTTAGCTCACATTGGGATCTTCAAGGTAGTTGGAGGAGCTGAGGAGCTTGGCTTTGTGGTGTCAGGGCTACAAAATCAAATACTGGCATTTTAATCAAGGGGCAAACTACAGGAATAGTATTAAACATACATTTAGATATGTCTGAGATATCATTTAATGCAGTGGGAACTTTTGAGTACTGAAAATGCGAGGCAGACTCTTTGGGCTTGCTAAGGGCAGTGAGGAAGATGAGAACAAATCCACTGGCATTTTTTGTTTTATTTCAAGGCATGTACTTTCTCTCATCATGTATGGAAGAGTTTGTGTTCTACAAGTACTTAAGGAAAATTGCATTTCAGGAAGAACATGCATGCTTGTAGGGTTTGTGCTTTTTAAACTTTTCAGTGTTGTGGAAAGTTTATGTGGTATAAAATAGTCCTATGTTTTAAAAAATTTAAGTAATAAACATTTTTCAGAAGGAAAAATAGATGTTATGTCACTTTCTGTGGAGCAATCAATGAGCTAGTGTCAAGTCAGGGAGTGGAAGTCACATACCTTTTACATGTATTTGTAAGGAAGGTATAAAAGGTAGAAATTTTCTACAATTAAAATAATTATGAAACAGAAAATGGTGATTTCAGCCTGTGCACCTGCTACAGAATTTAAAGTGTGTTTGTGCCTCTTCAGATTGATGTTTCTTAAATTAATAGCAATCTCTTCAATTCCCTTGTAACTTGGAACCTGTTCTGTGAGTTTACATAAAATCCTCTTATGGCAGTTTGGAATTTGGAGAGCCTGGCTATCTGTGGTGACAGTCTTCTCTTATCATGACAACCTGAGAATTCACTACCTGTGTTTTCTCTCCAAGCAATAGCAGAATGAACATTTTGCATATTTGATTCTGTTTTAAAAAAAGCTGTTACACTTACCCTCATGACATTAGATGTCTGACTTAAACTTTTAGGTCAGGATTTGTTACAGAGAAGGCAAGCTTGAAGTTGTCAGGAAGTTTTAATGAAAACTGATTTCCCCCCAGGACATTTTAAATATAAATATGATATGGTAAACAGATAATGATGTGTCATATTCTTTATCAAAAGCAAAACAGACAAAATGTGAGAAGAGTCAACAGTCTGTAGATTCAATTTCACTGTTCTTAACTGTTCATCAATGTGTTTGCATTAGCTCTGTTGTGTGAGTGATAGGTAGACCTAAATGATATTTAAAGACCTGGAACATCAATTTCCCTGGCTGTGCTCTGCATCAAACAGGGAGAGTGGTGAAGGAAAGTTACTTTGTTGGAAGAAATTAGAGATATTTCACAATCTGACAATTTTTGCTCTGAGGTTGCCTATGCAAAGCAGACTCTCAGTATTAAGACTGAAGTGTCTGATGATGTTAACATTGTTAATTAGCTACAGTGAAGACAATCACTCTGGCTGGAAGTCACAGTTGAAGATACCTGATTTAATGATGTTAGTTCCACCTGCTGTGCCTGCAAATGTATTCCTCAAAACTTGTTGAGTGTATTCCTATCCTAAGTCTGGCCCTGACCCTGAGCTCTGTCTAAAGCATCTGACTCACATTTTTCAGATACATTGATGCAGGATATCTAAGAAGGTGAAAACATGGATGCAGGTAAAAATAGTAGCAAATCAAGGATGCCTTCCCTACCCTTGCTTGTTAATTTGACAAATCTTGGCAGGTAGCCAAGCTGTGTCTCTGAAGTTGTCTTTTAGCATCCCTCTGTAGTAGACTAAAATAGGCAGATGCTTTTAAGTAGTACAGTAGTTTTCTGCATTCTTGTTTCTCTCCTTCACCCTGGCTTTCTTTGCTTTCCTTTTGAACAGTCACTTATTTGAACTATTCCTTTACATCCCCCTCTGTTGTGTGAATAAAGCGAGGTAAAAGTAGAAGGAAACAAAATTACTATAAAGCAAATTTCTTCCAAGTCAAAGACCATAAAGAAATTTCATATTTCCTTCAATTTTGAGAACTGGTGGCTTTATTTGATTCCTTGTTTCTTACTTTTTTTTATTTCTTCTTCTCTAAAACCTACTGCCTGGAAGAAAGTCCCTACATTCTTTCTTATGTACTCTGGAATAGGCTGTCAAAAATGTGACTTGGTGAAAGTATAGTGCATCATTCTTGTTTATAGTCCTTGAACTATGAAAACCCCAGGAATACTCATTTGATGGAGCACCTTGTGCCAGGTAGGCAGAGTTTTAAGGCTGCAGGTATAAAAATGCCTCTCGGATCTGCTGACTGAGAGGAGGAATTTCTCCTTGTGGTGTATTCAGTGATGGTCACTGTCTGCAGTCATTGTTCAAAACTGTCACTTCATAAACAGGCTGTGTTAGAAAGATGTTGACACTTAATCCTTCTGAATTATTTAATATTTGGAAGTGATTTTCCTGATTTCTACCACTTCCATTAAAAGAGGGGAAATAGTAGCTCTCTTAAGGAAAAGCATAATGCTAATTAAATTGCAGAGGTGCCTGCTTCACTTTCAGATTGAAAAGCAAGACTGTAGTGCAGAGCAGAACTAGTGTCTTTGCAGCTTTGATTATGTCATCTGTTATGATCACAGGCAACAATTATTAATAATCATATGCAGATCCTTTCCTAAAATTAAGAATGTTTTGGAAAATTTAGTTTTCTTATAGCAGAACAGTTGTGTAAAACTACTCAGTCTCTGAAATTGCTTCAATAGCTCTTGTTTAGCTATTGCAAAAATGGACAGTCCAGGTCAGGAGAGAGGTACAATCATTGTAATACCAAAATGGAAAAAACCTTGTCTTGTTTTTGAGAGGAAGAAGAAATTGCAGCAAAGAGTTTATATGGGCCAATTTCTGTCACTTTTAATGTATTACTTTTAGATTCCAAATGTGGGATTTAAATCATCTTTCTGTTTGTGCTGTGGTGTCTGTCAGATACTGGTATAAAATGGCTCTGTAGCTTATTGTAATAAATAGAAAGCAGTAGCTCTTTGGAAAAATAAATATCTGTGTTTCTAGGTAGTGCCAGTATCTGAAGGACACACACCTGCTTGACTCTCTAAACTGAAAGTAAAAAGCTGGATGGCAGAATTACCTGTAAACCCATTTTGTTAGGAAATGCTTGAGCAGAGCAAGAATTCAGTGCAGAGATTACAAGGGTTGGGTGACCTTTGGTCAGAACAAGAGAGAGAATTTAATCCTGAGGATTTGCTGATGAGGAAGAGCTGCATCCAAAAGCCACCATGCCAGTCCTCCTATCTGTGTGATCTGCACCCTGACTCAGGTCTTTCTGGGGACAAGAATTATTGTCTTGGCAATCAAGAATTACCCCAAATTATTGGGATAAAAAGGTAATACAGAGGTCTGCAGTATGGATACAGCAGCAGCTCTTGGAAAACCCCAGCACTGAGGTGTTCCTGGTTCACATTGCTGGCTGCATCCCCAGTGAGAGGAGCAGAAGTAGAGGAGTCTCTTAGTTAAGGAGAGAAAGGTCACAGGGTTGTAGTACTGTAGTAAAAGCAATGAAACCAATGTTTATTTTCAGGACAGCAGCTATCCAACTGCTGCATTTTAAGGCAAAGCAGAAGTCAGAACCATTGATGTTTTCTTTTCTTCCCTCTGCCCATTTCTAGGTGATGGTTGCAGAAGCACTGGATATTTCCAGGGAAACATACTTTGCAATTCTGATGGACAGAGCCTGCAATGGACCTGTCATGGTTGGCAGTCCACAGGGTGGTGTGGACATAGAAGAAGTTGCAGTAACAAGCCCAGAACTTATCTTTAAGGTATTGAAATAATGTTTTACAATAACAATTTTCCTTGCAGGTTATCCAGAAGAATATTTTCCCCCTTTCTCCTCCCATTTTTCCTTCTTTCATGTAAAAAGAAGACAGGAAGAACCATAAAAATAGTGTTTAATCAAATACAGGATCATACCTGTCATCTAGTAAATGAAGCATATTTAACATCTGATTTTACTAGAATTCTTCAATTAGGAAAAGATCTTAAATCTGGCTGTTATGTGCTATGTTAAACTTCATATCTGAAATGTTTTATGAGTTTCACTTTCAGGAAGGTACAAAGTTTTTTCACATGTGGGTTGGTGCCAATATATTTATTGCTTCTGTGGCTGTTTTTCTCTAATTGACAGAGTTGTTAATTATTTTTTTTGTACCTGCAAAGACTTTTACATCTGAAATACAACTGTTGTAATTACTTTCTTAATGATGACTACACTGAAGTATTTTTTAAGTTACTGTGGCAATATAATGAGCAGACAAGCTATTCAGCTGAGAAAATAATGGATACAATCAAGTATAATTATTAAAAAAATTGTAAAAATATTTAATGCACATTTAAAAATTATATAAACTTCACAGTGTTACTGGGCAGTGACACTCATTGCCTTGAAAATATTCCAGAATATGTCATAAAAATTAACAGACTAAATATTCGTCAATGCCATCTGTACAGTAATTAAAAGTGAAAACTGGTGTCACATTGTCTTGTCAGCGTGCCACCCTGAAGAATTATATATTTTTTGGAAGGACTGTTTCATAGTCAGTGTGGTAATTATAACATCCCCTATAGGCAGCTGCTATAGCCTCAGTCTCAGGGAGCCTTGGCAAACAGCCAGCCTTTAATTACTAATTTGCACATGTATACTAAGTGTTTTCCTTTTGAAGTTATAAACCTCCATTCTGATGGAATATTTAGTTGTATTTATGCATGTTACTGTTGCAGGAGGAAATAGATATTTTTGAAGGCATAAAGGATCGTCAGGCGTTGCAGATGGCAAAAAATCTGGGATTCCAAGGACCTTTGCAGCAGAAGGTAACTTGACTCCTCTCCCTGGGTTTAGGCTGAAGATTTTTTAGCCCAGTTCTGTGTTAAATGTTTTCCAAAAGGCCAAGTGTCCATTAAATCAGGATCATTTTTGACATTCTAAATACTAAATTGCACCTGTGTAATTGTCATTAGGCTTTAGCATTTTGAGTAAGCTCCTTCTAGTTTTAAAGTGGGAGTCCCTATTCTTTGAAGCAGTCAATGGCAACGTGCTGTCCCACCTTGTGGGATTCCTTTGCTTTCATTGGAATTCCACTGGAGCTCCATAAATGGCATGGGGAGAGCTGTTTTGGAAACTGGCCCTTAATATAGGGAGAAA
This sequence comes from Oenanthe melanoleuca, assembly GCF_029582105.1. Classification (NCBI taxonomy): domain Eukaryota; kingdom Metazoa; phylum Chordata; class Aves; order Passeriformes; family Muscicapidae; genus Oenanthe; species Oenanthe melanoleuca. The sequence goes on from NC_079346.1 coordinate 5,106,417, forward strand.
GAGAAGTTTGTCTGGCTTTGTGTATAAAACCTTTTAAATTTTTTTGTTCTTCAACTGGAAAACAAAAATGTTATGTTTTCAGTATCTCTTTACTATAGGTATATATATTTTGTATATATATATTTGCCTTTATGCATCATTTTGGAGAAAAGAAAAGAGAGCTTATTTCAGCTGGTCTGGTTCTTTTCTGTAATATCAAACTGTCATTTTTGTAGAACTCCTTTATTTTTAATTCAGCAGTTTTAATTATTTTCTATCCTAACATGCAATTAACAAATGCATAATGATTAAGTTGATTAACACACATTTGAAGATTTAGCTGTATATCTAATGAGGAGGAATGATTATGTAGAACCTTTCAACCCTTGAAGAGTTCTGGTACTTAATTAACAGCAAATATGTATGGACTTTTAAACAACACATTTAAATAATGCTGCAGGAATGCATTTCTTTCCTCATGCTGGCAACTAAAAGGAATTTACTGAAGCATAAGGACATAGTTTTTATCCAGACAAATCCTAGTATTTACTTATACATTCTCTAGTTCTAGGCTGGGATTTTCTGCTTGGAGAGGCTCAGTACTTATAGACCCTGAGAAAAAGAAGAGTTGCCATTAAGCTGCCTGATTCAGAGAGGTGCTGAAAGAGGGAGCAGCCCTTAATAAAAGTGAAGTGATTCTGGTGCAATTGCAGCAGAGGACTGTGGCAGCAGCAGCTTTTCAGGTGGCCCAGAGCCAGTGTGGGGTTCATGGGGGGCTGCCTCCCCTGTATCACTGCTGAGAGCCTCACCCCTGTGCTCTTGGGGTGCTTTGTCAACCTGAGGGTTTGTGCCAAGGAAACTGCTGCACATTTAAAACTGATATTTTTTTAAAGTCAAATCCATTGAGAATGCTTCAACTGATAACTCTTGAGCAGGGAGGGCATCCTAAGCATTTGTGCTGCTTCCCAACTGTGACTCTTAAAAAATCTTGTCACAGAATCACAGAGTGGTTTGGGTTGGAAAGGACCTTAAAGAGCCTCCAGCTTCAACCACCCTGCCCTGGGCAGGGGCACCTTCCACTAGATCAGGTCACCCCAAGCCCCATCCTAGCCTTGAACACTTCCAGGAATGGAGACTCCACAACTTCCCTGGGCAAAACTGGCATTGGGGTTGAGTCTTTCCAGTTGTAATGTTTTCCTTTGTATGACTGACCTTGTAGGGGAAAGCTGACTTATGCTTTCTTTATTCTAATCCATTTTACTTATCAGGAGAGGTGCCAAGTATTTTTGGGTTGTGCACTTCAGTTTGCTGATCAGTAATGAGAGGAAAAAATTGAGTGCTTTCTTTATTAGTGCACTTCATGTGCAAACTTATTTCAGCTAATAGGTTCACAGTGTGTAATGAACCAAAGGGATTTTTTTAATACATGCTCATGTTGCAGTTTTTAAGTAGTTCTATTAGTGGGAAAAAGAACAAAAGACTTGGAAATTAGTAGTCAGTGGTGGTACTTTCAGGAATCAGGCATGGAATAGATGGTGAGGGGTAATAGGGAACAAGCTGTCTTGTAATGAGTGAACAAGCTTCAGATGTAAGTTCTTGAAGAAAATATTTCAGACTGATGTAAGAAGGAGAAATAGATATTTTTCCTGAAGTCACCAGAGAGCACAAACTACTTTGTGGTTTCTGACTTTAGACTGATTAACATGAATGCAACTCAGATCTTGGTGTACCAGAGAATACTTCATTATGCTGGTGCCTAACAGTCACTTCCCAGTTCAACTTGTCACAGTAACTGCACTGCCTATTTTGTAGAAAATCTCCAGTTCATGTAGTTTTTAAATGCACATTTACAAAATGCTACACAGTATCATAATGCTGTATTATAACAATGTAAGATACTATGTGAATATGGTTAAGAAAACAGAAATAAAAGCAGTAATTATCTAGAATTACTGTGCAATGTAATACATTAAAAATTATTGATAATGGTTTACCTTTGCCTTGAAAACATGAACTTCCATTTTTCTGTGTGGTAATTGTAAATCATTTGATCACATTTAGGCAGCAGATCAAATTAAGAAGCTGTATAATCTTTTCTTGAAAATTGATGCCACTCAGGTTGAAGTCAATCCCTTTGGTGAAACTCCAGAAGGGCAAGGTAAGAAGTTGAAGGAAACAAATGAATGCATTATAATTCTTTATTTATGCAAACTATAAATTAAATTGCATAGAAGAATGTAGCAGCAGCTTTGCATTAATTTCATTTTGTAATGTAATTTAAACAACATTCATAAATATTCCCTTGGCAGATTTTATATTTCAGTACCTTTTGTTGTTTCATCCAAATACTGGGAGTATTGGTTTCTACATGTTCTGCTTGGTGAGAGACAGCAACATTTTCTGCTCTTCTGCTTGTGTACAAAGTTGGGGTTTTCTTGATTCTGTTTTGTGGGGGTTTTTTGGAGTTTTGTGTGTGTGTGTGTTAATGCTGCTAGAATTACTGAGATTGTGTGGAAAGAAACTTGTTCTTTCTTGTTTACATTCATATGGGTAATTTAAATTTTATAGTGCATGACTCTGCAGTCCACTAGAGCACAGGACAAATTTCAGCTGAGACAGGCACTTGGCTACATCCTTCAGGAAGAAAAAGGGTCACTGATCTTCCTGCACCATGACTGCAGGGCTGAGGAGGTGTAAGGAGCTGAATTAGCTTTCACCTCATTATAATAGTTGGTGCTCCAGCTGAAATCTTTCCTTCCATTTGTCATTTTTGTCCAAGTAACTTGGACAAAGGTGAAGAGGGGAGGAACTAAAGGTGCCTGTGTGTAATTGAAATATGGTGAGGCTGATCCAGGGGATCACAGCTACCTCCTCATTGCTCCATTTCACTGAGGTGCTGAAGGCTTATTTGGTAGGTACCAAGAGGGGAAATTGGTGTGCAAGTAGAGGCAAGTGAGGGAGAGAACAATAAATTATGAGAGGAAATAAAATGTGGTCCTTAAAGATTGGAAAGAACCATGGTGGTCCTGGCTTTGTATCCCTGCTGGAGTTCTGCAAGGTGGCACTGTGCAAATAAAGATTTGGGTAAGTTACCAAATTAGCTCTTCTGGAATGGCTGTGCATATTTATTAGACATATTTGTGCATATTTATTGAGAAGGGCTTAATCTGAGGGATGTTAGGAGTTTCTGTGCTGTTTTCTCTGAGGTTTTTCCCATGTGTTTTGCATTCAGGAAGCTGAGGAGCAGAAACAGAGTGGGTTTCAAGCTGTGAAAGCCCTCTTGCTCACAGAAATGCACTAGACTCTTCCTGTGTTTATTCTTTTTTTTTTTTTTGCTAGCAGTTTCTCCATCTGAAATGTTTTAAGAATAAAGACAAAACAAATGGAATAATGTTTGAGCAGCTTAATGCAGCTCTTCTTATTGATAAAATATAAGTCTCTGTATGAAGCCCAGTATTCTTGTCAAAGTAATGGATAAGGTGGATTTATTTCTTGCTGTGTTTTTTGTCTGGATTTCCATCAGGTTGTATGTATTTCTTTGTTTAATATCTGAGCAAATTCTTTGTTAACACTAGTGGGTCAGAAGCCTGATACTTCCCTTTTTTGTTGTTTGTTTTTTGTTTTGTTTGCTCTCAGTGTAAACTTGAATTGGCTGATGACAAAAATCCTACACTGCTAACAAAAATAACAGAAGTACTTCATGAATACAAGTGTTGGAGCATTCTTTGATATTTGTTTGGATGAAAAATCCATTTGTATAATCTATAGTGCATGTAACAATATGCTTTTGATAGTGAAAATGGTTTGATAAATATTAATACATGTTTTTGCTGCTACTTTGTACAGCATGGCCTTTGTTAAAGATGAATGTTCTGTAGAAATGAGTTTCTATTAATGTGGCATGGAGGATGTTTGTGTGTAAGGTAAACAGAGCTCTGAAACTGTAGTTGTACTTTAGCTTTGTGTGGGTTTAGCAATTTAAGCACCTGAAAGCTTGTAGAAGAAAAATTGTCTTATTTCATTGCTAAAAAAAATAATTAAAGCAGCTCTAGTGCATTAGAGGCATGTTAGGAGCTGCAGATGTTTCTGCTTTGGCACATTCCCACATGATGATTGACCAGGTAAGATCTTGACTCTTCCAAGAGATTTATTGTACACACTCACAAACAGTTCTCTGAAACTTCAGCCATTGAAGTGAAATTTGATAGTTTTAACTTGATCTGTTATTAGTTGCAAGTCAAATATTGAAAAAAAATTTTAAAAAATCAACATCCAAAAACCAAAACAGGAAAACCCAAAGCAGATCAAGATTATACAGCTGAGACTCTCCCACTTGTGTAAATGTTTTGTTTGCTGTTTCCTCAGCTGTTTTTTCCTAAATTAAGAAACTGTATATTAAACAGAGTTACATTTCCACCAAACAAGATTGTTTGTTTGTTATTTTAATTGATGAGTATCTATAGCAAAGACTAAAAATTAATTGTCCTCTTAATTGTCATTGACCTCCAGATGTGTGCAATGCTCATGGACACATGCACATGTACCATGGACATGTCCCAATGGCAATGTGAATAAAAACACCAGCAGATAGAAAAACTATTAGATTTTTATGGACACAGCATTTAAAGGCACTTAAATTTGATTGGTTTGCCTTGAGAAATCAATTATGCTTAAGTCAGTAATTATAATCTGAACATTGTACAAGGGAAATTACTTGCAAAGTAATATGATAAGTATATAGTCTTACATTTACTTAGAACATTTTAATCTAATGAGGCATTTGCCTATGCAAACCCATAGAAATAATGAGTCAGAAAATAACACTCTACAGGCATTTCTGTTACTGGTGTGTTTATGTGAATATTGTGGCTGCTAGCCAGTCCTTTGTATCTTTTATTTAATGTAGTCAGATTTAGCAACTTCTTAATTTGTTTTTACAACCATAGTGGACGTTGATGTTGATGGGAGGTTTATATTTACTTTATAAATTTTCTTTATTTAAAGTAATCTTTTGGTCATTTTTCACATATTTGGCTTCAGGTTTTTTGAGCTCTTTAACAAAATAATGTGTGTATAGTTAATAACATCAGAAATTCAAAATATGGCTAAGGAAAGCATTTTGTTTTTGCTTAACTCTGAATGTCTGCATGTTACCACACATGGCTTTGGGTTGGTGTTGCCTTTTATATCTGTTATTCTTTCAGAATATGCAAGGCACACTCTTCTGTGTCATTGCTGCAGCCCACCTGTCCAAATCACAAAAAATGCTCTCATAATACACAGGAACTTTGTTTGTAGCAAACACAGAAGACTTTCCAGGGTGATGTGGAGATCTTGCTGTGCCTTTTCTCAATAGAGGATTTATGGAAAATCTGTCCTTTCCTGCTGGACTCAGTGCTAGAGCTTCAGCTGCTCCTTGGTTGGAGGCAGCATCATTCCCAACAGGATTCTCCTGGCTGCTGGAGTAGCTGCAGTGTTTCAGAAGCTCTGGCTGACTGTAGAGCCTAAATGCCTGGGTGTTGTTTTATTTTCTCTTCCAGTTGTTTGCTTTGATGCCAAGATAAACTTTGATGACAACGCAGAGTTTAGGCAAAAAGAAATATTTGCCATGGATGACAAGTCTGAAAGTGAGCCCATAGAGAATGAAGCTGCCAAGTATGACTTAAAATATATAGGACTGGATGGAAACATTGCTTGCTTTGGTAAGAACAAATACATCCAAAAGACATTTGAAAACACATTTACGCTTGTTCAGTGCATAGACTTTGTTTACATCTGAATTCAGGCTACTTTTGACAGAATTTCAGTCTGTGAGTATTTCTGCAGTTCTGTCTGTCCTCCCACAAGTTTTTTGCAGGAATGAAACTAAAATAGTGTGGAAACTGTGCTGATGGCCACAGCACACAGGCAGGGCAGGAGTGTCAGAGAGAACAGGCTAAGCAGTTTCAGTTTCTGAGTTTTGAACCTGATGTAATTGCTCTTTCCAGTCATTACAACAAAACAAGAAAAGTCATCAAAACCTAATCATTAATTTAAAAACAATAAGACTGTGTTACTTAAAAGACACTTGAAAGTATGTTTGTATAAATGCGACATTTCCAGTTACAATTGAATATTAAATCCATTTTCCTTTAAGGAAAGCTGCTAAAGAATCTGCTTGGAAAGGGTAGGGGTTTTATTTTCATGAAGTTTTGTAGAAGGCAGTTTCAGGACCATCTGAGGTCTGTTCCCAAAACTGTGATGCAGGAATACAAAGCATCCACTGCTGTCAGAGTGATGGGAGAGGAGCTCAAACAGTCATTTTGTCCTTCACATCACTATTCCCAGAAGTTTTTATATCTCTTTATTTTTAATAAAATCAGAAGGTTCTGCACTGCCATAATTACTATTCCAGTGTTCATACATGCTTAAAGGAAGGTGCACATCTAAGGTCTAAAAAAACCTAAATGTTGGTGTGTTTGCACCAGATTTTGAATTATTTGTGGCATTGGATATCCTTGAATAGCTAGTAGTATTTAGAAATAGGTATGTAACATTTTGAGCCATGTTCTGGGGTTGTGCTAATACATTTGAAGCCTTTTCAGGAATCTTATCTATGTGAATTAAAGCACTTGATGTTTGCAATTGCAGTCAATGGAGCTGGACTTGCAATGGCAACGTGTGATATAATATCCCTGAATGGTGGAAAGCCAGCCAACTTCCTGGACCTGGGTGGAGGTGTCAAAGAAGCACAAGTCTATCAAGCATTCAAGCTGCTGACTGCTGATCCAAAGGTAAAAATGTTGGGTTTGGACTGGGAGCTTCCCTGTGCAGCAGTAGGGCTGAGTAGGACCATGTGCACAGAAAAACCCAGGTCATGGTGAGAACACTGAGGGTGAGTTCCTAAAGGGCTGATCTGGGAGGAAAATTAATTCAATATGAGCCACTGGACAGACTTTTCAGTTCCTGGTGAGTTGTGAGTGGGAACTTTCTCAAGGCAGTTCAACACAGAAGTGCAGGTGTGCTGATGCTGGGCATTGCAGTGCTGAACCCAGAACATCTCACTCCCAGGATGGAGTCTGTGAGACCTAGGTGCTTAAAATACCATTCCTAATGGTGTAGTGCCACAGTAGACTGAGAGAAAAATGGGAAAATTAAGCAAATAGCTAATTCTAAGGGCTGATTTGTACACTTTTAACTCAAGGTTTCCAAAATATCTGACTCTGCACTGCAGGATAATCTGTATTTAATTAACATTCCCAGGCTGCAATCATAGCCTGGAACATTCTGACACTTCCTTCTGCAGATGGAGCTGCAGTTGCTCTTTTCTTTTTGAACAAGAGGAGAAGACATTAGTCTGTGTGTACTGAGTAGAAGTTATTTCTGGAGATGTGTGTTGAGGTCATTGGTCCCCTCTGCAGACAGAGCTGGAGAATCTGCTGGGAGAATATTGATCAGGCATGGGCTTTGGAGCAATGCCAGCTGCCCATCCTGCCAGCATGGAGTTCTGCTTTTGTGTGCAGCCAGGGCTTCATTGCTGCTGATATTTTTACTAATGGAAATCTGTCAGAGGGCTTTGATCATCTTTCCCATCTCCTGCACCTAAGCATCACAGCTGAAGTCCCTATTTCAACATATTGCTTCTTTTTTGTGGATCTGGCTTCATCTCCTAATATATCTCATGTTTTCTGTGATTCCAGTCATTTTCCTCATGTTCATTGTGATGTGATACTAGCTTCTAAATGCCACCTTCCTGTGGCAATTACATTGCTGTAATTGTGTGCTCTGTGCAGCACTAAGTGACAAAATGTTGATGCTTGTCAAATGGAGGTGGATATTGTTTGCAGCAAAATTTTAGGGCAAAATTAGGAAGAAAATTTACAGTACAAAATAAGCACAGGTCAACTACATATTGTAAGCTCTTTGCAGCTGTAATTCTCCCTGCATATTTTTTAAGCACCTGGTACCTTGATGTCTCGAGTGTTTGTTGTGTGAGTTGTTTGAGTTGCTTGCAGTGCATGCTTCATGTGATAATCTGGGTTTGCCTGAGCTGTAATTTAGTTCTGAAACTCATGCTAGTGGTGGAGAAGCAGGTGCAGTAAAGTCTCAGATACACAACTTAGCTGGTGATTGTCCCTGTGCTAAGTAGTTTCTACTGTCTGCTGCAGCACAAACAGCAGGTGTTAATTTTGGTGATGGTGTTTACTGAGTTTAAACAATTTTAAAACAAAAGGGCATCCTAGTAGCTCTCAGCTATAGAACATCTGCATGCCCAGCATTTGACTTGTAGTTATATCCTTCTATTATACATTCTGCTTATATGTTACTGCTTAACTATTTCTAACTGCATCCACCAAGGCTGGGAAGCTCTGCTGCTGAGAGAAAGCAAAAAGGGAGCATGGAAAGGACCTGGATTAAGCATTTATGCTGGGGCTGTGCCATTCCTGGCATTGACTGGCTGAAGAGGCAGAAGGCAAAACATTTCATGTTTTCATTTTGTTCAGAAAATATAGCAAATGTCTGTTATTTCCTCTCCTGACACACCATGTCCATTAGCTCACCAATATATTATCAGAAAATGAAATAAATTCTCTCTTTTCTTAACTAATGGTAGGGTTTCAGTCCCAAGAGTCTTTGTGGCTAATGCAGCACTCACAGGTTGCATCTGGTCAGTCATTTCCCTGTGGCCTTTCACTTGATTCCCACATAGTTTGATAAGATAAAAATCTGTTATTGGGAACTGAGATTCAGTTAATTTTTGTAAATATCTGAATTTCTGGAGTCTAAAGAAATAAACAAAAAAGATGTTTTAAAGGCTGTAATATGGAGAATTGCAGTTTTTTAGTTGTGCTAGCAGAGTTAAGGACATTGTAGAAGATAAAATCTTCCAGAAGGAAAGATTCAACTGCACTTTGAAAAAGATCTCTTTCTCTCTCTTTAGCTGTCTTTAAAATTTGTATCAAAGCAAAGAAAAACCCTAAAAAAACAACCCCAAACAAACAAAAAAAACACACAAACTCTCATCACCCCTAGACAAACCAAATAAACAAATCAAGGTATGCCATGATTTGGTTTAGTGAAGCTGAGGATATTGTTTTTGGGAAAAGTGAAGATCTGAGCTGGTTTGCTGCTGGTTTAATCTGTTGGCTGTCAGTGTCTGTAATTCTTGGGGGGAAAAAAAAGAAGTGTGAAGGTTTTTGTTGCAAAAGGTGATCCAGTGGCTTTTGGATGGAAATGCTGTCCCTGGAGCTAGTGACCCTTTTTACACTCTGCTGGTCTTGTTTGCTATCTGCCATATCCAATACTTCCTAGGTTAGACAGGTCATTGCAATGCTTCTGAATTCCTTTCTGTTCACTGTCTAAATTCCAATTGCTTTTTTTATTTCTTTCTTCTTTTCTTTTCCTTTTTCCTGCCTGTCTTGTTTCTGTAAGTTTGTGCTGTGCATCTGCTCTGGCAGGAAATGTACAGCAGGAAAATGTTCCCTGCTTTTAGATACTAGCAGGAAAGGGAAAGATGGCTCAATTCTGGCAGTTCAAGCTGCTGGGAGACACTGCAGGAGCTTCATTTATGCCCCTTTGTCCCACAGTGAAGTAGAAGTGGTTGTTTCTTTTGGTATTTCTGAGGTTGTGAGTGGTGCCTGGCTCTGTCCTGGATGTGTGAATTCCTGCTTCAGGCATCCCCACAAATCCTCATCCCTGAGCACTCACATGCTTGCCAAGCTCCTCAGGTGCTTGTTTTTGTTCATTCTGAAGACCTGGCTACCATATGATGGCTGTTCATAGGATTCAACAAGGTTTTTTGGAAAGGCTAAAGCTGCAAAAATATCTGCTCCCTGATGGATCTGCATGGGCTGAGGGGAACCTTGGCCCTGGCACCTCCTCCTTCACTGGCCCTGCTGTCTGCAGGGCTGTTCCTCTCCTGTTCTCCTCCCTCCAGCTGCTGTTTTGCAGTTTTCTGTGCCCTTCTTAACTCTGCTATCCCAGAGGTGATGCCACTGTCCCTGATGGGCTCAGGCTCCATTTCAGAGCTGGTGGCATTGGCTCCATCAGACATGGGGAAGCTCCTGGCATCCTCACAGAGCCCTTCACTTACCCCCTGCTGCCAGAACCTGTCAGAAACTCATGCAAAAGCCAACTGAGCTGTGAGCAGGTTTGTTTTCCCATCAGCACACTCTAGCCCTGATCTTAGCAGTGGACTCCTGTTAGAAAGTGTCACTGAAACACAGGCAGTTAAAGGCCAACATGGTTTGGCTTTTGTTCTTTTTCTCTTTTTCTCACTAAGTTTCCTTTGACAACCTTTTTTGAAGCTGTCATTGATGATATGACTAAAGACTCACCAAATCAATTGATGTTAACAACTGTTGGCTTGTTATTTAGGCAAAATACTATTGACAGAAAGACAAACATTTCTCAGGAAAAAATATTCCATATTGACCTCTATTAGTTGATATTCAGGGAATAATTAATATCAAACACACCCAAGACTTTAAGTTTTTTTCTTCAGCAATTATCTAGTCCAAATTGAGATTATTGTCTTAATTATATGGAATAGACAGTCATTGCTGTCACCTTGCTTTGCCTGTTTATGTTCAGATGATCTCTGTGCCCACCACATAATTGGCACTGACGTGTCTCATTGTTGTGTATCAACCAGAAGTTTTGGGGCTTTTGTTTTCCAGGCATCTGAGAGAGTGACCAGAATTCTGAAAGAGGATATCATTAAGCCAAACTTTGCAATTCACTTCTTTTCCAGCTGTGTTTGGTGTGAAAGTAATACAGTTTATACATCCTTATTATACAAGACATTTTTATCACCAGTTTATCCTTTTGGCTTCAGGGATTTTTAGTATTAGCTTTCTTAACATTTGCAGTCTGTTATGTGGCAACAGAAGGGATAACATTATACTAAGAGGAAGAAATTGGGATATTCTTTTCTTAGATTTCAGAAATAAAAATAATGTTGCCATGTATAATGTATTTGGTCTTTATTTTGGGTAATTAAGTTAAAATTGAGTGAGCTAGTTCAGGTCAGACCATTTAAAACATCTCCAAACATTCAGGCACATTGGGGTGTAGTAACTGTATGTGTGGGGTTTAGACTGTTTGCTCTCACTCTACAACTTTAAACAATGACCTGCTCAAGGGGGAAAGTTTTAAAAATATACAAGAATTCCAAATGCCACATTTCTGTGATAGGGAACTTCCTCATGGTTAGAGCAAAGGCTGGCTATGGACAATTCACTGCATTTAACTGATTGTCAGCAGTGGATTTCTCAGTGTTACAATAATGCAAACCCATGAATCAGTAGGAACAGATAACCTTCCCTATCATACATGCAGCCTATCAGTGTGCATATAATTTTGGAGAAAAAAGGGAAATGTCAGATTTTGTATCATTTCAGATAATGTAGAGGAACCCTGTTCTTACAGACTCATTAGGAATCTTTTTGCTTTCTCATTCACATATCATGTACCCTTGACACACTTCATTACCCAGCTCTTCTCCACACAGCATGAAAATTCTTTACACCTTGTGTGTTTCTCTGATTCACACAAGAGGGTGAAGCATCATTTGCTGGTTTGAGTACTCTCAAAGTCTGTAGCTGAAGAGCTGCTCTAGTGCACAAAATCTGTGTGCTGCATGCACTGTTCCACAAGTGTGAACTGCCAGGGCAGTGTCCACACTCTGCATGGCACTTGAATTTAGTGAACATTTTTGGAAGTCAAGGCTCTGACTGCTGTTTTTACCCCTCTGTGTGAACTGTGGGTTATAATACTCATCTACCACCTACAAACATTTGTTAAAGTGCTATGAAAATTATAGAAGTTATCACTGTTCCTCTGTTCTTCTCCTCCTGGCAGTTTAGTACTCAGCACTGGTTTTGTAGAAGTGCAGTATTAAATTTTTAAAAAGAAAATCATAATCAATAAATCTGTTGTATTTTTTGCTAGAAATTTTGACATTTCTGTAAGATGTTGTCTAATCAATCATTGGGAAATTCCCCATTTTTGGAAGCTGGATCTTGCTACATCATCTCAGTGTTATCTCCTATTAGCACCATAGAGGTGCTTTTTTTCTTGAGGTAGGTAGAGACCAACCTTTTCTCTGATTTCAAATACACAAATGATCCAAGGGTTGGAAGAGGAATCAGACACAGAAAGGTGAAGGAGCCTTCAGTTAACCTGAGCAGCTGCCTGGTGCTGCAGGTCAGTGTCTGCCTCAGGCTGGAAATAAGGGTTAATGCATCAAAGAGGTGTGGCTGTGTAGGGTAGCTGTTCTGAAAATATTGCAGCCAAAAAACATATTTGAGTCCTACAGCAGTTTATTGTAGGAGTTTATAGGCTATCCAGCAGTACAAATTTATAAGGACAAGTAATTATTCAGGAAGTTTCAGGAGGAGTTGATCCTGCCTTGGAGCCAGTGAATGGTCTGGAGCTTCCTTCTGTGTTCAGAGAACAGCTCTAAACATAAAGCTGTGATTGGTAATTCTGTAAGAGCAATAATGTCTTGATCTGGAAGTTTAAGTTTATTCTCATAAAATGGTAGTTTGTGGGGGTAGAAATATCTTGAAAAGCTGGGTAAAGCTCACAAAGGCATATTGTGTTTTTTGTCTCAGAAATTTGTACAAGTATTTCACCTTTAGACAATGGAGCAGCTCTTGGTTCTTTTAAAGATACTTTAGGTTTTGAGTTTATAGGAGTAATTTAGGAATTTCCTAAATTTTCTAAATTACATTTTTAATTAGCTCTACATTGGTGAGAAAATACAGAGTAATAGGATTCTTTTCTAATGTGCCTTTGCAGTTTTGCAGAATTAATGTAAAATGACTATTCCTCTTTTAAAACACTTGAAATATTGAAAAGTCATTCTTTCATTTCACTGAGGCACTTTTACAGACTGATAGCATATTGACAATATTTATGAAAATGGGATGACAATTATGCATTTAAACTGCATAATTGAATTGTCTTGATTTATAACCAAAAGTAAAATATTTTTCAAGAGCATGTGTAGCATTGAGTCCTAAGTAATTGATATGTAAATATACTTTAACATGAATCTGCCATTATTTATGGGCACTGACAAGCTGAATGCCTTTTGGCATTTTATAGTAGGCTATAATGCATCCTAAAAACTGGATGTGAAAATAAAATTCCTAAGCAAGAGGAAAAGTTGCAGTGATTTTGCAATTGCTTCCTTCGTGGCAGAATAGGGAAAAGTCACAAATGTTTTCATAGATGGTAAATCCTGTCAAATTTGTGGAAGGGCTGTTAGGTTTGGATGGAACTTGAAGTGCTTGTGTGCTAACTGTCCTCTGGTAGTTCATCTTGGTGAGATGGGTAATTTATTATGAATCTACTTATAGATCATCTATCTAGCACACATACAGGAGAATGAAAGACAAATAATCTGATAATACAGGTAGGAAATAGTATATTAAAAGAAAAGTTGTAGGTGTCCTTACTTAAACTCTTCTTTAGAGAAAATCACATTTTAATTCTCATTATTTTTAAGTGGGTGTTATGGCAGTCTAGGAAAGTGTTTGTTCTTTCAATCAAAATGAAGAAATTTAATCACCTTGCCTCCATCTGTTCCTGATAAACTGGTGCAGATGATGAAATGTGTATCTTGGGTAGGTGCTTTCAGCCATTTCTGCTGGGTTAGGCACACTCTTGTGACAGTGAAATAAATAACAACTGGTTTTACTTATCATTTCAGAAGCACCCTGGATGGATGGAGCACAAGTAGAAAGGACTTCATGTTTTTCTTATTGATAAGACTCAATTTGGGGAAAAAAATGGTAAAACATGACAAAATGAACAAGCATTTTCCCATCATAAAATTATCTTTTAATGACAGAAGGGCCTGTCACTAAAAGATATTGCCTAGATTTTTAGAGTAAGAATACATATTTTGGTTTTTTTTTTATTTTATTAAGGGTATCATAGGGTGATGGAAAAGTTTTGGAAAAAACAAAAATTGTTGAAAATACAGCTTAATGAAAAAGGACAGAAGCTATTTCTCTTGAATCTCTTGCTTCAGGTAGGATTGAATTATTTTACAGCTTCATATTAATGCTCAGATTCAATAAGAATTCAAACCTGTTTCAAGTTTTAATATTTTATTATCTATTATTCTGAGTGGATTGGTAAAGCTGAAATAAATTAGTCTATTCACTTTTAAAGCTTATAATGTACTTAAGTAGTTGGCAAATGAACTCTACATTTACCACAAATGAGTAACTCTTAGTCTTTTTGCTCCAGGTTTGGTTTCATCTTCTAATAAAAAACTGCCCTCTCATAGGAAGATAAACTTACTCCTGTTTCTCAAAAGAATTTGCATTTTTTGTACCTGTCACACTCAGCAGTCTCTAAAGTCAGGTGTTTTCTTTAGGGTGCTATGAAAAGTGAACAGTTTATTTCTTTTAGTGCTCCTAGTTCTGATAACAATGTGCAGAAAACAGAATTTATTCTGTTTCCCTCTCCCAGTGGCCAGTTATTTCTTGTTTGTAGTCTGGGCTGTGTGCAGGAATATCCCCAACATCTTCCCACAGTCCCTTCAGTGCTCAGCTGATAGTTCAGGGCTTCAGCTGATAGTTATGTAAACTTTGAGTGGAGTGCAGAGTCTGTGCAAAGCAGGGTGTGAGGGATGAGATCTGCAGAAAGAACCACTTCAGCCAGAGCTGGGCAAAGCCTGGGAGCTGTCTCTGTGAATCTGTTGGATTCTCTGGGTATCACACAGTTACACCAAACCTGAGCTATCCTGGAGAAAAAGCACATTATGTGCTCTTTGTGTCAGGTACAGTGAGCACGTGTCAGCCACTTGATGTTCCAGTGACTTTGGCTTGAAATATATGTGTAATGTATAAGTTAATGAACTTTGCAAATTTTCTTTACAGTCCTACCTAATACCTTTGGGAAGGGAAATGCTCTTCCTGTGGGTGTTTTGTTCATTTATTTTGTAAACTTTCTCAATATTAAACATCCCTATGTTTGTTTTTCTGTCCCAAACACCATAGCAGATTCTGGCTTAACTCTGCTGAGCAGAAAGCAGAACATTTTTCTGCTCTATTTTTCCACTGCTATTGTGACAACTCAAGAGGATGTTTCTTCTCTGTCCCATTTGTTCTACAGAATTCAACTCTTGCTTGGGTACCTTTAAAAACACTGGAGGGGAAAGTAGCCTTAAATATCTGTATTTAAGGAATGCATTACCTCTCCATTATTAAAATGACAATATGGATTCCTCTCCAAAATGTGGACAGAAAACCCTTTGAATTGCAGGGGAGTAGTTACCTGTGGTTGTGGATGCCCAAGGAAGAGATTGCATCTGGGAAAAGGCAGCAAGGAAAACATGACCCCAGTTCCCAAGAAGTTGATTTTCCTTGGGGTTGGTAGACAGCCACACATTTCAGAGGAAGAGAAGTGACTCAAGGAAAAGAGCTAAAAACTTAGTTTTTTTCATAGTATTTTTTATGGAAAAAGATTCAACCATTTTGAGCCCAATTACTTGGAAAATTCCAACTAAAAGACAATTAGTACCTGTATGTGGAAAGACAGGTGGGTAATGTCTGGGCAAATAGATTTTGCTGAAATTTCCAAAATTATTCAGATGTTTTCAGGAGAAAAATACCAAACATTTAAAAGATTTTTTTTCAAGCAATTAGAGGAGTTGATTAGGAATAAGGTAGCCTTACTTGTTGCAAATAGTCTTATAATTTCTTCTTGTTGGCTGGGATGGAGCAGGTATTGTACTACTGCAGTTATTCCAAATGTATTTAAAGGACATTTAACTGCTTTTACAAAACCATTTTCACCTTGAATCTTCTGCTGTGGCTGTTGTATTCTTCTTCATTTGCATACAGATTTTACTCATCAGATAAGCAGAGGGAACAGAGAACTTTCTTTTAAATTCTTTCATGCAGTTTGCTGTGGTGAAGGTGAGTAAATCTGCAGATCTATACCTGCTCTGACACAACTTGTGTGCACATTTCCACAGCCTGTTTTGTATGCAGTGCTGGCTGCTGCTGTACTTTGGAAACCATTTCTAATTATTTAAGGGTAAGCCTGAGTAACCAAAGAGCTGCAGAGCACCAGATGTTCATTCCCTGGAACATGGGGGAGAAGGAGCCTCTCTTGCTGAAAAAAACTGCTCAGGGCAGAGGAGCTGGAGCTGTTGTGGCTCCCACCATTCTCTGCCATCCTCCCCCAAATAACTCTGCAGTGCAGGAAACACAGCAATCCTGCTATCAGTGCCAGAAAATTGGATTTCTGGGTGGCTGACAGGTGAGCTGACCATGGAAGTCAATATTCACTCCACCAGAAAAGGGAATGAAATCTGCACCTTCAGACAGGGCCCTGCTGAGAAGGTTGTTCAGCAAAAGTTGCATAAAACTCTGTCCTGTGACAGTGATGCCAACCCTGTGATTGAAGCAGGAACCTTTGTATAAACTATGGATGGCACTTGTGAATGGTAGATTTGGAATTAATGGTGATAACATGGGAAAAGAGTAAAAACATCTCATTAAGAAAATAGATTATATACATGTTTATGTGGTGCAAGTTTTAATCTAGACAAGATTAAAACTTGAAAACGCTGAGGAGTCCTTTTTTCTTAACTAAATCTTGATTAAGTCAACCTCCCAGAATATTGTTATGGGCCTGTAACAGGCAAAAAAAGAAGAATCAGTTATTGGGCAGAAATGAATGAATGTGCAGAGTCAATATTTTATAGTAGGTGGTGAAAGTTGAATGCCTGATGCCCTGCAAATCATTTGATTTAAAGGTTTGGGACTGCAATGCTTGACTTCTCATTGAAGAAATATAAAGGAGCAAATTACTATTTGCTGAAAAGTCACAGAAACCGTATCAGAATTGTTTAGTTCCTGCTGCTCCCTGGAGGTTTTCCTCTTCAGCCATTGATTGAGTATGTGCTCTCTGAATTGTGAAGGATTTGCCTTTAATCAAAACTTCCATGGGGCTCTGCACAGTTGTTCTGGGATTTTTGTGTGTATTACTTTGAGGGAATCTCAAATACATTTTTGTTTTCACTTAGTCATACAAACTGTGGAAGTAATTGAACTGAAAAGATAAAAGCAATTAGAGCAAGGATGGTGCCTACATATCAGCAACATTCCTTTAACTCTCTTAATAATGCTGAACATCTGTTGAACTTCCTCAAGAAAAGCAGATGGGTTCAGCCTTGCCCCTGACCAGTGGAAGAGCTTTTTATTTTTCCAAATCCAAAGAAATTAAAAAAGGATTTTTTTTTGTGTGTGTGAATATGTTTTCATATTTAATGTCCTCAAAAAAAATTAAATCTAGAAAAAGATTTTCTGCAGCTAGCTCTTATAAGGGATAAAATGTGCTGCCCTCTTCCACCCTTTGTTTGACACCTGATTTGGTATTTCATTTGTTTTTCAGTCTTGCTGAGTGCAGTGTGTTTTAGCACAGAGCACTCCAGAGCTCTCACCATAAAAAGCTGGTACCAAACTTCCATTATTCATAATTTACCATTTCAAACAAAAGGAGAAAATCTGGCACAAGTTTGATTTCAGTAGAAAGTATTATTAGTATTTTGGTACTTGTGCTGCACTTCTGTATGGTGAGAGAGCTTCCCTTTGTCTGAAGCTGAACAATACCAACACAAAAATGTCCCAGCAAGCCAAGAGCAACTCCACTCTTGAATTTTCAGGTGCAGCACATAAATCAAACCCTGAGTCATTCCAGTGCCAACTTCTTGGTCAAAATCTCAGCCCTGGTGTTGAATTTAATTACACAGTGGATAAAGAGCATAAAGTACTTTCATGTTATTTAGGAAAATGTGGCCATGACTATTAAATAGCTTTTACAATTCCCTGAACTTGGTACAGGGATAATTGTTCATCACTCACCAAGTCCCTCATTTTCTCACTTCTTACAATCAGAAGTGCTGTAAGGCCCCAGAGTCAAAATATCACCCTCAGCAGAGGAAAATTATGTTTATCAGAAATCAGGGGAACTTGGAATCAAGCTAAGAGTGCTTCAGAGGTGGGGTTCTTCTCCCTCTCTTCAGAGCAGAGAAGGAAAACTTCAGTACAGATGGTGCAAATGAATTATTGTAATATAAAAGACAATGCTGTTTTGGTCAGCTCTTTCTTCTCTAGAGGTGCATTTTATATGCTAATGCAATTTTTTGGTTACTTTGGAGAATTGTATTTGCAGAAAGTGGGGATTTGTTTAGGAAGTCAAATATTCCACTCCATTTTCACACTGAGGAGGAGGGGTTGGTTGGGTTGTTGTTTTTTTTGGGTTTTTTTTAAGCATTTGTCAGGCCAGAACATATCTGGAGGCTTTAAGTAAAGTGCTGATTGCCCTGTCAATCAGGGTGCTGAGGAACTGGGAACTTCACAGATTGATGCTTGACAGAATAATTAGAAAACTGTCACTTGAAGTAACCACTCTGGTGTTCCCTAAAGAAATGTGCTGGTGCCAAATGTGTGCTGTCCAGATCTAGAGGTTAAATGTTCAGTAAGACAAAACATAGCATGTCACCAGAGAAAATTACTTCCAACATGCTGGGGAAGTGATGCTCCTCAAGTCCCTAAACAGGGACTACACAGTTTATTGAGCTTACCTTCTTTGATCTTGCTCATGTATTCAAGAGCTTTTCAGCCCTGAACGAGGGGGTTTAACTTGGTAACCCACTGAGGCATTATCTAACAGTTTAGATAGCAGAGGGTCTGGAAGGGTTGGAGGCAAAAGCACTTAAAGCTGTAACAATATTTTCTAGTTCTGGAAAGGTTTTAAGGCAATTCTCTTAAGTATTTTTGTGTACTTTTCACTTAAAATAAATGGAAGCAGTTTTTTAATCAAGTTTCTTTCTTAATCCCTAGCTCTTGAGGAAACTTGGATTTTCTTTCTGATTTGGTTTAGTTTGGAGACTGCTGTGATGAGCACAGGACAGGGGCTGTGACTTTTTTGTGTGCTTTGGTTTTCACTTGTGCTGGGATGTCAAGGCTTCCAGGAATCAGTTGTGGAATCTCAAGCTGGAAAGATCCAGTAAAGGTCTCTCCCAGGATGTTTTTATGCTAGAACCTGTTCTCCAGAATTAGCAAAGTAAATTTATATTTTTCAGCCACTCTTGCAAAGCCACTGAGGTTTGCCTAATTTGCAGCTTGGAGTTTATTTTAAGGTGTAAGGATCTTTTTTAGTATATTACCTAAATTGCTAATGGATTCTCCAAGTAGTAAATACAAAAGATAATTTAAGATTTTGATTGAAAGCAGGCCCTTTCCTATTGATAAGGAGTTTTGTAGGAAGATTTGCTTTATTTTGTCACTCCAATGCTTAAGACCACTTCATAGGTGAGAGTGGTTTCCTGATTGCTGTTATCTGTAGGGCTGAATCCTGAATTGTGCAATTCTCCTGACAAGGAAAAACTGCTTCAATGAGTTCAAATGAGTGAGTTGTAGATGCTCAGGTTGCATTTCTCAACACTCACACTGGAGCTGCTGAGACTGTGTTTGCAATGGATCTGTCAATCAGAAGTGCAAGTGTCTTTTTCTTTGAATATTACAGATACTGAAGGTCAGTGCTTCTATGGATTTAACTGAGAATAATTTTGAAATTTCTATTTTCAGAGTTGGCAATGAAATTTCAGAACTGCCATAGGGAGAGAATAAGTTTTATTTCCACGAGCAGCCAAGGTCTGATTCCTCAGTGAGATATTCCTGTTATTATAAATCTGCTGGTGCTTCCTCTCTTGCATAAGATGGGATGCTAAGACAGAATCCTTCTCTGGGGTTGTATCTGAAAGGCCCAAATTCTGCTGGAGTTGGAAATGTTGGAGTTGCTGTTGTTCCTCAGGCTGGCTGCCTGCAGAGTGAAGGAGAAGGTTGGTGCAGCCTCAGATAGAACACACATTTCAGCACAGTTTATGTTGGTTTTTACCCAACCACCCTTCAGATTTCAAAGTGGTGCATAAACTAACTTTTCCCTGACATAACTTTTCACCTGCTGCATCAGTGACAAAATTGTTTCCACAGAAACTGATTTCCTCCAAAGACCAACATCAAAAAGCCAAAATCAAATAAATGGCATGAAATAGAATGTGATGGTGCAGATGCTCTATCTTTATGATTATTGTCACTCATGGGGGGAAATCCATGTAGGACATTCCTATCTCTGGCACCCATTGGAGATGTTGTCACTTCAAGCTCACAGCAGTGAAACCTTTAGAGGCTCCCACACCATTCCTATTAATTTTTATTCCTTTTTTTTTCCCCTATCACACATGCCAGTTTTCCATGCATGCTTCATACACATTTTTATCATAACAGTTTCAAGCAAACTTTCCTTATCTTGCTGCTGTACTCCAGTCCAGAGTTTTTAAAGCTGTAGTGTGCTTTTCCTGTCCTGAGCTACAGTAAAAGTGTTCTCTCTTTTTTCCTTTTTAATATTTTAAAGGATTTTTTGAATTTTGATTGCATTTTGTAAATATGTGAAAAGCAAAAACCTTTATTTCCTGTCTTTTGAAATCATTCTTGTGTAGATTCTGATAAATTGGACCTGGCATAAATGCCTTCATTTTGTTCCTCTGTCAAACTTCTGTGTCTGAATAAATCAAAGAAAACATCAAAAATAATGGAGGCAGGGGTTGAAAGGGTTATAGGGAAGTGGTAAACAATTACAGTCCCTGGGAGAAGGGACATGCTGAGCATTTTGAAGTGTATAAAAGGTCTAAACATGAAGGAGGGAGTATATTTATTTAATCTTAGTAAAAATGGATCTAATAATTTTTAAAAACAAAGAGAAATGAATATCATTAAAAAAAAATCTGTCAGCAGGAGCTATAGTGTGAGACTTTGATGCTGAAATTAGCTCGGTGTGTGCCCTTCCTGATGAGGCAAGGAGTCTGCTGGGTAGGTTCTTCCCTTAGTCAGTCTGCATTTCTGTTTGCAGAGTCCTGCCAAAAATCACTTCATATTTGAAATAAAGTACAAGCCATGTATCTGGAAAAGTTTAAAAGTAAGTAGGCTGAAAAAGGAAAGATATTTCATGGTCTGTCAAGTAAGTGGAACTCCTTGCAGGTATTTTTTGGGGTTGAATTAGTGATCTGGTTGCACACACAGATGATGGCAGGTTGTAAACGCTGTTTCCATAGGCTGTGATATCATTCCAGATGTGCATCTGGAAACAGGCTCTGGCTTCTCCAGTATGTCCAAACTTTTGTTTGGAGTTACTTGTATGGTTCCTCCTCCTTCTTCTTCCTCTTCTTCTTCCTCTTCTTCTTCCTCTTCTTTTTCCTCTTCTTTTTCCTCTTCTTCTTCCTCTTCTTCTTCCTCTTCTTCCACTTCTTGTTCTTCTTCCTCTTCTTCTTCTTCTTCTTCTTCCTCTTCTTCTTCTTCTGCTTCTTCTGCTTCTTCTGCTTCTTCTTCTGCTTCTTCTTCTGCTTCTTCTTCTTCTGCTTCTTCTTCTGCTTCTTCTGCTTCTCCTTCTGCTTCTCCTTCTGCTTCTCCTTATCCTTCTCCTTCGTCCTTTCCCATGTGGAAATTTGTATTCCTGACACCTTCCCATTCCTCATTTATGGATTGTCCTTTCACCCCTGCTGGGTTTGCAGTGGCCCTTCTGAACTCAGAGCCAAATCCACCTCCCTGTAAGAAGTGGCAACCAAATACATCTTTGTTCAACACCTTGCTGCTGGGGGAAGCAGACTCTGGAAAGATTAGTAATGAATTGGGAATGGTGTCATTTAGTACCAATGCCAGGGGTTCAGTCCATTCACTTGAGTTGGACTCAATGATCCGTGTGGGTCCCTTACAACTCAGAATATTCTGGGAAGATGTGTCTGGGTGAGGTTTGGTCAGGTTTGGGTTGTGATTTTTTTATGTTGTTTTGTCATAAAAGACTGTTAAAAACTCCCCAGCTCTTCTTGAAATTTATTCAATACTTGGGGCAATAGTCAGTCTCAAAGCATCAGTGTCCAAGGCTGAAGGGTGCCAAGACTGGGATCCCAAAGTAGCTTTGTGGAGATCAGAGCTTGTCAGTCTCTGGGACAGAACCATGACACAGACTTGCCCACACTCTTTTCCTTTGATTTGCATGGGATATTACCTGGTTTTGAGTTAATGTTTTTAAGTTAATCTCTTTGTTTGTAGCTTTTATAGCAGAAAGGAAGTGATACATTTCTGTCTATGCCTATTAATTTTCTATCCTTATTTCCTGGTCTACACACACCACATTTCTGCCTTATCTTAAAAGCAAGACTTTGCTGGTGCTGGAGTAAATATTCTAATTGAATCCCTCCAGTTGGCACTCTAATAGCTTGTCAATTTGCTCACATTTGACAGCCAGCCCTGCTGCCTTCACAACTAATGCTCGTTGAGTGCCAATATAAATGAGCATGATAATAGTCTGATATTATGTCTAGTCTTTTTCTAAATTTAATGTCAACATTTTTCTGATTCTGTTGTGGTGTGGTGTTTTCCTCAAAGAAAGTGATTGAGGAATAATGAAATCTTGCTGTGTTTGTCATATGACACTGAGCCCTACAAAGAATTTTTCATTTTCTTGTGAGCATCAGAGTTGAGAACACTTTGTAAAAAATATCCTATTAGCTAGAGCATTACAATAAAGAATGTAAAACTTGGTGTCCATTTAAAAGAATAAGAGAAAAGGAAAGAAAAGGGTGAAGAAATGCTACCCTTTAGGTGATTGATGGGCTGCTTAGATCAAATGTGTCTAAATTAGATACATTTGTATAATTGACCTGAATGGATATAGATTATGTGATTCATGATGTCACTATTTAAAGACAGACTTGGGTTTTTTTGCCATTTTTGATGACTTGTTCTGTTGGCATTCAGGAACAATAGAGCAAATCATTTGTCATGACATTTTAAAAGACTAATAAATGGTGTGGAGGAAAGGTGATGAGTTGTGAGGGTTGTGAGGGTGCTGAGCCCTGGCACAGGTTGCCAGAGAAGCTGTGGCTGTCCCTGAATCTCTGGAAGTGTCCAAGGCCAGGTGGGACACTTGGAGCAACCCAGGATAGTGAAAGGTGTCCCTGCCCCTGGCAGGGTCCCAGGCACTAGGGGAGCATTTAAGTCCCTCTGACCCAAAGCTTTCAGTGATTAGATGATTTTTACATCCAGTGCCACTTCAGTGTACAAAATTATGTACAGGGAGATGCTGAGTTTAACAGGCTGTGGGGAGGGTTTTGTTGTAATTGCTTATGTTGAAGTATGGAGTAGAAACCTGGGCTGAAATGAAAGTCTCTCCATCCTCATCCTACAGTAGAACTCTTCCTTTCCTTCAGCAGTTTAACCTAAATAGGTAAAGAATTAAAGGGAAAAGGTCTCTGGAGGTGGCAATACTGTCCCAAGTTACCCAACAGCCAGAGGCAGAGCTGTGTTAAAACCAGGTTTGACCTGAGTTGTGCAGTTCCACATTCTCCACTGCAGTCTCCTGCTGGGCTGAGCTGAGGAGAACACACATTTACAGAGGTGTCAAAGACATGCTGCCTGAAGAAGGTTTGGTATCCATATTTTGACAGGAAAGGGGATGTTATTTATTAATGCCCAAAACAGATGCAAATAAACACAAATAAATGCTAGCCTTTGGTAAACTTGAGGAGAATCCCTGTAAAGTGAAGCCACTTTCATCTCATCTGTCTGCTTTGTTGAAATAGAGGTCTGTGAAGAGAAAAAGGTTACTTTTTGAGATTTAGTGCCCTGAAAATTTACAGGCTTGATGCTTAAGCAGTAATAAGTGAAGCATTAAGGCATTTCTTGTGGATTAATGACTGGCTGGGAGGAGTTGATGGTTTGAAGAATAGCTGAGGACCATTAACCTCCACTGGTCATTAATCTTCAAAGGCTGCCTTGAATACTGAGGTCATTATTGCTATGGAAAATAAATATTTGAGGAGGGGGAGAGAGGAAGGATTATACAGATTTCTAAAATATATGGTTTGAATGGTTTAGTAGCTCTCCTTCTATTATATGTCATTGTAGGTGGACAGTCACTGATATTATTACTCTACAGGATTGATAATAGTTTTGAATTTTCACTGCTGAGGTTGCTTTTATTCACTAATTCAACTGTAAAATTCATAACATCAGGATAAATACAGTTGTAGAAATGTGACTGTAGGGTGTATACAGCTGTGTGGTCAGAGAACTGGCCATGTAATGGAGCTTCTAACATTTTTTCATGTTTGAAGGAGATGGCTTCCATTAAAACCTTTGTTCTGCAGCCCCTTCCCTGTCCAGGCACATGATGGGTACATGCCTGTGTCTTACTTGCCTCCCACAGGATGTACTTTTCCTTGATTTAAGTGCTCAGCAGAGTTATTCTCAGCAGCTCTTCACAGAATAACATGATGTAGCATTTCATTTACTGCAAGTCAGCTTTGCTGTGTGGATGGAAAGAGCTCAAAATGGCCTGTGTGCCTCAAATACAAGTGAAAATCAAGCTGGCAGTCCTGCTGCTGTTCACAATTCCTTGTCTTGAGGTGCAGGACAGAGAACAGTGACACCTGGAAGAGTGGATGCACATTTGCAGTCTAACCTAGAAATGGTTCTTTCCAGCAACCTCCCAAATGCACTGCTTTTATGGGCTCTGCCCCAAATTCAGCACATGAGGAGTGATTGTGCTATTAAAGGGGAAATGTCAGATGAAAATCGGCTCATTTTTATCTTTGTTAGGGTTACAAAACTGAACAAAGTCATGAGCAAAGCATTTGGGGCAGGGGGTTCTTCCTCTCTTTGCTCCATTTAGCACAGCTTTCCATATATCCTTAATTTATTTTCCAGATTGAACTCCCCTGCTCTTATCTTGTGTCCTGCCATCAAAATGAGCTGCCAAGGGAGCAGCTGATGGATATGCTGATAATCAGCCACCCTGTTACTCAAGAGTTAAAACAATGTTGAGGTACATAGAGGTTATACATTCCCAAATCTGTATGTGCTCCTTGAGACAGATTGGAAGATTAAGAAAGACCTTTAAGATCATCTAGTCTGACTTCCTACAAACATTTGACCAAAAATCTCTGCCTTGAGGTCAGAGTTCTGTGATTGAATTAGCATATGTCTATTTTAGAAGAAATTCTCAATCTTCATCGTTGCTTTAGGCAGATACCACATCTATTCCTGAAGCTTTTCCACAGTTAACCTACTGTAGTATGTTTTTACCTTAACTTTCTCCTGTCAAAAGTTACTCTGTGGTGTTCCACTCACTGGTATAATAGAATGAGTTTCTTAAATGAGTTTTTGACATTCTGAGTAACTTCTCCGACTCCATTTTCTTGCCAAAAATCTGAAAATGTGAGACTTAAATGGAATTCTAAGAGGAGATAAGAGTGAGACAATCATTGCTTTGTAGTCCTCCTGTTTTGCACAGGAAGGAGTATCCAGAAAGAAACTTCATGTAGATAGCAGCAGCAAAATTAAAGTAAAGACTACCTTAATAGCTGTGCATAATATCAAATTTGAAAGTGTGACAAAGATGCTGAAAGTCCTTTTTCTGGTTCACTTTGTAAAATCTGCCTTTTCCTACTAAAACATTTTAAATGGGGGACTTTTCCTCAAGTGAAAGATGAATTAATCAATTTAAGCCTAAGGCAAGACAAGGTATATGTCAAGTTACAAGTTTTTGGTGAAAAGCTGTCTGCTGCTGGGGTTGATGTGTGCAAGTTGCATAGCAAGCTATGCAATGGAATTGAAAACTTAGGAATAAATACGTGTCTGGTGTTGAAAAGTGAATGAAACAGACTTGCACTGACACTTAGTGCTCCCAGGAAAGACTTTTTCTTGTAGGAATGAAAAATTAATGAGAAACAGGCGACAACTGCAGCATCACGTTATACTGAAAAGTGCTACCTGTAGCTTTTTCATAATTGGGAAACCAAAATAGCTATCCAGAAATCAATACAGTGGGTTTTGTGTCTTTGAGGGTTTGTACACATTTAAGTCTTTACCATTTGGAGCTGTGTGCAGTGTTTGAACAGTGTCCACGCATTTTTTGACTTATTTTTTTGAATGGACAAATGTCAAGAATGTTTTAGAAGAATGCTTACAAATGCTTGTTATACAGGAAGGCCTGAAAATAAGCAGTGAGTGAAGTAAAAGCCCAAACATTGTGGTGACATCCACATTCAGCAATATACAGGCTGAACTATTGCATCATTCTGTGCTTTAAAACAGTTTGTCCTGCCTACATTGCAACCAGTGACTTAGCTAAATGTAGATCCTGACCTAGGAGTTGTACAGTTTGTGATTTAACAATAAGCAAATTCTTGGTTTTTTGGCTGTAAAATGTTTGAATTAATTCCAGTTTGTTCCTCACATGAAGAATTATTAACTGTGAGCAGTCACAGCTCTGCCATTGCATGGGTTTGTGCAATTCATTTGTCAAAAAAGAAATGTGGGGCACAAAGTGGGGTTGTAATTCCTCAGTGTTGGGTGTGGTGGAAGGCTTTGGGCAGACACAAGAAGGACTTGCTGGGTTTTGATTTCAAAGCCTGAAGAGTGGGCAATTATTTCAGAAGCAGCTTTGTAACTTGTGGGTGAATTTTGTACCAGAGGGAGAGCAGCAAGCTCTCAGTGTAGAACTGCTGTGGCATTTTCTGTGTTCTCCAGAAGTCATTTTCACAGCTGCAGCCATAAGAGAAAATCAGGGATATTGGATTTGCTGAAGTCCTGGTAATCAAAGCCTAGCAGGTAATAATGGAGGCTGGCTATGATGGTGATTAACTGAACCATAGTTGTTTTGCAGGAAGGGAGATTTTATGGAAACTTGAAGTCCAGGCCAGAAAATAACTGAGGTCATGACATTGAATGAGGGCTCTTTATAAGTTAGTGAAAAAACAATGGCCAGTTTGAGGTGTAGTATTTAGACCAAGAACCAAACATCCTGGTGAAAGTCATCTGTCATGTCCTTGGGCTTGCCTTGGCAGTTTGAATTAGAGGGTGATGTTGGCTCAGCCTCCTGTGAAACACCCATTCTGTGAGTTTGCTGTACTCCAAGTGCCTGTCCTTGAAGGAAAAGAATACAGAATCAATAAACACAGGACACAAGCAAAAATATTGCCAATTTGGATCAGAATAGTCATCTCTGCTGGTTATTGTATCTCTGATGATAACCTTTAACAGATGGCTAATTAGAAAAGAAGGGTTAAAGAAACCCCTGAAGGGGCAATTATGAACCAAAAATAGAACATTCAGATTTCCTGAAATTAATTTTTCTAATTTACTAAAATGTTGTGTTGACTTTTCAATTATAAAATCCATATGCTTGGAGTGGTTAAGTGTATTTGTAAGATGGATGTAAGTTTATAATTTAATAGCAATGGCTTATTTTAAATTGTTTCATATATCTCTGTACTTTTCATACTGGTAATTATAAAAGAATGTTGTGTTTATCAGAATGAGTGAATATATTCTTTGGATAAAGATTAATTAAATACAAATATATTTATGTTGTTGGCTCTGTCAAGTACCACACCTGTTTACATTTGAATCCATTGCAATGAAGTTCTGCATGACATTTTTTCTTACCTCTGCTGAACTGAATATTTGTAAACCTATAGAAAAATGAAGAATTTTGTATGTGTATTTTGGTGCTTTGTTAGCCAAACTTGATTATCTGGGCTTTGAGCAGGATTTCGTTTTTTGACAGGATGAGTAAACCACTCCCATGTACATTAATCTCACTGCTCTACTTGAGCAGAGGAATTAATTCACAGGTTAATTTTAAATTAAACTTTGAGACATTCACTGATACATATCTGCCAAATTGAAAACTGACCCTTTTCATTTTGCACTTTGCTTTCCAAATCCAGCCTGTCTTAATCTCTGGCAAAGATATTTCTTCCACACTGAGTTATTCCTTTGGCAACCTCTTGCAAAGGGTCCTTTAAAACTGCTTGTGCCTTTCAATGATAATGCATGAGTGGCCATAATCTGCTGACACAGTTGATTCTTTATTTCTGAATTCTAATGCCTCTTGATACATTTTTAATCAAATATTTGGGGTTTCTGATTGAAAAATCAAGAAATAATGACTATAAAGTATTTGAGTATTTATAAGAGATGTCCTGACTGTTTCAACAAGGACCTGTCACATTTTTCCAATGCTTCTCATTTCTGATTTGCATCAATTTTGTCTGCAGCAATGTGTTGCCTGAAGTTGTGGCTGGTAATCATGTTTCTGAGATTTTCTGATACAAAGCACATGCTTTGATCATGTGCTCATAGAGGATTTTGTGAACAATCTGTTTAATTCCATATGATCAGAATTATCCCAAATGAAAGGAACAGTGCAGTAATCACTGTACCATTTACCTTGGCTTGAATTTGTTGATTTTTTTTTTCTGTTTAAATATAAATTCTTCTTCAAGTATGTTTCACTCTTAGTTTTGTAACAAAACTGAGGAGAGCATTTTTATTCATTGATATGAACAGCAGTTTTCACTCTGTTTAGAGTTTTTCTGGTGAATTACATACAGTAGAACAGATTTAAACACAGACAAATATTTTTTTGGACTACTTAATCAAAGTCCTTGAAGGTTTAGACATGCTTCTAATTTGGATCAAAATTGGAACTAGTCAAAAGTTTTCTAGGACAAAGATATTTTCTTGAAACATTACTTCTTATACTTCTTAAATTTTTCATCCAGGTTATGTTTAATTCTGAAGAGAGCCAGCATTCCAGGAAATGCCAAGGAACAGCCCATTGGTTTTTCTGTTAGGTACGATATGGGACTTTTTGGGTGTCTTGAAACAAAGTGTTGGAGCATTGCCCAGTTTTTTGTGGAAACAATTAAATTTGTAGGCTCAAGTCGAGGGACTAATTCAAAAGTGTTTGCCAGTTTGCAACTGGCAGAGGATTATAAATGAGTGTATCTGTCAGCTGCAGACATTGGAGACAAACAACAAAGTGAAACTTTGATAATGAATGTTTTATTATCTGTTGTTATTCAAGAATCATTCTTGTTGACTCCATGGATTATAAAGTTAAATTGTTTCTCCACCTTTCCCATTTCTTTTCCCATAAAACCAAGGCAACACTGTACATGAGTTACAGGTATCTAAACAAAATCATTGATTCTTAAGTTACTGTATTAAATTTCTGGAGAAATCTCACATTGAGTCTGTAAGAAATTTGGTGTTTTGTTAGTTCAAGGTTCATTATAATTAAAAAGATCTTTTAGAAGTAGGTGGCATCAGTGCTGTTCTGTCTTGGCCCATCTTCCATGTCCTGCACTCTGTGTGTTGTAGCTTTTTGTTTGATTATTTTACCAGCAGTTTTTTTCTGTCAAAGATGTCACTTGGTCAACATGACTGCATATTACTTTTATTCTGTTTGAATGTACTGAGCTTGTAAAGATCTTTTACATTTATTTTTCCTATTGAAGTGCAGAAAAAAGCATTAAAATGCTGCTATTACATTCAGAAACGTATTCAAGCAGCAGATTACACTTCTGGCCTATTTTGGATTAATATAATATTCCCACAAAGGATTTAGTCTTTTCCCATGAGCAATAGGGTTTCTCCTGTCTTCATATTGACTGCTAATTGTTGGCATTTCAGAAGATTAAAGTAAGGTCTTACAGGGAGTGCAATCATACAGCCTTTCAGATCTAAACATCTTGTTGATATAGAAAACTAAATAGGCTTGCAAATTATTTAAGCCTGAAATTAAATAAGTTCTACTGAGTATTTTTTTTATATCTGAAACAGCCTTTCAAAATAAGACAGGATTTCAAGCAGTTAATTCCAGCAACAACTTTTCACAGCTTAAGAATTACCTTATTGTTCAGAATTAGTCTTAACCCATGGCCTTTAACATTTTACCCACTCAGGCAGGCATTTTTCAATTTATGAGAGGGGTGGCATCTTAGCAGTGAACATAGACAGGGAGGCCTGCAATTAATAGATAACCTGAAACAATAGTTTTAATAGCCCTTGATTGAGCCTATTTATAAGTAAGGAGATTTTCCCACTTTAAACAAAGAATAAGAGAATGTGTGTGGGATTAGCAGTTTGCATCAGGGGAATGCCATTGTCTGGGCTGAAAAGAGCTGCACATCTGTAGATAGTTGATAATTCAGATAATTATTCATTTATGTGTAGCTGACTGTTTCATAATAAGAGGGGGTACAAGTTTGGGGGTTTATTTTTTCTGACTGGATAGGGAAATGATTAATTACAGAGCTGTATTTCGTGTCAAGTTGTGAATAAATATGTTTAGCATTCATATGGTTGTTTACAAACAGGAAACCCACACCGCTTGCCAACAGTTTGATTAAAAAAAAAATCATTCAATTCATCACTAATTCTCTGTAGGAAAGATCTTTGCATTTGTGTAGTTTGGCATTTTATAATTAAATTCTTTTAAAACATTTTAATTAGGCAGAAGTAAACCAGAGTCCTTTTGTTTGCTCTATGTAAACACTGGAAGGTGTCACTGAGGTGAGAGCTGTCGAGAGTGCTGCAGGGTATCTTGGCTTTGAAGAGAGCTCAGCTTGAGGTTTGTAGTGTGTCCACACTGCATTGGGAGATGGCTTTATCAAATCAAACAACAAATTCAGGAAACCCTTTTGCTTTTCAAGTTCCTTGACTATGTGTTGGTTCCCCAGAGTGTGGTAGAACTTGATGTTGCACACAAAAGCATTTTTGAAGTTTTCCATGCAAAAAAAGAACATCTGGAACAGGGACTTGGAGCAAAGCAGTTCAGTCATCACCTGGCCAGAGAGAATCTAGGCAGGAATCTCTGCTGTTGATGCTTGAAAAAAGAAAAGGTGGGAAAGTCCAGGGGAGGGCCACAAAGAGGATGTGAGTGCTGGAGCATCTCTGCTATGAAGACACACTGAGAGCTGGGGTTGTTCAGCCTGGAGAGGAGGAGGCTCCAGGGAGATCTTAGAGCATCTTCCAGTGCCCAGAGGGGCTCCAAGAGAGCTGGAGAGGGACTTTCTACAAGGGTGTGCAGTGACAGGACAAAGGGGAATGGCTTTAAACTGAGAGATGATATTTTTACATCAGGTATAAGAAATAACCCGTTCCCAGTGAGGATGGCAAGACCCTGGCACAGGGTGTCCAGAGAAGCTGTGGCTGTCTCATCCCTGGAAGTGTCCCAGGCCAGGCTGGAGCCCCTGGGACAGTGGAAGGTGTCCCTGCCATGGCAGGGGTTGCAATGAGACAGGCTTTAAGCTCCCTCCCAACCCAAAGGCCATTAAGGGCCTTGGAAGTGAAGCCAAAGCTGTCCTGGTTAATCAGCACTGCTGTTACAGACTGTGGCTCAGCTTGAAACACCCACTTGGAAATGGTTTTATTTAATCTCCCTTTTATGTAATTCCTTTCTATCCACTACTGTGCATAAGTACTTAAAAAGTAATTAACAAAAACTGCATGCAATGCATGCATTAAACTATTTCTGCCTGCAGTAATTTCCTTGGTTATAACCATTTGCATTGTTTTCTGTTGAAATACAGACTTTTAATTCACCTCTACAGTTTAGCTCAGATCACAAGTTTGTCTTGTTACTATGTGTATTGTGTATTGTGTTTCTCAGGTGAGGAAATAGATTCTAACAATGGGAATTTTTCCTTTTTGTGGATCATCCAGCAGGAAATTAAAAAAATAAAGCCACCATATGAAGATATAAATGTGCAACTTTACTTTTATGCTCTCAAATTGTTGAATAAGTAATCTGCTTTGGGTGTACTTACTCATCTGATTTTGAGATTAAAGGCTATGAGACACTGCTGGACTTGTGTGCTTAGCATTAAATATTGCCATTGAATTTTGCACTATGAGGTTCTGAATTATTATTTGTGAGTAGCCTCTCTGTATCTTTGGAATCCTACACCAAGGAGCTGCATTTAAGCTGTTGATACCAGCAGAGAATCTGAATTTAGAAAAAGTGCTGCTGAAGGCAAGTGACAGCTTTTGGCTGTGTGAAATGTGGTTGGTTGTATAACCAAGTATTTGCTGGCTATTTGTTTGTTTTCATCATGCTTAGCTTCAGGTGTTATGAGAGTACATTTGTACATTTGAGGCTTGTCCTGACATTTTTTTTGCAATTTCATGTGGGAGTTTTAAATCCTCATAAGCTTTTTCCAGTTCTCATTGAAGTTAACGAGTCCAGCAGAGCCATTTTTTGAGATAGATATTTTCCTTGACCATCACTTGTAAAGCAAGGAAATATGGTTAACAGGGACACCTGCAATTCCCTGTTCTGTACAGAACTGGAGTGAGATATAAGAAGCAGCCTGTGATTTACATGCATCTCCTGTTAATTTTAATGTGCTTGACTCCCCATGGTTGCCTTGAGCATCTCAACCTTGATTAATCTAAAGTTAAGTTCCTTTATGCTGGCTTATCTGTGATTGTTTTAGGCTCACTCCATCTGTTTCTCAATGTAGCTCTGTAACTTCTTTCACAGTTGAGATTTGCTGATTATATCACTTTGGGTTTGTGGCTAAAACATTCAGTTCTGGTTTTATTACAAGATACTTTGATAAACTTGTGAAAAGTGGATGGGAGATTATTATCGAATAATTATTTCTCTGAAGGTGATTCCCTTCTTAATGCAGAAAATAGGTGAAAAAAGTTTAGTGAAGATGAAGAAGATAGGTTAAATTATTAGGAAGACAGAAGTGACATCACTGATTTTTACTTGTCAAAGATTTAGGCCAGTCTTTTCCCCCTTGCTGTACGGAAAAAATGTTAAATTGCATTTTATGATTTTGCAAGTAGCAAGACAGTCCAAAAAAGTATGTAGGACCACTTTGTCAACTCCTGAGTCATCCCATTTTGCAATAATCCAGTTCTTAGCTTAGCATTGTGGGATGTTATTACTGGTCATTAATTTTTAAACTGTCACTTCTTTTTTTTAGATTTAAATTCCTTTATAAACCTTGCAGAAGATAAAGATCATTATCAGTCTTTCTGCAGCCCTGTCCAGAGCTGAATGTCTAATATATAATGCCAGAGTGGACAGCCTTTGGAAGAGGCATTTCTGGAACAGAAGTTGTCACTGATGTTGAGGTGGCAGCGAGTCCTGTTGGTGACCACTGGGAAAATTGTGAGCTGCTGGGTGGTCAGGGAATGTTGCAGGCTGAGTTTAGCAAGGTGGGAGGAGAATTTCCTGATTCTACTTGGGCTGTGTTCCATCTGAGCTTGGTATGTCCCAGGAACAAGCTCCCCCCACTCTGGTTGAGCACCAGGGGCTGGATGAAGCAAGAGGAAGAGGACACATAAGCTCTTCTTAAGCTTGTTCCACATGTGGACAAGATCATAGGCATTAATTTCTGTTCCCATCTTCTGACTGGGATCTGATCCTCAAAAGGATAGGAAAGAGCAAGGAATTAATTGTATTAAAATAAAAGGAGAAGTAATCAAAATCACAAATCACTTGTCTGGTGCCACATTCCTGATTGATGCCATGTGGTAAGTGCTGAGATTAGACAGTTTTGTAATCAGTGAAACTGATAAAGGAACATATGACTCAGACACCAACTATTTTGTGATCTAATTTGGAAAAGGGTTGCATAGATATATTAAAGAAGTGTAAGCTGTGCTTTGCTGGAAGAAAACTGCATTGAGCAAGACTTGGACCTGTCTTGATCTGATCTGTTTTTTCCAGCAGCAGCCAGAGGCAGGTAAAAGAGAACACAAGACAAGGACAAGTGTCTGAGGATGCTTCCTGGTGATCTCTGATACTCTTGTATTTACAAGTCTTTGGTTGTTTTCTCTCCAGGATATATTCTCAACTCATATAAGCTTTTGACATAACCAATATCCTGTGGCAGCACTTCTAACTATAGCTGTGGGCTGTATTTGAAAATAACAGTAAAAGGACCCCTTTTGTATTTTCACCATCTCATTACAAGAATTAAGGACTAAGAAATAAAACTACCTGGAGGCAGGTACAAAATGGTTGCACCTGGTTCCATTTTTCCCTTGCTAGTTGCAGGCTTGGCTCTGAATCCTCCTTCTGTTTCCTTTGCTAAGGTGGAAGGTTGAGGTTTATTTAGAATATTCTTATACAAAGCTTGTCCAGTGCCTTTATCACTCTTCTGAGTACCTTTCTGAGTTTTAGTAGTTCTGCTTTGGTTTACTACATGTTAAAAGTGAGCTGATTTTTATGTGGTAGTAATTTGGAACCTAATGAGGACAGCAATTCACGTTTTTGATGACTACGATGTTACTGTAAAAGAATGTGTTTTAATTATTTGGAGATTTCAGATGTGTATATGCAGTTCAGTACCCATGACAATGCATTTTTGTACTTTAATTAAGCTTCTTGAAGTACAGAATTTCTTTTTAAAAGTTTCCATTGTCTCAGTAAGAAAAGCAGCCTGACCTAGATAGAAGCTTCTATAACATTTCATTCTCTTCTGCATGGGGAGAAGTCAGGGATGTTTCTCAGGTGACAAAAAGGAAGATCCCAAGTCTTCCTAGAGCACAAGAATAACTGTTCTTCATCCCTCTTCTCCCATGTGATGGGTACTTTTACTTAGTACTTTGATACTCCAAATAAACATAGTATTTGTATTTCTAAGGCAATTTCTAAAGAGGAATAAAGATAGGTTCTGATGACTTTCCATTTTGGGAAACAAATTTCACTAGTGGACCTCAAACATTATTCACATCAAGATTTCAGATCTTAGTGGGGCTTTGGCTTTTGGTGATTTGGATTTGGTTATTTCCTTGCCTGAATTATGAAGCAACTCTCTGTTTGGAGGAAGGCACATTCTAGCTGGACTTAGGAGAAAGTGAAACCAGAATGAAGAGAGAAGGCACCTTGAGATGTGTCCAAACTGATAATACATCCATTTCTAGCTGGCTGTTGAATTAATGTCTTGTACAGAAAGTCATCACATCAGGAGTTCTGTTTAGTCAAGCCTTGTGGATATCTGTGATTGTGCCATTTAACAGCATTGGTCATTTGCACACAGCACAGCACAGCATCCAGAGTAACTCACTCCTTGAACAGCTCCTCTGGCAGCAGCCCATGCTGTGCATTGTGTCCTGCTCCAGCTCCATTTCATATATCCATCAAATATCCATTTATTATATATCATATATCCATGCTCTCCAGTGCTCCCTCTCTTGAGGAATATTTCACTTGTCTGACCTTTTTGCCTTTTAACACACCATAAAGGATGATGAAACTGTGCACAGAGGCACCCCAGGGCAGAACCTGTTGTTGAAGTAAGAGGGACACCTTGCTGTGTCACATGCTTTAGTAATGATGCCACTGCTGCATTATTTTTCAGAAAGCTGATTATTGCTTAGCAAAAATCTAATTGAAACTTCAGACAGTAAAAAACATTAGAGAAAGTGTATGATGTGCCTCTGAGAAATTAATCTGAAGTGCAGAGGCAAAATTCAGCAAATATTGGATCAATTTTTATAGACTTTGCTGTTGTGGAAGAACTACTTGCAGTCATGCTGCCTTGGATGAGCGGGTTTGGAGGGTGTCTATAACTTACCATGCTAATATGGAACAGTCAATAGGAGCTCCCTGAGTATTTAATGACCAGTGTGCACTGCTTGTGCCTAAAGAGGAATGGTGTGGGTGCATCTTGGTTTTGCTGGATTAATATCCCCCAAATCAGGCCCAAACATGCAACTGCCCTTAGTTCTGGGTGAACAAAGAGGGACTGAAATACTGCACTCTCCTCTGACACACAAGAACTGATCATGTGTGTTTTTTTTCAGTCTTGCAATGGGATTGTGCAGGTAGTTGTCTTCCCCAGATTGTTCTGAAGTCTGCTCTGTTCATCCAGGGGTTCATCACACTGAAGCTCAGATATTTAAATGAGAGTCAGAACAAATTTATTCCAAATACCCATGATCTGGTAGAAAAGTTATCCTGCCATATTTGCACCAAAAGTACAATTTTTCTGTCAACTACTTGCTGCATTATGTCCCCAAAACAATACAATTATTCTCAAGTGTACTTCAGAATGGTACTTTGTGGTCTCACCATTTTATTCTTTTCCCTTATTATCATAAATAGGGATTATATTAGGAGCTGGTTGTGCTTCCTATCAGTGAAAGAACATGCCTGCATGGTTGCAGGCACTCGCCTGCTCCGCCTGGATCATGGAGTGGGATTAATTAACTCTGCTCTGCATTAATGTGGGGATTGTGGCTTCTGGACAGGACCTGAGTGAGGTCTGGCCAGGTGGGAGCAGAGGCACAGGAAGCAGAGGGTGGTTTGCAGCTTCCTAAATTAATCTCAAGTTGATCCCAGACCAAGGGATGCAGGAGGATGATGGATTATGGTGATGGATGTGTTTGTGCCAGGGCTCAGGGAGGGCAGAGTGTGTGTCCTGCAGATGAGGAAACATTCCCAAAACAGGCTTGGTGTGAGACCTCTCACTGAAATTCATTGAAATGGAGGTTCCTGAGGTCACATTGCTGCCTGCCAGGATACTTTGGAATTTGGAGGTTGTGTGTATGGAATTGGAATATTTCTGTTCCTAAAACATGCACTACTTAGATCTGGGCAAAGGGATGAAGGAGTGTCTCTGGGGACTGTTTCCACTGTGGTACTCTGATGTGTAATTTGCTAGTCATCATTTCATCTCATTCCATTAATGAGCTCTGATCCCTTAATTTTTATTTTTGTGTCACTGCTACAGAGAATTAAGACAAAATCCCACAGCAGGGATGTCCCTGGTGGTCCATTCTGGGGGGTATCTTTGTATTGAGAGCACCAGAGCTCTCCCTGCTCCAGACCCCTCCTGGCCTGCCTGGTTTTCATACCCCAAGGAAAGGCCACAACCTGGAGTCTGGTCAGTTAGCAGAGGATTGTTGTTGAATTGTTTTCAAACCAGCAGAAGCCAATAAATTCCTGTTCTAGATCCTGAATTTGCTGTGAACAGGAAGCACTGAAAACTGTAGGAGGCCGTTCCAGCACACCAGAAACTGGACCTAC
The DNA here is from genome assembly GCF_029582105.1 of Oenanthe melanoleuca. NCBI lineage: Eukaryota > Metazoa > Chordata > Aves > Passeriformes > Muscicapidae > Oenanthe > Oenanthe melanoleuca. The sequence goes on from NC_079346.1 coordinate 5,143,311, forward strand.
AAAGTTATTACTTTGAAAAAATGTGGTATTTGGGACTCTTAGCATAGCAGTAAAGGAGCTGCATTTCAAAAATGTTTCCTCCAGTGCCAGCCCTCTTGTCTGCCATCCAGGAATGGGGCTTCACATGGAGCAGGGGGATGTGGCAGAGCCAGCTGTTTGCTGTAGTGAGATTTGCATTGCTCAGGAACCTCCTGAATACAGACCAAAAATTAGCTTTGGGCAAAATCCTTAATCTGCTTTTCCTATCTAGCAATTGGGGTGCCCCAGACAGAAAAATCTGAATTGTACATTTAAACCTTGATCTGTTTTAGCATAGTGCAAGACATTCAAAACTACATTGTATCAGTATTTCTTCACCTGACTGCAAGCTTTCCTACTCTGCTGTTTGTTGATTCAACCTCTTTAAACTTACCACTTTCAGACTTTAAAAGTTCCATCCCAAAGATGGTATTTTGTATAATTTTTATAAGGTTAAATAATATAGTTTGGCTTTAAGTAGAAAAAAATAACCCTGCTCTCCTCTCCAAAGAGATTTTAATATCCCTTTTCCACATTGAATTGCACTGTCCTCTAGTGGGTGTTTTAAGCAAATGTTTTTGTGTTTGTAAATCTTTCATACTGCTCAGATACAGAAAGCTTAATCTTTGTTTTCAAATGAACCATAAATGTTCTCTGATATAAAAAGATGGAGAATAAGATTAATATTTCAAAACCGAATAAGAAAAAGTTACATTTGACCTGTGATCCAAGCTGTAATAATACAGAGATGTATAAAAATGTTTGCATCTGACTTATCTGTTGGAGCAGAAGGATAAAAAATGAAGATGCAAGTGTGGGCATCTGTCTTTTATTACATTTTATTACTTTGTGTTGAGAATTGGATATAATCTGCTTCTTTCACACTGAAACAAATTTGGTAAACTATGAATGAAGGAATATTAAACACCAGTGGAGTAGTAGGAAGGATCAAATGCACTGCATTAGATTCAAAGTGAAGAACTGTGTATCCCATTTTACCCAGTGGTTTGTTTTTTTCTCAATATTGCTATTTACCCCTTAAAAGGCAATACCCTTCTTTTAACTGGGATCTCCTGGGATTTGAGGTGTAAAACATCTCTGAAAATCAGAATGGGAATATAAAAGTTTTACATGGCAGGGATTGTCAGCTTCTGGATGTTTGCAGGACTGGATGTCTGGATCCAGCTGTAGGTGACAACACCTTTCCTTTCCCTCCATGGGCTGGGAATACATCTGGATTTCATTGCTTGTGTCCCAGCATCCAGCCATGTGAGCATCCCCCAGTCTGGGACATGTTTGGGTGATCTGAGATATCATCCTTCCACTGAGGTTTATTCTGTTGAAGGGAGGAGGGAAGAAACAAATGCCTGGCAGTGAGCTTCCAGCTTGCTTTTTTTACTTATTTCCTGGTAATTCAATGACTTCATTTGGTAAAAGAATGTGCTTTTGTAGACACAAAATATGGCTCTGCTGACCAGAAGGACTGCTAGACACAATGCACATTTTAACCTCAAAACTGCCAGGAGCCTCCAGGCAGGAATGTGTTTGCCAGCTGGACCATGCAAAGCCACTGTCTTCCACACAGCTGTGCCCTGTGGCATCCTGGAGAGGGAACCTTGACTGATATAATCTGCTTCACACTGTTGGGGTGCACTTCCAGTGATGAAAGAGTTTGGAGGGGTCAATAAATTAATTCAGTTTGCTTGCAATAAAAGGTGTTTTTTTCCAGACTTCAATCAGACAAACCACGAGCACATTCTTTGCTAGTGCAGCTTTTAATGTGCTGCAGATGTAGTTTTACTGACAGTTGCTGAATAGCTTGTTTTCATCCAAAATACGTGGATTGAACTTCAAAGTCACAATTTCCAGCAAGGTCAGAGATTATATTGGTAAATATATTTTATAACATTTATACTTCACTCTGTGAATGTTCATGCATCTGTGTGAAAAGATGTGTGGAAAGTCTCAAAACATTCAGGGGACACTGTGAATAATTGGAATGTTGCAAGTCTTTGATGTTATCAGATGAGATAATGTGGAGAGGGTTGTGAAAAAGGGTCTCAAAAATACATGAGCAGAAATTATGCACAGGAGAGGTGTTGTTTGGCTGGGGAGGGAGAGGGAAAGCAGGACAGCTTCTTTATGGGGCTGCCCACATTTGGGTCATCTCCCAGTGTTGATGAAACCTCATCTGAGTTAAACTGCATCCACATTTGGATGTCTGCTTTGTGTGAGATTCAGGGTTTGCCTCGTAGGAAGGACCTGTTGGTGCTGCAGCACATTGTGATGCTACACCTGTTGTGGTTGTTCTGTGGTGACAGCAAAAGTGGGAAATCAAAGAGGAACAACAGCTTGGCAGTGTTGAGCTTTTGTCCTCTCTCTTTTTGCATGCAGAGCTGGTGTGGTTGGTGCAGGCTCTCAGGTCAGCAGAGGGGGGAGCAGCAGCTGCAGACAGCCAGAAATCCAGTGTGGATTTAGAGATGGGCTGTGGAAAGGTGCAGTGCTTTATGGTGCTGCCTCTGTTCATCCTCGAGTGTGTGATGATCACATCTCAGCACGTGGTTTGTTAAGGCTGGGAGCACTTTTAGAGATAATAATAATAATAATAAGAGAATATAGCAAATGCACACACTCTCTATCTGGTTTTAGAAAGCAGCCAGCCATGCTAAAGCTGCTTCTGCTGTACCTAATGTGCTCTTAGTTTTGTGGAACCTGGCAGCCTTGTGGATCATGTTGGTGATCCAATTCTAGCAGTAATCTCCTAGTACCATTACTTTGGTTAGTCACAGTTACATTTATTTGTGTGGGGCTTTTTTGGTGCCAAACATTCAAAGCAGAATTGCAGGCTTTGTCAAGGCTGACTTTACCAAAAAGTGACTGGAAATTAAAACTATTAGTTTTAGTAATAAAGTGACATAGATTTTACATAGATATAGCTATCCATAAATATATCTACATTCATATATAGAAAATACTCTCTGTGTCTGCATAGCTATTCACACAGCACTTAGGAGCTGTGGGATTAATTCCAGTATTTGCAAAGTTTTGACTCCATATCTAACATGAAAACAGTGATGGTGCAGCACTCAGTTTTTATTCCTTTGGCTTCCCAGCACTGGTGCTGAGGCCTGGGAGGCTGGTGGTGTTTCCATGCCATTGTGGGTGCCCTTATTTCTCCAGAGGAATCCACAAGCAAGGACATTTTGTGGGCATTTTACATCTGTCACTTGTTGTGCTGCATTAAAAAAGCTTGACCCATGGATATGCTACTACCTTTTGTTTCCTTAGTAATGTTGCTGAAATACAAAAAATCATTTATAAGGCATTCTGGTAGGTAAAAATGGTGATTAGAATAATGATGGTGTTCAGTAAGCTGTCTGGTGTGCAGGCAGCTTGCCCTCTCCTTGATATGTCTGATAGTCTATAGGCATTAGATGCTGAGCATGTGGATATATAATGGTTCTGATATGCCACAGGAGGTTTATTTTTCTTACAGGCTTAAGTAATACAGAGCTAGTGCTCTGTGCACATGAAACACTGAAAATCTCTTCATCCATCCACTGTGTCTGAATGCTAAAGTTCTTTCAGCTGGAAATGCAGGATCTAGTCAGGCTACAGAAGCAAATATAAACAATGCTCACAGATTTCAGCAGAGTTAAAGTGAATCTCAGCATCATTTGAACTGATCTTCTGGCTTATTTGGGAGATTGCAATAAAACCAAGATCAAATTCCCTACCTGATTCAGTTTCTCATTGATTGAATCCTTTTAGACTCCTCTCTAATTTAACAGTGTATTTTTATTAAAGCCAAGCACGCAAACATCAATTATCCAAGCTGCATCTCATTTCCTTCTTTTTTTTTTTTTTTTTTTTTTTTCCTTTTGCTGCCAATGGATTAGAAGACATGATTAAAATTCAGCTTGAAAGCTGAAAAGCAGATCCCTAAATGAAAAAGTCTTCGCTAGGAATTAAAATATCAGTAGTGGGCATAAAATCCTCCTCCTTATCCCTGATAATGTAAACACACTTGGTTAAGTTGATCTGTCACATGTCTGGTGCAATGTCCCTGAATTAGGAGGATGTATTAGAAAGGGTGGAATGCTGTCTGTGGCATGTTCCACTGTTGGAATCCATCATCAGGATGTTTTAACACCAAAGTGTTTTGCATGGAGGGATCTCTGCCATAAGGGTTAATGGGATAAGGGTTGGAAGGGCTCTGTTTTCCCTCTTGGGTTTTACTTCCTAACACCAGGAATGTCTGTGTGTGCACAAGCACTGGGAACAAAGCAGAGAAGGGGCCCTCTACAGTTTTACTCTTGGTAGCTTCTGTAGAATTAAGGATTTTGTAACAAAGGGGAAATAGATAACTGCAATGACATCACCAATTGAAAATCCAGAAAACTCTTAACTGGTAAATGCATGCATTTAGCATGACTATAAGGCAGAGTGATAAAGTCAATTAAATTGTATGTTCTTGTTTGACTGGGTTATAAATTTCCCTCTGGTGCCTGTGCTCTGCCTGGGATGAGGAAGCCATACCATGAGCCAAGCACAGGCTCCATGAACTGAAAATGCACTGGATCATCTTTTCAGCAACCTGGGCTAGTGAAGGGTGTCCCTGTCAGATGGGAGGTAAAGCATTTGTTGAGATGTTTTTATTTTCCTTTTGTACTGTGGATGGCAGTGTTACTGCCTGTGCTGAGCTGTGTGTGTGAGTGCACATCACAGGAGTTAATTGTCACGTTCTGTCTGTGGAGAGCTATAAATCCTGATTGTGCAGAGCTATAAACGTGCATGGCCACAGGGAATTTTCCTGGTGCTGGTATGAGCCTGGCTACCTGGAGCTGGGCAGAGTGAATCCCTTCCCCTGGTGCAGTGAATTGAGCATAATTGCAGCTGACATCATGCACCAGTGCAATGCAGTGATATTTCATTCCTTCACACCTAATCCCTTCTTTATCCTCTCGGGTCTTGAGTCAACACAATTCTGGCAAAGCTTATTTGTGACACCCGGTGAAGCTTCTTGCAGAGCACCCCAAATGTTGTGGATTCCCAGGAACAGCAGGGCTGCATCCCTGTGGTGTCCTCCTCAACATGGTTGGGAGCCTGGAATATGGGCTTGGCTTCATATTATGCTACTTTACCAGGTGGAAGGAAATCATATTAATATATTTTATGTATTAATGTCTTGTATGTTGTGAAGGGCAATTTAATTGTGAATTGAGTGGAGAAATTGCAGTTTCCAGAAACTGATGAATAGCAGTTTTTTGAGGTTATCAGTTAACCTGTTGTAATGAATGCTCTTCATTACATGCCTCTCCTTGTTAATTAGAAGGGATTTTTACTCCTCTTTATCAAGTCAGGGCAAGTATATTACCTTTTCCTCTGTCATGCTTGTGATAAAGTGAAGATCCAGATTGTTTTGTGAAGTGTCCACATGAATATTTCATTGCATGTGCATCACACATTCATACCATGTGTTTTCTGAGCTCCAACCTCTGATGATCATTCAATACATTTTAAAAATAATCAAACTATAGATTAAGTCCTTTTTGTTTATATTTATAGGTAGAAGTTCCTCTTTTTTTGTAAATACTTTAATTATGGCATTAATTACCATGCCAGTTTAGACCAAGACAATTAATCACTGCTGTACACTGGAGCAACAACAGACTCAGATTCAAGTTCTCTGAGTGCAGAGGTGAAGTTGTACTTTCCATAAATGAGAATCTGCTGACAGAGGGGAATTGGTATCCTGGTTTGGATCTGTTACCTGTGTTTATTTTAAAAGCAAAGTCAGAACATAAATACACCCCCACTCAATTCCCCCTTGGTTTCTCTCCTACAGGTTGAAGCAATCCTTGTAAACATTTTTGGTGGGATTGTGAACTGTGCCATCATAGCCAATGGGATCACCAAAGCCTGCCAAGAGCTCGAGCTGAAAGTGCCTCTGGTGGTCAGACTGGAAGGTGAGTGCTGCTGGATTCAGACCAAATCATCCCTCAGGTTCTCAGTAACTCACTTGGAATTTCTTCTCCTGAACAGATTTGTCTCACACAATATCCAATTCTCCAGCCATAGCACAACCTGAAGTCAATAAACTCATATTTCTGCATTCAAGGTCCCTGATAGTACTGGAAGCAATGAAATTTTGCAATGGAAGCATTATGAGTTTGCCTGTAAGATTTGCAATGCAAATAGGAATTATTTTGATGCAAGTTTATGTTTACTGGAAGGTATTTCTTTTTCATATTTTTTTTTAATGACTGCAATTCCATTATTGCTAAACCTGCAGCAAAATATAGTTTTCCTAAATTTACACCAGTGCCATAATTAAAAGAAATATGTTGGAAACAGTATTTTTGAAAGAGAAATTACTGTAACACGTTCCTCTGCCCGAACCCCCAATCCAGCTAAAATCCAATAAAAACCAGAAGGTTTGGTAGTGGTAAGGAATATTTGTTCTTTATTGCATCCAGCATTGTTTCATAAGAAACAAAAAAGCCATAGAGAGGGGAGACAAGCACTCTTTGGCAGCTACAGACTTTAATGGCAGTGGGTGTGGAGTTCTGCCTCTAATTTCTGAGCAGTGCCCTAAGGAGGGAGAGTTTTCTGCCACTGAGTGAAAAGTGCCTTGATTGCAATCAGCACACAACCCTGGTAAGCTGAAAATATTTCTTTTTGGCCAAGTAGGTTTGGAAAACAGAGAGATTTCTGGGTGGGTTTAAGGCCTCTTCCTCAAAAACCATCCATATTCATGTTTGTGTGTTTGTAAAGAGCATAAAATGTCCTGTCAGTCTGCATTGGTGATGAAAGGAGGAGATGCATCCCTTTAGGGACCTGAGATGCAATGCTGAGGTATAAAATGTGTTCTGGATACATCAGGCTTTTTACTTTTCAAAAATTCCCCTCACCAGGATTGCTGGGGATGCAAACTGCCCATGGAGCCCCTTGGTTAGGGGGATGCTCCTTCTGTGTTTAAGAGAAAGCAGAGCTTTCCCCTCCCTCATTCTCATGCTACACTGCACATGCTGGCATGACTTCTGCTGTGTGAGGCAGGCAAGTTTAAATACTCTAAAATAGATTTTAGAAAGAAATTGTGAAAATTTTCTTTGGATGGTGCATCACCAGTCAACACCTGAAGAGACTGAGTAAAAACTTTAATATGGATGAAGGAGAGTGATGGATGTTGCTTAGAAGCAGAAAAGTTTCATTATATAAAATCTCATTGTTTATCAGCTCTAGGCTATGTTGTTTCACTTTTTTTCATAGCAAAAAAACTTCTGTCTTTCACAGCTGGGAAAAAGTTTATCTGTCAGATCTGTGAGACTTCTCAGCTGTTGTAACTGCTGCTTTTTAAGTGAAGATATTGAAAAAGCCATTAGTCATTCCTATGAAGGAGATGTTTGTGTTGTGATATTTGAAACTGCTATAAAAGAAACAAGAAGAGCATCTTGGTCATTTCAAACTGCAGTCTGCAGTGTCTGGCACTGTGTTTGCTTGGCCTTTCTCCTGTAATTTTGACAATTCATGATTGCACAGAAGAGTGAAAACCCTGCAGAGGTGCCTGTTCTTCTTGTGCCCGTGACCTTTGAGTCATTTGCTGCTCCATCCACAGAGATCAAAGCTGAGTCTTCAGTGTCAAATAAAGACTTAAATACAAACATTTTTGGGTTACCATCTTCCCAGATTGCTCACTCTTTACCAGAGCTGTTTCTCCTAGACTGGTTGCTGCCTCTGGAAATGGCAGTACCACATTTTCTTTAGGAAGCTCTCCCAGAACAAACTCCCACTTTTGCATAATCTTTATCTTAAAAGTTTTTTTTAATTCCTCCTCTTATTCCTCATGTTCATCTAAACAAAGAGCTATGATATTTACAACCTTCAGCTGTTGTACTTTGGAAGTGTTAGCAAGTCACTGTTGTTTTCTGTGCCTCCTTAATTACCTAACCAACCAATACATGTGTGTTTGGTCCTTTTAATCTTTCCTCAGAAATCAATCCCTTGGGATCCTTCATCATCTCCATTGTTCTTTGAACTCACACCAGGTTATTTAAACTTGCAAGGATTTTGAATTAATAATGAGTACTGTGGAAGCAATAAGACTACCCAAGACTTTTTAAAACATCACTGATAACATTTTACAGTCCAAAAGGAGAAAAATGAGCGAGCACTCTTTTGGGTTTCCATTTTGAACATTTTCCCAGCAGAAGGTTTGTGATTATTCCCATAAATCTAACAGATTTGTGACCTGCACTTTAAAGACTCTTTGCCCACATGCACTGTACTATAAGTGTCTTGATGACTAGAGTTTTAATCAGTCAAATCTGTCTTGATTTAGTAGGATTCTGTGGACAAATCTTTGTTCTCAGTTGTATAATAATTACAAGCCGTTTTACCAGTGGATAAAGAAAGGATTACTCTCCTCTTTGAAAATGGTAACTTTATAATTACATATGTTTGCTTGCCTTATCAGTAAAGAACTCACCAGCTGAGACACAGGATTATTGTTTAAAAAGCTCATGGCCAAATGGAGAAACCACATATTCCAGATTTCATCTTCTGCAGATAGAAAAGTAACTGCTGCTGGGTTTATGCAGGATTTTTTTCCCTTTAAAATGTAATACACTTCAGTTAAATTTTGTGAAAACTGACTAGAGTGCTGAAGGGAAGCCAAGCCTTGCTTCTCATTTATGTAGCTCAGAGTTAGATGAAAAGAAAGAATAAAAAAGAATTGTGAATTAGATATCTGCTTCCTATACTGTATATTTTATATCTTCTCTCTTTCAAAAATGAATTCTCTCCTTCTCTGGTGATAGGGCAAGAAGGACTGGGAAGAATCATAACTACTTAATATGTTGAAATTCAGATAGAAACAAGTTGCTTTTTATTCACATGTCTGATAGCAATTTTTTTTCTATTTTCCATTCATGTGACTAGTGACCTTGTGTGTTCTTCAGAATCTAAAATATTCTAGTATCTTCAGAAATCTTTCACACACAAGTGAAATTTTGCTCCAAAATGTGTATCTTGTCTACAGGTATAGTTTAGTATGTGTGCCTGATTTTTTTGATTTTTAGTATCCCAAATTGCCTCTCAAGAGAGAAGAATGGGATATTGCAAACTTACAACTTCACTCAGATCAGACTATTCAGACATCTTGGGTTTAAACATTCAGCACAAATTTAAATGTGCCCTTCTCTGTTAGGATGTAAACATGAGGCAGAGATTAAAATATTCTTTGGGGAAAGTGTAAGGTAGGAAGGGGCAAATGGAGTGGACAGAATAGAGTTTAATTGTCTCTTGCAGGTAGGCAGGGGAAGTTGTTTATTCTTGACTGCTGAGCCAACAGGTGTGAGATGTGTAAGCCACCAAAGCTTTGTATGTTCCCTACCTAAAGGTCACTAATTAAAACTTGGCACCAGCCAAGCCTCAAATGAAATGTTGAAGAAGGATAACTAGTGATGAACTTCCAGCCTGGTTCTCCAATACCTGACTTTGGGCTCTGAGAGGCAGGAGTTTGCAGACTGTGGGAGGGCAGGAGTGCATTGCCTGGATCCATGCCAGGGGAGAATTGGCTCAGAGCTTTCAGTGCAGCTTGCCAAAGCTGGACCTTGCTAGGGACTCTGTAACATGGGCACAACCTGTCTCTGATAATTGCATATTGTGACATTTTCTGTCATAGCAGAATATTTTGGGTTAATCAGATTATTTATTATATTATTCATCTACTTGTTAGCAAATAGCAAATGTATATAAATGTCTTATCCCCTCACAGCTTATTTACCTGAAAAGCCAGAAATGGCATTGCAGAATCCTTCATCCTCTCTAACCATCAGCATTAAACAGTGACCATTTATTCTGTTCCTGTGGGTTTATGGCAGTCCAAGTGAACAAGGGAATGTAATCCAAATCCTGCATGTGGGGTATGGCTGGTTGTGTTTTATTTGGTTTTTATTTAGCCTCTCACAGAGTGTGCTGGTGTAATCTCACCACTGGCAGAGACATGCTTAGACAGAATATTTATTATTAGGATTTTTTCAGTAATGAGTTGAATACATTTGCTTTGCTACTGGTAGCAGAGATTTCAGGTCTACAGAAGTTTAAATGTGAGATTGCATTTACACAGACTGAGAGGTTGTTCCAGAACCCAGGTTTTCAGCAGGAGGATGTTCAGATTACAGGGCCTGAAGGTACATGCCAATAAAATTACATCTTTCCAGTTTTTCTGTGGAGTGTTGTTGACAGTAATATGTGTCAGAAGACAAAAACTTCTAATTAGAAAGCCATTCTCTTCATAGAATCCAGTTAAAAACAAACAAACAAAAAAACCACACACACACAAAACCCCCCAAACAATAAAACCCAGCAACAACAGAAACCCCACAACCTCCAGCTCTGTGAACTTTCACCTTTTCTCAGATTATTCTGATAGCCTGGATATGGGATTCTGTTTACAGTTCTCTGACACCATCCAGTGGCAGGAGGTTAATGCTGGAATAGTGGGATTCTTTATTTGTTTATTTTAACATCTGTTGCAACAAGCTGGTATTCTTTGTAGATTCCTAAATGTTTCCAGTGTTGTCTGAATGTTTAATTTTAAATCTTTTACCTCTGCTTTTAGCAGGCTCATTATAACTTCCATATTCTCCATGTAGCTAAAATACTTAATCACAATGAAATAAAAGGCTATCACTAAAAAACAAAAGAGAATTATAGCAAAGGAAATGCTTGCTGAAAAGTGTGTTTAGTTGTATAGGCCTGCCTATAAAAATGTTTTATTTAAGAAATATAAAATGTACTCATACATTTTTGACTGCAGTGAGATTTTTTTTTCAGCTTTCATCATTTCATTTCTCTGCATAAACTCCCCCTCTCTTCTCAGGGGCCTGTGTTTTTTATTGATTTTGTAATGCATGTACAAGTGGTGTGGAGAGCAATCAATGCAGTGCAGAGCAGATCCAATGTATTGTTCCCTCTCCAGCCTGTTAGTAAATTAATATTGGCCACTTAGTGAAGAGCAAAAGTTAGTTTTAAATACATGGCTATCACAAACAGCACAATATTTTCTTCTTGTAGGAAAATATCCAGGAAAATTTTCCTCTTTCCATTTTTTTTCTCCTCAGAACACTTTGTCTTGTAGAATGCTATTTGAGAGATCAGTCCATTCTTGACTGTTTTAAATGTTATCACACTTGTATCTCAATAAAAGAGAAAACCTTTAAGGCATGTTGGGAATCACTGTACAGATGTGAGGGACTCCAAAGAGAAGAGAACCCTGGGGATGGCTCCTGCCTCCCCTCTGCAGTGCTGGGCTGACAAGTAGCAGCCTCCACATTATCTTATACAGGATACTTCAACAAAAATCAAATACTATGCTCTTTTCTTGCCCATAATATTTTTTTTTCTTTAGAAAAAAGTTCTCTATATAGTTCTGGGTGTTACTTAGCAACCAAATCCCCCTTCTGTCAAAGATTTCAGATGTCTTTGACCTTCCTACACAAACCCTACAGCCTGTCCTCTGCACAAGGATGGGAAGCATGACCTGTGCTGCAGTGCCTTTGCACAGGGAGCAGAGGGGTCCCACATTCCTCCTCCTGATCCTGCTTCTCCCATCACTAAGTGCTGTGGCAGGGATGTCTTTGGTCCCTTTCAGCTCCAGGAGTGGGAATCCTGGCTTGATGAAACAGCCTTTTGAAATGCTCTGCTTCTGTGGCACCATTTCAGATGTTTTATGAAGTCTGCTAAAGGAAAAAGAAAAAATTTAAAATCAGCATTCTGGAAGTTGCACAGTAAAGAGTATGCTTCTTACTTGGTTAATAATTAAGAGTATAATTAGTGTATAGCTCCAAATATAATTAAAATTCATTTTGCTAGGTCTAGGAATTACAAAGTAATTAAGCATTTTGACATGGCAAATGAACAAGGAACATGACATGGAGGAGAAGGACAGAAATTATTCTAAAGGGGATCAGCTCAGGGTGCTTGTGTTTGTGACTAGTGTGTGATCCCAAAGTGTGGATTCTGCTCCCTCAGTAGGGTGTCTGACTCAGGTTCATCCGTGGTGCAGAACATAGCAGTGATCAAAAGTGTCACTTGGCTTTGCTGGAGAAAGCTCTGGAGAATTCAGATTTTCTGTTAGTCTTAGTTGTCCAAAAAGAATGAGGTAGAGCAAATGAGAAAGTGATGCTCTCATCTTTTAGACAAGAGAAGTGGGGAAAATGTATTTTCCTGGAATATCTTTTTCATCTTTGGATTTTTTTCCTTTCCTGTGCTTTAGTCTGTTGACTAAAGCTGAGATTTTTCCATACAAACTGGAGCCCTTGTGCTATGTAATCATATATTCTCCTTTAGGTGGGGTGGAAGTGGCATTCAGGGACATGGTGTATTGGTGGAGTCATCAGTGCTGGGTTTCCTGCCATACTCAAAGATTTTAAGGGTCTTTTCCAACCTGAATGTTTCTGTGATTATAATAATTTAGTGCAGCAGCAGAGGAGGGATTGGTGCCATGCTGAATACTTCAGAGACCTTTGTATTCCCTGTTTTTAGTAAAAATGCAAAAGCATATTCAGAAACAGCTTAAACCCCATTAAATTTTCAGGATTACCCAAATCTCTGCCCTTCCACAGCCCATTTTGCAGCTTTCATTTATCACAGGTGAATTTTAGTTATTGTTGACTCACTGATCAGCTGCAGCTGATTGTGGCTAATAAATGCCTAGAAAAGGGCCTGCTGCATGGTCCATTAGCCAGTGCTCTTGTGGATGTCCCTGCTGGCTCTGGGGGATGCTGCATTGACCCTCTAATCTTCACAAAGCCCCTGCTGTGCACACAAGTGCCATTATCAGATTGCACTGCCTGTCACAATTGCCACTGGAATTAGGAGCAACAAGGCACTCGTTTCATCTGTTGATAAACTGAAATCATGTGCAGTGTGAGGCATTACCTGGCTTTTCAGAGACATGCTAGGAGATTTATTCATTAAAATTAATTACTAATAATAGTCAGTGTTGTTTTTTAGGAACAAATGTGCAGGAAGCCCAGCAGATTCTGAGTGAGAGTGGGCTCCCCATCACACCTGCCAGCGACCTCGAGGATGCAGCCAAGAAGGCAGTGGCAAGTGTGGCCAAGAAATAACACCTTGAAGATAATTCTCATGGAAAGTACTTGTGTTTCACAAGGCATCATTCCTGCTGTTGTTCAAGAGGATTATTGGAGTTCTCCTAACTTGGGGGACTTTATTGGAGATACATGGCCAGCCCAGGCCAAGGCCTTGCAAGCTGGGCTTCAGAAATTTCACAGCTACAATCTTCAAAAGTTTAGTATGTCTTTGTCTAATTTTGGTCATTTTGTTAGTCAAAACTGTGATGAGTATTACTTCACTCCCTAAAGCTCCTTTTTGTCTCTCCTTCCAAAACTGTCATTGATAAACTCACAAAATGACAAAATAAGTAATAATTGACTTCTGTCAACAGAATTGTTCTTTAATCAAACACTTTTAGGTCACCTATTTCACCATATTTTCATTCATGTTTTTATATTGTAAAGAGTCAACTAACTAACAGTGGGTTTATATTTTTTAAGGACTTTTGCAATAATGTAAAAAGCTGTTCTTACAATCCTATTTTTTATTCAAATGAATGATGTTTATTTTCTTTTTTTTGGATTTCACTGTTTTTGCCTTAAGATGATTCTTTTTTGTTGATGCCAATGGATACCTCACAATAAGAAAAGGGTTGGAGTAGTTGGTAGTGAAAGGAATTCCCACTCTTACTGTGCCTAGAAACCACTGCAATGTGATTCATTTCTTTTCTAGTTTTTGGAAATGCCCTGCTGAAATTCCAGGTGTAGCAATGCCATCCAAGGGCTCCAGGAGGATGTTTCTGCCACTAAGGAAATGGCTGCTAACTTTTTAAAATAACCTCTTTTGTGAGAATGTCATTGCTGTGAGGTTTTAAAGCAAGATGAGAAACTGAAGCAGTTTTTCTCTCAGGAGCGTGGAGAATTCTTCAGCTGATTTAACTTCCAACAACCATTTCTAATTTATTTGGAATGAAACACAAATGAACTTCTCAATTTTTAAAGTATTTGACTTCTCAGGCATCCATAAAAGTATGTATAAGAAAAAACCCTAAGTTTCAACACTCACATATTGACCAAGATTCTTTTTGATTATATACTCTTTTGTAGCAGTCAAAATTCCAGCTGTTAGTTACACAAATCATTCATTCAGGGAACAGAAGGCAATACTAAAGATCTTGTGTAACTGAAGAACTTTGTACAAATCTCACTCTGCCCAGGAATTATGTGCTGAAAATCATCAATAAATTTGAACAGTGAACAAATGAGGGGATATTATGATCTGGTCTTGTAAATGGGCAGAAATAAAAACATTTGTGAAATAAATTCCTAATTGTGATTTTTTTGAGCAGCTCTAATCAATACTGTGTTCTGCTTAGAAAAATGTAAGTAAATTTTTCTTGACATTTCCATTAAAGCTGTTACATTCAAAATAAATTTTCTGCACTAATCTTTGGCTCCTGACACAAATAGTGCAGATAGGTTGCTGTCATCAATTCCTGCAGGTTTTTCCTTCTCCATTCCTTTCTCTACATATTGCTCAAGGAAAAAATGTGTGACCATTAGAGCAGCAATAAATATGCCACTAGGTCTGTAGTTATTGACAGAATGAAGGAGAAGGGTATTGTTAGCAGCTTTCTGAAGGTGCATAAAAGCCACACTGCTCTGAAGGAAGAAACATTTACCTCACCACAATAAATAAGAGTCACACTATTTTTTATATTTTAATACTGGAAAAATAAGATTCTGTGGAAGAACTGTTTGTGCAATGTTGTCACACACTGTGTCCCTTACTCTGGTCTCAAAACAATCCACTGTGAGTACACAATTATTATTTTGCAAAGATTAATACTGTGTACACCACTTTGTCAAATAAATGTCAAAATGAACATGTTTATTGACTTTGTCCTTTCTGTAAAGTAGAAAAATGTTTAATCTGCCTGTGCTCTTCCATTCTGCATTTTGTGACAGGTGGGTGAAATCAAATGCATTGGAATTAATTTCAATTGGGTGATATTGCTCTACTCCAACATATTTGCTTTTTATCTACAAATGTTGACCATTTTATCTCTATGTATCTTTTCTTATATGTAGGCCAATGCCTATTCCTCTTAAGCCATATACAGAATGGAACAGTATAATTTTAATTTTTCAGATGTAATGTGGAAAATTCCCTAAGCTCTGGCTTGGTACCTTTGAAGGTTTGGTATTTCATAGGCACTGGCTGTAACCAGAGGCTCACTATGGTGGTGTGGACTGGATTGTTTTATTTGTATGGATCATTTCTCTCTGTGTGCAAATGTGCAAAGTTGGGTTTGGTCTCCCCAGGAAAGGCATTTTTAGTTGCATTTTCCCCAACAAACAGCATAAGCAGTGGGTAAGTTCCAGCTAATCCCCTCTGTGAAAGCTTTAAGTGGGATTTAATTAGCCTTTAAATCTGGAAATTTCAACCTGTATTAATAAAACTCCGTAGGACAGGACACTTTGGAAGGCAAAACAGGAGGAAACTGTTCATGCTGACATTGTGTTACATCTTTAACAAGATACCTTTAAATTCTCCCAGCAAAAGTGTAACAGCTGGGAGTTGTGGAGTAATGTCCTTAACGAGCACTTAGAATGCTGTTTGTCAGGGCTGTGCCTCCCTACCCTGGGCAGAGCAGCTGGTGCCATGCAGGATTGCTGTGATTGGAACAGCATGGCAGTGCCAGTCAGTCACCAGGGGAGATGCCAAGCAGGGCTGGCTGCCCTGCCCTGCCCTGCCCTGCCCTGCCTGGTGGCCCAGTATGTATTACATGTACAATAACATCCCATGTGCAATACATGTGTAACATGTACAGTGACATCCCATGAACAATAACGTCCCATGTACAGTACATGTACAACATGTACAATAACATCCCATGTACAATACACATACAACATGTACAATGACATCCATGTACACCACATGTAATATGTACAATAATATCCTATGTCCAATACATGTACAACATGTACAATAACATCCCATGTACAATACACATACAACATGTACAATGACATCCATGTACACCACATGTAATATGTACAATAATATGCTATGTACAATACATGTGTAACATGTACAATAACATCCCATGTACAATACACATACAACATGTACAATGACATCCATGTACAACACATGTAATATGTACAATAATATCCTATGTACAATACATGTACAACATGTACAATGACATCCCATGTACAACACATGTATTATATGGACAATGACATCCCATGTACAATACATGTGTCACATGTACAATATCCCATGTGCAACACATGTATTATATGTACAATGACATCCCATGTACAATACATGGACAACATGTACAATACATGTATCATATGTACAATGACATCCATGTACAACACATGTCTCACATGTACAATAACATCATGTACAATACATGTATCACATGTACAATAACATCCATGTACAACACATGTGTCACATGTACAATAACATCCATGTACAATACATGTATCACATGTACAATAACATCCCATGTACAATGACATCCCGTGTACAATACATGTGTCACATGTACAACAGCATCCTCTGGTCCTTGTGGGTCACACTGCCCTGGGTTTCTGTCATGCTGGGAGCTGAGCCCAGCACTGCCTGAGTGTGCTAAGGTTGCCCAAAACAGGACTGAGCAGCCTTGCTGTGCACAGAGCCAGGAAATCTGTGCACAGAGCCAGGCAGTGGCCAAACTGTGTCCTAGAGCAAGAACTGTCAACTTACAGAAATCCCCAAGCCTCCAAGGCTTAGGGCTTTATTACTTTATTACTTAATTTATTATATTATATGGCACGTAGAGGGCCAGTTCTCAGTGCCACTCTAAGCCTCAGCTGATTGTGAGATTTCATTCCTTCTGCTTTTTGCTGCCTTTCAGGAAATTGGAGAGCCTTTTGCAGTCAAGGTCAGCTCTAGCATAGCCAAAATGGGGCAAAATCATTGCACATTTTAATTTATCACCCAGCTTCTTTCCCCTTCCTCTCCTAAAAGTCCTGGGGTTTTCCCCCACTTCACCCCACACAGCTCACTTGTGTTTGCTCACTGCTGTCCTGAGAACTGGCTGAGCCCACAGCACTGGGTTGTGCTGTGTTTCTGTGGCTGGGCTGGCTGGCCTGGGGCTGCAGGAGATGTGTGAGCATCCAGGTGCCCACCTGGGAGCTGGGCAGGCTCTGCTCAGCCTGTCTGGCACCAGGGCAGGGTGCAGGTCCTGCACACAGCCTGAAATCCATCCTGGAATCCTCCCAGTGCACACCCACTGCTGTCCCAGGAGACAAAGACCTTGAGCTCCAGTGTTCTCCACTCTGTGGGACAGGAATTAAAGCAGGAGCAGGAATGGGCTGAGGAGTGTTTGACTTGCCTGTTCTGGGCTCTGAAACAGGGCTGAGCTTTCCAGGCTGTAGACAGACACGTTTGGAATAAATGAGAGCAGTGAAAAGCTGGGGAAGCTTGGCACCCATGTTAAGGTCTGTTTCAAAGTGAGAAGTACTCTTCTGCAAGCAGAAATAGTCTGCCCAAGTTCAGTGTGGACAGGACTGTTGTTGGATGCTGCTGGGAACCAGGGAAAAGCAGCCTTGAAGCCTTGCCTTTCTCAGCCTTCAGAAGGATAAGAAATTAAAACAATGATTATGCACCTGCAGGGTGTGTGAGAGACATGTGAGTGTCTCATGATATTGTGCAGAAAGCATGTTTTCAAAGAGGTGTTGCCTTCTTTGACCAGTGAGTCTTTTCTACTTTGTTTTGTCTCTGAGAAAGATCCCCAGCCTGGGAAAGATCCAAGCTGGAGCTGAGAAAATCAACAGCCTGGGAAAAAAACAGATTAGTTTCTCCACGAGCCTTGAGCAGTGTCCACACAGGACAAGCAGTGAAGAGCTTTGCTGTGGTGAGGGACATTGAGGTCAGACTTGTAGGCATGAGGAAAGCCAAGGGATGGGCTGTGAAATCATCAATGGATGTTTTTTAGAGTTAGGTGAGCATCTGTCAGGGATGGCTTAAGGAGAGTTGATTTTTGCCTTAGGGCAGAGGGATGGATGAGGTGACCTTCCAGCCTGATTTGATAGGATTTAATGCTTGTTGAGAAGGTTTTGTTTTCTTTTTTTTTTTCTCCCTAACTTGTAGGTACAGGGAGGAGAAAGGAGGAAAGATCTGGTGAATTCTTGAAAGAAACTGTTTTTAATTTAGTCACCAAGAATGATCTGCAGCTGCCAGGGAAATGAAAAGCAGATTATGCAAACTCAAGACTTTCCCTAACAATGGGAGTAGTGTTATTGCAATGCATAAAAGGCTGAGCAGAGAATTAGGGATATCTATCAACTTTAATATGTTTAATTTAAAAAGGAACAGGTTGCACCAACAATTTTTTTTCCTACTTAATGAGGCCCATTCATAAGTAGAGTAACAGGATTTGCTGTCACCCAGAGGAAATCATGGCATGTGTATTTGTACTTTGGTGCAAAACTTGTGTTGATCACAGTGATTTAAAACTTTTTCCAGCCCAGCTGCAGTCAGTTTGATGTCAGGATCCTTTCATCTGGAGACAGATGCACCCTTGGTAGAATCCTCAACACGTCTGTGCCTTTGTTCGGTCTCACAAAGTACCAGCTAAAGATTAAAAACAAAAGTATACATGGATTATATGTTACTCCTCAGAGAGAACTGCTGTGAGGTAAGCTTTGACTTATCCAAGACCTGGTAGCAGATTGCAGAAGAATCTCTAGTGCATGTGGGAATTTGGCCCTTTGCATTTCTGTTGTGCCTGTGTTGGTGGGTGCAGGGACAGTGACCATTGCACAGCCTGTGCTGCTCCCCATGCCCTGAGGCCAGTCCTCCCCTGTAGGACTGAGAGCACTCAAGAGGGAAAAGGGTTTCTGTGTGCCTTGGATGGGTGTCAGGCTGGAGACAGCACCTGTGTCCATTCTGGTGTGAGGACAGACACAGGCTGCTTCCACTGAGCTCCCACATTCTCTCACATCCACATTCTCTTTCACAAAGTGGCCTTGGTGGGCAGGCAGAGGGCAGAAAGGCAGGGAGCTCCCAGGAATGGGTGGGGATGGCAGGAGGATCCTCACTGGCCCTTGGGAAGGGCTCTGCTTCTCACCTCTGCCTGCAAGGAAAACCCTCCACACTGGAATTGTGATGGTTTCCCACATCTGCCCTTCTTGTGCCCCTGGAGTCCTCACACATCATCAAGATGAGAAAGTAAGAGCAATGCCTGATGATAATATTACCTGGTACAGAAGATGTCTCATTCTGGACCTCCTTGTGTTTCCAAAGGTGGGGGAATATCCTGGCCCTCAACTCACAATTAAATCCATGCTAAATTTTAGTTAAATCTAAAAGAGATAGCCAAGCCTGGAGAGAAGGAAGCAGCTGACAGAAAGAGGTTGCTCCATGAATTAAGTGCTGCTGGGATGTGCAGCACGATGGGATTTGGAAACTGGGACCTTTGTATTTACCAGAGCAACTCTTCTGAATGCACGGATGGATACAAGCAGGTCATCAAGGAGGTGACAGTGACAAAGTATTGGTAAGCAAATCTGGGAAAGGAGGGCTCAGAGAGATCAAGTGTAAGAAATTTTGCATTTCTCTAGATACAGAGGTGAGAAAATGAGAAATTTGATCTTTCTATTGTAATCGACATAAAGAATTGCAGGGCAGCCAAAGGCCACACAGCTAAACAAAGCTGTTCCCTTTAAGTTTATTTCAAATGTCTCTCTGCTTCAGCACTGTGTCCTTCAAGACCTTCCCTCTGTAATTGCATGTGGCAGCCTCTTTAGAGCCAGGTACTGACTGCTGCTCCAAAACAGAAACAAAAAACACCAGGCAAGAAAGGACATTGCAGCGAGTCCTTAGGAGGGATGCTGCTGCTTTGTTTCACAGACAGGGCAGTGAAGGGGGTTAGGAAATGCCACTGAGTTCAGGGGCACTGCCCTGTTTGAATCCATGCTGAACCAGCTCAATCCCCATCACAGCTCTCCTTCCTTGAGCTCCCACTCAGAGAGCTGACCCTGGAAGCTCAGGAACAAATGGCATTTGCTGCCCTGCCTTACCTGGCTCCTGC
The DNA here is from genome assembly GCF_029582105.1 of Oenanthe melanoleuca. Classification (NCBI taxonomy): domain Eukaryota; kingdom Metazoa; phylum Chordata; class Aves; order Passeriformes; family Muscicapidae; genus Oenanthe; species Oenanthe melanoleuca. Next base: position 5,163,511 of record NC_079346.1, read on the forward strand.
TTAGCAAAACAGACCTGGTGGGAGCAGCCAAGGGGGCTGGAGCTGATCCCCACAGCTGTAATATCCTGGGCTGGGGAGCCAGTTCTGGGCACAGACCCCCCTGCAGCTGTGGAGGCACTGCTGCCCTTCAGGAGGAGCCCAGCAGTGCTGCCCCTGCCCATCCAAGGGCTCTCCTCCCACCAGCACTGGGGGAGGTGGGTTTGCATGGCCAGCCAGACCAGCCCTGTCTGCCCTTATGGCCTCTGTGCCAAGCACAAGCTCAGACTTCACCAGCAAGGTGAATCTTTGCTCTGTCATCAGCAGCTGTCAGGCCTAAAATCCTCTGACCCTGCACAGGTCCTTAGGATGTCCTGACTTGCCCCTGAATGGGTGCCAGGGAAGTGGTTTGGTGTTGGCAAATCTGTGGGGATGTTTGGGCAAGATGAGCTGTGGATTGCTCCTCCCTTTTGTCCTTACAGTGAAGAAGGGGTGATTTTCTCTCTGCCCCTCTTGTTTTTTCCATTTTTGAGGTAGATATGGGGAAAAGGGCCTTTTAGGAATTCTGTCTGCAGCATTCCTTTCTGATGTCAATAGAAATTATTAGGGCTTGCCCAAAGAATCCAGTATTAATACAAAGTCAGACAAACTCCCAGTATTTCTCTTGGAGTTTCTTAATCCTGTCCATTCACTGAAGTTCAGCTTCATTGATTAGCACTGCTCAGCCTAAATCTTGTATTCCTGAAGTGCTGGAAAGCCCTCAGTGCCAGAGGCTTTTTCTGCTGTTTTCCCAAGTGATTTTCCCATATTGTACAGCAGGAGGAATGTCACACGAAGATGTTAATCCCTTTTGAGCTGTGCTCTAAACAAGTATGTGCAAAACATAGGGAAAATGAAGCAATACATTATTTTGCATTTAATTTTCCATACCTATTGTCTTGCAGCCCTGGTGGAATGCTTGACATAACACACCTCCACAGCTTGTCCACTGAACATCTGTCAGTCACTCCTTACTTTCACTTCAGAGAATACTCAGAGCAGAAAATAAATTTTCTCAGATGTGCACCATGTCACTTGCAAAGAATAAATCTTTTTCCTGTGTTTACCATAGTGGGAGCAGGACACTGCTGTTCTCATTCCAATGTTCAGAATGCCAAGTGCTTCCCCATCAATACAAAACTTGAGGGAAACCAGCAGAGCAGTGTCACTGTCAGCTCTCCATGTGCCCAGCTCAGCCCTGGAGCTTCAATCCTATTGATTTCCTTAACAGAAGACATCTTGATTTATTTTTTTTTTCCCTACTATCATCTGGATTATATTCATTGCAGAAATTTCTGCTCTCAAAGCTGAAGGATTCTCACTGTCATGCTCCATCTGCTGAACCTGGCTTGCTCTCATGACAGCTGCATTGGATTTTCATGTTGGGAAGTTCCCTTTCCATGTCATGGGGCTGCCCTCTGAAAAGGGCCCCCTTTGAGGGGACACAGAGGGCCCTTGCCAGAGCAGTGCCTCCTTCTAACAGCTGGTTTCCAGGTTTCATGACTGAGCTTGAGCTTTCACACATCACAGCTTAAGTCCTTCCCCAGTTGTTCCCAGATCTTTCAAAGGTCTGGAAATGCAGCAAGAGCAGGAAAGCCCACGTTTGCAGGACTTGTACGAAGGGTTCCTTTTGTTCTGCTGTCTGATACTGGTGTTACAGAACCACACACATTCTGGGTTCGAGTCTCTTCTAGGATGGGTGCTAAAAGAGAAAGTGTCTGCATCACTTCCAGCCTTCAGGACAGAGCTGAGCAGTGTCTGTGTGATGTCCCATCCCTAGCTCAGGGATGAACCACAATGAAACATTCATGTGGCAATTCAAGAGCAGGTGCTGCTTTAATGGTCTGCAATAATTCCCATTCACAGAATCACAAAATGATTTGGCTTGGAAAGGACCTTCAAAGATCATCCAGCCAAACCTTCCCTGCCAACCACCTTCCACTCTCCCAGGTTGCTCAAAGCATCATCCAGCCTGGCCTTGGACACTTCCAGGGATGGGACAGCCACAGATTCTCTGGGTAACCTATGCCAAAGCTTCACCACCCTCACAGGAAAGAATTTCTTCCCAATATCTGATCTAAATTTGCCATCTTTCTGTTTAAAACCTACACTTCCTGATGAATAGTCCCATTTTTCTTTCCTGTAGCCTCCTTTAAGCACTGGAAGAGGCTTTTTCTTGTGGTATACATAAATGCCATAGCATGATGAAAACTTCAGTGGGTAGGATTTTTCCACAGACTTCACCTCTTCAATCTTCATTCAATTCTGTCTTTACCCAGAAAGAGTAAAAAAAAAAAAAAAAAAACCCAGACTTGTAAAAACAAAATAGTGAATACATCCACAGTACTGTAATGTTTCATTTCTCAGGCCTAAAGCACAAGCAGCAGTGCAGGGTGAAGGCTGTCCTTGCAGCCCTGGTGGTTCTGATCTGCTGGCACTGGGGGAACTCTGGGCTGGGAGCAGCTGCTCCTTGTTCCCCTGCCTTCCCTGCACTTCCAGACTGGCTGGATGCCAGCAATTAGAAACTAATTGAGAAGCTTTAAAAACCCACCTCTTCCCCATTCCTTCTGCTCTGTTTAATCCTCTCAGAATCCCAGCAGGATTCTTCACAAGGGATTTTGCACCGTGCTTGTTTTTCCTCAGTGTCTGCAGTTGAAGCAGGTGTCTCAGCAGAGAGGGGCTCTTTGGGGACCTGGGAGGGACTCACTTTTCTTGCTGTTTTCCCTGCTCCTCTGTCCTCCTGGGCACTCTCTGTTTTGGCACAAGCTGGGATGGCACCTGCCTGCACAAGTGTGTCCAGGTGCAGTGCCTGCATTGATCTTGGTGCTGTGGGGATCAGGACATGGATCTGTAACCCTGGCAGGAGCTTCTGTGCTTTTCCTTTACCTCAGTTTTATATTGAAATCTGTTGCTGGAAATTCCCAGAAGCAGGGAGAAGGTGGCTTCATCTGCTCAGTCTTCTGGCCATTTCTGGATGCACAGTACCTGGATTGTTGCATCCTTTGCCTGGCAGTGAGGAGCCCTGATCAGTGACACCACTGGGGAGATCCCCTTCTGCTTTGTAAGTCTTCCCCCTGCCCTGCAAACCATTCCTTCCTGTTATGATTATTCCTTGGATGTTTATTCCCTGCATCCAGCAGGCAGTGCAGTCATCCACCCCCTCCCTGCAACTTCTCCCCTGGCTCTGCATCTCTTTCCTGCTCACCCCATCTCCTCCATCCCCCTGCTGCTCTCCTCTAGGCATTTCAGACTGCCAAGGGAGGCTCAGGAGTGAGTTGAACCATTGTTTTCATCCTTAGCCTCTGCCAGTTCCACAGAGTGGGGGTCAGACCCCACGTTATTGCTGTTACAGCTCTTGAGGGTTTTGGGAGATTCAGCCCAAGGAAGAACCTTTTGAACACAAGCACTTAAATACCTGGTAAGTAGAAAACAAGAAACTGCTTTGCCATTTAGACCAAGATGCTCCCTAGCAAGGGGGAGGATGTCTGGAACAGGTTTGAAAGCACAGAACAACCCTGATCCTTCCTCCCCCTGCAGGGGGGCTGCTCAGGAGTGCCTGGGATTGTGAGGAAGCAGCTTTGTCTCACTTTGCTTTTCCCTGTTTGTTCCAGTTCCCCAGCCCATTTACCAGTGCACAACCTGTTGGCATGGGCTTAGTGCTCACCTCTGATAAAGCTCATCAAGAGATTTATGAAAGTAATGTATTAACATCATGGTCTGTCAAGTGTCAATAAGCAGAATAAAGCTCTCAGACACTGCAGTTATAGAGATCCAGCAATTAAAGCATTTGATGAAAGTATTTTATGGGGTTATATATTACCACTTGGTTCAATTATTCTGCCATTAAACATTAAGAATAATTGAACCAAATGGTGCCTGATAGAAGGAATACATCTGCTCTGATGAATTCCTGCCAAAAGGCACTTGGAATCTTAGTACAAGCATTTTGTCAACCAAGATAACAGTATTTTTCTCTCCAGCTGATGAAGCAGGGCTTTTGAATCTTATTTATGACGTATAAATTGGCTAATTTGTTACCAATATCAAACAGCCCATAAGAATCAGGCAGTGTAATAGCTAACAAAATACTGACAGCTTCATCACTTGCTGACTGCATGGAGTACAATATATGCTCAATTAATAGAGAGTGCAATTATCACAGAAACTGTGAGCAAGAGCTAATTATACAGAAGCCAATCAAAACCAGCCTAAAGCAAGGCAGAATCTATTTCAAGAAACCCGAGGTTTATTTTTTCTCCTTTTACTTTTTTTTTCTTTTCTTTTTTTTTTCTGATCTCCATATTTGCCCCACCTCCACAAGAGAAAAGGGGAGGTGGCACCAACAGGGAGAACAGGTCAGCCAAGTTCCTGCCCATCATGGTGTGGTTCCAATTTCCATGTGAAACAGAAAATCTCGGTGTTTTGCTGTTGAAACACATTGCAATTTTGGTGTAAGAAGGGTTAACCAAAACATAGCTACATCCTTTCCCTAGGGTGTGAGAGACTTGCACCCAGTGACAGACAGGGACAATTTAAAGGAGATTTAAGAGAAAACAACATCTTGATATGTATTTTGAAAAAAATTTATGTGTTCAAGGGAGTGCCCTCTGGGAAGGGCAGCTTTTAATTATGGGATAAATACAGTACTTGGCTTGTTAAATTCCTGATGGTCTCTTAAACACTCAGTGGTTGCTAAAGTGAGAGGTCAATCTGCTGCTTTCACTGAAGCTGATGGGAAAAAAAAAAATCCATATGAAAACATGGATTTAATCGATTTTCCTTGGCCTTGATTTCTTGGAGCTCTCATACTTTGGGTAATGTTGGTCAGTCTTGGAAACAGACAAAAATACAAAAATCTGGAGAAATAAAAATTAAAAAAAAAAATCCTAATAGAGGCAAATGATGCAAAAAGCCAATAATTTTCCATTGTTTCAGAAAGTGAGAATATTTTGAATGATCCTGGTTATATTCAGCAAATTAATATTAATTCCTGACCCTGGAATTATTTGATTTCCCCCTAATAGGAATTTTAATTAGAAATGTTGATCTTTTACATACCACCACATTTAGAGACCACAAAATTAAATATAACACACAAAAAAAACCCCAAAAAACCCCAAAAACCAACCAAAAACAAAACAAACACACAAAAAACCCCCAATAAATTAAAAAAAAATAAAAAAAAAATCCTAAACCACCTGAAATCCATTATCTGGGAGCCACAGGTAGCCTTCTGCTCTGTAGAGTTCTTTCTAGAATTAGGAAGCAAATTGTTTTCCTCATAGGTAACTGGAAAAGGGACTTTTTTTTTCCCTCTGAGGACAATAATCTGCACTTGAAGTACTGTGGTTGAAGATCTATTTTTGCTCTGGAAGATAAATTACTATTTGGAATGGATGTTATTCACTGAAAGTTAGGAAATAACAGTTTATACTGAAGCCAAAGGAATATTCTCCTGGTTTTGATTGATTTATATGATAAAACCTGAGTTTTGCTGTGGTAGAGCCAATGCCTATTTTTTTCCTGATTTTTTTTTTTTTTTTTTTTTTTTTTTCTGTTGTGGTGTTTTTGTTTCAATAAAAATACTTTGGATGTGTGAATTGTACTCAACATGTGATGTTACATTCTGGAAGCTGCTCTGTGCCCTTTATTGGAAAAGAAGTTTTTCGGATCCAAGGGATTTCAGAGAGGGGTGAACTCAACATTTTTCTTTCCTCATTTATTTATTTTTTCCTTTCTAATTTTATACTAAAGTTATTCCCTGAATTTGCTGGCTGCAGAACCCTGTATCTCACAGCCTGCATCTCTGTGTCCATGATTCTGTGCTGGGTGAAAAACAAGTTGTTTACTCATGGAAGTGATCAATGGCTCCTGCAGCCCCAGCTCAGCAAAGACATCCCCAGCAGGAAACCACCTGAACATGAGCTGTGCTGTGAGCAGAGCTGGGAGGGAGAAGCTGTGATCCCTGAACAGCAATGGGCAGGGGCTGATGGGCTTTTATTGGCTCATTTTTATCTCTGAGGGTGATGCCTTAACTTCTGAGTTTTCTGTTCTGCCTGGGTGTGCTTTGTCCCTTGTGCTTGGTGAAGACAAAACAGTTCTATTCCAGCCAGGGACTCAAGGACAGTTTCTTCAAACTTCAGGCCCTAAGTATAAACAACATGAAAAGAGGAGGGCAGACCAGCAAGCAAGCAAGGAGGATGAAACTTCACAATTTGAGGATATTAACTGGGCAGTTGACTCCTGTAAGCAAATGGACTAAAATCTATAAAGATGTGAAATCTCATGACCAAGCTCTCTTTTGATTCCCTCTTGGATCCATCCAGGCAGGGCCACAATCAGTTCTGCCAGGGTGTGGCCTCTGAAGGCCTCTCAATAAATATCAATTTTACTCCCCTTAACTCTGTGCAGCCCCTGTTCCAGCCCCTCCAGGCATCAAGGGGTTCATTAGACTTTCACCCACTTCCAGCTGTATCATAACCAGGACCTGCAGAGGAGTTTGCTGCTCACACCAGCCTGGAGGAGCACCTTGTCCCCCTGGACCTGGTTCTCAGAGCTGTCCCCAGCACTGCAGCTTTAGCATTAGACCCTGGTGCTGTTTGTGCTGGAGAACTGACTCTGGTAAGCTGCAGCCCTGGCTTAGTGCTGGGTGATCTGACCTGCTGGGAATCCCCTTCAGAGTTTAAACTGTGCACACTCTGTGTGCTCTGCATCCCTCACAGCTCATCCACAGGGCTCAGGGACTCTCCCAGGGAGCTGAACACCTGCTCCAGCTCCTGAGATGAGTGGGATTTAAAAGGTAAAACTGGTGCTGCCCTGTGGCTGGGTTAGGCACTGCCAGCCCTGCAGTGGCTGATGCTGCTGCTCTGACCAGGGTTTGCTACAGCTGGAGTGGGACCAGAGCTCCTGGGCACAGCCCCTTCAGACCTGAGCTCTGCTGTGCCCCTGAGCATCCCCAGCACGTACAGAGCTCTGTGGATGGGCTGTGTTACCCATTGCAAAGGCACTGGGGTGCTGCCCTTTGCTCCTGGCTCCCAGCTGGTCTCCTGGGGTACCAGGACAAAACACCTTTTTATTTCTTTGTACCTCAGTTTGCTATCTGCCAAATGACATTGGTTTCTTTTGTAAAACCCAAGGCTGAAGAGTGATATTCCTATTTACTGCTGTATGAAATTCACCATTGTTAGCTTATTCAATGTCATTTTTCCATGATTTAAAAAATACTCTTAGTGGTTGCATTTATTTTCTTCAAACCTTTAGAGCTGTGAAGCCTTTTCATTTTCTCTGACAGCTATTTAAATCCAGCTTTTTTTTCAGCTGCTGGTATAAAACTTCCAAAGCAGAATAATGTTGGCACACTAGGTTAAATAGTTATTGGATGCTCAATATCTTTGCACTTGCAAGTTCTCCAACAGAACTCCTCTAAACTCCAAAATGAGTTTTCCTCGGTCCATTTATGACTAATCACATTAATCCTCTTCTCTGGGTCTGATGCTGATAATGCAGCATTTCTGTGCTCTTTGTGAGACACAAATTGTCAGAGCAGCAGAGAATGGAATGGATAATAATGCTCCCAAGCATTCAGCCCCCTGTTGTACCTCTGCCAACAGAAATTCCAGGGTTGTTACAATTTGCATGGGCTGCAGTGTTGAAAGGATTGGGAAATCCTTCAGCAAAAGCATAAACAGCTTTCCCAAACATTTCTTCCCTTGCCTGGTGCCTGGACACAGCAGACAGCAGTGGCCAGGGCTGGCCCCAGGCTCCTCTGCAGGCAAAACCAAAGGAGAGGTGAGACCAGGGCTGGGTTTCCTGGGCACTGAAAGGGAAGAAGTGCTGTGAGCAGGGGGGAGAGCACTGTCAGTGTTGTGGGGGGCTCTATGACAGTTCTTCTTTTCCTGGTGCAGCTCAGAGCTGGTCTCCGGAGTGTTTCATAGCTGAGAATTTGCAAAGCAAGGACTGAATTTAATTTCCTGGTTGAAAATAATATTTCACTGGCACTGGGTGCTTCCCCAGATGGGAAGAACCAGACAGGGCATTTTCCTGCCCAAACCCCAGCTCATTTATCAACCTGCACGAGAGTCAGTGAGCCTCACTCCAAGCAGGTGTTAAAGCTTTGCTGGGTCAGAGCTAATGTGAAGCTCTAAGTGCTTTCCAACAAAAAAGGAACAGAATCATTTAGTCCAGACACTCATTAGCACTGCCACCATTTGTCAAGAACATCTTGCAGCTCTCTCTGCTCCATGCTTTGCTCTGTGCAGGTTTGATATTCATGTTTCCACAAACATCATTTGTCCACTGGTCAAACCTCTCCCAGGGCTCAGGGCCTTGGCTGAGGGAGCTGATCCTTTGGGTTGTCTTCTATTGGGACATGAAGATGTATGTGTGATCCAGCAAAGTACTAATCAAGGCTTGAATGACTCCCAGTATCCCTCCTGTTCGTTTTGAGCTGGGAATATATCAACCACAGAGCAAAACAGTGTTCCTCAGCACTGTGTCACAATGATTGGTTGTATGGGTGTCACAATTCTGCAAGAAATACAGTAAGTTCTGTTCTATTGTCAGGAGTGCTGCCTCATGGGGAGGCATTTGTAACTAAAACTGTTGCTCATTTGCAGAATCTGTAAGAAGAATGAAACCTTGACTGGAAATACGCTGGAAAGCTGTCGTAATAAATTTGACATAATATGCATGACATGGATGGATAGATCATTGTTTTCCAGGCCTGGCAAATAAAACTGGTGTTGTGGAGTCAGAATTACAGGGGGGAGAGAAACATTGTTCTACAAGGCGTGTTTCAGAGAGGAACCAAGTCTGAAACAGCTATATATTTTACTTGTGCTTAAATTGAATAATAAAAAAGGCTTGCTCAGAAATCTTACTGTGCCTGGGAACACACATTGCTTTTTGTGTTCTTGTGAACTTCTGAGAAAGTTTCTTACTCATAAATAGAAGCACCTGCATATCTGTTATTTCTTTTTAATGTTATTAAAAGGTATTTAAGAAGCTGGAGGGAGATACCTAAGAAAGAAAGCAGAGAATCAGTGGTGTAGTGTCATACCAGGGAGAGGGTTAGGACCAGCATTTTAAATTTCATTTCATATATCTTGATCCCATTCCCTGTATGTCCTTGGCAAAGTGCTCATTCTCTTTGGCCTGTGTTTTCAAGAGTCATCTCCAGGTTTAATGTTTGCATTTCCAGCTGGGTAGTTCCTGTGTGAAATATATAAAGTGTATGCAAGAGTTCCACTTTGGAGTTTTGCACCCTACCATTTATCTGTCTGCATCTTTTAAACCAGGATTATGTCTCATTATGTGCACATATAATTTCTAGCCCAAACCAAATCTGAACAGTTGGATGATATATAGCATTTACAAGTGTACAAGCTCTCAGTAAAACACTACCAGTGATGGGCAAAAGGTGTGAATTTGAATAGCTGGGAATTGCAGCTTACAAAGACATGGTAGAATTTTGAACTTTATAGTAGAAAATAGAGATTTCCTGCTCTGGAGCTTTTAGCAAAATATCCCTGGAATGCAGTAGCACTTCTGGCATGCACAGGGTTTGATTTGAAGTGTGCTGTGGAATTCACATTTTACTTTAAAAAGCTACTGTGGGTCCATCCCAGCCACATCCAGACTCCATCCATGGCTTCCAGCTGTGAGATTTAGGGCAGCAGTTTTCCAAAGTTCTTAAGTGAACTAGGCTTCAAAGACATCTTGAAATTTTCTGTGTCTTTTCTGGGAGCAATAGCATCTCACGAGGGTGAGATGGGTTTTCAGCAGACAGCTCTGTGTGAGCAGGGACAGCTGCAGGACAGAAAGGATTCTTCCCAGAGGAAGTACAGAAGGTATTCTTCCCAAAGGAAGGGCAGATTAATTTTGGCCCCAACAGTAAGAGATGCAAAATCTAAGCAAGCATGGAAATTGCCCTCATTAAACAGCAAAGCAATTTGCTGAGAACAAACTGCAGCTGCTGACATTCGGGGAGAGGTGAGGTCACTCCTGGAGTGTTGGAAGAAGGAAAACACCTTTGGAAATGCTCAGTGAGCAGGGGCAGGCACAGACTCACTCTCTCTTCCCTCCTGGTGCTATAAGGGGCTCTGGGGCCCTCAGTGCTGCCCAGCCCAGACAGAACATCATTAATATTCCTGACTTGTGGCTTTGTGCTGCTTTGACACCAAGGGAAGTGAATCAGGAAAAGAGAAGCTTGTTTTTCCTGTTGATTTCTACATTAGGGAGCATGGTGTGAAAAGCTCCTTTTTTACCTTGGAGCTAAATTCTGTGGAAATGTCCAAATGTTCAGGCAGGAGGGTTCTGTGTGCTCCCCAGACTGTGGCAGGTGTCCTGCAGACTCTGAGCTCTTGACCCTCCTCAGCCTCATCCTAGGGGCTGAGATCCCTTTTCCTGCCACAGAAGAAGGGTCTGGGGCTGATTGTTGGGCACTGGGCTCTCCTGCCAGCGTGGGATTGAGCTGAGCACAGGAGCACCAGGAGGGGCTGTGAGAGGAGGCACTGGGGGCTCAGAGGGTGAATTCAGCAGCTTGAAGCAGCCAGTGCCACATCTCAGGACATTCCCAAGGCTGCAGAGCTGGCAGCATGTTCAGGAAGGCTCTCCTTGGAGCAGGGGAGGTGCTGAGGTGGCAGCCAGCCCTGCAGTGACTGAATGTCCAGGAGGATGAGTCCTGCAGGCAGGAGAGAGCTGGGGATCCTTCCCTCCCCCCTGGAGCCGTGGTGATGGTTTTGGGACCGTGTGGGATCATTTGTGGGATGTCAGCTCTGCTTTGGGTGAGTGGTGTCGGCACAGGGCAGACAGGGAAGATGTGTCCCATGAGCAGACAAAGCATGATGGAGTTAGGTAGATCCATTTTCCACTTCCATGCTGTGTCCAGAGTGTTTCCCCAGCCCTGGGGACGGGCAGGAACAGGGAAATGGAGCCCTTGATGGTGCTGTGTGTGTGTCTGTGCCAGGGGAGAGGCTGAGCCTCCAGCCCAGCACACAGGCACCGAGTGCTCCAAAGTTAATAATGCCCTGTCTCACCTCAGATTTAATTATAACCAATTCATGGTGCAATTCAGGACCCAGCTGGGGGAAATCATAGCTTTGGGAGGGGATGCAGTCAGGAGCAGGGCTCTGCAGGGTGTGAAGGCAGGCCCAGCTCTGCAGGATCCCCCCCTGGCAGCATCCTTCCTTTGTTTGAGGATAAAGGGTCTGTGCTGGCCACCAGCCCCTGTTTGTCAGTGCCCAGATCCCAGACACCTGCCTGACAGGAGGAGAAGGCTGACAGGAGAGGTGGATTTACACCTTTGGAAGGTTTCATGCTGCAGGTCTCTCTCCTTACAAACCTAATTTTTGTTCTTACCAAGGGGAGGAGGAAGCAGCCCAGACTATCTGTTTGGGAAGCCAGAGTTCAGCTCCCTTTGTGCTTGGATAAAGATCACCATCTCACCCACCTGCACAGCACACACAGGGTCAGAATGTTTTTTCAGCTTTTTATGTGCCCATGGAAAATTGGGAGAGATAAATGTTTTTGCACTCTCACCAACGAGCTGTCTGTGTGGGGATGAAGGTCACCTTGCAACAACTCAGAGCAATTATCTGAAGGAGGTTAGATCTCTGTCCTCTGCCTTTATATTATTCTCATAAACTGCATTTTTGGCATCACTTAGAAGCCAGGAACATATCAAACCCGCATATGTCAAATGCAATTGACATCAAATACCTTTCATCCAGCCCCAAGCCTCTTGGTGTCTTTTGAGCTCTGCACCCAGGAAAGTGGCTTGTCAGAGATGATTTTTCCAACTGAGGAAGCAAGTAGCATAATGAGACAGTGTAGCTTCAGCAAACACCTTCCAACAAGTTTCCCAACTGCTCAGAAACCAAAACATGAGCCTGAATAGTAATTAGCCCATGAAGAAAGCTGGCAATAGGAGGAGTGTATGAACTGTATCAGCAAAGCATTTATGGCCCCTCATTGCCATTCTCCAGAAGCATTTCTGTCTGCATTTCCCATTTTCAACAGCCAAGATCATAGAATTATAGAACAGAAACACAAAACAAAAATCCAACTGTGTCAAGTGGCACAAGCATGATCACTGCAGATCAGCCAGATGTGCCAGGTGCTGTGCAGATGTGCTCAGCACTCAGCAGAGCCCTCGAGCTGCTCCCTGATCTGCTTCTGGGCTTCACAGCAATCAGGAGGTATTTCTTCTCCATCCAGGCTGGGGGAGCACATGTGGTCAGAGGGAAATCCCCACCAGTTTCTGCACAATATGGATTTGCTCACAAATAACTTTGTTAGTTTTTTTTTTACATTTCTTCTGCAGAGCAGTAGAGAGTGAGCACTGACCTGGGAACATGCAGCCACCAAATACAAAGATATTGCCAAAGGTGCAAAGGACCTGGTGATGAGTCTCCTTTTCTGCTGCCAGCTCTGAGTTCCCAGGGATGGAACTGCTGGGCTGTTCTGAGTTCTGAAGGGTTGCCTGTTATAAAATCTGAGCTGCAGAAGGGCAGCCTGAAGAGCTGGATGCTGCTGTAAGGACTCTCTGGGCTAACTGAAATAAGTCAGCCTTGCTCTGCATAGTCATAGGTCTCACAATACCTGAACAACATATATTATAGGTATTTTCCTTTTTTCCCCTTTTATTTTCCCATGTTTTTTCCTCTGAATTCCCATAGTTTCAATATTCCATATTTTAGTTTTATTCCTTCTCTTCACACATGCTCAGATAAAGTCTCAGGGGAAGAATCTTTATCTTTCATGGTCATTTTTGTGGTTCTTTATATGGGTTTATTTTCTTATTTAAGCTGTGACTTTATTCTTCAAGAAGAAAGAAATGCTTTCAGGACCCACCTTCCTCATCTGATGTTATGAGGAATCAATCATTGCTTTATCTTCTCTAATTATCTATTATCTTTATTAGCCTTTATTTTCTGAAATAAAAAATGTATATGTCCACAAAAGCTCTTGGCAATGCTGGAAGATAAAGTTGGGAAAGTGAATGAGAATTGACACAGTTTTCTGAACATATTTCCACAGTCATTTTTGATGACTTATTTATATGAGCCTCCAGAAGAACTTGACTTGGAAGAGTTTTCAGTGAGACAAATATTCGAAAAAATTCTATTACTTTTTAGTAATGGCACACTGGGAGCTGGGCTTCCCCCAAAATGGTAGATTTAGCAATTAGCACAGAAATTTGTGGATAGATTGTCTTTGAAACTGCCCAAGCCGTAGGCAAAGCCCAGAATGGTTCTGGCCTGCTCCCATCTTGCAGTTGCTCACAGAAACACCCTTTTCATCAGCTGGCACAGAAACCCTGACATCCCCCTGCTGCTGTGACCTGTTCATTCATCAAGCCACCAGAAGACATTTTGCCCTTGCCTTTCCCCATTCATCAAAGGTTCTTTCTTCTCTGCCCTCCTCAAAGCCTAAAACCAGAAAGAAATTATGCATTCTCCCTAATTAATGTGGTGATTTTTACGGAAATAATTTGTGTCTCCATGTCCTTCACTGCTGTGAGACTTCTGTGCTCATTAGGTTATTCCTTTCCTGGCTGAAATGTTTGGCTGCTGGTTCCAGGGGTGGCCAGCACTGTGGACTCCCAAGGGTGAGATGCTGAATTTCCAGAATTGGTGGAGTCTGGGTTTCTGCTGGAGCTTGTATGCACTGCTGGGAGAGAAGGAACAGGTAAACAAAAATCCCAGCCCGGGGTCACCCAGCACCTCAAACACCACCAGCAATGATTGGGGTGCCTCCCAAGTCTCTGCTGATTATTTAAAAGATGGCTTTTGTGTAAAAATAACTTGCAAGATGTGACTCAAGCTGAGAGTTTGCTAATGAGATGCCAAATGAGCAATAGTTTAACAGTCTGACACAGTAGAAATTATTGTTGTCCCCACTTCATGCTCTTAACACTGATTCATCAAGGATTGAGGTGGTGGAACTGCAGGGCCTCTTCAGATGTGCTTAAAGTCCTTTTCCCAGGGGAAGAGAGGTGTGTGCCCTGACCTGATACAAAATCCACAGTAAAAACCACACATTTCCTGCATCAGCCATTAAATGAGCTGTGCTGTTTAAGCAGCAGTTGTGTTCTGAAATGCTCCTTCAAGGACTTGTTGGCTCAGTTATGTTAAAATTGCAGAGCAATAGTGTCTGTAATGGACTTGTGCTGGGAGAGTAACTTGCCCCACTTAATGTATTCATAGAAAGCTACAGCTGTAGGTTTTGCTTTTATACAGGTCAAGCAGGGGGAATCACAGCTGAATCAATGTACCTAACTCCTCCAACGCCCAAATTTACAAAGAATACATTCCTTCTAAAATTTCTATCTGCTTTTTTTTTGATTCAGTCTCACCAGAGCAAATTCACATAAGGTGAGCCTCTAAAAGGACTGATTTTCTGCTCCCCTTGGCTGCACAAGATATTCAAAAATTAATGAAAAAGTGACACCCGTCTGGCTTCCAGGGCATCACATTTATGTCTGCATAAATTCTCCCAGGCCAGCTCAAAACCAGTTCAGGGTTAAAATCTCATCTAGTCACCTAGATTAAAAACTAATTTCTCTAAAGTATATCCTATATTAGAGCCTTTTCATGCAAATAAATAGCCAAGGGCCTCATTCTCTCCTTCTCTATTAGTTGTGCATGTCATGAATTTGAACAGAACATTCTGTCCTGTACTCTAATTACATGCATTATGAAGAAAAATCTATTCCTTGCATACATATTATTAGGAGCAGTTCAGAGGCACCATTCCATCAGGGTGGCCGTCATGGTGGCTCATCCTGATATTGACAGTTTAATCATTATTTTTCATAGGAGATTAAAAGTCATCTGATGGCCATTCCTCTGTGGAGCAGCCAGCGAAGCCAATTGGAGTCAATCTGTGCCTAAGTGACTTTTCTGCTCTGAAAACAGACTTGCAGTTTACAAAATGTATTAGGTAATTATGGGTGGCTATGGAAGAGTGATAAAAAAATACTGGCCTGATGGCAGAGTAAATAGGGCTACTGTTAAAAAAAAATAAAATAATGCTCATTTTGCTCACAACTGTGCTGCAGCTCATGCACATGAGGACTTAGTTGTTTCCTAATGTATTCATGTGCATGATCATTAGCAGCTTCAATTCCCTTCACTTTATCTCACTGGAGGAGGATGGAGCAATTGATACACCAGACAGCCACCTAACACCTATTGCAATTAAAGTTGCCTTTTATCAAAGGAGAGCGTCACCTCCTTGGAAAGATGCTGAGAATTTCAATAAACATAGCCAAATATTAAACCCCTAGCCTTGTTTATTTTGGTTTACAACAGAATGAATTCACTTCCCAAGGCAAGATGTTATTTAGCCTCTTTCAAGATGCAGCCTGGGAATAAGGAGGGTTAAGCTCTATCCATTTTTGGCTCCTCAGTGTGACACCACACAAGGGGATTTTAGAGGACTGGATCATGTTCTCTAAAGATCAGTCCTCTCCAAACTGTCACATGTGGGGCACCATAGATCTCCTGAGAAAATGTTGATTAGAATGAAATCCCAATGGATCGTTCACCTCCTGAGGGACAGGGTTTGTGTAGCATCCTAAGAAAGCAGTATCTGTATTTCAGTGTGGCTCTTGTGTGAATGCAGCTCCAGGGTGAATGTGAATAACTCTGTACCTGCCCCAGGTGATATGGGAGGGCTGCCAGTGTGTGATATATAACCTGTCTGTCTACACAGCTGCTGGTTCAATTTATTTCTAGTCTGGGATAGCATAAGAACCTGGTTAGTTTTTATTTTTTTTTTTTAATCACCAGTTTAGTCTTTTTCTCTAGTATGTTTCAGACATGATAAATACTCTGTATCTTCCAATGATGACTTTAAAAGTTGAGAAAGATCAATAGCTGTCCAGCAAGAAATTTGTAACTTGAGTCCCTTGAGTGCTTTTCCTTCGATGGAGCATCTTGAAAAGTGTAAACTAGTGTTCAGTAACTGCCTTGTTACTGTGAGAGTGCTGTATTTGAGGGTAAGATAAAAAAACCCAAACCAATAATTGATAAAACATCTTGTCTCTGGCTGGAATTCTCTTGGAGTGGATAAAATGTAATTATTGTTATCTGAAATCCCTCTTGGTGCAGTGCCACATTTCAGCACAGAAAGGAAATCAGAGCTGTTGTAGATTTTCACTGTGCAGGTTTGTGGTGTTTTTTGTTGTTCAGTGCCAGGTGTGGATGATCCAGGGAGCTCCTGTCCCTGTGTTCAGCACTTGCTGTCTCAATGAAGCCACGTTTATCAAAGCCCTGGCACAGGGGCTTAGCAGGAGCAGGGGAGAAGGTTTTATTGAACACTGAATGTCTTCCTGCTGGAAGAAATATTCTGGCTGCAGCTCCCAAGCATTAACCTTTCACTTGGCTAAATCAGCCAGAATTGCCTCTGTGCTGTCAATGTTTGCACATAGGAGCAGTAATTATGAGAGCAGGATCATTCCTAGTCTCTAGCAGAGTGCAGTCCTTGAGTAAATGAATTGTGATTGGGAAACAATTGGATGGTGGAGATGTTTCTAAGGAGAGCACCTTATTGACATTATTTTCAAACTAACAGGACACATCCTTGCAATGCAAATATTGCTTTCTTTTGCAAATGTGAAAGAGTTATTACTCACTGCTCTGTGAGGGAACAGACCTGCCACTGAGATAATGGCAACTTAGTGTTTTATTGTGAATCTTTCCACATAGACTTGGTGATGTTTATGATAGCAATTGCCTAGACAACCCATTCTTCATTTCCAGTATAACTAAATTACAAGTGACAGCAATATAAAGCATGATATTTAATTGCCTCAATGAACATTGGCTTCCTTGAGCATGGATGATGCACTCCCTGGCTGCCACTCTTCAGGGAATGTGTCATTCTGAGCAGCTGCAATTTGGGGTTCCCAGGTTGAGTCACTGGCAGGAGTTGTGACCTTCTGGAAATCATGAAAGGCTCAGAAAATGGATTTAAAATGGAGTCTTTGGAGGGAGGTTTTGGATGCTGGTGTCTGTTCCCATCTCCCAGCTGTCTGTGACCTTGGCAGGCACCAGAGGGGAGGGGGCAGCATCCCTCAGGCAGGTTGTGAGAGATGTTCTGCTCAGGGCTGCACATGCTGAATCCCAGGGCAGCCTGCAAATCAGGATACAGGGAAGGCAGAACAGAGCAAAACCAGCTTAGAGGAGATGAGAAACTCTGTTGTGGGAGGTTTCAGGAGCAAATTAGCCAAGCACCTGCCAGTGATTCTATGAGAGGAGCAGAGGTTCCCTGCCCAGAGCCATAGGTTTGGGCTCTGGTGAGAACCACTCTGCTCCTCCAAGGGTTCCCTCCTCTGACAGCAATTCCAAGTGGCCAAAAGCATGCATAAGTGCTAAGAAATACATTTGGAAATTTAGAATTACATTTTCCCTTCTTAATCTGGAGGCCTGGGGATGCCTCTGACAATAATAATCTGCCTGACACATCTGCAATCAGTGCAGCCAACTCCATTTTACAAATACCTCTATGACTCAATAAATCAGACATATCTCTTAGTCATCTCAGGCCCTTTAAGTCCTTCTGCAAGGAGAAATTTTTAATATTTGGGAGCCCAAAGCATAATAAAGCCTTCAGCTGTTTTTTTATGAATGGGAAATTACTGGAGCTATAACTTTTTAAGAGAGCACTGAAGTTTTAGCTGATGTCCTAAATTATTTAAAATCATATAAAGTGTAGTACTAGTAATTATTTTCAAATTTAAAATGACACTTTTAGTGAATGTGTTGATGATGTCTTATGTTCAGGCTGTGCATGGCATGTACATAACCCTGTGCAGTTATAAAATTTTCAGTGGGATTATTTAATAAATTCTAGTGTGTGCTCCTCTGCAACTATACCTGATATAAATGTCTGATGACTCTTTATCTATATCAGATAATGAAACACATAAATATCTTAATTGGAAAATATTCCTATGCCAGCTTCTCTACAAGATCTCATTAGCTCTGGATACATGGTAGCCCATTTTGGCATGTGGATATATAAGATGATTTTGCTTCAAGAGCACAGAGTTCTGTAAATGCCCTCTAAGATTTATCTGCCCTAGAGACTGAGTTAGTTTTTGATTGATTTCTAGAATTCCTGAGTTAAAGATGCTTTAAACTGATAAACTCAGCTTGTACAAACACTTGAGATCCTATTAGACACAGATGTAAAACACAAATAGTTTTAAACTGACTGATTTGGTTTTGTTTACAGATTTCTACATGGAAGGGATTTTTCCTCTGCTGCATATGTGTTATTTCAGAGAGTACAATGACTTCTGGCAGAATTGCTATATTCCTTTTTGTGTTACTAGTGTGAATCCAATCTGAGGACAGGTGAAGTGCCCAGCACTCATTATTGTAATTACAAAGTTCACCAGTGCATTATGAAACCTTGGATGGCACTGGGATTGCACATTTTTTGTCATGAAAATGAGGCATCAAAAATCTCCTGTGTCACAGACAATGTTCTGTTCTGACTGATGCCTTGCAGCTTTCTGACTTATTTCACTGTTTTGTCATTCAGTTCTCTGGCTGCTGTGTTCTCCTTTTGATTCAAAACAGGAAAGGTTAGAAAGTGGGTGGCAATTGCAAGCAGTCTGTGGGAAGAAAAATGCAGAATTTTTTATCATTTGGATGTAGATCCACTGATTTGTTTGATTCCCTTGGTTTAGTCAAGGTTGGACATGTCTGCTGAGGACATGTTGCTGGAATGCAAACCAAATTCACACTACAGAGATTATGAACCAAAAAGATGTAGGCTGAGTGTGTTTGTGACAAATGTTGTCATGAGGAGCAGCAACAGAAGGAATTCATGTGTCTGAATTCCATGAGTCTTCAAAGAATGTTTTGACCCTAATGCTGTTTTCTTTTTTTAATGCTCAAGAGAACTTTATGTTTCAGCAAGAAGTAATCTTAGAGAGATGAATGGATCCAACCTTCTACTGAGTTTTTCATCCCCAGGTTCTACAGAGCAGAGAGATCATCCAGCTGCTACTCAGGAGAGTTTGTTTGATGTAAAAACTGCCTGGCTAAACCTCTAAATGCATATTTGGAACAGTGTGTCAGGGTTTCATCCTCAGCATTTCCCCCACTCTTAAAGTGGGGCTGCCTTAGTGGGTTTGTGGAATTAATTAAAATTAATTCTTTTGGCAGCTGTGGTGCTTTGTGCCTGACTTGGCCCAGCTGCAATGTGCATGTCAGAGATGTGAGGGGCAAAGCCTGGCAGAGAGAGACTGCAGGATTCATTCTTCCTTCAAACCCATCAGGTGATAAAAGATCCATGATTTTTTATGACTATCATTGGTGTGAATCTTCACATCAATAACTCATTAATATTGGATATAAGCCATGCACTGTAGGCCAGAGGTGCAGGCAGGTTATTTTTCACAGCAGAGCAATCTTGACTCTGGTTAAGTGACAGTCTGGGCTGGGTTTGAGCATCCTGAGGCAGCTCAGAGCAGCAGTTTGCTGGCACAGTCAGGTTCTGTGCATTCAGAGCCTTGGTTTCACACTCCCAGCCCTAGCAGCTCCTAGTCATTCTGAGGCTGGGAAACCTCTCCCATTTTTCTTCAAGATATTTCTTTTCAAGCAGAGAAATACACTCAGACTGAAAAATGCTACCCATGGAAGGAACCTGCACTATAAATTATCTTCCTACTGAGGAGAAAGGCCTGTATTTGGTGCTGGCTAAAGCTTCTTTAAACAGACAGCAAAGGTTTCTCTTGTCATGGAGAGACATTTAGTTGGTGCAGAAACACATTTGCAGGCTTGCAGTGAGCTGAAAGGGACACTTTGGGTAATTCTGGGGGAGAGAGGCTTACAGCATCTTCTCCTTCCATGACCAGTGCAGTAGATCTCAGTGTAATAAAACTGCCCACAGAGGTGGCTCCCACCACTGATCTTGGTGGTTCTTGTCCAGGGGCTGAGTGACAAACTGGCAATGAAGGATTTTATTGTCATTGTCATGGTTCTGCTTCCCATGGCTCATTTCCTTCAAGCCTTATAAAGCCTTAGCTCTAGACACACACCCAACCCTGGCTGTAGCTACAATGGCTGATGTCATTTGGCATTTATTTCTCTGCTTCTTATCACCCCACTTCTCTGTTAGCCTTAGTGAAAAACCACATCACACATTTTGTTCATCCCCACTTTCATTTGCAGAAGAGGTTATCTTCCATCCTTAACAGAATAAATATTTTTGCTGATCTGTTTTGTGACAAAACTCATGTCTTCATGTAGACCATGAGTATAAGCTTAATGCTTTACTTGCATTGTAGGCAATAGGTTTGATTAGCCTTGACCACTTCTCTGGGGAGCCTGCTCAGTGCTCCACTACCCTCTGGGTGAAAAAACATTTGCTAATGCCCAGGCTAAACCTGCCCTGACACAGCTTCATGCCATCCCTTGGGTCCTGTCCTGTCACCAGATCAGTCCCTGACCCTCCACTTCCCCTGGGGCAGGAGCTGTGCACTGATCATGTCCTTGGACACACCTCTGGATTCTGTGAAGCTTTAGGTGTGGATGTGAAAGCTGGAGGTGTGGAAGGTCCAGTGCAAAGGCTGTAAAGAGAAGGGGAACTTCATCAGAATGAGGGAACTGATGTGACCCCAAATCCTGGTGGTTAAGACCAATGGCAGCACACTTGCTTCATTGCACAGGATGCTGGAAATGAAAGGACTAAAAATTCTTGTTTGTTGTTTTGCTTGTTGCTTTTAGTTAAGCCAGTGGGAATTGTTGTAAGTAGCAGTGAGCAGCCCCAGCCTCACTGCTGTCTCCTTGGCACTGCATCACTCTTTGCTCTGGGGACTCCCAGAGGACACAGGTTTTGCTGGCCACTCAGTCATTTTGATTTGTTACCCCTCAGCTGGGATCTCAGTTTCAGCTCACAGAGCTGAGAAAGACATTTTTAAAGGTGGTATGTGAGCAGATTTTGTTGGCATTTAAATATACATGTAATTTCTACGGGGCTTTGGAAAATTTTGCTGTAGCTTACAAATGTTATAACTTTAAAATGCCAACCTGATTTTAATTATAATGCCCCTTTCTCATGTAAGCTGCAGAGGAAAATAATTCAATTTAATAAAATCACTCACTGTTTAAACAAATGGGGGAGTAATTAAATGTAATGGATACTGTGGTTTCTGTACCAGTCTGTGAAGTCTCTAACGAAATCTGCAGCTCCATCGTGGAGCAATGACAGATTAAAAATGAAAAAGAAAAGAACAGTAGTCATTACTTTTGTGATCTTCAACAAAAATGTGCTCTGCTCCATCTGCTAGTTCTGCAGCTGTGGTTAACTAATAAACAGTATTCCCAGCCCTGCACTAACTGCATTTGATGTGGCTGGTGCACAAACAAAGATGTCTTGGCAGAATAAGGTGCTTTAGATTTGTTAAAGAAGAGCAGCCTTGTCAGTTTTAGATTCAATGGAAGCAAAGGGGAAAGCTTTGCCTTTGACATATGGAAAAATAAACAAAAAAAGCATTTTACCCACAATTTTCTGAAACAGTAAAACATAACAAAGAGTAATAAGAACGTGCTCAAGGCTATGGAGGACTAACATCAGCTTTTTAAGAGCACCCACAAGCTGTGGTTTTCATTTTCCTTTCCATTTCCAGTGGCTCTGTTGGGGAGAACCACAGACCCCTGAAATGCTTCAGAAAATGTCTCAGCTTTGTCTTGGGTGTCTCATTGCCCTGGGTGGAGGGCAGCTGGCAGAGACCCTGTGGTCTGAGGGGAGCAGAGCTGCCTTTGCCTCTCCGCTGCTTGCTCCAAGCTCACAGCTCAGGGGAGCTCCCAGAGCTGGGCAGCCTGTGTCCAGGAGCTGAACTGTAGTCCAGACATGTGAAAGCCACTGAAAGCAAAACTTCAAAAGGTAGTTTCTCTGCTATAGTGCTTCTCACAGTGTCAGAATTTCTAAGGAAGTGATTATTTTTCAGAGATTTTACCTCCCACAGCCTTGACAGGAATCACAAGTAAAATATCACTGTGAAGCAGAATCTCTTTTCCCCTGGCTCAGCTGTGTGTTCTGTAGTTTAATCTTAATTCACAAAGTTTAAAACACTTGCATGTCTTGGTTCAGGGACACACCACATAATGCAGGTGCATTGTTTCTCCTTCTGTTATGCATGGATTGAAATGGTTGGTTTCAAAAGTTAATTTCTCTATTGTTGTCACAGAGTTATGCCTGAAGCATCAGTGAGATTTTCTCCTCATGCAGATATTGTTCTGCCAAAGTGGCTGTGAGTCATGCTGGCAGCCCCAGTGCTGGTTCAAGCCTGGCACAAGGCTTTGAAATGTTCCTCTTTGGAATGAAAATGCTTCTCTCAGAAAACTGCTCTGTCTGAAATACTGCAGTGCTGGCAACAGGAAAACAAGGAGATGTGATTCTGTTGTCCCTTGCATTCCTTCTTCAGCCATGCAAACCCAGAGAGAGAGGATTTATGTTAGATCTAGTCTAAATGGAGATTTTGGTATTTCTTCTGAGAAATGGATTGCTGCCATCCTAAGAAACCAAAGTGTTTACACTGACCTAGCTCCATAATGAGGCAGGAATAAACATTTGTTAGTACCTGACAGGAGTGAAAAGGGGCCTTTTTCTACTTTTTGTAGGAGAGATCTGAACTGAAACAGGGACAGTGGGTGACCAGGGTCAAGGAGGACAAGGCTCTGGTGCTTGCTGTCATTGCTGCCAGTGGCAGCAGCCACCTGAGGGCATTTGTGCCCCTCCCCAGCTGTCTGGGGCAGGACTGCCTTGAGAAAACTCTGCTGCTTTCCCTCCAGAATGCTTCATTAATCTCCAAGCCTTCAGCTGCTTACACCTGATTTTTTTGCCTTTATGAATAGCTTTATTCAGCTCAGTGAGCCAAGACAAGTTTAGGACCCAGACCACAGATCTTGGGCTCTCTCACAGAGCACAGAGATGCCCACGAGCAGACCCTGCCTGCAGTGACAGGACCTTAACAAATACAGATGACATTGAAATTCTGAAATTAGGAGGCAGATGGGGAGAGCTGTGTCTGTAGGAAAAAAAAAGCAAGCTGAGACATATTTATATTTATCAATATATAAACATCAAGATATAAATGTCTGTAGATATATGCAGCACGAGCCCACTCAGGCTTTGGTTAGTTTTGTAAATTGTAAGTGAACTTCAGGAGGGCCCAGCTCCTTGGTGATGTACATCCAGCAGATTTACATCAGATGAACACACAGCCCAGAGCCTTTCTTGGGACACAAAATGGAAAAGCAGAGAAAAGGAGATTGGTCTTTTTTCTCTTATGAGTTTCTCTCTTTTGATCTCTCAGATGTGAAATTACAGCTCCTCCAATACACTAAAAACTACCCCACAGATGAGGCCACATTCCTGGTCCATGTGGCTCCTCTGCAGCTGTCATCTGTGCCTCCCCAAAACCCATCTCAGAGGATCCAGCCTTGTGTTTGTAAACAACACAATGATAAAGCTGATCTGGAGGAATGCACAAATGAACTGTGTTCTGTTCAGCCAGGAGCTTGCTAATAACTTTCTAAAATTGTGCTCCAGCATTAATTGAAATCATAAATCCCAATCACATTCAAAGCATAACTACTGTATGCCAGAGGCTCACTTCACTTCTTAATCACACTCTTCTGGGGAATTTTCTTGCTTCTTCTTGCTTCCCTCAGGAGTGGCCATATTTATTATTGCAGTTCAAATACCTGGAGATATTTCAGTTGAAAAGCCATATAACATCTCTCTAAGCATGTCAATACGTGTTCAGCTTAATATGAATGTCTGTGCCATTCCCACTGGAGAAAAGTAAAAAATGTCAGGGAAATATATTTAACTTGTTTCTGCACAGAAGCCTGCAGATATCTTGTATCTGAAGAATATTTAAATTCTGTTTTGTTAAGACAGGATACTTACATTATGCAGTGGAGCAGCCAGGAGGTTATAGTCTCCACTAGACAATTTGCCAGACAAGAAAGATGGCTTAGTTGCAATGTTGACAGCTTTATTCTTGTGGCTTTGGCAGAAAAATAGGCAAAAGGATTGCAGAGGCGGCAGGATAGAATACAACATGTAAGTTCAGAAAAATATTAACTGGTTGTAAAATGAGTGGGTGGATGCACTAAAGGCGGTGGCATTTCAGTTATATAACAACTTATTGCAACATTTTTATGGCCAAATTATGCTCTTTTTCTGTGCTGTAATTTTGCATCTGCTGCCCAGTTCCAGTGGAGAGGGACAAAATGTTTATTTGGAAGAAGAAAAGGGCAGTAGCCATTCATCATATTCCCCCCTGAATCATCCCACAAGCCTCAATGAAGATCCCCCTGAGAATTGTATTCCATTTCTAAATATTACACACTGTGATTCTACAGATCTGCTTTTATTTCCTGGAGCAGCCCCTTGAATAAAGCCCCTGCACACACCCCTGACCTGGATTTAGGAACTATAATGGGAGTGGACATGCCAGTGTGGTCTCCACAGGGAAAACCAGGGGTTAATTCATCATCATCATCATCATCATCATCATCATCATCATCATCATCATCATCATCATCCTCTTTCTGGCTGATGAAGACCTGATGCACCTCCACAGTCACTCTGGGGCCGTGCCATTCTCCATCATGGCAGAGACAATTCCAAGGTTTGTATGGTGGTGGTTGTGCTGAAGGGTTTGTTCTCTCATTCTACACATGCCTCTAAATCAACTTTCCTTAGCAATCCCTTCTGCACATCATGAGGGACCTCCCTGGCACCATGGTCTATATTCTAAAGAGCATTAGTCATGAATAAAAGGAAAGAAAATAAATGTGACTACTCCCATTTCAGAACTGGGAACTGATACACATTTTCCTTTTCTTCTCCTTTCCACAAATGTGGAAGTTTTTTAGTGGAGGGCCCTTGGAGCAGCTGTAAAACTTTATGGGGAAAATTGTTTTGTCTGTTTTTCAGCTGGGGCCCCAGAGGTAAATTTTATACACTGAATAAACAGGATATTGGAGCACTCCATAGCCCAGTCTGCTGCAATGTGCAGTATCCAGAGGAATAATCTCTACAGCCTTGGAATGAGTCTAAGCTGTTACTCCAAGTCCAGGATTTCAAGAACCACCAGCACCAGTTCAGTCCCCTGCACTTCTCTTGGTCCCCTGGAAATTAATCTTTAGTTTCTACTCAGTGCATCCAGTCTGATTCTCTCAAGAACTGCCCTGTTTTCCTGGGATAAATTGAATAGGAAATGCTTTCCAAACAAGAAAAAATATATACATGATTTGGAGGGGGAGAATGAAAAGCCCTACATGGTGAGATAATGCAGAGTTTTGTCACTTAATGTTAAGAATTCCCTTAAAATTGGGTCACAGAGGTAAGTGTAGCAAACCTGAAGATCCTAGACAGCTTGCACACATTCCTAAATCCAAAAGGTGACAGCCTAGACAATCTCCTCAAAGACACCATGTTTTTCTGTCTCAAGGATTCAAAGGTTATGTGGGAATTCCAGCAGCCATAGGTAAGAAATATTGAAAGACCCAAGGTTCAGTAACCAACACAGGAGAAAAAAATATAATTATCACCACCACGAGAAAAAGTGAAATATAAACTAAGAGACCAGGGACAATTTATACTAAAAACTGAAGACTGGTGAAGAAAGGAACTAAAATAGAAGTTTGAAAATTGTCAACAGAGTAAGAAAAGATACCAAAAGCAATCCTTACAACTAGAGAGAAGGGTCTGTCTGCTTTGATGCCTTCCCTATAGCTCAGTGCCCAGGGGGGTGGTGAGGAGCCAGCTGATGGGGGATAGCTGTCTAGAAAATAGGTTTATTTTTCCCTGTGGAGAACACGGAGCTTTTTCTCCAAAACCAACACATTTTTACAATTCAAAGAGACAAAATATTTTCAGTGCACTTTCAGTGGAAGAATTTTGGTGGGTTTGAGATCACTTTTTGTTAAGAAAAGTATAAAAAATATTTTCAAAAAAATATTGACACAGATCCTCTGGGAGCTGAGCTACTGGCAGAGAAAATAGTGAGAAGGGAGCAGAGCTTTCAAGGAGAAAGAGCACCAAAGGTCATTTTCCTGGTGCCAATCTTCCTGACATCATTCCAGCCAAACACCTGAACCAGGCTTTTCTTGATTACCACTAGAATTTTATAGCCTGGATCAAACTTATTTACTGAGCTATTCTCTGTGTTTTCAACACCAGTGTTTTCTGGTTTGAACATATTTCCATCGCATGAACATTTTATTTCTCATTTTTACCAGTATGCTGTGTGCAGTTTGGCTTAGAGAAACTTGTTTTTTCAATAAAAACATCTATAGAATGTTATTGCCAGGCATTTAATGGAGCATTTTTACAGTGATGGAGTTTTGTCAGAAAAGCAGCAATTGATTACATCTGTGTGTAAACCTGAAGGGTGTGAAAACTTCTGCCCTGTCACAAAATAAAAAGAGCATTTGAACTTCTCTGTGAGGTAAACTACTCACAACAATTGATATTTTTGCAGATACATGGGCTTGAATTTCTCCATTAAAACCTCAGAAAACTTTCAGGGAATATTAGAAATTTTTTCCCTCCATTCATCTTCATGCAACTCGAGTCCTTGCTGTGCAGTTGTTCAAGACCAATTCCCATGGGACCATTTTCTCCTCAATTATTCAGTGGGTGTCCAAAACAAAAGAGGAAAAAAATATTCTGTAACCAGTGAAGGAAGCTGTGACAGGAGTACCTTTTTTCAGGGGTTATTGTGTGAGCACAGGAATTTCACTTTTTATTCCAGTCCTTTACAAAGATTTGTTCCTTTACATGTACCTGTGCATTGCACCTCCCCTAGCTACAGTAACAGGATATGAAGAAAAAAATAACAGATAAAGTAATGCTCATGGAGGTAATTTGCCTACCTATGCCCCAAACAAAATGAGGTTTACTAGATTTTTAATGAATTTACAACTATTCTGAAGCTGTAAATTCTGGGATTCTGGGATTATGATATACTCAAGGAACAGAGAATCCAACCAAGAAAGTCTCTAAAGTCCCCATGTGAGTCACAAGCTTAGGACTGCTCTCTATTCATTAAATACTTTGGTATTTAGTCTCCATATTGTAAAAGCATCTGAAATAAGCAAATATTACTCTGTAGTGTATGTTCAGAATTTTCTATGTACAGCAACACAGCAGATCAGTAGGAATTGTGGCTTTTCTGTTCAGATATTCAGTATCTTTCTCATGTCTGCAATGGTTTTAAAGCCTAGACTTGTTTTAAAAATCCTCCAATTCAACATTGTGCAGAGATTTCCACGTTTTACCCCAGCCACTGAAAGTGCTCTGCTCAGAATGTCTCTGGGTTTATCCCTCCCCTGGTTTTGTCTTATTTTCTATCATGTTATCAGTAATACCTGACATGGTTAAAACCAGGATTATCATGAAAGGAAGACCCCAGGTAAAGAGTATTTTGAGCAATGCAGGAGAACAAAAAAAAAAAAAAAAAAAAAAAAAAAAAAAAAAAAAAAAAAGGATAAAAATATTTTCTGTGCAATTCTTTCTTTCCAGGATTGTTCACCTGCAATCCCAGGGCATAGTTGCTGCATTTCTATAGAAAAAACTGGTGTTTGCACTCTGAGCTTTACAGCACTGGAAGGGTGGAGAGCTTTGGTTCCTGGGCTGTTTGTGATCCCAGCTCACGACTCAGAGCTGACATTTTTGCTCCAATGACCTCTAAGCTGCCTTTAGTTTATTGATTGGCTAATAGGGAAAATTGATTTTTAACTAACTCACCAGTTTTTAGACCTGAGCACAGTTGTCACTTCCAGTAAGGGTGCTTTACTCCATCATATAAGTTGTCTCAGTCATCAATTCATTCTGGATGCTGCAAAAGGCAGGTTTGGCAAGGAGCCCAGAAGAGTCCACAGATAAAATGTGTTCAATATTATGTTATGCCTGTCATACATGCTGTGGCATTGGCAGCAAACAGCTGGCTGTGCCTAAGGGGCAAAAGGCTGAAATAAAGAAAATCAGGGGAAGATCCAGGGAATACCAGAGGCAGAACACTGGGGAGATGTTTCTGAAATAAGTGTCTCACTTGCAGGTCAGACTTTCTTGCCCCAAGACCTTTAAAGCTGAAGTAAAGAGGGAGCTGGAGATGAAATAAACAGAAATATTGCTCTGAACTGGACCTATCCCAGTTTTAGTATCAACAATCTGAACTGAAAGGTTTCACAGGTAGAACTGTTGCATCACATTTCATAAATGTCCTCCTGCAAGATCCAGGTTCAAGGGTTCCAAGTCTCAGTTCCCTGCTTGTTCTCATCTCACCTGTACCCTTGGGAAATGCCAGCCAAGCTGAAGAACAGGGTGACTGAGACAGAAGACACTTTTTGGCTTTTATTTTTGCTTTGCTTTCTGTGAAAAAAAAACAAAAAAGGAAAGTAATTTTGGCTTTTTCTGAAATAACCAGTTTGCCCAAAGCAGTGTATTTTTATCTTCAGGCTGTTTAATCAAAACAAATCATTAAATTTTACAGGAAGAAATGTAATCTTGAAATAGAAAATGAAGGAGCATCAGCTAGAAATGACAAAATGAAACATGAGAAGAGCAAAGTGAAATGCATTCTATTTAAAAAAAAAACACTAGAACTAAAGATTCCAAATTTTTCACAGACATCTTTTTTCTTTGTTAATTTGAAAATATTTCTTTGTGTCAAACCAAATTGGTGAGTCTGTGCCTTGATTTCAAACTCATTTTGAAAGAAATTTTCATTTTCTAAGTGAATTTAGTATATGCAATTCTTCTTCATCTGCTTCTAGGTTCAGTGTATAAACATTAAAGTATTTTAATTAACATAATGACATTAATAGCTTCAATTATTTGATTGAAGTGACTTGATTGTTTAGGATAATAACAAACTTTCCTGGGAAGGATGTTGCTACTCTGATAAGTTCAGCCCATGGAGAAGCAGCTGTGCAAACCACCCACTTGGCATCATAAATATCCTAATTTGCAGGACCCCATCTCGTATCTGGGTGGTAAAATATTCAAATCTATAAGTGATCTGGAAGACATAATGCTATCACTAGGTGCAGTATAGAAATTATAGGTTAAATTCTGCCAAAAGTTCCTTGAAATGAACTGTAAAATATGTGTGGATGTATCAGGAATTAAAACAACTGCTGATTTGGGATATCCACATCCTCTAAGTTTGAATGACCTGGTGTGGCACCCCACAAAATTCATAATCAGAAAGGACCCTAGGCTCTCCAACTTGGTTCTGATACTTTTGTTCCAAGCACAGACATTTGCTGACAAACACTTTTGGACAGGTTTTTTCCTCACTACATCTGAGCTGCATCTCCTCTCAGGACTGTGAGCTGATAAAAGCCAATCTGATGCAGTGCAACCTGGTGCCACAGATGAAAAGCAGCAGATGAAAACATCTGAATTTAATGAAAATCCTACAGCAGGATAGCTGGGTGTCATGCAAAGATGCTGCTGGGATGGTTGGAATGTTGGAGCCTTGGTTCACACTGGCAGAGTCAGAGGGTTACAGAGATCATGGTCTAGAGAGAGGATCACGACACCTTTTCATTTATACATTGGCACATGCTGAAATTTTCATCCTTGTGTGGCTTTTTCTCCTTTCTCTTGGTCTGTCAGCTTCACAGAATTCAAATTTAAACATCTTGCTGAGCTCACAGCTAGACTGCAGTTCTTCAAGAGATGGAAAGTAAAGAAAGTAACAAAGCTCTGAAGCACTCTCCTGGCTTTGGACCACATCTTAGCCCATAATTTGTGAACACAGGGGCTTGCAAATGAGGAAAAATCATATAGCAAATGTCTACAGGTAGGATGTGGTTCTATATTTACTTATAGCTGTTCTCAAATATAGCTGCTGGTCTCCATCATGTAAAGCACGTGGCTCAGTGTAGCTGGCAGCATGGCCAATTTTAAAGGATGCATTTAACTGAAAGCTGCAGATTTTGATTACATATCACAAATTTTGCTGTTGTTATACACTCTGCAGTATTCTCAGGGGGCTGAGTGGGACTGCACATGTGTTACAAGAACATTAAAAAGTAATGTCTCACAATTGTGTCACACAAAGGAAAACTCCAACTCATTTGTTGATAATTTTAAGAATATGTTACCTCTGAAACTGAACATAAATGCACCTGCAATCTGCACACACAGAGTGCTCCCTTACTCATTTCTCTGGGACTATTTGAGAATGATAACACTGATCCCTGGGTGAGGAAAGAAGCTGATTTTACTCTGCAATACAAACATTGACCTCATCACTCCCAGACCATGCTGTAGACAGATGTGAGTTTATTAAAGGGAAACAAACATCCAGCCCAAGACATTCCTTTTAATCTCTCATCTGCATTTCTTTCTTGCTTCTCTCTGATGTTTAAGGATGTTTTATGCCCTTTGTGGGAAGTGTTGCCCCCTGTCAGAAGCAATCAGGCTGTAATAGGCTGTGGGCAACTCAGCTTAGCTCATTTCTCAAACCTCCAAAAGGCATCAAAAACCTGCTTTGTAAAAGATGTTGTGTTTACTTGCTGGTTTAGTTTGTTCTCAATAATTCATTACCTACTAATGTCCTTTTATTTTATTTTATTTTATTTAATCTTGCTTATTCTAATTGGAGGGAGCTGGATGTTATCTGAAGGGAATGGTTACTGTGGAGATGTGGAATAAAAGCCTCACAATGGTTTAGCCATTGAGGCCTGGAGTTTCAGATTCAGGGGTTTGCAACATTATTCTTTTCAGTGAAGAATATCTCTATTAAATCCATCTAAGTAGGCAAATGAGAAAAAAATCAATTTTTTTCTTTGACAAATATTCTTGATTTGTGACGTTTATTTGATATTTGTGTTGAGTTTGAATCTGTAACTTCATTTAAAGGTGCTAAATGCTATGAACTATGATTCTGCATGACTTGTGTGCTTTCTGTCAGAGGATCACCACTATTTATTTGACCAAAATATTTTATTTTTCTTTTCTTTTATTTTTTATTTGACCAAAGTATTTATTTTACAAAAGACCATTGAACAATTTTAGGCAGGATCACTGATTAACTGGATGGTCTGCTCTTCTGAGCTCTTGTTAATACTGACTTGAAATTTATATAGTTCTAGGCTCTGGATCAGTATGTAAAAGTCAGAGATTTATAAATATTCACCTAACTGTATTTCTATTACACCAGCAGATGCTGTCCTCATATTCATATTGCATATATGTGTGAATGTACACATGTATTTTTATTCTGTGTTCTATTTATACATGCTGTGTTTCTCATCTTTTGCTTGTTCCTTTTGGTTAATTATATGGCTGTTGCATTATAATAAACTTATGTTTTGGCATCTTTTACAAGAACACATTTTCTTGTGGAGCTGTTTCTCTAAAAGTTAGAACTCCTAAGTCTTATTTTCCACATCCAGTGTTCTGAATTCAGATGTATAGAGAAAGACATCTCTGCTGGAGAAACACTTCAGCTGTGATTTTCAGTTTTCACTTTACTATTATTTGTCTGTTCTCATTGACACTCAGCTATTGGCTGGAATATTCCATGGCTGGAATATCTGGCACAAACAGAACAGCAGCCCCATTGAAGCCTTTATCTTTGTTGTCTCTTTCCACCTCCAGCATTTTGATAGAGGCAGTTTATGCATCCTGAAGGCAGAAATCCCTTATGGAAACATTTCACTTCAGTTCATTCATAACATCTATTGATAAAACCTCTTGTTTCCTCTCCCAGGATTCAAGGAGCCCCTGCCATTACCAGGCACATCTGCACGAGCTCCCCTCCCCAGCACATCTGGGCTGCATGTTCATAAAGCAGGAGAGGAGCTGTGCCTGGGCTGGGTCTGTACAGAGATCTCACAGGCAGCAGCCTGGCTTATCCCTTTAGAAACATTTTAGGAGGGGTTAATATCCTGAAATTAAACTTCTCTTGCTGCTCGCTGCATTCTTGATCTCCAAGAAACTCAGCCTGGGTGGAAAATCCAAATAAATGCAAGTTTCAGGAATCTCCTTTCCCTGGAGAAGGCAGTCTCTGTGTCTGTAGCTCTGGAGAGCTTCATAGGCTCAGTTTTACTGCTGCTGCACCAGCACTTCACCCTCTTTGTGTTTCTGTTGTTCCAGGGCTTCCTCCAGCAGATTAATTACACAGGAAATATCAAAGAGATTCCTCTAAATTCAAAGTATGTGTTTTAACCTAAAGTGAATGCATAACATCCTGCTGTGTTCCTTTCTGTATACAAATGTGCTTCCACTCAGAAGGATTTTAACAGGTATAGTTGTATTTATCATGTCAGTGTAAAGTGCCTTCAAGTCCAAGTTTTTTGTTGAGATAAACACAAGATGTAATAACATCAAAGCAACTTACACTAGAAGAACTTCACTGGATTCCTCTCTGGAGAATAAAGGGTGCCAGCAAGTGGTTTCAGTCTGATTTAGTGAAAGGTCATTCTTGTTCTTCTCTGACAAACAGAGACTTAAACTCAATACTGAAAATTACCTCCATTGCTCACACTAAAAACCCTTTGTGTCTGAAGATGTCTTGGAATCTGAATAAAAAAACAGTCCACCAAAGACTGGAGCTGCAAACTGAAAGAAACATCTGCTAAACTGAAGGGCTGTTCCCATCACCTTGTCTGCAAAACCCTGTTCTCTCCTTCATTTCTAAGCCATGCAGGCACCTCAAAAACATAATTGCCCCTAAAGAGAATCTGTCTGTTTGAAGGCTGCCACATTTTCACTATCTGTAAACTCTGGGAGTGAGCTCACAGATCCCACTCAAATCTCTTTCTCTTCCCATCCTTCTGCAAACCAGTTCAGGGTATTGACTTTGGTTTGATTCAACACAGGCTTGAATGGAAGCCAGACCAGGTCAGACAACATCAGGATTGCAAAATCATCATCATCATTAAGCAAATACTAGTTTGGCAAAGTCTGCTTCTCCCCTTACTGGGTCCTTGTTTCCCCTGGAGCTCACAAGATCATGATGCTCATGCCAAATGTTTCTGCCTCACATAGCATCTCCTGCAATTCTTTTTTCTTGCACCACAAGAATGCAGCTCCTCATTAATAAAACAGCTGAGTGAAGGGGAGGATTGCTCTGATACCACGACTACAGTGCTGAAGTCAAGTGATATAATTAGAGGTTTTCCTGATTTACCATGCTGCACATAAGGGCAAAACATGAAAGAACTAGGGCTTTGTTTCTGACATGGGAAAGCCACAGTCTCAAAATAAGAGAAATGAGTCTTGCCAAACAACCTCTAGATGGCTCTTGAGGCTTGCTTTGTCAATTAGCAAGCACATGAAACAAGTCTGCATCAGTCTAGGAAAAGATTTTCCTATTAATCTATTGCTTCTTCATATGAAAAATGAAACTCTGGAGATTTTTGCATACCATGAGAAAGCTTCCCTTGGTTTTACCAAAAGCAGTGACCTCCTCAGCTGAAGAAAGGAAAAATGTTTTTTGTCTTTCTACCCAGAAAGTCCTGATTTTGGATTCTACCTGGGCATATTCTGCTGTAGTTGTTTCATATGTATTCATATTTATTAATTACCACTCTTGATTGAAGCTTCCCAGGTGAAAAAAGAACAGCCACCCATTTCCCTAAGCAGGAAACATCCAATTTACCTGATTTTCAGAAATTCTGTTTAGAAGAGTACATTCCTTTTTCATATTTCAGGGGGCATCTGGTGTTTATTGATGATTCACAAAGGAGTGGGGAAGGAAGGTGTGGAGGGAAGGAGGAAAACCCAATCATAGTTTTGAGGAAAATCACATCATATCAATCTATGCTTCATCTGAAACAAATCCTGTGAATTACTTGCCCCTCAAAGTATTACTGAGCAGATTATATTGATACTTGTGATATTTGTAATCCAAAGGGGCACAAAGCAAACTGGGGGGGTAAAATCTGTTAGGAACTTGGATCTGTCAGACAAAAAATATTTATCTGTTTTGCACAAAAATAGACACATTTTCACAAAAAGTGCAATGCACAACTGAGAGCTCACATGTCTCCTATAGAGTTTGCTCCAGCACAGGAATTAAGATATTTCTATAAGCCAGGTGTGATAAGAGTTAGATACTTAAATTCACTACCAACTGCTTGTAATTAATTTCTCTTCTGGATCAAAATTTCATCACTAAAATTCTAGGGCAGAGTAAATATTTTTTCTTCCCCTAACCAGATAAATGGTCAAAATATTGATAAAAACATACTTGCACAGATTTGCAACATTTAGTTGGAAAACCTAATAGCTAAAACCTAATAACTTTCAAGATAAAAAAAAAAAAAGTTAAGAATATGCAGTGCCTGACCACTTTCTATGCTCAAACTTTGGCTCTCACCCATCAAACAGCCTGTGCCTATTTGTTATTTAGGGCTGAATGTAAGGAAATATCAGAAAAGATACTGATAAACTCAGGTACTGTTCAAACTCATAATCTGCATGCATCTTTTCAGATAAACTTGTTCTGGATTACCTCCATCTTGGAGATACTACCCAAACTGAGCTGGGAGCTGCTATCTGTTCTTAAAACTCGAATTCATGTTGGCAAAAATACTTTGGCTTTATCTAAAAAGCATTGTGCCTTGCTAAAACATGAGTTTCATTCCTAAAACAGCATACAGGATTAGCCAGCAGATGCTCACCAAGAGCAGAATCTCATTTTTATAAACATTGGGAGAACTGTGTGCCTGGGACCAATTTATAGAAATTCACTCCAATGTCACATTTTTTATGGGTTATATAAATAGGCATGAAAAAAAAAAAAAAATAAAATCCTGTAACCACAGAGCAATAACATGACCTGCAGATTACAAGGTAATTAAATTTGAGGCTACCAAGTAGAGTGCTCCAGGAATAATTCACCTCGTGGTGGGGGGAGCTGAGATGTTCTGATGTTTCTTGCTAATGCAAAATGAATAAGCACTGGGAGCTCCAACCTGCCAGGGCTAAGAAAAACTGAGGAGTTCCCTACCTGTATCTTTCACTCCTGAGCACTCATGATGACAATCCAATTTGGAAAGCAGCAATAACCATGTGGTGACTGTCTTTAAGAGGCACTTTCTGTGTCATTTTATGGTCAGTGCAATGATGGTGTAACTGATTTGAGGCAAACTGCCTTCAGTAGGTGGCTGCCACCTGCCCAGAGACCCAACTGCATTTTGCTGCTCATGGGTACAGGGGGTTCCTGCCTTGAGCCAGGTGCAAGGAAATGTGAAGAGCTGTTTGACAAAGGATTTAGACAAGGTTTAGGCTGTGCTGTTAATTTCTAGGTGAGTAATCCAATCTCTCCCTCTCATTGCCCTGGGAGAAAAAGATACTGGAGGTGAGTGTTTAGAACATAAAGATGTGCTCCCACAAAAGGAGGAGCTGGATCAACATAGATTATCACTCCATTTAGTAAAAGATACTTCTTGTTTTTCACTTCTGACTTGCCTCTGGTCAGGGGCTGAGAGATGAGTCCAGTTAAAGTAAAATGAAGATGAAGGTGATTACACTGATTTGCTGTGATGTGCTCCTAGCTCAACTGCATTTCATTGATTAACTGACAATTTAAATAAACAGCAGTGCAAGCAGGTGCATTTAAATAGGAAGTGTGTTTTTAAACTTAAAAATGTGGAGTCTTTTTGATTGTAAATTGCAGATACCATGTGTTTGCTCAGGCTGCAGCACTTGGTGCTGAAGTCACTTTATGCCCACAAAACAAAGTGATGTCTTTGACACCAGGACTCAAGAACAGCCAGTGGCCAGGTTTTTAACTCTTCCCCAAACTCAATGAGACTTAAATGAGTTTTAAGTGCTCTGCTGGCTGCAGGTGTTTCCTGTAACTGGGGCAGTGGGTATTTTTAGGTTTTCCATTGTTTATGTCTTTGTCAATGTGTCCCTGAGAGCAGATGAGAGCATTCAGAGCGCTCCCCTCCGTGCAATCCTGAGGACACATTTGAGGGAGTGCTCATGAGCTCCTCCCCAGAGATGAAGTGGGGCTTCTGCACAGTGCAGTTATTCATCTTCCACAGCTGGATGCTTTCTGCTCTAGCTTTGAACTATCACTCAGCTGTGCTCCAGCCTGAGTGCCTTTCCCTAAATCTTGCAGCTGTAAATGTCAAGAATGTGTAAACCCAGGCTGCAATCTGCAGTTACTTGACAACTCTTACAATTAAAACTCAAAGTAATTTGGATGTTAGTGGGGGACAGGTCTGCACTAGCCAATACTATTTGCCTAATTTAATTAGATTTATGGCTAAGTGAAAGAGAATTTGGACCACTGGACAAAAGGGAAAAGAATGTTATGGCAAGGGAAGAAACACTAATTTCCTGCCCAGGAATACCAGGTGTAATTTCCTCTGCAGGAAGATAATGGAGAGATTCAGCAGGAGGCACAGGTGAGACAGAAGGTCCCTTGGATGGGGTGAAGTGGACACTCCTCCTGCTGCAGGGCTGCTCTGAGGGCTGTAATTTCCATCTCTACATCCTTTTTCTGTCCCCATCCTTGGGCCCAGCTGGCAGGCAGTGGCAGCATGCCAGAGGACTGGCTCTTCCCTCCCTGAGGTCAGCACAAAGTGCTGCCTCAACACAAACAAGGGCAGGTCCAGCCCCTGGATGAGCTGTGCTCCCTGCAGCTCCCAGCCACACAAAGGCAATGCTGCCACACACATCTCCCTGCCCCCTCTTTTTTTTTTTTTGGTTGGTTGTTTTTTTTTTTGGGTTTTTTTTTTTTTTTTTTGTTTTGAATAATGACAATGAATTCACACAAAGCCTCAATTACAAAAGATTATGGGCTTCAATTTAGCGTGTGCTGTAAAGTTGTATTAAACGATCAAATGCTAATGAGGAGAAAGGTTCTTCTAGAGAAATAAGGAATTAGCATAAATTAATAGAGTTCCATATGTGCAAGTTTTATGGGGTAACAAAGTATCTC
Source organism: Oenanthe melanoleuca (assembly GCF_029582105.1). NCBI lineage: Eukaryota > Metazoa > Chordata > Aves > Passeriformes > Muscicapidae > Oenanthe > Oenanthe melanoleuca. Next base: position 5,200,484 of record NC_079346.1, read on the forward strand.
ATCATAAAAGCATAAATATTTAATTTCATTCTTGTTGGGGCCAGTACACAGCATTACAGTCAGCACAGAAATATGAATTAAAGTGTGGGAGGGAGCAGAGTGCTACCCAGCTCAGGTTCACAGAGAGGTCACTGTCATGGCTCTGCTGCTCTTTTTCTCTGTTTTCCAGCTTCACAGTTTGAGGCCAGGTCCAAATGGCAAACCAACATATGCATGGCCTTGTCTGCAGTCTGGGGAGTCTTTTGTTGGCTTTTCTTGGTGTGTTACCAAGTTCCTCAGCTCCACCCAGGAGTATATCTGCTGGTTAATACTGGATCTTCCTGCTCCTACAGCTCAGAGAAAAAGCTTCAGAGGTATTTTCGTGGTGCTTTTACAGCACCTTCCCTAACCATGTGGAAAAGAGCTGCTGCAGGTATAAATTGAGTTGAATTTGTGATTTACATTCAGCCTTACAGTGCATTTCACATTAATGCCGTGAATGTGTTGCTATAATTAAGATTAATTTTACTGAGGTAAAAAGCAAGCTCAGTTCTCTCTGTTACCTTCCTGAGCAGCTGTGGCACTGATTAGCATAGGCTGCTCCAGCCATGCTCTGCACACACAGGGAAGGGTCTTTGTGCCACTGGAATAAACATATGGCACTCCTGGGCTGGATTTTTCTTGTGCAACCCAATTTGTGGGACTCAGGAGAAAAGCATGTTCCAGTCCTGCTGTATTTCTCATGTTCTAGTGTTGCACTGCTAGAAGCATCTCTCTTCAACAGTGCATGTGTGTTCATGGTGTGTATTTACTGTGTTTATTTTCTCTCCTACAATTGTGTCAATATGCAGGTGTCCAAAAGGGTAAGTTCATTTTTATCCATAAATATGTATAGCTGTATCCAACATTTGGATATATGTATATGGCTGTGTTCTATAATTAGGTGAAACTGTAATTCTAATCTGAAACTGTACATGTGAGTACCTGCATGCTTGATACTTGAGATAGATAATTGTGGTTGTGAGAGGAGTTTCATCTGATTATCATCTTACATTTTGCAGTAGAAATAAGCAGCAAATTGTTGAAGTCCATGACCTCAGATAGATATGTCACCCTCCAAGTCTTTTAGGTCATTAGGTCTGACTTAATAATTTTGTTAATAGGGTTTTTATCAGTTTCCTGTATGCTGGGGTTGATCCTTTTGAATTGACTTCTTCATTAATATGGTTCTCCAGGGCAGGGATCCCATCAAGCTAAAGGCAAACTGGAAACTTGTCCAGCAGGGACAAAAGGCAATTTCTTTTGGATCACAGGGCTGTTGTAGGACTGGTGGATATGGATCTAAAAATCCCACTCAAACCTCTCTGCTCTGGTGCACATCAATCAAGAAGAGCTGGTTTTCAATGGCCTTGGAGATCAGTTCTGGTATTTCTGGTGGTAACACAGAGAACACAACATCTGTCTGACGATGTTTTGATTGATCTGCATTGCTGTACTTGGCTTCAAAGGAGGGGCTGGTTTTGACTGAGCAGAACAGAAACCAGGTCTGATATTAATGCCAGTTAGACCATGGGTACCTGCTCACTGTCCATTGGTTTTCTGCTTTGATTTTGGCTTTTTTGAAGCAGCCCTGGACTGTTGGTGCTGTGTCAGTGACACCACAGTGACCTCTCCACAGCCTGAACACACAGAGAGGCAGAGCAGGTTTCTCTTTGGGGATTTGAGATGAGATTGCTGCCAACAGGCTGCTCATGTTTGCATCTTCACCCTGCACCAGCTGAAACCAATTCAAGTTAGTCCCTTTTGAGAATCATCATGTCAGGAGGTGTGTCCTGGCTGCAGAGCCTCGGAGGGCACAGGCAATGTCAGCGCTGGTGGCTTGTGCCAGGCTCTGTGTTTGGCAGCTGTTCTGGGGTGTGTGCTCCCAGCCACTGCCCTGACAACCACCAAGAAGCCAATTACAGTCACAGGCAATTAATGCTCCCCTCCTCAGGTTCTGGTGGAAATGATAGCATAACTCAGGAGCAGTGTGAAATCCGTGACCTTTGGAAACAGGAGCCTCAGACGGGAGCTGGGCTGGAGTTTACAGCAACTCTGTCCAATTAAGCTCTCAAGGCATGGCAAGGGACATGGAAAATTACATGTTTCACAAAAGCAATGTTTCAAAAACAGTTTTTTCCTCTCACTTCCGAACACAATAGCTGACCTGAAAATACCAGCCCTTTCCCCACGCTCTCCCTGCATCAGTGACTCAAATCTCGTGTTAGTTCCTCTAACAACAGCTGCAAATTGTACAGATTTTCTGTGTTGCTGTTGTGCACAGGCCTGAATCCATCACATTCCTGCTGCTCTACAGGGCCAGGCTCTCCCATGGTGCAAACCAAAGTAAAGCCACTGAAATGGAGAGAGATGTTTATCTGCTACCTTTGAGCTCCTCCAGCACGGATTTCAGCCTTACAAGGGAAGGGAAGATCCTTCCCAGGGTGATACAGCAAATTAACACATGTACAGCTATCCCAGGGTGGGGTTTTCTGGGGTTCTACACTCTAGAGGGACTGAAAACAAACAATGAGAACTTTCAGTTTAATCACTGGGTGGCACGACTTCAACTTTTGTTTTCCCCCCCTTCCCAGCTGCTCCAAAATCAGGGATGTTATTCTAGTTCAAGCTGAAGTAAAGGCATCTCTTTCTGTCCTGGTCACAGTGGGTCATGGTTTTTCTATTTGCCTCTGTAGATGTGTGTGAATATTTCTGGGCAGGAGCAGAATCAATGTGCAGAGGTCCAGTTTTCCAGCAGAAAGCCAACAAAGAGAGGTTTGAGCAAACAACTTGGAAATCAGGGAACTCATAGCAAAGAAATTGTGACAGCAGCACCTAGAGTTCAGATATTTCATCTGATTTACTCCACATGCAGAGAATTCATTTACTTTGAGAAGAGCAGGAAGTTGCCATGAAGCAAACTGGAATTTTAGGCCAAAGTATTTTCAGGATAATTGGTCTAAAATTGTGTTGTCTGGATAAAGCAGCCTGGAGACTTGCCTGTGTAGTTTTAAGGTTTTTCCCATCAGGTCTCACAATAAAATATGCAAACTGAGAAAACAGATATTTCAGAATATTTTCTACATTTCACAGCTTTCAGTTCAGCTCTGCTATTCTTAAGAATCATGGTTTTAATTTGTTGGGTTTATTTTTTATTGCTTAGCATTTGCCATAGGATATATTTGTCTGATCAAGCCTGTTTCTAAATTAACCTCTGGATTATCGGGACATAAAATGTCAGGATGAGACTTGCAAAGTAGCTATTTCTGAGCAGATATCAGTTTCTTTTTGAACATGAGCATATATTTTTGGAGGGAATCTCTGAGGTTACATGATTTAACCTTCCCAAAAGCTTTTCCTGTGGTGTGTAAGGCATTGCCTGCCCAGTGCAGGAGGTTTGTAGCACTTTAGGCTTCAGCATGAGCGTGTTTAAGCCAAATGCAGAGTTGTTTGGCTGCTTCTAGCAGCCTTATGCTGAAATATTTCTCCTCTTTAATAATAGGAGTGATTCCAGGGCTGTTCAAGTGCCATGTGTGGGCACTAACTGCAGAGTCATACACACCCCAAAAGAGACTGCCAAGAAATCCCCTCTGCACATTTCCACAAGTTCAGGGTAGAGTGGAGCATTTTCCCTTAACCCCAAGCACATCCTAATTTGGCAAGTCAGTTTTGAGTTGGTGTTAACTGAGGAGGAAGGGGGCTGAGTGAGGAAGGGAAGTTTATTCTTGTGTGCCCACAATGCTGTGGTGAATGAGGCTGCAGATATTTGGAGCATGGATATTCCCCCTGGTACCACACTGGTGGCTGCTTGCCGCCCTTGGGCCACAGATGTTTGGTCCTGGTGCTGATGTCCAATATGTCCAGCTATTGAGGCAGATGGTGAGCAGCAAAATATTCCTGAACTTTTGGAAAAATACCACCCTGGAGCCCAGCAAGGGAGACAGCTGAAATTGGAAAATAATGTAATAGAATATTTTATTTTTCACAAAAGACTTTAAGGCTGGGAAGACTGCCATTTCTGAAAGGGCACTTTGGCTGACTTCCCCATCTTCTGCTTTGCAATCACCCTCCCTTTGCACCCCTCTCCTCTTTTAGACTGACACAGAGGTTTGCACTTCATTTTATGCACATACACACATAGACACTCACAAGCCAGCAGCCACTAATACTGAATTTGTAGCCTTATTGAATGAAAAAGTGCAATGAAGAGTTCAGCTCAGTCCTTCTGTAGCAAAGGACAAAAATAACTTTCTGGAGAGTGAAGTATCTGCTTTCTCTGAAGGTGTGTCCATTCAGGCAGGGATGCATCTGTGCTCTCTCCAACAGCAGAGCAAAAATAAACAAGGGAAGAACTGTAAGAACCTTGATTCATCAGAAGACTTTATTCAAACATTTTATTAAGTTTGTGAAACTACATGGAAATCAACAGGATTGGTTTCCATTTACTGATAGGAAAGCTGTGGGTTGCCAGTGCACTCAATTTGTGCCTCACAATTATCTTCAGGGCAAATATAATGGCATTATAATACACTTATTTGTTTTGTAATTAATAGCTTTCTGGAGGGATTGAGCTTTTTCTTTGTGCTGGGAGTGGTGGGGCTGCACTTGCACTTCCTTCTGCCCCCTGCAATGATGTAATTATAGTGATACAGAAGGGGAAAGTTTGCAGGCTTTTCCCATTAAAAAAACCAAAACAAAACAAAAAAAAAAAAACAAAACAAAACAAAAAAAAACAAAAAAAAACAAAAAAAACAAAAAAAAAACCAAAAAAAAACCCAAAACAAACAAACAAAAAAAAAAAAAACCAACAAAAAAAAAAAAAAAAAAAAAAAAAAAGAAAAAAAGAAAAAAACAACCAAACAGAAAAACCCCAACCTCTTTTCTGTTTCAGTATTCTACTTCACTTTGAGGCAAATTCTTTCCTGAAAGATAAGGCCAGGTCTTTTTCTTCTGAAGAGAATAATGGAGGGAGAATCATTGTTCCTGTGATTTCTGCTTGTTTTGGGTTCCTGAGATTCAGTAGTCAGGCAGAGTGGAAAGGGAGCTCCAAGCAAAACAATTATGATAAACAGCCTCAGTGGGCTTGAAACACTTGGCAGGTGAATTTGCTGAGTTCTGTCCAGGGATGCTGCTAATGGGAGCTGAACATAAGTAGCACCAATGAATTAATACAAAATTCATGTGAAAAATATATTTACCAGTTCTGTTTCCAAGAAAAGTCAAGTAAAAAGCATTCTAGATAATTCCTATGATTTTGATTTTCTAAGTTCAGTTTGGGCATAGATTTAATACCAAATTTTGGGTGAATTTTTCAGGATAGTTTAATTCTTTCCAGCATAGCAAAATTCTGCAGTACAGTAAATGGTAACTAAATGCTGTTTGGAACGACAACAACAAAAACATAGAATGAAGAAATGAGGAAAATAGCTAATTTTATTGGAGTACTACTGGGCACACTCCAAAAAAATACCTCCTACTTTCTAGAAGACTATGAAACACTCTGCTCAGAACAGATGTTTAAATATTTTGCCTCTGGAGTTTTGATTTGTCAGTTTTCCCTGCAGGATAGACTTCTCTTGAGACTGAGAATCGTTGCTTGAGGGGTCACACAACTGGTCTTGAAATGTGTCTTAGACCTTTTTCACCTGGAGCTGCAGTGATGTTTTTAAATTTTACAGACTTTAAAAAGAATTCTACTACAGAAAATACAAACATTCACATCCATAAGATGTTAGCACAGTTATGAACTACATTTAAGCAGACCAATGTTTTCAAAGTGCATCCTGAAGATTAAAATTTTATTTGGGGCTCACTGACATGCATATAACTGTACTTTCCTATTTGTATCTGGGAAGATGTTGCTGACATGAAAGGTGTTATTTAAATAGAAGACAGAACATATAAAATTCCTGATTTCTGTTCAAAGTACCATCAGACCAAATAGTTTCTAACTGCAATGACTATCAGCTCTTCTTGCTATTTGTTGTAATGCACAGAAGTGCTTTGGATTAAAGGACGTGCTCAGTCCAGTACAGAGGGATTTACACGTGTGTGGAAACTTCCAATAAAAGTTAATATGTGTTTGTAGAAATCCCTTTGCATAGGGATGAGACTGTAATTTGAGCCTTCACCATCTGCTCTGTCCTCTAATGATGAACCCAGCATCATAATATTCAAAATCCACTCCTTCAAATACAGCTCTACCTGCATTTCTCTTCTGTAGAGAAACTTGCCTCTGTCTTGTTTGCTGAGAGCAAGGTACCCTGAACAATACTGTTTTTCAAGGAAAAAAAGCTATTTTTCCTTGCTGCTGTGATCCCAGAAAGCCCAAGAACTGTTGATGCAGTTGCAATATCAAAATTTAAGCTTAGTGTCCCTCAAAAATGGAGCATGAATATTCACTGAGCTGTGTGTTTAAGAGCTGTGTTATGAGCAGGGCTCTGTTAATGTGTATTCTGCTCTGACACTGTCAGCCTCATTTCCTTACAGAGTTATAGAACCTGCTCTGTTTTGCTGTGGTTCTGATGATAATATAAGTTTAATGGCTGACATGGAAAGGTAAGAAAGGGGAGATTTGTTTAGCTCCTGAAGCCTTATAGCCTAATATTGCTGCCTGATGCTGTGCAAGAAGTGAGGAGCTAAACAGGATCATTAAAGCACCTGAAACTCTAACCCTCAGTGACAGAAATGCTTAAATATGCATGCACACGTCAGAGAGAGCTCATTTCATTTTTACCTCTCACAAGGTTTTTATCAAGGGTGGCAAAATTGTCAGGAAGGAACAATAGTGAGAAACAGCTGAAGCAAGGCAGCTGCTTGCAGAGCTCTCCCAGAGGTGCTGCAGCAGTGTGGGGCTGCTCACAGAGGAAAGTGCATTTTTAATGTGCTCAGAGCTGTCTGGAGGCTGTTATCTGCTGTTATCTGCCATGCTGACACAGACAGAGTGATCTCCCAGACCTGCACTCAGCACCTTTCCCAGCACATCACTCCTGTCCTGCCCAATGTGGCACTTACAAGAAGTTCTTCCCCCCTTGCAGTGGGTTTAGGAAATTTGGAGATGAGAAAGGAAGAGTAGGTTGCTTGGAGTTACTTTAAATTTCTGTTTGCCCTTTTCACTGTGAGTCCCCACTGACCCTGTGTATCACTGCAAATCTCAGGAGCAGAAGTTCAGGCTGCAGCACTGGGGATGGAAGAGATAGATGGCACATTGCATGCAATGAAGGTGCTTTTCCTCCTTTTTAATCTTCTTTTCTTTGCCTCATCTGTTCATCTTCTGAATCCAGGGGAAGCAAAAGTCTCCCAGCCCTGTCACCTGCAAGGACACTGATGGATTCCCAGTCCCCACAGGACTGTGGGCAAGCAAAAGCATCCAATGGCCAGTAAAGCTGCTCAGGAGAGTAAGAGCTCTCCCCCCAAGTACACCCAATTTCTCTTGATTTCTGTCCCCCTGTCTGCTGGATGCAGAGACCACCACTCCAATTGCCTGGCTTGGAGATTAAATATTCAAGCTAAGAATTTTCTGAGAGCACTAGGGGATTTAGATGCACACTTTGCATTAATTTTAATGGACAATACACCTAAATTACCTGCTCTGCTTGGGAGAGTCTCAGCTTGAGGTTTTATTTATTATTTATTGAATATTCCCTGAGTAAACAGAACTTAGTAGCACAAAGATGATCTGGCAGGAAGAACAGTCTTAAAATGGAAGCTATTATTCATGCAATTATACTGCATCACTCATTCTTTTTTATTATTGTTTGTATTACTGTAGCACCTTGAGCCCCACAACAGAGACAAAAGTCTCTCCATCTCAGCTTCTGTTTGAACACACATTAGGAGCCAAACCCCATCCTAAGAGCTTCCAATTTAAATGGATAAGGAAAAACAAACTGTGAGAAAGGCAAGTGTGGAATGAAAAAGTTTGCTTGTCCAAGGTCAGCCAACAGATTGTGAGTAGAAACAGACCTAAACCCCAGGTGTCTAAAACTCTTTGGACAGTTAGACCCCACTGCTTCTCTTCTTCTTCAAATAACACAGACATGCACTAAATCCTGCTCTCTGATTCTTTCCTGCTGGGTTTCACTAGTTCTAGTAAAACCATTCTCTTTTTTGCCTCTTCAGCATTGTCATTTCCAAACCATCATTACATTACAGAGGAAGAAATATGTACAGGTTCACAACACAAAACTCACATATTGTTGGATTTCCTTAACTGGACCCATGGAAACAGAGTGCAACCTGACAGTTTTATAAACCATACATCTTTAGCAACCTCTGCAAAGAACCAAAAAAAAAAAGAATGAAAGCCCAAAATACAGCATAGCAAATATGAATATTACCTTCACTTTGGCTCTAGTTAGTGGTTTAAATGCTTCATTCTCACCCATGATGCTGGTGTGGGGAGACTGGGTGTCATCTCTTGATTCCTGACAGAACTTTTGTTATTCTTGCAGAATCCCTGTACAAACAATGTCATCCTCAATCAGGCAAAGAAACTCTTGGGGGAGAGACCATTAACTGAGGCAGAGGAATTGTTCCCTATATTCTCTTACAGGGCAGTCAGAAAAGAAAAATCATCTTTGCTGGGGATCTAGCCTGCTGGTTCCTACCAAGAGAGCCTTAACCAGTTTCTGGCTGTGTGGATATATGCTGCACGTCAGGGTTTACTGCTCCTGTGTGCAGGATGAGAGCCCTGCCTGGCTAGTGACCTCCCTTTGCAGGAGCCCTGCTGAGGAGGGGGAGGCTTGGCTTGTGTCCCCTCACCCTCTCTGGGCTGCTGGGTGAGGGTTTCATCCCTTCCCAGGAAGCTGAGTGACCAAGCAGCTTGTCACACCCCTGCCACAGCTGTGGGCTGGGCAGCTCTGCAGGCACAGCCTGGGCAAGGAGCAGAGCCAAAAGGTGTGCAGAAACCTTTTTCTCATTTATTCTTGTTTATTCCTTCTTCTGCATTCACCAGTGCAGATGTGACTGTGTTTGCACAGGATGTGCCTCAGCAGGGTGCTGACTTGGCTGCCACAATGTCACTTGGATAATGTTAGCACCTGGGTCAGGAGCCTTGAGCTCTGGGTGAGGACGAGTTCTCTCCTCTCTACAACAGCCCTGTGTAAATAAAGGTTGCACATGGGCTATTGTCTGCTCACTGGATAAAGTAACCCAGGAAACAGAGGTGGTCTCATCTCTCTTAGGTTTCTGATGTGACACCAATCTTCATTAGGAATTTTCTGGGAGCTCTGCCCAAGCCTTTCCCGTGGCCACAAAGGACACCTGTGCCTGGGGAGAGCTGTGCATTACCTGCCAAGTGCAGCACAGTGTTTCTTCACCCATCCTTTTGCTGCAGGGCTGAATGGTGACTCAAAAGGACACACTCAAAACCATCAGCCACCTGTGGCCACAGACTTTTCAGGGCCTTCCTAGTGCTTTCTGATTTACCCATTAGGAATCATGAATAACTGCGTGTTGGAGAGGACAGATGTAGTTCTTTTCACATCCACCTGCCAGAGACAAGTGCACATCAACAGAGTTATTATTTTCTATTTCCCTTTCTGCAGATTTTGGCTGGAGAGTTGAACATGTGATTCTTTGGCCTCATTTGCAAGTATGTGTGCCAGGACAAGGTTTGGTACCTGAAGTTGCTTTGTTCTGTCACACTTGCCCACGTTTCCTCCTGCTGGAATACAGGTGTGGGATGGCACTGCACCCCCTGTTCCATTTGCTGTGAGTTTGTTTCATCTCTCAAGGACTGAAAGGGATGAGATGCACTTCTCCTGCCCCCTGTCTTCATTGTTTATTTCTAGGGAGACAATGCTGTTTAGTTTCAGTTTAAAGAAGGGATGATTCATAGAAAGCCACATCAGTGTGGAGTTGAAGGAGCTAAATTAGCTAGAAAAGCTGGAAGAGAAGGAAAGAAGGAAAACATTGCTAGAGGAAAAGAGCTTCCAGAGGCAAACCAGGCTCTTCCACCCCTTGGCAGGGCACAGCATAACCCTGCTAAGCCAAGCCCTGCAGGAGACACAAAAGCAGAGGGTGCTATTGCTGTTCCTGAAGGCACTGGGAAATCTCAGTGCTGCACTGCAGAAACTTGATAATATATTTCCAAATATCAGTCACTGAGATCACATTAAAGTCATTCTTTCCCAGGTCTCCTCCCCATTTTCTATCAAATAGTTATTTCTTGAATTGAACAATTAATAAGTAATGGTCGGATCTGTACTGATCTCATAATAGCCCGTAAACTTTTGAAGACTATTTCAATTTATATTTCAACAGTGCCTTGGGAGAAGGTTTGGTGCTGCACAGAGACAGCCTTTTTATATGAGCAGAGTCTCATCATCAGGCAATTAAATCAGATGACTAGTGAGAGGCAGGAAAAGGACAGAGGCTGAAACAGGTAATAATGGATCAAATCAAACTAATTCAATGTGGGTCCTTTGCAGAACTGCAGCTGGATTAAATGGGGATCTGCAGACCTCAGAAATCTGGCAGAGCTGTAAGTGTTTAAAAACCCCTTCAATACCTGCCCCTGGTCCAGGTCAGAGGAGACATGTAGGAACAGTTCAGAACAAAAGCTTTTGAACAGGAGAAGTCCATAAGCACTGAAATAGTTCCAGCAGTCCTTCTGCCTTATCCTGCAATGGCTCAGCAGGAACAGGGAAACCTGAGAGCCAAAGTGCAGTCTGGGCTCCCACCCTCCTCTCCAGCTTGCCCTCCAGTGATGGCTCAGAGGCAGCCTGGCTTTCAGCTCTGCTGCCAGTCTCCCTCTCTGGGGACTCTGATGGTGCCCAAAAGCAGTCCTTAATCCCCAAATTCACTTATGCTGGCTTTCCCAGCTCTTCAGAATAAGCCCTCATTCCTCATGGGGATGTTTATATTCCCTGAGACTGGTGGAACCCACAACACCTGCCAGCAGCAGCTGTGCCCCTTCCAGGACAGCCCAAGGGCACTGAGGAAGGAATCCTGAGCCAGAGCATCCTGTGGGCACCTACTGCCTCACCAGCCCAGATTCCTGGCACAGGGAGAGATGCAAAATAATTACACTGAAAGGCCCATTGAGCTTCTTCCTTTTCAAACAACAGCTCCCTATTCAGGGAACCTCAGCAGGAGGAATGGAACACTCTTTCCTATTGTCTTTTTTTTTTCCTGGCTGTCCCCAGGAAGCACCTATGTCACAAGGATAATCTCTCTCCCTTGGTAAGAGAATAATATTTGGTGTCACTTCTCTCATGTGCCCTGCAGGAAGCAAGAGCAGGATTTGGCTCAGATAAAAGTCTCAAATGACCCTTGTGAAAGCAGGGAACCATGCTGGCTTTCAGAGTAACAGCAGGGTGGATAGAGTGCATGTCAATACACCAGGTCCCTGGATTTCAATATTTCTCTGTGGCTTACAAATCACTTTACAGGTAGGCTCAGCACTCTGGTATAGGGCAGAAATCACAGTGAGGTCATAGAAGCCACCAATTACAAAACCTCTCTGAACTCCTGGATGGAAAAACCTGCTCCTTTTAAAATGTGCATGCTCAGAATGCCCTGGGTGGAAGTCCTGTTTCACTTCACTGCTCTGCAGTACAAAGGAGGCAAAATATTGCTTTGTGTGAAATGTCTGTTTTGGAGGCTTTGTGTACCAGGGGCTGACCATCCCCAAATACTCTGGGTTTGAGAATTAACCCCTCCTGGTTTGTGTGTGCATGTCTTTGCTGTTTCTTTTGCATGGAATGGAGAGATGTCTGTGCTTAATCCAAATCTCACATCAAGCTTGAGAGCAGGAAACATAAATCCTTTACCAGTGAAAAAGAAGCTAAAATAAATGGAGTTCTAGAGAGAATACCCTGGGACTGGGGTGAGAGTGGAACAGGGCTCACTGCTGGGACTGCTGGCCCACAGCATAAATTATGAAAGCTGTGCTCTCCCTCTACCTTGCACTAGATCCCACATTCTTTTTATTGAACCCATTGTTCTCTTCCTATCTTGTCTCGCCCTATATTTTTTCCTTTTTTCTAAAGCCTTGCTAAAAAAAATTTCTCAGTTTTATAAGGGAAAGCAATATATGACAGTTCTATTCCAACCATTATCTCCCAAAATAAATTAGAAAAAAATGCCTCCCTTCTGTCACACAGCAACTTCCAAACTGTTACTAACAGCAGACAGAGTCCATAAATCATTCCTAAATTGCCTATCAGGCCACAGTTGGGCTTTTATCTACAAAATAAAGTAGGGCAAATATATAAGGTCTATAAAGTTTAAGGACATAGTATTTACCATTGGTAATTAAAACCCAAGTGCTCTACAGCCAGCACACTGTCACAGTGGACTCCAGGCTGATGTGAATGGGCACAACCAGGCAAATCACATTAATTTTAACTGAAGATTTGTTCCTTACACATCTTATTTTGCTACCAAAAGACCAGGTGGTTCTTCCCTTCCTTGCATTCTATAACCCCAAATTGATTTCAGTGGGACTATTTGAGTTACAAGGTACTGCTCAGCACGAGAGGGGATGGTTGTACCCAGGGCCTTGGTGTGCAATAGATTTGTTTTTAAAGGCCATAAAAACAGACATTTTTCTTTACATATTCTCTTCAAGGACTATAATGCAAATAGTTATAACTCTTCACACCATTTGTTGCTCTTTTATTTCAGTGATAATGGCAACAAAACAGAAAAAGTCCAAATCATGGAATAAGGCAATTGGCTTCCTGAGGCAATCATCCCACAAAGGGTTAAGGGAGTGTGATGTCCCTTGCTGGGACACATAGCGTGCTAATGTTGGATTTCTGAAGTCACACTGCTCTCTCAGCTCTCTCCCTGTCAAGCAGGTGCTGAGTGAAAAGTTATTCAAGAATGGTGTTATGTACCCTTCATGAATTATGCATCTTAAACAAACTTACATGATCTGAAGCACTCAGGTGGAAGCCTTTTAGCTGGAAGCAGGCCACTGGAGAGCTTAGCTACAGATCCCCAATAATGGTTTAAAGCAGCTCTCTGTGGCACACTGCTTTCCTTCCCCCTTGGACTCAGTGGCCCATGCTGAACTCCATTGGCTTCTGCAGCTGCAATGCTGAAATCCCTGTAGGAAAAATCCATCTTAAAACATCCTCAGTGCTTAAAAAGGCTGTGTGGCTTTGTGGGGCTTTGTCTTCTGATGGGCTTGGGGGAGAAGTGCTGCCTTGGCTGAGTTTTATTTTGAAAGACTGAAAAGGAGAGGCAAATTCTGCCAAGGTCACGGTTTTTCTTTCCCTTTCATGAAAAGATAATGACTGTTGTTTTAATATTTGCTTTCAGTGAAATGGAATCTTGCTGTGTCTTCATTGCAGCTCTGAGCTGGCTGGGGAAATGTACTGTGTCACCTAATCAACCTGTGACAATATTACCTGGCACTAATTAATTGTTTCCTCTTCAGAATGGATTACTTGGGTGCAAGATATGGCATTTCATTTCTGATCCTCTGATGATGTTAATCTGGTGTGAAGATGGGTGGACTGCCTACTTACACTCCATAAATCACAGATTTTCAGCACCTGATGTTCCTCAAGCAGAGACAAAATTTAACTTTTATTCATTTAATTCAGTTTGACTTGGTGGCTGTGTGAAGCCAGGCTGGAAGAGGGCTGCTTTGTCTATAGACTAAGTTATGGTTTCATTGTGGATACACCACCAAACTTGCATTGGATGGGATTTATTGCACTCAGATCTCCTCAGCTGGTATAAAGTGCTGCACAGAGAGCAGCAGCACACAGAGCAGGACATCACAGCCCAGCTTATTGCAGCCTGGCTGCAGGAGCTCCACTCACTGGGACTCAGCTCTGCTGGGGCTGCTAATCCTACATCTGGCTTCTCTAAACATGACTTAAAATGAGACCTCAGCAGCTTGAGCAGGAGTGAATGACATGGAGAGAATTCAGGTTATGGAGATGAACATTCTCCCCTTTTCTAAAGCAAATCTGAGCTGGTCCAGCTGGCCAAGCAAGGCTTTAATTGCCAACACGTCCTTAAGAGAAGAGTGAGCTTTACTGAGTGCAAATGTGTTTTTTTAAAGCAGTCAGAAGAACAAAGGAGCTGGGTTTGACCCTGTGAGATCCCCTTTAATCAGAGCTTTGATCAGCTTTTCCCCAGAGAGCTGGGAACATCCTCCTGGCAGGCAGGCTGCTCTGGGGCTGGAGCACTGCACAGACCCAGGGAGCTGCTCTGGGGGCTCCCCCTGCACCCCCTGCCCTCTGCCCACCCTCACTGCCACTGCCACAGCCTCAGGATTACAGCAGGGAGACCTGTGAGAACCAAACCACTCTGATAATGAGCCTGAGAGAAGAACCCCGAGTTTTTAAAGTGGAGTTGAAAAGCCTGATTTTCTCAACAGTGGTTGCAGTAAAAATACAAATAAGAATTTTGGAAAGCAATTACTGCAATTATTCAAGAGTGGCAGTAAGTTGGCAAGCCTTGACTTTTTTGAGAGGAATTTGCTACCCATATTGTTAAAAAGTCTAATTACTCATAGCAGGGGGAGACAAAGCAATGGCAGTGTTTGTCACTGTGAGTGTGGCTTGGCCTTGATGTCCCTCTCTGACCCCCCACTGCTCACTGTGGTCCTGCTTTGACATTTTACCCTGGATGCTGTTCATATCTGCTTAGCTCTGGACACTCACTAAAAGGTTAAAGTCATTTCTCCAGCTGCACTTTGAGCAAATTCCCTTTGGAGGCTCCCTGAGCCAGGCTTGGCCAGAGCCCCTGGTGGGAAGTTTGCACCCAGGAGGGAACCTCAGCAGCCACAGCTTTGCTGAGACCACAGTTTGACCTTTCAGCAGAATGCATCATGCCTGTTCTTATTTCATCCTGCTCGTGCTCCCAGAGCTAGTTAAGTCATTATGACAGACATTAGAAAGCCAACCTACAGCTAAATCATCACAGCAAATAAAGGGAAATTTTAATTATATAATGAAATTAATCCCAATCCCCAGCTAGCTGGCTAATCCCATGGAACATGTGGGGCTGTTCCTCCCCTCTGCCTTGGACATTACTGAGAGTAAGCCTGCAGTATTCTTCTCAGTGTGTCATTGGGTTTTTCACTTCAGATGAAATTCTAATTTAAAATGAGCTATTCTAGGTTTATATGGTAAGAAAAAAAAATCTATAAGACTGAAAAATTCTTCATTGTCACAGAAGGGTTTAAGTAAATTTTTAAGTATTTATAGCATCCCTGGTCTAAGTTGGAGGCTCTCAGTAAAACCATTCCAAAGTATCTTTTAAAACCAACTCACTGAATTGCATTAAATCTCTGAAAAGACAGTCTTATACAGAATTAGACTGGATTTAATTGAGCTTACCTTAATTTACCTTGGAAAGAAAAATCAAATTATTGCTCTTTTAGTCATGAATAATGATCCCTACAAAAAAGTAAATATGATTCAACAAATTCATTTTATGCTGGTGTCTACTTTTAATGTGGATGCATTTCCCCAGTTTTGCTATGTAGACAAGCTCTACACCAAGGTAAATTTGGGATAAATCAGAAGTTATTTCATGATTTCACAATTCAGGAAGACAAACACAGCTGACCTGAGCTATGCACATTGGATTTTTCATGGAGCAGGAGTTTGCTCCAAATGACCTTAAAAATCCAGTCCTTCTCCAAAATACTGGTGTGCACTGGTGTAACTGAGCACATTGTGCTGTTTTTTTTCTTCCTGTCAACTTATTTTTAGAGAAGAATTTTTATAATCGGGCACCTGATATTTAAATACAAGTACAGATTTTTTTTTTCAGTTTCCAGAAATATTTTTTTAATAGAGAGATAGAAACCACCTATTTATTTGGCTGAACTGGCATTGTATCATATGATGATATCTCATCTAGGTTTTAAAAGTCCTGAACTTTGTTTTAAATTTAAACAAATTTAATCTGTCAGGATAAATCTGCTTCATTATGTATAATGTTAAAGCTTGGCTTTGGCATGTAAAAATAAAAAACTGAAAAAATATTTTGAAAATACCTTTAAAGTGCTCTGGGGATAACATAGTCCATTTAAATCAATAGGAAAAGAGTCAGAAAATCTGGTTTTTAGAGGTTTTGGATTTACAAGAGCCCTTAGGGAAGAATTTTTTGGTAGCACTGTGTTGCTGAATTACAGAAGTGCTTTACTGGAGATAACAGCTGAGATTTATAGAGTCTCACAAATGCAGGCTGCTGGGTTTGATTCAGCCAGACTGGCTGGATTTTCCATGGATTTTTCCATGGAAAGTGCTGAGCCCTGCCCTGTTCCAGGGTCTCCTGGAAGGTGATGACTTTTAGCTGCTGCTTCTCATCTGAGCTGCCTTCGTATCCTCTGCCTAAACCTTTAATCCTCCTCAGAATTACACCTGCTTACCCTTATCAGGCACTGAAAAAACTGATTATTTGAGGTAGAAACCTGGCTCACATTCACCCCAACACAGAGATGTCCTTGGGTGTCAGCCCAGGGCAACTTTCACCTGGACAAGACCCTACAACACCTCCAGACTCACCAGTTAAATGCCAGTTAAATGTGAAAGGTGAGCAAAATCGTTAGCATTTCAATAAAACACTTCATATAATGTAGAGAAAAATAATTAGGCTGACTTTCAGGCATTTTACTGCTGTCTGCAAAATGCCTGGAGTTCAAGTGTCAGATATTGGTGGCAAACAAAAAGAATAATGAAAAATAGCCAGTTTGGCACCTTGTGAGCTCTTCCTGGGGTGCACAGGGCTTGAAGGAGCCAGAGCAAACTTTGTTGAAACCTGTATTCCAATATTTTAATTCCTATTTTGTGAAATTTGGGGAAACAGCCATTTTAAACAATACATGAAGAAACCAAAGAGGATGTAATTTCCTCTACTCTGTTGAAAATTACCTTTCTGTGCATCCTAGAGAATCTGGCTTGTAGGGAACCAGTCTTTTCAATCTACCCCTAGAAAAAAATCATTAAATGGTAGCTGACCTGAATGAAATAGGACACTTGATTTTTACTGATAAATTTCTACTAATTTAGCTGATAATTCTTTAGATGAAGAAGAAATCTGGACTTACAATAGTCTTCTCACCAGACTTCATTTATTCCTCTCAGGGCACACCTCACCCATTTTTAGATCATTGAGCTGATTTTCTTTTTTTTTTTTTTTTTTTTTTTAATTGCATCAGTAATATTTTATATGTGCTGAAGCAGTATTAAAATTTAAATTATTTCAACAAGCTAGTAATTTATTTTCTACCTGGCAGACAGACAGTCTCTCATGCATAAGAGTAGACAAGAAGAGTGAGAGATGCTGTATTGGATGTACTTTAAGACTAAAGCACCTTCTGCAGTCCTGGAGGGTGAAGAACAGACACTTTGATGTAGTCATTGTGGTTTATTGATCCTATTAACATTATCTTGTGGTAAAATCAATGCTGGAGTTTGTCTTGCAGGAGACATGTAAATGAGAAGATGAAAAAGCATGCCAAGGCAAATGGTTTCCTGATGGAAAAAGAGATATGAAAAGAAATAATGGGAGGAAAGGGTGTGTTGAGCAGAGATAGTGCCTGGGGCCAGGGGAGTGAGCCAGGACCTTGCAGGAGCTGTCCTCAGGATGGGAGGAGCTCCTTGCAATTGAAATTACTGTGCCTCCCTGCCCTGGGTCTGGTGAATCCCTCATCACACAGAGCATTGGGAAAACCCAAAGATCTTGGATGGGAGAGACAAAAACATGAAAGGAAAATCTTGGGAATACCTTGAACTCCTTTTGAAGGGTTTTAAATGATTTTTAGAATCAGATTTGCAAGTAACTGAAATCACAGAATTAATTTGGAATAAAATAGGGGTTTTTTCCTCATTCCAATTATTGAATCTTTTCTTTCTTCATATGACCAACTCTTTGCAATCACCATAAATTCATGCAGGCATTTGGCTGAAGGATGCTGCATTTTTAAAAGGAGCTTTAAGAACTTTAAAGGAGCACAGGATGTACCCAGGAAATGAGATCTGGAGGAGCTCTAACAGCATCTTTACCTTTGTGTGTGGCTGCAGGAGGGCAGCATCACTCACAGACAGCAGTGAAGGCTCAGGGATGCACCCAAGCTGACAGGGCCAAAATAAATCTGAACATAATGAAATATCATTGTTCTCTACATTCATTTGGAGTGAATGGTGGTTTCTTTCTCTCTTTCAGAAGTTTGGGAGTTTTGTTCTTCACACACCAAGAAGCCCACCTCTATAACAATGTGTTCTTAATGGCCAATTAGTGAGTTTCCAAGCCACAATCCATATTACAGAATGACAAATTAGAAGTTTGGTGGGAGATCATTTTCCTTCTGCAGTACATTTAAATTAGTGTGGCTTCATTTGCTGGGCAGCTTGGTCAGATGAGCTGTCTTTGCATGAGTGAATCTAAATGTTGCTTTTTTTAAAGTTCATTTGATCTGTAAAATATGAACTTTTCCAATTCTCTGCTCTACCAGTTCAGCCAGATTATTAAGGAAAGGTAAAATAGTATTTCTGGTAGAAATTTCAGTGATGACACACAAGCTATACATTAAATCCTCACCCCACCCCAAGCCCCTCTCATCAATATTTACCAAACTATCACCTAAAAAAGAAGAAAACAACTGTACTGTGCTGTCCCTGACAGCAACCAGGGGCAAATGGTTAAGGACACAAGGATGGACAGGTCTAGGTGTTCTCTGAAGTCTTTGGGCCTTATCTTATTTAGGGCTCCACCAAACTGGCCTCTGGACCTTTAGGAGAAAACCTGCCTATCAGGGAGTTCCCCCTTCCCCTTTCGAATCAATTTATATTCTTGATCTTTAAAATCTATTTTTGCCAGAAACTCTTGTTTCTTGGGGTTATATTTCATTTGGTTACTTTCATACCTGTTCCATTCATCAGGTTCTCTAGAGCTCCTGCTTTTATGAGAAATAAGGAATAATCTTTCCTGCCTCTCTTTGATTCTCCGTTCATTGTAGATTGTGTTTCACTCAGTTACTTTATTTTTAATTTTAGTACATAAAGGGACATTTAAGTAGAAGGGGGCCCTTGTGCAGACCTGCCTATGGCTCCTGGGTGCTGATGGTGTCCATGGTGTGTGTTTAGGACTGGGGCTGCTGCCTGTTGGTCCTGGAGCAAACCTTGCTCTCCCTGTCCTCTGAACCTGAACCAGGATGAGGCCATGAGCACATCTGGGCTGCAGATCTTTCAAATCAAACCCCACAGTTCAGAAACCCCACAATGACTAAACAAATAGATCCAGACTCATTAGTAAGCACAGACTCCATTGCCAGTTTAACATGAGGAGCAATTTAATTGGGACCTAGACTGCTTTGTGTAGCTTTGTTAATGTAATTGAGTAATGCATATTGATTTTTCATGGGGCCCAAATCTTCTTTTCTTCATCTTGCCTAAGAAAGCCTGTTAAGGAATTATTAATCACATTATAATTGCTTTAAGATCTATGCTCTAATTAAAACCATAAATTCTTTATTACATCTTTATTTTAATTAGACATCCAGAAAGACAATAATTTTTACAAGAAAACTCATGCAATCAAATTACCCCACTTAGCAATGCTTCAAAGGGCCCGTGCTTAGGACACACAGACTCCAACAGGACTTTGTAAATGAAGACATGCATGATTCTAGTCATAATCAGAGTTAGATGTCCCCTGAATATAATTAAGTAACTTTACAAAAAGATCTTCTCTATGAAACAAAACTGGGTTCATCCTCAGGAGTCAGACTTTTTCTTCTTGTTTTTCTTTTTGTCTTTCAAAAATGTAGGCTCTGAGAAGCATGTTCTGAAATTTTAAGAGCCTAATGAAAGGTTTAAAATATAATCCCACTGCAATGAAAATAAGCTTATTATCATAACCTCCTTCTGGTATTTTCTTTTGGGTGTCTTTGTTCCAGCTGTGATAGGTATTCTTTAGTTGCCAGAAGGAATTAGAAATAAGCATATTTCCTCATCTGTGTGGAAGGACTTGGTATTTCTCTAATTTATGTTGGGAAGCTAAATCCTGCAGATCAGAATTGGTGTGGTTGATTGTTCAGTTTTTGAACTGTGGATTTTATGTGTCTTTTTACTGGAGTTTGAAGATTCTTTAAAAGCGCACTCTTTCACTTTTTTTTCCTTTTTCTTTTTTAATCTTTAAAGTTTTCTTTAGCATTGTGGTTTCTATAGCATTGTGGTTTGAAATACTTGCTAGCCCACAATTTACTTGGTTTGGAGTACAAAACCATCAGAAAGGTTAAAGACTTGGACTGAAACACTTCTTACTACCCAAGCATGACTGAGAGTTCACCTTATCCCAGCTAGGGATAAAATGCCTCAGTGTTCAACATATTCCCAGAGAAAACCTTTTGGATCCCCCACTTGAAGGTGGGCTTAGTGCCAGAAATCTTTATCACAATTTTTCAATCTCTACGTGCCATGGGTGATTTGGCCATGGCCAAACTGTCATTGCAGCCAGGAGAAGAACCTGCACCAAACAAAACATGCTTTTATCCATGCTTGTGGAGAAATGTGCAGGTTCATCCCCTATTGCCAGGCAGGTTTCAAAGTGTGGCTGTGAGCAAAGCACCAGGTGTAAACTGCAGTGATGTGCTTGTAACAGCAATGAGTGGCCTTAACCCATTTTCCTTGAAGGATCTGCAGAGTCTCTTTTCAAATCCCAGAGCAGCACTGGAGAGTGTGTTGCTATTTAGGCTGACAAGACCTGACTGAAAAGCCAGCTCACAGCCTAGCAGTTGGTAAATGGTAAAAATATGTGTTTATTAGGTTTATTTGCCACTAACTCCCCCACTCATCACTGGAGGAAGTCCAAGTGCACAGAGAGTGCACTGCCAGACACATCACTAGTCAGCTAATGTCTGCATGGTCACTCCATGCTCCTTCAGAACAGATGCAGGGAGGTGTTGCTGGAGGTTTTGTGACAGTGGAAATTCGATGTGCAGCTCTGGCTGAGCTGTGCCCCTCACCTGTGCTGGGCACTGCCTATCTCAGTGTGCCAGACACAAATTCGGGGGCTGCAGCCCCAAAACCTGCTCTGATGGCACTGAGACAGAGAGATTGCAAATATTCTGGCACTGCCTCTCCTCTCTTCTGCCTTCCTTTTTGAACACCTATCACTGTTTCCCAGCCTTTTTTACAGCTCTGTGTGGCTACAGCTTTAATTTAACCTCTGCTTGTTTGTGGACTAAGCTGCTGGTGGCTTTCTCATCTCTAAGGCATGGCAGATGATGACAGAGTAAATGAGATCAAGGTTTAGGTGTCTGATCCTCAAACATTGCCTCACCTGGAACTTGGCACCAAAGCCACTGTCTTGGGGACCTTTCCCTTTGTTTTAGTGCATTTTGAATCAGGAAAGCTTGATACAGGAAAAAAATGTGAATGGAAATGTTTGGAAAATATGTATGTATTCCCTAGAAAGAGCTGACCTGGCAGTGCAGAGTAGTCCCTCAGAAGAATGATAGTACCAGCTTCCACCTGAGTGAAAATGAAATTCTGGGGGTGGGAGGATGCAGGAAAGGCTCTAGTTGAGATGCAGAGGGCTGCCTGGCACTGGCAGATTAGCAAAGAGATCTAACAGCCTTTCCAGGAGAGCACTCCTCTGCCTCAAACCTTTCTTGTGAAGTTTGCAAGATAGATCTGCCCTGGCTCCTGCTTTAGAGAGTGGGAACTTGATGGGTTTTCTTTTTTCAGACAAGTTCTGAGGCTTTACTTTCCTGATCTGCCTTTTCTTAGGCTGAAAACTGTTCAGCAAGTGTTCAGTGGCTGACTACAAGGCTGGGAGGATATTTTAAATACTTGAGTTGAACAGCTGTAATGGGGAGTGAAGGGATGTGCCTCACCCAGAACCCAATTTCAGCTCCATGTCCTCTGTGAGGGAAGGTTTGCTAAGTATCTGTTTTTATTGTGGCTCCAAAGAACAGTATAAGCCATTGTCTGCAGCTTGTATTCCCCTCAAACATCATCTAGCCTCAGTTATACAAGTATGTGTATTTTAATTTATGAACCTGTGTTTAATGAGATGTTTCCCCTAAAAAAGGACTAAGAAATACAAGGTTTATCTTAGAGGCTGCTGACAAGCAGAGCCAAAAGGCTGAGTGACCACTGTCCTCTCTCCTCCCCTCCCAGCCTCTGTCTGGCTGTGTGATTCTCTGCTGACCTGCCCCCTGGTCAGAGGCAGAGTCTGTCCCTTCCTGTCTGTGTTTGGCCCTGGTGGGACAGCAGAGGAGATGCAGAATGTTGCCCTGGTGGTGCCTCGAGGCTCCAGCACCAGCCCAGGAGCTGCTGAGCTGATGCTCAGGGCACTCAGTCCCTGCAGAAAAAGCTGTTTGCCAGTGGGACCAGTCTGTCCAGCCTGCTGCCTCCAGCACTGGAGGAGCTATTTTAGCTGTGAAAACCCAGAATTGAGCACTCTGTGTGTGAGCTGTCAGTTTTGGGGTGCTTGAGATCCATAACTACCCTAGAACTTTGTTAGCAGTGCTGAGGATGGGCTGCAGCTGAACGAATCACACCCAGCAAAGGCAATGAGAGGAAGAGGCAGCTAGAATGCAGCAAGTGTTTTGCCCATCAATTGCCCCCAATTCTTCATCCAGAAAGATTAAAGGCTGTTTGTTTGCAGCTATGTGTAATGTCATGCTCTGTTTGTCATCTTATCAGCTCTCCTGGGATCACAAGACAGGCCCAAATGCTGCAGTGCCACCTTTCAGAAAACAGCCTACTAGAACTAATTAATAGTGCACCCTAGTTAACACATGCAAACTTGGCATTATTAGTCTAATTAAAAGGATTTTAACAATCCAAGTTTCCTTCTCTCTCCCCCTCATAAATTCCAACATATGCAAGTCAAGTAAATTAAACCCATTAATCACCATTGGTGCAAATGATATAGGTGCTTGAGAGGCACTAACAGACCTCGTTATGTTTCATTTCACTCCTTAGCAAAGGATAATAAATACAAATTGTAACATCACAATAAAATATTTAATTATTCACGAGTTTGGTAAGAAACATAATTAGCTAACTGGTATGTGTCTTCATTTGGGTGATAATGGATCCAATTTAGGAGCTTAACCATTTCTGGGTAAAGGTTAGAAATGCAAGGTTTGCCAGGACATTGTTGCTTAAAAACAGAGAGAATGAGCCCACTTCCACTGTGCAGGGAGCTGTGTGGAAATCCCAGCTGAAAGGTCTGGAAATGTGCCCCAGGAACCTGGAATTTCCTGCCTGTGAGCAGGTTTGGGTTGATCTCTTCAGTCTTGTACAGATAAGGAAAACTGAGGGCTGGTAGTGTTTCCACAGATGATACTGGAGCAATCCCAAAGAATAACACGTCAGTATTTTAGGTGTATAATGGTGCATTTTTAATGTGCTGCAGGACTCTGGGTTTTGCAGCCTGTTTGAAATTCGGTTGTTTTGGTTCAGCACCATGAAAGGTGAGGCACAGCAGCAGGTTCTGCCCCATTTGGAAGGGGAATGGGCTGGAGGGAAATCATGCTTGTCCTTCCTACCTCCATCCCTGGACACGAGCCTGACCATAAGGGAAATACCCAGGAGCTGCTGAGCTGGGCTGCAGGAGTTAATGTCAAGGCACCTGAGCTGGCAGTTCAGCTGCTGTTTGCTTTTATGGGATCCTAATTTTATTTATTTTATGTTCTCCTTACTGCACGTATTTAGGTGACAGATGTGTGCGTTCCTTAATCTCTTTCTCATTACCCTATGAAATTGTAGCTGGGTTTTGACAGCTCTCAGACAAAGATAAAAGAGGAGAGGAGAACTTCAAACATATGGAAATTTGCAGATACCCTGGACTGACTCCTGGAGAGGAGATCACTGAGCACAGTTAGAGGAGTTAGTTAGGACTGGTGGCCTTTGAGCTCCTGGTGTCTGCCTGCAGATGTGAGAAGTGTTTTCCCTGCAGCCACGACCCCAGATTTTGATTATGTATCCTACAGGAGCGAAGGGAGCTTAGGAGTGGATTAATGCTCTGAACAGATTAGCTCAAAATTGTGTTCCAGTGCATTTGCCACACACCCCCACACTGTAACCTTTGCTTAAGAAAAGCAAAAACCACCAGGAAACCCAGGAGCACCTGTGTGATGCAGCCAGTGTTATTCAGATTTCCTTTGCACGGTAATTAACAGTGGATTGCTGGGTTTGGCAGAATATAGTGTTTTCACACCAAAATAAATAAGAGCAAGGCTCTGTATTTTTGCTTCATATTAATTATTTTGCATTATTTACCATACCCATTTTCTTTAGCCTATCACCTTTACCCTATCTTTACCCCATTCACCATTTCTAATCTAAACAGATTTTCAGAGAAAACCTTAAACCATAAATTTTATTATCTCTCTAAAGAAGACGTTCAAATTAGTGCAAGAGAGTGTGAATATAATCTTGCAAGCAATGTAATAAATGTGGTGTGTTATTTCTTTCTCCACTAATTCCTCTGAGCAAGATTTACTGCCTTGGCGAGGTTTTTTTAAATAAATTAAATATAACATGAACTAGATAGTTGTTCACATGGAGCTAGAGCTGGAGAGGCTCATTAATCACTGGTTTAAATCCCAGAGTATCCAGTCATCCTAATTAATGATTCAGTGCTGAACTTTACTCTGGCAGTGGCAGCACCAGGCTGTTCCCCAGCTCAGCTAGCAGGGAATGAGTGAGACAGACATGGAGCAGCACTTTGGGCTGGAGAGGCTGAGCCTGGGCAGTGCTGGTGCCAAAATCAGCTGTCCCTGTCACCAAATGGCCACGCTGGCAGCAGCTGGCTGCTGCAGGTTTGGGGTTTGGGGCTGAGCTCCCACCCTGCAGCTCTCCTGTCCCCAAAGAGCAGCAGCTCCCTGATATGTGGTGGGGAGGATCCTGCAGTCTAAATCAGCAGATCTGTCTCCAGCAGGTGCTCCAGTGACTATTTAAGTGGAAGGGGGTGTATTTATTTATTTATTTATTTATTTATTTATTTATTTATTTATTTATTTATTTACCCAGGGTTTCCAGCCCCCTGGGTTCCTGGGAAGCTGCTGGCTGTGGGGCTCCTATTGGCAGGATCTCAGGAGAAAGCCATGACATCCATGGTGCCTGAGGTCTCCCCTGGATCCTGCCTGGGCTCCTGGTGCTCCAGGCAGGGGAGCAGAGCAGCTTTTGTGCCACCAGTGCATAATTAAAGGCTGTGGAATTGAAGCTCGCTCCTGCAATAGGAAAATCATAAATCATAATCCCATTATTCAAATGAATTTACCTGCTCTTTAGGGTTCCATTTGTTCTGTATTTCATTTATCTGTGTTTCTAAGACAAATAACTCACACTGTTCCAGTGCCTTTTTTTTTTTTTTTAATGTAATGTTTGAGCATGTAAATTTTTTGCATTTCTAACAAATTCAAGGGAAAAGACATTGTCTTTTGGTTTTGTTGCAGGAGTTTATTATATATTGGCAAAAAACTCCACTAGGAAAGTGTTTCACTCTGCCTTGGAGAATGAGGGACCCACTCAGGCCCTAGACTAGCAAAGCAACAAATTACCAACTCCTTTGCTTTTCTGCAGCCTGCTGTCTGTAAGTTAATTAATTAGGTGGTCTTGAAGGGCTGAACTTTGCTGACTTTGGGGATAGCAGAGGTTTTGTTCCTCTTTTGTTTTGTTACAGGCAAATTCTTCCAGAAGAAAGTGAGCCTGAACTCATGGAAAATCTGCATCAAATGAGTTTTGCAGTTGCATCATTATTTTAGGCTTTAAGTTTTTCTCAACTTCTCTTATAATTAATTTAACCACTAGAGCTCTTAAGGCTCTACTTGCCTAATTCTTAACGTAGAACCAGCAGTTTGCAGCAGCAAATAATTTTTATTCTTGTTGATTTTTAGCCTGGCTTGTAGGAGCTAGGAAATTTTAGCATATGTAATTTGAATTATTTCATGAAACATTTAACAAGAGCCTATTTCATTCTTCACTAAGGCAAGTTGATATAAGAAGGATGATGTTATGGTTAATGTAAATCATAATTATTACCAGGTGCATCACTGAACTGGGAAATTGTGCTAAAAATGTAAGTTTTTCTCCATTTCATATTGAAAAATTACTTTGCAGCCTGACAGCCATTAATCTCTGTTACAGGAATATTATTCTTTATTTTGGTAAATTACAGAGCTGAAGCATAACAAGGCATAAATTGCCAGGCCACAGGAGTCCCCTTTGCTGAGCTGAGCTGGGCTCCAGCAGCCCCTGATGGTGAGAAGAACCAAAGCACCCACAGCCCATGAACCCCACCCTGGGGCACCTCAGCCCACACAGAGCCCAGCCCCCAGCAACTCTGCTCCCCAAAACTCTTCTTCTGGACATACCTAAAATCCTTTGCCAGACCAGCTTTCCATCTTCGTAGCTCCCACGAGATTTGTGGGCTGGGTGCTCTTCTTCTGTTTGCTAAATCCTCTCTAAAAATAGGTTTTCTCATAAAAGAGGGCCCCAAGAAGAATTTAATCCAGCAGCTTCACTCTAAAGCAGGATGGGATATTGGTGTTTGGTACTCAGCCCTGAAGGGGGGGATGCAAAACTCTGCTGCTTTATTTGTTCCCAGGGGGTGAATTTGCAATTCCATGGTAGAAGCTTGAAGTACATCCTAACTTGTAATAAAGATGCTTTTCCAGAGGTGATTATCTCTCTGTTGGATGGGGAAGCAGCATGGGAAGTGGGGCTCTAATACTACTGTGTGTGGTAAGGGCTGTTCTACTCACAGGGAGAGTGCTTGTACAAAGGGATTTTTATCAGAAAATACCTCAACTTCCTCAGAGCAAAGTGCTGCTCACCTCAGTTTATGCCATAACATCAGAAATATAGAGTCCTAGTATTTTGTGCTTTATAAGCAGAAGAAACGACTAAACATGAGTTTCCAAGCACTGAATTATTCAATAGGAGTGTGCAGGTTTTTGAGATGATTCTCCACAAAGCTTTTCATCTGCTTGCACTGAAGTAGTTTTGGTTGACCCTGCTCTATTTACTGTGAGTCCAGATTCCAGGCTACTGATTCCATGAATGGTATGAAATTCAGAATGCACTTCACTTTTTGATAGCTATGTCTTTCTGCATACAAATGGTAACCCTTCTCTTCCTCTCACTTTTGGCAGCTATTCCAAATCAGTGTAATCTTTGTCACTCTTCACAGCAGTGTTTTAAAAACAGCACAGGTCTGTCCATCAGCACATCATCACCTGCCAGAAAACACTTAAAACCTAAGGAGGTGAATCTCTGGAATGCCTGTATCTCCCATTTGGTCAAAGCTCCTGATATTCAAATCACTGCCCAAAAGCCCTGAGAGTCCCTCCAAAGCTTTTTATTGATTGTGCAAACAGTATTTCTCAGAAGAATCTGTATTAAATCCACCCTCAGATTTGTTCTGCACACTTCATCTTTGACAACTTCCCAGGACAGGATGGGCAGTTTTGATAACACAACTGAGGGATAGACCAGAGCAAAGTCTGCCTGCCTTTAGTGACCATTTGTAACTTTGGCTGTCATCCTCAGGCTGCCAGGGAAAGGGGTTGGGCTGGACACATCAGCACCTCTGGTCTCCTCCCTTGCAAAATGCAATATTGAGAGTGTTAGAAGTGCACAGCAAAGCTGAAGTGCAGCCTGTGAAAATGATGATAACAGCAAATGGGAAAGCATTTAATACGAGATGTGTTGGTCAGGCTGACAGCACTGTGAGAGCCTTGCCAAGCCTGAAATGTGTGTCCTGACAGCACAGAGTCAGCAGGAAATCCTGAGGCAGCTGATGATCCTGGTCAAAGAAATGGCTCAACAGATGCAGCTCCTGTTGCATTCAGGGTTGGCTGCAAGCAGGTGACAGCAATGTGGAGCTGCCCTTTACCTTAGCAAGGCAAGAAGTGGAATGCAATATGTTTCCCTAAAGCTCAGCCCAAATAGTGCTCACAGGCTCATCAGGAACTAACCTGATGAAATTTGGTTTGCCTAGAATGCAATTCTGGGCAGCTAGCTTCAAATGACTGCAGAAAAAATATTGGCATTTTCCATGCCTTAGCATCTGGCATATTGTTCTATAGAAAGCTTATTTCTCCTGGAAAATATTGAAGTGAAAGTGGTTTTAGTAGGACCATTGCCTGCACCACAAACATTTCTCTATGTGCCATTTTCTGGGCTCTTAAAAGAAATGTAGTGTCTCAGCCAGAAAGAGCAGATGTGAGGAAACTGCAAAATGGATGCCAAGCACCATGAATTAACTCTGCTGGTCAGATGTTCAGCACCCCTGGATGATTGTGTGCTAATCTAAGAGTAGAGTAAATCAATCATTATCCAGGCTTGGGATATCAAGGTAGACCATAGGAAGCTCTTGATTAATATGCACATCCTCACCTAGATGATGGTTAAGTCTGCAATTCATGGTTAAACTGCAGGCAGAAAGAATTGCTTTTTAATAACCTTGATAATAACCCTTCTGATAGCTCCATTTAGGCATCATTATTGAATAATAGCCTGTGCATGTCATCGAGTCACTCTGACATTAGAACAGAAAATACACAAATATCCTGGTCATGCCACTGATCAAAACAAGAGACAAATCCTCTTCTGGGGCAAATTAACACAGTTCCCCTGGTATTAACAGAATGGAGTAGAATTTTTAAACAAACACCAAGGCAAAATGATGCTTAAAATTTTGATGCAGTATGTAAAAATTTTTATAGGTTCTTTAAAAAGCCTTAATTGTTTCTCTGCTATTGTTCTGGCACTACAGCATCAAAACTTGTGCTCAGTGGGTTTGGGATAGACTCAAAGGTCCAGATGGATGAGCACCAGAGCTGGGGGAAGCTGAGCCACTGCAGACCACCAGGCTGTGAGGAGATAATCAGGGATATGACAGGGTGGTGGACCAAAGTTGCACGTCCCCATGGTTTACACAGCCACTTATCACTGCTGCTCTTGTGGCAAAGGCAAGCAAGTGTGGGGAGATGTGGTGTGCACACACAGGAAAAAAACAAAAGTTGGGATATTCCTGCACCACTTGGAGCCCCTTCCAGAGGAGATGTGCTCATTACTGGAATATGCTGCCATCAGCTCACAAGTGCCAGCATCAGTAACACCACAGTGAAATACATCAGCTGCTCATTATCTGCTCCATGACATCCTGCATCTGAGCCTGCTCCCATCCTGATTTCTCTGCTGGTTTCACTGGGAACAAGGCTGTGTCCAGCACAAAGCACTGACACTCTGCACTGTTAGCATAACTTCAGCCATGCATGATGTGTGAAATACTCATTTCATTGAGGCTTTTGTTTTTTTCTTCCATCAAACCAATTACTAGCTAATCATTTTGTATAAAATAACACAGTATGACACTAAAAGATCTGATCCATGCAAGCCCTTCATGTATAACAGCTTTGGTTTAATTTCATTTGTAGGATTAACAAACAAACAAACCAACCTAACAGCAAAACTGGGATTAATGAAAACAAAAATGAAGGCAGATAATTGTCACCCATGTTCAAGCAGTGTTAAATTATGCAAGTTTTGTTTAAATTTTCAGCTCTGGTGGCATGAACCCAAGAGGAATCTTCATGTCAGATAAACAGCAAAGAGAACTAAAATGATACAATTATATTATTGGCTGTTTCTGTCAAGCTAACACTCCATGATCCCTGTCAAACTCTTTCCCTTTTCTTGTAGTGGTAATAATGCATTTGTTATGGTACCAGCCCTCTGTGTGTGCACCCATTCCCCTGAATGGCTCCAGCATGAAGCATTTACTGGCTGGGCAGAGAGGTGAGACCTGGGTGAACAGTAAAAATCAGGAGAACAAAAAGTGGATGTGACTAGAGGTACAGGGATGTGACAGCATTCCCACTGCCTTGTGATTTGTGGACCCTAAATATTGCTGCCAAGGAGCTTGTAAACCACATTTCACTGTTTGAAATTAGTGTCAGCCTCTCATAGCAGCTTTCCAAGGGGATCAGGGCTGTCCTCCAGCTCCAAATGGGCGAGATGAGGGAGGAGGAGGAGAGTCAATGTGCTGAGGTGCTCAGCTCCTGCAGACCAACCCTTCTTTGGATGCCTTGTGCACTGTCCTTCTGCAGAGAGTGAGCCAAGGAGGTGCTGATGGAAAGGAGCAGTGTTCAGATCCCTTGACCTCTTCCTGATGTATTAATCAGGGAGATAAAAGAGACACTTTTCATGATTTAGGAAAGGCAGGACATATCTACTCAAGGCTCTGTCCTGGGTGGCTCCTTACAGGCTGTGATACTCAGATGGTAAAGAAAGGCTGCAGAAGGACCAGATTTTTTGGAAGGAGGATGTGAAAGAGCTTTTTGCATTGCTTAGTGCCCTTGTTCAGAGCCCTCTGGCTCTGTAGGGATGTACAGCAACTATTTCTCCTGAGCTGCCAAGTCCTTCATGACTTGCTGTGGTCTGGGGCTTTGCAAATGCCAGTGCAAAACTCCCTAAAGAAGCAAATCCTACTCTAAGTAAATCAAAGATGTAAACTGAAAGGTGCCTATAAATCACAGCACACCTTCATAACTCCACTCATATGTGAACAATATCTGAGGGCCCCTATATTAACAAGCTGAGGTGAACAGCTTGTGGACAAATCTGTATCAGCTGCCAAGAAAATATGATTTATCCAAAAACTCTGCAACACAGAAGACTGATGCTCTCTCCCAGGTGGCTTTTTATCCCCACCCCTACTACTTACAGCAGAGAGGAATATTCAGAACTATCTGACAAGCCAATTAACTGTCCATTAGCTGTTTTTTGTGCCCAGCACTGAGCACTGTGCAGCTGGACAGGCTGTCACAGCCTGGAACCAGGAGCTCACTTTGAGCAGTACCTGCCTGCCCTGCTGCCCTCTAACTGGGTGTCAGGCTTCATCCAGGAGTAGAAACAAATTCTAGTGAAGAAGGAAGGTCCCCCTGGGTATTGCACTTGCACTGCTCCCTCAGCCTAGTGTTTGGGTGGATTTAGGAGTTTTGCTTCTCTAAGTTTTACTTTGCCAAACTTCAGAAGCCATGGTAGCAGGAATGAGGAGGATCTCAGTGTGAACCCATCACTGCTGACTATGTTGGGGGATTTTGTTCTATTACCTCTAGTAATGCTTAGTTACATTTGTTTCCAGCAGTGCTGAGGCAAAATAGCACAGTTTGCTGTAAAAAAACCCAAGAATTTGGTTTTTTTAAAATAGAGTATCTCCAGTTCTTTATTTATCTTCTCCTGTGAATACCCAGTCAGAGCTTCTTCTTATGCCTTGGTTATACATTACAGACTTCTTATTCCCTATATCAGTGGCTGTTTATTCAGTTACCCTGTAGAAGGGAAAGGGATACAAATCTGCTAATATTAGCATCACAGGACCTAAATATACTCCTTTCTTGCTCCTTCTCTCTCAGTGGAAGCTGACTTCTAATTTCTGAGCTTCATGCCTTCAAAAAGCCAGATGATTCCCATTTGTCTGCATGCTGACATTGTTCAATAGCTGAAATAATTTTTCTCCTTCTCTAGGACTTGTTCCCCTTCTATAATGGGTTTTAAAATTTTCCAGTGGTTTAAACCAGTATTTGCTGCATTATTTTTTTCCACATTTCCTAAAGCTTCTCTTTAAAGACAAAGATAAAAATGAATGTTTCTCAGCAGTGAGTGGGCCTCTTCTCTCACTTATTAGTGTGATGGTTTTGAGGTGCTGACAGAGGGCAGTTAAACCCTATGGAAAAGGGAGATTCCCTTTTCATATCCCTGGGTCTGCCTCAATTTTCCTCCTTTTCTGCAGTGTCTGATGGGGCTGTTTTGCAAAGCAGTTGTGTAGTGCCCACAGTAAATGCAAAATGCAGATAAGTCAACAACTTGAAGCTGTGCACTGTTTTCAAAGCAATATTGGATTTTAAACTCTTTTCTCCAGATGTTAATCCTTAATGGGAGCAAAGATGGAGCTTGGCTTCCACAACTCAATTTGTAAAATAGCAGCCACGTGTTCCCTTCATCTCTTCATTGCTTTTATTAAATAAAATGCAAAATTGCAATTCCCCTGCTTATTTTTTTCTCCTATAGAGTCTTCCCATTTAAAAGAGTTCTCATCCAAAAACCCATTAAGTAAAAACATAAAGTCTTGCTGCAAAGCATTACAACTTTCAGAGGGTTGAGCTGAGGTTCATTATGATTTTAAATTTTGGTCCATTTTGACTTCCAGAAGGCAGATTCTTACCTAGCAGGGATTAGACCATCTTTCAGTACACCCTGGGGTTGTTGTGGTGTGTGCTGGCCATCCACACCTTCTGCCCTGCAGTTTTGGACAACTTGTAGTCATTACATTATGTGTGATTTTGCACATAACTGCAGAAAGACAAATTCCCTTTTTATTTCCACACTTTCATTTTAGAGGATTTTCACATTTCAGCCTGTGCAGTGAGAAATGAGCACCAATGAATATGCAGATGTCCAGTTTAGCCCTACAAGGAGGAACACCTAAAGTTCAGCCCCTCATTTGTTTGCATGTACCTGGGGAAAAAAACCTGCTTTTCTACCACAGTGGCAGCTGTTGAATTGGAGGGGGAAAGGATTTATTAAAAGTGGTAAGCAAGAAATTTGGAGAGGATGGAGAAAACTATACAGCACTCAAGGGGAAATGATTCATCAATTCAGTCTTCAGCTTTTTGGGGCTCCAGGGAAGAGCAGTTGGATGGAGATGGTGGGTGTTTAATCCATTTTCCCTCTGTGGGGCTGACAGTCCCAGTGCCAGGGTGACAGCAGTGGCAGGAGCAGCCCAGCACACTCCTCACCATGTGCCAGACAGGACATCTGCTCTGCCTGGACAGGAGGCAGAAACCTCTCACTGCCATTCTTCCTGCACTGGTCTCCTTTAGGTGAGATCTGAATTCCCCCCAGTTTCTCCAGGGCCTGGGGGAACTACAGGGGAGGCAGAAGGAGGCACATCTGGAGCAGTGCAGCAGCTGGGAAATGCCTGATGCTGGTATCATGTGAATGGCTGTGACCTTTTCAGTATTCCAGATTTTGATTGATTGGCCATTTCCTCTCTTTCCCATGCTGTAAACAGGGGAGCTGTGAAATAGCTGGCCAAAGTAAACACAGACTTACATAGGCTAAGACAAATTTATATTGAATTCATGAGAGAGAAAATTTTGCTAACTCATTCTACCCATACAAATTATAGAGAGGAAAGAAAGTGACATAAAATCAATCCATTTCCATGACAAAGCTCATTATGAGAAGAGAAAATATAGTCCCATACTAACTTGTTCTCATTACTGTTCTAAAATTTATCATGTCAGGTGCAATGTGCAGGGGAGGAAAGGAAAACCTTCCTTGCCCTCACCTTAAAAAAAATTCCAAAAGACAAAATAAACCAAACTCTCCTCATCATGTCCAGTGAGCATATATTTTGTCAAGCCTCACAAGGGGCATGATTAACTCAAAGGTGTGACTTTGAGGAGCCCTTCCAGGCTGGATGCTCCAGGGCAGGGCAGGTCACTGTCCAAACCAGTTCTTGCCTTGGTGTCAGTCAAAACTGGCACTCTGGAAAGAAAATGCTGCTTGAGGGCTTGACCAGGTGGAGGAAACCCCAGTTAACAGCCATTAGCTGGTGGGAACAGGGTTTGGAGTGGGAAAGAGCTGATAGACAAAACAAAACCAAAAAAAAAAAAAAAAAAAAAAAAAAAAAATCCAGACCTGAGCTACTCAGAGCTGGGAAGGGAAGGGAAATTGCCATGTTCAGGCCAGCCCCAAGGTCAGTCTGACTGCTGCATTTTACCTGCAGGTCTCATCTCAGCTTAAGCACAGCAGCAAGTCCAGGAGAAGCCCAAAGCTGCCTTTGCAGAAGGACTGCTGGCTGCATTTGCACAGCCTGGCTCTGAGGGGCCACTGCAGGGTCTGCTCTCATCCTCATGCATTGCTCCTCGTGTCCTGCTGAGCAGATGCAGCTCGTTTGGAGCTGGGGCTGATGTGCAATGCCAGCTGAGCACTCTGACCTTTTTGGTGCATTCAGAAGAGATGATGGTCTGTGGACACAGCAGTGTGTGTGTGTTTGTTTGCAGGGATGACAAGGAAGGAGTAAATACACAAAACAATGCTGCCAGATCTGGCCAGAGTAAAATCTCACTGGTCAGCTGGAGAAGGGAAGATGACAGATAAATGGAGGGTGTGATGCCCTGATAAACACAGGCATCTCCCCAAGTCAGGATTACAAATTTTGCTTCTCAGTTCAATCAATCTTCTCCTTATCCATGCAAATAGCATTCCCAGCCATCTCATCTCACCTGTGGAAGAAGGCACAGAAATACTTTGATGCTTTATTAGGATGTTGTCTTCATTATCCCAAAATCTGGGAGAGCACTATGGGGTATCACTGAGGCAGGAACAAAAACTCAGGGATAACCATACTTCACATCATGAAATGAATCCTGAGCTATCCTTGAAACCTAACCTAGCATGACTTGAGTGGGAATTTTATTTGGGCAATGCAGCACCCTGTAGCAAGAACAGCTCCAGTCTGGAGTAGGGGCTCTCAGGATAGGCTAGGCTTGCTTTCCCATAAATTTTTCTGGGATTTATACTGTTGTATGGCTGTAGTTGATTAAGGGATTTTGTTTTCCTTTTTTTGTCAGTTTTATGGTGTGGCCAGATTGGGAGCTGGGGAATAGAGAGAAAGGCTCTTTAGGGATATGTTATTTTACTTGGCTGTTAACATCCAGCTCTCACCCACTCCAGAGCCTGCTGGCACAGGGAAATGTGGGATCCAACAGTGCAGACCCTCAGCTCCCAGCTGAGAAGGCACCTGGTGTGCTTGTGAAATGTGAAATGAAGAGGAGGAGGGAGAGGGGAGAGGCCAGGACCTCTCCTCTTCAAATCCTCAGTGTCACACCCTGCTGGGAAGGAGCTGTGCATCCTCAGCTCTGCTTTGAACTTGCCCTGAGTGTTGAATTGCATCAAGGGGTGGAAAGCTGAGTGATCACAGGGCTGGGGTGGGGCAGCAGAGCAGCTTCCTCAGTGTCAGTGCAGATGGAAGTGAGGTACAAATGTTTAACTGCCAAGGGGTTTGAGCACTAAGTGAAATGGTTAAGGGAGAATTGAACACAGTCCAAAGCCACAAGTTAGAGCATCCTTCCTCCATACAGAATCAGGGTCTCATACCTGTCTAAAGACCAACACATGCCCACTGAAGGGCAAAACCTTGTGCTTGGGTCCTTCAGATGCTTGGATCCTTGAGCCTAAAAGAAACACAGTGAGTTTCTTGCATTGGCCTTGAGATCTGTGTCTAAAAGTCAGAAGCACAAAGCTCTCTCCTTACAAAACTTGCTCAGAAAAGTCGAATTTTAAATGAGGCATTCCTTCAGCAGTGGGACTAATAGAAGCTGATTTCTTCCAGTTGTACTCTGCAGTTTGATTTTCTGGTGCCAGGAAGGAGCAGGCTGCAGCTGAACATTTTCCTGGGGTTTGGGTGCTGATAACATCTTTTCTTGTGTGGATTCCTCCATATCTGAGTAAGGATGAGGTCTGGCTGCAGCCTTTCCACCAGTGGGAATAGCAGTGCCAGGGGATCTCAGTTGCCTTTAAAACTCTTGTTCCCTTTCAAACTTCATGCAGAAGGCCCCATGGATTAAAAAATTACCCATGAGGAACAGACATGGAGGCACAGAGGTATGTGGAGTGTGAGTGTGTGAACCTCCTCTGCTTCCGAAAACAGGCTAAAAAAATAATAAAATGCAAAATTCTTGTTATTATCCCAGCTGAACAGTTCTCCCTGGCATATTCTATTAAGTCACTTCTGTTTTTTCGTTTAGGTTTTGCATTACTGGCTCTCCTTTCCACAAATGACCTTTTTCCTAACAGCCTCTGTAAAACTCTTGTTTTTCTTCATTTAGAAATTTGCTAAAGTGAGTTTGCAGAAGCCCAAGTCTCTTTTTCTGATGAATCTTCCCGTTTTGGGAAAGGAGTAAAAAATTATGTTACTGACCTTTCTTTAGATTTAACAGGATCTTTTTGCAAGTTGGATATCATACCATCAACTCTAGACAGGAATAAGCCTTCCTGTTCTATGTCAGTGTTTATTCAGCCATTCCTCAGGTACATCTGTGATGGTATTTATAGCACATGTTTTGTGGGAAAACCTCCCTTTATCATTCCACATAAAACATAACTGAGAAAATGAAAGAATATTATTAAAGCATTGAAGAGGACAAGGATAAGTTAATAGAGTGAAGCCCTTGGTGTCCTTTATTTTGATGAGATAGAAAGAAATCCATCCTTTCTCCATCCACATTGCAGTTGTTTTGCATCTTTTGGGGTGCTCAGGATTACTCTCCAGGCACAGCACCTCAGCAGGGAGGGAGCAGCAGTGATGAATTAATTGAGTGTCTTGCTGCCCTACACCACCATGGCCATGGGAGAGAACAGGAAGAAAACAAGATTTAGCTTGACCTCCTGGTTTTATAAGAGTTTGGTTCAATATACACAAAACACTTGCTATGTACAGTTGTTATTTCTTTCCTCAATAGTGTTGCTTATTAGGTCATGAGGACTTTTTGGTGTAGGATTTTAACTGCTGCATGAAAAATCTCCTGAACCTTTACCACTAAACTGGTTTTTGCAATATGGTACCTAAGCCTTGGTAATACACAACTTCTCCTGTGCACTGAGCACTGATGCTCAGCAGTGCTTTGTGATCCCATGGTATGTCCTAGGGACAGATGAATGAAATCATGCAACCTTTTTTGTGCCTGCAAGGTCTGCAAGAGCAAAATACAGCTGGTGATTCCCATCTTTCTGAGGTGGCACGATACAGACTTAGCAGCTCATGTCCAATTTCAACTTGCTTCCTTCTTTAAAATCTGGAAGTTGGCCCAGCTGCATCTTGTGCTGGGATCATGCCAGGCATCTCGTGGGTTCCCTGCTCCCCATGGCTGTGCACAGAGCCTGGAAACATTGCTGGTTGTCCCCATAAATCACTGCTGTCCATCCCTGCTGGGTGTGTCCATAATGGGTTTTTGTTCTCCAGCATCTGGCTCGTGCCCCACTGAGCACACACCTGAGCCAGGAGACCCCAAGGCACCACATTCAGCTGTTCCAGCTAATGCTCCACTGTTACATATAGATAAAACCTTACAAAGAGCCTTGTCAAACCATGGCTCAGGCCTGCTTCTTTGGCTGAGTAGAGGAGGACTATGGGAATGTGACTCAGCTGAATCAGAGGCAGAAAAACAAGTTCTATAACCATGGAGTGCTCACATCATGGTGGTTGGTGTAACTGATAATGGGCTAACTGCTTTAAAAAGCCTGGTTTTTGCAGTAAAGCAGCTCTCCTTTGTGCCTGCCTGGGGACCCTCACCCACACTCTACTGTCAAATATGTCCAGGTGAGAAAATCTCATCCTGCAGCCCTTTCCTGTGCCACAATTCCCACCCAGGGCTGACTTCAAAGCTGCCACTGTTGGTGCTGCAGCTGACTGAGGAGCCCAGCCCAGGAGCAGGGAGGTGGCACCAAGAAGCCCTGCTCAGAGGTGTGGCTCAGCCTGGGCTGCCAAAAACCACAGCTGACTCAAATCTCTTTTGTTCTCCCTCCTTGTTTCATGCAGTAAGCAAAAATAAATCCTCCAAAGAGCAGAGCATTTAGGCTCAGCGTGTTCCTGTTTGCTCAGAGCATATCAGTCTGTTGTTCTTCCTGGCTAATCAGATAGAGAGGAAACTAAAACAATCTAAATTTGTTGTTCCGTTTTGTTCTGTACATAATCACTGCTTCTCATTGGCTTCTAAATAGCTGCATAAATACACATTAAATGCAGTGACATCTCTTTTGGGACTCAGTCCAGTGTTTCCTGGTTATTTTCTCACTTTGAAAGAGATTGGGTTCTCAGATATTGTCACATTTCTTGTAAACTCCTCTGTACTGTGTACAATGGATATTATAATGCTGGGCTCGTTCTTGTCCCCTGCAGGCACAAGGGAGCTGGTGACACCAAATGAATGTGGAAGAGTAGCATGGGCCCACATGCCATGTGTGAGAGCAGAAAAGAGCTCTCACTGTGGGCAGACATGAAGGTTCTTTGGGACTGGCACTTCTTGCAGCATTCCCCTCACCCAGCCCTCTCCTTCCCTCTGACTCTCAAGCTCCCACCCCAGCTTGCAGGGATCACTTTGGGTTAGTGGTTCGTGGTTCCTGCAGAGCTGCTGGCTCCTCTTTTGGTCTGGTTTCCATCACCCAGGACAGGTGCTGTCACTTTTGGCTTTTCACAGAGCCTTGCTGCACATCACAAGCCTAATGGCCCTTCAGCATTTCAAGACTGAGGTAGAGGTCTCAGAACCTGAATTTTTGACTGGCCAATAACTCTAAGAGATATTTGATGCTGTATACACTGACTGCCACCTCTAGAAAACTGAGTACTGCAATCTCTGCAGAATTCATAAACTAATTTTGGCCACCTTCCAAAGCTTTCTGAGTTTGTTTCCCAGAGATGGGCATGAGGAGGAATGTTCTCATCCCCTGAGGACACTGGCTTTCAAATTCACCCATTCAGACAGTTGCACAGCATTATTCCCAGAGCAGCAGTGACCTCAGGCAGGCACATCCCTTGGGGATGACACATCTGGCCAGCCCAGAGCTGGAGGAGACTGAGCCCACATCTGTCCTCAGTGTACCTCAGTGGTTTTTTAGCTTTCATTTTCAGCTTTTTTCATTTTAGTGAAGAATCACAAGAGCAGTCTCATCAGTTTAAGCCAACCCATGGGAAAGTTTTTGCAGCATGGCACAATGAAAGCTGATGCATTCACATATGAGCATAAACAGTGATTTGGTAAAGAGCTGGGACAAATCCTGAGGGTGAGCACAGCTCTGCCTGGCACAAAGCTGTGACTGAGATGCTGTAACACAGATGAAGCTGAAGCCCAGGCCATGGCATTTCACATCCTTTGGTATGCCAGGTGCTCCTCACATCTATAGCACAATTTGTCACAGCTGGTTACATCTGCACATCATGTTCAATACATTTCCCAGGCGCAAAATGAAAGATGATCAGAGGAGTTCTGAAATGCCTGACAGGGGGAAAGTGGGAGATTAATTGCAGCATTAAGGCTGAGTGTGGCACAGAGTGGGAGCTCGAAGAGCTCTGCTCCAGGGGAAGCATCTGCAGAGTTGCTCCTTGTGGAGGACCACTGTGCTCCACTTTGACATTTTGATTATTGAGCAGTACAATATCACTGCCCCCAGCACAGCCAGTGTGAAAATGAACTGGGGTGGGTATGGGATGGATGGATGGATGGATGGATGGATGGATGGATGGATGGATGGATGGATGGGATGGTGGGCATCAGCCCTGCCCTGAAACCACACAGAAATGCTGGGCTTGTCCTGCTGCCCCCAATCTCAGAGACCATGTAGCAGTTTGGGATGGAAGAACCCCTGTAGAAAAGCAGAATATCCTTCTCCTTTGTCTGTTTTTATCCCCTCCCTCCCAGATCCGTGTGTATCTTAGGATGGAAAATGTCAGGCATAACATTAAGACAGTCATCTCTCAGCAGATGGGAGTCGGGGGGGGAAACAAAGCTCTAAAAGTTTATAGCAGAGGATTGTATAAAAAAGCAGCCAAAGCAAAGCAAACAGCCTCGGGGACAGAGGGAGCTCGGCATCTCTGCTGCAGAGAGCACACGCTCTCTCTGCAGGAAAACGCACCGTGCTGCCGGCTGATTAACCACAGCCAAGCCAAGTTTTGGAGGGAAGCACGCGGGGATGTGGAGCGGCAGGGGGAAGAGCAGGCACAGCAAAAGCAGCGCGGTGTGAGCGAGCATCCTGCGGGAGCGGCAGCAAGCGCGGGGCAAGGCTGATCTCTAGCGGCGCGCTGCCGCTCCGCCGCTCCTAACCCGCTACAAACATTTATTTATTTATTTATTTATCTATTTATTTAGTTATTTATTTATTTATTTATTTATTTATTTATTTATCTATTTATTTATTTATTTATCTATCTCACTTTTAGGTAACACGTCGGGATGTGTTTTCTCCCGCCGAAGCCGTTTCTGTTGCAGCGCTCCCTGCGTCTCTTGGAGCGGCGCTCCTCTGGGGTACCTGGGCTTCTTGAAAAGTTTGCTTGGATTAAAAAAAAAAAAGGAAAACGTTGATTTTTCGATCTTCCTAGAATATTTCAAATCGTTCAAAGCGATTGTTTCTCTTTATTCTCTGCTGAATACTGGCTTTTCATTTACTTCCCTGTCATGTCCACTCTAGTTCCCCCTGTGACTGATGGAAGGAGAAAACGTGGAGAAAGGAGAAGTAAATGTCAGACTTGATACATTTTTCTTTTGTTTTAAATTGTTTTCTTCCCAGTTCCAACAAAAAATAAGTGATGGCCCTTCATGCATAATATTTGCAGGGCTGTTAACAAGAAGAAAAAAAGGAGAGATCATGTAGAGATCATGCTTTGAGTTGGTCAGGCTGGGCTGGGCAGGAGCCTCTGGAGGTTTGTGCCCATGGTGTTTAGTCATTTTCATGCCAGCCAAGCTGGGAACACAAACACATGAAGAAGATGCTCTCCAATTTTGTCACCTTTCCTGGACCCCCTTGGTTTGGGTTTTTGTGGGGTACACACTTCTCCAAATTCCTGCCATGGGGGCACTGTAAAAAGCAAGTGCTCAGGGCTCACACCCCAGCATTTCAAAACAGCCCTGAGCACTTTCTGCTGCTTCAGACCTGGCATTCACATTTTGCTGTCCCTCTCACAGCATTTGCTGCCCTGTGATGAGGAGCTGTGTGACAGCCAGCAGGTAATAAAGTCCTGCAGCAAGCTGCTGTCATCTGTAGGGATCCTTGGGCTGATTCATGCCTCTCTCTGGCAGCACAGGCCTGACACATCCTGCTCTGCCTGGCATTAAGGAAAAACCAGGGAACAGCTTTGCAGCTGGAGGAAGATGTAGGAAATGCCTCTTGCTGAGTCTTGCTGGGAATCCTCCTCATCCAGTTGTGTTCACAGCTCCAGAGGCCAAGGGTCCATTTGGTGGCTTCTCAGGCACAGGCAGGCACAAGAGAAGGAAAAATTTGCCCTATTTCCATGCTCTTTTGAGCTCTTCCATGGGAGGAGTGATGTTTCCCATGCTGCTCTTCCCCTGCAGTGCAGACAGGACTGGCTGTGCTTCACCTCAAAGGGCGTCCAAAGTGGCTCTTTCTCCTCTGTCCCCCAGGTAAGGCTACTGTGCTCCCTTGTTTGGAAGCCACAGTGATGGAAGACACTATTAAAAGCCATCCTACCTATTTATATACATATTTATATAGCTGCTCTAGGGCATTGAAGTATCACTTGTTACAGGCTCCTGCTTTTCTACATTTCCCTCTCATATTGAAGTCATAATGACATGGCCTGCATGTTAAAGTAGGATGTCTGGCAGATGCAGATCACAGCCTGTAGATAAGTGTGTGAAGGTCCCAAGAGTTGCTCTGCAGTCCTAGAGAGCACAGAGGGTAGGAGACACCAGCCCAGCAGAGTGTGGGCTCATGGCTGTGCAGAAAAACCACAGCTGAAGAAATAATGAATCATAAACAAGGACCCAGTGATGTCTCAGCAGCAACAGGGTGCTGTTAGAGCCACTGGAAAGCTCTAGAAACAGCCTGCACAGGTAGGACTGTCTGTCACACACATACACACACACACACACACATATATATATATATATATATATATATATATATACACATACATACATACATACATATATATATATACACATACATACATATACATATATATGTGTATATATATATACATATATATATTCATATATATATATATGTATATATATATGTATATGGTATCTGTTGTCTGCATGCTGCACATGCACAGGTGTGTGTGCAGTGTTCAGACATATCTGCACATCTGGGTGCTCTGCACACTGGCCAGAGCTGTCCTAACTGGATAGCTGGCCTGGGTTCATGGTTTAAAATGGCCCTGGAGCAAGAGCTGGTGCAGGTCATGTCCCTGTGCTGCCCCAGCAGCTCTGCCCCCTCCTGCACTGCCTCTGGGAGCCCACACTCATTTCTGCTCCCATTATGCAAAGCAGGAGCAAAGGCTGCTGCCCTCAGCAGTGCTCACAAACTGTGTTGAGGGCAAACCCTGCTCTGCTCATGTGCTCCCTGTCATTTCTCACAGGTAATGGCTGCTGGTAAATCAGCCCCAAATCGCTTCTCCAAACTGTGCTAACTGTTTACATGCTTAGAAGTAAACCACATTTAGCTGCCTTTGATGCTTTTCCATCTTTATTTTTATGCATTAAGATCAATTTCATGAACTTTCCTAGGTAGGATGATTGCCATCGGCGGGAAGAATGT
The DNA here is from genome assembly GCF_029582105.1 of Oenanthe melanoleuca. NCBI lineage: Eukaryota > Metazoa > Chordata > Aves > Passeriformes > Muscicapidae > Oenanthe > Oenanthe melanoleuca. Next base: position 5,242,789 of record NC_079346.1, read on the forward strand.
AGTAAATTAATTATAGATGTGTGTTAAATTACTTTCATTACCACTCTGAGTTCTGGGAGGGAGTTGTGTGAGCAGGATGACTGATGAAACAGTGTTTTTACATATTCCCCCAGTAATGGATATTTTTACTTGGCTGCCAGTGTTGTTTCTCAGCTCAGAGAAGCTGGAATTACACATTCCAGAAAATGGAGGTTCACTCTAAAATTGGTGTCCAAAGATTGCCAGAAAACTGTGGCTAGGACAGACTGGCTGGAACGCAAGCTGTCTGCTCATGGCCCTGGTGATGCACAAGGTGAACTGAGGGAGGATTCACCCTGTTTACATCAGGCACAGCCAAATCCAAGGGAGTCACTTGCACTTGGGCTGTTGTTCCTAATACTGACAAAGGCATAACAGCCAAGACAAAAGTCAACATGAGGGGAAAGTTATTTTCCATATTCACCTTATAACAACCTTGGTGCAGGGTATTTTCCAGGGATTAATGGGCAGGCCAGTTTAATAGCTCTCTGCTGAACTTCAGGCTATCAACTTTTCACAGCCTATCATTAATCCCTGGAAAATATCTGGGTTCATAGCAGATATGAGTGAAAAATAATACACATGTGAAGGTAAGTACAGTGTTATATATACTGGGATTGGTGAAGGTAAGTGTTTAATCATGTCCTGGCCCTAATTGCTAACTCCAGATGCACTTTAGAACACAAGTAAATGAGGTACAGCTTAGTTACTCTGTAATTACAAAGCAGCTTCACTGCACTTCTATTTATATGGTGTATAATTACAATCTTCTCTGGCTGAAAGCTGAAATCATAATATCATTGTTCATCATGTTTCATACTGAAATGTGCTACAGAATTCTGTATTTTGAAGGATTTCTCTAACAGTAAGTCAGAGAACAAATACCTCCTCAATAAGTTAATTCAATTCATTTCTAGCCACTGCACTCACAGTCTTTTTTGATTTAAAAAAAACCAAAAAGTCTAAAGAAAGAAGAAATACAAATCAACATACATCATGTCCCATGTCATGAGCTGTGAACAAATTTATTGCATGGTTTGTCCTGCCTGGAAGAGTGGAAAGTGGAGCCCAGACATGGAGAGCAGCCTGTGTTCCCTCCCCAGTCCCTGGCTGTGGTGTGTCCCTTCTCCCTTCCCATTGTGACTGCACCTCTGGCATCAGAGATGCACCATCAAAGATGCTTTGAGGTTCCCTTCTGACACCAGATTTTTAACACATCCATCCAGACATCCCAGAGGAATGTAGCCCCTGCATCCCAGCCTTCAGCAGGTGGATTTTCCCTTCAATCTGCCAGGACAGTGCTGGGTGTGGGTGTGTGCACATGCACACAAGGTGGGGCTATCTCAGAAGTCTGAAGCACATCACTGAGATTTCCCTGCCCACGCTGTCTCTGCAGGAGCAGGGCTGGGGAGGTTTCCATTAGACTTGTAGAAGTGCCAAAAAAAACCTCCACAGTCTGCTGGGAGAATAATTAGAGCTGGCAAGTTTGCTCAACAAGCACTTCTTACACATAGTATTAATGGGTGATAGGTAGAGTCTGTGGTTTTTTCACTTAATAATGCATGGAACCTCCTAGATATTCTAAGGATCTCTCTCTGGAGCTGTGCTTTGTGATCACAGGCATAACTAATGGTCAGGACTGATTACATACTGATTAAAACTGCTTCAGGATCTCGTCTGTCCAGGAAGGGAATGCCAGGCTCTGCAGCAGGAGGCAAGTGCTTGTCCCTATTCCATTTCAATCATATCCATTCATCTGAAAGACTCTGCTTTGCACATCAAACAGGATCCAGGATTCATAAGGAATCTGATGTGTCAGAATTAGACCTCAAAGCTGACATCTTTGGTGAATTAATATCTTCCCCTTCTTGAAAGCCAATGGATACAGGAAAATGTAGAAGCACATTGTTGTTTGGTGCCTTTGGTACTGTTTGGTGCAGTGTATAAAAAGGGAATTTTGTGATGCTGTTACTGGTGATAGCAGGGTCTCGACCACAGTGACACAGAACACCCCATCTACTCATGGGTGTTCATATTTTTGGTGTCAGGATGTAAATGAGCCTCTTTCCAAATCCCAACTAAGGCACAGCAATATTTTAGTGAGTGTCAGAGCAGACAGCAAATCAAACCTGTGTTTCTGAGCCACACTGCCATTGTGGGAAGCTCTGCTGACAGTTATGAATGTCACTCATCAAAACACCCTCACACAGTTCTGATAAGTCTAAATCATACTATTTTATAGACAATGTCACTGTCACTGCAGAGGGCATGAAAGCCATCTTTTAAATTCATTCCAGATGTAATCTGAATGCACCTGTATTGTCTACGAGGCATTTTCTGAATACAACCAAATAAATTTGGTGTCAGCTGCCACAGGAACTGTCCTTATGAATAATCTCCTGTGTCATCTAAAATGATTGCATATTTCAGACATATAGATTGGCACTTCATTTGTTTATTTGCTTGCTTACTAATTTTTAACACAGTTACTACCAAGTTGTCTCTATTCATTTGTGGTTCCAGACTTCTCAAGTCCCCTTGTGTGTTTTGTACTTTCTAGACATGGTTCATTCTTTGTGTTTAAATGATGTTTATGTGTGGGGCAAAGCAGCACCTGGCCTAGGGTGTGATGGCAGGAAATGTCCCCTTCCAGCAGCATGACACTCCATCACATGGCAGAGTCACTGCTCTAACAGTCTTTTAAAAAGGGAGGAACTTGTACAAATTTTGCCACAGCAAAGTAGTGAAATATTTGAATTCTACCTCCATGCCTTTGAATTGGGAAAGCTAAATATAGGAAGGATGAAAGTGAGGGGAACTGCAAACAAAAAACAAGTGCATGGGATAAATCTAAATCCAACCTGTGGTACTTGTCACACCTCCCCATCAAACACCACTCTGTTGGCTTCTTTTGTGGTTGCTGGGAATGAAGGCTCAGCATCCAAATCAGGCTCTTGATGGAGCTTGAGCAGCCCTGGAAACAATGGCAATTGCTTCTAATAAGGTCACAAACTAATGAAATATGAAAAAAAAAAAGTCTCATGACTGCACTCCAAAGAAAGTGTTTGCATTCATCCCTGCACATCTGACATCCCAAATATCCCCCATGAGCCTAGCACACATATTTATGGCACAACTCACACCTCTTGACTTGCTTACACAGGTGCTTTCCAAACCTAAGTAAATATGAATATTGTGTTCAATTTGCCACTCAAATCACTAAATTAGATGCACAGGCAGCTTCTACTGTGTCACGAGAGCTTTTGTGCAATGGTTATTTCATATTGCACCAGTCATTTTTAATAACTGAAAATGTTCTTAAGGAAGTTTGAGAGCTTTCTAAGAAAGGATTACAGCTTCAGTCTGCAAGGTGTTGAATTCACAGGATTTGAGTCAAGGAAGCATTTCTAGGGCTTATAAGCACAGAGTTGTTTGGCATTGCTCTGCTGCAGTGATGAGTGGGATGTCATGATCAGAGGTTTGAGTAGGTGGCAGCAGGAGAGGTAACAGGGAAGAGTCAGGACACCCACCACTGGAAACCAGCCAGAATCACCAAAATTGTCCCAAAATAGTCTGGCTTCCTACCTGACAGAAATAGTGCCACAATCTTAAAGGCAGTGTAAGTTTCTATGACAGGAGGGTGAGTGGGTTAAATGAAGTAGCTGCTTCATGTTAGAAGAATTCTGAAGCCTTAAAGATCTACTTATCCAGTGAAACATTTTTTGCCCTCAGGGGCAGTTTAAAGGCGTCTTTTCCAGAGGATTTTCATAGATAGCTGAACAGAACACCTTTTTATTAAAAGTCTTACCTGTTTTAACAAAGTTTTATGACCTGAAAATCTTGCTTGGGGTTTCTGAGAGACAAGGAGCCTGAGTATCAGCTCCTGCTGTAAGGACAGCTGGGCATCTGGGTCATTGCTCTGACGATTAATTGATACAACCTGGTGGAAAGGTAAGAAAATCATCTTGTCAGGTCCTTGCCAGGTCATTCTGCACTGCTTTCAGGCTGGCCCAGACCACCAAGGATGTCAAAGGAATCTGAATCAACAAGGACATGAGGCTGTGACCAAGAGCAATGTGACCATGTGCATGGTGCCAGGACTAGAAACCCTCTGAGGATAAACTCCTTACTGAATCAAGAAACTGCATTACACACACAGGAAAATGCAAAATAATGTAGTTTTTAAAAATAGTTTTATTAAGTATATGACAGTATATGACAGAAGGCATATTGGAAAATACTCACAATCTTTTACTAATGCCTTTTTAAATGAAATATCACAAATATATTTGACAGAAATAAAAGGTATTAAGAACCAGCACTGGAGGCCTAATTAATTCATATCTGTTGTGGTTTTTTTCAGAGAAAATACAAATCATGGCATAAGGCTAAAATTTAAGTCCTACTGAAATCAAAGACCACTATTCTTCAAAGAAGCAAAAGAATTCACAGAAAAGATTTTGTACAAGAAGATAAGAACGACCTAATTTTAAGATTACAGTGTATTTGTGAAAGTATTTTTACAAGCCTTTCTTCATATTGTGTACACAAGTGACAAGAAAACACAGTTCTTCAAAGACAAAAACATGAAAAAATATGATTGATCACATACCATTGAAACAAAGAAAAAGGAGAACTAACTTTTGGACTAGTTTTAGCTTTGGATTTGGGTAATCTGCCTGAACAATCCTTGTTTTTTATCTAATCAAATCCATGAAAATCCACAGAAATCTGATGGTTCAACTGCATGATGCTATGCTCAGCATCAATGGCTCTAGGGCAACAGCTGCTTGGTATAAAATATATATAATATATAAAATTCCCAGATCAAAATTATCACCACAGGGTGAGAGCCTCCTAAGTGGTCTCAGCTCCAGCTCTGCATCACCAGCCTGGGCAAACTTTACTGAATGTGAGAGGATGGAATGAGGCCAGCAGGCACCAGGGAGCTGCCTGCTCCAGCCCAAACCAGGGGAGGCAGCTGGGCTTGGATTCCCTCCAGGAGGGATGCAACTGAAGCAGGTTAAAAAAATATGGCTCAAGGTCCCATCTGTGAGACAGGGTTCAAAATCACTAATCCTGTGTGAGGCACACAGGGAGCAGAGTGCACTGTGGCTTGATGCACCACTGTCCTTTGTATTCCCTAATTTCTAGCAAGGGGATACCTGTGCTCAGCAGGGCTTGGAGGCAACTAAGTCAGTGGTTTCCATTTCAGCTCTGGCACACCTAAGCTTTATTCACTGATGCAATGATGCCCAAAGCTCCTCTGTGCTTCAGTTCTTCATTTGTGCAATTAATTAATTGTGGCAACACTTACTGTCTCACCAGGGTGTTGCAAAGAAAAAGCTCACTAGAAATGGTAAGGCACTCAGAAATTGGATAATAAGGACTTTGTAACTTCCTGGGGAAAAGTTAAATTTGTACTGTTCAAATGTAGGTCAAGGGTTAAGCTTAAGACTAAAATTCTGCCCTGCACAGACAAAGCACCTGAAGAAGGACTCCTGTCTCATGTCAGCCTTGTCCTGGCCCCTGCAAAACATCACCTTTCCCTTTTCCCTGGGAAATGGAAATATCTAATGGAAAGTCTTGCAGGATGTTTGGTATGCAAGTGGATACTGCAGTGTCCCAGCAGTTTATAAGAATCAGGGCTTGTTTCTGTTCTAGTCTTCTCCTACAACAAAGAAGAGAATGCACATGGCAGAGAAGAGAGTAAAATTTTAAAACCTAGTGTGATTTCACAGCTGATGCTCACTTGAGCAGCTCAGAAGTCATTTCCCATTCAGCCCACATGAACAAGTTTAAACTTTATTTGTGCCATTCATTTCCTTCTTTATTCCTTCTCCCTTCTCTCTCAAAGGTTCCAGCTCAGGCCCATCCTGAGTGGAGTCTTTGTTCCAGTTTTTTTTGCCTTCATTTTCTGTTCTTACAGATTTAAGATGATCTTCTTTCATCTTTCTTTCCTTCTCCTCCTTGGCAAGCATACGATAATTATAATAATTCATGATGAACAGAAAGGTTCCTGCCAGGACCATCACAGCTCCACATTTAATGAACATATATTTATAGTCCCCAAAGGTATCAATAAGAATTCCTGTAAAATAGATATTAAAAAAAAAAAAAAAAAAAAAAAAAGGAAATTTAGAGATGAAGGCAAGAGTATTGTGTTTTCAGATCCTGTATATGAAGGAACACTCTTGTGGCTTTAGGATAAAACATTCTATGAATTTCTGATCTCTTCCAGAAACACCCAGAGCCTGCAAACAACTGGGCATGTGTTACACTATACAGCCTGTGGGCAGTTGATGTTGGGATAGGTAATGCTCTCACAATTTGCACAGTTCAATAGAAGGGGACAGAATCCACTCCGCAAAGTCTGGACTTTTCCAGCACACCTATTTTTTCCATGCTAAACTATTCCTCTGATCCCAGAGCCTGCAGGCAGCCTTTCCACTGACTCCAATGATCAGCTACAAGGATTTCCATTTGGCTTGGCAGACAAAAGCAGCAGCAGGGAAGACTTTCATGAGAAGGCACCTGCCCACTGGGTCTCATCTCAGACTCTTGGCAAAGACTCTGTGATTTATTCCACCACGGGTCAGCCAGCAGCATTAGAGGGGACTCAGCTCTTGGTCACAGCTGCCCTTTCTGCAGTTACACTCTTGATCTAAAGAGGAAGGGGCACAGCGTGAAACTGGAAAACATTAGTTCCAGGGAAAGCAAAGATGATGCTGTCAATGTCAGGTAATTTCAATGCCAAGACAAATGTGACAGGTTCCTCTCAAAGGTTAATGCCTCTGCTACAGAGTTACAGAGTAATTGAAGGGAGACAGCTTAATTGAAATGTCACCATTCTCCATTATGTCAAAATGTGATGCAAATCTTATTGGGATTATGATCCTGAGCATTAATTCCCATTTACTGGGCAACACAGACCAGTCTTAACATCCCAAATCTTAATTAAAGTAAGACCCACTCCTAACCTGGCCTTCACAGTACAGACAATCTTCCCTGAGACTTCCCATCATCCATTAGCTCTCTGACGTTTTGGAATATGTTCTCCTCCTCAAACAGAGGGACCTTTAATTACTTCCCAATTGACCCTTAATGTTGAAAAGCTGATGATTAATTATCCCACTGCACTGCACTAACAAGGGGGTTTATGGTCACCAAATAGCTTTCCTGATGACAAAAAAAATAATTTTTGACTGTTTTTGGTCAGTGGTTTTTCCTGAATCATCCCTAGCTGACTTGGTACACCATTTTCAATGCACTGTGTTTTTCATGCTACTGGTGAAACATCAACCAAATGCTAATTGCAACAATTTTTCCTTTCTGCTCATCAGGATGACCTAGAGGTCTCCTAAATAGGTTTCAATGAGAGTTTTAATGAGTAGAGTATTGGAAAATTCAACAGTAGGATAGTCTTGCCTCTTTTCCTTTGAGAATAAGATAAAGCCATAAAACACATTGGGAACAATTTACTTAGTTCATTAAAGCAGAACCCTGCAGTAGGTTATTAAAATGCCAAAGAACCAATAAATTTGCTGCTTATTAAAATGGTGGGGAAAACCATACAAAACTAATATTACTGATTATTACACAGAACTGTTTTAGCCTCATTAGCAGTCTCTAGTCATTAACTTAATCTCCCACACAGAAAATTACATAATTCAGAAAACGGTCATTTAAAAATGGTATTTTCTTTTGTTTGTCATTAATTAAATAATGAATCTCTAAGACAGCAAGAGGATACAGCTGCTTCTGTCACACTGTATGAGCTACCCAGTAATATGCAGGATTAAACAGCTCTGCAGGATGTGTCATATGAAGCATTGGCCAGATCTCAGTTTTGAATTCAGGAAAAGGATTCAAACTGCAAAAGGAGCACATGCTATAGAGGGAATATCAAGGCTGTTAAATCACAGGAGAACACTGCCCTCACTTATCTTTAGATGACTGAAAGTCCTCCTGGAGACTCGGTATTGTCTACATGGACTTTTGATATTTCAAACCATGCCATCCAAAATAAATCTTTTTTAAAATTATTTCTAGAACAGCCTTAAATCTTTCAGCTGCACTAAGATGAGTGAAATTCCTAAGTGGACTCAGAGCCTTAGAGACAAACAGCAAGGTTGAGTCAACAAGAGGCTTGCATAGAACTGTTGTGTTTTATTTAAATTGCGGTGGACTCCAGCCTTTTGTAATAGGAGGAATCTCCAGGAGGAGCTGTCTAAAGGTTCTTGGTGTTGTAGGAAGGCCCACTCTGCAAGTTTAGTTCAAGTGTTTGAAGGGATCCAGGATTAAAAGGTGACTCTCCAAGACACAGAAAGGAGGAAAGGGGAAATGCTGGAGGCGACATCGAGAACATCCCTTCCTGACCAGTTACCAGCGGAAAAACGGTGACTGTGAGGCAGAGAAAGCACATTTAGAATAATTTCCCAGCTGTGCTTGACCCCAGTGCCAGCAGAGGAGGAAGGCACTCACCTCCAATGGGCGGCCCCAGCAGTATGGTGCAGCACTCGGCGATGGTGACCAGGCCGACGGCGCTGGTGAAGCGCGCCGCTCCCACCAGGTCCATCAGCGTCTCGAAGAGCATGGCACACACCATGCCAAAGGCCAAGCCAAAGAAGCTGGAGTACACCAGGAGCCCCGTGTAGCTGGAGGCCAGCGGGCACAGCAGGTGGCAGGCCCCGTTGAAGGCGATGGCGAAGCTGAAGAAGTACTGGATCCTGGGCCTCACCCAGCGGCTGTTGGCCACGATGCCCGTGGCAGGGCGAGCAACCATGTCCACAATGGCAAGGATGGAAAGCAGGAAAGCAGCTGAGTATTCATCAATGCCAGTGTGCTTTGCATAGGGAGCCAGGAAAACGATGGGGGCGAAGAACCCCAGGAACATGAGCACGTTTCCGATCAGGTAAATCAAGAACCCTCTGTGTTTAAAGAGGGAAAAATCAAGGTACTGGTTGACTTTTTCAAAGCAGTCCTTTCCTTCTTCCTCCTCTATTTTTTTCCCTGTGGAGCCATCTTCAGTGATCTTTCCTTTCAGAGCATCCTTCCCTTCCTCATTCACCTGGGTTTTGACCAGTGCTGTGCCTGCCCCGATGGGTCTGAAGAGAGCTCCTGCCACACAGCAGTTTAATAGAATTGCCCCAAGGATTAAAAAGCTGCCTCTCCAGCCAAAATTGTCAAAAAGGAATTGGTTGAGAGGTGCCAGGGTGCAAAGCATCACGGGGCTCCCTGCCATAGCAAGGCCATTGGCAATGGGTCTTCTCTTCAAGAAGTATTTGCCTATGATTATCACTGATGGCTGAAGGTTGAGAGCAAGGCCAAATCCTGGAAAACAGTTCAGATAAACAAAGGGAGATTTGAGACCCATTTCTCCTCAGCTCATTGTTTAAAGCAATTCACAGTCCATTGGTTCACTGATGGCCCTTAAATACAATAATCTGGATGCAAACACTGCTCAGGGTGTCTCTGAGATCTGGCTGCCACTTTTGGGTAACCAGACCCCAGAAACACCCTTTCAGTGAGAGAACCTCCCTCCCTTCTGCACTGCAGATCTCTTGGGTGGCAAACCCAGCACCAAGACTTTGCTTCAGAGTGAACCAAAACTATTCCCTCCTGGCATGCTGGTGGGTTCTGTCTAGATGCAGCAGCTTTGCTGGGGGAGAATGGATCTATTTTTTAAAAATGTCAACTCCCAGTTTGAGGAAAGTTGTTTTGGCTTGGACAGTGCCAACACCAAAGTGCATTTATCAAGGGCTGGCTTCCCCTTCCATGGGCACCCAACTCTGCTGCCAGGCAGCCAGACCTGCACAGAAAATAACATCACCCTCCTCAGCCATGACTGGTGTGGTGCTGTGAGCAACTCGGGTCTGATGCAAAAGATTAACAGGTCTGCAAGCACACAGCAAAACAGTTACTGAGGGTGCTGATTACACAGAACCCTAGAGTGTTTCTTGTAATTAGAATTTATTTTTATTGCATTTAGATATATAAATGCATTGCTAATTCAGTTGGCCAGCTTCTCCTGCACAGGTGGAATCTGCAGGCAGAGATACCAAATGCTGTGATGGTCTCAGTTTTCTGTGGTTCTGTTTGAGAGCACTGCCATATAGAACCATAGGATCACACAACCAGTCAGGCTGGAAAAGACTCCCAAGACCATGGAGCCCAACCTTTGACAAATTATGAACTTAACCAGAGCACTGAGTGCCACATTCAGCTTCTTTAATAATTCCAAGGATGGTGAATCCACCACCTCCCTGGGCAGCCTATTCCAATGCTTAATCACCTTTTCAGTGAAAAAACCCTCCCTGATGTCCAACAGTTCTTCCTGGTGCCCAACATCAATAATCAATAACTAAACATCAATAATATTTTCAAGCATTTCTTTGATATGCAGTATTTTCATAAAAAGTTCATTTTTCCAAACTCCATCAAAATGGCATTTAAAAATCATGCCACATATTTTCCACTCTATCATCCAGGAAAGAGTGATTCACATTAGAACAAAGCAGAAATGTAATACTTGAAGTGATTATATCAGAGAACATGAATCCTGAAAATAGGGTCATGCAGATTTTTTTCTTGTTCATTAGTCGATATAATTAGTTTGTTTAACTGTGCAGTACATAATTAGGCATATTGCTTTACAGAAGAGAATTTACAAAGGTCAAGGTCCTCAAAATTAATTAGGGAACACTATCATTAGTCACTGATAGAGTAGAATCCAACTGATGCAGCAGAATCCAGCCAATGCTGGATAGCTTCAGTTTAAATGGGTTTACAAAATTATTATTTTTGCCAAGTCTAAAGTTCTTTTTTTTAATTACTTTGAAGTTTACAACATTAAAAATAAATTGAAATGGCAAATTGAAAATAATTCTGGATAAAAAACATTCTCAGCATGAACTTTTTTAGATAGTCTGTATATTAGGCAGAGCACATCTTTGGGAAGTGCAGCCTGCTTGTAATGCATATAGGCCAAATTCAGGGTGACCTGGGAACCACAGAGGAAAACCATGGCCCTGCTTAGAGAACACCCTTGGACAGTGCTGAAATATAGAAATGTATCTTTTTCCACCTGTGAAGATGCAGCACAGCAGGTGCTCCCCATTTCCCAGGCAGGTCAGTAAGGGCAGAAATTGAACCATCATTTCCACAGAGTCATTTTTGGTAGGGACACACCACATGTCTTCCAAAGGAGGAAAATCAGACTCAGTGCCAGCTACCCACTTAAACAATAATCATTTCAATTTTTTTTATCATGTGAACATTAATTTGCCAGTCGGACAAATCTAATTTAATATTACCTCATGCTCTTCCCATTAATTAAATTTGGAGAGTTTCAAATTGAATAACTGGAATTTCAATTTACTTTAAGCTTTTGGCTGACTTTAGCAGGAAATATTTACATCCATTTTATTGCAGTTTTCAGAAACTACAGCAGCTTTTCCATAGCTGGAATTGTTACTCAATAACCACATTTTCTCCCCAGGGATATGACAGAGAGGTCTGTCAGTGGTGTTGTAAGAACAGAAGCAAACCTGTGCCAGAGGGAGTGTCCTTTCCTGTATTAAATACATCTCACTCATATTAGAAGGAAATGAGTGGTGCTACAGGACTCAGCTGTGTAGTTATTGATCTTGTTCTTTCTTTATTAGCAAGGAACAATCTGACCAGGTATTTCAGTGCTCAACATTTACAGCCATGGCAAAGACTCTCCTCTCATTAGTCCACATGCCTCACTCAAGATCCCATTTTATTTCATGGCATTCTAATTGGTGCAGATTGAACTAAACTCTGACCAGTCACTACTACCTTGCAAATAGCTTTGAAATTTGCTGCTTCCACCTCAGACTTCAGAAGAGGTTGCATGCTGAAACACCTATTTAATGCATCCAGGCTGGCATCTGTCCAGGTGGACAGCTTGCAAACCCCATTTCTTTTTCTAAGAGCTGTAGGGGAACAAATGGAAAGAGGCTGTGGGGTTTCCAGGGCATGCAAAGTGCCCAGAGTGCCACCAAGGACAGAGCTGCCCCCACCAGAAGAGCCTGGCTCCTGCCCTGCATGCAGATGGAACAGGAATAATGGAGTCAGAACCGAGATTGCTGTGTCTAATCCCTGCTCTGCAAACAGATACTTCCTGCTCTGCTCCTCTGAGGGATTTCTATTAATATGCCAAAGGCACAGGACTGTAGCAGAGACCTCCTCAAACCAAGACCTTGTTTTTACCTCCATCCCTGTGATTTACAGGAGGCTTTTACATCAGTCTGTTTTCTCTCCAGGCTGTTAGGAAGGAGGCTAGAAAGAGTGTGATGTTTACAGGTTGCTTTACAGTTCCTGCAAATCCCCTTTACAGAAGCCTCTCTCCTCGTGCAGCAGTGCCTTGTAATTGCCCTTGAATGCTTCGTGTTAGGCCTGACCAACAAAGATACTTCAGGCTTAATTAGAGGCATCAAGCATGTTAGCAGGCTTGCAAGCATCTTCCCTTCTCTGTCAAATTAATATTCCTTCCCCAGCACACACCCCGTGCCTGGAGAGGATGGCTGATCAGCCAGCACCTCACCCACACAGCTGCCCTGCTCAGCAAGCAGAGGAGATGCACACAACAAAGGAGCTCTGCTCAGAGGAAACAGCACAGCACTGCAGAGCACGAGATGTGGGTGTTTGAGCCCTGTACCCCAGGGCTGGCTCTGTGTGCTCTGTGTGCACTGAGCACTGCCCACGAGGGACCAGACTTGCAGACACGTTCAGGGACCAAGCAAGAACAAGGTCTTCATCCATCCTAGGTCCATTGGGGTTATGCACAGAATCCCCTCCTGTCATCTTTTTAGCCAGGTGCTTTAGAACAAAGAAGCTGATGCCTTCCCACAGCCCTGTCTCTTGTCTGAGTCCTTCTGCTCACTAAAATACATGGAAGATTTTTAGCAGAGGATTTATGGTTTCCATATGTTAATCCAGCATTACTTAGCAACTAGAATCACAACTTAGAATCACAGAATGGTTTAGGTTGGAAGAGACCTTTAAACCCATCCCATTCCAACTCCCTTGCCATGGGCAGGGACACCTTCCACTGTCCCAGGTTGTCCCAGCCCCATCCAACCTGGCCTTGGACACTGCCAGGGATGGGGCAGCCACAGCTTCTCTCTCTGCAACCGTGCCAGGGCTTCACCACCCTCACAGTAAATTCCTTCCTAGCATCTAATCTAAACTGCCCACTGTCAGCTGAAAGTCATCCCCCCTCATCCTCTCACTTCCCCCTTTGCCTTCCTAGAGGACATTTGTTTAGCAGGAAATGATGCAAGTTCATGCATTAAGAAATATTGGGAGACATTGGTTGTTTTTATTTCCCATCACTTTGTTCCTGGAGTCTCTTTCAAGGAATCTGCAAGATTTATTCATCCAATAATTACAAACATCCAATAATTTCAATGACAGTCCTTAGGAAGAGTAAGGTTTAAAAGAAGGAATCCTACACAGGGATTTATTCACTACTGTAGAGATTCAATAAAAGAATATTGATATAGCAGAAGAGGGTAGCAAACTTTCTGTCCCAATTTACTTTGCCAGTGGCTGGTTTTATTGATTTTAAATGTTAAGCTCACATTTTCACATTCAGAAAGCAGCAACACTTAATGCATCTACAGAGATTGGGAACATTCATTAAACCATACACCTGGCAACCTCAAAAGCCAATTTTGAACTCATCGTGTCATGTTTTCAAGCAGATGTCCTAGCTGCACTGGAATAAACTTTGGCTGTACCTTATCCAAAATAATAAAACAAAAATACTTACAATTAAGCATCCATACTCACACAGGTGGAGAGCTCTAATCCATCTACCTTTAAAAGCAATAACCTGGCACCTGCAGCCTTTAAAGATGCTGGACTGAGCCTATGCCTTAATCTGCTTGAGTTTCAAATATTGAATTTCATATTTCAATACAGGCTATTCAAATTGGAACTTCAAGAAGGAAATATAAGAGATTTTTTTCACTATAGGGAGATTGTCTATTTTCAGTCAAGCCCAGCAGTTCTTATTTTCAGATAAAGGACCTCCTCACCTCACAGGCTGGCAAAGGAGAAATAAACTGAAGCAAACCCCTGAAACCTCATCTCAGGTGTCTCACAGAGGGAAGATAACACACAGTAACATAGGAGCAAGGGTGCTTTCTTTATAGTCACACTGGTACCCAGAAAGGTTTGCCTTGCCCAGGGCAGAGCACAGCCACCCTGGGCTTGCTTCAGAGGCCACTGATGGCCACCATCCCCAGCAGGCTGGCCCAGAGCACTCAGCTGCAGAGAGCACAGCCCTGCCTGGATCCACACCTGGATCTCACACCTGGATCCACACCTGGATCCCAGCCCCGCCTGGATCCCACACCTGGATCCCAGCCCTGCCTGGATCCCACACCTGGATCCCACACCTGGATCCCACGCCTGCCTGGATCCCACACCTGGATCCCACACCTGGATCCCAGCCCTGCCTGGATCCCACACCTGGATCCCAGCCAGGAACAGCACTGAGCAGGGAATGTGCTCTTTGCTGAAGTCCATCTGGAGCATTGATAAGAAGGGTCTTTGTCCCGCCAGATTTTTATCCCACAAGCTTTTCACCTCCCCAGGCTCCCCCTGTGTGTGTGTTGGTGCCCACATTGCCAGGTGTGGAAGCCCCAGGCCACCAGAAAGGAGCCCCAGACGAGCAGGGGAAGGAGCTGCTGTGTTCTCACCTGTGATGAAGCCCACGCAGATGTAGAGCTGCAGGATGCTGGTGCAGAAGGCAGCTGAGATCATCCCCACACCACACAGGAGGCCCCCAAACATGACCACGGGGCGGCTGCCATAGCGGTTCACCAAAATGCTGCTGATGGGACCTGGGGAGACAGGGAAAAGGGGCCTTGAGGTCACATCTTGTGACAGAAGGACATGCCTGACACAAAGCAGGTAAAGCTCTGCAACACCAACGGCCCTGAGTGCTGCTGACAGCTCCTGGGGTGAGTTCAGGAGGAAAATGGAAAAGCAGAGATGATCCACACGGAGATGGCAGCATGTCCAATGCCACAGGTGTGCAGTGAGGGACAGCTCCTGCCCCCAGGACTTCCAAGTGTCACCAGAAAAAGCAAACAGCAACAACAAACCATGTGAACACAGGATCCCAGCACAGGAGCTTCTTGATTTTCTTGATTTATGATGTTAAACTATACACACAAAGCTCATATTGCAAAGCTGATATCACAAATGCTGTTACATTTTTAATGCCTTTATTTAATGCAATTCCAATACTGCTGACCAGGACCGAAGCTTCAGCAGAACAGTTGTTAATTAAATCTTAATAGTAGTCCATGTAGGTAGAAGATTTGGGATGATTGATTATCCAGAGCTCGAAAGAACCAGTTTGGACTTGCATTTATGCAAAGAGCAGGTTCAGGGCAGTGCAAAATTATGAAAGAGGGAAATGGCTTGATAAAAACTGTGCACACTGAAACAAAGCATTGAAATCTGAGACCAGTAAAAATCAGAACCACAGTATGATATATATTGGAGGGACTATGATGGTACCTCAAGACCAACCTCCTGTCCAAAGAAAAGCCAGCTCTGAAGTTAGAACAGACTGAGAAGTCAGAACTAGAGAAGGCAAACTGCACAGGAAAGAGCAGTCCAGAAGTCCAAGCCATGAGATGTAAGGGAAATATTCTGTATTACTCAAAAATCCTGAATCAAAATGCTTCAAAAATGATACTGGAAATGAGGAGGAGGAATACAGGCAGATTTAATATCTGAACTTGCCTGGCTATTTGTGGTGCTACTCATCATGCAGTAATGGTGTTTCAGAGCCCAGTGTGCCTGTCTGCCTTCATTCCTGCCACTTCCCACCCCACCCACCCACACAACACTGCAAACAGGTATTTTAAACTCACAGGCATCTCTGAAGAGTCTGGCTGTGGGACCACCTCACCACAGAGCCATGGTAGAATATTTACCTTTGCTAAATAATCTCAGCAGGAAATAGCTCCAGAGCTCTCTCCAGACCCTGCAAACCACAGCACAGGAATGAAACCCAGAAACCTCAACACTCCCTCAGCATGGCTGACAGCATCCAAACAAGCTCTCAGCTGTTATAATGTGCAAAAATAGAAAACAGTAGATATGGCTGGTTTAATGTGGGGAATGAAGCCCATAGAAATACTTTCCACTTGATGTCTGAGGTCAAAACATTCATAAATTAAGTGCACACAAGCACAGCCTCAACAACATCCCTGTAACTGTGTTATCTGTGATCTAGTTCTATCAAATGCACCATTCAATTAAAATTTCTGTGTATATAATTACATGGAGAGTTTTTCCTGCTAATCCTGTAGCTGGATTCACACACGTGCATCCTTTTGCACAGAGCACTACAGAATTCAATGAGAAGTTCTGGGGAAAGGGATACATATTTCAGATCAGCACAGTGAGAGACAGACCTCTTTCTGTCTGAGTTTCCCCTGGTCAGGGCCTGAACTGGCATCGTGCTGAGCTGGTCTCAGCACGTCCTGTGATTCAATAGATCGAGCCAGTGCTCCTCAGAAAGGCACCAACACATCCATCTGCAGCCTAAGGGCATGCAACTCTTCCATTTCTCAATTTTCCACATGTCCGCATTTCTGCAGAATCAATCTAATTACTCAGCTAAGAAAATGTGGTTTCAATTACCTTCACCCCCCTGGCAGAGGATTTTCACCCTCTGGGATGTTGTACCATGGAGCAAAGCATTCACAGCCCACAATATTCCTGCTAAGGTTCCTCTCCTGCTCTGACCTGGGACATGGACCATGGAGAGAAGCCCCTGCCATGACAGGAAAAGCAGAACTGCTCACACAGGTCCTGCTCATGAGCATCCAGCCTAGGAGAAGGGAAATTAGGATTAATGTATTGGCTTCACCCATCAGGAAGGATGGGCTTGGACCATGGCAGCAGATAATGAGCTGGAAGGGGCTGAGGGTGGGATACATTCTGCCCAGCTGTGGGGACAGCCCAGGGCAGAGGCTGAAACAGAGGAAAATAAATGTTTGCATCCCAACTATTGGCTTTACAAATGAGAGCAGCCTTTCTGTGCCCCTGGGGACACTCCACGTGTGCTGTGTCCTTAACAACATCCCAGCTTCACAGCAAGCACTTATTAAGCCACGAGACTGAAACTTTTCCCCATTCCTGTCGTGTGTGATCTCTCAGCAATGTTTTACAGGAGGTCTGCATGACGTTCAGCAAGCAGCCTTCATCTGCTGCAACCAGAACAATCAGTTTTACAGCAGGAAAATCAGACCCATGCTGGGTGGGAGAGTTGTGCTCTCAAGGGTGTCACCTGCCTGGGCTGGGCTGAGCCCACAGGGAGCTGTGACAAAATTCAGAAGCACAGAAGCTTTTCTCCTTCACAGCCTGAGAGTGTCCAAGTCCTGTAAGCCTGCTTTGGAAAAGAGCCTAGAGGATCACAGCCCATGCCTGTGAGGGACAGCACCTCACCCACACAGAACTGGGGATCAGAGACCTCTCAGGCACTGACTGCACCAGTCAGAGGAGAAAATAGGAGCAGAACATCTGGATTAAACCTTCTCAGCCACAGAGAACCCACAGCAAGAGCCATGATGAGCACTCAACCTGCAGGAAAAGCAAGACCTAGCAGGAAAAGCTAAACTTACATGAGACACTAAAAAATCCAACCCAGAGCCTCAGACAGTTGGGAAATCAAACTTCCTTGAGTTGTTGCTCAAAGGCTGAAGGGTTTTAACAGTCCTGAGCAGACCTTTCAAATGCATTGAAGCAAATGCAAAATCACATCCCCAAAATTACTTCCACTTAAGTATTTGGACCTACAGACACATCCACAGGCTTTAGCAGAGCAGCCTTTCCAAATGTGTCCCATCTCTGGGTGGGAAGTGGCACACACAGTCTGTCACATCTGGGAGCTGTGCACACTTCAGCCCCCAACCCTGCCAGCCTGGGCAGGTGACAGAGCACACACAGAGCCCTCAGCCTGCCTGGTGTCTGCAGCCATCAGCATCACACCCAGATCTGAGTGCACCCTCCTGCTCTGCCTCCTGCAGTGCATCTCTTGAGGGGCAATGTGATTAAACATCAAACATTAGATAAGTGAACAGCAGCATTGTGGGGTAGCCTCAGAAAACATTAAATAGCTCAAGTTGGGGCAGAGGACTGAAGAGGATGGAACACAAAGCCAGCACTGCAGTTGTGGGAAATGTAAAACACAATTACTGCTCTGCTTGCAGCTATTGCACAAATTAAAAGCGTGACAGGCCCTGGCAGCAGGGTAGAATTGAAAAGCAGAACCTGCCATTTACCAGTTACTCAGCTGGCATGGAAAGCATAAAGATATTGTATATTACCACAGAGGAACCATTTAGGGTAACAGTGTGTGCAGCTTGGGTCCCAAGGCCCCTTTAGCTGCTAATACCTGCCTGGTCAAACGTGCAGGAGCCACAGTCCTGTGCTGGCATCCAAATGAAGTCATTGTTCCCTCCTGCAAGCCTGCAGTGGGAGAAGCTGAGGAGTCAGGGTGATTTTTGCTTCTTAATTTACAGCATCAGGTGAGAACAGGGCAAGAGGAGCAGCTGGCAAAGCTCTCAGAAGCTGCCATTTAGCTGGCTTGACCTTGCAGCAGCAGCCACACAAGTGCTGTGCAAGCCCCTGCAAAGTCAGAGTGAGCAGCTAAAGCCATCCCAGCTGCTGGGAATGTCCCCAGTGCACTGAGGCTGCTCAGGGAACAGCAGGCAGGGCTGTCCCCACAGCCCCAGCACCAACACAGCACTGCAACTAATGGGGAAATTAGAGGCATCATTTAATTAACCCCTTGCACCCCAGCACATTCCAATGGCAGAAATGCTGATATTAGGGTGGTGGTGCAGGAAGGGATGGAATTCCCACCCAGCCACATGGCAGCCCCTTCCATGACCCAGTGATTTCCTCCTTCCAGTGAACTTCCAGCCATGGCCATCTTTTATCACCCAGTACAGGGGACAGCAGAGGACACAGGGGACACTGAGCCTCATCCTGCTGCTGGCTTCTCCCAGAGCTGTGCCTGTGGTTCTGCAGCTGCCCTGGCTCACAGGGACATGATCTCCATCCTCTCCATCATCTCCATCATCTCCATCATCTCCATCAGCCCGTGGTAAGAGCAAGCAATGCCTGCTCACAGCTGCTTCACTTTACACCCCAAGCCCTTGCAGAGCAGGGTGCACACCATGAGGCTTCCACTTCTGCCTGCAGTAAAACTCTGCAGCCTGGAGAGCAACAGTTTGCACCAAATATTCCCCAAAGATGCAGCTGGGATCATGGAGCCCCTGGAAGACAGATGAAATGTAGAGCACTATCCTCAGCCCAGATAAATCAGGCTGGTTTAGTGCCTGTCCTGTTTAAAGCCTCTCTTTTCTCATACCTGTGGCAGATTTCCATTCTTTGTTGGTTGGTACATGAAAGGCCATGTCAAAGATGCTGCTCCTGGTGGCAGGAGAAACACAGAGACTCGCCAGTGGGGATTGCAGTAAGCCTGAACTCATTTGTTAGCTTGTCCAATTACTTTTCACCTTGAGTTTTGTGTTTGCAGAAGTGAAAAGGACCCTGAAGAGGAGACTGTAAAACCATAAAGAAAAAGCAAAATACCCTGGACTCTCCTCTCTTCTCCACAAACCAGGCCACCTTGTCATTCTTTTTTTTTTGAGTCACTGAACTATGATCCAGAGAGGATCATAATGCAGAGCTGGCATATAACAAGAAATATCAATCCAGACTGGCTTAAACTCTTGCAAGTATGACAGTGCTCAAAAAACAGACACCTGAATTGCCTTCCTGTTTTCCTCAGCAAGCCTTATGAATTTTTTATGAGCTGCAAAACTTCCAGTGCTGGTGTGAAACACTGATGTATTTCTAATAGGGACTAAAACATTCTTCTCTCCCACACCTCTGACCCTGTGTGTGTATATATCCCTTATTTGTAAGGTTTGTCTTTCTTTTTTTTAACTTAACCTGGTACTAATAGTAAGAGTATTCCTCCTTTCTGGTGAAACTTGCCCTGGATGAATTTCTGCTGAATTACAGCAGTATTTCTGTGTAGGGCTTTCAGACAAGCAGCAAAGAGCTGAGGCCCTGAAAATCTGTAACCCAGAGGCTTCCAGCAATGTGGGTTTTTTCCAGGTTTCACAACACTGACCTTCTGACAGTGTAAAGTGGCACAGAGCCAGTGCAAATGTTGTAGGTCTGCTGCTCAGACAATTTGATGACCACAGCACACAGGTGACAAAACAGCAACACTTTAAAATACTCAACTGCACAGATCACAGGGAAGATTTGGGACCACCAGAGCCCCCATGGCTGGGGCTGCAACATGCAGCTCAGCTGTTCCTGCTTTTCACTGTGGCTCTAAAGGGCTGTTCCTGCACAGGGACATTGGTCAGCACCAAAACACCTGCCCAGATAGTAAATATTTTCCTAACTATTGTGAAAATACAAATAGGAACTCGGCCTGCCATGATTGCCATTGACTGTGGGGAGTCACTGGGGACATAAGAAGGAGTGTAACACACTCAGCAGGGAGGGAAAGCGGGGGAAATCGTTTATACTAATGGAACAAAGTCTATTATTACACCAGTAGTAAAACAAGGGCAGGAGCAGGCCTGCAATTTCCTCAGTAATAATCTCAGTCCCTCCATGGAATAACAGCACTGCCTTTGGCTTTGTAATTTATCCACCAGGGTACCAGCCCATGGCAACAGAGCAACCTGCTCATTGCCCCCCCAGTCAGAGCAAGTGCCCCACGTTATTAATGTGCTGCCAGAGCCCCTGGGGATGGGGATCACCCACCAGCCCCTGGTAACAGTGCACAGCCTGCAGGGAGGCACCAAACACAGCTGTAACGTGGGGGAAGGCATGGAAGGGTTAAAGCCTGCAGCCTCTCACTCTTTGTCATGCCAGAAAAGACTTGGCTAGCTCATGCTTTTAGGTGTTTGTGTCACCAGGGGGTGGAGAGCTGCAGCTCTCCCTTGGTAAATGAGCCCTTGCCCCAGACCACTGGAGAGTAACTGGTGATTCCTGCTAATAATGAAGCCTCATAATTACTGGTCTCAGCTGCTTGGTTCAGATGGTTTGGTTTGCACCTGCATGGGCTGAGGAGCCCACTGCCCTTCCTCAGGCAGTGCTGCTGGAGACAGGATGGCCACACACAGGACAAGTGGCACTGAGCACACCCCAGGTGACAGCCACAGCCTCAAATACTGCTCTGCCAGACCTGACAGAGCAGTTCCAAAGACCTGTCCACACCTACATCACCCTGATGCCTTCTACTAGTGTTACTTTACATTACAAATAATTGATTTCAAATCAGGAGGCTGAAATCCAGCACATGCCACAGCAGCTCCAACAGCTAAAACAGTCTGTTCCTTGAAGGGGGTGGTGGCTGCAGCTTCAGCACAGTCCCTGTGAAATGATGCACGAGCCAAGCATGGGAGAAATTGCCTGGACATGCATTATTCAGTCATCAAACTGGCCAGTCCTGTGCTGGTCCTGGGCAGGACTGGCACTGTATTCAGCTGGGAAAGCAGTGAGGGCAGTGATCCAGTGCAGCAATCCTCCCTCCCTGCACCCACAGGCATGCCCTTGGGAACACAGGGACCCTGACCTCCCATCAGAAACACTTCCATTTGCCACAGCAGCAGCCTGATGTTGAAAATTAAATAAATAAATAAATAAATAAATAAATAAATAAATAAATAAGAAGAAGAAAAACAAAGCAGACAAGGCCCAACCTTCAGAAAGACAAAGTGTTCTCTTCCTTATTCAGCAGTCTTATCTGATCAGTGCTCTGGCATTTCAATTCCCACATTACCCAGCTTAGATGCTGCTTCTGCAGCTCACAGAGGAGCCACAGGCCAGCAGCTCCCAAATTTGGGCTGGGGACAAGGTCCTTTGTGTCACTTTGTATTTAGGCAATGAAATAACCTCTCCTGCAAAGGGACAGCGCTCAGTGGTTTCCCCAGCTGCAGGTTTGGATCTCACCAGGCAGCAGATCAGAGCTCTCACCTTCACAAGGCCACATCACCACAGTGTTGGAGCTGCTCTCCTGTGATTTCTCTAGCTGTCCCTTTGCAGGACCAGAGCCTTTGATCCCTCCCATCACTGGGAGCCCAGCTGCAGAGCAGGAGTTCCCTGTGTGCTGGAGGTCACCAGCCCTCTGTTTCCACTCTTAACACGCTGCTCCAGGGGCAGTTTGGCCCCTGCCTGCTTGTGATCTCCAAAGGGCTCTGCCCACCCTGGGAAGCCCTGCATGACTTGGCCAAGGGAGCAGAGGATTGCCCATCCAGGGCAGGAGAGCTGCAGTGCTCTGGAGGAAGAAGCTTTCACATGTTTGAATTCCACCTGGGGGGAGTGGATTATAACTTACTCCCTGGCTTAACACCATTAACAACCCCCCAGCCAAAACTCCTCACTTCCTTCTCCCTAGTTCTTATTAATCTTGGTTTTTATTAAGTCTATCACATCTCTATTACTGCTGACCTTGTTAGCTCCAATGAAGGGCAAAATGATAAAGCTTTGTGACCAAGTCCACCAACACAGAAATATTTCACCTGAACCTATAGTGCTATTATTGTTCTTAAGCAGAACAGAGCTATTTAAAAAAATAAAAAATATAAGCCCATACGTGGTGACCTTGCAGAGCTGGAGTGCTCTCTGAGAGTCAGGAGAAGTATATGAATCTGCAGCACCATTCATTACAGAAATCAAACCATTCCTCATCCAGCTTTCTTATCAAAATCCAGGATTCTAAAGGTGCTGCTACCCTGGGGATTGCCCCTGCTCCATTTCCACAGCCTGGGGAGGCTGATTGAGTGGGACTCCAAGAGGTGGGCAGCGTAAGGGAAAAGGTGAAGCCCAGCATCAAGCAGCTCCAGGGAGCACCTGGCAGGGCTTGGGCCAGCACAGCAGGATGCTGGATAGCCACAGCACTGGGAACAAACAGAATAATCTCCCTCCTTTTGTTTCAGCCTCCACAAAACATCCAGGTGGAAAAGCACATGCATAGGGAAATGCTAGTAAAAGCTCCACTCGAGAATGAAAGTTTGTTAAAGCAGTGCTGTAAGCAGCAGAGAGAGCTGACAGGGTAAAAAACACACCTCCCTCCCGTGCCTCAGTTTCCCTGTAGTGCTGTGGTGCTTCACATCTCTTTGAAGGCAGTTTAGATGGGTGGAGAGCCCTGGGTGGGATCTTCTGGAGGCAGAGAAGGTTTTGATAGAGTCTGGAGCAGAGCAGGAGAGAACATTGGCAGCTTTGATTAAGTTAAAAACTGCAGAATCAAACTCATTATTAATATAGCTTTACACCACTGCATGTTGTAAGGTGCTTTCTAAACCTGTCACTGCAATCTATCATGCTAGCAGTGTAATAAAATACAGCTATAAAATTTTGGATTAAATGTTCAAGGTCAATGGTGGACTTAGCTTCTCTTCCTTGCTGCTTTAGCAGATGCTCTCTTAAGCACTTACAAGCTCTGGGAGAAAGTTTTTTTTAGAGAAAAGATTTAGTTGTGGAGCATTTCCAGAATTAAATCTTCAGGTAATCTGATCTTCACCAAATTACAAAACAATAAATAACAAGACTAATTTTTGGTTGGACTGACTGGTTTCAGGTGGAGGCTTTTTCTCCAGGAACACTCTTATTTTTCTTATGTTTGCAAAATGTGGCTCTCTGAGGCTGCCTTTGTAAAATAGACAGTGATTCCTCAATTTTAATGAAAATTTGGATGTGTTAGAGCAGCACCCTGGAGATTCTGGGGGGAGTTTTACAGCAGGGTATAGCAAGACTGAGACAAGACTCCACTGCAGTACATTCTGAATAAAAACAATGCATGGTGCTGGTGCCATGAGCCTGAGCTTTTTAGGTACTAAAGGGCAACAGAAGCAGTACATATTTACACCTACAAGATGTAGACAAACATGCATGGCAATCATAAAAGAGTGACATTCTTCTAAATTACTAAAAAGAAGCTCCAGCTATGCCAGCTGAGCAGCTGAAATGACTCTGCAGGAGGATCTGCTCTCTGGGCTCCCCTTGGATGATTCCTGTTACTCCATTTTAAAGATGAAGGAAGCATTTGGCCACATAGTCACCATTTAAAAAATTTCAAAAAAGAAAATGCAGATCCTGTCCTAGTATTAAATTATTCTCTATTCTGGCACATGTGCCAAGAGGCTGGCTCGTTGTTCAAGCTCTAACAGTCCATAATAAAAGATATTGCTTCTTCCCACAATCCTTACCTCTCTTACAGGAGATCACAAGAGCTACAAGAACATTACAGCTATTAAATTAGTGGCATCACTATTTCTTATTTTTAGAATGTTTGGCTGTTTCCCCTGATGCTGAATAGGGCAACTAATTTACCAGCAAATTAATGCTGCTTATCTTTCCTTTCCTGAGAGCTCTGCTGCCTCCTGCTTTCCCTGGCTATCCCCAGGGACACATCTGTGACCCAGCTTGAAATGTGTCACCCTTAAAAGTGGGAAAAAGGCAGCTCAGTTCAGTGAACCTGGCACAAAACACAGCCCAGATCAGGATGCAAATGCCAAAGGCTTTTAGCTTGGCAGGGAAATTGTTTCCTAAACAAAACTCACCTGTAGGGAGGCAAAACCTTGGGAATCTTAGTCTTGTGCTGGCACAGCAAGCAGTGCCCAAGAAGGCAGTTTGCAAAAAGAAGCCCTGCCCAGGGCATCTGGCAGCATGATGGGTACCCTGTGGGGATCCACGTTTTGGGACATTTGCTGTGCCCTCCTCACCCCTGTTACCTGAGTGCTGAGGTGCAGCTGAAAACACCTGTAGGGAAGGATGATGCCATGGCCCTTGGTCCCTTATAGAATCAGAGAATTATTAAGGTTGGAAAAGACCTCTAACATCATTGATCAGATCCCTTTTCCATTTTTTTCCATACATCAAAGACTCTGCTCTGTGATACCTTTCTCATTTGGGGTAAGGAATGGACAAGAAAAAAAAAGAAAAGTAGAAACACTGTAAAACAAATCCTTCTTTATCAGATTGATAGGGCTTCAGCCTGTGGGATTTTGGTCAGAGAAAAGCAATGTTCTCTCATGCTCCTCACTCTCAAACCTCCCAGTCTGCCTTCTGCAATTGGAAATGTGGAATTGCTGAACAGGAGCTCTGGCAAGAGCTACAAGTACCCCATCATAAAGTCTAGGCTATCCACTTTACTGCACAGTAATCTGTTTTACTACTTGTATTATAGTGACAGAATTGTTTTCTGCAACCTAGTTCAGATTAAGAAACTGGGGGATAAGACACATTAACTTCTGTAATATATATTGCCAGAGCCTTGGCTGGTATAAAACAGCTTCCTGGGGGAATTCAGCAGAAAGTGAAGGGCAGAAATAGTCCTGGATGCTGATTTTCAGTTTTACTCTGAAAAACTGGAACTCCTTTGGTGCTACAAGCAAAGCCTCAGGTGGTCACTGTAAATCTGCATCCATGCTGTCAAAATCAACACAGCTTCTCCAGAGGAGATTTGGGTTAGTTCATGCATTTTCAGAAAATAAGCTTCATTTGCATTATTTATGAAATGCAAACACAAGCTCTGTTTCAGTGTAAGCAGCACAGTCTCCAAAAACAAGCCCTTAGACCAATGAGAACACCAGGGAAACCAAGCACTGTGCCATCAAAGCTGTGAAAACATCATCCTCTGTGAGCCCTGCCAGGGCACTGGGCAGCTGTGATGCTGCTGGGGATGGAGGGAGCTGGGATGGGTCAGTCCTCATGGGAATTTCCTTCCACACCTGACCCCAGCAGATGCACACTGACATGTGCCTGATGTTGCACGTGGGAGATGCTCAGTGTCCCCCATTGTCCCCACCTGCACCTCCACACAGCCTGTGACTGTTCTGCCTCATTTGGGAAAGGAAGGGAAGGGATGCTATGGCAATAATCATCTGGTTTGGCAGCTCTGTTAGTTACTCAGGAGCATTGTTGAAACCTTGGCGTTCTTAGAATTTCTTTTTTTGAGAAGATTAGCAAAAATCCAGTGTTAAACTAGTTTTTCAGCAGAGTAAATCAAGCCTTGTGTCCTCACAGTTCTAACAGGCACTGCTGCAGAGCAAAGCCTGGGCAGCTCAGAGGAGCTGTCCTTTAATGGGAATTTCCAAACCACTGGAGTAATTCATAAGCTACACCTGCTCTGGTGTTAAATGCCCAGTCAATCAAAGCAGAGCTGTTAAATACACTCCTGGCACCCGTGTTTCATTGACTCTGTGCTCCACCAGCTCCCCCACGCCCTGCCTGCAGCCACTGAGCCACCCAGCAGCTCAGCCAGGGGCACAGGGAGGATCCAGCAAGCACCAGGCTCGCCCCAGAGCAGGGGAGGGGAGGACTGGTGACTGGACAGAACTCTGAGCAGCTGCAAGGTAAGGGACTGAACATTTTGCAATTGTACATTGTGCAGTCACCTGCAGTTCAGTTGTGTCATCCCCACACCACCATGTAATAGCATCAGGGAGGGTAAAGTTAAAGCCCCTGTAAAAAGGCAGGAGATGCTCAGTTAAGCAGGATAAAAGTCCTCTACAACATCCCAGGTGCAGAGCACACGGCACTGACTTGGAACACTTGGAGAGATAGAGAAGGTGGGTTGGAAAAGGAGCAGCTGGGAGGAGGCAGAGGTGATAAAAACCTCACCAGCATTTCACCTGCTCCAGCAGCAGCTTGTTGGCCATGAGCTGAGCCCCAAGAGGCTCAAGCTCCCCATCTAAATCCCTGTGAGCAACCTGAGGTGCTGCCAGTGCAGGGTTAATCTGCACAGAGTGTGTTCCTCATTTGGTCATGGTTAAGCACAAAGCATCTCTTGTATACCAGAAGAGGTGACATTTTTTTATTGGAAAACAAAGCAGAGCTGCCAACAGCTCACAGGGGCACTGAGGGAGCCCCCAGCCCACAGGTAAATACTTTGATTGCAGTGTAATGGGACAGAAAATGGGACAACAGCACTGGCACAAGCAGAGGATTTCTCTTTCTACATCACTGCTTGAGTTCTGCCCTCCAAGTGCTGTTTGTGGGTTCTTGTATAGGAAATCAGCCTTTGCAGAGCTCATCTCTGTAGGACCTAGTCTGGGTTACAACAGTGGATTACAATAGCTCTGACTCAAACCTTACAAACTTGTACAAAGTAACTTTATTTTCATTAAAATGTGAGCAACTGTGCTCTTCAAAAACCATTACAGTTATTAAGGGGAAAAAAAAAAACCCTTTGTAAAAACAAAGATTCGTTTCAGAATTTCTTTAATAGACAGGATAAATATTAATGAAGCTTCCTGCAATTGCAGGGTGTTTCCTGTCCACCTCCAACTGAAGATTTAATCAAGGGCAGCCCATGTATTTCATTCAGTCATGAAAGTTATATTGAAATCATAAAAAAGATCAAAGCTACATGTACTGCTTTACAACTGATAAGAGCAACTGGCAATTTTATTGCTGAGATTATCAGCACAATAAACAAGCAGCTACTTCATTTATTATTCTACTCCATGCTCAGCTCTGGCTGAAACCCAGATCTAGTTATTTCCACTAGCTTATTCTCAGGGCTTTTTCCCTGATGCCCAAAGAAAGTTTTCATAGGTAATCTTCTGATTTCTGGGTAGGAGCCCCTCAGGCTCCACATATGACTTGTCTGCCTAAACAAACGTTTGGAAACATGAGCAGAAAGTAAAGCTGTGGATGGTGCCTGTATAGGTGGACACTGGTTGCTCTCCCTCTGTTTTCCAGAGTGGCGATTTCTGGCTTATTCCTGCTTTTACCCCTTTTATTCCTGCTGTTACCCCTTTTATTCCTGCTGTTACCCCTTTTATTCCTGCTCTCACACACCGTGCCCCAGCGCTGGCGCAGGGTCACTCACCTGCCCCGTAGGTCGTGGCCAGCATGATGGAGGAGATCCACGCGATCTCGCTGTAGGACGTGCCAAAGAAATCCTGGATTTCTTTGAAGAAGATGGCCAAGCCTTTGGGGAAGGCGTAGGCAAAGCCGATGGAGACGAAGGCTCCGAAAACCACCACCCATCCCCAGCCGCCGTCGGGCGGGCCGGGGGCTCGCCCTGCCTGCGCGGGGGCCGGCATGGCCGGGGCAGCGGTGCGGGGAGCCCTGCAACACAAGCGGGATGGTGGGTCAGCCCCGGGGCGCTGCTCCTTCGGACCCTGATCCCGGGATGCTGCTCCTCCAGACCCCAGTCTTGGGATGCTGTTCCCCAAACCCCCCAGTTCCGAGATTCTGCTCCCCTGGATCCCCCAGGCCCGGGATGCTGCTCCTCCAGATTCCCAATCCTGAGATTCTGCTCCCCTGGACCCACCCAGGCCCGGGATGCTGCTCCTCCAGATCCCCAATCCTGAGATTCTGCTTCTCTGGACCCCTAATCTTGAGATTCTGCTCCTCTGGACTCCCCAGTCCCGGGATGCTGTTCCCCAAATCCCCAATCCTGAGATTCTGCTTCCCTAGACCCCTAATCTTGATATTCTGCTCCCCTGGACCCCCAATCCTGAGATTCTGCTCCTCCAGACCCCAATCCTGAGATTCTGCTCCCCTGCACCCCCAATCCTGAGATTTTGCTCCCCTGGACCCCCAGCCCCGAGATTCTGCTCCTCCAGACCCCAGTCCTGAGATTCTGCCCCCCTGGACCCCAATCCCGAGATTCTGCCCCCACCCTGCAGTTCAGCACTGTCCCCACACACCTTGTTTCAGGTGAGTCCCGTGTGTCCGGCTCCCCCCGTAGCGCTCCAGCTGCTGCCAGCTGTGCCGGGAGCGCACGGGGCAGGAATGCCACGTGTAACGGGACAAACCTGGAACCGCGGCTGCAGCCCGCTGCTCCGCCCTCCCCGGGACACGGCGGGACACGGTGGGACACGGCGGGACCCACCCGAGTCCCGGGGGAGCGGAACCGCTCCGGGCGGGACCGGCCCGGCCCAGGGACACCTCCGAACCTCGCCAAGGGACTCACCTCCCTTCTCCAGCACCCTGAAACCCAGACCTAGTTATCTATCTATATATCTATATATCTATATATCTATATATCTATATATCTATATATCTATATATCTAGCCGAGGCAGCAGCACCACTCACCCCGCAGGCATTAATTAAACCACCCGTAAATGCAAATTATTCTTCTTTACTCCCCCTGTGTTTCCACCTGCATCCCTCCCCTTTTCCATATTAAATCCCAGGTCTTTTCTACTCCATACCGATTTGTTTGCTGCTCTTCTGCCCCTGGACCACATCATCACTATTAATAAAAAAGGGAGAGTGATTTTTCACACGGGTAGATGCTGGTAGGACAAGAGGGAACAGTTTTAGACTGCAAGAGGGGAGATTTAGATTAGATGTTGGGAGGAAATTCTTCATGGTGAGTGTGACAGGGCACTGGCACAGGTTGCTCTGAGAACCTGTGGATTCCCCATCCCTGGAATGTTCAAGGACAGGTTTGATGGGGCTTGGAACACCCTGGGATAGGAGAAGGTGGCGGGGGTTAGAATGGGATGGAGCTCTAAGGTCCCTTCCAGCCCTATTCAGAATTCCATGATTCTGTGATCACTGCAGACTTCTGGCCCCTGTTCACATTCACCAGTTTGCTGTGTATTCCAGTTTCCATGTGGAGCTCTGGCTGGGCAAACATTAAGCAGTGTTTGCTCTGGCTGGAAAGGTGCAGTTTCACCACAGACCTTGTATCTTACTCAGCCTTGTGTCCCCCAGCTAAGCTAACATCCATGTGTGTCTCATTTTGCTACTTGCACCATGAAACAACTGAGAGGGGAAAAATCAGAGCCTTGCTCTGCAGTTTACCTGGCACAAAATCTATAGCTTTAAAATATCTCCTCACAACACAACTGTAATATTTTTTATTGCTGCCATTTCTTTCTTCCTATAAAACTGAGCAAACTCAAAATGATCAGAAACCTTTCCCCTCAGCTGTGGGGTCACAGCATGATGACTTGGAGAGTTTTATTTTTGGGACTGCCCTGACCCACTTTATGGCCTGTGAGGATACCACCATTCAGTTGTTTCAGCAGCTGCTGTGTTCTGTTAAAAAACAAAAATACCAAAACAGAATAAATACACCTAAGATTGAACTTGGCACATCCTCAGCAGCAGCATGGAAGGTGGGAGGATGGATGGAAAGCCCAGGGAGCAGAGGGATGAAGAAGCAGGGACAACTCCAGCCATGGAAGCTGCAACTCTCAGCTGGAAGATGAGAACTTCCTTCTCCAGAATGACTAAATTGTGTGTCATGCTAAAGAATGGCCCCTGCAGCCAACCCCAGCAGAACACCTCTGGGTAAATTTTCATACAAACTCATGGTAAACTTAGAACTAGAGCAGGAAACCAGTTGCAGCAGGTGGTATTGGGGCAAACAAATGATTTCTAAAGGTGTCTGCAGGTGGTGTTTGTGCTGCTGTTGCAAAGCAGAACAGTGAGGGCAGAGGGGACTGACTCTGGAGATCCTGGGCTCACTAGGTCAAAGAGGACTGCCCAGCAATTTGGGAGGCCTGGGCTCAGCTCACAGCAGCTGCCTGTGCCTGTGCCAGTGCTCCCCTCCTTACAGGGACCACAGACTGTCCCCTGGGACCAGGCTCTGCCTTCTCATCCACTGACAGCAGACACTTCCTGCAGGGCAGGATTTTTAATTTGCTGGCAAGCAGCAACAAAATTGATTAAACTTGCAAAACACCTTTTCAAATGACTCATTTCCCTATCACAGTATTCCATGTAAATAAGTGACTGCTGTTGTAATTCCCAGTGCTCTGCTCCAGAGCTGTTCAAAGAAGAGGGAAAAGGGGCCAGGAGCAAAGCAGAAACTGAAACTCTTCCTCTCCCCCCATTTTCTAACCTTCACAAAGCTTTAAGTGACAGTTCCCAAGCCATGATTTTTTAATCAAATGAACTAACACCCTTTACTTATTGAAGCCCAAGTTTTGATGAGCAATATTTAAAATTATGGAACCACAGAATGGTTTGGGAGGACAGGGACCATCCCCCTGCCATAGACAGGGACACCTTTCACCAGACCAGGGTGTTCCAAGCCCCATGAACCTGGTCTTGAACATTTCCAGAGATGGGGCAGCCACAGTTTCCCTGGGCCATCTGTGCCAGGGTCTCACTTCACCCCACCCATATAGTGGAGCACTTAAACTGCCCCCAAAAAAGTGACCAGTGAGGACAACTTCAGTGTTTTTTTCTTGTCTTGGAAAAAGAAGAAGAAAAAAAAAAAAGGGTCAGGGGAAACCCCTGGGCCTCCTCAAGAATCAAAACCATTTCTATTTCTTTTCAGTGAATGACTTTGGTATTTGGAAATAATTGTATTCAATGTCTTTTATGCAAAGCAGTTTGTAGCAGCCAAAGGTAAGAGCTACAACTCTATAACTCCAACAGAGTTTTTCCTTCATTGACTCTTTGCAAGTCAATTAAAGTCTTCAAAAATTGCTTCCACATTAAAGAAAAAAAATCCATACCTAGCTCTGCTGCTTGAAAACAGCATCTGGTAAATGCCAAAAGAGGTACCTCTGCTTTTCTTTAAAGGGCCTTTAATGACACACCCCATTTCTTAAAACTGCTCTGTTGTCATGTTCCATTTGCTCATAAAATGCAGCAGCAGAGAAATCCAACCCATAACCAGACTTAAAATGGAGCTCCTGAATTCAGGAATGAGAACATAGGCAGAAATTTTCTGCAAAACCAAAGGGCTGGACCCATGTGATACCATCACTGGAAGATGAGAATTCCCTTCTCCAGAAATACTAAATTGGGTGCCATTCCAAAGAACATCCCCTACAGGTGCCCTGTGACCTGTCTTAGAAGGGAGACATCCCAGTTCTCAACAAAAGGCCCATATATTTATGTTCCTAATAAAATCATTAACTTTTCCAAGGGATCAATCCATACAGATAAAGAGTAATACTTGAGAGTAGATGCCAAGTCACCAAAACCCTTGGCTCTGGACTCCAACCAGATGTCAGCACAAAATGCCAGCTGGGGAGCAAAGCATCCCTTCCCTTCCCAGTGAGTGCAGAATTGCCCTTGTGCCTTCTGTTCTCCCCAGCACTGAGCATGACCAGGCTGATAAAACACATTCCTCCGTGTTTAGCCACAGGAGTCCAGCATTCATGGATTTACCACTAATATTTTCATGCCTGAGCTTTTAATTAAAGGGAACCTGGCTCTGGCTGGTGGCTCCTGGGGCACTGAGCAGCAGGAGGGGTGAGGGAGCACCCAACCAGCATGTTCCAAGCAGCATGTGTTGGTCAAAGATGGTCAATCCACATCCCCTGGGCTGTTTGGGAGTGGGGGGACCTTTAATTTCCATGCAGCCTCTTTGCTGCTGTGTGAGGGGTTCTGCTGCAGGCAGAGCCACCAGCCCCTCACCCCTGCGCCTGGAGTGACACTGACAGAGCCAAGTGACATCAGTGCTGGCACCAGAACCACCTGGGACACTGGCAGAGCCTCCTGGCTTTGTTTTTCACTGAGTAATAAGTTTTACAAGGGGAGCAAGGAGAGGTCAAAATAGAAAGCTATGAAATGTCAAACTTGGTTTTTGCTAAACTCCAGTATTAATAGTGTGAAGTGCAGGCAGGCAGAGAGATTCATGACATGAAATAAGTTTCTGCAGAGCCAGGAAACCTGTCAGACAGCCCCAGCCCTGTGTCTGTGCCATCAAACCAGCTAGGTGCATGAAGCATCACTGCAGGATGTGCTGGTTTCCTGGAGAAAACAGAATAAACCAAGCAGTAACACCACTTCTGTTTTTTCCTTGTTGTGGGATTTTAATCAGCAGCTCAAACCAAAACATTCTTGTTGGTAAAAAGATGGTGACAATTAATCTAGATCTAATAACTGGAATGTTTTCACTGGGGAATTAAAACAAATTATTCCTTTGCTGTTGCATCTTTGTCTCATTTGCATTTTAATCCCAGAAGGATCTTCCTCTGTTATATTTGGAAAATGACTGCACAGAAAGGAAAAAACAACATGGTTGAAGTACTCAGAGATGAATCAAGAATTTAGCTATTAACTTTTATGGCAGAAGTCTGGTTATGCCAAGATCTAAATGGCTGAAAATGAGGAGAAATACTGTGTTTTTTCCAAACTCTGCTGAATGCAGAGCCTGAAGGCATTTAAGATTGTGCACACAAAGGCAAACAAGCAGCTGGTGCAGGAGGTTGTGTTGAAGGTGCAATTACACATTAGCCAGGTCATTCTCTCATTTGTACTGCAAGTAAAGGGGACTTCACTGGTGACACTGTGTGCACAGGGAAACCTCTGCCTTCCTGTGGCTCTGCACTTCCAGACTCAAGCCTTGCTGTCCTTGCTGTGAGGTTTTACCACAGGATAATGAGTCCATACATTTTTGCTCAAGGTAGACTCATAATGAATAAACACTCCTTAGTGCTGCCCAAGTAAAATCAGAGTGGTATCCCACCTTCTCCCAGTATCTTACACACTTAGCCTGCCTGTGATTTCTGGTGGAAATATTCTTGTGAAGGTTTCCTTACTCCCTTCAGTGAAAACGACCCAGGTTGGCAAAGATCTGCAGCTTAGACTGCCAAAACTAAACAGATGAATTGTGACACATCCAGCCCCTCCACAAGCACCATGGCCCTCAGCAGCACATCTGGGTCCAGAAAACCACTGCTGTCTCCAGCCCACTTCCAAGTAAACTCTTAATCAGCTGTCAACAGGGCAGGAAAAGGATCAGCTGCCTCAAGGCTGCCTGAATAACACCACCAAGTTGGAGAACTTTAGGTCTCATTAAACCATCATGATGTTTGAGGGAGATGTTGCAGGATCACCATGAAGAGTGATTCCCACTCCAGAGCAGCAAAAACCAGGGACTGCACAATGTTGACTGAGCCTGAATTGAG
This sequence comes from Oenanthe melanoleuca, assembly GCF_029582105.1. Lineage (NCBI taxonomy): Eukaryota > Metazoa > Chordata > Aves > Passeriformes > Muscicapidae > Oenanthe > Oenanthe melanoleuca. Next base: position 5,276,744 of record NC_079346.1, read on the forward strand.
GGTCAGTGACCTGGGGGATGCCACAGCAGTTTCCAGGTAGTTTCTGGAACACCATTGTTTGCAGGTCATAGTACTCCTAGTCATTACATAATGCAGGTGTTTTCCACAAAATTAACCCCACCTCACCCAAGTTTTAAAATGAAGGAGGGATAGCAAATTATAAGTACAGAAAACTTTCATGAAGAGGCAGCTGTGGCTTTGGTATGGGCTTTGGTTCCCCACCAAATAAAATTGTGACAAGTGATGGTAACTCCACAAGGGTGTCTCCTCTTGACATGAGTTTCCCCAAGAAATCTCTCTCAGTGTTCTGGGAGCAGGTCCTGCTGTTTGCTGAGTGTGTTTAAGACACTTTGATCTGCTTCAAGGACAGGGATGGTCTGAGCAGGAGCCAGTCTCAGCTGGCACCACACAGTGCTTGTCACCAGCAAGGCTCTGGGCACTGCCAGAGAGCAGGTGGGGCAGGACAACAGGATCGAGTCTGCAGCTCCTTGGAACACCACCAGCTGCTCCTAGAGGGGTGGAGGAAAGCCAGGAAGCTCCTCATTACCCTTCAAATTCAGTGAAATGTTGGGATATGGAAAAGAGAGGGAGGAGATGAGTGCAGAGAGCTGTGTAACATCCCTGTGCCCCCAACACAGGGTGATGCAGCACACAGGATTGCTGGGGGCAAACTCAGCCAGGCTCCTGGACCTGCATTCTCTGCTTTGCCCTTCTGGCTGACCCTTGTCCAGCACAGCAAGCATGATGCTTTAGCATTAACTCTCAAGGACAGAGTGCTCTTAAGGAACCTGCTGAACTTCTGACATTGTACATCCCTATTCCCCACAAAAACAAGAAGAGGAGACTTTTTGGTGCAAGTGTGATATTTACTCAAGCCTGCTGCAATCCCAGGCTTACAGCCTGACCTTCCCAAGAGGCCCCTAAGCTGCACATAAATGATTCCTTGTAAGATATGCTTCAAAGAGGCACCCATTACCTAGGTAAGGTTTACAGGGCACTCTACTACTTCCCATTCCTGAAGACCTTTGGAGAATCCCCCTTTCCCAAAATGCTTGAGGCTGAAATTTGCCAGGCTTCTAGTGCTACAGTTCAGCAGGTCAAACTCAGCAGCTGAAAGATGAAATCCTGGTGATGGCAAAATGCCTGATGACTTTAGCACAGCCCAGGCTTTACTCAAAATTTATATTCCATGCTTGCTGAAACTTGGTTTTTTGTTTTTTTTTTTCTATTTACTCTAGTGCAGGCTGTCCTAAACAACTGTTTTATTTACAGATAGCTGCAGCTTTTCTGAATACTGGGGTTTGAAGGGATCCCCTGCATTCCTTCAACCACTTTGGGCAGGTTTTGTTGGTGCTTTCCTCCTTCCCCAAACACAGCATGCAGCTTCACTGGGTGCTGCAGAATTGCTGTAGACTGATGCTGCTACAGCTGAAAGGAAGATCAAACTGAGCATTCAATTACTTATGCACTCAAAGGTATTTATTCCCCAAGATTAAACTCCTAAATCTGTTATTATTGCCATTCCCTCTTCTATTACTATTAGCATGCTGCTGCTTTCAGATCTATGGAGATGTCAACACCAGTTACTGGCAGCAAAACTGAAAGATGAGAACATGACAGGGAAATGTTTAGAATTATGAATCATGTGCAAAAACAGATGAGACACTTGATCTTCCTTAATTCTAGAAGAGTGCACAGGGATTTTCCCTCAGATTTATGTTTTTCCAAGACCTATTTCAGATGCTGCAGTGATTTAAAAGCTGAGTGAGGTGAAGAGCAACAGGTACTGTGTGGGGGAGAGACCCTTGGAGAGGAAAGATGCTCTTGGAGCAATGAACACAGGAGTTTGTGAAAGGGACAGGACCCCCTACCAGCCCTGAGTTCTTGGTGAATATAAATGCAATTCTGAAAAGGAAAAGCCAACTTGCTTCACAGCATCTCATATTTCCTGCTTGTGCTGCTGTTTCAAGGTGGGATCTGGGAATGTCAGGCATTGCACACACAGCTGTAGTTCATAATAATAGTTCATAATTAACAGCTCTGCAGCAAGATGGTGTCATAAAAGTCTGTATTTAATGATGGGAAGATAGTGATGAAAACCACAAGTCTGATACTGCAGTGGCTTCTCCCATCAACACCACAGCCAGCAGTTCCCTTGCTGTCCTCTCCTCTATTTCCATCCACATATCAAGGGCCCTCTCTCAGGGAATGTGAAGAGCAAAAAGCCAGAAATCCCAACCACTCTGAGATGTGTGCAATGTCTGGTGCTCAGTTTCAGACATCCAGCTTCCAGAGGGCCCTGAACAGCCACCCTAAGGAAATGAACCCTCCAAATGAATCTCTGTTCAGTCTCTCTGACTCTGTCAGCCCTTCTCAGCTCCTGACACAAAACCACCAGAGCCAAACAGCAGCCAGAGGACACACGGCCATTGTTTCAAGGGGAAATCAGTTTCAGCAGAGCTGCTGGTTTATTCCCCCTGGAACTGAACCCTTTGTCCATCTGCAGCAGAGAGCACAGCCCAAAGAGCCCAGGGACTCTGCCTCACTGGCAGTCTGACCCACTCCAGCCAGACCTGAAAAGGCTCTTTCTGCAAGCAGCTCTTCCCTCACACCTCTCTGGCCATGTACACCTCCTTTCACCTTATTCCATCCCACACCAGCTCCTTCTTTTATTGCCATGTAAAAGCAGTTCCTAAAGCACATGAGTGTGTGATCCTTCTGCACACAGGGTGTACCCCTGATCTTTGCAATGAGTGACCCAGGAACCTCCAAACCACCCTGTCCTGAAGGGAGAGGCTCCATCTACAAAATTGTTTGTGATAGTAAAGAGTGACTTGTTTTAGGAAGAATACAGGTTTGGGTAGGTACTCACACTTGGGTAGCTATTTTTGTGTTGTTAAGTGTTAATCCTTTCACCTTTCACCCTTGCAAAACCAGCTGAGAGCTGCCAGGATCTGCTAAGAGCCCAGGAATTACTGCCAGCAGCTGCACCTCACAGCAGCAGCAGCCTAAACCAGATGATCTCCACTAACCATTAACAGCAAGATTAACCAGCTACTCAGATCCAAGTGGCAGACTGATAACCTGGAAACATCCCTCAGAGAACATCCAGTTGATGATTTCATGATGAGGACAGTAGATACATTCCCACAACAGCAACTTTTGCAGCCAAGGTACAGGAACCCAGTGAACATTTCAATTTAAAAGAAGCAGTGAATGTATTTTTTCTTTTAGAATGATTCTGCAGAGAAAAGTCTAAAACATCACCCCGTACTTATTTGAGCAAGATTTTAGCAGCAGATTTTGGGAAAAACATATTTCAATGCTGTTTCAATATTGCACATACTCCATGTCTGTACATCAGCAAAACTTGGGGTTTGAGTTTCAGTGGCTTCTCTGCAATCATGAGTACAAGTCACACATTTTTGTTTCAAAATGAAATACAGGAATAGGAACAGAACAAAAGACAATGTATACTGAAATAACTGCCCAGACCCAAATAATTCCAAGCCTCCACTCACCCATGCATAGCAAGATTTCTGATTAAGTAATAACTGATGACTTCATATATGTTGGCAATAAAAGACTCAGCACTACTGGTTTTCTCAGTTTTGCCAATATTTATCATCAGAAAACAGAAAGCCAGACTTAGAGTTAGCACTTTCCAGGAACTTTCTTAAAGAAATCCATTCTCCCTTTTTGGTGTAGAGATCAGATCTTCTCTTTCCAAAGGAAGAGCCTTGCCTCACTTACCTCCTCCGTAGGTGGTAGCACACATGATGGAGGTTGTCCAGGCAAGCTGGCTGTAGGAGATTCCAAAAACAGCCTGGATCTCTTTGAAGTAGATGGTGAAAGCTTTGGGAAAGGTAAATGCAAAGCCAATAGAGATGGAGGCTCCAAACACCACTGCCCAGCCCCATCCACCATCGGGGGGGACGTAGCCCAGGTCTGACAGGACTGGAGGAGCCATGGCCAGGCAGATTCCAAACTCTGCTTCCCGGGGTCCTGCAGGGCACAGGAGATGGCTGTTGTACAGAATGTTCATTACCTGGGCTCAGCCATCATTTTACAGCAAATTAAAATAATTTAGGGGTACAGAGATTCAGAGATTCAATTTAACACAACCCAGATCCCACTTCCCTCTCCAATAACCCTGCCCAGCTCTTCCACCTGTATTTCAGATACATACCCTCAAAATTCTCCTATGGCCTCCATGTCCAGGAACAGACCTCAGTCCCAGATGAATTCAGTGCCTCCACTTTCTGTTCTCAGCCACTTCCAGCCTGTGGCTCTGTTCCCACCTTGGGAGATGCTTTCTGCAGGTTATTCCTGCCACAGTCCCTCTGGAGAGAACCCAGTGCTGTGGCTGTTCCTTTTTTAGGGTGAATCCTTCATTGAGGAGATTTTCAGATGTGGGTGGAAGTTCTCATGATTTCAGGTTATTCCTGCTGAAAGGAATAATGCCCATGATGTAAGCAGCAGGTGAACAGCCCCACAGTGGGCCCAGCTCCCCTGTTCTGCAGGGGACAGGGCTCTTTTGGCTGTTGCTTCCCTCAAACCAACAACCAAACTGAGAAACTGTTTGCAGAGGGGCTGAAGTTCCTTCCTACTTATGGGCAGCAATTCCACTCGTGCCTGATGCCTGCCAGGTTACCAGATTATGCTCAGGAACAACACAGATCAAAGGGGGCATTCACTCCTTTGCATTCTTCCCATTTTCCCTGGTCATTAAAATAAAAGGAGGATAACAAGAAAAATAAATAAAACATACATGTCTTTTCTGTGAATCTTTCAGGGAAGAGTTTTGGAATCCCTTTGCAAAATAGCCAGACCTCCACTGAAAACTTTCAGTCCTGTCCTAAAAGATAATTGCTGGCTTTTGTCCTTGCTGTAGCCTTTCTTCACTGTCTTTTTTTGCTAGAGACTGACACCATTTATTTTTATTTTACATCTCCATTTATTTTTAATTGAAGGGAATTTATATAAGCTAAAGAAATGTTTGTGATATTTCTTCAGAGATCTAGAGGCATCACTGCTGGTTCTGGAGGCCCTGAAAGGGTGAGAGGTTACACTGGGGGAGGATCACCACACTCCTGCTCCATCCTCATCCTCATCCCTGGGCATCTCCCAGCCCCTGTGGGTGAGGAGTCCTGCCAGGGCAGAGATTTCCCAAGCTCCAAGCTTGGGTCCACTGAGACCCACAAGAGGATTCTGCCATTCACACAGAACCACAGAATGGTCTGGGCGAGAAATGACCTCAAGGATCATCCAGCTCCAACCCCTTTCCAAGGATTTCACTGGAACATGAGAGGAACTTGATTGTAACTGGGAAAATTATTAGCCCAAAATGCTAATAATTAATAAATCCAGTATTTAGGAACCCTAATTTCTATCTGGATAACATCCAGGATGGCAAGTTGGGTTTCCTGAGATTTCCTTGCTATATCAAGAGATGACTGTCTTTTACAACAAAATGATAACTATAATAAGGAAAATGTCCTGTTACTCTATCAGGGATGCTATGTTTTAATTTCAGGATCAAGGAAGATTGTACTTGCAAAGTTTCTCTTGCTCTGATATTAATTAGGTAATAAAGGGGTCTGATAGATATTCATAAAACTTTATTTTTCCCCTACAGGTATCTACAGTATATTGAACATTCTGATGCAGAGTCTGTTGCAACCCATTATCTAAGCTCTTCCATAAAAAAGAAATAATTTTCTTTTAGAATTGCATTAACTCTACTTCATTACTGTAGGGTGAGATTTTAAAAGGAAAACCCAAGTTAAAAAGTAATTGTGGTGATGTTGGAATGCCTGTCTGTTGATGTTTAAGAGATCTTATAACTCATCTAATTGCATTTGATTGCTCTGCTTTTTCATTTATGGCTATTCTACCCAGTTTAGGCCATTCAAATACTATGGAGAATACCAAGCTCCCAAAAATATTGACATATACTAGTGGTTCTGAAATTAGGCAAAATAAAACTGATTAAGGGGTGGTTAGAGTGAGCACACATTTCCTTATTTAATGCTTGGTATTCAAAATCTACCAAAATTTAGGATATGCAAAATTCTCAGGCCTCTCAAATTCAGAATTTTTTGGCAGTCCTTTAAAAAGGTTGAGCCTGAACTTTATAAAAGGGATTTAAAAGAAAGGCTATTTTTTATAACCAGCAATTCTAAAGCTATGACCAATTATACATCACCTTTAGAAGTCTTACATGATGAATATATTTGTGCTTTTTTGTTTAATGGGAGACATATTGAGAAGACATTAGCATAAAATCAGATTATGGTATCAGATCATTGTCCAGCTTTTCTATATCAAGGCAAATTAATACAGAAAACCAAAGAGAGGAACCAAAGTTAAATGAAAATGTACTGTACATTCAAAAGTAAAAATCACACCAGCTGACTCATACTTCCCTAACTATAAAACAAGGTTTTCAGAGGAAGATTTTGGGGAATCCCAAAATGTGATGCAGTCCCAGTCTCCCCTCGTTTCTCCTGTGGCAGCCCCTGTGCACTAAGCAGGGCCCAGGACTGTTACCACCCTCTTAACCACAGCTTTGTCATTTTAAAGAGTTCTCTTTGGCACAAGTTTACTTCTCAGCTCTCTCATTTTATCCCTATTTCCTTTCTGTGAAGTTAAAAAAGTCTGAGTGCTCCATTTCTCCACTCACCACTACCTGTAGGTTTCCTGCTTAATTCCTGTTAATTTAGACTTACTCTTTAGACAGGTATTCTGGATATTTCCTCCACTATTCTTCAATCCTATTCAGGAATCTGAGGCTATTAATGACAACATGGAAATAAAGGAATTCCAGAATTCCATATCTCTTGCACAATCAAGCTCCTTACATCTCAGTCCAGCTGACATTTACCATCTTCTTCCCTTGATTTATTGAACTGCTGTCTTTTGGAACCAGCACATACAACCACCATCTTCATTCTGTAACTCAGACCAGATGGGGACTATTCTTGGGTTGTACAATTATTTTTCTACAACACTTGTTTAATTTGGGTGGGGCTGGGTTTGGGATTTTTTTTGCTAAATGAGAACACCATGAAAAATCAAACCAGAGTTTAATAAAGCTTCACCTGCTGACCCAATGGGGCCAAGATTCCCTGAAGCCCAGCACTCCACACCCCCAAACACTCACTGAGCACTGGCTGCAGCTGCTCCCTGTCCAGCTGAGGCAGGCACTGCTCACACTCCCGTCCCTTGGGAATGCTGCTGGCTCCACTGGGAGCCCCCTGCTCCCTTTTAAACCCCTCTGCTGGCCCTGTCCCCCACCCCAGGTGGGATCAAAGGTTGGCATCAGAGGCTCCATTCTCACTTGGAACACCAGTTAGACCCAAAGGCTGTGTGTCACATTAACTCCTCTTGGCTGAGGGTGGCCCTTCACCTGCCTGGAGCAAATCCAGGGCAAACTCTCCCTCCACTTGGATTGCTGGCATGTCTCAGCTCCCTGGGCATGCTGATGAATTATTTGTCAGGTATCACTTTTCCTTGTACATATTAACTGATTCTTTCTTTACAATGTGTTTTTGCAGGCTCTGCTCCCACTCCCATCCAGGGAAACCTGTACATGGAGGTCTTTGCCCGTCCTGCCAAAGGCAATTTTACCCTGCTGCCTGAAGTTCTCCTGCATGACTTTTTGATCACTCAAAATCCTGCATCACCTTGATTTTGATCAGCAAAGAAATGAAGGAATTGATAAACCACAGCAATTCTTATCAAGGGGTCACCCTGGAGTGAGGGGAAAAGATACAGAAAATTCCTGAATTTTTTACCAGTAACCAAGCAGTTGACTTGGACTGTTAAACGAGCAATGTCCACAGTGTGAGTCCATGCTTTGTAAAGGTTAATGTAACCCAATTTCATCAGGAATTTTTCCACCAGACTTATGTTGCAAATCCCCATTTGGGGGATTTAGAACATTTCCCTGCCGTGTTTATAATCCCAATGCTGCAATGCACTACTGAAGCACAAAAAACATAGGAAAAAAAAAAAAAAAAAAAAAAAAAACAGATTGTGGGTGGGCCAGGAAATGTTTTCATCCAATCTGGGTTGAAAATTCATTAGAAAGGTAAATGGAGACAGAAAAATGATACATCCAGGTTAACTTTGGCAGTCAGCATCTCCTGTAGCCCATATTTCCTGCCTTGCAGCCACATGCAGCCATCCACACTCTTCTACATGGCCCCAGCAAAAATATCTCCCTTGCAGGGACACAATAAATGCCCAAACCCACACACAAGTTCCTAGTTTGCATTAACACAAAAGGCTGCAAATGGTGCTCTCCCACCCAGCTCAGGTGTTCTTCTCACAACACAGGACACACAATACACATCTCCCATTTTAAAAGATTTCCTACCAGGCTGTTGTAACAGCTTGATAAAAAAGTCCCCAGTGGTCAAAAGACAGCAAGATAAATTCTGGGAAGAAATCCATGGAGGGCTATTAAACACAGAGATGTCACCTGTGGCAGTGCAGATGGCAAATTGCTGGAGCTTGGGGAGCATTGACAGGCAGCTCCATGCTTGTCTCCCCAGGCACCCACCTTTTATTCAGAGTCAGGGAGAGAATTCCAATTCTGTCTCCCACGTTCCTTGGGCTGATCAATCCTCTGGTCCAGTTCTTTCTGCCTCACCAGTCATGGCTCCTACCAGTTATTCTCTTTAAAAAGGTTTTACAGCCAGAAATAAAACAAGCTTATCTGCTGCTTTCCCTGTCTTCTAAAATGAGTAAATCCTTAAAGGCAGTTACAGGTGCTGTGGGGGCTCATTTCAGAGTGTTGGAGGTGCATGTGGTTCTCTGTTCCACCCCATGGAAGAGCAGCAGGAGCTGCCTGGTGAGGAGGATGCAACCACACCAGACCTAGAGATCAGGGGGGACATTTATTCCTAAAGGTGCAGTGCTGGAAGAATGCTACTGTAAAAACAAAGGCATTGCAAGAGGTGAAATTCCTTTAGACTTTGAGAAGAAATTTGCTTCTACACTTGCAAAGATGTACTTTCCATTTTGCTTGTGGATTCTTCACAGTTCCCTTGGCACTGAGCCATTTTAGACCAAATCAAAACATGGATTAGCCTTTGTTAGATATTGACCCTCCTTCCATCTCTGTGTTAACAGCAATTGCCTAATTTATAAAGGTTTTGCTGATAGTTACTGGGCTGTGACTATTTCTAGTGCCCTTTAGACACAAAAGCAATTCATACTACTGAGACTGCTCTTCAAATCACTTTGGAAAATCTTGGACACCTCCCTTGTGGCTGAGATGGACAAAAGCAGCAGAAACATTTACTATTCCTTTACTAGCCTATGAAAAATTGAAACTTGAATGACTAACCCAATGGCTTTTCTTATCACATCCTCTCCATACACTAGTTTTGATATAAAATGTGGTATAACTTTTACTTAAGAAAAATAAAATGTAAATTTGCAGAGTAAAGACAATTTCTGTACTTAATTTATTGGCAACTGGAGAAGGTTAATTTGCTATTCACTAAACATTCCTGCCCCTGAACTCTTCAGAATCTATAAAGAAATCTGTTGCTGAAGAAATACAAACTGAATCAAACTGGAAGGGTTTAAGGTAATTCAGAATTTATCTGCAATTTATGTGCCACATACCATCTTGACTTCAAAATAATTAATCTAATGAAATTTAGAACTGAGCTTATAGATAATGAAAAATTAGGTTATGTATCATTAAATAAAAGGATCAAAAGCTGGCACAAAGTGAGCATACAGTTCACAGTTCTTACACTTGGATGGGACATTGCTGCTTTTGTGTGACAGTGAGGGCTGCAAAGCAAAGGTCACGTGCAGATCTAAGGAGAGATGGGAACACAGAGGGCATTCCTTAAAACAGATATATTTGGTACCATTTTGGTTGATGTTTTACAGATATTTTATCATTGCTAGCACTCAGTGACACTTAAAGGTCTAAATGAGCACATGCCATGAGTAAATAGTGGAGCTGATCTGTTAAAAGAGCAGCTGGAGGTTATTTGGGCACAACCCCCAGTGCTGTTAGGCTGGCCTGGCTTTGGGAGCAGGCTATGGCCTGGCTCACAGCCACAGAAAGGAGGGCAGAGGAGAAAGCTGTGACCCACTGGGACCTACAAAGAGCAGGACATTAAGCTTTACCTATTTCCCTTTTGTTCCTCTTCAGGCAGATCTAGGCCTTCCTCACTCAAAGCTTGTGACATGCAGCAATTCACCTAATCCTCCAAAAACCCAGCCAAATGTCCTCCAAGTGAGTATTTTTAGCATTTTTTCCACGAGGAAATACAATATTCAGGGTTTTGTACATGTGCTCACTCACTGTCTGCTCACCACCTCCCAACTCCTCAGGTGGTGGCTGCTTTAAACTGTATTTATTAGAGGGCCAAAACTTTCAAAGATATAGATATTTGCATCCTATTGATTGGTTACAAACCAAGAGACCCCACCAGCACCTTCTGAAAGGGAAAGCTGACAAACACCTTTGTTGCAATTCAAAAATTTCTCTTGGAGAGATGTTAGAAATCAGCTGGTTTTGCTGCTCTTACTTAAGTAACTTGATCACTATCTTTGTAAAAGTTACTAAATACCTGCTTCTTACAGTGGAAATTTGCATCATTATTTGTGTAAAACACAAAAATCAGCAGTGAGGCACAGAGACCTTAGTGAGATATTAAGAAATAGGGGAGGTTCCAGCTTTGTTGGTCTCACTCTTCCATCTTTGAGAGGCCCAGAGGGGAGAACATGTGCAAAGAGATAAGGAGAAAGCAACAGCTGGGTGGTTGTTTCCCCACCTATAGGCTGCCCACAAGTGCCCCTGCCTGCAGTGTGCACTGCACAGCTTTGGGCACAAACACAGTGAAAATGTTCATTTAAGTAATGCTACTTTGTTTAGGGGGTATGCAGGGGTTTGTGTGTTCCTGTCCTTCAGCAGACACTTCCAAAATAACATGACTCATTTTCAAAAGGATGTCTGAAAGGAAAAACATTCCCAGAAAATAATTCCACCCACAACCTGCAGACAGAAAGAATCTCTCAAAGGCTCAGCTACTTCTCTCTTCAAAAAAAATACCTTGGAACTTACTTTAGTACCCAAAGAAGGAAAATCCTTATTGACACTTAAAAGAGCATAATCATTTGCAAGCCAGCTCCCCCAGTTAGCTGCTCACCCTCCTTGCACCTGAGCAGGTTAACCTGACCTTGCAAACTGATCTCATGCTCTTCTGTTATAGCACTGGCACTGTAACACATGCCAGCATTGAAAGGATTTCACAAGAGCTCACAGGAACTTGGGGCACTGGGGGACAATCCATGTTCTTTGCCATGACAGCAGAAATTAAGGACTCAAAGAGCATGGTTGAAACACTCCTGTCCCTTTCTTGTTCTGACCCTGCTTCCATCTCCTGTGTATTTCCTGCTTACGCAGGAACTGAATTCCTTTTTGAATCCCTTTTACCCAATTTCTTGTTCATCAGGTTACATCATTTTAGATCCTGAAGGAAGTGATCCTTTAATATAAACCAGCTCTCTCAGACCCCTGTTCCCTGCAGGGCCAGTTCCTATGGGATTGTTCCAAGGCCTCTGAAGAGGCTGCCTGCAGAAAGCCTCATCCTCTCGTGCTCAGGGGGCCTGCAGCAAGCACCAACAGCAGGCCACCCTCGCCAGACTGCCCTATGAGCAGAGCCCCTAAATCTGGACTCACCCATCATCCACCCCAATCCAGACTCTGATACATTCCAAGTGTTGCCAGCAGATCCGTGGTGCCTTCCTGGTCTGTCTGTCCCAACCAGAGCAGCCCTGCACAGCAACACCCCAGCACAGCTCTGCAGCCACAGCGAGCTGAGAGCCCTGGCACTGTGCACAGGCACTGCCTGGAGAGCCTGACCACCTCAGCACTCCTCTCATTCTATCCGACAACAGAATTCCATGGTGCTTTCCTAGGCTGCCATGACTTGGCTTCACCCCTGGCCATGAGGATCTATGGAATGGAACAAGGGTTCTCAAACAACTGGTATTGTGCCCAAGCAATTCTGCTAAGCACCATCACTGCAGCAGAAACCACAATGTTGTAGCTTTGCTTTAAAAGGCAGGGGCCTCTAGTTCCCAGCTCTGCAGCAAGGGTGCTGGGAAATTCAGTGTGAAGGGGGTTGGGGCTTTCCAATACACAGTGTTGTCAGGCTGGAAAGCCTCATGTGACACTCTCCTGCTGGGATGCCAGCTGCAGACAAAGGCAAGGAGAAAAGAAAGGGAAAGAACACGTCACCTGAGTGCAAGCAAATGAGAAGTTACACCTGAACAGCCACAAGGAAGGAGACAAAGAATAAAGCACCTTTCACCTTAAAAAAAAAAAAAAAAAAAAAAAGACATTACACACAGGTGAGGCACAAGTGCAGAAATACAAGAACTGAACAAACAGAAATACATCAGATTAATTTCCAGAAATTTACTAAAATGTACACTGATTTGTCACAAAAACAGTTGAACTCCACTGTATTTCAACAATAGGTTTATTTTAAGAAACATAACATGACATTAAGAAAAAATGCAAAATTGTGCAATTATGGCAAAATGTTTAAAAATCCACACATTTGCCCTCATAGGACTACAGTACTTCTTACTAACATACCTGAGCACTGAATGTTGGATGCCACTTCTCAACAGCCTCGCAAACAGGGAGCTCTTGGATCTCTTGTAGAACATACACACACTGCATGTCTGGTGCACCAAAACTGCTTTGAGTTATTCTAAATTTCATTGATGGAAGCAAGTGGAAATTACAAAATGTTTCCTTCTAAAGTAACTAATAATTTTGGAAGAGATTTACACTCACCTAAGTTCTTACAGCACTAGAAATTCATTTCATAAAGGGAAATAAACAAATGCAAAAAAATTCCAGATGAGCAAAATGTACAGATTACTGCTCAAATATTATCAGTACCTTTGGTGCAATTATTTTTTTTTGTGCTGTGCAAGTTTTCTTAAGCCTGACTCTAAAGCAAAACGTTACCAGGAATCTGACTTTCAGCATAATGTAGAAGCATTTAAGAATTGGCAAAATGTCACAGCTACATTACTGTCTCAACAAACTCCTCATGCAAAAGACTTAGTATATTCTACTCCCACAGCAAGTTCCAGGATTTAGCTTTCAAACACATGACAGACTTGGATCACACCCTCAGTTTGAATGGTTAAACAGAATGGAGATCTTCATACTTTAGTGCAGATAAACAAAATTAACAAACCTACTGCAGAATTAACCACAGCATATTGTACTTCTATACATCACATGACCAGTCAACTGCTAACTCAATTCTATTTCATAGTTTCAAGTAATATATTGAAATTTGTTCTACTAAATAAATATAGATTGTCAAAAAGCAGCAAGAAATCTTGTAAATATTCAACCAAGCTCAAAAAAGAAAAAAAAAGAAAAACAAACAAAGAAACAAGGAAAAAGTTACATAACACTTTGCAAAAAAAAGGGTCTTACACACAAATGCAACACTGTTAGGGAGGGTGCTTCAGAAAGCTTGCAGCTAGAGGCCTACAACAGCACAAGGAGAGCTAGCCAAGGACTAAGGATTAGTTAGAAATTAAATTAGTTGTACTTTTCAGAAACCCCTCATTCTTGGCTATGCATATAGATAAAACTAAACAAAGAAGCAATACACCTCAACACTGTTGGAAAATGCAGTCTTAGCGAGAATTGCCCAATTCAGGAAAAAAACCAAAATGCAGGTGCTCGCCTTGGAAGAAGAGTTTGGTGAATCTCTGGAAGATGAGGTATGTAATGCAAAGAGGCATTTTTATTTTGCTTTTCATTTCACAGTTTTTTGTTTGTTTTTGCCTCTCAAACATTTTGTGCAAGAATTAATAAATAGAACCAGGCAAGTATTTTCATGTATTAGGAAGATTCCATTTGGGATCAGGAAGACCACACAGTAAACAAACATTATCCAAATCCTCAGCCATGCCAGGGGGATAAACAATGAGCTAAATATTTGGCTGACTGAAGTATCAGCTGTTTAAGCCAGATAATGGTAAGCACTTTTAGGCAGTGATGGCCAGTGCCATGTCAAGTTAACTGGTTTACTTAGGTCAACAGGAAAAAACAGGAAAGAGTAAGATAACTTAAAACTCTGCAAAAAGTAGAGCTGTAAGAAACCTGGTAAATTACAGCTGATGCAAGTTTTAGGAATCCTCTTTTCCCTTTGAAATCCAATTTTCACTACTGAAGTAGAGGCTGAACTTTGAACTTACTCTTCAAAAATAAGTTAAATGTTAAATACATAAAGAGAAGTGTTGCAATATATTCCTTATTCTGTATTTCCTCAAAAACTATTTAAGCCATGGATGCTTATTGTCAATTTTGCTTTCATACACACTGGATAATGCTGACAGCTCAGTAGTGCAATTTTTCACATTATAGATCAGAAGGAAATAGAAGATAGTTGGGGGCTTGACTGCAAAGAGAAAAGAAAAACAACTTGCAAAGTTAAACCACACTTTTCCAAATCACCAGAGCACATGCCAACTCTGCACATAGCACTGTACTGTAGTGGAGACAGAATGAACACTCCACATAAAGAGAAAAACTAAAAGAGAATCAGTATTATTAAGGCCATATCCTGTCACCATTCTGTGCAAGAACACCACTGCAGTAAAAATGTTATGTTAGAAAAGACAATCTGATGACAGGACAGGGCCTGAAGACAAACACACACCATGGAAAATAACAGGCTGTCTTAAACAGTAGCAGAAGGCTGGCCCAGTTCAGACAAACAAGTATTAAAAATGTACTAGCACCATCAAATTTTGGGTTAAAGCCCTTTACGGGGTGAAAAAAAAAAAAAAAAAAGAGTTTTAATCAGTGTTAAAAAAAAAAAAAAAGTTTTTACAGCACTACACCTATGTGGCAAAAAACAGGTGTTGGGTTTTTTCCCCCACTATCATTAAGCTCAATCTCAACAAAAATCCACAGACAGGAACTGGTACAACAATAGGAACAGGCCTCCATCCAGGGCAAAGGTACTCCACAATCCAATTCTGACTTGAGTTTTTCTCCCAAATTGCAGTGCACAAACAACATCACAAATATCTTAGTAGACTTCAAAAACAGTACAAAAAGAAGAGCTCATTATGAATCAGGATCCACCATTCCTATGTACTTTAAATCTATACTAAAAAAAAAAAAAAAAAAAGCAACAAAACTTAGTGATATTGCCTCAAATTTTACCCGTATTAAAAAAAAAAAAAAAAAAAAAAAAAGAAAAAGAAGAAAAGTCACTTCAACACATCTCAGACATCCTTAACTAGTAATGCTAGATTTTCTTTCACTGTAGTGCATAGTTATCCTGGCTCTTCCACTTAATTTGCTTTTACCACAAAAAAACCCATTTAGTATGACATGATTAAGTGTTTACCAGAAAAAAAAATGCTGATAATTGCACTTTGTAACCTCCTTCTCATTTCCCAGGAAAATATCAGTAAATATGAAACTGAACCAACAATTCCCTCCCCGGACTGCAACCTTTAAAGAGCACCCATCCCCACATACAAAAAAAACCTGTCTGTTTCATCTTACAATAAATACTGACAGAATTTCTTTGTTTTCTTTTAAGACATGTTTTCTCTAGCATCAAATTACCACTGAAATCACTAAGGCCTGTTACTGAGAAAAAAAAAATTAAATAACTTTCTGAAGACACTGTGGATACAATTTAGCAACAACACATTCAAAATGCCGGCCTAAATCCCAGAGCCTGTCTGGAGTCTCGTAGACTTTCTGCCATTGGTCAGCGACCTCATCGTACTGGTAGAGTGAATTCTTCCTGCTGGTTCTGAAAACGTGTTCTTCAACAGTGACTTGAGTAGCTCTGACAAAGAGATGGAGTTTGTTTTTGAGGAGGACAAGTTTAATGTATGGATTGATGGACTGGTCGCAGGGGAAGTCTTTCTTTCGAGTCCACTTGTTCAGCTCGATGTCGTAGGCCTCGACAGTGAACATGCGCTGGTGGTTCCCACACGTGCCCGCGATGTAGTAGATGGAGTCGTTGTACACCGTGGCCAAGCCCTGGATCCTAGGCACAGTCATGGGGGTCAGAAAGCCCCAGTAATCCTTCTGAGGATCGTAGCAAAGGAAAAACTCCCCTGAAAAGAGAGAGGAAAAGTAAAACGGAGCTCATGATTTGTTTCCAGTTGTGTGGTAATGAAGCTCTCAGGTATGTTCTTCCACAGACAGAAATGTTCTACATTTCCTAGAGCCTGGATCCCAAAACAAACACCCCAGCACCATCAACTGCTTTCCTTTCAGTACTTTACAAAAATATTAATACTTTGAGTTTGTTTCAGCTGAAGCAGAGGGAATTTGAAGCCTATTAGAAACACATTTTACACAGTTTCTAGGTACCCTTTATTACTTCTAAACCATGCTTATTAATTTGTGACAAAACCTTTCCAGTCTTGAAATGTCTGAAGTACATTTGTTTCACCTTTAATATCTTCACAATGTGTCATCTGCAGATGAGGAGGCTCACAATTATTTGCTCAGGTTTAGCAGCTTTCAAACCCTGAATTCTGCCTTATACTACACACAGATGTTGAAGCTGCTGGTATCAGGTGGCTGGGTTACAAATTTAGGCTGATTTGCTTAAAAGGAGGCCAGATGAGAACCTGCATGAAGCTACTGATTCATGGTTAGGTTTGTGGTTAGGTTATAAAACACCTCTCTGGGCTCAGTGCACAGAGCAGCAGCTACAGACTGCAGAGACAGAAAGTTCAGATGACCAAAAACTCATGCTCTTACATTTCATGAAAAGAACATGGATAAAGATCACCTTGACTTTTGTAAAGTCATGTGGGAGAAAGACCTGACATCTGCCAAATACTAGCATAATTCAAATCATATATGATTTCACACAGCTGTCTTAAGAGTTTTAACCAAGCTGTTGTGTGACCAAGCACCTCAAGTATAATAAAGAATACAGGAGTGAGACAGTAAAATTGGTGGAACACTTTAAGAGATTAAGTCTTACAGATAAAACTAGTTTTGATTATTCAGTTTTGTTCCACAGTGCAGTCTCCTGTGACTGACACTTGCATTCCACAGGCATTTTCACTCTCTCATCAATTCTTATTGACTACTTCCAACTTCTGAGTTTTCCCTAGAAAAACTAAAAGCTAACCTCTTTGTATTACAGCACAACTCAATCAAGGCTTTTTCTAGCCACCTATAACACTACTCTTTAGAATTTGCTGGTTAGCACAGAAGTAGCTTATTCATATGATCAGTCAGTGGTCACTCGAACTGAAGCACAGAATCAGTGCAGCTAAAATTTATGAACAAGATGCACTCTTATTCTATAGGTCATAATATATTATATATATTATATATATATCATCCACCTTTTATCAGTTCTAAGAAACATTAAAAGAACAAATACTAAGTTTAGTATTCTTCCAGCATTCCTTTCTAACCACCTAAAGCAGACATCTGACTCAAGATAGAGATTTAGAGAACTTTTAAGCATAAAAAATTTTTAGTTTAAAGCCACAACCAACAAGAGTCAAACACGATACAGAAGCAATGGAAGAAGAAAACTGCGAGTCACATGGAAGATCACAAATGCAAAACCAAGAAATAATGTTAACTTCTAGTAAATAATAAGGACCTTACAGTACTCTATCCTGTTTCTTCCCCATGGTCCAGCTTTGTATGGAAGCAACCCAAGAAGGAGCTGCTGTGCATGAGACTCCAACTTGTGCAGGTGTTTACAGAGGTGGCCCTCAGCAAAACAAAACTGGGACACCTCCCCGCCTCTTCCTTCTTTCCACTTTGTGGGCCTCTTACCACAGACTCAGACCAGCCTCAGCATTTTTCAATGTGCACTGAATGTTAAGGCAGTACTGTAATTACTGACCAAAGAAACAGAGGTAACTAAGAGAGATGCTTTCTCTTTCTAGTTTCTGAGATGACTTCAGAAAGCAGGGTAGGGCAGGAAATGAGAACTCAGAAGTCATGAATCAACTTTTACAAGTCATCAAGAACAAAGACACCAGGAATTTTCTCAGCTTTAGCCAAGTAAAATGCAAAGTGCTTTTTCATAGGATAAACGTTGGTGCATTTCACCCAGATAAAGATTTAATGAAAAATTTTCAGAGTCAAGTTTAATACCGTACTGTTGACTCAGAATACCACCAAAATGCCATCTGTGCAATAACTCAGTACTACAGCTTAGTGACACATTCCCAGGGCATGAGAATTCAAGCAGCAACCTCCTTCTTTCTATTTCCCCCCCTCCACCCAAGGGGTTCTCCCAAATTGCTTAAGAAAACACACTCAGGATGAACAACAGAACAGCACAGAGGCAGTCAAACCACCTTACCCTGTAGAACATAGATGTTATCCTTATACTCCACAGCACTGTGGAACTCCATAGCTACGGGCATGGGACACACAGCTGTCCAGCAGTTCTCCCGGCTGTCGTAGCACTCCACAGACTTGAGGGAGTTGCGCCCATCTCCTTCATAGACTCTGCCCCCGATGGCGTACAGCTTCCCACAGCAGTGAACCAGCTTGCAGCCTATTCTGGCCCGCAGCAGAGGAGCCTTGGGAATCCACCTGTTGCCAGAGTGATCGTACATCCAGAAATCACTCTCGGCTCGGTGGTCGATGGAGACCTCGCTGCTGCTGGGCCTGTAACCACCCGCGATGTAAATATCGTTATCAGGGGACACCAGAATTCCCACCTCCCTCAAGTCATTTGGCGGCTTGCATAGTTTGAACACTCTCCCTGTGACCGAATCTAAACAAGGCACTGTTTGCTTCTTTCCTGAGTGTTTGTGGGCAGCATCAAAGCAAATGATCATTTCGGAAGCGGTCATTCCAAGCCGTTGTGTGTAGCCGTTGGCACTGGGCTGTCCCTTTTGTACACAGCTTTTGGCCATCGCCTGTGCAAACACGGGAGGGATTTTCTTTAAAAATGTCTCATCCAACAGAGGCATACGGATGCATTTGGCAAATATCTCTGGAAGGTGCACTTCTCTCTTATTTTGTTCATGCTCAAACCACCTTATAATGCTCTCATAAACGTGTTCTTCTTTATCTACATTTAAGTCATCACTGTTGATGATACTTATCAGTTGGTCTTTTCTCAACTGAAGAAACTCTTGCTCTTTGGTGACACTCAGAAACTTCTTGCGAATGTAGTCTTGTGACCTGTCTTTGAGTTCCTGATGGCCATAGTGATCAGCAAAGATGAACACCCCAATGGAGTTCTGTGGGTCCAAATGACTGATCATGTATTTAGCACACTGGTCTTGTATGGAAGGGATCTGGAAGATACTAGCTGCAGTGAACAAAGCTTGAACGTTGGCCTCTGTCAGCACTACTCTGGAGGTATATGCATAGTTCAACACTAAATGCATCGACTCTGCTTCCACACCAACGATCCGAACTTCCTTCTGCGTGCTCTCGGTAAGGCCGCTCGTGAACATCGATCTGCAAAGAGAAACACCCAGCAGTTTGGCTGCTATTAACTACAGGCACAAAATTAAATATATTGTATAGCTAGTCCCAGTGTGTTTGAACCTCCATCAGCACAAATGCATTTATCACTTTGCTGTTGGGGTACCTGAATTTGAGATCATTTCTACACTTACTGAAACAAAAGCAGAACTTCTTGCTTCATTATCTCTCTAAGCCCATGCTAAAATTCACTGAATTTACAAGCAAAGCTCTTGACAATAGAAGTCTTTGCATTCAACTTTCAACAAGTTATTTCATATGCACACTCTAGCATGCTAAAATATGTAACTTGAAAAGAAAACAAGTAGTTTCAATATGCTCTTACTGTATCTCTGATACCCTTGGTACCAGAGGCAGTTTTGCTTGATTCTCCCCAATGAAGCTTTCCTTTGAGAAATTATCAGACACTCATAATTAACTGACCTTAAGAGAACAATAATCTTTACTTGCTAAGTGCACTGTATTATCTAAAAATACGCAGAGCTTATTTTCAGTAAATGAAAAATTTTTAAAAATCATACCTATACCAATATTCTATCTGCTTTGATCACCACTAGAACAATGCACAGTTGTACCTGAAATAAGGACTGATTGCAGCAAGAACATTCCTATGACAGGAGAATGTTTTCCCATGATCCACTTCCACCACAATATCTGTCAGCTGTCCTTCATCATACATGGTCTTCAGCTGCTGGAGAATACTACAAGCATGGAAGGGGTCCATTCCACTGGTGACTTGGTTTGAGGGAGGAACGCCGTTCAGTGTTTGTGAAAACTGACTTGGTTCTACAAAGCAAAATTGAAATTTTAACAGAAAACAACCAACAACAACAAAAAAAAGCCTCCAAAAATTTTCATACATGTGCCCAAAACCCATGAATGACCAAGAATTAGCACAAATTGATATTCCATACTTCCTCAGCATCATCATCCATTGACAGCAAGCCAAACATTTTCAAGGGAAAGTAAATATATAAAGACACCTCAATACCTTTTTTTTCTTTTCACAATGCACGTGTCAGTTACCATTCAACTATAAAGTTTATGCCCCTATAAAGTTTATAGCCATTAAGGAAAACAATACAAATACTTCATACAACTGGGGAAGGGGAAATCACGTCAAGAAACAATTATTGACCTGTAAATGAAAAGGGACACAGAGGAATAAAATAAGTCCCCAACCTACCCCACCATTACACAAGTCTGTCTGTAAATATTTAACTTCACATTGAAACAGGAACTGGCTCTTGCCTTTCACAAGTAATGGTTGGAGCAATGGCTCATGAAGAAACAGCCCTACAGTAAATCTGCTGGGCAACAAATTTAAACTCATATAAATTTGTACATACAGTTATATGTTTTCTCTACAAATAAAACTGAATTATACATTGAAATTTCTCAGGTGTGAAGGAGCTCATCTATCACCGTGGAAACATATTTAGCAGAGCATATGCTGCTAAATAACATGTGATAAGCCTAATGAAGTAAATCCCAAAGTGAAAATTGAGCAATAGCTCAAGCACAGAAATCTGTTTCGCAATAGCACCAAAATTTTTACGCAACAACAATAACAAAGGAGAGCTCAAAAGAAAAACATTAGGTGGCAAGAGCTGCAAATCAGGTAAAGCTGCTGACTGCAACAGAGTGCTTCCAACAAAATTTAGGCAACACAAAGGGGCGAAGAGGCGAGAGAGCACACCCGTTTTCATTGAAGCCTTTTATCAATCCCGCTTCCTTCTCCGGGCTGCGCCCCCTCCCACAGCAGGGGGTCCCTCATGGGACAGGCTCCATTCACCCTAGCCGAGCGCACTGCTCGCACACCCCCTCGGCCGCACAGCCCCCTCAGGAGCCCTCTCCCCTCACGCCATCACCGCCCGCACCCGAGCACCGCTGCCCCTCCCCGCCCGGGCACCCCGAGCCCCTCACACGGTGCTCACCCCGGCACAGGCCCGAACCCCCTCATCGCCGCCCCTCCACAGACACCCCTCAATAGACAGGCCCCGATACCCTTCACCAGGACCCCCCCTCTCGCACCGGGCGCTGCCCCGTGGCCCCACACCGACCTCCCAGCGCTGCCATCCTGGGCCCCGCTCGGGCAGCGGCTCCGGGGGCGGCCCGGCAGGAAATGTCACCGCGCCGCTTCCCCCGCTCAGCGCCGGCCGCGCACCCCGCAGCACCAACAGCACCGATTGGCCACCGCCCCCGCCGCCTGCCGGGATATGTAGTGCCGGCCCGCCGCCTCCGCCGCGTGGGGCCTGCCGGGAGTTGTAGTCCCTCCGGAGCGGGATGCCTGGGAGTTGTAGTTCTGGGGGGGAGGCGGGCCCTGCCCGTCGCCTAGCAACGAGGCGGCGGCGCCTGCGGGCGAGCCGCCATTTTGGGGCCTCCGGCAGGGCCTTGTCCCGGCGGTTTGGAGCCTGTTCCCTCCTCACCAGGAACACCCCGCAGAAATGGCCTTTCCATAGGAGTAAATTACCCCCTCCACCCGCAATCCCTGCTGAAAACCCGCAGGACGGGGCACAGAAACGCCTGCCAGCGTCCTAGTGCTGCAGGGATGTTCTCAGGGGCAGAGAAACATCAGGATGGGCCCATAGCTGTGCGAGGCTGAATTGATCTTTAGTAGAAACCAATAATCGGCTGCTTGGTCTGAAAGCTTGTTGTATCAGGAATATTCTTAATTTTTCCAGGGTTGGTAACCCCAGCACGCTGTGAGCAGCCAGATGAGCCCTACGTGTCCCACAGAGCTGCTGGATTACTGCAGCACACAAGGGACCATTTTGTTGCCCCTGACCCTTTATATTACAAAGCACATTTCTCTCTCCATCCCAGATGTCAAGTTCATGATAATCACCAGTTTTTTCAGTTTTCTGTAGCAATTTGCCACTGGGCTTATACTTGAGAACTTTGTCATTATCAGGCATTTGCTGTGGAAGAGGTTTTGAGGTTTTTCCTTTGTGAAACGCAATGGACAAAGAATTAAATAATGGAAGCATTGCAAAATAGTGTATATTTTTCCTAGTTTTACACAAAATAGATTTAATACAGCTTCACAGCTTTTAGCTGGGAAGTTTTGTTCAGGAGAAAAATAAAAAAAAAAAAAAAAAGCAAACAAAACCAATTTGAATAATATGTTTAATTAATTTCCCGTTAACTCTCAGAAATTAGGAGCCTGAGTAGGTGAGTGTTTCTCTAAAGCAGGTGAATTGAAAGGCAGTGCCACCCCACTGCTTTTCCTTTTGCTTGCAAGGCACAGCCTTCCCCTCCCACAGCAATTATCAGTGGTGTCCAGGCTGCTCCGATGATAATGCTGCACAGCACAGGAGTGATGGAGGCTCTGATGAGGGAGGTGCAAAAGAAAATAGAACTTCACGTCTGCAAATCGATTCTGCAGTTTTCCAATTTCCCCATCCAGCAATGGCACGGCCTGTGAAATTGTCCCTCGAAATCTGAAACGGAGGGATGGAGGATTCCTGTACTCTCACCCTTTAGCAAATGACATTGCCTGATACAGTTCATTTCCTTCGGTGTGGGCACGTAGGCCAGGCTGGATTAGTGTTAAAATGCAGAAACTGAAATGTAGAATGTTTTCTGATACAGATCCTGCATTGAACTGCCACTTTGCAGCATGAGCCTTTCTTGAAATAGCTTTCCTTTGTATGGTTTTTGGTGAAGCAAGTAAATTGCCATACAAACAGGTTTAGATGTGCTTTAAGAGGCATCAGTAGCAGCACTTTTGCTAAGGCTGAAGCCTTTCTCAAGTGGAATAACACCATCACCCTCTCCCCACCCTGGAAACCTCCATTAGCACTCCTAGGATGTAGCACTCCCCTGGAAGTCAGGGGATCTGGGTTTTTCACCCAGTTCTGCATACTTTTCCCTGGGACTCTGAAGAGTGAGATGTGCTGCCTGTGCAAGCTGCTCTGAAATCCATGGCAGTCACACACCATGTTAGAGCTTCATATAAACAGCATTTGCATTACACACAAATATTTGAGCCTGTTATTTCAGAAATTACAAGATGCTTAAAGCATTCCCTCTCCCTTCTGCTGCATCACTTTCTTTCTCCTGTCATTGTTTTGTCTGTGAAGTGATGAAGATCCATATTTGAGTGTAGAAGTGAAAAATTGGGTTTTTAGCTTGATGCTGCTACAAATTTCTTCATGCTATTGATAAAATAGTTTGATTTTACGAAATCTGGCTTCCCAGGAGACAATGGGGAGCTGTGAATAGATAGATTTATGCAAATCCTTTTATAATAGTTTTGGTATGTATTTTAATATTCTTGGTACTTTTTTCTTTTTCTTTGAGTTCTTCTGGCAGCAATGCACTGAAACCTCTTTTAGGATTTTGCAAGGATTCAAAGTCCTTGTTATGGAGGGCCTGGGATACTTTTACTTGTTCTTTAATTTCAACCTAATTTATCATTCCTGGAGACAGAGCTTGAAAACACACTTAGTGGTGAAATTTTCCCATTTGATATTCCAAAGGTTCAAAATAAAAATGAAATTATGTCAACTGATAAGGAACACACAGTCTATGTCTGTCTTTTATAAGTGGTTAGAGAGATTTATTCTTTATAAACTCACAATTGGCACTGTGTGCTGGAATTCTTTCCTTTAGAATAAAAATGTCTTTGTCATGACTCAAAAGAGAAAAGAGGAAAAGGAAGAAGTTTCAGGAGACAAAATACAAACATTTTCAGATATTTGAGAGCTTAGAAGGTACCCATAAAAAGAGTTTGAGCAAACAATGAAGTTATTGAAAAGGTTTTTCTTTGTCATTGCACCTGCAGAAAAACTGGTTCATCTGGTTTCCTTCAACATAGGGACAGAAAGAACATCATATCTATGAAGTGATTGGTTTGGGACACCTGGAAGGAATGTGCCCCAGTGCTCCTGCTGCACAAGAGAGGGTGCACAGAGCACTTTTGGGACAGGCATCTCTTGCCACACACTGTTGGGTGTGTAGGAAACTTCCCATGTTTTCTCCCATCAGCAAAATGAAGATAAGAAATGCAGCTGGACCAAAATTCAAAGAAAATGTGAACCAGGGTTGTAGTTTTAAAAGGGAATGAATTTTAATCTACATGAATATTCTCATTTTCATTTTGGCTATCATGTCCACTTTAAAGTTGGAGGAAGAGGTCACTGCATCCTGTTTTCCTTTTTTTCTTTTTTTCTCTGTTTTTTTCACTGAAAAGAGGGAATAATGAAAGGAAGGCACAGCCTATCCCCACATGTGCCTTATAGCCTGAAAAGAGAAAACCAAGGGCTGCAGAAGCTCTCTAGTTTTTCATGACAACATTATGAATGGTGGCGTTTTCCATGACTCTTGAGTTTAAACAAGCAAACAAAAATCCCACCAAAATAACCCCACAGTGATATCCAGCAAAATTGTTTACCTATAAAATTTAAATACAAACTAGTAAAAACCCCAGTATTACTTGCTAACTCCCAAATATGTCTCAATTACTATTTACAGTTCTTCAGTTATTTGCACCTGTTAATTTGCACTGTGACACTGTGAGAAGCAATAGAGCTGATGCAGCTCCAAAAACCCCTCATATTTTAATTGGAAAAATCTTGGTATTCACTGTGGAACAATCTAACCTTGAAAAACAATCTTTTACTAGGTTGTCTTTAATGCATAAAACACTGCTCATTTTCTGCAATTCTGTCACCGAGGGGCACATTAATTTAGTTGCACAATAATTTAATACATCGATCCATTGATCGGAGCAGAGAGGTTTTTGTTGAGCTGTTCCAAGAAATCCCACATTTCTTGCAGAATCTGTAAAGAGCCAGTTCTGGCTGTGGTTTAAGCAGGGGGAATTGGGGATCATGAGGGAAAGTTGCCCTTCAAAGCCGATCGATCCCGGCACGCTGAGCACAGCGGGCGCTCCATCAGCAGAGAGGGCAGGCTGGCAGGGGGCAATTAATGGGGCAGATATTGGAGTGCTTCCCTGATTACCCCATGCCGGACAGTGCTGAGCCAGCCTGCTAGAAACAAGAACCCTGATGAGATATGGCTCTGCTAATGTCAAGAAGTGCCACTTCCTAGCAGCAGGAGCAACTTTATTGAAACCATCTGTTGTTTTGGAAGGCACATGTGCGCGCACACACGTACTTCCTCCTCCCAAAGTCTTTAACCTTTCTCTTAAAGCTGACTGAAATCGCAGGGCTAATCCCTCCTTAATCTCAGAATGACAGGCTCTGCTGTGGTCAGCAAGTCCCAGCAGCTGCTGCAAACCAGGGTGACTGGTGCCATTTAGTGACGTGACAGCGATGCATCCTGGAGCAGGCGCTGCAGAACAAAACAGCCGTTCTTCTACTGTCAAAATAAAGTTGGGCAGGAGAAGTGTGTGAAAAAGAGAAGCCTGGGGTACCTGCACTGAGACACAAACTCAGCTGGATATCACTGCTCTGTGCAACACTGGGAACAGGAAGAGGAGATGAGAGAGTTTAATCCCTCTGAAAACTTCATTTTTCAGCAGGTATAACCCAAAGCCATCTGAAAGGGTATAGCCCTGTTCCAGCTTGTCAAGTCTCTAGTCATCATTTTTACAGTTTACAGATTCTTCCTTAAGACACCAGGACCTTTAAGCTTCTCGTGGCTATGTTAGAGCCATCAGAGCCCAGGTTGCCAGCAGAAAATTTGGCACTACCAGAGCAACCTCTGAGACTGAATTACCTCCAGCCTCTTTGCAAGTAAAGTATTTTTGTTGGTGTTTCATGCATATCTGTGTGCTTCTTATTTCTTATTCCTGGAAATGGTGTTTAAAAGCACCACTCACAAAATAACCAGCTCCCAGCTCTTTGGAACAAACACTGCATATCAGACCTGTAATCTCCAAAATCCCTCTTGCCAGCAGACATGACCCATATCCCCTGGGCTTCCTGGTCACTCTGTGAAACAAACCACACACAAATGTCAAATAATGCCCATGCAGAGCAGGAAAAGGTGTGTTTCTGTCCTTGTCTCCATGATTTGAACAGGTGGTTCAATCTCATTTCCAAGCCCTTCTGGCTATGTCCTCTGTATTTCCAGACAGCCCAGATTAAACAGACCTTTGCAATGATGAAAGAGGTAAGAACAGAGAAGAGCAATGATGTCTTGCTGCCTCTTTCCTCCATCCACTTCTGCTTCTGCCTGCATGTGTGTCACTGAAACTCTGCAGCTTGCATGGACAAACCCATAGCAGCCTCCACAGAAATGTGTCACTGGTGGCCTGACCAGTGACAACAAAGAACTGGGACTTTAATGCACTGCTGTAGATCTCACTGTGGTCAGAATGTGATTCAACTGTGCTCAAAAGAGCACAAATGGATAGAGAAAGGTAAGGGCAAAAATAAAGTGCCATTTCTGCCTGGAACAAGCCAAAAAAAGGCAAGAGCAAACTAGCTTTCCTCCTTAATTGTGGGAGCAGTGAAGCCAGAGGGATATTTTAGCAGAAAATAAACTTGAATTACTCAACACCATCCCGTACCCCTGGGCTGTTCTGAAGTCATCACTCAGAGCTGGTGTGTTTTTGAGTTCTTCCTCTCTTCAGGAACATTTTTTCTTTTGCATTTTGAAGAATTTGAATATAAAATATACAATTCCCAGAGCTGCAATAGGAACGAATGTATCATTCCCCTTCATCCTTTCAGTCTAAAGAAAACTGGAAGTTTAATACACTGGAGTTCTTTTTTATATCTCAGAAGTCCTGTAGCTTAAAAACATGCATCTCAGACCTCTAACTTTTAATGGTTATTTTTGAGTCGGTACTACTGTAAATATGGGGCAGTGTGGTGTTACTCAGAATGCAGAAAGGTAACAACCAGAAACAATCTTAACATCCTGGAGAAGGTAATGGATAGTGTGGCCATTTTGATAACAGAGGAAAGCCCCATATGGGGGAATAATTTTTCCCCACATAAGGGAATAATTTTAATACAGGGCATTAGCTTATTTTTTAAAAATAATGAAATAATGGGTATGTTACAGATGCCCCAATAACTTCCCTTATTTACTTGCCTCATCCAAATTCAATTACATAATTTATATTTTATGGACTATAATTATATTAAATTTGGAATATTTGACTGTAAAATTTCAGTTTACATATTTCTATTTATTGGCAATTTTTTACTTTCTCCTTGTGGTCAGTATCTTTATTATTGGATGGAGGGACATTGAGTTGAGGTCTAGAATGAGTAAGATAACTGGAAGTCAGACAATGGCTGGATTCCTAGAAATTATGTACAAATACTGCATTAGAATATACAAAAAGGAAGATGACTGATTCTGAAATCTAAAGCAGGAGGATGGATAGTGGGGTTTTCCATCATTTGACCCCCACCACCCACAAATAAGGTCACATGGGTTTTGGTCACTCATTCCTTTCCCAAGTAAAGCTTTTCCAAGTAAGGCTGTGTCTAATGCAGTCACTGAGCTTCAGCCTGACCCAGGGAGATGCAGCAGCAGTAGAGCTGTGGAGGTGCCAGCTGGGATCTGCCACCCAGTTTAGGCTCCTAAAGCCTAAGTGACTAAGCTCTTGGGTCCCTGGGCTTGTCACTGTACCTGGCTGTGCTTCCCCACATCCTGCCACTGAAGCAGAGGAGCCCTTCCAAACTGAATTCTTTTCATTTCTCCTCTACAAGTCTGTCTTAATGATCTATGGGAGATAATTGCCAGTTTAAAAGGCCATTTGGAAATCTGCCTTTTTGGAAGTCCTGACACAGCACAGCTTTAAAGCCTGGAACTGTGTTCCACATACAGGAGGCCTTGGACTCTCTCTGGGCTGCCCACTTTCATATCCTCTTGGATGGAACACTTTCATATCCTCTGAGCTTATGTATTTCATGGTAATCAGCTGTGGGATTTAACTGTGCTGAGACAACATGCCTGCTCCCAACCTAGCAGAATAAAGAAGAGCTTTCCAAATAAAAATAGTTAAGATGAAATGGTTTATATTATACTTGGACCTGGCAGAGCATTCACTTTTTGCTGTTGGGTAGCTAGGGGAAGGCTGTCCAAGGTTTCAGTTCTGATGTTTTAAAAATTACACTGAATACCACTATCTTGACTATGGAACATCCCTAGGGTGTTTTCATAAGCTGACATATAAATAAAAGTAGAAATTCATATATAGATATCTGTATTATCCTGCTCTAACATCTGCTCATATTTAAACTTAATTATTTTGGTCTGCTACGTGAGTTTAAGAGCAAACACTGAAGGCCACATTGGAATTGAAAATCAGGATTCTTATTTATTCATTTGCCCCAAGTCCCATGCCAGGCAAGCACAGGACATACAATTCCCATAGGAAACCTGAGACAGTCACACCAGGGATCAGGAGGGCACCCACGCTGGGGGATCCATCACTGCAACACCTGCACCTTTTCTAAAGCCTGGTTGTGCCTCCAGAGCTGAACCTGCTGATCAGCCAGAGCCAGAGTACAGACTGGTCTGGCTGGACCAGCCTGTGTTCCCTTGGGCTCCTGCTGAAATCTTCAGGCCATGCAGGCTCAGCCTTCCCTGCCCACACCTGGCTTGGGGAGAGCTCCTCCCTGGCTGGGAAATTACTTTTGTCTCCTGCTGCCCCAAACAAACAGGAAGGGAAAACTTGTCACCCACTTGAGGAGCCCAGGAATCAAAGGGCAGAGGAAAAGAATGTCTTAACTCATTTTCAGATTTGTCATGCTTGCTTGTCATAGGTATGAAAATCTCTGAGTTTGGTTCTTTTTACTAGTAGTAGCAATAGTACAAATGCTAAAAGGGAAAGTCATTTTATTGACACTTCCTTCTTGCAGAGACTGTTCTCTTTTCAAGCATGCACTGTCAGGCAAGATCTCACCACAGTCCCTCTTAGTCACCACTCTTTTTACATTTCAAATCAGGGGAAATTAAATTTTTCCTGTATTTGCCAAAGATGGCAATTGTACCTTAGGGATCTGGTAATTAGACAATTAAGTGCCATTTTTTGCAGCCAGCACAGCCACTCATCTAAAAGATTATAATCTTTATAAATAAGGATTTTATAAATTCAGATCTGAATAAAGGTTCATGTTTATCATTAAAGAAATTTAAACTTGGTTCTGTCATAGTCAATATAAATGTCCCTTGGAGGCAAAAGAAATGCTGAGAGAAAATTCACTATAAGCCAGACATTTCTCCACAGAGTAGTGGAAATGAAACCTGGGGCAGAACTTCATTCTTTCAGTGACTGAAATATCAACAGTTGGGAAAGAAAAGCATTTACTTGTTGAGAGGGGCTCCTGTGTGCTAATGGTGGAAGTCTTTTATGTCTTCCTGAATTTATATGCAGACTATTGATCCTGGCATTGCAGCTTTTATGTCAGGAGTAATGGACCGAAGCATACACATATTAAACATAATATACATAATTTGGGCATATATGTAATCCATTATGTATTGGATCTACTTTCCATGAAATATATAGGCCTGTCATTCAGCTGAACAGAGATAGACCTGGAATTAGATACAACACACATTCTTAAGTGTAAAGCATCTGGTTCAACTAATATATTAAACCCTCTCCCTTCGAGCCAGGGGCCAGGCTCAGTTCCTGCCTCATTGTTCTCCTCTCGAGCTGAAATGTGGGATTAGTTCCACTCCCTGAATTCAATGCATAGCTAAGCTTACCTGATGTGACTTGAGGACAGCTCCTCAGCAGGGAGGTTGGAAACCTAATAGTGGAACAGGAGCAGAGAAACTCCCCAGCGAGAGCAGCGCAGCAGCGTGTGAGAGCAGAGCTGCCACTCCAGCCTGGGCTGGGTGGGAGCTGGGGATTGCTCCTGGCAGAGCAGCAGGGCAGCACGCAGCTCCAGGAGAAGAGGCTGGGACAGCATCAGTGAGGCAAGGAGGAGAAACTCAGTGTCAGCATTTTGGAAAATTAGCTTGGTTGGAAAGGTCGAATTGAAAAGTTTGGGATTTAACACAGGAGTCTCTTCCAAAAGCTGTTTGGTTTTTCAAGAGCATCCTAGTTTTCTTTCTTAAATGTTACAGCATAGAGAGGAAAACAAAAGAATTAGCGATGGCAAAAAGGAGATGAGCCAACTCTGAGTGCCAGAGGAAGGTGTGAATGTCACACCACAGCACTCCACACTCAACAGCTGTGGCCACATCCTGATTTCTGCCACCTCACCCCCTGCCAGACCTTACCTGGTGTGTCAGAAAAACTCAGAGTGAAAGAAAGAGCACAGAAAATAAAGAGAACACACAGACCAGTGGAGAGCAGAGATGCCTTGCAGAGACAGGGAATTTGTTTCCTGTAGCAGTGATCTCACTCCAACCTCTGCTTGCCCAAATCTGTCCACAGAGCGCTGCAGGTACCAGCATTTCTGTGAAACCTGTCAGCAGCACAGCCCCAGCACTCTGCCCTCAGTGACACACTCCTGCCAGCAGCACTTGGCTGCTGCTGCATGCCAGTGATTTTAGTTTGCTCAGACACAAAGGGCTGGTGCAGATCCACAGACAAAGGGGATGTGTCACCAGTTTAGTGGCTTCTGGGTCAGGAGCAGCTCCCAGACAAGAGGCCAGGACAGTGGGCTGCCTGCTGTCATCATCCCAGCAGCCAGTGCAAGCCAAACCCCCTGGGTTACCTCTGCTGGGCTCTTTCCATGAGGAATACAAGATGGATGCTTAATGGCAGCACTAATTCAAATTTTCACTTTTAATTTACACCAAAAAAAAACAAAACAAAAAAAGCCAAAAACTACTTTGCATGACCCTGAGGTAGAAGCAAAGAAAACACACTCCAACTCTGTATTTTCTTGGCATTTCCCCCTCACTTTGCTCTGAGCCAGACTCTTGACTTTTACCTCTATTCTATTGATTTTGAGGCTGAGTATTTCTGAACTGCAACTGTGCAGCTCAGCATCACTTCAGAACCCAACAGAGCTTTGCTGTTTTACAGCACTGGAGGATCCTTAATCGAGGAGAATGCTCAGGAGAACAGCAGCATGTAATGACTGCAGTCCAATTTCCAACCAGCAATATTCATTTCAAGGCCAGGATCTTCCAGCCTCCCTGCACTGCCACACATTACCTGCCAAACCTTCCCACACTTGTGGACTGGAACAATACCAGAAATGTTGATTAGAGTTAGTCAGTAAATAACATAGGATGAAAACAAATTAGGTAGTAAAAGGACCCTTGAGAAATTAGGGAGAAAGCTCTCTAGCCTTTCAGCTTATTCATGATTTACCAGAAAGTTGTATAATGTAGCAGGCCTAAAAGCTAGCTAAAATACTTCTAAGACCAAAATACCCCAATTTGAATTGTTATGGTACCTACTGAAAGCCTGGGGAAGTGTTTAAAGTAACTTAAAAAGAAAACTGACACTCTCCCTTCCCCCCACCCCAAACCTTTGATTAAAAAAAAAAAGCAACAAAAATGCTAATCTTCTGTGGTTAAGCAGAAAGGCTTAAGAAGTGGCTGACAAACAACATGAATTATTCAGGGACAAGGTTACTGCTATTCCATACACATTGCTGCAGAATGCCAGTGCAGAGTCACACAAGCACAATAATTTCTACGAGTGTTGCAGTGATAAAATAGTTTCGAGTAACCTCCTTTAATTGCATCAACATAATATAGCCTTTCTGGATCTTTAATGCTCCATAAAAGACTCTCTAAAAATAAGGGCCTGATCCCAGCAGAAATTGAACAAGTTTTATATATGATGGGACTTCAGGAGGGCAAGTGTTCCACTGTGCTGGGTGGGTATGGTCAGAAGCAGTCCCATTCTTCCATCTGCTTTAGGGTTTCCATGTTCATAATCATTGCCATCTTCCCTAAAGAAACCTTGTCCTGCTGCAGCCTGCAGCCACATCTCTGTATCTGTACACAGGTACATTCCTTTAGCAGGAAAAGGGGAGGAGCAGGCAGTCTGGATTTAGAGTTGAATGACCTGGAACCACAGGAGGGAACCTTGTGAGACACTTCCTGCAGTGTTTGGGAGGAGGCATTAAGAGCCTCCACAAGGCTACTGCTGGCCCAGCTCCCAGCTCAGCAGCTTGGGGTCCACTGAGGAGCACTGGACACCTTTGTCTCCATTGTGCCTTACTTTGTGCCTCACCTGCAGCTCTGCAAACCCTGTGGCCTGCTGCCCCACAGAGCTCATTAAGAAAATGAGGGGAGTCAGAATAAGGGACTTATTCATGAGCTATTCTAAAGGGGGCTACACATGACCCAGCATCTCCAAAGCACACAGCAGGGCCAAGTGAATATATCCCTGAACAAACCCCTGCAGAACCAAAGGCCAGTCAGGACCTGCAGTCCTGTTAAAGAGCCCCTCAACCCACAAAACTCTTTATTGCCACTCATATCCACACAGCTGTGATTAGACTGTCAAAGGAGACAACTTGGTGCTGGTGTCACAAGGAAAATCATCTGATGCTGCAACACATCAGGTTGATGAGGAAGCCAACGTGGTTGCAAACAGCAATGCTGCTGACTGCACAGCTGTATGCAATGATTTGTCTTCTGTCAGTGGGTTTTGGAAGAGGATGGAAAGTAGAAAAACAGTCACAGAGAAGCTCAGTTACAAGAAAATCAAAGGTAAAGCTTCCAATTAAACACATAGCAGTCAAGTTAAAATTATAGGTGACAATTACTGTAACTTGATTAGGCACAATAGCAAATTCACTTCCCTAAATCACTTTCACAACTCTCCTAGGAGGTCTGAAAGATGTAGTATATGAGGTTCATTTAATTTCTAATGTAGTAATTATCACTACTGAAAAAAAAAAAAATAGCGGTGACAGACCCAGGAAATAAATTTAGCACTTGAGGTTTTAATAAAATTTTTATGTGCAACCCCGTTGCTTAGAAATTGTTTAATCAATCTTATCTGGTTCACAGACTTTCTGCTGAGCTTTTGCTTCATGTTATTACAAGGCAATATGCTGCAGCACCTTCTCAGCATCCCAAGTTGCAAAGCCACAATGCTGTTGTACCCAAAGCCAGTGCAAGCTCCTCTTTCAGCTGTGAACACCCAGAGTTTTGTTTTGTGCCACCAGTTGTTTTCAGGCTGCAGAGCTGGTGTAAGAGCTGGTAACTCCACAGCAGGGTCCAGTCCACTCTGCCTGGTCTGGCAGGGGTCTCTGCTCTAGATGTTAAGAGGTGTCTAGTGAGCTAAATCAGGTTTTCAAGACAGCAGTGTGTAGGAGATACTGCCAGTCCTGTCTGAAGGGGCTTCATGTTCCATTCTCTGACACAGCACCTGGGGAGGAATCCATCCCAGCCTCTCCTGGCCCCTCCAGGCTCATCCCACCTGGAGACCAGTCCAGTGGTTTGCTCAGGGGTAGTGGAAACAGAGAAAAGAAACTAAGCCTGCAATCCAGGACTTTCTCACGTTTTCCTGACTCCAGAGGTTTTTCCTTAAAATTTGAATTTTCCCAAGCTCCTGGGCACAGGTAAAGAGAATACTGAGCCAAGGTCTCCTGTCCTGCTACTTGCAGGGTCACTGCCCTGCATAAATTAAGCTGGAATGCTTTGTTTCTGTTTATAAACCAGGTCACTGGGAGTAGCAGGGAAGTTAAAATGCAGTAATTAGTATCTAGGAGGAAAACTCAGCAGGATTCCTGGACTATATCAGTATTTCTCTTATTTAACCTAAAAAAGTTCAGCTCCTCTGTTGAACCAAGTGGTTCTCACTTCTGAGCTGCTTAAAACTGTTTTAAAATGTGCCAGTGTGAATTAGTTAGCACCACTTTAGCTGGTTTGGGTAGCAGTCTGAAATTCAGGGAACAAGCATGGCACTTACTGGACTTTCTCCATTCTTGTGCATCACTTCCCTGAGATTTAGCTCTGTTCTTTCTCTTTGCTGGAACTCTCTGCCCCAACACACAGAACAATCAATCATCCAAGCTGGCTATTCTCTTTTCCTGTTTGCACTTAGTACAGTAATAATTTCTGGAGTGGCTAAAAGGTAAATTGATAGCCTCCAGATCAATTAAAAGAAATTCAATAAATATTTGGGCATCATCATAAACAAAATGCATTCAGGGCCCCATATTCCACTCCTGCAAAGGAAGTTTGTTAGGTGAGAGCATCTTAAAAAGGCACAGCCTGGCCCAGGTTTTGGTCCTCGGCACAGTTTCAGTGCTGAGGGCCTGGCAGGCAGTGGCAGTGCAGGATTGGTGCCAGGGCACAGGAGGCTCTAAAATTATGAAGCCAGAGCCATCCAGCATCTTCCAAAGCCTCATGAGACCAAAGATTCAGGATGCCACAAGTCCTCATTTACCCCTGGGGAGCTCCTCAGATGGGCAGTTAAATCACTTTAACCAGGCACCCCAAAATCCCCATGACCTGCAAAAACCCTGCTTTCACTTGTCAGTGCAGCATCAAAGCCAGAAAATGATTAATTAAAGCATGCCTGAAGATAGGAATTCTCTTTCTTGACTTTCTAAGTTGGCCTCTGTGTGTCATTTTGACACACTAAATAACTACAGCATGTAGATACTCAGTGCTATTTCATTTTGATGGCCTGTGTAGAACTGATGGAGCTGAAGGAAAGTAGCAAGGGAGGCTGTCCTCGAAAAAGCTGGGATGCAGAGGAACATTTGCCAGCATCTTCACCCAGAGCTGGATGCAAAGGCCACTGCTGCCATCTGGTGTCACTGTCACCGGTGAGGAGAGCTGGGACACCACAGGCAGGAGCTGCTGCTGGATAAATGAGAAGTGACTTGGTCCCAGACACAGGAAGGACAGAGATTTCTCTGGCAAAGGAGGGCTCTGCACATCCCAGCCTCACATCCATCTCCATCCCAAAGGAAGCCATCTGTGTGCTGTGTGTAACAGCAGGAGACACAAGAGAGAAGGGAGATTGGTTTCAAGCCTTTTTGCTGTCAGGAGACACAACCTGGCAGTGTGAGTTATGGATCAGCAGCTCTGGACATCCTGCTCCATAAAAGCCACTGGGAAATCATCAAAGGGGGAGGTTTGCAAAGCTACAGAGCAGAGCAAGGTCAGGTCTTTGGGAGCTCAAACTGCAGCTGTGGGGAGGAAGAGGCAGTGTCTCTGTCATGAGTCCAAGATCTTCGAGTTTTAAGCAGTTTTACATGAGAAGGCAGCATCCTCTGAAGGCTAAAATGCATCTCACATCTCCCAGAGAGTGGGATCCAATTATGCCCCCCACCTCATTAGATGAGCTTATGGCCCCTGTGGGTTTTTTAAGTGACAGCCATGGTGCACATGAGTAAAAACCCTGAGGGGGAAGGGGTTCAAAACTCATCAGCAGGCAAGGCCCCCAAAATGGCTCTAGGTTTGGGCAGCTGAACATTGATCATAACCTGGGTTTTCATCCTCAAATCTCACCAGGGTTTGTCAGCCCCATAGCCAGAGACACATCCCTGCACTTGCATAGGGAAAAATGAAGGGATACAGCAGCAGTGGTTTTCTGCTGTAAATCCTACAAGGTTGTAAATCCCACAAGGATTTAGATGTGGACTTGACTTTACACACTGTGAAGAGCTCCAAAAAGGTTGCAGGAGGTGATAAATGGGGATTGGGGTGTTGGCCACAGGAGGAGCTGTGTTCTATTCCCTGCTTTGGCAGAAATCTCCTGTGCTTTTAAGCAAATCATGTAGGTTCAGCACCTCACAGCCTCATGGGAGTCATCCTTTTACATCTGGAGACTTAGCCCAAGAGCCACAGCTCTAAAATGAAATTCCCCTGCCTTCCAAAGGTGCCCTGATGCTAAATCTCATCATGGGACTGTGGGTGCAAGGCTAGTGGGGAAAGAGGGACTGATAATCAGGAGGCCTTGGGGAAGATTGGAAGGGCAAACAGCCTGGGCAGACCTGTGTAGCCTGTTAAACCATGAAACTGCTTCAGAAAAGAAGAAAATACCTCTTAGGAGAATCTGTATGGATAGAAATGTGGTTTTGGGATCATTCCCTAGCTTGTTTCTGCATCCTCCGCAGTCTTGGTGTGGCCAGTTCCCTGCAGCATCTCCCATCAGGAGCCCAGGATGCCAGTGCTGGGGCAGGATGGGACCAGCAGCATCACCCCTCTGCTGTGTGAGGTCTGAGTGAGCTCCAGGCTCATCCAGGCTCTCCTGGATACAGCAGAGCCACACAACCCCCAGAAATACATACAACATTTCCCAAAATCCTTCCTTTTGTAGCAATTCCTGTTCTTCAGGCACTGTCCCATAAAAAAAGGGAAAAAAAAAGCATGAAATAAAACCAGCAGTAAGGGAATAGTAATTATTTGATCAGCTCCCAGGGTATCAAAAGGCAGTAAATTGAGCTTCAGTTTAAAAAGCAGACAATTTTCAGTGTCATACCACGACATCTTTCAAAGCTAATTTAACTATTCCATTAAAAAATGAAAACATATTCAAATTAAAACACCCATAAGATATGAAAGGAGGGAAAAAAGCCTTGTTGGAGAGAGGACATGAAATGCATCAGTAATTTCCCATCAGGAAACAGTTCCCTTAACTGACCATGACAGTCAAAGATGAAATAGAAATTTCTATATCAAACAGGAACACAAAGGAGAGCTGACCTTTGATCAAATGTCTGTTTGTAGTTTTGACAAGAAAATTTGCATTAAAATAATTTATGCTGGACACTTACAGGAGAAGTTAACTCCCAGCATGTAAAGGAAGAGAGAGGTCAAACCATCCTTAAACAGCCTGTCAGATGAAAGCCACACTCTCCCAGCTGCAGAGCTATGTGAAGTTTCCAGCCATTCAGGCTCTTTTTCTAAAATCCCAATGCTGAGGGTTTGTGATGCAATTTTTCAAAGTGCTATTTATGCAGGGGTGGGAAAAGCCTGTTTCAGGCAAACAAAGGCTTTCTCACACAAAGAAAACCCACTTTTAGCATAGCAGCAAAAGGCATATTAGAAAATAAAAAAAGCACCAATTAATTATAATATTTAAGCTATAGGCTTAGCTAATCCTCCTTGTCTTCCAGCAGGAAAAAGAAATTTAAAAGAAGAAAGCAAGCTGAGAAGGGAGATGTGGATCAGTTTGGACCCAGAGCACTGCCAGGGAGCTGCAGAGGGGTGAGTGCTGCTCCTTCCTGAGAGCAAATGTGAGTTCCCAGCTCTGCTGGGAGGTGCAGGTGGTGAAATATGCAGCTGGGAAATATCAGTTGAATGAGGTGTTTTGAGATGGTTACATAAATAAGAGGAATTTGTAGAAATCCATAAGAATAGGGAGATGTTTGGCTTATCTTGTCAGGAAAATTACTGCTGCTGCTTATTTGAGTTCTTACTACAACTGCACAATAACAACCATTTTTCATGCAGGTTTTTACAGATGGTTCCCACTAAGAGATTTACCAGATTCCTTCAGGGAATGATGCCCTCTGAAATACATGTGATAACCTTTTGGATTTTCTCCTTTCTTCCTAATACTTATTTACTATTTCCCAGCCTGCCCAGTTTCCCCACAGACCTCATTTTGCAGCCCCAAGTTTTAACCCTAATTTTCCCCCAGTAAGGGCTGTAGGACTGAGATGGATTTTTGGATGCTTCCAGGTCTCCTTTGTCCCTATACAGTGATTTATTTTGCAATAATGACTCACAATCACAGATGCTTTTAGTTTGTTAAGGATACCATGGAAGAACTCCTGAGTGTCCCCAGAGGGTTTGTTCTGCCTTTTAACTGTAAGTTGTGTCCCACTGCTGCTTCCCAGCAGGAATATTTTTCCAGGGAGGGTGTTGAAGGCTGAGAGTTGCCTGGGTCTGGCCAGGAGAGGTCAGTGAACACTCACACACAGAGCCCACAGCCTGCAAACCTGCTGGTGAAACTTCTGCATGCCATGGAAATGAGCGTTTGGGGCTGCCAGGAGGGGAGGTGAACATCTCATCCCACGGAGAGAAAGCACTCAGCGTCTTGGGAATGCAGGAGAGACATCTCCAGCTGATGTTTTCCATGGCTCAGTGCCTCTGCTTCCCTCTGCACCTCCCAGCTGATTGACCTGCAGGAGCCCAGATCTGTGACAGTGGCCTTTGTGCCAAGGTGACACCAGGGGTTTGCCCTCCAGAGAGGAGTGGGAGTGGGAAGAGAAAGTGAGCTGGAATTTTACAGCAACAGCCAAGTAACCAAGGTTCCTCTGCTCTGTTCCTTGGGAGTCACTGCTTTCATTCCTGTTTGATTAATTTTATAGATTTTGAGAGCTCTCCATGAAAACATCTATTTCCTGAACCTATTATAGTGTGCTGCTTATTTCAAATGTTCACACTCTTGGTGTTTCCTCTCATTGTGCTTTGAGATTTAATTAAAGATTTCTTCTGTTTCTTAGTAAAACAGTCCTTCAAAAATATGGTACTTTTTATATAAACTTCAATTTTAATCAAACATATGCAACAATATCAACACAGGTCCTTCCCTCCATCACCAGGCCCTTTAAAGGACAGGGTTACAAATATCATGTTGACCCTTTCACATATTTAGGTAATAGATAGTAGATACATGCTGATAACAGGCACACCCTCTTGTCCTGGGGGCTGCCAGGATATTAAATTAGCGTTTGGAAAGTGCAGTGAAATGCTTCTGCTGGGAACAGGTGCACAGCTCAAATGCTACCAGGGCATTTAGGTCAGGAGAGGAAATCCCCTGGTAAAGCTTACAGACAATTTACAGCACCCACAGAGAGGGAGGCTGGGACTCATGACTGAATTAAAATGAATTAAATCTCAGAGGGTGGGCTCAGGGCTGTGATCCCCAAGAGCAGCACAGGCAGATTTGCCTTCACCACCCTCTTTCTGCTGCTTGCTTAGTGCTCAAAAGGAAAGACTTCAGCTGAGCAACTTGAGCTGCTTGTCCTGCTGCTTGGAAATTAGAGCATCTCATTTCAAGCAGATATTATCTGACTTCATTTGAGCTAAACCATTTCATGCCAGTGATGAATCTTGTTCTCTAAATCAGAGCTGCCATACAAGAAGGAGATTCTTGCCCTAGTCCACCTGCTTCTTTACCCCAAGGCAGGGATTTTTATTTTGTGGCATCTCCACAGAGACCCCAGGGATGGTGTGAATGGTGTCTGGAAAAAAAAATAGTCCATATATAACCAAGAGAGAGCTTTCCAGAAACCCCAGGACCAAATCTGTGGCCACTGGAAATCACCTTTTATGAGTGTGGAAGAGTCTCCACCTGCTCCCTGAGGTCTAAGTATGCACAGGGGTGAAGGGAGCCACATCCTGAAATTCCTAAATTGCTGCTAAATTGTTCCTAAACTGATTTCCTACCATAAATAATA
Source organism: Oenanthe melanoleuca (assembly GCF_029582105.1). Lineage (NCBI taxonomy): Eukaryota > Metazoa > Chordata > Aves > Passeriformes > Muscicapidae > Oenanthe > Oenanthe melanoleuca. The sequence continues at coordinate 5,316,515 of NC_079346.1, forward strand.
AGCAAAACTTATGGGTGAGAAATCCCCATAGTCCTTGGAAGGCAAAATCCAAGTTGGGTGGCTACTGCTTGTCCCCAGTAAATGTTTTCCAGCCAAGCTCAAAGAAGCCAGAAATGGTTTATGAGTCATTGCTTGCTGGCCTCTGTGGCACAAGGTCTTGGTGCTGCAGGAAAGCAAAACCCCCTGGAGCAGGAGGCTGGGAGGGGTGAGGCAGCTCCCTGCAGCACACCGTATCAAGCCATGGGAGAAGAACAATGTTCTGCTTAAAAAAACACCAAGCAAACAAAATAAAAATGAAAAGTAAACCCACAGCAAAATCAGCAGCACTGCACTGAAGGAGCAATGCACATGAGCTGATCTGGCTGTCAATATCCAAATATTTCACTCCAGGGAGGTGCTCTCTGCTCTTCCCCTGTGCCCTCTGTGCTCCTGGTGGTTTGATTTGCAGCCCAAAGCCACAGAAGCTCTGAGTGAGGACAGAGGGGTCTGTCCAGCTTATTTCAAGTGCAGCCTTCCAGGCCTGTAAAGGCACACCATAAATCCCTCCAGCCCTGGGAAGAGGCAGAGGAAGGTCCCAGGAGGTGGAAGGGGACATGGCAGGGACAGCAAAGCCAGGGCAGTGTCAGAGCTGCTTTCATGTGCTGCCAGCACAGCCCCCCTGCCCCAGCTCCTCCAGATAAAGGGTGGGGGGTCAAGGAGCCCTCCCCACCCTGGCACCACTCCTGGAGGCAGGACTGGGGCTCAGCACCCCTTGGCAGGGCTGTGCACCTGCTGGTGTGACTTGTCCCCACTTTGTCCCTCCTTGTGACCACTGAGGGCATTTTATTTTCCTCCCCTGGATAGTCCTTGGCTTTGTCAGCTCCTTTCCTTGCATGCTTAGGAAGGTGGCCAGAGACTATTATAACATAGAAAAGCTTCCAAATAACCTCAAAAATAAAAAACTTCCAGCACACACTCTCATAAGCCCTGGCTGGGAAGAGCCTCATTAACCCAGAGAACATTCAAGGACACACTTAAGCCCCACTGACACCTGTGTCAGTGTCCAGGATCCCAGAGCAGGGGTGGAAAGCTATCCCTGGTCCCTGGATGGTGTCTCCAGCAGGGCTTTTTGGTTCCATTTCACTGTTACCTCATTGCTACCAAACTAAACTGAGCAGAAACAACCCTCAGTCTGTCACCCTGCTGGTGCTCCCTGTCCAGAGCCTGGTGAGCAGTGACAGGCATTGCACAGGTCAACAGAGGGACAGCATCAAAAGCCAAAGCAGAAGGATTTGGCAAGGAAAAAGTGTGAAGTGGGTTCACCTGGAGGAGTGCAGAAAGCTGAACCCCTGCCAGAGGAATAATCTGGTAAACTTCCTAATGAATATTTCTGCAACACAAAGTCTCTTTGTGGATTTAAATTAATCTAAAGCACATTCATTAATTCATAGCTAGGAATTGAATTATATTTTGTTGCTGACCTCCATGTTGTTTGTCTGTAACTAGATTTCCCCTTAAAGGCAGCAGCACTATTTAATCATAATGCCAACCTTTGGATCTACTTCAGCAGCAATTACCCTGAGGTTTGACTTTGATATAATTTATATTTCAGAACACATCATAAATAACTCTTTCTTCTCCTTTCAGTAGGGCTGTGTGAATGTGCACAAACACATGGAAATATGAATCACAGCCTATTTATCTCATTCAGTCTGTGTGAGCAAATGCTGCTGCCCTGGCCACATGTCCCTGGCCACCCCTGTCTGCCCCATGGTGACATTTTCATGTTCTTGTGGTGTGAGATGAGAGCTGTGTGTGCTCCACCAGCAAAACCACCAGGCAGAGAGTCCATAAGATGAACCAAAACCCCTTGCTTGGATACAGAAGGAAGACAGAATCAGTGCAGGTGCCAGTTAGGAAGAGCCCAAGAACAAAATTTGAAAGGCAGCAGTATAAGATTCCCAACAACCCTAATAAAATTAACCCCAAAATCATCAAAAATCCCATGGCATTCTGCTGGTTTGGATCAGGTAGCTACAGAGCTGCAATTAGCAGGAGAGGTAGCCCGTGCTAGAGCAAAGCTGGTGGCAATGGGCACGTTTAGATGCTGTGTGTTTAACACACAAGGGACTGTTCATCCTGGTGCTGCTGACTAACCCTCCCTCTGAGTCACAGGAGGGTTTGCAGGGCTGTGTTCGTGAGGGAGCCACAGTGGAGGTGCAGCACGAGCTCTGGCACTCTGCTTGCCCAGCTGCTGGCAGCAAAGTGCAGGATTTTCAATGTGTCTGTCAAGGCTGGCAGGAAGGGGAGGAAAAACTGCAGAAATCAGTGTGTAATGAGCAGAGTTGGGTCTTCACAGAAGAAGTGGGGTTTTACTGTTGTTTAGTTTGTTCTGGATGAGTTTCACCCAAGAGGATGGCAGATTGTGGAAATCATTATTCATTGATTTATTTTTTTTTTCCATTTTTATCCTCATGTGAAAATAAGACCACAAAGTGCTTCTGCAGGAGTCCAACGTAGCCTTGCAATTAAATTCAAGTTGCTTTCATGAAGAATGACAGCCCAGTGGTGGGAAGAAACCTGCAAAAACAATGTCAAAGTAATCAAATAACATCTGTTAACTTCTGCTCAGGAACAGAACTTCTGCCATCTCTCAAAACCTCCTTAATCTCAACAAACACACAATAAACCTGCCTGATGGAGGCACAGCTTTCCTGAATCCAGTAAAAGCCCATGGCTTCCCAAATCCTGAGGTGTTTCACAGAAATGTTTGTCACATCCCAGGTTGGGTACAAACCCTGCATTTTGGCTGCCCTGGGGCTGGTGCATCCCAGATGAGGCAGCCCAAAGGGGAACCTGAGACACCAAGCATCTAAGCCATAAATGTAGATATTTGTAAAGGATGGGAAATTCCCATAAATCTTTCATGTTGCTCAGCCAGCACAAGGGATCTGAAATGTGGGGGCTTTGGAGCACCACGATGCCCCTTGGCTTTACACTGATTTTTCAAGGCACTTTCTGTCCATCCTCTGCCTTCCACATGGACCAGGTGGGCCCAAAAACAATATCCCTGGCAGCAGCTGTGCTTGTGAGCAGCCTGTGTTGGGAAAGAGCCCCTGCCATCACTGCTGGCCTCTCCCATCACTGGAGAACTCAGCCAGTGGCTTCTGTGTCAAGTTTAGCTTTGTGCAGCAGGCTGGTGGGTCAGGAGCCCACCCTGAAGGCTCCAAATGGGAGAGACAACACTAATGCTCATCCTTTCAGAGCAGAATTCCTGTTTCTGCTTCTCAGCTTGGACAAGGCTCCATCACCCTGTCAGGACATCAAGTCCTTTCCTGGCCACAAGTCACCCAGTGGCTGATCCAGCTGCACAATCCTCTGCCACTTTTCAATAAAAAGCCTTTGAGGTAACAACCTGTGTTTTTTTCTATCTGATTATTCTTCATTGGGATGCTTATAAGTGAAGTGCCATCCAGAGACAGTGGCCATGGCCCATAAATTTAATTACTAACCTTTAATTCATGGGTGGCAGAAACAGTTCTTCAGGCATCTGAGTTAATCAGGCTTTGCTGACAGTGGCAATCAATTGTTCAGCAGCCTGCTTTTTGCTTAATTACTGTTGGACTACATTGCATTTTCAAAATGTCAAGAATCCTCTTTTAGAAATGCAATAAATCATTTCCATGTGGTGTGCCAGGCTGGGGTAGGAGACTATTATTCTCTCACACCTGACCTTGGTTACAAGGAACAGAAATGGATCATTTACTGTACCAGTGAAATATCATTTAAGGAAAAAATGAGTATTAACTAAGAACTTCAACTCACTGAAAGGAAAAAGAGTTATTTTCTGGCCAGGGAAGATGCTGGCAGGGGGATGTGGCTCCATTAAAACTCATCTGTAAATGAGGCACCATCTACACTGGGAATCAAGAAGCAGGACTGTGCTCAAGTGTGCTGAGAGCAGTACATGGTTGTGGCTGGTGTCAGCCAAGATGATATGAAGATAAAAGACATCCTCTGAGAATGCTGCCAGAAATAAGATGGAAGAGGCTCTGTGGAATCATATGGATCACATTTCCTTTTTCATTGTGTTTAATAGAAAAGTTTTTCACCTCCCAAGGGTACCAATGAAAATTTTCTTCAAACCAGAGGTAGGATGAGTTTTTTGGTTTTCTTTTTTCATTAAACATACATGCATTCAGAAAAGGAAAACCTTTTTTCCCCTCTGGAAAGCAGAGCTGATTAGAGCCAGGAGCCAACAGCAAACAAACTGTGATCTAGAAATGAAAATGAAGCAATAAAATGTTCAACACTTGCAAGACAATAAAAAACATTTCTTAGAGGGGAAAAAAAAAGGAAAAAAGTTACAAAAGAAGTCTCTAGCCTAAACTAACATCGCTGTTTTCCTAATTTGAAACAGATTTAAGTTTTCTCCCCATTTTTGCCCGTGGCACCTGTCCCCCCAGGAGTGTCTAAGGGATTTCCTCTGTGTCTCAGCTCTCCCCATGTCCCATTCTCTCCTCACCATGGCCACCACCCATGCAGCTCCTCCAGGAGAGGGGCAACCATGACCACCCCATGCCCAGGGTGCTGGGGGGACTGGGGGATTCGTGTCCATCTGTCCGTGCTGTCAGCTCCCAGCAGAGCTTTGCTCTCTCTTTTTTCTCTCTGTTTCACTTTCCCAGCTTTGTCCAGAAGGCAGCAGCACTAGAGGGCACTGCCTGCACGTGTGAGAAAAGGGGACACATCTCCAGCCATCTCCCAGGACACCCAATTTTGGCTGTTTGCTGCCACCTTCCCTTCTCTAGGGAGAAACGTGGAGCCAGCTGGGACCATTAATTTCCCTGGCTGCAGATGGCACAAGGTGATGTACAAGAACACTCCCAACAAACAGATTTGGGGAAGCCAAAGTGAGACATGGTCAGGCAAGTTTGTCCCAGCCCCAGAACAGGCAATGAAACAGCTGCACACACATTTTGGCCAAAAAGATCAGGTCATGCTGGGGGTGTCCAGGAGCACAGGGAAGACAGAGCCTCACAGAGCCCCTTCCAGCTGTGCTGGGGGGAATCTCACTGCTGCATCTCTGCTCCAAACCCCTCCTGTGGGCAGAAATTCCCTTCTGGATCCAGCCACATGGGTGAAAACAGCCCATCCTCCTGCTGCAGCAGAAAAGACTCATGTCTGGAGAGAACTGCTAATTCAGATTAACCCAAGTGTGTGAGCTACAGCCCTCAAGCAGAGTTGAGCTCTGCAGGGTTGCAGGGAGCTTCTAGCCCAGGTGACAGAGGAACTGAACCCCTTGTGTTGCCAAAATCATCTCAGTGAGCCCAGAAGGGGCCAGGCTCTGCTGGCAGCACCTGTCACAGGTTTGAAGCCCTCAGCAGCACGACTGCTGCTTTGGTCCCTCTTTCTCCAAGCCATGTCCAGCCTCACCTTGCCCCACAGGCTCCCTGGATGTCACTTCCACACCAAAAAGCCACCAGGCTTGGACAGTCTGCCGTGTGAGATGAAGTCCAGACAGAGCCAGGCTCCCCAGTCTCTCCTCTGGGGCCCTGCAGCTGAATTGACACTCCTGTGACTGATTTCTTCCAGCCTCAACTATTTCCCTTGATGATCTGCCCTAATGGAAAAACAGCTTTTCCACCTTTCAAATGAAAGCAAGATAAAAAATGCCTTCCTGGTTGAAAAAGCACGTGGAAATGCTGCCAAAGAATATGCATGTTAATAACATATCCTTTGTATGAGAAGACAGTGATGAAATTTCAAGTGATCTCTCCAGAATACAAACAATACCCAGAGAATGGCAAGGAGATTAAAATAATCCTTGGGATGCCTTTCAGTTTTCATGGCTTTTGTCAAATAAATAAATAAGTACAAATTAGCAGTGTATTACAGTCTCCCAAAAGCTGGTGTTTCCACCCCAAAGGATTCCTCTCTGCAGTTAACAAAAACTACTTGCATAGATAGCAGGTCCCCGAGGCTGAGGTGTTATTTCTGAAATAAATTGCTTGTTTGAAAAATCACAGGGAAATCATTGTGTTTGGGATGTTTGAAGACTTTTCTAATTAATCCAGGAGCGTGAGGGGAGGGCACAGATTCCCTTGTCAGAGCAGGGTTTCTCCAAGTGCTCAGTGTGAAACTGAGCCTGCAGCCCCAAGGAGTCTGGGGATTTGTTCCAGAGGAGAATGACTTGGTCATGCTGTTAAGACACTTTTTTTTTTCACCAAGCAGCAGCCAACCCAGCTATTTGTTTTGCAGGAATCAGGAAATGCAGCACCACAACAGAAGATTTTTCTGCAGAGAGGGACAGACCTGCCCTTTCTGGGGGAATGCCTGGGCTCTGCTGCAGGGGAATGTGTTTCCTTTTCCCACAGAGGGAAATGATGCTGCCTTGACACCCCTGAGCATTCCTTGGCTGGGAGCTGCAGGGCCAGAGCAGCTTCAGAAATCTGCACCTGCTTCATGGTGATTCCTTCTTCCTCCTGGTTAGAAAAAAGAAAAACAGACACTGGCATTCCCAAGAGAGGGAGGTGAGGCCCTCACTCAGCAAAGTCATCTCCTGTGCTTTGTGGGAGTCCTTTCCACATGCTGGCACTTCCCTGCAGAGCTCCCCATGGTGCAGCTCAGCCCTGTAGAAAATCCCTGGGGCTGTGGCACTTCCACAGGGCACACACCCCACATCCAGAGGGATGAGCCCCTCCAGGACAGGGCTGACCCTTAAAGACACAATGCAAAAGCCCAGGATGTCCTTTGGGCTTTGATTTGTTAAAAGGGGAATATTCTGTGTTAATTAAAAATAAAAGTGGTAGTCTGTGATGAAAATGCCATGAGGTATTCCTTGCTGCTGGAGGAACAGATTTGGAGACCAGAGAAATCCACACAGGAAGATAACACCCTCCTTTTGGCCTGGAAATGCCCAAGTTCCTGTGAGTGACCAGACATCCAGCCCCTAGAGTGCTGGGCTGTGGATTTTGGCCCCAGGGAGATGAGCTCACTGGACACAGGGCTGCCAAGGACAAAGCACAGGTACACAGGCTGCACCTGGAGATCTGTGTGTTCCCACACAGCTCCTGCAGGTACAGGTCATTCTTGGCAGCACCCACTCCTCCAGTGCCTCCTCCACTCCCTGCCACCTGTGAGCTCAGCCTCCTGGAAAAGAACATCAAAGTGAATGGGAACACTTGAAAATGTCTATAGGATGGAGCAGTTTCAGGATACTGATATGTGGAAATGACTGTGAACCCTACCTTAGGGAAAAAACCAAAAATAATCCCCCATCCCCAAAAAAACCTCAAAACCAAAATAACAAAAAAAGGGTTCCCATTTTTAAACTGATTTAATTAAAATAAAAATAAATATGGGGCCTTGCTTTGTAAATGTGTACTTATAGAGATAATCCTCTCACCCTTCATCTCTGCCAGACTGGTTTAGCTGCTTCTCTGGCAGATTCCCCATTGCTTCCCCATCCCCAGCCCTCCCATGGCCCCTCTCTGGGTCTGTGAGTTCTGGATGGTGCCTCACCCACAGCTTCTACAGGCTTGAGCAATCCATCCCTGCTCCTCCTGGAAACACTTGCCCTGCATCATTCTCACAGACATTTCATGCATCACAGACACTCTGCAGAACTTTTTCTCTAAGCACCTTCCAACACTTTTGCAGCTGAGAAGGACATGGAGGGCTTTGGTTTCCATCTTTTCCATGTCCTTGGTGTCCTCCTGGAGCCCAGTCTCTTTTCACACTGACAGCTGAGGAGCAGAGCTCATCACAGGCATGGTGAAACAGTAGGATGCACCTGGGTCTGTTCAGCTCCCAAAACCCCTGCCCAGCTCCTGGAGGCAGGCATGGAGACCATGCTGGGCTGCCATGAGTGCATGTCATGAGAGAGGTGCAGCTGGACAGGGTGTCCTCAGACTCCTTTTCATTATTGGGAAATCACACTGGTTTTCCCATGTCTTATCCCAGAGTCCAGACCTTGCCCCTTTCCTGGCTGGACCCATGGACAGGACTGAGATCTTAAACCACCAACCTTCACCCATCCCATTCCCCTGGCTGTGCTGGGACTCCCCAAAATGTGCTGGAGACAGAGAGAAGGGACAATGTGAGCAGCACTGAGGAAGCCCATGGCCCCCTTTGGTTAATGGCCCTTGCAGTGGGCAGCACAGTATATTTTTACTCATTAAATCAAAGTGGCTGCTCCTTGCCCTTCAAGTCCCCAGAGAGCAACTATTCCTGATAACAGCCAGTCCCCACAGACTCATTAAGCTTTCTGGAAGCTGTTTGCAGAGGCAGGGTGCTAATCTATGAAGATAAGAAGTCAAACCTTTCACTATGAGGACGTTTTTTACTACTTGTCTCCTGCTCTCCCTCGTAATTTCATCAAAGGCCAAACCTAAAAACCTATCTAATCTGTCAGAAAGGCCAATCTAATCTATCATTATTAAACACTTTTATAGAGAAAAATGGATTGCAACATTAGAGAACTTGTGATTTAGCACATGAAAGAGATGGAAAAAATGTCTCTGAAATGACAAACAATACTAAATCTGCTTTCCCAAAAGAGCAGATTAGCTGGTGACACAAATAAATAAGTAAATGCAGTTAAAACTGCTTAGGTTTATGGCAAGAGGTGTAGAAAATGCCTGAGACTTGCCAGTGATAGCCTTTTTGGCAGAAATAGATTTTATTTGGCTTACATTGAAATGAACCTTCACCTACTCTGGGAGCTCTGGGAGCCAAGTGCCTTGGAAGCAAACCATGCAAGGTCTTGGAAAAGCCATTGAAAGGTGGTGGGTGAAGAGAGGGATGGTGTTTAATGTAGGAAGCATGATGGGGAGAAGATTAGTACTCATATAGTCTGTGGAGAAAAATGGGCTTTTCCAGAAGATAATCAAAGACAAGGACAAAATCCAGCCCAAATGTCCTTGTGGAGCAATTCTCAACACTTCCCTCTTGAGGCAAAGACCTGGGAGAGATGGGACCTTTCCCTGTAGACACAGAAGAATTGTTTGTTCCATCATTTCCATCTGAACAGGGAAAGGAGAGGTCTGGCCACAGGAGTTTTGGACTCTGAAAAATTCAGATTCTGAGCCCTCCTTGCACCCACAGCTGAGGTGCCCAGTGAGGTTCAGAGCTGCCTTGCAGCAGCAGGGCTCTGGCACTGGGTGCTGAGCCCAGGGCTTTCTGCTGGAATAGTCTGATTTCAACAGGGGCAAACTTGTCACCATCACAGACAGATTAATTAGACTTGGCAGGTTTCTCACTAGTTGGGAATGAGATCTGTTGCCATGAAAGTGAGGGGGGGAAAAGAGGTGATTTGTACAGGGGATATATTTGCCTGGGCACTGTTGGGAGCACTCCCTGGAGCAGTCAGGCTCCAAAGCTCAGTCTGTGCTGAAGATGGCACTGGGATGTAGCAGCAGCCCCAGCCCTTTCTTCCCTCAGCTCCTGCAGTGCCAGGGCAGGACTGGGCTGGGGGTGACTGGGCTGTTCAGCCACCCCTTGCATTGCTCCAGCATGTGCTTATCCAGGGATTAACTCAAGCTCTGCCACCAAACTGCAGCATGAGCTATGGATGGCATCATCTCCCTGCAGAGCAAATTCCCCACAGCAGGGGAGGGATGCTGAGCCTGGCTGTGATGCCTTAAGCTGTAGCTTGCATATTTTCCAGATTCTGTTCTGCATTAGCATTTAACTCTGAACTTCATATGAAGTGCTAGCAAGTTCTCCTCACAGTCTAGTTTGACAAAACAATCCTTTTCCAGCCCCAGAACCAAGGACACAGCTGCAGCTTCAGGCCCAAAAAGTGCAAACAGCACAAATTGAGGAGAGAATCTGGGAGGATGGGACTGCAGAACCTGGAGCTGGAATTGGACAACTAACCCCAGTATGGAAATGGACCAGAACTTATGAAAGGGTGAAAACTCATGCCTGTCTGTCCACCTTGGGTCCATCAGCCAGGCTCTTATACTGCCCAAAGTGGATCTTTTGAAGGCCTTTTAATACCTTATTCCTTTAACTCTGCCCAGCCTCTGTTCTAAGCAGCCTCAAGGCATCAGCTGTGCCTGCGAAGGGCTGAGAACAGCACGATCCCACCTGCAAAGCAGGATGTGTGCCCGACCCCTCCACTGACATTCAGGCTGCAAATCTGCTCTTGAACTGCTCTGAACACTTCCAGATTTCCAGCAGTTCAAGGGAGATTTGGCAGGGCTCGCTTGTGCTCGATTTTATTTCAGATGCCATAACATTTGGGCCTTTTTATGCAGCTTTTGGCTGGTGTTGAAGCAATTTCTGTCTGTTTCTTCTTTCTCTTCCTCCTCTCCCTTGCCATCCATGGTGGGAGGCTGACAAAAGTCAGTGACTCAGCCCCAGAAGAGAATGGAAAACTCCAACAGGGCTTTGAATTAAAATGCAGGCAAGGAAGGAGAGACCCAAGGGGAGGCTGGAGAAAGAGAAGGAAAGGGATTGTAATGAGAAAAAACATGAAGAGAGCAAATAAACGCTCTATTTGAATAAGCAAGCAAGAATAAATTCTTACAGGAAAGTCGTTTCTACTTCACAGGCTGGGGAAAGAGAAATTTGCACACAAAAAAATCCTAATTTCCTAAGGAATTTCAGAAGCTGCAGAACTATAGCCTGATTAAGCACAAATTTGTGTCTTCAGTGCCCTTACCAGCACCTCCTTTCCTTGCTCTTACCAAGCAAGAAACAGACTGTCTTTAGGTCTTAAAATGTGAGCAGGGAAGAAAAAAGTGCCCCTAAACTTCATGGGGTGTGGGAGACATCATATTAAAATCCAGCAGTGGGTTTGAATGCCAGCCCTTCTGTCAAATTCCCACTTATCACACAGGGGCTGTGCAAGTTTTCCAGTTCCTCAGGACAGCTGCTGCCCCAGCATTTGTGCACATTGTGATGGGTGTGAGGATACCCACGTCCTCCCAGGCCATCTCAACACCAAATTACTCAGCTCTTTGCTGCTCTGGGTCCTTGACATGTCTGTGCAACACACCATGGAAAAATTTCAAGGTCTAAATCTGCCATTTTGGGCTCCCTCAATGGCTCATTGTGTGGAAGGGTGACAACCAATGCATTGTCCTGGCAAACATTTCTCACTCTTCTGGGTGAGCCTGGCCCACTCTAAAGAGCTGCTGTCTTTTGCTTGCCACCACACCACCATATCTCACACACCCATGGCAGCCTACTCACTTCCCATTCACAAATCCCTGCCCTGAATAACACCAAAGAGTTAAGGCTTTGTCAAAAGGTTGTGCTCTGGGAAGGGAAACTGGAGGAAAAATGGCTTTCAATGCAATGCAAGCATAGACAATACTGTTTTGTAACTGCTCTGTTTGATGTGCAGTGACAGGAATTAATCATTTTACTTAACAGAATTACTCTTTGTTATGTAAACTTTGTAAAGTCAGTCTCATGTGACCTCTTTCAATTAGGAACAAATTGTTTAAAACGTTGTCTTTCTGAAGGCCCAGTATTCCTAAGCTCGACCTCGGGGATGGGCTGTCATTTCGCCCTGGAGTACTCACAGCTGTGCACTTCCACACCAAATGGAGACCAAAATGTGCAGAATTACTCTCCTTTTTTTTTTTTTTTTTTTTTTTTTCCCCAACAGAGCAAGCAATCCCTCTGTCCCTCTGCACTTATTCCAATATGGGGTGAACATTTGTTTACCATTTCATTTTCAGTTCTGACACAGCTGGATGTGTTTTTATAGGTTTCTCATCACCTCAGTCTGCAAGCACCTCAATGGTGAGAACAGACATGCATTCTGAGAGCCCCTTGGAGAAAAGGAAGCATTTTCCATCTACCAAGAGAGAACCCAGACCAGAAAAGAGGAAGCACCCCATCATCAGCAAATGAAAATCATTTCTTCACAAAAAAATAAGTAGAGCTAATGTCATGCAGAAAGTCTGTAGCAGGGCCAAGAAGAGCCTCCAGAGCTCCATCATTTCACCCCAACATCTCAGCCTCCTCTCCTGGTTCCCATAACCTTGAGAGCTGCTGCAGCTCCCTTTGCTGCCAAACAGTTTCACACAAATCATTTGACCTGGCACGGCTGGAAGTGTCCTCTGTTACACAGGGATGCTCAGACTTTGCTGTATTGGCCATGCTGAGGCACAAAGTGAGACTGCCAGGCTGGTGTGGGCACCACAGCTTTGCTTTCAGAGCTGCTTGCAGAAGTGAGGCAGCAGCAGCCTCAGGGTGTGAATGCCCTGCCAGTGCTGAGGATAAATGAACCACACCTGATGGGCTGTGAGTTCAGCCCCCTTTGGAGATCCCATTTCACCTCTGCTGCCCTTGGAGGTGGCTGCCCATGTTCCACTCCAAGCCCATTGCACCTCTTAACCTCTCTGGCAGCATCCACAGGCTCCAGTTTTGTCCTCTTGATGCTGTGTGCAGCTACTAACCAGCCCTGATTGCTCTGGGTGATAAAAGCATTTGCTCTGGGTGTTTCCCATGCATAATGCAGGGCTTATGCTGGGTCCAGGCACTTTCAAAGGCTGGCTGTGCAGCTTGAGTTAAGAGCCCAATCAGAAGTTACTCTGCTGCTTCCCTTTGAAAGGCTCCGGCTGAACTTTGATCTCATTTCCCTGCTGCATTAAGAAAAACCAACCTGCCTTGTCCAGACAAGGTGAAGGATCATATCCAAGGGCTTTCAAGTGGAGTTGAGCCATTAAATACATCCTCTGAGATCAAACACGTTCAGAGATTGCAGAAGGAACAGTGACAGCGGCGCCTGTCAGCTGAGCCTGTCCCTCCTGTGGCACTGCCCTACAACTCCCAGGTGAGGGTCAACCTTTTCTTCCAGGTAACAAGCAATAGAACAAGAATGAACTGCCTGAAATTGCACCAGGAGAGGTTTGGATATTGGGAAATACTTCTTCACTGGAATGAGCTGCCTGGGGAAGTGGTGGAATCACCTTCCCTGGAAGTGTTCAAATAGCAGGTACATATCATGCCTAGGGACATGGTTTAGTGGTGGGCTTGGCAGTGCTAGGTTAATGATTGGACTCAATAATCTGAGAGTTCTTCTCCAACTTTAATTATTCTGCAGTTCTGTGCTGGCCCATATGGACTTCCCCAACCTGCAAATCCCCAGTATGGCCTAGGACTCACAGCTTACCCCAGTGTAAAGTGAGCAATCTGTGGGCTCTACAAGGCTGGATTAAAGCTGTTAAACAGCAGCCCAGGCTTCCCCCAGAAATCCAACCACTGCAGTAAGTTTTTCTGAACATCTTCCCATGGGAGTAGGTGAACACAACCCCCAACCCCTCCAGGTGAAAGGAGGGAGCCCCAGGAGATTAAGCAGGTGCATGGAGGGGTCTGGGGAGACTGCAGCACAGCTGATATCACAGCTGACATCCCCAGGGACTCCAGCCTGGACTTTGCAGGATGCTGTCAGGATGGACACCACGTGGGCTCATGCTCTGCAGTAAGCCATGCTGCAAACCAAACCCCACGAGCAGCAGCTTCTTGAGCAGGCAGGCTGCAAGGATCTGCAGGAGCTAATAATAGTGTGTTCCCCTAACGAGCTCATTAGCTTCTGGAACACTGAAATCATCTCTGACATATCCCTCCTGATCACTGTGGTTGTATCTTGTGTTTCTATCGAGACATTACTAATAGCTAATATTCATTGTGGTATTTCAATATGGGATTTACTCCCACTCTGCAAAATAGCCCTGGTTCAGCCCCAGGGAATAAAAACAACAGCATCTATCGGAAGTGTTAAGTAGTTGAGAATTTTTCTCCTCTGTTTTTGCCAGTCTTTTACATCATTTCATCAGTTCTTTGTGGAAAGGAGCCCTTGCTCCCTGGGACAGAGGCTGTGTGTGCTGGGCAGAGCCTGTCCCAGGGGAGCAGCTGGGCTCAGCTCAGTGCCCAGCATCGAGGAGGGGACAGTGCCTTGGCTGCACCACGGGTGGAGACAGGCTTTTATCTGGGCACTGCCAGAACACATCCCTGCAAACAACAGCCAGTGCTATTGGCCCTCCTGAGACAAGGAAATCAGCTAATGGTGGGAACCAAGCACTGATCCCATGAAAGAATAAGGCTTCAGCCCACAAGACAGAACTAGCTCACAACTAGAACACCAGGCAACAGGATGCCCACTCTGCAGAACCATTTCTCAGCCCTTAGTGTCTTCCTCAGGCCTCTTCTGGTCTCTTTATGTGATGCTGCATTTGCATTCCCAGCTGCAGCCTTCATGTCCAGTAGTGTTCAGGCACACTGCTCACTGGAAGCCACCAGCACCACTCACAGGCTGCACCATCTGACAGGGTTGCACTTCCCTTCACCTGCAGCATGGTTTTTGGTAGCACTGACAGAAAGTGTGGACACTCTCCAGCCCCATCTTGGATCCTGTGGATGGAGCCAATGGTTATCAGCAGAGTCTGCCATCATCCCAGCCTCCTGCCTTGTTTTCAGCACAAGCTCCATTCCTCTGGGTTTTATTTTCACTAAGAATTCTTCATAACTTGTATTTATTTACTCAGTGTCAGTTAGATGTCTGCTTTTCTGCCTGAGCTATCTTTAGCTTCCAAAATATTTTGCATTTCAGGGAAGTATTTGAGCAACTCTTCTGAGAAGAAATAAGGCAGAGCATCAGCACACAGAAAGTGTCCTATTTGCTTTTTCTCTTTTCTGTGTGGGGGCATCCATGGCCTCTCCCAGAATGACTGAGCAAGACTTGTACCCAAGGCAAGATTAGTGGGGATCATGGAAATAGGATGGGCATGGCAGCACACAGCCATGCACAGCCCATCTTACAGTTTTTCACTAAAGAAGGATTTCCATCTAAAGCCCAGGGAGGGAATGTGAATAAAACTGAACTCCCACAAAACCTGCAGGATTAGTTTTCTTTTTGTTGTCACTGAGACAGTTGTTTGCTGTAATACTTGCCATGTTGTTTGGGTCCTGGTTTTCCTTCTAAAAAGCATTTTCCTAAAACATTTTCCTTTAAGAATCAGTGCTTGCACTATTTGCAGGCAATCAATCATTAGCATGGTGACTTCTGTTTTGCATATGCAAATTAGCTATTTGCATTTTCTATTTTAATTTTAGCACATAAAAATAACAGGCAAAGAAAACAACAAGAATATGCTACATTATAAATATGTTATGATATGTTATGATGTAATATGGGATATTTTGGAAAGTGTTTTGCACACAGACTCAGGCATTAATGGTAGGAAGTCCCCTTTGATGTAAGTGAGCAGGAGAGGTTTGGCAGCGTCTGTCTAGGACTGTCACAGTCCCCAGCCACCCATCCTTCCCATGCAGGCTGCCACACTGCACAGGACCACAGGCAAACCTCAGGGTGGTGATTAACCCATCCCAGTGACCTTCAGAGATCTCTGCCACTTATTAGGACATCTCCTGGGCGCTGGAGCAGATGTGGCTGTTCTCAGCCATCCCAGCACACGGACTGCCCTCACTGCTGTGGGGTTGCACTGATGCCCAGCTCCATCCATCCCTGGTGCTGCAGAGCTGGCAGGAGCAGCAGCTCTGCTGCAGCTGCTCATCAGAGCCCTGTCTGTGTATGTGTCTGTGTGTGTGTGTGAGGGGGCACACAGCAGGCTGCAGAGTGGCCCAGTGGAGCTTGTCACTGTTAATGAGATTACACTGCCCTAATCTCACAGCAAATCCGATTGTCATGGTGGCGCAGGGAGCAGCGCTCTGCATCCACTCCTTTGGCTCTGCTGAGCCCTGGCAGGAGGGGCTGGTGGGTTTTCCTTGGGCCCTGGGGCTGGGAGTGAGTGTGGCCGTGCAGGAGAGGGGAAGGGGCAGATCTGAGCCCGCACCGCTGGCGGGAGCAGAGCGCAGCTCTTGGCACGCTGTCCGGCACCAGCAGCTGCGCTGCTTTCTGCAGGGTTGTGCAACTGCTTTGTTCCCAAATAGTATAACCAGTGTTGTGTTTAAATTCGTACCAAATCTTGTTTATCTTGCTGCAGTTTCACAGAGAAATCATGTGTGAAATTGTAGCAGGGCCTGAGGAGGGCTGGCCACGGCCGCAGCGCGGGTCCTTCCAGGAGGGCTGGGGGCTCTTCCAGCCCCTCCTGGGGAGAGGTTCTGCTCCTGCTTGGGCACTTGTGTCCCCTCTTGTGTCCTCTGCTCCCCTTGGGGATCACATTGTCCTGTCTCAGTGAGGGCTGCAATCCCAGAGCAGTGGTGAAACCCCGTGGCCTGATCTCTGCGGACGTGGAGCAGGGGATGAGATGGGCCCAGGGAAAGGCATCCCCAAAAAGAGCCAGCAGGAAGAGCAAGTGCCCAAACCACAGAACATCCCTCAACCTAAAGGAGACCTTTCATCTCCTGGTAAGCCCAAAGCAACAATTACATCTACCACTGGCTGATCTGACAAAACAGCCACATTTCTTTTCATGCACTCATCAGAAACATGGTAAAATGCCAAGGTGCTCCTAGGAGTGAGGAAAAGAGGTTCCTATAACCTCTCTGGGCTCCTGCTGCAGCCAAACCCACACTCCTGTGAAATGCAAGTGCAAGCTCAGCATCTGTGGCATGGCTGGAGGTGGGAGCAGCATCCTCATGTGCTGGGCAGAAACTGCACGGGAAGTCCTGTGTGTGCAACTGAATTTTAGGAGTCCCAGCCCAACTGCTCAGCTACATATTTAGGACAAAGCTGCAATAACCAGAGAGGCTTTTGAACTTGGGAACAATAGGAGCTATTTTCAATGGGTGAATAATGTTGAAAATCTGTCCCTTTATGTCAGCTCGCAGAGTCATCATTTTTCCCAGCAAATAATATAAAAGTTTAATTTTTTTCTCAATGGATTTCAATGCAACATTTACTCTGAGACTGTTTATTCCTCCTCCAAGAATAACAGGGAGACACACTGGAAAGGGACAAGATGATCTTTATCATTTTAAATAGAGCAATTCCAATTTTTTGGAATCATCTCACTGTAGTTCTGCATGCTTAAATGCATGCCATAAAAACAATTTTACAAAATTATTTCTTTTCATGTTTTGCATCACATGCCTTTGATGAAGGGAAATAAAGCTGAAACTCACAGATACTGCTACTGTTGGTGTAAATAAAATAAAATAATTCATTTTCTATGCAAAAATGAAGCATGTCTGAAGTAATGTATTTCAGGAGTCTGTTTTGATGTTTAAAGGAAAAGAAACATTATTCAACTGGATTATTTTTCATGGTAATAATTTACAAATGTTCACTGAAGGCTTAAATATTGTATGAGACACATATTTTGACTGGCATAATATTTTGACACTACTAAAAAAACTTTCTGAATAGACACATTTCAGAAATCCAACTTGCAATGGAAACTAATTTTGAAACACTGGAATCTCTCTGATTTCAAAGTAGGTCTCCTCATTACTCAGTGGAAGTATCTCTTCTTAATTAAAAGAATACTTAGAAGCATTTTTCATAGCCTGGCAGCAGTGTGCTGGGCAAATAATGAATATTGCATTGTCTTCTTGGCAGTGTGGCTCTTTCCTGCAACACCACTTGGACAGAAGTTTATCCCTGCATGAACTAGGAGCAGGCTCTGCTAAAATAAATTTCTGATGTGGAGATATTACAAGGACTGAAATTTTATTGCCACAAAAGCAGCTTTGCACAACAATTAGAAAATAGCAGCTTGTTTAATCCTGTGTTTCATGAACATGGCTCTCATTTTGTCAATTCAGAGATACCATCCTGCTCCTGTCAGACTCTGTGCTTGCAGTATTTTGTTTTTTGGTTATTGTTGAACACATTTAAACTGTGTACAACTGTTTTCCACTACTGACCCCCCAAAATGCAGCTTGCCACTGTGCACAGGCAAAAGCATTGAGGATGGCATGAAACCCCAGCTTTTGTTTAGAACAGAGTTGCCAGATAAGATTATTTAAGCTGATAAAACTCCACACAATCTCAGGGTCACCAATTTTGCCATTCTGGCGCATTTCTCTTTATGAAGTAGTTTTGGCCAAGGGGCTCCTGCTGATCTTGTGGCTGTTGTTTGTAACCTCCTGCCCAGTGATGATTTCAGCTGCTTCTTGACACCATTCTGCTGTGATTAGAAATGATCACCTGATAACAGGTCTGAAACAGAGGGATGGGCAGGGTGTCTCAGACAGGTGTGGGCAGGGGTCTCTGATGCAATTCCACGAGTGATCAGCTGTGGCATCCATTCTGTGCTGCACCCTCTGACACCAGCTTGGTTCAGCAGGAGTGTCCCCATGCCAGTGTCCCACCCTGCATCTCCTTCACCTCAGTAAGAGGGATTGAGAAGGTGGCAGCAAGGGAGCCAGCAGTGTCCTTTGGTGATGTTCTGCACATGGAAAAGCCTGGAAATCCTTTAAGTTTAAGCAAAAGACCAGGATGGAGAGTTGGCTCCCTGCAAAGTTCATCCCTTTAGGCAAGAGCAAAGCAGAGCTGGAGCAAACTGCATTTCCCCCATTGTGACAACAGCAGCTGCTTCCCAAAGTTTCTGGGTGGCTGCTGCCCCTACAAACCACCTGCTGTAGCACAGCCCTGGGCTGGGCTCATGGCACATCCACCCAGCAATGTCCTGCCAGATTCCCAGAGCCATGGGAGAAGGTTGTAAACGCCTGGGGAGCTGCTCCCCTGCACTAATTCATGCTGTAACTGCTCACAGCCCTTTCTCAGGCCAGCAGTTCCTCATGTTCTGCAGCCCAAATCCTTTCCCTGCCTGTCCCAGCACATGCTTCTCCTCTGGCAGGACAGGGCAGAGTCCAGTGAGCAGTTTTCACCTCCCTTCAAGGCACTGACACACTGACAAGCAGAGAGAAGATCCCTTGAGCTTAAACTTGAGCAGAACTGACTGAATGTGGCTGACTTTTGCCACAATTTCAAGAACATGGAAATTTTTAATGCATGTTTTGATATGTGCTGGGATAATCTATGGCCTTTTGAGTCTTTTTATATCCAAAGCAAACTTCAGAACACAATCCTGGCAGATTTCTTGGAATCGTGACGCTGAATGATTTTACAGATATTCCAAATGATGCTCTGAGAGGAATGAAAATATTTTCAAATTGTGTCCCATTTAGCAAAGGATGAAAGTGAACAGTAAATACTGAGTGTTCATTGCATGGGAAGCTTTCAGAGCAATCCCTTTGTATGTCTGTATTGTGTATCCTAGTCCCAAAGGAATTCCTTGCATGTTTCTGCAAAATTTAAATAATGCCCACTCTTCAGAAAACAATTTGTTTCACAGACTTCATATGGTTTTCAGAGCATTTGGGGGTAGGGAGTTCTGCTCTTTCTCAGGGTTGCAGTTTATCAGAATTTGCCTGTTTCACCAGCACCCAGAGTGTCCCAAGGCACAGCCTGGGCACAGCCAGGTGTCCCTGCATGACTGTCCCATGGCCAGAGCAATGTCTGCATCGTGTCCTTCACCCAGGGCAAAGCAAACTGCCCCCAGAACGGGATGGGACTTGCTGGAGACAGCCCTGGCTGAGCAGGCTTTACTCAAGGACACCAGCACAGCAAATTATGTTTTCAAAGCTGAGCTGCTCACAGTGCATGCAGAGCATGAGGAACTTCTCGTTACTGTCTCATTCTAAAAGTCAAGAATTATTTTCCCTAACCTGTCCAAACTCCTTGAGGAATTCATCTTGTAACATTACCATGGAGCAGGGCAGACTTGTTAAGAGTCTCCAAATAAAAGAGATTTTAGCCCATGTTATCACTGCTCCCCTGCACCAGGAACAGAATTTCTTTCACCCCTAAACTCTCATGTCTGTATCTAACCCTACTGACAGCCAAGAGAAGATCATTCAGTGTCCCTCTAATGCCAAGTACCCATTTAACATGTTCCATTTTCAATACAACCCTTCAGAAGCTCTGCAAACACCAGCCAAAGGGGTCACAGCTGAAACCTTGTCTCACAGATTTTTAACAAATGCTTGACTCTGTGCAGGCACAGCTCAGCACCTTTCTCACTGATCCTGGTTTCTGGGCTGTTTAAAGGATTATCTTAGATAACCTGCTAGCTAATAATTTGGGTGGGATGAGCCTTTCTTCAGCTGCTCCCTTCATCATTGCTAAGGGAAGTCCAAGGGATTTGCCACAAAGAGGAAGAGAGGACAACAGTCTAAATTGACATAATGAAGACATAAACGCAGTGGCATCTGTCAGGAGATGTTGTTGTAGGAAACACAGTGTTTGTGTGTTTGTTTACTTCAAAATCACTTTGTTTAGCTGCCAGGAGGACATTGCATGAGGAACTTTCTTTCCAAACATCATGTAGATGCCATCAGCCCCCACTCCTTCCTACTCCAGATGAGTTTCTTGCATGTGATTCCCAAGCAGAAGGAGTGGATGAACCTCTCTATTCAACTTGTTCTCTTTCTATGGGAAAGGGAACAAGAAAAACACACGGTCCTCATTCTGGAGAGGACAGCAGCATGTGTGAAAGTCCATCTTTGCTCATCAAAGCACTTAAGCTCATGTTTAAAGCTAAGAAAACACTTAAGTGCTTTGATAAAAAGGGAAGATCTGATGAATTGGGACTAAAGAGATGCTAGAGTTAATTGATTTCCTTTGAGGGCAGCCTGTATTTTCCTCAAAGGGCTAATACTGTAGTTCTTCTATTCAACTCTAAAGCTGTTCCAAAGCTGCAGCAAGTTTGATAGGGTTGGCATTTCTTAGAAGCTATTTATTCACCCATGACCAAAGTATTAAGACTCTCTCCCTGCAGTAAATATGCACAAGTGGACACACACTGGGAAATTCTTTGTCTTGTCCTGTTCTGCTGCTGAAGGAAGACACATGGTTTCAATGATGTCTTTGTTATCTGATCAAGCATTCAGTCCAATTTGCAATTTTAATGAAAATCAGACACCTGCACTGCAACTGATCTCCACTCCCAGGATTAACAACAACAAGGAGAAGCAGCAATCCCCCTTATGGGCAGAACTGAAGCCACCAGTATCCTGTTACCAGAGCTCAGGCTGTGATTTCAGATGTTGCCCAGAAGAAAGGAACCCTTTATCCCTCTTTGGGCAGTGATCTCCTCAGATGGAGAACCAGCCCAAAATGGGCAGCTATGGGTAACATTAGCCTGAGTGCAGAGCCACAGCCTGGGGAGCTCTGGCTGCACCAAACCTCTGCAAGCTCCAGAGACAGGCGGTGCTGGCTGGCCCTGGAAGCACAAACATTGCACTGACCACAGAGACAGCTCTCCTTTAAAATCATCTTCCCAGAACTGTTACCAGAACATGCAGCTTTTGGTGTTGATTCAAGTTTTTTTCCTCTTTTTAAGTCTGTACAGGTTCATTTGTAGTCTGTCTTGGATATGAAACACTGTAGCCTGAGAAAATGAAATTGGAAGAAGATCTGGAAATGGAACAGGTGTCCTGGCTCCAATGCCACCAGGAGAGGTCCCCCAGCACATCACCCTGTCACAGCTGAGCCTGAGCAATGCCCAGGAGGGCAGAAGCTGCACAAGAGACATTCAGACATCAGGGGGAAAAGAGCAGCTCAGCACATGCCTGGTACCTGTTTGCAAAGCCACAGCTCCAAATGTGTGCTCCAAAAATCTCCACAGCTCTCCAAAATGGGAGAAGGACACATGTGTGTAAGAAATGGGAAATCATGTAACAGACTGCATCAGAGTATCCTCCACTCCAAGACATGAAGAAATCCACTTCCTCGGAGTTTTAGCCAATGTTTACTGAAGTGCTTTCCAAAATGTTTCCTGATTTCTCCTCTTGCCTGAAGCCCACTTCTTCCCGTCATCTGGTTGTTTGTGTTTGTTGGTGTTTTTCACATAGGGAGAACAGGATAAGAGAAGGAAAGGAGGAAGTAACAACACTAGTGAGAATCTTCAATGAGTTCATAAACCTCAAAGACTGCCCCAATCAAGCACTTCTACTAAAATAGGCATTTTTTCACACAGCCTTTGGTGTTAAAACTTGTTTCAATTGAACCCCTGCTCTGGTGTGATGATGCTCAGGTAGATCTGATGAGATCAGAGAAGTTTTACATTCCAGAACTCTTGGGATCATCTTTGTCTTTGGAAAAAAAGTTTTATCTGCAATAGGACAAGAAGAAATGGCCTCAAATTGCAGTGGGGGGAGGTTTAGGTGAGGAAAATCTTCAGAGAAAGTGTTGTATTGGGAAGCACTGGAACAGGCTGCCCAGGGAATTGGTGGAGTCACCATTCCTGGAAGGATTGAGGAGATGTGTAGCTGTGACAGGGTTTAGTGGTGATTGTGGCAGTGCTGGGGGAATGCTTGGGCTCGATGCTCTCAGAGGTCTTTTCCAGCCTGGATCTGTGATCTATTGCACAGCTCATTGTCTCCTTTAACTTGAGCTCCCTCTTTTGCCCTGCTGAAGGTAAGTCAGGCAGCTCCACAGAAAGGGCTTGGCAAATTGTTTCAAGCCGTGGCTCTCTTCCTGTCCTACAGCAAGGCGAACAATTTGGGGACCCCAGGTCACATGTATTGCTGAATTGAGCTCTTTATGTGCCTGGGCTGATGTTTCAGAGAGGCAACGATGCTTTTTATAGCAAGACTATTTTCTATTCAGCTCTGAGTTGGGCTCTGCTTCCCTGATAAGGACTCTTCACCCCATTTTGCAAAGGAAATTGCACTATTTTGAAACAACATCTGAGGCCACCCCAGCCTCAGAAAATATTCTTGAAAACATTGTGCACTTGAACCTGCCACCCATGGAATAACAGAGGGAGCTTTCTCCCCAGGCTGTTTCTCTCTCTGTGTGGTTTAGGAGCAGCCACTCCACCATACAGTGGTTTGTGTCCTGTGCTAACACACCCAACCCAGCAGGCTGCTGCTGCTGAGAACATGCACACTCATTTCTAACGTGATCCAGGGCTCATGTGAGACGATTGAAAAATTCTCCTGTTGATTCCAGGAGAGCTGGACACCCCTACAACATCCCTGTGTGGCATTTGGACACACAGTGCAGGTGCTGCAGCAGTTCTAATGCAAAGCAGCTCCTTAAGAGCCTCTTTGATTCCTCCTGCTCATCCAAATGACACCCACAGCACCTCCCTGTCCCATCAGTTATCTTCCTGCCTCCTGTAAACACCAAGTCTGAAAAAGTTATTAAACAACCACAAAAAAAAGTTTAAACACCACCTTCAGGTCTGTGTAATGTCTCAGATCTCTTCTCCAAGCCCCACTGTCCCTGTGCATCTTGGTTGAGGAGCATTTGGTGAAGACAGTCAGGAACACAGTGGGGCATTAACAGGAACCAAGAGATGGCATTTGCAAACACCATCCAAGGTGGGGTTATGTGACTTAGTGCTGAAAACTGGATGTTTGGGTCCTAATGCTCAGGGCTGTGATTGCCCCATGGCCAGGTCTGCCCTGCACAGCAGTCCTAGTTGGAGTCCTGGAGGCAGTGCAGCTGTGTTGGCCCTTTATCCAGTGAGGAGCTGCTCTGATACAGCTACACTTTCTAACAACCAAAGCTTGATTTTTTAACAGCTTCCAGGAGGCTTTCTGCCCAAGATGAGCAGAAGTGCCTATTTTGCTTGTGCTTGATCTCAGTGCCCAAAGCTGACTCTGTAATAAAGGAGTTTTAGGAAATTCTATGCAAGGACATCTACAAGCTGTCATGGAGGGGATGTCAAAGGGCTGAGCACAGCTCCTGGGAATGTCCCCCTGCTCTGGGAAGGGCCAAAGCAGAAGCAAGCCTGTCCAGGAGCTGTGCACATGTCCTGGGCACGTCCCTGCTCACTTGTCACTGGCTGTGCTCTGCATGTCCCTGTGGGCTCAGTGGGACCATCCAGGTTTTCTTCCACCAGAGCCTCGAGGCACCACCACTGTCCAAAACCAAACCAGCAACTTCAGCTCTGCCTCCATCCAAGGTTTTTTAGCAGTTGTGGTGTAACTGTTGGGAGGGAAAATTTAAAGCTTTGTTTTTTCCTTCCTCTCTCTCTCCCTCTGCTCCTTTTTTCTCCCCTTTTGTTTTTGAAGCAGGCAAACATCTGCAGAGCACTTTGAGATAACCATAGCAATGACATGAGGACAGTTGGCAGGCACTCCCTGTGCTCCTCAGCTGTGATTCACTGGCCCGAGCAGCCCAGCAAGGAGGGAGCTCTCTGCACCAGGACCTTGCCCCGGGGTCAGAGATAGAGCAGCGAGAACTTTCATTGGAGCAGAACGGGGGGAATGCAGATATCAGGGGATTTTCAATGGAAATCACAGGTGTTTCTTCCCTGCCTCCACCCTCTGAGAGGCCCCTCTATGTTCTGTTAGGATTTGTTTTTCTGGCAGCCAGCGTGCTCTATTTTTCTTGCCTGTGTTTTTATGACTTATGTTTGGTTTCTGCTAAAACAACAGAAAACAGCACAGGGCTGGGGGTGGTTTTTTTTTTTTTTTTTTTTCTGAGCGGGTTATTGTCTTTTTCCTTTTCCTTTTAGGAACTATGCAAAGGGTCATTTGGAAGCCCTGATTCCAGTGAAACTTTGCAGAAGGATTGATGGAGGTTTCGGATCAGCTGAAGGTCACAGGTCAAATGGTTTGCCCCCCAGGCAGGCGAGAAGATGAGATTTGCAGCCCTGAAAGGGGACACGGCTCCCCAGGACACGCTCAGCAGCAGGAGGATGAGCTTTGAACAGAGGGCTTGCAAACAACTGCTCAGAAATGTCCCACTGAAGAGCCTCCCTTCCACCCCATCTCAGCAGAGAAAGTGAGCTGCAGCTGGCCAGAAGTGAGGAATTGGAAGGAAGCAGACATGAATTCACATAAGAGCAGCAGAATAAATATCTCCTTTTCTAGAGGAAGAGATTTTTTTTCATTTTGGTGGAGGACAAAGGTTTTTTTTTTAAATAACTGATACTATGTTTAAAAGCAAAATCAATTGCGATTCAGTGCAGACCTGAGCCAAAAATCAAGAAGGAAGTAAGAGCAAGTTAAAATAAATCTTTAGAGGAGTTGCTTCCAAAGGCATCTATGCTTTGCTCTAGACGTGAAGCATTGGTGCTGGTAAAATGCATTATCCACACACTTCCATCTAGCCAGTGAAGGATTTTGGCTGTTTAAAAGAAAAAAATCAGTGGCATATGGTCTGCATAAAGCATAAACATGATTTGTTCTTTTGGCTGATTTTGGCACAGGGGAGGTCACGAAATCATCTTCCAGAAACCCCAGCTGGACCGAGACAGAGCCTTCTCCCATTTTCCTGCTTCTCCTACCAAGACCCTTATTCAGAACTGTGACTGTCATTGTCATGAAACGTCCTCCCAGGACCAAAAATTTGCTGTTTTGAGTACAGAAGCATCTTGCTTTTACACATGGAAGACAGGGATAGAGGTTTAAAAACCCCAACCAAACCAACAGGTGTTATTCCCTGAGAAATGCATGCAAGTCCTCTGCATCTTTCATTATCATTATCAGTAGGGTTGGAAAAGACCCTTGAGATCATTGAGTCCAGCTGTTAATCTGACATAGCCAAGCTCAGCACTAAAGATGTCCCTTAAGAAGTGTCCACACTTCTTTTAAATACCTGCAGGGACTTCTAACATTTCAGATTTTCCCCCAATTCATCTGTGTTGTGAGAGAGGAGTCCAGGCTCTGCACAAGGCTCAGGACCCAGCTCGTGTTGCACATTCAATATTCACAGCAGCAATTGCTGCCAACTGTGCATCCCCAGGCTGAGGTAATGAGCACCCCTAACTTCCATGAGTAACCCTACCTGCAAGGCAGCCTTCAGGGGGAGGAGGACAGTGGAGAGTCTGGAAACAGAATATGGCAAGGGAAAATCCAAAGCTTCCATGTTATATGAGCTCATGAAGGCAAACTGCACAGCTCTGCAAGCAAACCCAGCAGGGCTCGTTGGCATGAACAAGCTTCCTTGCTCTGCCTTCACAAAAGGTTTGCAAAGTATTAAGGGTTTGGTTACTTGAGATCATGCAGAATGAGCAAACCTTATCCCATCAGTCCTTGAGATGGAAAGAAATGTGTTGTCCCCCAGCCCAGCTGAGAAATGTGTTTGCAGGATGGCCACAGCACGTCCTTAGCTGGGTTGTTTCCTCAAAGCAGAAAAAGAGGCTAGGCTGCCTTTTTCTTCCACACAAAAGGTGATTTATTTAAAGCCAAAAAGTGTGAAGGATTATCTTTTGAACCTGCCAAACTGGCTGCAAACATCCTGAAGTGCAGCTTTTATTGTTATTATTTTGCATTATTCTCTTCTCTAAAGAATGAAGGAAGCATTGGAAGCAGAGAGATGAAAACTGGCTGTCCCTTGACATATTTATTCCCCAGATGAAGTGTGTGTAACTGTGCTATACACACAGCAGTGCAGATAACAGAGGTGTGACTGTGGGACACTGCAGCATCCGGGATGTAATTTATATCCCTCCCCACGTCTCCACTCTCACACACATGTGGCTGATCACATTTGGCATTGCTGGGCTCTGGCAGGCCCCAGCATTTCAGCAGTCACTGCTCTTGAGGGGCTGCTTTGTCAATAGCCACTTCTGCTGTGTTTACCCAGGTATTATCCAGCTTTGTACCACTGAGACAAGCTGGCTCATGCCTCCTCTGCTCCTCATATTCTTTATTTTCTGGCATTTTTAACCTTTGAATTCATCTGTGAAGCACTTCTAGAATCTGCTGGGAGGCTGCAGAGAGGAGGACAGGGACAGGATAGGATATAGGATATAGGATATAGGATATAGGATATAGGATATAGGATATAGGATATAGGATATAGGATATAGGATATAGGAGATAGGATAGGATAGGATAGGATAGGATAGGATAGGATAGGATAGGATAGGATAGGATAGGATAGGATAGGATAGGATAGGACAGGATAAAGATGGGAGATGATGTTGGAGAACACCAGTTAGAAAAAGATTAATTTGACATTTCTATTAAACTTGATGTCTGCAAATTTAATACACATCAGAGGCATCACTCCTCTGTCCTTAACCTCACAGCATGAAGGTCAGTCACAGCTTTGGCAGACCTGTTGCCAATCCACTGAAGATAAGGGATATCTCAGGGAGGTACTTTTTTCCTTGTTTTGCATTTAACAATCACAGATTTTGTCCCAAGGGGAAATTCTGCCCTTTTCTCTTTCCAGCAAAGTACAATTCCAAGGAAAACTAAAGCAGCACAGTACACCAGGTAACATTTGGAGCCCAAGCCCTCTGCCCCCATGGAGCATGACTCTGGAAGAGCAGCTGAGGATGCCAGTGATGCTCCACCAAACCCAACTGCAACTATGAAAGTGTCTGCTCCACAAAGACCTCCAAGGACTGGGTCCAGACATCTTACAAGCCAAATTTCAGAGGATGGATATTAAAGCTTTCTGAAAGCCAAGACCTGTAGAAGGTTTTTCAGCTAGACACCCAATAGCTGAGGTGTCCCAAACCCCTGGCTATTTCTGATCATCTTGGCACACAGTGCTGAGCACAGGAAATGCATGAGATTAACGACTCCAAGTCACACATCCAACAGGATATGAAGGACTACATGAGCTATGTGCATAATGTGTCCCTTTTGCCAGTGTCAATCAAATTTTAAAGCACAAAAAAGAGTTTGTACCCACTTGGAGACCAAACATTTCACTTCTCCAGGTCAAAACTAAAGGGAAATATCCTCTTTCTTCTCATCCTTCTGCCATGGTCTGAGCTGGAGAATACAATTATCCAACATTCAAAATAAAAGTAAATAGACCAGCAAGTTTACAAGCTAAAAATTTCAGAGGGAACTTCTCCCTGTCTATGAACTCCTGGTGTTCTTGCTGCCTGAGAGAAGACTGAGCTTTTCCAAAGGTGTATCCAAGGATCTGGCACAAACACACTCAGCAGCACCAGACATTCCTTATCAGGGACTGTGAAAGCCCTGATAGGAAATGTGCCATTCATTCACAGCCTGCTGCTGGGATCTGAGGCGTGTTATCACAGGCTTTGTGTTGTCTGCTCCATCCTGAGAAAGAAACACTGCAATCAGACCGACATTTTCTGCTTCTGGAAATCAACAGCTTTTTTTTTTTTTTTTTTTTTTTTTTTTTCTGAGCCTTTTGCGTTGATTAAACGCCTTCCTGTTGAAACAGTAACTGGACAACCACAAAAAGAAAAAGAAAAAAAGACTTGGAAACTCGGTATCAGCTTCCCAGGTTCCTGTTGGCTTTCACATGAGAACAGAGTTATTCTGAATGAACAGGCAGGGAGTAGGTGGGGAAGGAGTGGAAGAAGAAATTTGGGGGGTTGGTTTAATGATGTTCACATCCTAGTGCTTGGATTTGATTCCTTCGGGCTTGAATCGTGCTGCCATGCATGATCCCCAGGAAAGGATCTGCAGATCTGCTGTGCTGAGCTCAGGGAGATTCTTCCATGAGCAAATTCATACCTACTTGAAATATTGAGGCCAAAAAATTGAAATCTGACACCACTCAGAAATTCTGGGAAATTTTACAGTTCACTAATTGAAACCAAGTCTGAATTTATTTCCAGCAGCATGTTTTTTCATTTTACTATGGAAAAAGGTTTTCCCATTTTTCTATCAAAAAGGTTTTCCCTTGCACGAGCTACACTCCCCATTTAGATATGCTCATTCTAATAAATTCCAACTTTCTGAATGCTTTTAACTGCACTTCCCAGCATGGGATACTTTTGCTGTGTCCTTTTACACCAGCTAAGGTGTAAAAGGATATTTTCTAATAGGAAGGAGAAGTCAGTCATTAAAAATGTACACACAGAGCCTCTGAGGCGGTGCACATGTAAGAGTAACACTTATCTAATCACACCAATATCAACCTGCTGTGACACTGCCTCCCAGAAAGGGAAAAAATTACACTAAAGTTAACACTGCAGCAAGATAAAGGGGATTTTAAAAGTAATTGTGCCTTTCAATTAGCTTCTAGCACTCATGGTTCTAGGCTGCCCTCTCTACAATTGTCCTTTCCTTAAAGGATGTTTTTAACTTTTTACTGCATGAAAATTCAGTGCAGGAAAACCAAAGCTGCTCATCTTTTTTTTTTTTCCTACACTAGCAAGCATCAAGATCTCAGGCTGCATCTGGGGATATCCAAGAAATAAATGCAGAAATGTAACATTCTGCCTATACGGGAAATTAAACATTCTATGGATAACAAAATATTCCCTGTATTACAATTTTTATCAGCTGAAAGAAGAGAAATAATGTGTTCCAGAAGTTATTTTAATTTCAGAAAGTCCACAGCAAAATTCTAGCTGTGCAGGGAGAATCCTTAACCCTCTCTTGCTTGTGTTTATAATAACCAAGCTGAGCACTTCCTCTGCTTCCCAGGCAAGTCCTGCACTGGGTTTCAGGATTCTGCACTGGTTTTGTGGCAGCAGCAGCTCTCTGACAAAGGACCCTGAGCTCAGTGGGGCTCAGGGACTTGGTGAGCTTGCAAGGCAGTGATATGCAGAAAGCAGGCTGGGTACAGAAATAATTGCATGAAAATGAAAATCCCAACAGACTCTCCCAGACATTGCTCAACTCCACGAGGAGATTCAATTGTCCTGGTAAGGAGAGATCCCAAATTCATCTTTGCCTAGATTTCATCTCAGTTTTGGTCTGGAACTCTTCTTTGTTCAGTGCTTGTGTTTCTTTAACCCTTATTCCTACCAGTTGAGGATTTTCCTCATGGCTACAACAGCTCTTATTCTGGTGTTCTTTAATTGACAATTCTGGATGAGTACATTTAGCTTGGGCACTGCCAATGTATGAATTCATACACATATATGAAATATATTTAAAAAATGGCTCATTGCTCTACTCAGTGCATCACAAACTGATGAAAAACAGCAAATAGCAAACTGTTTATTGGTTAAAAACTTAATAGCAGACACTTAAAATCCTTTAAAAATTCACCTTATATCAGAATTCAGCTGAAATTACTCATCAAATTCCACTCAAATCTGAGGCAAACAGCTCCCTAAGCTTTGTCTGGAAGGATGCTGAGCAGGAAGAGGGAGCTGACTGCTGCATGCACACGTACACAGACATCCAGGGAAGATTTAAGAGCCACTTTCTGCTGCAGCTGTTTTCATAATTTAGACCCAATGTTCTCACTCACTGCACGTAGTTGTATCAGTCAGGCTTATAGGCATGAGGAGGACCTAAAGATGAGTTCAAATCTAAGCCCTTCTCATCCATCTTAGTCATTTTACAGGCTTGCAGCAGGAGCTTGTGCTCAGAAGAGCACACCAAGCCTTTCCTGGGTCAGAGCTGGGCTGTAATTTATTGCAGTGCAGCCACTTTGGGAGGATGACAGCGTGATGACAGCAGGCCTGTGCCATCAGTCTTTCTGGGAGCACCCTGGTGATAACATCTCTGATGTCTCATGAAATTCAATGTGCTCTATAGAGCACATTGGAGTAGCACTTTAAAAAGGGGATGAAAGTTTAGGCCAGTGAGAATGATCCAACCTCCTGAATTAATGAGACCTTCTTATCTGTATAATTCCTGCCACGATTTGCCTGTCCTGTGACCAATCCTCAGTGGATTTTGCATCATTCTTGCTTTCTTAACCAAACTAGACATCCACTTTATGGTGAGCACTTACCAAGTTATCTGTTGTTTCTGGTTTCTTTGCCTCCCACAGGTGCTGAGCTCCCTCTCAGGGCAGAGGCTCTGGGTGACTGCTGCACAGAAGTCAAAGCTCACTGACAAGAAATCTCACAGCAAAAGGATCCCTTTGATCCAATCCTTAGGATCACTCCCTAATATCACTGATAAGTTGAGATACTGTTTTGGGAGAGAGAAAACAACTAATATCACAAGAAGAGATGGAGAACCACTTCGAAGAAGAGAGCCTTAGGCATGAGAGTGAAGCTATCCTTGGTCTGATCCATTTCCATTTCAAATTGCTGGGTTTTTCTGGGAAATCCTGACCCTTGAGACATCAGCATGAATGAATTCCTTGTTTTATTTCTACACAAAGCTCCCTCCTCTTGATCTTTCTTCATAAACTGTAACATCTTCTATTGCAGTTGCTTCCAAATGCACTCTTTATTGTTTTGGGGTTTTTTGTATATGGGTTTCTTTCTATTTGTCCACAGACCTATGCACATATGTTGAGTATAATTCAGGTTTAACTATCAGGGATGAGTCATTCCTAGAGAGTTTGCTTTTGTGTAGCACTCCAGTTTTCTGTCAAAGAATATCTGAAGTGGCTGTAGCTGAGACATCCTCTGTAAATTCACCCCTGGCTCAGGCAGGAGAGGCCAGGCTACAAAGCTAGATCTCATTTCTTGTTTAGATCACTTGCAGCAGAAGGTTGCATTATTGCTGCATATCCCAATTAGTTGTGCAGTTTTCCTGGGTACTACTGGCCTGTAAGTCAATCTGTTGGATTTGTGCAGGATGCATCAATTCACTGCAGCATCTCCTCTTCGTTCTCTAAAAGGAGGCTTTGTCCAAATGCCAAAATTCCATGGCTGGATTTCCAAAAGCACCATTTCTATAACTTTGTCTTACTGACTGCCCAGTGAACTATTAAAACACCAACCTCCAGGTCTAGAAAACTGAATGGGAGATTTCTTGGGACAGACCTGGCTTTCAGTGTGAGAAAATTCACAGGTTCAGTGTTTGGACTCTGAGGGCAGCTCCTCCATTCCCATCTGAGACCCAGATCTGCTTCCTCCCTCACTGACTCCCTAATTTAACACACCAGCATTGTCTGACCACATCTTCATGGGGCATGGGGCTTGTCATGGTGTGTGCCATGCTGCCTGGAGCATCCTCACCAAGGACAGCATCACACCCTGCAGTTTTTACAGCTGTCAATTTTTTTCTTCCTAAAATGGAAGCAAACCTTTGCAGACAAACTCAGTACACTGAAGCCAAGTCCAGTATCAGTAAATCAGTGCCCTCATCAGGAAAGCAATCACATGGTTGTTTTTATCTGCTATTATCTGTAAGTTTAATTGGAGTACAAAAAGTAAGTAAATTTTTAATGACAGCTGCATTCCACATCACAGCCTGTTGTATGACCTTCAGATATTGAAAACAAATGAATAATTGAAAACAATTCGATCATGCAACTTTTAGGTGTTTTTGAAGCTTGCCTAAGAGACCTCAAAAGACTCCTTGCTCCTACCAGAAAGCAAATACTTCAAACAATTCTGGTATTAACCATTTCTCTTTTAAAAATAATTAAAATCTATTTCTGTACCTTTCTGATATAGAAAAAAAAAATCTATATAGAAGCTAAGTTCTGATGGTTTTCCTGTGGCTTAAGTCAAATAAATTGCTCCAGATTTAAACAAAGAATTCACCGTCTTTGTGTTGGGAGATTTCAGCTTTGGTACGCATAAAGTCAATCTAAATTTCATGTAGAAACACTGAATTTTCTGGCAGAAAGAGAAGAAATGTATTTTCCATAAATAAATTAGGCAGGTCAGAGGTTCTGAACCAGCTCTGGACCATTTTAGCTGAGACTGTGTGTGTCTCTCCCAGGGTGACTCAGGCTGCCCCAGGAATGAAGCTGCAGGAGGAGCATCAGGGCCACACAGGGAGAGCCCAGAGATGTGGGGACAGTCAGGAGATATCACACACCCATTCCTGAACACTGAATGGGAAAACCAAGCTAACATCCAGCTTGTAGCAATGGGAAATGCAGGGAAATGTCAGTGGGAAGCACAGGCAAAAAAAGGCTTATTTCTAGTGAGCTCTTTGAGTGATGGGGGACCAGGAAAGCAGCAGCCCAGCAGGATGACAAGAACTTCTTCCATCACATGCCACACCTGGCAAGGTGATGCCTTTTCTCATAGAAACACTGACTGCAGGCCAGATTCCTGCCCAAACCCTCTCTGTTCAGGGTGTAGGAGCAACAACTCTGCCTATGAATTGTTTCCTTGAAGGAAAAGGAGCACACAACCAGGAAATTCACCTTCTATAAGCATCCAAAAAACAATCCCCTTGTATAGAAACCCTCCTTGCTCTGAGTGTCACCCCAGCATGGCCCATCCCAGCTGCTCCCCAGCTGCTGCACAAGAGGTTGGGGCACATTTTCCAGTGAGGGGCTGAGCTGTGAAATGCTGCACATTGCAGCCAAGCCCAGGGCACTCACCAGAGGTTTAGGAAGAAGCCCCTGAGATTTCCTTAGCTGGAAGAAAAAACATTCTCTGAATTCCCTGCTTGGACTTTTGCTTTGTCTTAAAAGAAAAGTAGCAGGGGGTTAGGGAGGGAGAGTGTCCTGCCCACCCTGCTGTGAGGGAGAGAAATTACTGCTGGAATTGTAAATAATCACCTGTGCATGAAGCACAGAGTGACAGGCAAATGCTGCCTTCAGCAAAAGCTGGATCTGGTGACAGATGACCAGGGAGAGCAGGCTGTTGACAGCAGCAATAAGGAGAGCTTTAATCCAAGTGCAGTTCTCTTTGCAGACAAACCCCCCTTAGCTGATGGCCATACACTCAATTCAGTGCTCACAGGTGTTGTCACCCTGGCAGAGCATCCTGCTCATCCACTGTTCCTGGGGTTTTCTTGATTTCAGAAGCCTCTTAGAAAGGAAAATAATTTTTCCTGCAGGTTAAGTCTTTCCCAGTGCTGCACAGCTGAAAGTTGCCCTGGGCAAAGTGCAACTGAAAAGGTTTTTCTGGCAAAACTGGCATTTTCTTTTCATTTTCTGTCTTAACTCTGAGATGTTAGAAGAAAATAGTGCATGCAATAATGAGAAATGTGTAATATACATATGTGTGTGTGTTTGTGTGTGTGTGCACCATTTCATATTTGATATTGGGCAAGAATTTAATGTCCATGAGAAAATCATTCCTCAGGGCAAAAACAGTCAGTAACTATTAATTTCCCAGTGTGGCAGGAGATACTTCTAATATCTGTAGCAGATTGGAGCACTTTTACTAGTGACAGTCTCATGTCATTTTTTTATCCCACTTTATGCCAGTGACTATTCACTACTGGATTAATCATTATCCTTGGCAAGGAAGAATGGGCTTTTATTGGAAAAAAGTATGAAACTGATAGCTGCAGTTATTTAAAGTTTAGTGGATTTTAAACTGACTAAACAACTGGAGTTCCAGTTATTAGAAAGGAATATTTCTCATTTTTACCTACTGGATCTCCCTCATAAAGAAAATTATCTTTGTTTAAATAGGTAAATCAAGCAGCATTTATCCAAAAAGGAAAATGCTGCATGCAGGATGTGAGTGATCAACAGCTTTAAAAATGAACAGGAACTGAGCACTATATCCCTAAAACATCCTTGCAAACCTCATACTGAAACCATATTTATACACCTTGACTCCAGTCTGAATGAGGCTTCCAGCCCAGATTTCTCCCCTTATCCTGAGTTTTGTTTCAAATGTACATTTTACCTTTAAGAAATTAATCTTTTAAATATGAATTGCCCTTCTGAGATGCCTGGCTATGATAAAAGGCTCCAGACACTGCCAGGAATGAGATTATGATGAATATTGCTATTTGTCATGATTTACTGCCTCTTTGCCATTTCATCTTATGCTTTGAACAGGAATAATCTGGGCCATGCAAATGAAGCACCTGTGGCTTCTAAATTCTTAGGCACTCAGAGAAAAAAGTTTTGTTCCAGAGGTGCTGCACCCCCAGCTCAGAGCTATGGGAGACATTTCCAGCTGTTCAGCAGGAGTTGAACTCCTTCCTTTGTCAGATTTTGAGGAAACTTGGAAGTCCTCATTCCTGATTACTGGCAAAGACAATATTTATTTTTTTATTTTTTATTTTTTTTTGGAAGTAGATATGTAAAGCCCTATCAAGTGCCCCTCCTTCCCTCCTGCTTGCTGGCCCTCCTGAATTTGGGCAGTCGTGTTTGCACACATTTGGTCTGCTCCCCATTCACTGTGATTTCTCTTGATTGAATAAAGCATTAGTAAGATAATCAAAACAAATGCCACTCTTTGTCCCTTTAGCATGTCTGAAGCTACACAAATCATTTGACATGATTGCTGGAAAATGGGAATGGTGTAAAACTGTGCACACTGTGCCATATGGCTTCCACACAGTATCATGATCAATCAGCATCAAATTAAAACCAGGAATTATTACTGAAGTTGAAATGAAGTACAGATAGAGAATGTGAGTACTTACAACTTCTGGGTCACGCTTGAGCAAGGAAATGATGCTGAGAGCTATAATTGGTTCTTTTTCAAAGGAGCCTTCAATAGGAGCTCAAAACCCTTTGAGAAGGAAAATGGTTTATCCCCCAAGAGCAGCAGAAGGCAGAGAGCTGAGGGGTGAAACTTGGCTTTCCCCACCTGAGCCACTTTTTTCTGGTGCTGCCTCAATTCCTGAAATCTGTAAAACGGGCTGGTATTCCCAGCAGCTTTGAGTGTGGGTAAAAGACACTGGACAGCACAGACAGAGCCTGGGCACCATGGCCAGCTGATGAGAGCAGCCTGGGGCACACTGAACCTGACCTGGCCCTGCAGCCTCCTCTCAGCACCCCTGGAGCCTGGAGGGACTGCCACAGCAGGGACAGATTGCATTTCTGCTCCCCACTCTTCAGTGAAGGGCGTTGCTCCCATCCCTGCCTTGCATTGTGTTGGCAGAGCTGATTGCATTAGAGGTTTTCCAGGAAATCTCCTTCCCAGCAGATTAGCAGCTCCCTCTCCCCACCCTCCATACCCACAGTCCTGGAGCACTCAGGAGGAGTTTTGGTCTGCAGGGCAAGGTCTGGTCCTGTTGCTAATTTAACTCACTTTTCCCTTTACACCATGGATACACATACCCACATGCCCACTCTCACTTATTTTATTAAAATTTGAGGAATTTTTCTCATCAAATCAAAATATCTATGGTATCTCTGGCAGTGCCATAAAATAACAGGTCTCTTCTGGAAAGCAAGAGAAGCAAAGCCAACAGCTGGAGGTGTGGGGCTCAGAGGACATTGGGGTGTTTTGAGGGTTTGGATTTCTTCCAGTCTTTCAGACTGAACAAGGGGAAAATGAGGATGAAAATTTTGCCAGGAAAATTACCTTTTATTATACAACTCTTTTAAAGGGAAAGTTCTGCCCACAGGCTCTTGTCTGGGACCTCATCAATGCAAAGAGAGGGGGAAATACATATTGACATTTTGAAAAAATATGGAGCTTTTAAATTTCATCCTATCCCATTTAAATATTTTTAGGTAGCTTGATTGTCTTTGCTGGTTTTCTTTAACCTCACTTATTTCTGTGGCAAGAAAATTTAAATATGAAAATATTTACATTAATTAGTGAGACACATGAAGCACCTTGAGCACCTTAAATAACCTATATCCCCAGTCTGTGTTCCACAAAGGCACTTTCCAACTCCCCTGAAACCTCAACCCTCTTTGGTTTCCTCACCTGCAGCAACCCCAGCAGACTTGATCATTTAAGTATTACAAACCATCTCCTTTTCTGCTTGTTTGTGTCCATTTGCTGTGCTGCCAAAACTCATATTGGGTTTTTTTTTACATTACTATTTTCTAAAGAAACAGGAAGTTAACTCGGAGTGCCATGTCCCTTCACCTGAACCATGTTTTGACAGGAACATCACAGACCTCTCCCATGTCAAGAAAAAGCTTCTCTGACATTTAAAGTTGTATTTCAACTAGCTCTTCAATTGTTCCATCAAACTGGAGAGTATTGGGGGAGGAAGAAAAAAAGGCAAAGCAAGCCAGGTACACTTTTGTCCTGTTTTTAAAGTAGAAATTCACCTCACACACCCTCCACTGATTCAGGCAAAATGCCAGCATGGGAATTCAGTGAATTGTCACCTTTTTTGCAGAGCTGAAAAATAAATGTTTCCCTTTTAAATGGGTAGTTCTGCAAGGGCCATACCCAGCCAAAGAGCTCTGGAGAGAGAGTCCCAGGGAAGGGACACCCCATGCAGGGACCCCACAGGGACACAAAGCCACCAAGGGACCTTCTCCTGCCTCCCACCTACACCCAAATCTGGCTGGGGACTGGGGCAGGGCAGCAAGGAAGAGTGGATTTTAAGTAATAAATGTACAAATAAGGAATAAAACAAACATTGCCAAAGGCCCCAAGCAAAAAAAAAAGCCCAAAGTGAGCCGGAATGTTATGTAATCCAGGGAGCATCTGGGAGCACTTCCTTCACTGTTTGCATTACAACCAGCACCCAAAAAAGTTCACACCTGTGCTGGGAACCTTGCCTAGAAAAAGCCCAGCCAAATATTTGAAACAAACACATTTGCAGACTTTTCTAACCCCAAGGCATTTTTGCTGGCATTGCCAAGGCTCCAAGTCAAAGCAGGGAGAGGAGAACAAACAAAACATCCCTCAGCCAAGCCCAGCTCTCCTGCCTTGTGAAAACCCCCGTTGGGATGACCACAGCCAGGCTGGGAGCTGGATTGGGCTGGGTTTCCTAAAAAAAGGCTTCTCCAGCTGCCAGTCCCACCTTTTACCATGGGCATTGTAGGGAGGAGCATTATCAGCTCGGCATCTTCAGGAGGAAGGGAAGAGCACCCTGATTCCAACACCTCTGAAGCTAAGGAGGACCAGATGAAGGGAATGAAAGAAAAACTAGGGAATGAAAGAAAAACAGGTTCAAAATGACAAGGAGAGGGTTCAGCAAGCGTGCTGGGCTCAGGGAGGTGTTCTGCTCACTCTCCCAGGGAGGTTTGACAGTAGCTTAGTAACTCCATGTCACCAAAATATTGCTGGGGTTTCCAACCTGGCAGAGCCTGCAGACTACATGGAGACCAACTGTGTCA
Organism: Oenanthe melanoleuca; assembly: GCF_029582105.1. Lineage (NCBI taxonomy): Eukaryota > Metazoa > Chordata > Aves > Passeriformes > Muscicapidae > Oenanthe > Oenanthe melanoleuca. Next base: position 5,354,148 of record NC_079346.1, read on the forward strand.
ACAAACAAAGCAGCCCCTCGGTGCTGCTCTCTGTTTAGCTGAGCACATCTTCCTGAGAGAAAGGGAAAGGTAATTCCTCAGCTATTTATGGGGGAATTTACAGCAGGAGTCACTTGCCCTTGCCATGTCCTGTGCCTTTGAGCCCACCTTGCTCCGTGTGCCAAGCAGTAGCCAGACAGAAGGGCAGACACAGATAATTAGCAGAGTCCTGGGATGGTCACACTGCCTGTGTGGTCCTGCTCCTCAAAGCTGCGAGCCTCAGCCCAGAGCCAGCCTAGGAAACGCTCAGGGGTGGTTTGTGCAGAGGACAAACTCCCCTCTGGCTGTGCCTCGAGGGGCTGGGATGTGCTGGAGGCTGCTCTGTGTGTTTGTCACTCAGGAAGGGCACAGGGAAGGGGAGCTGCCCTCCCTGCTGTCACTCATCCTGCCAGGTGTGGGGTGCTATCAGGGTAAGAGTGGTCCCCAACAATAGTTTTTATGTTTCTCAGATATCAGGGTAAAAATGGCAAAAATAAAAGAAGAGCAGGTACAACAACCACGACTTAGTAACATAAAACACTTTAATAATAATGAAAGTAAATGTGGGACAAGGCCCAAAAATCTGAATACAATAACCAAGAGAACAGGCTCTCCTTAGGAGCCAGTGGTTGAAGACAGAGATGAAGGGAGGTCCAGGGTATAAATGTGGGGCAAGAGAGGGGGTGGAATTGAGGTTAGAGTCCAATGTACCCATTTCCCATAGGGGAAATGGTGCAGAGGTGGGTAAGGGAAGGTAGGGTCCAATGGGATAGCCAAAGAGCTGTCTCAAGGTCTACAGGTGAGCAGTGAAGAAGCAAACATCCTCATCTCCTGCTATGACAGGAGAGAGACAGCAATACACCACTGCACCTCCAGTTTCCAGTTATCTGGGACAGGGTTCAAAACCCTGCTTGGATTGGTCAAATCTGTGAGTATCCAGACCCATGTTCTCCTTTCAGCATCTAAAATCTGAATTCCTGACAGGAAAGGCAGAAAGAGACAGCAAGGGAGTTAAACCCACAGTAGCCCTGCAGTTTTCCAACAGAGAAGAGGACTGCAGTTTGTTCCTGAGCCTGTCTGGCATTGTGAGAGGCTGACACAGTGCTCTCCACTGTTGCTGGCCCTGCAATGACCTGAGCTGTGGGTCAGATGGTGCCAGCAGAGGTCTGACTCTGCATGTGCACCCATGGCCCCATCCCCAGGGCAGCTCCCTGCACGCAGCATCTGCTCTGCTTCTCTCTCTGCAGAGAGAAATGCAGTGGCATGTTTGTGACTGCTGCACCCTTGCTGGAGTCTCAACAGCTCTGCTGGTGTCTGGGCTTCCGAGGGAATAAACAGAGAGGGGAGAAAGAGCCAAAGCACCAGGGGAAACGAGGAAGGAGACAGGGAGCTGCCAGCAAAGGCTGCCTCCTGCCTGTTCAGACAAAGCTTGTCTCGCTGCCAGAGTGGCAGAAGAATGCTGCCCTATAAAAGCAGGCAGGGAGAAGTGAAGCAAGAGGTGCCCCTCACTGCTGGCTGCTCACTGGGGTCTGTGTGCCGAGGCTGGATCCAGGGAATGGGCACAGCAGGATCCAGGAATGGGCACAGCAGGGTCCTGGAATGGGCACAGCAGGATCAGGGAATGGGCACAGCAGGATCAGGGAATGGGCACAGCAGGGTCCAGGAATGGGCACAGCAGGGTCCAGGGAATGGGCACAGCAGGATCAGGGAATGGGCACAGCAGGATCCAAAGAATGGGCACAGCAGGATCAGGAATGGGCACAGCAGGGTCCAGGGAATGGGCACAGCAGGATCAGGGAATGGGCACAGCAGGATCCTGGAATGTGCACAGCATATCCTGGAATGGGCACAGCAGGATCCAGGAATGGGCACAGCAGGGTCCAGGAATGGGCACAGCAGGATCAGGGAATGGGCACAGCAGGGTCCAGGGAATGGGCACAGCAGGGTCCAGGAATGGGCACAGCAGGATCAGGGAATGGGCACAGCAGGGTCCAGGGAATGGGCACAGCAGGGTCCAGGGAATGGGCACAGCAGGATCAGGGAATGGGCACAGCAGGATCCTGGAATGGGCACAGCAGGATCAGGGAATGGGCACAGCAGGATCCAGGAATGGGCACAGCAGGATCCTGGAATGGGCACAGCAGGATCAGGGAATGGGCACAGCAGGATCCTGGAATGGGCACAGCAGGATCAGGGAATGGGCACAGCAGGCACCAGGGAATGGGCACAGCAGGATCCAGGAATGGGCACAGCAGGATCAGGGAATGGGCACAGCAGGATCAGGGAATGGGCACAGCAGGATCCTGGAATGGGCACAGCAGGATCCTGGAATGGGCACAGCAGGATCAGGGAATGGGCACAGCAGGATCAGGAACGGCCACAGCAGGATCAGGGAATGGGCACAGCAGGATCCAGGGAATGGGCACAGCAGGGTCCAGGGAATGGGCACAGCAGGGTCCTGGAATGGGCACAGTAAGCACCAGGGAATGGGCACAGCAGGATCCAGGAATGGGCACAGCAGGGTCCTGGAATGGGCACAGCAGGGTCCAGGGAATGGGCACAGCAGGGTCCTGGAATGGGCACAGCAGGATCCTGGAATGGGCACAGCAGGATCCAGGAATGGGCACAGCAGGATTCAGGAATGGGCACAGCAGGATCAGGGAATGGACACAGCAGGATCCTGGAATGGGCACAGCAGGATCCTGGAATGGGCACAGCAGGATTCAGGAATGGGCACAGCAGGATCCAGGAATGGACACAGCAGGATCCAGGAATGGACACAGCAGGATCCAGGGAATGGGCACAGCAGGATTCAGGAATGGGCACAGCAGGATCCTGGAATGGACACAGCAGGATCAGGAATGGGCACAGTAAGCACCAGGGAATGGGCACAGCAGGATCCTGGAATGGGCACAGCAGGATTCAGGAATGGGCACAGCAGGATCCAGGAATGGGCACAGCAGGATCCAGGAATGGACACAGCAGGATCAGGGAATGGGCACAGCAGGATTCAGGAATGGGCACACCAGGCACTGTCCCTGCTGTGTGCACAGCCACATCTCCACCCTGCTGTGGAGGACAGGAGGAGGAGCAGGGTGCAGATGTGTGTCTCCCTAGCATGGCCCTCCTGGCACTAAAGCAGTAGGGAGCTCTTTTAAAGAGCTTCTCTCCATCTTTTCTGGATTAAACTGTGCTGCCTGTCTCCAGTCTGAATGTGAAGTCAAACTGGCTGCAATGTTCCTGCAGAAGCCCTGAGTGGAGCCTGGGACATTGTCTGGGTTTGAAAATCCCCTGTTTGAAAATCCCCCAAGGTCTGAGGCTCTCAAAGCAGAGCCCACCAGAGCTGCTGATAGACTTCCCTCTCCTTCCTGTGGGTTTTTGGCTCTCTGCTGAGCTGGGACACAGCAGAGCTTTGACCATAGTCCAGCATTTGGAGACGACTGGGGTGGCCAGGCAGAGGAGGAACCCAGCTGCAAGTCAGGAGATCCAGACTGAGCCACCAGCTCCATGATTCTGGATGTGCTCTGTCCTTTCCCTGATTATTGCTGACAGCATGATAAAGCCTTTTGCAACATCAATCATCTTAAAACAATTAAAGCCATAAAGCAGACCAAACATGTTTCTTCCAAACACACCAACATTAGTGATCTGATCAGCCATAAGAGTGACTTTATTATAATAAAATAGGTTTTATCAGTCCAATATTCTCAGCAAAGGCTACTTTAATAGCCTGGAGTTTATTTTCCTGAGCTGCCACACACAGTTACCACTGAGGAAAACAGAGAGGGCTTGATGGGACTCCAGAGCACGCAGATATTTCTTTGCAGCTTTAAAACTGATTTACTGCTTGCACATATGCAATGCTTCTGGATGTTTTGGATTCTGACAAGTTGCTTAGAGGGTTGTGCTTAAAAGGTGTCCAGGGGAAGCTTTATGTGAGCAATTAAAACACAGAGACACCCCACCCTAACACAGGGATGCTGCTGGGCATACACTGAACTATTACTTGGTGGCTGTTACCCTTTTTGTACTTGGCACTCCATCACAAAATCAACTCCCAGAGTCCAGTTTTCCTGGCAGTTGTTACTCAGCAATATCTTGAATATTTCCTGATTTTTGTGGGTTTTTTCTCTTTTTCCCTGCATGGGAAAGTAAAGCCCAGTTTCTACAAGTACTTATGGCAATGACATCCTGGTTTCTATGCTTGCCTGCTGCTGCCAGTAAAACCTGATGGATTTGGTATCAGTGAAAAGTGGATACAAAGGGTGTGCTCACAAGCAAATTAATGTAAAAATTCCAATGAATATTCATGACACTTTTGTGGCATGCAGCCATCAACAGCATTTTGGACTTCCCCCAGCAGCATCACAGCCAGCTGTGGGGAAGGGGAAAAGCTTTGTTCTTCACACAGGAGTTATCAACCCTTCACTGCTAAATTAGGACCCATGCAACTTTACTTTCTAGTGCTTAGCACAGCCTGTAAACATCCTAAACACAGCCCTAACTCCCACTTCTCCCCAGTTACCCTTGATGTGCTTTACCCCTGCAGCCTCAAAACACAGGGCAAACACCAACCTCTCCAAATTATTTCAGATCCACTGGTTCCTCTGCTAAAGACCAGCAGCAATTGGGGGACTGCCTTTCTCACAGAGACCTGGAGAGCATTTGGCACAGAGCAGAGAGCCTGAGCTCAGCCAGGTCCTCTGGCTGCTGCTAGAAGGCCTGCTAGGAGGAATGCTTTCCCTGATCAACAAAAATTCAAACAAATTTTGTATATTTACTCCTTGTTGACTGATAAAGTCTTGTGGGTAAAGAACAGACAGCCTCAGCCACCTGGAATACCATCTCCAGAGAAACATCTTCATTAAGACAGATAGTGCTTGCTTGCTGCAGTGAACATGACAATAAAATATGTTTAAGCACATCATAAAAATTAAATAGTACATCCATTACTTCACAGCTACTACATTGCCAGGGTGTTTGGTTTGTTGGATCCACAAATCTTCAGCAAGAAAGGCTCTGTAAATTCAGTCAACTTGTGATATTGCAAGATGTCAGGTCACATCCTTATAATGTGTTGTTTCATTGTGAAAATTCAGTTTACCAGAGGTTAATAAACCAGCCACTGCTGCAAGGAAGTGATGGTGTCTCTCAGTGCTCATCTGCACCAGGTTTTTCTGCAATCCTGACCTGGCACAAGGGCAGTGAAGGATGTCAGTAGGAGCAGGAACCTCAGCCCAAACAGCTGGGAAGCACTGACACATTTTTTGGGTCATAATTTGAAGTTTCTTCCTGCCACCCCTCCCACTTCCCCAAGTGCTCTAGCAGACCTGAAATCCAGTTCAAACCCCACCAGAGCCCTTTCCAGTCTCTTTTGAGGAACTTGATAAACTTGCACCAGTAAAACTGAAGGCAAATGGCTTCAGTCTGACCTGATGTAGCTCTGCTGGGATCAGTCTGACTTGGCCAAAGAAAAGACAAATATTCTCTCCCTACACAAAATAAGACAAAGCTGCAGAAAGCTGCTCGACAGCTTTTTGTCATGCAGAGGCACTTTCAGAGTTGTCAGGACATGAAAGCAAGTGCTACTAAATAATATTTGACTTGAGTATTATGTCACATGAAGTAAACATCATCTGTTGCCCTGATGGCTTGCTTTGGGCTGGAAAACAACCACCACTGCCAAGGCACCCAGGCAGATTCCTACCAGAGGCTCTTGCCCAAGTGCTCAGAGCAGAGATTTTTGGCTGCACACTGCGTTTGAGCTGGGGATGGACAGACAGAGGCAGAGGACACTGGAGCACATTCAGATCCCTTGGGGCTCAGACAGATGAGCAGGGCTGCATCCTGCTCCTGATTCCCAGATGTTCATGGGCAGCCTTTGAGGCTGGGGATGGGTTTCCAGCTATGGGACAATCCCAAGGATCACTCATTTGGACACCAACAGCCATCAGAAAAGTTGAGCCAAGTGTGCAGAACCACAGGAAGGTACAAGAGGTGTACAGAGATTTTTGGCTGTGGTAAAGATCAGGCTTATTCAGTGTTATCAGTCAAGAAATGAAAACAGCAGAGAATACACTCCAAGAATTCAACCTGGAAACTAAACTGCTTGAAGGGCAAAAAAAAGATGCAGAGGGAAGAGTCAAAACCAGAAGGAAGTGTTAGACTAATGGTTGGACTGAATCTTAGAGGTCTTTTCCAAACTAAACAATCCTATGATTTTGCTACGGAGAGCAAAACCACCTGATGCATCAAGGAGAAATTAATCCCAGTCTGTAAAATAATGCTATAAAGAGCAACGTGGGGCAAACCCAGAAAAGAGTTTTGTTTTCCTCTAAGAATGTCCCTGGAGACACCAGGAGGGGCAGAGGGCCAGGCACTGTGCCCCTCTCTCCAGCACAAGGAGCTGGGATCACCAGGATGCAGCAAGGGTCTGTGCAGTGACACAGACAGACCTTGAGGAGTTCAGTCCCTGGGCAGAGCAGTACCCAAGGAACACCCACAAAACAAAACAAAACAAAACAAAACAAAAAAAAAAAACCAAAAAAAAAAAAAAAAAAAAAAAAAAAATTGCCAAAAAATCCAGCACCTTCAACTCAGGGCAATACAAAGAACACCTGGAAAAATCAGTTTTCTTGGAAAAATTCCAGCGAAACGCTGTGGAAGTGACTCCACACCATTGAGGTTTTGCACATGTGGAATCACTCCTGCATGGAGAAGTCACAATTTTGGGGCATGCATGGTTCCCCCAGAGATCCCTGCAGGAAAACTCCTGCAGGAAAACTGTCGGAGAGTCTGAGCTGAGCCCAAGACAATGGGGCTGGCTTGGGAATGGCTGTGATTTTTACAGCCCTAAGTTTGATAGATTACCAAGATTTGTTCTGTTTGTTTTTTTAAGGGAAATGTTTTATGGAACCCAAAAGTATTTTGCTAAGGAAAATAAAAAAGCCACTTACAGAAGGCTTTGTGAGCCACCACATAGACAAACGTTACTAAACACAGTGTTTAACTGGGATTAGAGACATGGACATTAAATACCAACAGGCAACCTCTGGTGTGGAACGTCCCCAAGCCATCGATTCCTGTGGATCAAAACAATGCTGATGGTGGTATCAGGACCCTTTTGCTTTGTCCTTAGGTTTTTTCTCTCAGCATCTGCTCCACAGTCCCAAACACGAGGCAGGGCTAAGCTCTGGTCTGACCCACACAAGGGTCCTAACACCCACCACATACAGGATCCCATTCTGTGGTCAGATTGCAAACATCTCCTGGAGATCCTGGGGATTTTTCCTTTGGATTAAGTACAAAGGCCTGCTGGAGGTTTACAAACAAATGCCTTAAAGATAAATGCATGCCTTTTTTTTTTTTTTTTTTTTTTTTAGGAAAAGATTTTCTTTCAGGAAGAGAAGGAAAGAAAATGTGAGCTAATCAGGGCGAAGACAGAACAAATGAGTTCATGGCCAAAAACCCCCTAAATTCATTGCCATAAAAGATAAAAACTGAATGAGTAATGAGAACACAGCTCCATCACAGTGGGAGAAAAATTGGATGAAAATGCAGAGGCCCTTTCACCAAACAAATCTTTTCTACAGGAGGAAAAATGGGAAAATAGAAGCAACATCATTATCCATCAGCTGCTTTGGCAATTTTCTCTTAGTGTTCAGTATAATAAGAGCAACTGAACACTTTGGGTATGCAAAGTGAGAATTGTGTACTGGACTTTAGTAATGCTCATCTTTCTGTTTTCCTTTTCTCCCCTTTCCTCATTGGTAAGAGAGGACCTGGCTGCGAAAACCTGAATTTCCATTACTGTCCTTCCCTGGATAACGAGAGCATGGCTTGGCTGCAGCTGGGCTGTCCCAGTGGTCCCCAGCCCCTCTGGCCAGTGAGAGACTGCACACAGTCCAAAATGAAGGAGAAAACCACATGCCTGAAGATATCCTTCTCCATTCATTCATCTGCACAGCCTCCCCTGCACACTGAACCATTCCCTGTGTTTATTTTACGTTGCACTTTTCAGTGGTTACAGTTGTCAGATGCTTTCAGTGACAAGACACTGGTTTTTCAGTTGCTGTTGCCAAAATTCCTCTATTGGGGCTTAATTTTTCCAAGTGAGCATCTGCTACAGTCTAAGTCTTGGGGGGGAAAACACTTGAAATATGTCTCGTGTTTCGTAGAATGAGCTCATGGAAAACAGGGTTGTTTTGTCTACGTTTGCAAAAAAAAAAAAAAAAAAAAAAAAATAAAAGAATCATCAATGTTTCACAGAGCAACACAAACATTTCCATACAATAGCGTGAAACATTAAAGTCTGCTGGAGGAGAGAGGGGTTTGCAAGGCCATGAGAAGGAAACATCACTGCTGGGGAGGCTGAGCCATGGCCAGGATATTTTCTCCCTCTCTCCAAGTGGGAATCTGCCATCAGACAGAGCTGCTCCTGGGACAAACCCAGCACCCCCCCAGGAGCAGCTGGAGCAGGCAGGAGACCCTGACTGGATGGAGCAATTGCTCTGAGGATATTCCAGCCCTGGCTGGGTGCAATCCTGTGTCATGTGCTCTGGGACAGCCAGGCTTGAGCAGAGGGGTTGGACCTGGAAAACCACTGTGGTCCTTCCAGCCTGACCATTCTGGGGTTCTGTGTCCACATGTGCATCTGAGAGGGTCTCCCATGGATGCCTGGCCTGACCACGAGGTTTTGTGCAGGGCAAATGCAATGTGTTCCTGTCTGAACAGCACTGCTGAGGTATTTTCCAGCTACTTCAAGATGCAGCTGTGATTACATCATTCATTAATTTGTGGTAGGGACAAGTATCCCATAACTCAAGACCATGAGAGATTTCTAGGGCTTTGACACTAGAGATTAAACAGAAATAAACATCAGTATCAGTAAAAGTGACTGCAAAATAGCAGAAAGGATAAGTGGTTAAGAACAGATAAAGATCAGTTGTGTTAGCCTATAACAAGGATTTAACTGCAGGGAGAAGGGCACATAGAGACTGTGACAAATTGACAAGCTCTTCACTGTTTATGAATAAAGGAAGTATTTAAAAGAATAAATAGAGAGTTTCTAGAGAGGGGAGGTGTGTGCAGCCATAGAGTTGTGCATAGTCCACTAAGCTGAGTGTGCTGCATTTCAGATTTGCCTGGCTTGAAAAATGACTCCAAGGTACCTCATAACAGACTAATTAATACCTGCTTGTCCAACCCTAATTGTCTCTAAGGGACAGTGGTGTTCCACTGCAGCTGCCTCTGAGGCACACACATATCAGTCATGAAATCCTACTGCTTTCTAAGAGTTTTGGAAAGAAGTGCACAAAAAAGGCCCATAAACAAGGACAGCAGCAGTAGATCCATTCTTCTGGATCTTTACAGCCTGTTTGGGATCAGTAATCCCAAACACGGAGTTACTGCTCTGCCATGCACTCCACAAGGGATCAAATCCTGTGTTAAGCAATGCCAAAACCTTCCTAAACCCTTCCTTGGTTCAAGGTGTATTCCAGGGATTCACCAACCTCCGTCCCTTTAGCAGGTCCCTGGGACCATCCCAGCTCTGCCCTGGCAATTGTGGCCAGCAGGATTTGGTCACTATGAGCCCTCACCCTGCTCTGCCCTCCACAGGCCTTTTTTGCCAAGTTTTCAGATGCATTTGACAACAACCCAGTTGTTTTCTGTTTGTGTCAGTGCTGGGGGGCTGCACACACTTGGAGATAGCATCTTCATAATTTAAGCATCAAACAGAGGATGCCATGACACTATTTCAGCAAGAGAGTAAGGAAATCAAATTCTTTTAAGTCAATGAGTGATTAAACAAAATAACTTACATATACCTAATAATCTTAAACCAAAAGTAATGTTTCAGGAAAGCACTCTCATCTCCTCCTTACCCTTTCAAAAACTTCACATAAAGTCTTCAACACATAATATGGTTCTTCTTCAATCAAAATAATATAGTGTGCATTACTTTTGAGTTACTCCAGCTTATTTTTAAAGAAACTTTTCTCTTTTCAAAATTCTGAAATACACTCAAATCTGAAGGATGAGAGAATGAAGTGTGAGGGTTTTTTAAAAGCTTTAGTAGAGAAATTAAAGATTCAGCAAAATCAGCCTCAGTTTACAAGAGCTCCACATATCCAAAACCCAATTTTAAAACTATGTCCTTCTGTCCAAGGATTTGCCTTGGAGCCTTGACATCCTGCAACACCTTGCCCTAACCATGATTAAAAAACCTCCAGGATTATGAAAAAAAAAAAAAAAATAAAGACACATAAACCTGAGGAGTTTCCCTGAACAAACTGGGCACATGAATGAACTTCTGCAGGTTTTTCTGTGAGTGTAAAGAAATGCCAAGAACTACCTGTTGTATAGGAAAGGGCTCCATTTCTTGCAGTACCACAGGTTCCACATCCTGAAAAGTTCAGAATGGACCAGGCTGCAAGGAGAACAGGGACAACTCCCCAGACTGTTCTTAAAGGGTTTGCTAAAAACATGGCCAGCACGTGGAAAATATTTGGAACAGCCTTCATAAGAAAGGTTTTGTTCTATCTGTTCAAGTGAAGATATTTATGGTGTCTGCTGTGTCACTCCAGATTTGTCATGGGCCATTAAAAATCCACCTGGATATTGCATCATTTAACTACTGGAATGTGTAAGCATTTCTGCTGCCTGTGAAAGAGCAGCTCTGAGCTGTGCAGAGCATGAAGTGCACTGCTCCACTTTAACAAATAAATCAGAAAGTGGAGCAGATAATACAACTGTGTTCAGTTGTGGTGGACTGACTGTTATGTATATTTATTTCTTTTAACTGCTCATGACAAGAATGTGAGTAAGGACTGTATATATTATTTCTGGCCTGTCCTTGAGTTTGTTAATCTTCTCTGGGTGTCAGCAGCATTTTGGTGATCCATCTGAGCAGGTCTCTTCTCAAGCACAAACACAGTCAGAAGCCTCACACAAAGGCAGATGCTTGGCATGGACAAAAATCTCATCTTGATTCAAGACCATGCTCCAAATTTTGTGCACCTGAAGGTGGAAAACCATTGCTCAGCCCAGGTGGCTCCAACCTGTCAAGGTCTGGAACAGAATTCTGAAACAGCATCTCATTTCTGCTTTAGTACATGAAATGTCACACAAACACTGAAGTTTTTTGGCATGCAGTGCCTCCAAGGCATGCCCAGCCTCAGGCAATGGTTTTGTGACTTGTCCCCACGCTGGCTGCTCCAGCAGCCTCACATTTGTGTTCCAGTACCATCCACCTCTTTTCAGTGTGGCTGAGGGGGGACTTTGGGGTCATCCAGCTTTACTACAAACACCAGCACGGTGTCTAAGGTGCAAGAAAGGATCCATGGTTACACAGGGCACTGAAATGGATACTCCTCAAGAGAATGCCTCTAATGACATTTGACTGCAGACCTCCTTGGTGGTCCTGGTCTATCCCAGATTTTGAGAAAACATCTCATGCTGAACTGATGGAAACAAGGTGACATTGTGGTTGGACTGCTGGTGGATGTTGGCACCTGGTGTACAAGCAGGGACAGCACTGGAAAGAGCTGATTCTGCCAAAGCTAGGGGTTTTAAAATACATCTATTTCTTTCCAGTCCTCAGTGGGGATGGTGGAAAGGAACCTAAACCCTCTCCAAAATCAAGATGTAGTTATAGAGGGTTATTGGGGAAATAAAGTGGTTTCAGTGGGAGTGATTTAGCCATACTGGGGTGGGAAGCTGGATTTTGGGGCTGGGTCTCCTGGGGCAGCCTGTGAGCTGAGTGCCTGCTTGAGAGCCAGCAGCCCCACGGCCTCTGGCCTTGGCACACATCATCTCACAGCGTCCCTGGGGATGGGGATACTGGGAGCACGGCAGAGAGGTCAGAAAATCTGGCAGGTCTCTGCCCAGATGACATCAGCTTTGGAAGAACTTTGTAGGAATCAGTCCTGCTGCAGAGAAAGCAAGTGTCTGCAGATCCTCAGCTGCAGGGGAAGGAGCTGCTCTTTCTGCAGGAGGGTTTTCTGGTTCTCTGCAGGTTGCCCTGCATGCCCAGGCTCCATCACTTTTCCAGTTAATGTCTGCTGGTTCTCACTGGAGTGGCAGCAGCAGCTGCAGAGGCACAGGTTGGTCTCAAGTAGGATGTTGCTCCCTTCCAGAGCAGCAGAATGTTTTCTTTCGTAATTCCAAGGGATTGGACTGTAAATCTGATGTGTTTCCTCTGATAAACTGCTCACAACAGAGGTCCCCACCCTCCTCCTCTGAAACCAGCAGCATGGAGCACCGAGCAGGCGGAGGAAGGAAACTCAGTGAGATCAAGTCCTCTCACAGAACAATTTTATCAACAATTCCTAAGCTGCTCAGCTCTTCCCAAGCCCAGCAGAGGCAGGTGTTCCCAGTTTACTGGAAACCACCAGAGAAGTGTGAAACAGCTCTTACTGTACTGGGCCATATGGATAGGAAATCTGCCTCCAGGACAAATGTATTTCAATAAACCTGTTCTCAAGACACACTCTAGATTTAGCCTATAAAATAAACTCTGTAGCACTCATTTTGGAGGGGAGAGGGGAACTGTTTTCCTTGGCACCTCTCATCCCTTTTTGCCTCAGCTGCAGACAGAAGGAAAGCAAAACACACATGTGGTCCCTAGGACAGGAGGAGAGAGGGAGATTTTGCAGGGATTGGAGTTAGGATGCCATGGCACTCTGGAGAGCCCCTCCAGTGCCACCAGCATGAGACCAGCAGCTCACTGGGATCAACCAGAGCAACGAGCCCTGGAGCAGATAGTGCAGAACAGGAAAGGAAAGCCTGGCTAAAATGTGCAAACACAGCCTGCCAATGCAAGGCAGAGGGCAGGCAAACAAATAATAGCAGCAGGTAGAAAAGTGATGAATACAAAATTCCCGTCCTAAAAATATTGTCTTCCTACTGCTTAGATTCTATTACCTGAATTTCATCATCATCCCTAAAACCCACAGGGTGCTTCAAATTGGTTATTCTTCTAGTTTAAATACAGGAAAACTCCACATGAGCAGTCATTACAGAGGAAGCAGTGGAACCCCTTGTAGAGCAACCTGTCCTGATAGCTGTGAGCAAACAGAAACAGGTAAGACCCAGGTCGATATTTGATTTGCTTCTTTCCCAGACTAAGATCTGACTAGTAACAGCTGCCTACTTTATGGCTGTCTCCTTTTATTACTTTATTCACCCCTATGCCCCCCAAAATGGGGGAAGGGGGGAAAGAATGGCTAAAATTTACAGCTAGAAGAAACCGATTACTGTTGGCAAGTGAACTGAAGGGATCAATTGTTCCATACGGCAAAAGCCAAAGAACTCAGGGCTCTATTCACAAGAAAAGACTGATGTGCTAAAGGGCATGGAAATGCCACTTTTATTGTGTGGCAGAGAATTTTCACATTTGGGTCCAAATTCCATAGGAAAGCGTGGAATGTGAGAGAGGCAGCTCGGAGCTGGCCAGACGGCGTGTGTGAGCAGAGCATGTGCGCGGGAAAAGCACAATGCCCCGAGCACAAAGGTTCTGTGTTCAGGGCCTCCAGCACAGCAACAGGCTCCCACACAGGCAGGGAATTGTGTGCAGAGTGCCTGGAAGTCAGCACCAAACGTGCTCGGAAACAGGCAAAGCCAGAGCAATGTGCTCCCCTTCCCCAGCCAGCCTGGGCTGTTGGGTCTGGTGGTGGTGGTGTGAGAAAACTTGGTCAAACTCATGAGAATCCCTGTTTTAGGGTGGGAGAACAAACACCTCATGTTTCTGTGCTTCAGGAGAAGGAGAAGCCATTCCCAAGCTGAGCAGGCTGGGCCAGGTACCCGCAGGTGGGAGCAGGGATGCAGCACAGAGTGAGCACAGCAGCGTTTACAGCATTCAGGAGAAACCTTCAGAGTTAGGATGGGGTGAAATACAAGACCCTTGGCTCCAGGACAGACATGCAAACTGCTTATGTGTGTGTAGAGGGGCATGTTGGCAGAGCAGTTAAGCACGATGGGTCTGAAGAAGGCAATCCAAGCCATATTTTTGGGTTTGCATCTAAGGCAGCTCCAGTGGGGAACAGGAGGGTTGGAGGCCCTGCCATCTCAGCCCCACATGCTGAGCTCACTGGGGTGAAGTTCTCAAAGGTTCTTGGTGCTGGGTGCTGCATGGGAAGTGGGGACAGATGGTTCCTGCTCAACACTGGGGACAGCTATTAATTACCAGCTGATTCCGTGTTTTCCCATAGACAGCTGTACAACAGCAGGGAGGGATTTTGATTTTCAGTTTTACAAGCAAATAGGAGGTGGGCACACATTTAATAAATCCTCCAATGACAGCTGGGTACCTCACTCCCCAAAGAACCTTGGAAATCACAGTCCTTACTCAAGTAAATGAAAAACAAAAAACTTCTCAGAGCAGCCAAGTACAAATTCTTCTAAAGCAAATGCCAGCACTGAGATTTCCCAGGTTTTGTTTGGGGATGCTCTGTCTGCCGGTATCTGAAACTCAGGACACACAAGTGTTTATACATTTCAAAGGAGGCTCGTGGCTAAATTTGGGCAAAGTTTGAGAGCTGGAGGAAGGGGAAGAGGCTTTGGGAAGGATGCAGCAGTGGCTGTGCTAGTGCAGCCCCAGCTGGGCGTTGGAGCACAGCTCCTGCCGGGCGGGATGGATGCTCCCTGGAAGGCTGACAGCACAGATGTACTGCAGCTTAGCCTGGGACTAATTTTAACAAGCTGCTTGCACGGTTACAAATGGCAGATCTGTTGGCATTTTTACTTTCAACCACCTGGTCTTGACAAACATTTTCTGCAAATAGCACATATGTCATGAGGCTGGACTTGGGGAAGCGTGCGAGGCAGGGAGGAGTTTAAATCCTGAGGATGGAGGCAGAGGCTGGAAGTGGTTTTGGCCAGGATGTCCCACCAAACAGTCCAGGTCAGCATAACCAACTCTGGGCAACAGGCTGAAGGAAAGCAATGCTCAGAGGAAGAGGTGAAATATTTATAAGACAAATGATGCAGTTCAGTTGGACAGGTCTGTCACTCATGATGGACAAGGAGCCCTGTCCAGGCATGGACTGGAGCAGATTTCCTGCTCAGTATCACCTACAGAGCATTGACCTTAGCCTTGCACCAGCTCCTGTCCTGTCCATAGCTCTCTGAATGCCAGAGAGAGAGAGAGACAGCTCAAGGGAAAATGCCCAGATGGTGACAGAGGTTTGACTCTTTGAAGGAGACCATGTTGAACAGTTTTCATAGAAGTTTTTGACTAAAATAGTCCCTCTGTGTTTGAGCAGCAGGGGAGGACACAACTGCAGAGATTTGGTGCTTTCAGGGATAACCCTGGATCAGTTTGCACCCTCAGGCAAGGCTGTTCTTTTTTCATGAGATCCAGAGCACAGGCTGATCTGGTGGACCCAAACATGCAGCAGTGACCTCCACAGTTCTGCTTTCCTCACCCCACAGTAACATCCACTGCCAAAATTCAGGAAGGACTGGTGTGAATTTGTGTTAGAGATGAACATCCTCCAATTCAAGCGTGGTGACTAAGCACAAAGATAACAAAGGAGCTACTAACAGTCTCCATCCCCTGATGTCTCCACTGGCAGGCCATTTTGGGATAAGAGTTATTGGGCTCATTGCCAGTGTGACTGGTAAATCCCATGATTCATGAAATGTAAACTTCCAGTTGTTGATCTTGCGATACTCTCTGCCCTTAAAACTAATCCAGCTGTTCACAGAAGTTTTCTCTGTTTTCCTGGAGCCTGGCACAATGAGGGAGATGAAATGCAGGAGAACAAAAGAGTGAAATGACAAACTAGTGGGGCCATGACTCAGCTGTGTCATAGGCTTCTTTCTGAGATGGGGATGGGGAGGGACTGCTGACAAGCTGGGCTTTGATCAGAGCAGGGAAGGGAGGAGGACACCAAGTGGTGCAGAAACTATCACAGTGAAATTGCTTTTTCTTTCATAAGGATCAAGCTGGTTCTACTCTCTGCATTTAGAATTAATTTACTTTGGGTTGGGCGAGGAGCAGAGAAGCAGGAGAGCCCTGGAAATCTGCAGTTCCCCCTATTAAAATGTGTCCTGGCTCACAAACATGAACTGTTATTCCAGTTTGTTTTCAAGCTACACTGGAGCCATTTTCAGACTACAGAGTAAATCAAAAAGTCAACCAAGCAAACAGCAATCCAAGAGTTTATGTGTCAGATCAGCTGAAAAACTGGGTCTCTCCTCTCCAGAAAGTGTTTCATATTTTTACTGCAGCATTACCAAACGGGTCTCTGGTGACCTATTATATAAAGCTCATAGTCAAAACCAGACCACCAAAACCCTTCTGCACAAAGCCTTACCCCCAAAAAGGTCAGTCAGGAGCCTCCACAGTTGGTAAAACACACATTTTCAGCTGCCTACCCAACACACAAACTCTCATTGCTTGCTCTGAAATAGTTGTGGGACAGCAGAGAGGAACGAGAAGGAATTTGAAAAGATGGAGGTTTAGGAACAAATGATAATTTATGTCTTTCAGAAAATGCAAGTCAAACCTTGCCTGCTCTGGCCCTTCAGCACTCCTGATTGGAACAGGATATGTGTTTAGCATATCTCCAAGGTATTCTCACATGAACATGACAGCCAGGTGCCTACTGTGAGGACAGCTATAACAAATCACCCACATTCTTGTCAAGCCAACGCCGCAATTGTTCTGCTCAGATCATCTGGCTTCAGTGTGGGCTCCCTTCAATTTCTAACAGGGAAAGTATTTCCAATAGTTGACAGATGTCTTTCCTCGCTTTGCACTCCTTTCTTACCCTCTTCAGTGTCAGCCTTGCAGGAAATACCGAGTTAATTGGAGAGATT